>NW_027181881.1:14786907-17186907 GCF_029961685.1 Aristolochia californica | reverse complement strand
TTTTGAGTTTTCACTTTCCATTTATCTCGTATACAAAAAGATTAAAGGCAAATAGATCACAAAAAATGAAAATTTTAGAGTTCATGTATGGAAAAAATTAAAAACTATAACAAATGTAAGTAAAGAAAATTTATTCACACATCACAAATGAACACAAAAGTTTTGTTGTGTAAGTTTGGGAAATTTCACTACTTCAACCCTAATGGCTTGGAAAGAGATTTCTAATATATCCTAACATGTTTTAAATATGGATATGCATGATTGAAACATGTTAAAGATGAAAATTTCTTGTGGATCCAAACCTTTCAAAGCGAACAACAAATGCTCATTAATTTCTCAAGGGAACGTGCGGTGGGATACTTACCCGAGTAAAACAAGCCATGATTTTGTCCACTTACAAAAAGCTGACCTAACAATTATATATCATTGTAAAGTGATTTATTGGTCAATCATGAGAAACGGGCTATAATTTTGTAAGAAATGACTTATGGATTCTGAGTCAACACTCAGTTAAAAATCCCATGCCTCCCCCTTTTTCCTAATGATTGCAAAACCTAATATATGAAAACTAAAAGAGTTTACATTCCCTAAATGTTGTAGAGACTTTTTGGAATATCTCTCTCTATATTTGTGCATTTCTATTCCATTTTAAATGTATAATTTTTTCTTAAATCAAAACATTAAGTTTTCACTTTCCATTTATCTTGTAAACAAAAAAATTAAAGGCAGATAGATCACAACAAAATGAAAATTTTAGATTTTATGTGTGGAAAAAATTATAAACCATAACAAATGTACGTAAAGAAAATTTATTCACACACTACAAACGAACACAAGAGTTTGTTTGTTGAAGTTTGGGAAATTCCACTAGTTCAACACTAATGGCTTGGAAAGAGATTTCTAATTGATCCTAACATGTTTTAAATATGGATATGCATGCTTGAAACATGTTAAATATGCAAATTTCCTGTGGATCCAAACGTTTTAAAGCAAACAACAAATGCTCATTAAATTCTTAAATGAACATGCAGGGGGATATTTACCCGAGTGAAACATGCCATGATTTTTCCCATTTGCAAAAAACTATCCTAACAATCAAAGATGATTGTAAAGTGATGTATCGGTCAATAATGTGTAACGGGCTATATTTTTGTAAGAAATGACTTATGGATTGGTAGTCAACATTCTGTTAAAAATCCCCAGCCTCCCCCTTTTTTCCCTACGATTGTAAAACCTAATAAATAAAAAATAAAAGATTTTAAAATCCCTAAAAGTTAGGGATACTTTTTGGAATTATCTATCTCTACATTGGTGCATTTGCATTCCATTTTAGATGTATACTTTTTTCTTAAACCAAAATTTTGAGTTTTCACTTTCCATTTATCTCGTAAACAAAAAGATTGAAGGCAAATAGATCACAAAAAAATGAAAATTTTAGAGTTTATGTTTGGAAAAAAATTACATACAATAACAAATGTATGTAAAGAAAATTTATTGACACACCACAAACAAACAAAAAAGTTTTGTTGTCGAAGTTTGGAAATTCCACTATTTAACTCCAAATGGCATGGAAAGAGAATTCTAATTGATCCTAACATGTTTTAAATATGGATAAGCAAGCTTGAAACATGTTAAAGATGCAAATGGCCTAGGAATCCAAACCTTTTAAAGCAAACAACAAACTGTCGTTAAATTCTCAAGTGAACGTGTGGTGGGATATTTACCCGAGTAAAAAATGCCCTGATTTTGCCCATTTACAAAAAGCTGGCTTAAAAATCATAGAATATTGTAAAGTGATTTATCGGTCAATCACGTGACACGAGCTATATTTTTCTAAGAAATGACTTATGGATTGGGAGTGAACACTCAATTAAAAATCCCCCACCTCCCCATTTTTCCCGATGATTTCAAAATCTAATATATTAAAACTAAAAGAGTTTAGAATCCCTAAAAGTTACGAAGACTTTTTGGAATTATCTCTTGGAATTATCTCTCCCTACATTTGTCCATTTCCATTCAATTTTAGATGTATACTTTTTTGTTAAATTAAAATTTTGAGTTGTCACTTTCCGTTTATCTTGTAAACAAAAGATTAAAGGCAAATAGATCACAACACAATAAAAATTTTAAAGTTTATGTATGGAAAAAATTAAAATCAATTACAAATGTAAGTAAAGAAAATTTATTCACAAACCAATGACGAACACAACAGTTTTATTGTCCAAGTTTGGGAAATTCCACTGGTTCAACCCTAATGGCTAGGAAAAAGATTTCTAGTTGATCCTAACATGTTTTAAATATGGATATGCATGCTTCAAACATGATAAAGATGCAAATGGCAAGTGGATCAAAAAACCTTTTAAAGCGAACAACCAATTCTCATTAAATTCTCAAGTGAACATGCGGGGGGATATCTACCCGAGTCAAACAAGCCATGATTTTGCCCATTTACAAAAATCTGACCTAATAATTATAGATGATTGTAAAGTGATTTATCGGTCGATCATGCATAACAGGCTTTATTTTTATAAGAAATGACTTATGGATTGGGAGTCAACACTCAGTTAAAAATCCCATGCCTCCCACTCTTTCCCGATGATTGCAAAACCAAATATATAAAAACTAAAAGAGTTTACAATCCCTAAAAGTTATGGAAACTTTTTGGAATTATCTCTCTCTACATTTGGGCATTTCCATTCCATTTTAGATGTTCACTTTTTTCTTAAATCAAAATATTTAGTTTTCACTTTCCCTTTATCTCGTAAACAAAAAGATTAAAGGCAAATAGATCACAAAAAAAAATGAAAATCTAAGAGTTTATGTATGGAAAAAAATAAAAAACAATAAAAAATGTTAGTAAAGAAAATTTATTCACACACCACATACGAACACAAAAGTTTTCTTCTCCAAGTTTTGGAAATTCCCCTAGTTCAACCCTAACGGTTTGGAAAGATATTTCTAATTGATCCTAACAAGTTTTAAATATGGATAGGCATGTTTGAAATATGTTAAAGGTGCAAATGGCCTGTGGATCCAAACCTTTTAAAGCGAACAACAATTGCTCATTAAATTCTCTAGTGAACATGTGGTGGGATATTTATCCGAGTCAAACAAGCCTTAATTTTTTTCATTTACAAAAACCTGACCTAACAATAATAGATGATTGTAAAGTGATTTATCGGTTAATAATGCGTAACGGGCTATATTTTTGTAATAAATGATGTATGGATTGGGAGTCAACACTCAGTTAAAAATCCCCCACCTCTCCTTTTTTCCCGATGATTCTAAAACCTTATATATAAAAACTAAAAGAGTTTACTATCCCTAAAAGATACAGAGACTTTTTGGAATTATCTCTCTCTACATTTGTGCAATTCCATTCCATTTTAGATGTATACTTTTTTCTTAAATCAAAACATTGAGTTTTCACTTTCCATTTATCTTGTAAACAAAAAGATTAAAGGCATATAGATCACAACAAAATGAAAATTTTAGTGTTTATGTATGGATAAAATTATAAACAATAAAAATTGTAAAAAAAGAAAATTCATTCACACACCACAAACTAACACAAAAGGTTTGTTGTCGAAGTTTGGGAAATTTCACTAGTTCAACCGTAATGGCTTGGAAAGAGATTTCTAATTGATCCTAAAATGTTTTAAATATGGATATGCATGCTTGAAATATGTTAAAGATGCAAATGACATGTGGATCCAAACCTTTAAAGGCAAACAACAAATGCTCATTAAATTCTCAAATGAACGTGTAGTCCGAGTCAAACAAACAATGATTTTGCCCATTTACAAAAAGCTAACCTAACAATCATAGATGATTGTAAAGTGATTTATCATTCAATCAAGCGTAACGGGCTATGTTTTTGTAAGAAATGACTTATGGATTGGGAGTCAACACTTAGTTAAAAATCCCCTACCTCCTCCTTTTTTCCCGATGATTATAAAACCTAATATATAAAAACTAAAAGAGTTTACAATCCCTAATACTTACAGATACTTTTTGGAATTATCTCTCTCTACATTGGTGCATTTCCTTTCTATTTTAGATGTATACTTATTTCTTAAATCAAAATTTTGAGTTTGCACTTTCCATTTATCTCGTATACAAAAAGATTGAAGAACAATAGCTCACAAAAAAAAAAAAAATAGAGTTTATGTATGGAAAAAAATTACAAACAATAACAAATGTAAGTATTGAAAATTTATTGACACACCACAAACGAACACAAAAGCTTTGTTGTCCAAGTTTCGAAATTCCACTATTTCAACCCAAATGGCTTGGAAAGAGAATTTCAATTGATCCTAACATGTTTTAAATATGGACAAGCATGTTTGAAACATGTTAAAGATGCAAATGGCCAAAGCATCCAAACCTTTTCCAGGGAACAAGAAATGCTCATTAAATTCTCAAGTGAACGAGTGGTGGGATATTTACCCGAGTCAAACATGCCATGATTTTGCCCATTTACAAAACGTTGACCTAGCAATCATAGAATAATTAAAAGTGATTTATAGGTCAATCACGCGTTACGGGCTATATTTTTGTAAGAAATGACTTATGGATTGGGAGTGAACACTCAGTTAAAAATCACCCGCCTCCCCCTTTTTCCTGAAGAATTCAAAACCTAATATTTAAAAACTAAAAAATTTTACAATCCCTTAAAGTTACGGAGAATTTTTGGAATTAACTCTCTCTACGTTTTTCCATTTCCATTCAATTTTAGATGTAAACTTTTTTCTTAAATTATAATTTTGAGTTTTCACTTTCCGTTTATCTCATAAACAAAAGATTAAAGGCAAATAGATCACGACAGATTGCAAATTTTAGATTTTATGAATGGAAAAAATTAAAAACAATACCAAATGTAAGTAAAGAAAATTTATTCACAAACCAGCAACGAACAAAAAAGTTTTGTTGTCCAAGTTAGGAAAATTCCACTAGTTCAACCCTATTGGCTTGGAAAAAGATTTCTAGTTGATCCTAACATGTTTTAAAATTTGATATGTATGCTTGAAAAAAGTTGAAGATGCAAATGGCCTTTGGATCCAAACCTTTTAAAGTGAACAAAAAATGCTCATTAAATTCTCAAGTGAACGTGCGGTGGCATATCTACCCGAGTCAAACAAGCCATGATTTTGCCCATTTACAAAAAGCTGACCTAACAATCATAGATGATTGAGAGTCAACACTCAGTTAAAAATTCCTTGCCTCCCCCTTTTTCCTGATGATTACAAAACCAAATATATAATAACTAAAAGAGTTTACAATCCCTATAACTTATGGGTACTTTTTGGAATTGTCTCTCTCTAAATTTGTTTATTTCCATTCCATTTTGGATGAATATTTTTTTCTTAAATAAAAAACATTGAGTTTTCACTTTCCATTTATTTCATAAACAAAAAGATTAAAGGCAAATAGATCACAACAGAAAGAAAATTTTAGAGTTTATGTATGGAAAAAAATAAAAAAAAATTACAAATGTAAGTAAAGATAATTTCTTGACAGACCACAAATGAACCCAAAAGTTTTGTTGTCCAAGTTTGGGAAATTCCACTATTTCAACCTTAATGGCTTGGACAGAGAATTCTAATTGATCCTAACATTTTTTAAATATGGATATGTATGCTTGAAACATGTTAAAGACGCAAATGGCCTATGGATAAAAAGCTTTTGAAGCGAACAACAAAATGCTCATTAAATTCTCAAGTGAATGTCCGGAGGGATATTTACCCGAGTAAAACATGCCATGATTTTGCCCATTTACAAAAAACTGACCTAACAATCATAGATGATTTTAAAGTGATTTATCAGTAAATCATGTGTAACAGGCAATATTTTTGTAAGAAATGACTTATGGATTGGGAGTCAACACTCAGTCAAAAATCCCCCGCCTCCACCTTTTTGCCGATGATTGCAAAACCTAATATATTAAAACAAAATGATTTTAAAATGCCTAAAAGTTACTGAGACTTTTTGGAATTATCTCTCTCTACATTTTTGAATTTCCATTCCATTTTAGATGTATACTCTTTTTTTAAATCAAAACTTTGAGTTTTCACTTTCCATTTATCTTGTAAACAAAAAGATTAAATGCAAAAAGATCACAACAAAATGAAAATTTTAGAGTTTATGTATGAAAAAAAAATGTAAGTAAAGAAAATTTATTCACACACCACAAACGAACACAAAAGTTTTGTTGTTCAAGTTTGGGAAATTCCACTAGTTCAACACCCGAATGGCCTGGAAAGAGATTTATAATTGATCCTAACATGTTTTAAATATGGGCATGCATCCTTGAAACATGTTAAAGATGCAAATGGCCTGTGGATCTAAACCTTTTAATGAGAACAAAAAATGCTCGTTAAATTCTCAAGTGAACGTGTGGTGGGATATTTACTCGAGTCAAACAAACCATGATTTTGCCCATTTACAAAAACCTTGCCTAACAATCATAGATGATTGTAAAGTGATTTATCGGTCAATCATGCATAACAAGCTATATTTTGTAAGAAATGATGTATGCATTGGGAGTCAACACTCAGTTAAAAATTCCCCGGCTCCCCCTTTTTCCCGATGATTGCAAAACATAATATATAAGAACCGAAAATTTTAACAATCACTAAAAGTTACGGAGAGTTTTTGTAATTATCACTCTCTACATTTGTGCATTTGCATTCCATTTTAGATGTATATTTTTTTCTTAAATCAAAACTTTGATTTCTCACTATCTCGTACACAAAAAGATTAAAGGAAAATAGATCACGATAAAATGAAAATTTTAGAATTTATGTATGAAAAAAAATTTAAAACAATAGCAAATGTAAGTAAAGAAAATTTAATCACACACCACAAACGAACACAAAAGTTTTGTTGTCCAAGTTTGGGAAATTCCACTAGGTCAGCCCTAATGGCTTGGAAAGAGATTTCTAATTGATCCTAACATGTTTTAAATATGGATATGCATGCTTGAAACATGTTAAAGATGCTAATGGCCTGTGTATCCAAACCTTTTAAAGCGAATAACAAATGCTCATTTAATTCTCAAGTAAACATGCGGTGGGATATTTACTCTAGTCAAACAAGCCATGATTTTGCCCATTTACGAAAGGCTGACCTAACATTCATAGATGATTGTAAAGTGAGTTATCCGTCAATCATGCATAACGGGCTAAATTTTTGTTGAAAATTACTTATGGATTGGGAGTCAACACTCAATTAAAACTCCCCTGCCTCCCCCTTTTTCCCAATGATTGAAAAACATAATATATAAAAACTAAAAGAGTTTAAAATCCCTAAAAGTTACAGAGGCTTTTTTTAATTATCTCTCTCTAAAATTGTGCAGTTCCATTTAATTTTAGATATATACTTTTTTCTTAAATCAAAACTTTGAGTTTTCTCGTTCCATTTATCTCGTAAACAAAAATATTAAAGGCAAATAGATCACAACAAAATGAAAATTTTGAAGTTTATGTATGGAAAAAATCAAAAAAATAAAAAATATAAGGAAAGAAAATTTATTCACACACCACATACAAAAACAAAAGTTTTGTTGTCCAAGTTTAGGAAATTTCACTAGTTCAACCTTAATGGCTTGGAAAGTGATTTCTAATTGATCCTAACATGTTTTAAATATGGATATGCATGCTTGAAGAATGTTAAAGATGCAAATGGCATGTTGATCCAAACCTTTTAAAGCGAACAATAAATGCTCATTAAATTCTCAAGTGAACGTGCAGTGGGATATTGACCAAAGTCGAACATGCCCTAATTTTGTCCATTTACTAAAGGCTGAACTAACAATCATAGATGATTGTAATGTAGTTTATTGGTTAATCATGCCTAACCGACTATTTTTTGTAAGAAATAACTTAAGGATTGGGAGTCAACACTCAGTTAAAAATCTCCCACCTACTCCTTTTTCTCGATGATTGCAAAACCTAATATATAAAAATTAAAAGAGTTTACAATCCCTAAAAATTACAATGACTTTTTGGAATCATCTCTCTCTATATTTGTGCATTTCCATTCCATTTTAGTTGTATACTTTTTTCTTAAATCTAAGTTTTTAGTTTTCACTTTCCGTTTATCTCGTAAAGAAAAAGATTAAAGGCAAATAGATCACAACAAAATGAAAATTTTAGAGTTTATGTATGGACAAAATTAAAAACAATAACAAATATATGTAAAGAAAATTTATTCAAACACCACAAACTAACACAAAAGTTTTGTTGTCCAAGTTTGGAAAATTCCACTAATTCAACCCTAATGGCCTGGAAAGAGATTTCTAATTGATCCTAACATGTTTTAAATATGGATATGCATGCTTGAAACATGTTAAAGATGCAAATGACTTGTGCATCCAAACCTTTTAAAGCAAACTACAAATGCTCATTAAATTCTCAAGTGAATGTGCGGTGGGATATTTACCCTAGTCAAACATTCCATGATTTTGCGCATTTAAAAAAAGCTGACCTAACAATCATAAATGATTGTAAAGTGATTTATTGATCAATCATACATAACGGGCTATATTTTTTTAAGTTATGACGGATGGATTGGGAGTCAACACTGTTATGGGACAACAATCACAGTGTGTCAGACAACTGGATTCTGGGTTAAGTACCTATGTCTTCCGCTCCTAATAGGGCCATTTTTTGGGTAGTATTGGCTAGGTGCTTAACATTTGGTATCAGAGTGGGCGCCACATTGTGAGTTCGATTCCAGGGGCGCACAGAGGCTGGATTAAAATTATTGGTAGGCTGCGGTTAGGCCAGTGTCGCTGCGGTTGGGCCAGTGTCGCTGCACCGCCGTGGTCGTCGGCTCGTAACGGTGCAAGTCCTATTATGGGACAGAAATCACAGTACGTCAGAAAGCTGGATCCTGGGTTAAATACCTATGTCTTCCACTCCTATCAGGCTGGTCTTTTGGGTGGTATTGGCTAGAAGTATAACAAACGCTCAGTTAAAAAACCCCAACCTTCCCCTTTTTCCCAATGATTGAAAAACCTAATGTCTAAAAACTAAAAGAGTTTACAATCCCTAAAAGTTATAGAAACTTTTTCGAATTATCTCTCTCTATATTTTTGTATTTCCATTGCATTTTAGATGTATACTTTTTTCTTAAATCAAAACATTGAGTTTTCACTTTCCATTTATCTCGTAAACAAAAAGATTAGATTAACAAAATTAAAATTTTAGAATTTATGAATAGAAAAAATTAAAAACAATAACAAATATGTGTAAAGAAAATTTATTCACACACCAAAAATGAACAAAAGTTTCGTTGTCCAAGTTTGGGAAATTCAACTAGTTCAACCCAAATGGCTTGGAAAGATATTTCTAATTGATCCTAAAATGTTTTAAATATAGATATGCATGTTTGAAACATGTTAAAGATGCAAATGGCATGTGGATCCAAACTTTTTTAAGCAAACAACAAATGCTCATTAAATTCTCAAGTGAATGTGCGGTGGGATATTTACACGGGTCAAACAAGCCATGATTTTGCCCATTTACAAAAACCTGACCTAACATTCATAGATGATTGTAAAGTGATTTATCGGTCAATCATGCGTAACGGGCTATATTTTTATCAGAAATGACTTATGGCTTTGGAGTCAACACTCAGTTAAAAATCCCCCACCTCCCCATTTTTCCCGATGATTGCAAAACCTAATATATAAAAACTAAAAGATTTTACAATCACTAAAAGTTACAGAGAATTTTTGTAATTATCACTTTCTACATTTTTGCATTTCCATTCAATTTTAGATGTATACTATTTTCTTAAATCAAAACTTTGATTTTTTCACTTTCCATTTACCTCGTAAACAAAAAGATTAAAGGCAAATAGATCACAACAAAATGAAAATTTTAGAATTTATGTATGGGAAAAATTTAAAACAATAGCAAATGTAAGTAAATAAAATTTAATCACACACCACAAACGAACAAAAAAGTTTTGTTCTCCAAGTTTGGGAAATTCAACTAGTTCAACCTTAATAGCTTGGAAAGAGATATCTAATTGACCCTAACATGTTTTAAATATGGATATGCATGCTTGAAACATGTTATAGATGCAAATGACCTATTGATCCAAACCTTTTAAAGTGAACAACAAATGCTCATTAAATTCTCAAGTGAACGTGCGGTGAGATATTTACTTGAGTCAAACAAGCCATGATTTTGCCCATTTTCAAAAGGCTGACCTAACAATCATAGATGATTGTAAAGTGATTTATCAGTCAATCATACATAACAGGCTATATTTTTCTTAGAAATGACTTATGGATTGGGAGTAAGCACTCAGTTAAAAATCCCCACCCTCCCCTTTTTTCACGATGATTGCATAACCTAATATACAAAAACTAAAAGAGTTTACAATCCCTAAAAGTTACAGAAACTTTTTTTAATTATCTCTCTCTACATTTGTGCATTTCAATTCCATTTTAGATGTATATTATTTTCTTAAATAAAAAATTTGAGTTTTCACTTTCCATTTATCTTGTAAACAAAAAGATTAAAGACAAATAGATCACATCAAAATGAAAATTTTAGAGTTTATGTATGGAAAAAATTAAAAACAATAAAAAATATAAGTAAAAGAAATTTATTCACACACGATAAACGAACACAAAGTTTTATTGTCCAAGTTTGGGCAATTCCACTAGTTCAACCATAATGGCTTGGAAAGAGATTTCTAATTGATCCTAACATGTTTTAAATATGGATATGCATGCTGGAAACATGTTAAAGATGCAAATGGCCTGTGAATCCAAACTTTTTAAAGCGAACAACAAATACTCATTAAATTCTCAAGTGAACGTGCAGTGGGATATTTACCTGAGTCGAACATGCCATGATTTTGTCCGTTTACAAAAAGTTGACCTAACAATCATAGATGATTGTAATGTGGTTTATCGATCAATCATGCGTAACGGGCTATATTTTTGCAAGAAATGCCGTAAGGATTGGGAGTCAACACTCAGTTAAAAATCCCCCGCCTACCCCTTGTTTCCAATGATTGCAAAACCTAATAGATAAAAACTAAAAAAGGTTACAATCCCTAAAAGTTAGAAAGACTTTTTGGAATTATCTCTCTCTACATTTGTGCATTTCATTCCATTTTAGGTGTATAGTTTTTTATTTAATCAAAGTTTTGAGTTTTAACTTTCCATTTATGTCGTAAAGAAAATGATTAAAGGCAAATGGATAAAAAAAAAATGAAAATTGTGGAGTTTATGTATGGAGAAAATTAAAAACAATAACAAATGTAAGTAAAGAAAATTTATTGATACACCACTAATGAATACAAAAGTTTTGTTGTCCAAGTTTGGGAAATAACACTAGTTCAATCCTAAAGGCTTGGAAAGAGATTTCTAATTGATCCTAACATGTTTGAAATATGGATATGCATGCTTGAAACAAGTTAAAGATGCAAATGGCCTGTTGATCCAAACCTTATAAAGCGAACAAAAAATGGTCATTAAATTCTCAAGTGAAAGTGCGGTGGGATATTTACACGAGTCAAACAAGCCATGATTTTGCCCATTTACAAAAGGCTGACCTAACAATCATAGATGATTGTAAAGTGCTTTATCGTTCAATAATGCATAACTGGCTATATTTTTGTTAGAAATGACTTATGGATTGGGAGTCAATGCTCAGTTAAAAATCACCCACCTCCCCCTTTTTCCTGATGATTGCAAAACCTAATATATAAAAACTGCTTGAAGATAAGATCAAGCCCAAATGACCAAGGAAGGGCCACATATGTAAGATTATTATAATATGGGCCACATGACTAAGGAAGGCCCACAAGTTGTGCCCAAACCCATAAGAAGTAGGACCCATAATGATTACAAAGAGCTGGCATCCTTATCACATCAGTTGGAAGATCAAGGACTCACAAAAGTATCTTTATCTTAGGGTCACGACCAAGAAGAGTTTTAGTTTAAGTTATATTTGTCTTTTACCTATATTGAGTTACCTAATTATGTTAGGACTTACCTTATGTGTTAGAGTTTGGGTGTAATTGGGATAAGGGTAGTTTTATTGTAATTGGACTCTACTACCTTCTTCTATTATAAATAGAGGTTCATGTACTCTGATTACAACAAGTTATTGATGTCAATGAAGTATTTCAATTTTCCATAAATTCAACATGGTGTTAGAGCAGGTTCTGTGAGTTGACTTGGTCAACTCAAGGAGGTAATGTGATCCTTTTCTCTAAACCCTAAACCCTAGGTCTAGGTTCGTAGGTTTTTTTTAGTCCCTTCACCTATTGTTTTCGTTGCAATTTTAACCTCTATACATAGTTTTTAATATTGAAAGTTATAAATTGACAGAAAAATATTTTAGTCTACTTTCGAAATAAGAATGATCTATTCCAATCTGAGTTATCTACAGAGAGATATCGATATTTCAATGAGCGACGGTCAGTTTGCAAAAAGGTTCAAGTAGCAACAACAATCTTCAGATTCTGAGGTATTTTTTGCTATCAAGAACTAGACTTTATATGAAGTAATATATATCAAAAGAAATATCTGTAAGTATATTCTTTTACCTATTCAACCAACTTTTTATCTTAGTTATCTACAAAGATAAATCAATATTTGAAGTAAGAAAGGTCAGATTGAAAAAGAGGTTCAAGCGGCAGCAGAAAGCATCAACTTCAGAGGTATTTTAAGCTATCAAGAAAAAAGACTTTATATGGATAATTATATATCAAGAGAAAGGTATGTAAGTTTATTTTCTGAAATATTCAACCAATTCTCGGTATGAATTTTTATAAGGACATATTGATCTTGGAAGAGTCAATGGTCATTCAGGAAAAAATAGGAGAAACAAAACTTAGTTCGGCCAGATGACAGAGACCGAAACCTATCAGATTATTTATCTTCTGATAATTATATTTTATGAAGATATGTTATATTTGGATAAAATTTATTTAAGTCTACTTTCAGAAGGAAAAACTTTCATGTCAATCTGATCTATATTGAAAGATATATTCAAATTGGAAGAATCAAAGGTCATGTTGGTATTCTGTTGTATTGAAAAATCTGAATTTATGCCAATTGTTTTGCGTCACTTTTTGACTTGATCAGGAAAATATCTAACTTCTCCCTGGTTTGAGGGATTATTTATAAATCTTTGTTATTTGGGTTTATTGCTACATCTATGATATTTGGTTCAAGCTGGGATCATTGCCATTATCTCCCAGTTTGAGGGGGAGAAGTAGAAGAAGAACAAGAAAGAGGTATTTTATTCCTTATGTTGTGGATAAGTTTATGTGCCAAAATATTCAAGAAAGGGGGAGCACAAAAGATGAAGATTTTGCATCAAAGAAGAATTTTTTATAGCGGATTATTTCATGGGTTCTTTGACAAAGTTTACTATTTAGTTCATGTTATATGTGTTGGAAGATGGTCGTGTAATATTCAGCTGCAGCTATTATGTCTCTTTGGGGAAATTATTATTGAATAAGAGCTGGCCTCATGTCATTACCCCATCAAAAAGATCAAAATTATTTGTGGTTGGGAGTCCACGACGACGGAACTTCATCCCAGTCAAAAAGATGAAAATTATTTGTGGTTGAGAGTCCACGACGGAGGAACTTCATCCTCGTAAAAAAGATGAAAATTATTTGTGGTCGGAAGTCCATGACGGAGGAACTTCATCCCCATCAAAAAGATGAAAATTATTTGTGGTTGGTAGTCCACGACAGAGGAACTTCATCCCCGTCAAAAAGGTGAAAATTATTTGTGGTTGGAAGTCCATGATGGAGGAACTTATGATTACATCTATGCAATCCCCCCCCCCCCCCCCCCCCCCCCCCCCCCCCCCGTGATGGCTTTTATGTCTTCTACCACTTGACAGTGTGGAGGGACACGGTGGTGGACACTTCAGAGCAATGTCGATAGATACACTACCGATAGTAGTGGAGCGTGCCCTACATCCAGCATTAAGACTGGAGTATGAAGCAATGGCTTACTGGCTAGGAGTGATTTTTACTCTCACTTATAATGCCGCAGGGCCTCATGGAAGGACGCAACAATGTGAGGGGGAATGTTGGAAGATGAAGGAATATTGGAAGATGTGCCATTTTATACAAAAATATTTTATACATCATTTGCAGCAAGCTGGGAGTTCATGTTGTTCTCTCACCCCCAGCTTGAGGGGGACTGTTGGAAGATAAGATCAAGCCCAAACGACCAAGGAAGGCCCACAAGATGGGCCCAAACCCATAAGAAGTAGGACCCACAATGATTACCAAGAGTTGGCATCCTTATCACATCAGTACGAAGATCAAGAAGGACTAACAAAAGTATCTTTATTTTAGGGTCACGACCAAGAAGAGTTTTAGTTTAAGTTATATTTGTCTTTTATCAATATTGAATTACCTAATTTTGTTAGGACTTACCTTAAGTGTTAGAGTTTGTGTGCAATTGGGACAAGGGTAGTTTTACTGTAATTGGACTCTAATACCTTCCTCTATTATAAATAGAGGTTCATGTACTTTGATTACAACAAGTTATTGATGTCAATGAAGTATTTCACTTTTCCAAAAATTCAACAAAAACTAAAAGAGTTTACAATCCCTAAAAGTTACAGAGACTTTCTGAATTATCTCTCTCCACATTTGTGCATTTCCATTCCATTTTAGATGTATACTTTTTTTTTAAATCAAAACTTTGTGATTTCACTCTCCATTTATCTCGTAGACAAAAAGTGTAAAGGCAAATACTCACAAAAAAATGAAAATTTAAGAGTTTAAGTTTGGAAAAAATTATAAAAAAATAACAAATGTAAGTAAAATTTTTTTATAGATACACCACGAACGAATACAAAAGTTTTGTTGTCCGAGTTTGGGAAATTCCACTTGTACAAACCTAATGGCTTGAAAAGAGATTTCTAATTGATCCTAACATGTTTTAAATATGGATATGCATGCTTGAAACATGTTAAAGATGCAAACAGCCTGCGGATCCAAACCTTTTAAAGCGAACAACAAATGCTCATTAAATTCTCAAGTGAACGTGCGGTGAGATATTTCCCGAGTAAAAGAAGACATGATTTTGCCCATTTATAAAAGGTTGACCTAATAATCATAGATGATTGTAAAGTGATTTATCGGTCAATCATGTGTAACGGGTTATATTTTTTAAAGAAATGACGTATGGATTGGGAGTCAACACTCAGTTATAAATTTCCATTCCATTTTAGATGTATACATTTTTCTTAAATCAAAACTTTGAGTTTTCACTTTCCATTTATCTCGTAAAGAAAAAGATTAAAGGAAAATAGATCACAATAAAATGAAAAATTTAGAATTTATGTATAGAATAAATTAAAAACAATAACAAATTTAACTAAAGAAAATTTATTCACACACCAGAAACAAACACAAAAAATTTTTTTGTCCAAGTTTGGAAAATTCCTCTAGTTCATCCCTAATGGCTTGGAAAGAAATTTCAAATTGATCCTAACATTTTTTAAATATGGATATGCATGCTTGAAACATGTTAAAGATGCAAATGACATGTGGATCCAAACCTTTTAAAGTGAACAAAAAATATTCATTAAATTCTCAAGTGAATGTGCGGTGGGATATTTACCCGAGTAAAAGAAGCCA
Source organism: Aristolochia californica (assembly GCF_029961685.1). Taxonomy (NCBI): domain Eukaryota; kingdom Viridiplantae; phylum Streptophyta; class Magnoliopsida; order Piperales; family Aristolochiaceae; genus Aristolochia; species Aristolochia californica. Next base: position 17,171,259 of record NW_027181881.1, on the reverse strand, counting down.
TGATTTTTCCCATTTAAAAAAAGCTGACCTAACAATCATAGATGATAGTAAAGTGATTTATCGATCAATCATACGTACAGGGCTTTATTTTTGTAAGAAATTACTTATGGATTGGGAGTCAACACTCAGCTAAAAATCGCCCACCTCCCCCCTTTTCCTGATGATTGCAAAACCTAATATAAAAACTATAAGAGTTTACAATCCAAAAAAGTTATGGAGACTTTTTGGAATTATCTCTGTACATTTGTGCATTTCCATTCCATTTTAGATGTGTATATTTTTCTTAAATCAAAACTTTGAGTTTTCACTTTCCATTTATCTCGTAAAGAAAAAGATTAAAGGGATATAGATCACAATAAAATGAAAATTTTAGAGTTCCTATATGGAAAAAATTAAAAACAATAACAAATGTTAGTAAAGAAAATTTATTCACACACCACAAACGACCACAAAAATTTTGTTGTCCAAGTTTGGGAAATTCCTCTAGTTCCACCCTAATGGCCTGGAAAGAGATTTCTAATTGATCCTAACATGTTTTAAATATGGATATGCATGTTTGAAACATGTTAAGGACACAAATGGCTTGTCGATCCAAACCTTTTAAAGCAAACAACAAAAAATCATTAAATTCTCAAGTTAACATGGGGTGGGATATTTACCCGAGTCAAACATGCCATGATTTTGCCCATTTACAAAAAGCTAACCTAACAATCATAGATGATTGTAAAGTTATTTATCAGTCAATCATGCGTAACGGGCTATATTTGTTTAAGAAATGAAGTATGGAATGGGAGTCAACACTCAATTATAAATCCCTCTCCTCCCCATTTTTTCCAATGACTAAAAAACCTAATATATAAAAACTAAAAAAGTTTACAATCCCTAAAAGGTGTAGAGACTTTTTGGAATTTTCTCTCTCTACATTTGTGCATTTCCATTCCATTTGAGATGTATTCTTTTTTTCTTAAATCAAATCTTTGAGTTTTCACTTTCCATTTATCTCATAAACAAAAAGATTAGATCACAGCAAAATTAAAATTTTAGAATTTATGTATGGAAAAAATTAAAAACATTAACAAATATAAGTAAAGAAAATTTCTTCACATACCACAAATGAACCCAAAATTTTTGTTGTCCAAGTTTTGGAAATTCCACTAGCTCAACCCTAATGGCTTGGAAAGAGATATCAAATCGATTCTAACATGTTTTATATATGGATATGCATGCTTGAATCAAGTTAAAGTTGCAAATGGCATGTGGATCCAAACCTTTTAAAGTGAACAACAAATGCTCATTAAATTCACAACTAAACGTGCGGTGGGATATTTAACCGACTCAAAGAAGTCATGATTTTGCCCATTTACAAAAACCTGACCTAACAATCATAGATGATTGTAAAGTGATTTATCGGTCAATCATGTTTAACAGGCTATATTTTTGTAAGAAATGACTTATGGGTTTGGAGTCAACACTCAGTTAAAAATACCCCACCTCCCCCTTTTTCCTGATGATTGCAAAACCTAATATATAAAAACTATAGTTTTTACAATCACTAAAAGTTACAGAGACTTTTTGTATTTATCTCTCTCTACATTTGTGAATTTCCATTCCATTTTAGATGTATACTTTTTTCTTAAATCAAAACTTTGAGTTTTCACATTCCATTTATCTCGTAAACAAAAAAATTAAAGGCAAAAAGATCACAACAAAATGAAAATTTTAGAGTTTATGTATGGAAAAAATTTAAAACAATAACAAATGTAAGTAAATAAAATTTATTCAAACGAACACAAAAGTTTTGTGGTCCAAGTTTGGGAAATTCCACTCGTTCTACCCTAATGGCTTGGAAAGAGATTTCTAATTGATCCTAACATGTTTTAATATATAGATATGCATGCTTGAAACTTGTTAAAGATGCAAATGGCCTATGGTTCCAAACCTTTTAAAACTAACAACAAATGCTCATTAAATTCTCAAGTGAACGTGTGGTGGGTTATTTACTCGAGTCAAACATGCCATGATTTTGCCAATTTACAAAAAGCTGACCTAAGAATCATAGATGATTGTAAAGTGATTTATTGGTCAAGCATGCGTAACAGCCTATATTTCTGTAACAAATGTCGTATTGATCAGAAGTCAACTCTCAGTTAAAAAACCCCCGCCTCCCCCTTTTTTCAAATGATTGCAAAACCGAATATATAAAAACTAAAAGAATTTACAATCCCTAAAAGTTGTAGAGACTTTTTGGAATTATCTCTCTCTACATTTCTGTATTTCCATTCCATTTTAGATGTAAACATTTTTTTTAAATCAAAATTTGAGTTTTCACTTTCCATTTATCTCGTAACCAAAAAGATTAGATCAAAACAAAATGAAAATTTTAGAATTTATGTATGGAAAAAATTAAAAACAATAAAAAATGTTTAAATAAAATTTATTCACTTACCACAAAGGAACACAAAAGTTTTGTTGTCCAAGTTTGGAAAATTCCACTAGTCAACCATAATGGCTTGGAAAGAGACCTCTAATTGATCCTAACTTGTTTTAAATAACGATATGCATGCTTGAAACATGTTAAAGATGCAAATGGCCAGTGGATCCAAACCCTTTAAAGCGAACAACAAATGCTCAATAAATTCTCAAGTGAACATGCGGTGGGATATTTACCCGAGTCAAACAAGCCATGATTTTGCCCATTTACATAAAGCTGACGTAACAATCAAATATGGTTGTAAAGTGATTTATCAGTCAATCATGCATCATGCCCTATATTTTAATTAGAAATGACTTATGGGTTTGATGTCTACACTCAGTTAAAAATCCACCACCTCCCCCTTTTTCTTGATGATTGCAAAACCTAATATATAAAAACTAAATGGTTTTACAATCACTAAAATTCCCAGAGACATTTTGTAATTATCACTCTCTACATTTGTGCATTTCCTTTCCATTTTAGATGTATATTTTTTTCTTAAATCAAAACTTTGAGTTTTCACTTTCCATTTATCTCGTAAAAAAAAATATTAAAGGCAAATAGAGCACAACAAATTGAAAATTTTACAATTTATGTATGGAAAAAATTAAAAACAATAGCAAATGTATGTAAAGAAAATTTAATCACACAACACAAACGAACACAAAAGTTTTGTTGTCCAAGTTTGGGAAATTCCACTGGCTCAACCCTAATGGCTTGGAAACAGATTTTTAATTGATCCTAACATGTTTTAAATATGGATATGCATGCTTGAAATAGCTTAAAGATGGAAATGGCCTGTAGATCCAAACCTTTTAAAGTAAACAACAAATGCTCGTTAAACTCAAAAGTGAACGTGTTGTGGAATATTTACCTGAGTCAAACAAGCCATGACTTTGCCTATTTACAAAAAGTTGACCTAACAATCATAGATTATTGTAAAGTGATTTGTCGGTCAATCATGTGTAATGGGCTATATTTTTGTAAAAAATGACTTAAGGATTGGGAGTCACCACTTAGTTAAACATCCGTCAGCTCCCCCCTTTTTCTCGGTGATTGCAAAACCTAATATATAAAAACTAAAAGAGTTTACAATCCCTAAAAGTTGCGGCGACTTTTTTTAATTATCTCTCTCTACATTTGTGCATTTCCATTCCATTTTAGATGTATACTTTTTTCTTGAATCAAAACTTTGAGTTTTCAATTTTCATTTATCTCGTAAAAAAAGGATTAGATCACAACAAAATGAAAATTTTAGAATTTCTGTATAGAAAAAAATTAAAAAAATAACTAACGTAAGTAAAGAAAAATTAATCGCACAACACAAATGATCACAAAATTTTTGTTGACCAAGTTTGGGAAATTGAACTAGTTCAACCCAAATGGCTTGGGAAGAGATTTCTAATTGATCCTAACATGTTTTCAATATTGATATGCATGTGGATCCAAAGTTTTTAAAGTGAACAACAAATGCTCAGTAAATTCTCAAGTGAATCTGCGGTGGGATATTTACCCGAGTCGAACAAGCCGTGATTTTGCCTATTTACAAAAACCTGACTTAACAATCATAGATGATTGCAAAGTGATTTATCTGTCAATCATGTGTAACGAGCTGTATTTTTTTAAGAAATGACTTATGGATTGGGAGTCAATACTCAGTTAAAATCACCCGACTCCCTTTTTTCCCTGATGATTGCAAAACCTAATATATAAGAACTAAAAGAGTTTAAAATCCCTAAAAGTTATGGAGACATTTTGGAATTATCTCTCTCTACATATGTGAGTTTCTATTCCTTTTTAAAACTATAGTTTTTACTTAAATGAAAATCTTGAGTTATCACTTTCCATTTTTCTCGTAAACAAAAAGATTAAACGTAAATAGATCACAACAAAAAATAAAATTTTAGAGTTTATGTATAGAAAAAATTTAAAACAATAACTAATGTATGTAAAGAAAATTTATTGACACACCACAAACGAACAAATACTCATTAACTTCTCAAGTGAACGTGAGGTGGGATATTTACCCTAGTCAAACAAGCCATGATTATGTCTATTTACAAAAAGTTGACCTAGCATTCATAGATGATTGATAAGTGATTTGTCGGTTAGTCATGCGTAACAGGCAGTATTTTTGTAAGAAATGACTTATTGATTGGGAGTCAACATTCAGTTAAAATTCCCCGCTTCCCCTTTTTTTCCTGATGATTGCCAAACCTAATATATTAAAACTAAAAGAGTTTATAGTCCCTAAAACTTGTGGAGACTTTTTGCAATTATCACACTTCACATTTTTGCATTTACATTCCATTTTAGATTTATACTTTTTTCCTAAATCAAAACTTTGATTTTTCACTTTCCATTTATCTTGTAAACAAAGAATTAAATGCAAATATATCACAACAAAATAAAAATTTTAGATTTTATGTATGGAAAAAATTAAAAACAATAAAAAATGTGATTAAGAAAATTTATTCACACACCACAAATGAACACAAAAGTTTTGTTGTCCAAATTTGGGAAATTCCACTAATTCAACCCTAATGGCTTGGAAAGAGATTTCTAATTGATCCTAACTTGTTTTAAATATGGATATGCATGCTTGAAACATGTTAAAGATGCAAATGACTTGTGGATCCAAACCTTTTAAAGCGAACAACAAATGGTCCTAAATTTCTAGAGTGAACGTGCGGTGGGATATTTACGCGAGTCCAACAAGCCATGATTTTGCCCATTCACAAAAAGTTGTCCGAACAATCATAGATGATTGTCAAGTACTTTATCGGTCAATCATGTATAATGGGCAATATTTTTGTAAGAAATTACTTATGGATTGGGAGTCAACACTCAGTTAAAAGTCCCCCGCCTCCCCTTTTTTGCTCGGTGATTGCAAAACCTATCATATAAAAATTAAAAGAGTTTACAATCACTAAATATTACGGAGACTTTTCAAGAATTATCTCTCTCTACGTTTGTTCATGTCCATTCCATTTTAGATGTATACTTTTTTCTTAAATCAAAACTTTGAGATTTCACTTTCCATTTATCTTGTAAACAAAAAGATAAAGGCAAACAGATTAAAAAAATGAAAATTTTAGAATTTATGTATGGACAAAATTAAAAACAATAACAAATGTGAGTAAAGAAAATTTATTCACACACCCCAAACGAACACAAAAGTTTTGTTGTCCAAGTTTGGGAAATTCCTCTAGTTCAACCCTAATAGCTTGGTAAGAGAATTCTAAAAGATCCTAACATGTTTTACATGTGGATATGCATGCTTGAAACATGTTAAAGATGCAAATGGCCTATGGATCCAAACCTTTTAAAGCAAAAAAAAAATGCTCATTAAATTGTCTAGTGAACATGCGGTGGGATATTTACCTGAGTCAAACAAGCCATGATTTTGCCCATTTACAAAAAGTTGATCTAACATTCAGAGATGATTGTAAAGTGATTTATCGGTCAATCATGCGTAATGGGATATATTTTTGTAAGAAATGACTTATAGATTGGGAGTCAACACTTAGTTATAAATCCTCTGCCTTCCCCTTTTTCCCGATGATTGGAAAACCTAATATATAAAAACTAAAAGAGTTTACAATCCCTTAAAGTTACAGAGACTTTTTGGAATTATCTCTTTCTACATTTGTGCATTTCCATTCAATTTTAAATTTATGCTTTTTTCTTAAATAAAAAATTTGAGTTTTCACTTTCCTTTTATCTCGTCAAGCCTATTAAAGGCAAATAGATCACAAAAAAATGAAAATTTTAGAGTTTATGTATGGAAAAAATAAAAAAAATAAAAAATTTAAGAAAATAAAATTTAATCACAGACCACAAACAAACGCTAAAGTTTTGTTGTCCAAGTTCGGGAAATTCCACTAGTTCAACCCTAATGGCTTGGAAAGAGATTTCTAATTGACCCTAACATGTTTAAAATATGGATATGCATGCCTGAAACATGTTAAAGATGCAAATGGCCAGTAGATCCAAACCTTTTAAAGCGAACAACAAATGCTCATTAAATTCTCAAGTGAACATGCAGTGGGATATTTACCCGAGTCAAACAAGCTATGACTTTGTCCATTTACTAAAAAGCTGAACTAACAATCATAGATGATTTTAAAGTGATTTATCGGTCAATCATGCATAATGGGATATATTTTTGTAAGAAATGGCTTATGGATTGGGAGTTAACACTCAATTAAAAATCCCCCACCTCCCATTTTTCCCAATGATTGCAAAACCTAATATATAAAAACTAAAAGAATTTACAACCCCTAAAAGTTACAGAGACTTTTTGGAAATATCTCTCTCTACATTTGTGCATTTCCATTCAGTGTTAGATGTATACTTTTTTCTTAAATCAAAACTTTGTTGTGGTCTCTGACCATGGATTGAGCTATTCTATGATGGGAGAGATTGAGTTGAGGTTCAAAGGCCAAACCAGGTTGTCATGTCTTCCTGGACGACCTATGATGACGATATTTTGAAGAAAACGGAAACAAAATAGATGGAGTGGATGGCTTGATGAATCGAACGAAGAAGGGAAATCAGGCTCGTCAAAGGGAGACCTAAACCTTGGGTTCCTCAAGGGGACATCCGATCCTAGGTTCGTTGAAGGAGAACACTGATCCACTTTTGGGTAAATTTTTGTTTAATCTTTCCTTACCCCCGTGAGGCCCTTTTAGCCTAATCACGCCAAGACAATCCCAAAGAGATGAGTGTTTTTACACTATTGCCATTTCGGCTTACAACATACCACATACTTAAATAAAAATGAAAACATAATTCCTAAAAAGTTACCAACTCACTTCCTGACGAGTTACCAACTCAGCCGCATTGCCTCTGGATGACTCGGTCCGCTATCGAGTCCACAACATCACTCCCCCTCATGGAAAACGACCTTGTCAGCAAGCTAAAATACGTCAAGGTCCTCCCAGGTGGCATTGGTGGCAACAGTGTGAGCCCACTTAACCAACACTTCCCTTCTATTCTAATTCTGTCAAGCCTTCAAAATTTTGGTTGGCATGAGAGAAAGTTGTCCGTCCTCCATGGGTGGCAAAACTGAAGGGGGAGGTTGTGCGGTGCCTTTGAATTGCTTGAGGAGAAAGACATGAAAAACATTGTGGATCTTGGGGTCTGGAGGGAGCTGGAGTTTATATGCGACCTCACCCACCCTCTGAGTAATGTGGAAGGGCCCAAAATATTTGGGCGAGTGCGAGCCAGAGAAGTCAGACGGTAATGCTGTAGATGTAGCCACACAATATCACCCAGATTGTACTGAATATCTCTGTGGTCTTGATCATAATATTCCTTCATCCGTGCTTGAGCTTGTCGCAATCGTTGGAGAGTACATGGCAATAATTGATCTCAATCTAAGAGAGCTCTGTCAATGGAATCCACTCGGGTGGAACCTTGAACATAAGAAAGTAACCGTGGGGAATCCCGACCATATACTATTCGTAATTGTGTGTCATGTAAGGTAGTGTGGAAGGAGGTATTGTATGAATACTCCGCCCAAGGAATGCAGTCCACCCACCGTTTAGGACGATCGCCGATCAAACACCATAAATACATTTCAATGGTGCGGTTCACCACTTTTGTCTAGCCATCCGATTGAGGGTGATACGTTGAAGAATAATTCAGTTTGGTGCCACATAGCTTGAAAAGATCTCTCCAGAATTGACTAGTAAAGACTACATCGTGATCGCTTACAATTGATTCCAGATTACCATGGAGGTGAACAATATGTGTGAAAAATACATGTGCTACTGTTGCCGCAGTGTAAGGATGCTCTAATGGGATGAAGTGTGCATATTTAGAGAATCTGTCCATGACCTCATAAAGAGTAGATTTGACCGAGGACTTCGGAAGACCTTCAATAAAATCCATCGAGATGTCCGACCAAACCGTAGTGGGGAGCTCGAGCGGTTGCAGCACCCCTGCTGGGCTTAAAGGCATTGCCTTGTTCCGCTGGCACACTTGACAAGCAGCAACATATGAGGCAATTGAAGATTTCATACCGGCCCAATAAAAATCCCCTCGGATCCGAATTACTATTTTCTGAATTCCTTCATGATAACTGTTATGATAAGATGACAACACTGTGGCAACAAGAGGAGAATATTGAGACCAATAAATGCGCTTCTTTTATAAAATGAGGTTGTCATGGAGGGACCAGTGGGGAAGCATTTTTCCGGCGGCAATTTTCTGTAATAACTCATGCAATTCTGGTGTGCGTCTGGTTTCGTCCTTTATGGAGTCCAAGAGTAGAGGGGTGGGATGACTAATGGCACACAACTGCACTGAAACTTTTGTTTTGCGTGAGAGGGCATCAGCTGCTGTATTCAATCTACCCGCCTTATGTTCCACCGTAAAATCAAACTCCAGTAATTTACTAATCCAATGCTGTTGAGGAGAAATGGAGATGCACTGATCCAACAAATATTTCAAACTGTAGTGATCAGTTCGTATGAGAAAATATCTGCCCCATAAATAAGGTCTGCAGTGGTAGACTGCCTTAGCTAAACCAATGAGTTCACTTTCATAGGCAGGCAATTTGTGACGGTGGAGTGCGAGCTGACGGCTTAAATAAGCAATGGGATTATGTGATTGTTGCAGCACCGCCCCAATACCTCCTCTGAGGCATCACATTCTATCACGAAGACCTCCTCAAAATTTGGTAATTGTGAGACAAGCGCAGTGGCCAGTGCTGTCTTGAGTGTTTGGAATGCGGTGCTCGTGTCTTCATTCCAAAGGGAAGCATTGCGGTGTAGGAGGTTGGATAAAGGAGCTGCTAGGGGGGCGTAATTTTTGGAGATATGCACTAAATACCTCGTTCATTAATGCCTGGAAGGTTGAAGGAGCATTGGAGAGACCAAAAGGCATCACGATGAATTCAAAGTGTCCATGATGAGTACGGAAGGTTGTCTTCTCAATATCTGGAGGATACATACAGACTTGATGATACCTCGAACGCAAATCCTACTTGGTGAAAAATTGAGCCCCATGTAGTTCATCTAATAACTCATCAACTAATGGTATAGGACTCTTGTCCTTGATAGTCTTGGCATTTAATTCACGGTAGCCCACGCAAAACCTCCAAGTATTGTCATGTTTCTGGAGTAATAAGACGGGAGAGGAAAAAGGGGACTTACTTTGTCCGATGAGGCCTTGTTCAAGCATCAGTTTGCATTGCCTTTCTATTTCATCCTTTTGCAGGTAGGGGTAGCGATAAGGATGTACCACTACGACCTCAGAACCAGCCTTCAAACAAATCCGGTGGTCACAATGTCTCAATGGGGGAAGCACCGTAGGTTCCTGAAAAATGTCGGTAAACTCATCCAACAAATTTTCTAAGGTAGTAGTCGGATGTTTCTACTATTGGAGAACGTGTAAATGTGCCATAACTTCAGCTTTACGACCTTGTAAAATTACCTAATGGTCTGCCAATTCAAATCTCATGGTCAATGCTGTGAAATCCCACAGAATGGGTCCCAACGTTTGGAGCCATTTAATGCCCAAAAGCATATCGAAGCCTGCTAGGGGAATGATTAGAAATTCTGCTGAAAATTGGTGACTGTCAATTGAAAACTCAATTGCCTTGCTGACCCCATAACTTAGAAAATTTTCTCCATTAGCTACTGACACTGAAGCCATTGGGCGAGGTTGCATCTGAAGTTGTAAATGCTGAGCAGCAGTGAAGCTCAAAAAATTATGGGTACTTCCTGAGTCCACCAGACTTAAGAGTCGTTCCTCTGTGACTAGGGCACATACTTGCATGGTTTTGGTGGACTGAAGTCCGGTGATGGCGTGTAGAGAAATTTCAGGTTCTTCCACCACTGGCTCTTCCACTTATGGGGCTTCCTCCCCCTCATCCTTCACTTCCAACCAAAATGATTTTTTGCATTGATGGCCGAATGTGTACTGCTCATCAAAATTATAATATAATCCTTTGGACCTTCTTTCTTCCATCTCTGCCCTGTTCAATTTCTGGATGAATGCTGGTTGAGGAGGACTGGGCCTGGTGCACCTGCAGAAGCATTGGTGCGCCATGGTGGATTTGTGGAGGTGGCACCAATACTATGTCTTCCTCCTTACCAATTAGGCCTTCGGGCTTGAATCTTTTGGCTTCTAAAGTTCTGGCAAAATTCATTGCTCTTGCTAAATTGGTAGGTGTTGGAAGATAGAGCCCAAGTCCACACAACCAAGGAAGGCCCACATATATAAGAGTATTATAAGATGGGCCCAAGCACATAAGAAGTAGGACCCACAATGATTACCATGAGCTGGCATACTTACCACATTAGTTGGAAGATCAAGAAGGACTCATAAAAGTATCTTTATCTTAGGGTTGCGACCAAGAAGAGTTGTAGTTTGAGTTATGTTTGTTTGTTATCTACATCGAGTAATTTAATTAAGCTAGGACTTATCTTTAAGTGTTAGAGTTTGGGTGTAATTGGGACAAGGGTAGTTTTATTGTAATTGGACTCTACTACCTTCCTCTATTATAAATAGAGGTTCATGTACTCTGATTACATCAAGTTATTGATGTTGATGAAGTATTTCACCTTTCCATAAATTCAACAATAGGGGCAAGTAGTTCCGCTTCTAAGTGTAGGGAATCTGTCAATCCTGCTATAAATAGACCTACCTATTGGTCTACCTGGACAATTTTGTTGGACCTTGCCAAATTTTCTTGGAATAATTTCTGATATTGCTCCACACTACCTTTCTGAAATAGCAGCACTAGATCCCCCAATGGGTTTCTTTGAGCTGGTAGCCCAAATCGAATTGTACACAACTCTTTAAACTCATCCCATTCTATATTCGGATTCTCCAATTCTAATTGATGCCCTCAGAGCTGCACTTCATCGAGCATGTGGAAGGCGGCCAACCCTTTTTGTTTAGTTCAGTCGTCCTTCGGAGAGCAAAAACATTTTGACACCTATAAAGTCAAATCAAAGGGTCCGCTGATCCATTAAAAGTTGGGAATTCCAATTTTGTGTATGTTGGAATTGTCACTGCACAGTAATTAAAAACCCCGACGGTTGTTGGGTACTTTGTTCGGCCAACATAAGGCTCCCCCTGCCTTGTTGCAAGGCTTCTGCCCCCTTCCTGTGGGTTCCTTCCCCCAATTTACTAGACAATGCTTCGATTTGTGAGTTTACCTGGCTGTCTAACAATGTCGCCACTCTACCCTCTGTTTCTTCTTGTCATGCTGCCATTCAACTATCAGCCTCTTATTGCCCTGCGTGTATCATCTCTCCGAGTTTGGCTAGCAATTCTTCATTGTTTAATGACTCCCCCATGCTGGCCTGCTCTGATACCAAGATGTTGTGGTCTCTGACCATGGATAGAGTGATTCTGCGATGGGAGAGATCGGGTTGAGATTTAGAGGCCAAACCAGATTGTCGTGTCTTACCTGGACGAGCTATGATGACGATATTTAGAAGAAAATGGAATCGAAATAGATGGAGTGGATGGCTTGATGAATCGAATGAAGAAGGGAAATCAGGCTCGTAAAAGGGAGACCTAGACCTTGGGTTCCTCAAGGAGAACGCCGATCCTAGGTTCGTTGAAGGAGAACACTGATCCTCTTTTGGGAAAATTTCTGCTTAATCTTTCCTTACCCCCGTGAGGCCCTTTAAGCCTAATCACGTCAACAGAATCCCAAAGAGAGTAGTGTTTTTACACTATTGCCATTTCGGCTTACAACATACCACATACTTAAATAAAAATGAAAACATAATTCCTAACAAGTTACCAACTCACTTCCTAATGAGTAACCAACTCAGCTGTGTCGCCTCTGGATGACTCAGTTCACTATCGAGTCCACAAAAAACTTTGATTTTTCACTTTCAATTTATCTCGTTAACAAAAATATTAAAGGTAAATAGATCACAAAAAAATGAAAATTTTAGAGTTTTTGTATGGAAAAAATTAAAAACAATAACAAATGTAAGTAAAGAAATTTACTGACTCCCTACAAATGAACACAAAAGTTTTGTTGTCCAAGTTTGGGAAATTCCACTAGTTCAACCCAAATGGCTTCGAAAGAGATTACAAATTGATCCTAATATGTTTTAAATATGGATATGCATACTTGAAAAATGTTAAAGATACAAATGTCCTGTGGATCCAAACCTTTTAAACCGAACAAAAAATGCTCATTAAGTTCTCAAGTGAATGTGAGGTGGGATATTTACGCGAGTCACACAAGCTATGATTTTACCCATTTACAAAAATCTAACCTAACAATCCTAGATGATTGTAAATTGATTTATCGATCAATCATACATTACTGGCTAGAATTTTGTAAGAAATGATTTATGGATTGGGTGTCAACACTCAGTTAAAAATCCCATGCCTCCCCTTTTTCCCGATGATTGTAAAACCTAATATATAAAAACTATAAGAGTTTACAATCCCCGAAAGTTATGGAGACTTTTTGGAATTATCTCCCTTTACTTTTTTGTATTTCCATTCCATTTTAGATGTATAGTTTTTCCTTAAACCAAAACTTTGAATTTTCACTCTCCATTTATCTCATAAACAAAAATATTAAAGTCAAATAGATAATAACAAAATGAAAATTTTAGAGAGTATGCATGGAAAAAATTAAAAAATAATAAAAAATGTAAGAAAAAAAATTTATTTACACACCACAAACGAACACAAAAGTTTTGTTGTCCAAGTTTGGGAAATTCTATTAGTTCAATCCTAATGGCTTGGAAAGATATTTCTAATTGATCCTAACATTTTTTAAATATTGGTATGTATAATTGAAACATGTTAAAGATGCAAATGGCCTGTGGATCAAAACATTTTAATGTGGACAAAAAATGCTCATGAAATTGTCAAGTGAACGTGCAGTGGGATATTTACCCGAGTCAAACAAGCCATGACTTTACCCATTTACAAAAAGATTACCTAACAATTATAGATGATTGTACAGTGATTTATCGGTCAATCAGGCATAACGGGCTATATTTTTGAAAGAAATGACTTACGGATTTGGAGTCAACACTCAGTTAAAAATACCCCACCTCCCCCTTTTTCCCGATGATTGCAAAACCTAATAGAGTTTAAAATCCCTAAAAGTTACAGAAACTTTTTGGAATTATCTCTCTCTTCATTTCTGCATTTTCATTCCATTTTAGATATATACTTTTTTCTTAAATCAAAACTTTGAGTTTTCACTTGCCATTTATCTCGTAAACAAAAAGATTAAAACCAAATAGATCACAACAAAATGAAAATTTTAGACTTTACGTATTGAAAAATGTAAAAACAATAACGAATGTTAGTAAAGAAAATTTATTCACACACCACAAACAAAGAAAGAGATTTTGAATTGATCCTAACATTTTTTAAATATGGATATGCATGCTGAAAAAATGTTAAAGATGCAAATGGCCTGTGGATCCAAACCTTTTAAAACGAACAAAAAATGCTCATTAAATTCCCAAGTGAATGTGTGGTGGGATATTTACCCGAGTCAAACAAGCCATGATTTTGCCCATTTCCAAAAACCTGACCTAACTATCATAAATGTTTGTAAAGTGATTTATTGGTCAATCATGAGTAACAGGCTCAAGTTTTGTAAGAAATGACTTATGGATTGGGAGTCAATACTCAGTTAAACACCCCCCCCCCCCCCCCCCCCCCCCCCCCCCCCCCCCCACCGTCCCCCTTTTTCCCGATGATTGCAAAACCTAATATATAAAAACTAAAAGAGTTTCAATCTCTAAAAGTTACAGAGACTTTTTGGAATTATCTCTCTCTACATTTGTGCATTTCCATTCCATTTTTTATGTATACTTCTTTCTTAAATCAAAACTTTGAGTTTTTACTTTCCATTTATCTTGTAAGTAAAAAATATTTATTCACACATCTCAAATGAACACAAAAGTTTTGTTGACCAAGTTTGGGAAATTCAACTAGTCCAACCCTAATGGCTGGGAAACATATTTCAAATTGATCCTAACATGGTTTAAATATGGATATGCATGCTTGAAACATGTTAAAGATGCAAATGGCATGTGGATCCAAACCTTTTAAAGCGAACAAAAAATGTTCATTAAATTCTCAAGTGAACGTGCGGTGGGATATTTACCCGAGTTAAACAAGCTATGATTTTTCCCTTTTACACAAAGCTGATGTAACAATCATAGATGATTGTAAAGTTATTTATCGGCCAATCATGCGTAATCGGCTATAATTTTGTAAGAAATGACTTACGGATTGGGAGTAAACACTCAGTTGATAATTCCCCGCCTCCCTCTTTTTCTGGATGATTGCCAAGCCTAATATATAAAAACTAAAATATTTTACAATCCCTAAAAGTTACGGAGACTTTTTGGAATTATCTCTCTCTACATTCGTCCATTTTCATTCCATTTCTGGTGTATACCTTTTTATAAATCAAAACTTTGATTTTTCATTTTCCATTTATCTCGTAAACAAATTGATGAAAGGCACATAGATCTCAACAAAATAAAAATTTTAGAGTTTATGTATCGCAAAAATTAAATACAATAATAAATTTAAGTAAAGAAACTTTAATCACATACCACAAACGAACACAAATTTTTTGTTGTAAGAGTTTGAGATATTCCACTAGTTCACCCTAATGGCTTGGAAAGATATTTCTAATTGATCCTAACATGTTTTAAATATGGATATGCATGCTTGAAACATGTTAAATATTCAAATGGCCTATGGATCGAAACCTTTTAAACCGAACAACAAATGCTCACTAAATTCTCAAGCGAACATGCGGTGGGATATTTACCCGAGTCAAACAAGCCATGATTTTGCCCATTTACAAAAAGATGACCTAACAATCATAGATGATGGTAAATTTATTTATCGGTCCATCATGCGTCACCGGCTATAATTTTGTAAGAAATGACTTATGAATTGGGAGTCAAATCTCAGTAAAAAATCCCCTGCCTCCCCCTTTTCCCGATGATTGTAAAACCTAATATATGAAAACTTAAAGATTTAAATGGCTTGTGGATCCCAACCTTTTAAAGCAAATAACCAATGCTCATAAAATTCTCAATTGAACATGCAGTGGGATACATACCAGAGTCTAACAAGCCATGATTTTGCCCATTTCCTAAAAGCTGGCCTAACAATTATAGATGATTGGAAAGTGATTTATCTGTCAATCATACGTAATGGGCTATATTTTTGTAAGAAATCACTTATGGATTGGGAGACAACACTAAGTTAAAATTCCCCCACCTCCCCTTTTTTTCCCGATGATTGCAAAACATAATATAAGAAAACTAAAAGAGTTTAAAATCCAAAAAAGTTACAGATACTTTTTGGAATTATCGCTCTCTACATTTGTGCATTTCCATTCCATTTTAGATGTATAGTTTTTTTCTTAAATCAAAACTTTGAGTTTTCACTTACCATTGATCTCATAAAAAAAATAGATTAAAGGAAAATAGATCACAACAAAATGAAAATTTTAGAGTTTATGAATGGAAAAAATTAAAAAACAATAACAAATGTAAGTAAAGAAGATTATTGACTCACCACAAATGAACACAAAAGTTTTGTTGTGCAAGTTTGGTAAATTCCACTAGTTCAACCCAAATGGCTTGGAAAGAGATTACTAATTGATCCTAATTTGTTTTAAATATGGATATGCATGCTGGAAAAATTTTAAAGATGCAAATGGCCTATGGATCCAAACCTTTTAAACCGAACAAAAAATGCTCATTAAGTTCTCAAGTGAACGTGAGGTGGGATATTTACGCGAGTCACACAAGCCATGATTTTACCCATTTACAAAAATCTGACCTAACAATCCTAGATGATTGTAAAGTGATTTATCAGTCAATCATGCGGTATTGGCTAGAATTTTGTAAAAAATGATTTACGGATTGGGTGTCAACGCTCAGTTAAAAATCCCATGCCTCCCCCTTTTCCTGATGATTGCAAAACCTAACATATAAAAACTAAAAGAGTTTACAATCCTCAAAAGTTACGTAGACATTTTGGAATTATCTCTCTTTACATTTGTGTATTTCCATTCCATTTTAGATGTATACTTTTTTCTTAAATCAAAACTTTGAGTTTTCACTTTCCATTTATCTCGTAAACAAAAAGATTAAAGGCAAAAAGATCACAACAAAATGAAAATATTAGATTTTATGTATGAAAAAATTAAAACAATAACAAATGTATGTAAAGAAAATTTATTCACACACCACAAACGAACATGAATGTTTTGTTGTCCAAGTTTGGGAAATTCCACTAGTTCGACCCTAATGGCTTGGAAACAGATTTCTAATTGATCTTAACATGTTTTAAATAAGGATACACATGCTTCAAACATGTTAAAGATACAAATGGCCTGTGGATCCAAACCTTTTAAATGTTCGTTAAATTCTCAAGTCAAACAACTCACAATTTTGCCCATTTACAAAAACCTGACCTAACAATAATAGATGATTGTAAAGTGATTTATCAGTCAATCTTGAGTAATGCACTCTAATTTTGTAAGAAATGACGTATGGATTGGGTGTCAACACTCAGTTAAAAATCCCCGGCCTCCCCCTTTTTCCCGATGATTGCAAAACCTATTATATAAAAACTAAAAGAGTTTAAAATCCCTCAAAGTTACGTAGACTTTTTGGAATTATCTCTCTCTACATTTGTGAATTTCAATTCCATTTTAGATGTATACTTTTCTCTTAAATCAAAACATTGAGTTTTCACTTTCCTTTTATCTCGTTAACAAAAAGATTAAAATCATATAGATAAAAAAAAAATGAAAATTTTAGAGATTATGTATGGAAAAAATTAATAACAATAACAAATGTAAGTAAAGAAAATTTATTCACACACCACAAACGAACACTAAATTTTTGTTCTTAGAGTTTGGGAAGTTCCACTAGTTTAACTCTTATGGCTTGGAAAGAGATTTCTAATTGATCCTAACATGCTTTAAATATGGATAGGCATGCTTGAAACAAATTAAAGATGCAAAGAGCTTGTGGATCCAAACCTTTATAAGCGAACAACAAATGCTCATTAAATTCTCGAGTACACATGCAATGGCAAATATACCCGAGTCAAGCAAGCCATGATTTTACCCATTTACTAAAAGCAAACCTAAATATCATAGATGATTGTAAAGTGATTTATTGGTCTATCATACATAATGGGCAATATTTTTTTAAGAAATGAGTTATGGATTGGGAGACAACACTTAGTTAAAAATCCCACACCTCCCCCTTTTTCCCGTTGTTTGTAAAACCTAATATAAGAAAACTAAAAGAGTTTAAAATACCTAAAATTTAAAGATACTTTTTGGAATTATCTCTCTTCATTTGTGCATTTTCATTCCATTGTAGATGTATACTTTTTTTTTTAAATCAAAACCTTGAGTTTTCACTTTCCATTTATCTCATAAACAAAAAGATTAAAAGCAAACTGATCATAACAAAATGAAAATTTTAGACTTTATGAGGGTAAAAGTGTTAAAACAATAACGAATGATAGTAAAGAAAATTTATTCACACACCACAAACGAACTAAAAAGTTTTGTTGTCCGAGTTTGGTAAGTTCCACTAGTTCAACCCTAATGGCTTGGAACGAGATTTCTAATTGATCTTAACATTTTTTATATATGGATATGCATGCTTGAAACATGTCAAAGATGCAAATGACATGTGGATCCAAACCTTTTAAAGCGAACAACAAATACTCGTTAAATTCTCAAGTGAACGTGTGGTGGGATATTTACTCGAGTCAAACAAGCCTTGATTTTGCCCATTTACAAAAACCTGACTTAACAATAATAGATGATTTTAAAGTAATTTATCGGTCAATCATGCGTAATGCACTATATTTTTGTCATAAATGACTTATGCATTGGGTGTCAACACAGTTAAAAATCCTCCACCTCCCCCTTTTTCTCGATGATTGCAAAACCTAATATATAAAAACTAAAAGAGTTTAAAATCACTAAAATTTACGTAGACTTTTTGGAATTATCTCTCTCTGCATTTGTGCATTTCATTTCCATTTTATATGTATACTTTTTTCTTAAATCAAAACATTGAGTTTTCACTTTCCTGATATCTCGTTAACAAAAAGATTAAAGGCATATAGATCACAACAAAATGAAAATTTTAGAGTTTATGTATGGAAAATATTAAAAACAATAAAAAATGAAAGTAAAGAAAATTTATTCACACTCCACAAACGAACACAAAAGTTTTGTTGTCAAAGTTTGGGAAGTTCACTAGTTTAACCCTTATGGCTTGAAAAGAGATTTCTAATTGATCCTAATATGTTTTAAATATGGATTGCATGCATGAAACATTTTAAATATTTAAATAGCCAGTGGATCCAAACCTTTTTAAGTGAACAAATATGCTCATTAAATTTTCAAGTGAACATGCAGTGGCAAATATACCTGATTCAAACAAGCCATGATTTTGCCCATTTACTAAAAGCTAACCTTACAATCGTAGATGATTGTAAAGTGATTTATCGGTCAATCATACATTACGGGCAATATTTTTTTAAGAAATGACTTATGGATTGGGAGACAACATTCCGTTAAAAATCACCCACCTCCCTCTTTTTCCTGATGATTGCAAAACCTAATATAAGAAACCTAACAGAGTTTAAAATGCCTAAAAGCTACATATACTTTTTGGAATTATCTCTCTCTTCATTTGTGCATTTTCTTTCCATTTTAGATGTATACTTTTTTCTTAAATCAAAACTTTGAGTTTTCACTTTCCGTTTATCTCGTAAACAAAAAGATTAAAAGCTAATAAATCACAAGAAATGAAAATTTTAGACTTTACGTAATGAAAAATGTAAAAACAATAACGAATGTTAGTAAAGAAAATTTATTCACACACCACAAACGAACACAAAAGTTTTGTTGTTCGAGTTTTGTAAGTTCCACTAGTTCAACCCTAATTGTTTGGAAAGAGATTTCTAATTGATCCTAACATTTTTTAAATATGGATATGCATGCTAGAAACATGTTAAAGATACAAATGGCATGTGGATCCAAACCTTTTAAAGCGAACAACAAATGCTCATTAACTTCTAAAGTGAACGTGCGGTGGGATATTTACCCGAGTCAAACAAGCCATGATTTTGCCCATTTACAAAAGGCTGACCTAATAATCAAAGATGATTGTAAAGTGATTTATCGGTCAATCATGCATAACCGGCTTAAATTTTCTAAGAAATGATGTACGGATCGGGAGTCAACACTCAGTTAAAAATCCCCTACTTCTCCCTTTTTCCCGATATTGCAAAACCTAATATATACAAACTAAAAGAGTTTAAAATCCCTAAAGTTGTTGAAACTTTTTGGAATTATCTCTCTCTACATTTGTGCATTTCCATTCCATTTTAGATTTATACCTTTTTTTGAAAAACAAAATTGAGTTTTCACTTTCCATTTATTGCAAAAAAAATATTAAAGGCAAATAGACTACAACAAAATGAAAATTTTAGACTTTAAGTGTGGAAAAATTTGAAAACAATAACGAAAGTTAGTAAAGAAAATTTATTCACACCACAAACAAACGCAAGTTTTTTTGTCAAAGTTTGGGAAGTTCCACTAGTTCAACCCTAATGGCTTGGAAAGAGATTTCTAATTGATCCTAACATGTTTTAAATATGGATATGCATTCTTGAAATAAGTTAAAGATGCAAATGGCCTGTGGATTCAAACATTTTAAAGCAAACAACAAATGCTCATTAAATTCTCAAGTGAACATGTGGTGGGATATATACCCGAGTGAAACATGCCATGATTTTGCCCATTTACTAAAAGCTAACCTAACAATTATAGATGATTGTAAAGTGATTTATCGGTCAATCATGCGTAATGGTATATATTTTTGTAAGAAATTACTTATGGATTGGGAGTCAACACTCAGTTAAAAATCCCCCTCCTCCCCCTTTTTCCCGATGATTGCAAAACCTAATATATAAAAACTAAAATAGTTTACAATCCCTAAAAGTTAAGGAGACTTTTTGGAATTTTCTCTTTCTACATTTGTGCATTTCCATTCCATTTTAGATGTATTCTTTTTTCTTAAATCAAAATTTTGAGTTTTGACTTTCCATTTATCTCGTAAACAAAAAGATTAAAGGCAAATAGATCACAACAAAATTAAAATTTTAGACTTTATGTGTGGAAAAAATTAAAAACAATTTCGAATGTTAGTAAAGAAAATATTTTCACACACCACAAATGAATACAAAAGTTTTGTTGTCTGAATTTGGGAAAGTCCACAAGTTCAACCCTACTGGCTTGGAAAGAGATTTCTAATAGATCCTAACATGTTTTAAATATGGATATGTATGCTTGAAACATGTTAAAGATACAAATGGCCTGTGGATCCAATTATTTTAAAGCTAACAACAAATGCTGATTAAATTCTCAAGTGAACGTGCAATGGGATATATACTCGAGTAAAAGAAGCCATGATTTTGCTGATTTACTAAAAGCTGACCTCACAATCAAAGATGATTTTAAAGTGATTTATCGGTCAATCATGCATAAAGGGCTATATTTTTGTAAGAAATGAATTATGGATTGGGAGACAACTCTCAGTTAAAAATCCCCCACCTCCCTCTTTTTCCCTATGATGGCAAAACCTAATATAAGAAAACAAAAAGAGTTTTAAATCCCTAAAAGTTACAGATACTTTTTGGAATTATCTCTCACTACATTTGTACATTTCCATTCCATTTTAGATTTATATTTTTTTCTTAAATCAAATTTTGAGTTTTCACTTTCTATTTATCTCGTTAACAAAAAGATTAAAGGCAAATATATCACAAGAAAATGAAAATTTTAGACTTTATGTATGGAAAAAAATAAAAACAATAACGAATTCTTGTAAAGAAAATTTATTCACACACCACAAACGAACACAAAAGTTTTGTTGTCAGAGTTTGGGAAATTCCACTAGTTCAACCCTAATGGCTTGGCAAGATATTTATGAATGATCCTAACATGTTTTAAATATGGATATGCATGCTTGCAACATGTTAAAGATGCAAATGGTATGCGGATCCAAACCTTTTAAAGTGAACAAAAAATTCTCATTAAATTCTCAAGTGAACGTGCAGTGGAATATATACCCGAGTCGAACAAGCCATGATTTTTCCCATTTACAAAAGCTGACCAAAAATTCATAGATGATTTTAAAGTGATTTATCATTCAATCATGTGTAACCGGTTATAATTTTGTAAGAAATGACTTACGGATTGGGAGTCAACACTCAGTTAAAAATCCCATGCCTCCCCCTTTTTTCCGATGATTGCAAAACCTAATTTATAAAAACTAAAAGAGTTTACAATCCCCAAAAGTTACGGAGACGTTTTGGAATTACCTATCTCTACATTTGTGCATTTCCATTCTATTTTAGATGTATAATTTTTTCTTAAACCAAAACTTTGAGTTTTCACTTTTATTTTTCTCGTAAAAAAAAATATTAAAGGCAAATAGATTACATCAAAATGAAAATTTTAGAGTGAATGAAAGGAAAAAATTAAAAAAAATAAAAAATTTCATTAAAGAAAATTTATTTACACTGGACAAACGAACACAAATTTTGTTGTCCAAGTTTAGAAAATTCCACTAATTCAACCCAAATGGCTAGGAAAGAGATTTCCAATTGATCCTAACATGTTTTAAATATGGATATGCCTGCTTGACACATGTTAAAGGTGCAAATGACCTGAGGATCCAAACCTTTTAATGCGAATAACAAATGCTCATTAAATTTTCAAGTGAAGGCGCAATGGGATATTTTCCCGAGTCAAACAAACCATGATTTTACCCATTTACAAAAACATGACCGAACAATCATAGATGATTGTAAAGAAATTTATCGGCCAATCATGCATAATCGGCTATACTTTTGTAAGAAATGACTTACGGATTGGGAGTCAACACTCAGTGAAAAATCCCCCGTCTCCCTGTTTTCCCAATGATTGCAAAACCTAATATGTAAAAACTAAAAGAGTTTATAATCCCAAAAAGTTATGGAGACTTTTTGGAGTTATCTCTCTCTACATTTGTGTATTTCCATTCCATTTTAGATGTATACTTTTTTCTTAAATAAAAACATTGATTTTTCACTTTCCGTTTAACTCGAAAACAAAAAGAATAAAGATAAATAGATCACAACAAAATGAAAATATTAGAGTTTATGTATGGAAAAAATAAAAACAAAAACAAATGTATGTAAAAAAAAATTATTCATACACCACAAACGAACACAAAGTTTTGTTGTCCAAGTTTGAGAAATTCCAATTGTTCAACCCTAATGGCATGGAAAGAGATTTCTAATTGTTCCTAACATGTTTTAAATATGGATATGCATGCTTGAAACATGTTAAAGATGCAAATGGCCTGTGGATCCTAACTTTCAAAACGAACAACTAATGTTCATTAAATTCTCAAGTGAACATGCAGTGGGATATTTACTCGAGTCAAACAAACCATGATTTTGCCCATTTAAAAAAACTGACCTAACAATAATAGATGAATGTAAAGTGATTTATCGGTCAATCAGACATAACCGGCTATATTTTTGTAAGATATGACTTATGGATTGGGAGTCAACACTCAGTTAAAAATCCCCCGCCTCCCACTTCTTCCCGATGATTGCAAAACTTAATATATAAATACTAAAATAGTTTATAATCTCAAAAATTTAAGGAGAATTTATGGAATTATCTCTCTCTACATTTTTTCATTTGAAATTAATTTTAGATATATACTTTTTTTTAAAAAAAACTTTGAGTTTTCACTTTCTATTTATCTCGTAAAGAAAAAGATTAAAGGTAAATAGATCTCAACAAAATAAAAATATGAGAGTTTATGTATGGAAAAAATAAAAAACAATCACAAATGTAAGTAAAGGAAATTTATTCACATACCACAAACGAACACAAAAATTTTTGTTGTCCAAATTTGGGAAATTCCACTAGTTCAACCCTAATGGATTGGAAAGTTATTTCTAATTGATCCTAACATGTTTTAAATATGGATATGCATGCTTGAAACATGTTAAAGATACAAATGGTCTGTGGATCCAAAACTTTTAAAGCGAACAAGAAATGCTCATTAAATTCTCAAGTGAACATGCAATGGAATATTTACTCGAATCAAACAAGCCATGATTTTGCCCATTTACAAAAAGCTTACCTAACTATAATAGATGATTGTAAAGTGATTTATTTGTCTATAAATCGTAACAGACTATAGTTTTGTAAGAAATGACTTATGGATTGGGTGTCAACAGTAAGTTAAAAATCCCCCGCCTCCACCTTTTTCGCGATGATTACAAAACCTAATATATAAGGACTAAAACAGTTTCCAATACCTAAAAGTTACGGAGAATTTTTGGAATTATCTTACTCTACATTTGTGTATTTCCAATTCATTTTAGATGTATATTTTTTTCTTAAATATAAACTTTGAGAGTATGTATGGAAAAAATTAAAAACAATAACAAATGTAAGTAAAGAAAATTTATTTACACACAACAAATTAACACAAAAGTTTGGTTGTCCAAGTTTGCGAAATTCCAATAGTTCAACCCTAATGGGTAGGAAAAAGCATTCTAATTAATCCTAACATGTTTTAAATATGGATATGCCTGCTTGAAACATGTTACAGACGCAAATGGCCTGGGGATCCAAACCTTTTATTGTGAACAACAATTGCTCATTAAATTCTTAAGTGAACATGAGGTGGGATATTTACCTGAGTCAAACTAGGCATGATTTTACCCATTCACAAAATCTGACCTAATAATAATAGATGAATGTAAAGTGATTTATCGGTCAATCATGCATAACAGACTATATGTTTTTAAGAAATGAGATATGGATTGGGTGCCAACACTCAGTTAACAATCCCCTGCCTCACCCTTTTTCCCGATGATTTCAAAACCTAATATATAAAAAATATAAGAGTTTACAATCCCTAAAAGTTACGTAGACTTTTTGGAAAAATCTCTCTCTACATTTGTGCATTTCCATTCCATTTTAGATACATACTTTTTTCTGAAATCAAAACTTTGAGTTTTCACTTTCCATTTATCTCGTAAACAAAAAGATTAAAGGCTAATAGATAACACCAAAATGAAAATTTTAGAGTTTATGTATGGAAATAATTAAAAACAATAACAAATGTAAATAAAAAAAAATTATTCACACACCACAAACGAACACAAAAGTTTTGTTGTCAGAGTTTGGGAAGTTCCACTAGTTCAACCCTTATTACTAGGAAAGAGATTTCTAATTGATCCTAACATGTTTTAAATATGGGTATGCATGCTTAAAACAGGTTATATATGTAAATCGCATGTGGATCCAAACCTTTTAAAGCGAACAACAAATGCTAATTAAATTCTCAAGTGATCGTGCGGTGGGATATATACCCGAGTCAAACAACCCATGATTTTGCCCATTTACTAAAACCTAACCTAACAATCATAGATGATTGTAAAGTGATTTATCGGTCAATCATGCGTAATGGGCTATATTTTTGTAAGAAATGACTTATGGATTGGGAGACAATACTCAGTTAAAAATCCTCCACCTCCGCTTTTTCCCGATGATTCCAAAACTTAATATAAGAAAAATAAAAGAGTTTAAAATCCCTAAAAGTTACGAATACTTTTTGGAATTATCTCTCTCTACATTTGTGCATTTCCATTCCATTTTAGATGTATTCTTTTTTCTTAAATCAAAACTTTGAGTTTTCACTTTCCATTATTTGGTAAACAAAAATATTAAAGGCAAATAGATCACTACAAAATGAAAATTTTAGAGTTTATGTATGGAAAAAAAATAAAAATACAATACCAAATCTAAGTAAAGAAAATTTATTGACACACCACCACAAACGAACTTAAAAGTTTTGTTGTCCAAGTTAGGTAAATTCCAAAAGTTCAACCCTAATGGCTTAGAAAGAGATTTCTAATTGATCCTAACATGTTTTAAATATAGATATGCATGCTTGACACATGTTAAAGATGCAAATGGCCTGTGGATCCAAACCTTTTAATGCGAACAACAAATACTCATTAAATTCTCAAGTGAACGTGCGGTGGGATATTTACCCGAGTCAAACAAGGCATTATTTTACCCATTTACAAAGAGTTGACCTAACAATAATAGATGATTGTAAAGTGATTTATATGTCAATCTGCCATAAAGGGCTATATTTTTGTAACAAATGACTTATGGATTGGGAGTCAGCACTCAGTTAAAAATCCCCCGCCTGTCCCTTTTTCCCGATGATTGCAAAACCTAATAGATAAAAACTAAAAGAGATTACATTCCCTAAAAGTTACGGAGACTTTTTGGAATTATCACTCTCAACATTTGTGCATTTCCATTCCATTTTAGATGTATAGTTTTTAATGAAATCAAAACTTTGAGTTTTCACTTTCCATTGATCTCGTAAACAAAACGATTAAATGCAAATAGGTCACAACAAAATGAAAATTTTAGAGTTTATGTATGGAAAAAAATAAAAAAATTAAAAATGTAAGTAAAGAAAATTTATTCACACACCACAAACAAACACAAAATTTTTGACGTCCAAGTTTGGGAAATTCAACTAGTTCAACTAAAACGGCTTGGAAAGAAATTTCTAATAGATGCTAACATTACTTAAATATGGATATGCATGCTTGAAAAATGTTAAAGTTGCAAATGGCCTATGGATCCAAACCTCATATAAAAAATTCTCAAGTGAACGTGAGATGGTATATTTACCCCAGACAAACAAGCCACGATTTTACCCATTTACAAAAAACTGACCTCACAATCATAGATGATTTTAAAGTCATTTATTGGTCAATCAGGCATAACGGGCTATATTTTTGTAAGATATGACTTATAGATTGGGAGTCAACACTCAGTTAAAAATCCCCCGCCTCCCCCTTTTTCCCGATGATTGCAAAACTTAATAAATACTAAAATAGTTTACAATCCCTAAAAGTTACGGAGACTTTTTGGATTTCTCTCTCCCTACATTTGTGCATATCCATTCAATTTTACATATATACTTTTTTTTTTAAATCAAAACTTTGAGTTTTCACTTTCAATTTATCTCGTAAAGAAAAAGATTAAAGGCAAATAAATCTCAACAAAATAAAAATATGAGAGTTTTTGTATGGAAAAAAATTAAAAACAATCACAAATGTAAGTAAAGGAAATTTATTAACACACCACAAATGAACACGAAAGTTTTGTTGTCAAGGTTTGGGAAATTCCACTAGTTCAACCCTAATGGCTTGGAAACAGATTTATAATTGATCCTAACATGTTTTAAATTTGGATATGCATGCTTGAAACATGTTAAAGATGCAAATGGCCCGTGGATGCAAAACTTTTAAAGCAAACAACAAATGCTCAATAAATTCTCAAGTGAACTTGCGATGGGACATTTACGCGAGTCAAACAAGCCATGATTTGGCCATTTACAAAAAGTTTACCTAACTATAATTGATGATTTTAAAGTGATTTATCGGTCAATCAATCGTAACGGACTATATTTTTGTAAGAAATGACTAATGGAGTGGGTGTCAACACTCAGTTAAAAATTCCCCGCCTCCCCCTTTTTCCTGATGATTACAAAACCTAATATATAAAGACTAAATTAGTTTACAGTCTCTAAAAGTTACTGAGACTTTTTGGAATTATCTCACTCTACATTTGTGTATTTCCATTTCATTTTAGATGTATACTTTTTTCTTAAATCAAACTTTGAGTTTTCACTTTCCTTTTATCTTGTAAACAAAAAGATTAAAGGCAAATAGATCACAACAAAATGAAAATTTTAGAGAGTATGTATGGAAAAAATTAAAAACAAAGCAAATGTAAGTAAAGAAAATTTATTTACATACCACAAACGAACACAAAAGTTTTGTTGTCCAAGTTTGGGAAATTCCAATAGTTCTACCCTAATGGCTAGGAAAGAGCTTTCTAATTAATGCTAACATGTTCTAAATATGGATATGCATGCTTGAAACATGTTAAAGACGCAAATGGCCTGTGGATCCAAACCTTTTAATGGGAACAACAAATGCTCATTAAATTCTCAAGTGAACGTGCATTGGGCTATATTTTGGTAAGAAATGACTTATGGATTGGGAGTCAACACTCAGTTAAAATTCCCCGCCTCACCCTTTTTCCCGATGATTGCAAAATCTAATATATAAAAACTAAAAGAGTTTATAATCCCTAAAAGTTACGGAGTCTTTTTTGAATTATCTCTCTCTACATTTGTGCATTTCCATTCAATTTTAGATGTATACTTTTTTTTTTAAATCAAAACTTTGATTTTTCACTTTCCATTTATCTCGTAATCAAAAAGATTAAAGGAAAATATATCACATCAAAATGAAAATATTAGAGTTTATGTATGGAAAAAATTAAAAACAATAAAAAATGTAAGAAATTCACACACCACAAAAGAACTCAAAACTTTTGTTTTCCAAGTTCGGAAAATTCCGCAAGTTCAACCTTAATGACTTCGAAATAGATTTCTAATTGATCCTAACATATTTTAAATATAGATATGGATGCTTGAAACATGTTAAACATGCAAATGGCCTATGGAACCAAACCTTTTGAAGTGAACAACAAATGCTCTTTAAATTCTCAAATAAACGTGCAGTTGGATATTTACTTGAGTCAAAGAAGCCATGATTTTGCCAATTTACAAAAAGGTTACCTAAAAATCATAGATGATTGTAAAGTGATTTATCGGTCAATCATGCATAACGGACTGTATTTTTGTAAGAAATGACTTATGGATCTGGTGTCAACACTCAGTTAAAAATCCCCCGCCTCTCCCTTTTTCCCGATGATTGCAAAACCTAATATATAAAAACTAAAAGAGTTTACAATCCCTAAAAGTTACAAATACTTTTTGGAATTATCTCTTTCAACATTTGTGCATTTCCATTCCATTTTAGATGTATACTTTTTTGTTAAATCAAAAGTTTGAGTTTTGACTTTCCATTTATCTCGTAAACAAAAAGATTAAAGGCTAATAGATCACAAAAAAATGAAAATTTTAGAGTTTACGTATGGAAAAAATTAAAAACAATAACAAATATAAGTAAATAAAATTTATTCACACACCACAAACGAACTCAAAAGTTTTGTTGTCAGACTTTGGGAAGTTCCACTAGTTCAACCCTTTTGCTTGAAAAGAGATTTCTAAATATTCCTAACATGTTTTAAATATGGATATGCATGATTGAAAAATGTTAGAGATGCAAATCACTTCTGGATCCAAACCTTTTAAAACAAACAACAAATGCTCATTAAATTCTCAAATGAACGTGCCATGGGATATATACCCAAGTCAAACAAGCCAAGATTTTTCCCATTTACTAAAAGCAAACCTAACTATCATAGATGATTATAAAGTAATTTATTGGTCAATCATGCGTAACGAGCTATATTTTTGTAAGAAATGACTTATGGATTGGGAGTCAACACTAAGATAAAAATCTCCCCCCCCCCCCTTTTCCCCGATGATTTCAAAACCTAATATATAAAAACTAAAAGAGTTTACAATCCCTAAAAGTTACGAAGACTTTTTGGAATTATCTCTCTCTACATTTTTGCATTTCCATTCCATTTTAGATGTATACTTTTTTATAAATCAAAACTTTGAGTTTTCACATTCCATTTATCTCGTAACCAAAAAGATTAAAGGCAAATAGATCACAAATGAATGAAAATTTTAGAGTTTCTCTATGGAAAAAATTAAAATAAAATAACAACTATAAGTAAAGAAAATTTATTCGCACACCACAAACGAACACAAAAGTTTTGTTGTCCATGTTTGGGAAATTCCACAAGTTCAACCGTAATGGCTTGGAAACAGATTTCTAATTGATCCTAACATGTTTTAAATATGGATATGTATGTTTGAGACATTTAAACATGCAAATAGCCTATGGATCCAAATCTTTTAAAGCGAACAACAAATGCTCATTAAATTCTCAAGTGCACGTGTGGTGGGATATTTACTCAAGTCAAACAAGCCACGATTTTTTCCTTTCACAAAAAGTTGACCTAACAATAATAGATGATTGTAAAGTGATTTGTCGATCAATCATGCGTAATGGACTATATTTTTGTAAGAAATGACTTATGGATTGGGTATCAACACTCAGTTAAAAATCCCCCGCCTCCCCATTTTTCCTGATGATTGCAAAACCTAATATATAAAAACTAAAAGAGTTTAAAATCCCTAAAAGTTAGGGAGTGTTTTTGGAATTATCTCTCTCTACATTTGTGCATTTTTTTTCCATTTTAGATGTATATTTTTTTCTTAAATCAAAACATTGAGTTTTCACTTTCCATTTATCTCGTAAAAAAATATATTAAGGGAAAATAGATCACAACAAAATGAAAATATTAGAGTTTATGTATGGAAAAAATAAAAATAAATTACAAATGTAATTAAAGAAAATTTATTCACACACCACAAATTAACACAAAAGTTTTGTTGTCCAGGTTAGAAAAATTCCACGAGTTCAACCCTAATGGCTTGGAAACAGATTTCTAATTGATCCTAACTTGTTCTAAATATTGATATGCATACTTGAAACATGTTAAAGACACAAATGACCTGTGGATCCAAACCTTTTTAAGTGAACAACAAATGCTCAATAAATTCTCAAGTGAACGTATGGTGGGATATTTACTCGAGTCAAACAAGCCACGATTTTGCCCTTTTACAAAAAGCTGACCTAACAATAATAGATGAATATAAAATGACTTATCGGTCAGTCATCCATAACGGACTATATTTTTTTAAGAAATGACTTATGGATTGGGTGTCAACACTTAGTTAAAAATCCCCTGCCTCCCCCTTTTTCCCGATGATTGCAAAACCTAATATATAAATACTAAAAGAGTTTACAATCCTTAAAAGTTACAAAGACTTTTTGGAATTATACCTCAGTACATTTGTGCATTTCCATTCCATTTTAGATGTATACATTTTCTTAAATGAAAACTTTGAGTTGTCACTTTTCATTTATCTCGTAAACAAATAGATTAACGGAAAAAAGATAACAACAAAATGAGAACATTAGACTTTATGTAAGGAAAAAATAAAAAAACAATAAAAAATGTAAGTAAAGAAAATTTATTCACACACCACAAACCAACACAAAAGTTTTGTTGTCAAAGTTTGGGAAATTCCACTAGTTCAACCTTAATGGCTTGGAAAAAGATTTCTAATTGATCCTAACATGTTCTAAATATTGATATGCATGCTTGAAACATGTTAAAGATGCAAATGGCCTGTGCATCCAAACCTTTTAAAGTGAACAACAAATGCTTATTAAATTCTCAAGTGAACGTGCGGTAGGATATTTACTCGAGTCAAATAAGCCATGATTTATCCCTTTTACAAAATGCTCACCTAACAATAATAGATGATTGTAAAGTGATTTATCGGTCAATCATGCGTAACGGACTATATTTTTTTAAGAAATGACTTATGGATTGGGTGTCAACACTCAGTTAAAAATCCCCCGCCTCCCCCTTTTTTCCGATGATTGCAAAACCTAATATATAAAAAGTAAAAGAGTTAACAATCCCTAAATGTTACGGAAACTTTTTGGAATTATCTCTCTCTATATTTTTGCATTTCCATTCCATTTTATATGTATAATGTTTTCTTAAATCAAAACTTTGAGTTTTCACTTTCCATTTATCTCGGAAATAAAAAGATTAAAGGCAAATAGATCACAACAAAATGAAAATTTTAGAGTTTATGTAAGGAAAAAATTAAAAACAATAACAAATATAAGTAATGCAAATTTATTCACACACCACAAACGCACACAAAAGTTTTGTTGTCAGAGTTTGGGAAGTCCCACTTGTTCAACCGATATGGCTTGGAATGAGATTTCTAATTGATCCTAACATGTTTTAAATATGGATATACATGTTTGAAACATGCTAAAGTCGCAAATGGCCTGTGGATCCAAACCTTTTAAAGTGAACAACAAATGCTCATTAAATTCACAAGTGAACGTATGGTGGGATATATACCCGAGTCAAACAAGCCATGATTTTTCCCATTTACTAAAAGTTAACCTAACAATCATAGATGATTGAAAAGTGATTTATCAGTCAATCATACGTAACGGGCTATATTTTTGTTAGAAATGACTTATGGATTGGCAGTCAACACTCAGTTAGAAATCCCCCACCTCCCCCTTTTTCCAGTTGATTGCAAAACCTAATATATAAAAACTAAAAGAGTTTACAATCTCTAAAGGTTACAGATACATTTTGGAATTAACTCTCTGTGCATTTGTGGATTTCCATTCCATTTTAGATGTATAATTTTTTCTTAAATCAAAAATTTGAGTTTTCACTTTCCATTGACCTCGTAAACAAAAAGATTAACGGCAAATAGATCACAACAAAATGAAACTTTTAGAGTTTATGTATGGAAAAAAATTAGAAACTATTGAATTTATGGAAAAGTGAAAAACTTCATTGACATCAATAACTTGTTGTAATTAGAGTACATGAACCTCTATTTATAGTAGACGAGGATGTACAGTCCTTATACAACTTACCATTAAATCCTAATTACATTACAACTCTAACTCTTCAATTTAAGTGAGTCTAATTTAAGTAAGTGTATCTAAACAACTAGAAGACTAACTTGAGTAGAACTAGGAGTCCTTCTTGATCTTCCAACTGATGTGATAAGGATGCCAACATATGGTAATCATTGTGGGTCCTACTTCTTATGGGCTTGGGCCCATCTTCGAATACACTTTAATATTTGAGTCTTCCTTGGTCGTGTGAGAGAACAATATGAACTCCCAGCTTACTGCAAATGATGTATAGAATATTTTAATTTATTTTTACAAAATGGCACATCTTCAAATATGCCTTCATCTTTCAACATTCCCCCTCACGCTGTTGCATCCTTCATTGAGGCCCTGCGGCATTATATAAGTGAGAGTAAACATCACTCCTAGCCGGTAAGCCATTGCTTCATAATCCAGTCCTAATGTTGGACGTAGGGCACACTCCACTGCTATCGGTAGTATGTCTATCAACATTGCTCAGAAGTGTCCACCACCGTGTCCCTCCACTAGACAACGACTCTCAAGTGGTAGGACCCATAAAAGCCATTACACGAGGGGGGGACGGGGGAGGGGGGGGGGGGGGGGGGGGGGGGGGGGGGGGGGGGGTGGTTAGGGATGATATCATAGATATAATAATAAGTTCTTCCATCATGGTTTCCCAACAGTGATATTTTTTTATAGGGCCTATAATGGTTTACCAACCGTGATATTTTTTGACAGGGTATCCTTTGTCATGGTTTCCCAACCGTGATATTTTTTGATAGGGTATCCTCCGTCATGGTTTTTCCAACCATGATATTTTTTTACGGGGTAAAATAAATGATGATATGAGGCCACCTCTTCTTCTATAATAATGTCCCCAAAGAGACATAATAGCAGCAACTGTATATAACATGACCATCTTCCAACACATATAACACGAACCAAATAATAAACTTTGTAGAAGGACCCATGAAATAATCATAATCTGATATAAATATTTTTTCTTAGATGCACAAGCTTCAACTTTTGTGCTCCCCCTTTCTTGAATATTTTTGTCACATAAACTTATCCACAACATAAGGGATAAATACCTCTTTCTTGTACTTCTTGTACTTCTCCCCCTCAAGTTGGGAAGTAATGATAGTGATCCCAGCTTGAACCAAATATCATAGATGTAGCAATAGGCCCATAACAGAGATGTATCAATAAGGCCTCAAACCAGGGAGAAGTGAGATATTTTCCTGATATATCAACTCAAACAGTGACACAAAACAATCTGCTTAAATTCGGATTTTCAATGTAACAGAGTACCATCATGACCTTTGATTCTTCCAATTTGAATATGTCTATCAATATAGATCAGATTGACATGAATTTTTTTCATTCTGAAAGTAGAATTAAATACCTTTCATCTAAGTATAACTTCTCTTCATAAAATATAATTTTTAGAAGATAAATAATCTTATATATTTTAGTCTCTGTCATCTAGCCGAACTAAATTATGTTTCTCCTGTTTTTCCAGAATGACCATTGACTCTTCAAAGATCAATATCTACTTAAAAAAATATCATACTGAGGATTGATTGAATAGGTAAGAAAATAGACTTACATATATTTCTGATGATATATAATTCTCCATATAAATTCTCTTTCTTGATAGCATAAAATTCCTCGGAATTTGAGGATTTCTGCTGCATCTCGAACCTCTTCTATAATCTAACCTTTGTTGCTTCAAATATCGATTTATCTTTGTACATAATCAGATAAAAAATTGGTTGAATACATAAAAGAATAGACTTACATATATTTCGGTTGATATATATTTTTCCATATAAATTCTAGTTCTTGATAGCAAAAAATACCTCAGAATTTGAAGATTGCTGTTGCTGCTCGAAAGTTTTTGCAATCTGACCTTCGCTCATTCAAATATCAATATCTCTTGGTAGATAACTTCGATTGGAACAAATTTGGAAACTATACTCAAATATATTTTTGTCAATATATAAATTTCAATATTAAAAACTACTTATAGAGGTAAAAATCGCTAAGAAAACTATAGGTGTAGGGACTAAAAAAATAACTACGAACCTAGACCTAGGGTTTTAGGTTTAGAGAAAAGGATCACATTAGCTCCGTGAGTTGACGAAGTCAACTCATAGAACTTGCTCTGATACCATGTTGAATTTATGAAAAAGCGAAATACTTCATTGACATCAATAACTTGTTGTAATTAGAGTACATGAACCTCTATTTATAGTAGAGGAGGATGTATAGTCCTTATACAACTTATCATTCAACCTAATGACATTACAACTCTAACTCTTCAATTTAAATAAGTCTAATTTCAGTAAGTCCATCTAAACAACTAGAAGACTAAATTGAGTAGAACTAGGAGTCCTTCTTGATCTTCCAACTGATGTGATAAGGATGCCAGCTCATGGTAATCATAGTGGGTCCTACTTCTTATGGGCTTGGGCCCATCTTGTGGGTCTTCCTTGGTCATGTGGCCCATCTTATAATACTCTTATATATGTGGGCCTTCCTCGGTCTTATGGGCTTGGGCCCATATTCTAATATACTTCAATATGTGAGTCCTCCTTGGTCGTGTGGGCTTGGGCCCTATCTTTCAACAAAAACAATAACAAATGTAAGTAAAGAGAATTTATTGACACACCACAAACGAACACAATAGTTTTGTTGTCCAAATTTGGAAAATTCCACTAGTTCAACACAAATGGCTTGGAAAGAGATTTCTAATTGATCCTAACATGTTTTTCATATGGATATGCATGCTTGAAAAATGTTAAAGATGGAAATGGGCCGTGGATCCAAACCTTTTAAAGCGAATGACAAATGCTCATTAAATTCTCAAGTGAACATGAAGTAGTATATTTACCCGAGTCAAACAACCCATGATTTTGGCCATTTACAAAAAGCTGACCTAACAATCATAGATGATTGTAAATTGATATATCAGCCAATCATGTGTAACCAGCTATAACTTTGTAAGAAATGACTTATGGATTGGGAGTCAACACTCAGTTAAAAATCCCCCGCCTCCCCATTTTTCCCGATGATTGCAAAACCTAATATATAAAAACTAAAAGAGTTTAGAATCCCTAAAATTTTACGGAGACTTTTTGGAAATATCTCTCTCTACATTTGTGTATTTCCATTCCTTTTTATATGTATACTTTTTTCTTAAATCAAAACTTTGAGTTTTCACATTCCATTTATATCATTAAAAAAAAAAGATTAAAGGCAAATAGACCACAACAGAATGAAAATTTTAGAGTGTATGTATGGAAAAAATTTAAAACAATGACAAATATATGTAAAGAAAATTTATTTACGCACCACAAACGAACACAAAAGTTTTGTTGTCCAAGTTTGGGAAATTCCAATAGTTCAACCCTGATGGCTTGGAAAGAGATTTTTAATTGATACAAACATGTTTTAAATATAGATATGCACGCTTGAGATATGTTAAAGATGCAAATGGCCTGTGGATCCAAACCTTTTAATGTGAACAACAAATGCTCATTAAATTCTCAAGTGAACTTGCGGTGGGATATGTACTTGAGTCAAACAAGTCATTATTTTGCCCATTTACTAAAAGCAAACCTAACAATCATAGATGTTTGTAAAGTGTTTTATCGGTCAATCATGTGTAATGGGCTATATTTTGTAAGAAATGATTTATGGATTGGGAATCAACAATCAGTTAAAAATAGTTTGCCTCCCCTTTTTTCCAGATGAATGCAAAACCTAATATATGAAAACAAAAAGAGTTTTACAATCCCTTAAAAGTTACAGAGACTTTTTGGAAGTATCTCTCTCTACATTTGTGCATTTCCATTCCATTTCAGATGTATACCTTTTTTCTTAAATCAAAACTTTGAGTTTTCACTTTCCATTTTTCTCTGAAACAAAAAGATTAAAGGCAAATAGATTGCAACAGAATTAAAATTTTAGTGTGTATGTTTGGAAAAAATTAAATAATAACAAATGTAAGTTAAGAAAATTTATTTACACACCCCACAAACAAACACAAAAGTTTTGTTGTCCAAAGTTGGAAAATTCCAATAGTTCCACCCTAATGGTTTGGAAAGAGATTTCTAATTGATCCTAATATGTTTTAAAATACGGATATGCATGCTTGAAACATGTTGAAGATGCAAATGGATTGTGGATCAAAACCTTTTGAAGCGAATACAAATGCTCATTAAATTCTCAAATGAACGTGCGATGGGACATTTGCCTGAGTCAAACATGCCATGATTTTGCCCATTACAAAAACCTGACCTAACAATCACATATATTTGTAAAGTGATTTATCGGTCAATCATGAGTAATGGGCTATATTTTTGTACGAAATGACTTATGGATGGGAAGTAAACACTCTGTTAAATACCCCCCCCCCCCCCCCCCCCCCCCTCCCCCTTTTTCCCGATGATTGCAAAAACCTAATATATTAAAACTAAAAGAGTTTTCAATCCATAAAATTTACGGAGATGTTTTGGAAGTACATCTCTCTACATTTGTACATTTCCATTCCATTTTTTGTATACTTTTTTCTAAATCAAAACTTTGAGTTTTCACTTTCCATTATCTCGTAAACAAAAAGATTAAAGACAAATAGATCACAACAAAATGAAAATATTAGACTTTATGTATGGAAAAAATTAAAAAAATTAACAAATGTATGTAAATAAAATTTATTTACACACCACAAATGAACACAAAAGTTATGTTATCCAAGTTTTAGAAATTCCACTAGTTCAACCATAATGGCTTTGAAAGAGATTTCTAATTGATCCTAACATGTTTTAAATATGGATATGCATGCTTGAAACATGTCAAAGATGCAAATGGCCAGTGGATCCAAACCTTTTAAAGTGAACAACAAATGCTCATTAAATTCTCAAGTGAAAGTGCGGTGGGATATTTACCCGAGTTAAACAAACCTTGACTTTGCCCATTTACAAAAACCTGACCTAACAATCATAGATGATTGTAAAGTGATTTATCAGGAAATCATGCGTAACTGGCTATATTTATGTAAGAAATGACTTATGGATTGGGAGTCAAGACTCAATCAGAAATCCCCCACCTCCCCCTTTTTCTCGATGATTGAAAAACCTAATATATAAAAACTAAAAGAGTTTACAATCCCTAAAAGTGACAGAGACTTTTTTGAATTATCTCTCTCTACATTTGTGCATTTCCACTCCATTTTAGATGTATATTTTTTTCCTAAATCAAAACTTTGAGTTTTCACTTTCAATTTATCTCATAAACGAAAAGATTAAAGGAAAATTTTTCACAACAAAATGAAAATTTTAGAGTTTATGGATGGAAAAAATAAAAAACAATCAAGAATGTAAGTAAAGGAAATTTATTCACACACCGTAAACGAGCACAAAAGTTTTGTTGTCCAAGTTTTGGAAATTCCACTAGTTAAACCCTAATGGCTTTGAAACAGATTTCTAATTGATCCTACCATGTTTTAAATATGGATATGCATGCTTGAAACATGTTGAAGATGCAAATGGCTTGTGGATCCATACCTTTTAAAGCGTACAACAAATGCTCATTAAATTCTCAAGTGAACGTCTGGTGGTATATTTACCCGAGTAAAACAAGCCATGATTTAGGCCATTTACAAAAATTTGACCTAACAATCATAAATGATTGTAAAGTGATTTATCAGGAAATCATGTGTAACGGGCTATATGTTTGTAAGAAATGACTTAATAGGGACTCAAGACTCCCCCTTTTTCCCGTTGATTGCAAAACCTAATATATAAAAACAAAAATTGTTTGCAATCCCTAAAAGTTATGGAGATTATTTAGAATTATCTCTCTCTACATTTGTGCATTTCCATATTATTTTAGATGTATAATTTTATCTTAAACCAAACTTTGAGTTCTCACTTTCCATTTATCTCGTAAACAAAAAGATTGAAGGCAAATAGATAAAAAAAAATGAAAATTTTAGAGTTTATGTCTGGAAAAAATTAAAAAAAATAAAGAATGTAAGAAAAGAAAATTTATTCACACACCACAAATAAACACAAAAGTTTTGTTTTCCAAAGTTGGGAAATTCCACTAGTTCAACACTAATCGCTTTGCAAGAGATTTCTAATATATCCTAACATGTTTTAAATATGGTTGTGCATGCTTGAAACATGTTAAAGATGAAAATGACATGTGGATCCAAACTTTTTAAAGAGAACAACAAATGCTCATTAAATTCTCAAGTGAACGTGTGGTGGGATATTTACCCGAGTCAAACAAGCCATGATTTTGCCCATTTACAAAAAACTAACCTAACAATCATAGATGATTGTAAAGTGATTTATCAGTCAATCATGTGTATCAGACTTTATTTTTGTAAGAAATGACTTATGGATTGGGAGTCAACACTCAGTGAAAAATCACGCGGCAATATATAAAATCGAAAGAAGTTTACAATCCCTAAAAGTTATGGAGACTTGTTGGAATTATCTCTCTCTACATTTGTTCACTTCTATTCCATTTTAGATGTATACTTTTTTCTTAAATCAAAAATTTGAGTTTTTACTATCCATTTATGTCATTAAAAAAAGATTAAAGGAAAACAGATCACAAAAAAATAACAATTTTAGAGTTTATGTATGGAAAAAATTTGAAAAAAATAACAAATTTAAGTAAAGAAAATTTATTCACACACCACAAATGAACACAAAAGCATTTTTATCCAAGTTTGTGAAATTCTACTTGTTCAACCTTAATGGCTTGGAAAGAGATTTCAAATTGATCCTAACATGTTTTAAATATGGATATGCATGCTTGAAACATGTTAAAGATGCAAATAGCCTATGGATCCAAACCTTTTAAAGTGAACAACCAATGCTTGCTAAATTCTCAAGGGATTTAGATGACTGTAAAGTGATTTATTGGTCAATTATATGTAATGGGCTATATTTTTGTAAGAAATGACTTATGGATTGGGAGTCAACTCTTAGTTAAAAATCCCTCGCCTCCCCCTTTTTCCTGATGATTGCAAATCATAATATATAAAAACTAAAAGAGTTTACAATCCCTTAAAGTTACGGAAACTTGTTGGAATTATCTCTCTCTCTCTATTTGTCCATTTCAATTCCATTTTAGATGTATACTTTTTCTTAAATCAAAACATTGAGTTTTCACTTTCCATTTATCTCTTAAACAAAAAGATTAAAGCCAAATAGATCACAACAAAATGAAAATTTTAAATTTAATGCTATGAAAAAATTAAAAACAATAAAAAATGTAGGTAAAGAAAATTTATTCACACACCACAAACGAACACAAAAGTTTTGTTGTCAAAGTGTGGGAAATTCTGCTAGTTCATCCCTAATGACTTGGAAAAAGATTTCTAATTTATCCTAATATCTTTTAAATATGGACATGATGTTTGAAACATGTTAAAGATGCAAATAGCTTGTGGATCCAAAAATTTTAAAGCGAACAACAAATTCTCATTAAATTCTCACTAGTGAATGTTCAGTGGGATATATACCCAAGTCAAACAAGCCACGATTATGCCCATTTACAAAATGCTGACCTAAGAATCTTAGATGATTGTAAAGTGAATTATCGGTCAATCCTGTGTAATCGTCTATATTTTTGTAAGAAATGGCTAATGAATTGGGCGACAATACTCAGTTAAAAATCCCCAGCCTCCCCCTTTTCCCGATGATTGCAAAACCTAATATATAGAAATTAAAAGAGTTTATAGTCCCTAAAAGTTACAAAGACTTTTTGGAATTATGCCTCTCTACATTTGTGCATTTCCAATCCATTTTAGATGTTTACTTTTTTCTTAATTAAAAACTTTGAGTTTTAACTTTCTATTTATCTCGTAAACAAAAGGATAAAAGGCAAACGGAGCACAACAAAATGAAAATTTTAGAGTTTTTGTATGAAAAAAATTTAAAAAATAACAAATGTAAGTAAAGAAAATCTATTCAAACAACACAAACGATCACAAAGGTTTTGTTGTCCATGTTTGGGAAATTCCACCAAGTCAACCCTAATGGCTTGGAAAGAGATTTCTAATTGATCCTAACATGTTTTAAATATGGATATGCATGCTTGAAACATGTTAAAGATGGAAATAGCATGTGGATTCAAACCTTTTAAAGCGAACAACAAATACTCATTAAATTCTCTTGTGAACGTGCAGTGGGATATTTGCGCGAGTCAAACAAGCCATGATTTTGCCTATTTATGAAAAGTAGACCTAACAATCATAGATGATTGTAAAGTGATTTATCGGTAAATCATGCATAACGGGCTATATTTTATTATGATATGCCTTATGGATTTGGAGTCAACACTCAGTTAAAAATCCCCCGCCTCCCACTTTATACTGATGATTGCAAAACCCAATATATAAAAACTAAAAGGGTTTGCAATCGTTAAAAGTTATGGAGACTTTTTGGAATTATCTCTTTTCATTTTTGCATTTCCATTTCATTTCAGATGTATAATTTTTTTCTTAAATAAAAACTTTTGGTTTTAACTTTCCATTTATCTCGTAAACAAAAAGATTAAAGGCATATAGATTACAACAAAATGAAATATTTAGAGTTTATGTATGGAAATTTTTTTTAAAAATAACAAATGTAAGTAAAGAAAATTTATTCATACACCACAAATGAACACAAAAGATTTGTTGTCCAAGTTTGGGAAATTCCACTAATTGAACCCTAATGGCTTGGAAAGAGATTTCTAAATGATCCTACTAGGTTTTAAATACGGATATGCATACTTGAAACATGTTAAAGATGCAAATGGCCTGTGGATCCAAACCTTTTAAAGCGAACAACAAATGCTCATTAAATTCTCAAAAGAACGTATGGTGGGATATTTACCCGAGTCAAACAAGCCATGATTTTTCCCATTTACAAAAAGCTGACCTAACAATCATAGATGATTGTAAAATTATTTATCAATCAATCATGTGTAACGGGCTATATTTTTTTAAGAAATGACTTAAGGATTGGGAGTCAAGACTTAGTTAAAAATCTCCCACCTCCCCCTTTTTTCCAGATGATTGCAAAACCTAATATACAAACTCTAAAAGAGTTTACAATTCATAAAAGTTACGGAGACTTTTTGGAATTATAACTCTCTACATTTGAGCATTTCCATTCCATTTTAGATGTATACTTTTTCCTTAAGTCAAAACTTTCAGTTTTCTCTTTCCATTTATCTCGTAAACAAAATGATTAAAGGCAAATAGATCACAACAAAATGAAATATTTAGAGTTTTTATGGAAAAAATAAAATAAAAAACAAAAAATATAAGTAAAAAAAATTTATTCATACACCACAAACGAATACAAATGTTTTGTAGTCCAAGTTTTGGAAATTCCACCAGTTCAACCCTAATGGCTTGGAAAAAGATTTCTAATTGATCCTAATCGGTTTTAAATATGGATATGCATGCTTGAAACATGTTAAAGATGGAAATGGCCTGTGGATCCAAACCTTTTCAAGCGAACAACAAATGCTCATTAAATTCTCAAGTGAACATGCGGTGGGATATTTACCCAAGTCAAACAAGTTATGAATTTGGCCATTTAAAAAAACCAAACCTAACAATCATAGATGATTGTAAAGTGACTTATCGGGAAATCATGCGTATGGATTACATTTTTGTAAGAAATGACTTATGGATTGGGAGTCAATACTAGGTTAAAAATCCCCCGCCTCCTTTTCCCGATGATTATAAAAACTAATATATCAAAACTAAAAGAGTGTACAATCCCTAAAAGGTATGGAGACTTTTTGGAATTATCTCTCTCTACATTAGTGCATTTCCATTCCATTTTAAATGTATACTTTTTTCATAAATCAAAACTTTGTGTTTTCACTTTCCATTTATCTCATAAACAAAAATATTAAAGGCAAATAGATCACAACAAAATGAAATATTTAGAGTTATGTATGAAAAAAATTAAAAAAAATAACAAATGTAAGTAAAGAAAATTATTCACACACCACAAACGAGCACAAAAGTTTTTTTTTCCAAGTTTGGGAAGTGCCATTAGTTCAACCCTAATGGCTTTGAAAGAGATTTCGAATTGATCCTAACATGTTTTAAATATGGATATGCATACTTGAAACATGTTAAACATGTAAATGTCCTGTGAATCCAAACATTTTAAAGTGAACAACAAATGCTCACTAAATTCTCATGTGAACGTACGGTGGGATATTTACACGAATCAAACAATCCATGATTTAGGCCATTTACAAAAAGATGACCTAACAATATTTGATGATTATAAAGTGATTTATCGGTCAATTATATGTAATAGGCTATATTTTTGTAAGAAATGACTTATGGATTGGGAGTCAACACTTAGTTAAAAATCCCTCGCCTCCCCCTTTTTCCCGATGATTGCAAAACATTATATATAAATACTAAAAGAGTTTACAATCTCTAAAAGTTACGGAGACTTTTTGGAATTATCGCTCTCTATATTTGTCCATTTCCATTCCATTTAAGATGTATATTTTTTTCTTAAATCAAAACTTTGAGTTTTCACTTTCCATTTATCTCGTAAACAAAAAGATTAAAGGCAGATAGATCACAACAAAATGAAAATTTTAGAGTTAATGATGTAAAAAAATTAAAAACATTAATAAATGTAAGTAAAGAAAATTTATTCACACACCACAAATGAACACAAAAGTTTTGTTGTCAAAGTGTGGGAAATTTCACTAGTTCAACCCTAATGGCTTGGAAAGAAATTTCTAATTGATACTAACATGTTTTAAATATGGAGATGCATGTTTCAAACATGTTAAAGATGAAAATGGCTTGTGGATCCTAACCTTTTAAAGTGAACAAAAAATTCTCATTAAATTCTCACAATGAACATGCGGTGGGATATATACCCGAGTCAAACAAGCCACGATTTTGCCCATTTACAAAAAGCTGACCTAACAATCATAGATCATTGTAAAGTGATTTATCGGTCAATCTGGCATAATCGGCTATATTTTTTTAAGAAATGACTTATGAATTGGGCGACAACTCTCAGTTAAAAATCCACAGCCTCCCCTTTTTCCCGATGATTGCAAAACCTAATATATAAAAACTAAAAGAGTTTACAGTCCCAAAAAGTTACAAAGAATTTTAGGAATTATCTCTCTCTACATGTGTGCATTTCCAATCCATTTTAGATGTATACTTTTTTCTTTAATAAAAACTTTTGTGTTTTAACTTTCTATATATCTCGTAAACAACAAGATTAAAGGCAAATGGAGCACAACAAAATGAAAATTTTAGAGTTTATGTATGAAAAAGATTAAAAAAAATAACAAATTTAAGTAAAGAAAATCTATTCACACACCACAAACGAGCACAAAAGTTTTGTTGTCCAAGTTTGAGAAATTCCACTAGTTCAACCCTAATGGCTTGGAAAGAAATTTCTAATTGATCCTAACATGTTTTAAATACGGATATGCATGCTAGAAAATTGTTCAAGATGCAAATGGCCTATGGATACAAACCTTTTAAAGTCAACAACAAATGCTTATTAAATTCTCAAGTGAATGTGTGGTGGGATATTCACCTGAGTCAAAGAAGCCATGATTTCAGCCATTTACAAAAAGCTAAACTAAGAATCATAGATGATTGTAAAGTGATTTATTGGCCAATCAAGTGTAACGGGCTATATTTTTGTAACAAATGACTTATGGATATGGAGTCAACACAGTTAAA
The DNA here is from genome assembly GCF_029961685.1 of Aristolochia californica. NCBI lineage: Eukaryota > Viridiplantae > Streptophyta > Magnoliopsida > Piperales > Aristolochiaceae > Aristolochia > Aristolochia californica. The sequence goes on along the minus strand of NW_027181881.1, from coordinate 17,127,343 downwards.
AATCCCCCGCCTCCTTCTTCCTGATTATTGCAAAACAAAATATATAAAAACTAAAAGTGTTTACAATCCCTAAAAGTTATGGAAACTATTCGGAATTATCTCTCTCTACATTTGTGCATTTCCATTCTATTTTAGATGTAAATGTTTTTCTTAAATATAAATTTGAGTTTTCACTTTCCTTTTATCTCATAAACAAAAATATTAAAGGCAAATAGATCACAACAAAATGAAAATTTTAGAGTTTATGTATGGAAAAAATTAAAAACAATAACAAATGTAAGTAAATAAAATTTATTCATATACCACAAATGAACACAAAAGTTTTGTTGTCCAAGTTTTGGAAATTCCACTAGTTCAACCCTATTGGCTTAGAAAGAGATTTCTAATTGATCCTAACTGGTTTTAAATATGGATATGCTTGAAACATGTTAAAGATGTTAATGGCCTGTGGATCCAAACCTTTTAAAGTGAACAACAAATGCTCATTAAATTCTCAAGTGAACGTACGGTGGGATATTTACCTGAGTCAAACAAGTCATGATTTTTCCCATTTACAAAAAGCTGACCTAAAATTCATAGATGATTGTAAAGTTTTTTTTCGGTCAATCATGTGTAATGGGCTATATTTTTGTAAGAAATGACTTATAGATTGGGAGTCAAGACTTAGTTAAAAATCTCCGGCCTCCCCCTTTTTTTCCCGATTATTGCAAAACCTAATATACAAAATCTAAAAGAGTTTACAATCCATAAACATTACGGAAACTTTTTTGTATTATCTCTCTGTACTTTGGTTCATTACCATTCCCATTTTAGATGTATATTTTTTTCTTAAATCAAAACTTTGATTTTTCAATTTCCTTTTATATCGTAAACAAAAAGATAAAAGACAAATAGCACACAAAAAAATGAAAATTTAGAGTTTATGTCAATAACAAATGTAAGTAAAGAAAATTTATTCACACACCACAAACGAACGCAAAAGTTTTGTCGTCCAAGTTTTGGAAATTCCACTAGTTCAAGCCTAATGGCTTGGAAAGAAATTTTTAATTGATCCTAATATGTTTTAAATATGGATATTCATGCTTGAAAAATGTTAAAGATGCAAATGGCATGTGGATCCAAACCTTTTAAAGCGGACAACAAATGCTCATTAAATTCTCAAGTGAACATGTGGTGGCATATTTACCCGAGTCAAACAAGCCATGATTTTGTCCACATACTAAAACCTGACCTATCAATGATAGATGATTGTAAAATGATTTATCTATAAAACATGCGTAATGGGCTATAATTTTGTAAAAAATGACTTATGGATTGGGAGTCAACACTCAGTGAAAAATCCCCTGTCTCCCCCTTTTTTCGATTGACGGCAAAACCCAATATATAAAAACTAAAAGAGTTTTCAATCCATAAAAGTTACAAAGACTTTTTGGAATTATCTCTCTCTACATTTGTGCATTTGCATTCTAATTTAGATGTATACTTTTTTCTTAAATCAAATCTCTGAGTTTTCACTATCCATTTATCTCGTAAACAAAAAGATTAAAGGCAAATAGATCACAAAAAATGAAAAGTTTAGAGTTTATGTAAGGAAAAAATTAAATTCAATAACAAATGTCAGTAAAGAAAATGTGTTCACACACCACAAACGAACACAAAAGCATTGTTGTCCAAGTTTGGGAAATTCCTCTTGTTCAACCCTAATGGCTTGAAAAGAGATTTCTAATTGGTCCTAACATGTTTTAAATATGGATATGCATGTTTGAAACATGTTAAAGATGCAAATAGCCTGTTGCTCCAAACATTTTAAAGTGAACAACAAATGCTCATTAAATTCCCAAGTAAATGTGCAGTGGGATATTTGCCCTAGTCAAACAAGCCATGAGTTTGCCCATTTATAAAAAGTTATCCTAAAAATAATAGATGTTTTTAAAGTAATTTATCGGTCAATCATGCGTAACGGGCTATATGTTTGCAAGAAATGACTCATGGATTGGGACTCAGCACTTAGTTAAAAATCCCCCGCCTCCCCCTTTTTCCTGATGATTGTAAAACCCTATATATAGAAACTAAAAGTGTTTATAATCCTTAAAAGTTACGAAGACTTTTTGGAATTATCACTTTCTACATTTTTGCATTTCCATTCCATTTTAGACGTATACTTTTTCCTAAAGTCAAAACTTTCAGTTTTCACTTTGCTTTTATCTCGTAAACAAAAAGATTAAAGGCAAATAGATCAAAACAAAATGAAATATTTAGAGTTGATTTATGGAAAAAATTTAAAACAACTACAAATATAAGTAAAAAAATTATTCATACACCACAAACGAATACAAAAGTTTTGTAGTCCAAGTTTTGAAAATTTCACCTATTCAACCCTAATTGCTTGGAAAGGGATTTCTAATTGATCCTAATCGGTTTTAAATATGGATATGCATACTTGAAACATGTTAAAGATGAAAATGGCCTACGGATCCAAACCTGTTAAAGCGAACAACAAATGCTCATTAAATTCTCATGTGCACATGTGGAGGGATATTTACCCAAGTCAAACAAGCCATGATTTTGGCCATTTAAAAAAAGTTGACCTAACAATCATAGATGATTGTAAAGTAATTTATCGGGCAATCATGCATAGCGGGCTACATTTTTGTAAGAAATGACTTATGGATTGGGAGTCAACACTCAGTTAAAATTCCCCCGCCTCCTTCTTTTTCCCGATGATTATAAAACCTAATAAATCAAAACTAAAAGAGTGTACAATCCCTAAACGGTATGGAGACATTTTGGAATTATCTCTCTCTACATCTGTGCTTTTACATTCCATTTTAGATGTATACTTTTTTGTTAAATCAAAACTTTGAGTTTTCACTTTCCATTTATCTCGCAAACAAAAAGATTAAAGGAAAATAGATCACAAGAAAATGAAAATTTTAGATTTATGTATGAATATAATTAAAAAAAATAACAAGTGTAAGTGAAGAAAATTTATTCACACACCAAAAACGAACACAAAATTGTTTTTTGTCCAAGTTTGGGAAGTCCACTAGTTCAACCCTAAAGGCTTTGAAAGAGATTTCTAATTGATCCTAACAAGTTTTAAATATGGATATGAATGCTTGAAACATGTTAAAGGTACAAATGGCCTATGGATCCAAACATTTTAAAGTGAACAACAAATTCTTGCTAAATTCTCTAGTGATTTAGATGATTGTAAAGTCAATTATATGAAATGGGCTATATTTTTGTAAGAAATGACTTATGGATTGGGAGTCAACACTTAGTTAAAAATCCCTCGCATTCCCCTTTTTCCCGATGATTGCAAAACATAATATATAAAACTAAAAGATTTTACAATCCCTAAAAGTTACAGAAACTTTTTGGAATTATCTCTCTCTCTATTTGTCCATTTCCCTTCCATTTTAGATGTATACTTTTTTCTTAAATCAAAACATTGAGTTTTCACTTTCCATTTATCTCATTAACAAAAAGATTAAAGGCAGATAGATCACAACAAAATGAAAATTTTAAAGTTAATGTTATGAAAAAATTAAAAACAATAACAAATGTAAGCAAAGAAAATTTATTCACACACCACAAACGAACACAAAAGTTTCGTTGTGAAAGTGTGGGAAATTCTGCTAGTTCATCCCTAATGACTTGGAAAGAGATTTCTAATTTATCCTAACATGTTTTCAATGTGGATATGCATGTTTAAAACATGTTAAAGATGCAAATAGCTGGTGGATCCTAACATTTTAAAGAGAACAACAAATTCTCATTAAATTCTCACTAGTGAACGTTTGGTGGGAGATATACCCGAGTCAAACAAGCCACGATTATGCCCATTTAAAAAATGCTGACCTAACAATCTTAGATGATTGTAAAGTGAATTATCGGTCAACCCTGCATAATCGTCTATATTTTTGTAAGAAATGGCTTATGAATTGGGTGACAACACTCAGTTAAAAATCCCCCGCCTCCCCCGTTTTTCAATGATTGCAAAACCTAATATATAGAAATTAAAAGAGTTTACAATCCCTAAAAGTTACAAAGATTTTTTGGAATTATGCCTCTCTACATTTGTGCATTTTCAATCCATTTTAGATGTTTACTTTTTTCTTAAATAAAAACTTTGAGTTTTAACTTTCTATTTATCTCGTAAACAAAATGATAAAAGGCAAATGGAGCACAACAAAATGAAAATTTTAGGGTTTTTGTATGGAAAAAATTTATAAAATAACAAATGTAAGTAAAGAAAATCTATTCAAACACCACAAACGATCACAAAGGTTTTGTTGTCCAAGTTTCGGAAATTCCACCAAGTCAACCCCAATGGCTTGGAAAGAGATTTCTAATTGATCCTAACATGTTTTAAATATGGATATGCATGCTTGAAAATTGTTAAAGATGCAAATGGCCTGTGAATACAAACCTTTTAAAGCGAACAACAAATGCTCATTAAATTCTCAAGTGAACGTTTGGTGGGATATTTACCCGAGTCAAACAAGCCATAATTTTGGCCATTTACAAAAAGCATACCTAACAATCATAGTTGACTGTAAAGTGATTTATCAGGCAATCAAGCATAGTGGGCTATATTTTTGGAAGAAATGACTTATGGATAGGGAGTCAGCACTCAGTTAAAAATCCGTCGCCTCCTTCTTCTTCCCGATGATTACAAACAAAATATATATAAACTAGAAGTGTTTACAATCCCTAAAAGTTATGGAGACTATTTGGAATTATCTCTCTCTACATTTGTGGATTTCCATTCCATTTTAGAAGTAAAATTTTTTCATAAATATAAACTTTGAGTTTTTACTTTCCTTTTATCTCGTAAACAAAAATATTAAAGGCAAATAGATCACAACAATATGAAAATTTTAGAGTTTATGTATAGAAAAAATTAAAAACAATAACAAATGTAAGTAAAGAAAATTTATTCATACACCACAAATGAACACCAAAGTTTTGTTCTCTAAGTTTGGGAAATTCCACTAGTTCAACCCTAATGGCTTGGAAAGAGATTTCTAAATGATCCTAACAGGTTTAAAATATGGATGTGCATGCTTGAAACATGTTAAAGATGCAAAAGGAATGTGGATCCAAACCTTTTAAAGCGAACAACAAATGCCCATTAAATTCTCAAGTGAATGTATGGTGGGATATTTACCCGAGTCAAACAAGCCATGATTTTTCCCATTTACAAAATACTGACCTAACAATCGTAGATGATTGTAAAGTTATTTATCCATCAATCATGTGTAACGGGCTATATTTTTGTAAGAAATGACTTATGGATTGGGAGTCAAGACTTAGATAAAAATATCCCGCCTCCCCCTTCTTTTTCGGATGATTGCAAAACCTAATATACAAAATCTAAAAGAGTTTACAATCCGTAAAAGTTACGGAGACTTTTCTAAATTATCTCTCTGTACTTTGGTTCATTGCCACCCCCATTTTAGATGTATACTTTTTTCTTAAATCAAAACTTTGATTTTTCAATTTCCATTTATATCGTAAACAAAAAGATTAAAGGCAAATAGGACACAAAAAATGAAAATTTTATATTTTATGTCAATAACAAATGTAAGTAAAAAAAATTTATTCACACACCACAAACGAACACAAAAGTTTTGTCGTCCAAGTTTTGGAAATTCCACTAGTTCAAGCCTAATGGCTTGGAAAGAGATTTCTAATTGATCCTAACATGTTTTAAATATGGATATGCATGCTTGACAAATGTTAAAAATGCAAATGGCCTGTGGATCCAAACCTTTTAAAGCGGACAACAAATGCTCATTAAATTCTTAAGTGAACATGCGGTGGCATATTTGCCCGAGTCAAACAAGCCATGATTTTGCCCACTTAAAAAAACCTGACCTATCAATGATAGATGATTGTAAAATGATTTATCTATCACACATGTGTAATGGGCTATAATTTTTTAAAAAATGACTTATGGATTGGGAGTCCACACTCAGTGAAAATTCCCTGTCTCCCCCTTTTTTTCCAATTGACTACAAAACCCAATATATAAAAACTAAAAAATTTTTCAATCCCTAAAAGTTACAGAGAATTTATGGAATTATCTCTCTCTACATTTGTGCATTTGCATTCTAAGTTAGATGTATATTTTTATTTAAATCAATAATTCGAGTTTTCACTATCCATTTATCTCGTAATCAAAAAGATTAAAGACAAATAGACACCAAAAAATGAAAATTTTAGAGTTTAGGTATGGAAAAAATTAAATTCAATAACAAATGCCAGTAAAGAAAATTTATTCACATACCACAAATGAACACAAAAGCATTGTTGTCCAAGTTTGGAAAATTCCACTAGTTCAACCCTAACGGCTTGAAAAAAGATTTCTAATTGATCCTAACATGTTTTAAATATCGATATGTTGTTGCTCCAAACCTTTTAAAGCGAACAACAAATGCTCATTAAATTCTCAAGTAAATGTGCGGTGGGATATTTGCCCTAGTCAAACAAGCCTTGAGTTTGCCCATTAATAAAAAGTTGTCCTAAAAATAATAGATGTTTGTAAAGTGATTTATCGGTCAATCATGCGTAACGGGCTATATGTTTGTAAGAAATGACTCATGGATTGGGAGTCAACACTCAGTTACAAATCTCCCGCCTCCCTCTTTTTCCCGATGATTGTAAAACCCTATATATAAAAACTAAAAGAGTTGATAATCCTTAAAAGTTACGAAGACTGTTTGGAATTATCACTATCTACATTTTTGTATTTCAATTCCATTTTAGATGTATACTTTTTCCTAAAGTCAAAACTTTCAGTTTTCACTTTCCTTTTATCTCGTAAACAAAAAGAATAAAGTCAAAGAGATCACAACAAAATGAAATATTTAGAGTTGATGTATAGAAAAAATTAAAAACAACAACAAATATAAGTAAAAAAATTATTCATACACAACAAACGAATACAAAAGTTTTGTAGTCCAAATTTTGGAAATTTCACTTGTTCAACCCTTATTGCTTGAAAAGAGATTTCTAATTGATCCTAATCGGTTTTAAATATGGATATGCATGCTTGAAACATGTTAAAGATGGAAATGGCCTATGGATCCAATCATTTTAAAGCGAACAAAAATTGCCTATTAAATTCTCAAGTCATGTGGAGGGATATTTACCCAAGTCAAACAAGCAATGATTTTGGCCATTTAGAAAAAGTTGACCTAACAATCATAGATGATTGTAAAATAATTTATCGGGCAATCATGAGTAGTGGGCTACATTTTTATAAGAAATGACTTATGGATTGGGAGTCAACACTCAGTTAAAAATCCGCCGCCTCCTCCTTTTTCCCGATGATTATATAACCTAATAAATAAAAACTAAAAGAGTTTACAATCCTAAACGGTTTGAAGATAGTTTGGAATTATCTCTCTCTAAATTTGTGCTTTTTCATTCCATTTTAGATGTATACGTTTTTCTTAAATCAAAACTTTGCGTTTTCACTTTCCTTTTATCTCGTAAATAATAAGATTAAAGGCAAATAGATCACAAAAAAATGAAAATTTTAGAGTTCTGTATGAATAAAATTGAAAACAATAATAAGTGTAAGTAAAGAAAATTTATTCACACACCACAAACGAACACAAAATTTTTTTTGTCCAAGTTTGGGAAGTCCACTAGTTCAACCCTAAAGGCTTTGAAAGAGATTTCAACTTGATCCTAACATGTTTTAAATATGGATATGCATGCTTGAAACATGTTAAATATGCAAATGGCCTGTGGATCCAAACCTTTTAAAGTGAACAACAAATGCTCCCTAAATTCTCAAGTGATTTAGATGATTGTAAAATGATTTATCGGTCAATTATACGTAATGGGTTATATTTTTTGTAAGAAATGACTTATGGATTGGCCGTCAACACTTAGTTAAAAATCCCTCGCCTTCCCCTTTTTCCCGATGTTTGGAAAATATGATATATAAAAACAAAAGAGTTTACAATCCCTAAAAGTTACAGAAAATTTTTGGAATTATCTCTCTCTATATTTGTCCATTTCCATTCCATTTTAGATGTATACTTTTTTCTTAAATCAAAATTTTCAGTTTTGACTTTCTATTTATCTCATAAACAAAAAGATTAAAGGCAGATAGATCACAACAAAATGAAATATTTAAATTTTATGTTATGAAAAAATTAAAAACAATAAAAAATTTAAGTAAAGAAAATTTATTCACACACCACAAACGAACACAAAATTTTTGTTGTCAAAGTGTGAGAAATTACGCTAGTTCATCCCTAATGGCTTGGAAAGAGATTTCTAATTCATCCTAACAGGTTTTAAATATGGATATGCATGTTTGAAACATGTTAAAGATGCAAATAGCTAGTGGATCCTAACATTTTAAAGTGAACAAAAAATTCTCATTAAATTTTCACAAGTGAAAGTTCGGTGGGATATATACCCGAGTCAAACAAGCCACGATTTTGCCCATTTACAAATTGCAGACCTAACAATCTTAGATGATTCTAAAGTGACTTATCGGTCATTCCTGCATAATCGTCTATATTTTTGTATGAAATGGCTTATGAATTGGGCGACAACACTCAGTTAAAAATCCCCCGCTTCCCCATTTTCCCGATGATTGCAAAACGTAATATATAGAAACTAAAAGAGTTTACAGTCCCTAAAAGGTACAAAGACATTTTGGAAATATGCCTCTCTACATTTGTGCATTTCCAATCCATTTCAGATGTACACATTTTTCTTAAATAAAAACTTTGAGTTTTAACTTTCTATTTATCTCGTAAACAAAATGATAAAAGGCAAATGGAGCACAACAAAATAAAAATTTTAGAGTTTTTGTACGGAAAAAATTACAAATGTAAGCAAAGAAAATCTTTTCATACACCACAAATGATCACAAAGGTTTCGTTGTCCAAGTTTGGGAAATTCCACCAGTTCAACCCTAATGGCTTGGAAAGAGATTTCTAATTGATCCTAACATGTTTTAAATATGGATATGCATGCTTGAAAATTGTTAAAGATGCAAATGGCCTGTGAATGCAAACCTTTTAAAGAGAACAAAAAATGCTCATTAAATTCTCAAGTGAACGTGTGGTGGGATATTTACCCTAGTCAAACAAGCCATGATTTTGGCCATTTAAAAAAAGCAGACCTAACAATCATAGATGATTGTGAACTGATTTATCGGGCAATCAAGCCTAACGGGCTATATTTTTGTAAGAAATGACTTATGGATAGGGAGTCAACACTTAGTTAAAAATTCGCCGCCTCCTCCTTCTTCCCGATGATTGCAAAACAAAATATATAAAAACTAAAAGTGTTTGCAATACATAAAAGTTATGGAGACTGTTTTTAATTATCTCTCTCTACATTTGTGGATTTCCATTCCATTTTAGAAGTAAAATTTTTTCTTAAATATAAACTTTGAGTTTTCACTTTCCTTTTATCTCATAAACAAAAAGATTAAAGGCAAATAGATCACAACAAAATGAAAACTTTAGAGTTTATGTATGAAGAAAATTAAAAACAATAACAAATGTAAGTAAAGAAAATTTATTCATACACCACAAATGAACACAAAAGTTTTGTTCTCTAAGTTTGGGAAATTCCACTAGTTCAACCCTAATGGCTTGGAAAGAGATTTCTAATTGATCCTAACAGGTTTTAAATATGGATATGCATGCTTGAAACATGTTAAAGATACAAATGGTCTGTGGATCCAAACCTTTTAAAGCGAACAACAAATGCTCATTAAATTCTCAAGTGAACGTATGGTGGGATATTTACCCGAGTCAAACAAGCCATGATTTTTCCCATTTAAAAAATGATGACCAAACAATCATAGATGATTGTAAAGTTATTTATCGGTCAATCATGCGTAATGGGCTATTTGTTTTGTAAGAAATGACTTATGGATTGGGAGTCAAGACTTAATTAAAAACCTCCCGCCTTCCCCTTTTTTCCAGATGATTGCAAAACCTAATATACAAAATCTAAAAGAGTTTACAATCCGTAAAAGTTACGGAGACTTTTCTGAATTATCTCTCTGTACTTTGGTTCATTACCACTCTAGTATTGGTTGTATACTTTTTTCTTAAATCAAAAATTCCATTTTTGAATTTCCATTTATATCGTAAACAAAAAGATAAAAGGCAAATAGGACATAAAAAAATGAAAATTTTAGAGTTTATGTCTATAACAAATGTAACTAAAGAAAATTTATTCACACACCACAAATGCACACAAAAATTGTCTTCCAAGTTTTGGAAATTCCACTAGTTGAAGCCTAATGGCTTGGAAAGAGATTTCTAACTGATCCTTAATGTTTTAAATATGGATATGCATGCTTGATAAATGTTAAAGATGCAATTGGTCTGTGGATCCAAACCTTTTAAAGCAGACAACAAATGCTCATTAAATTCTCAAGTGAACATGTGGTGCCATATTTACCCGAGTCAAACAAGCCATGATTTTGCCCATTTACAAAAACCTGTCCTATCAATGATAGATGATTGTAAAATGATTTATCTATCAAACATGCGTAATGGGCTATAATTTTGTAAGAAATGATTTATCGATTGGGAGTCACCACTTAGTTAAACATCCGTCAGCTCCCCCCTTTTTCTCGGTGATTGCAAAACCTAATATATAAAAAATAAAAGAGTTTACAATCCCTAAAAGTTGCGGCGACTTTTTTTAATTATCTCTCTCTACATTTGTGCATTTCCATTCCATTTTAGATGTATACTTTTTTCTTGAATCAAAACTTTGAGTTTTCAATTTTCATTTATCTCGTAAAAAAAGGATTAGATCACAACAAAATGAAAATTTTAGAATTTCTGTATAGAAAAAAATTAAAAAAATAACTAACGTAAGTAAAGAAAAATTAATCGCACAACACAAATGATCACAAAATTTTTGTTGACCAAGTTTGGGAAATTGAACTAGTTCAACCCAAATGGCTTGGGAAGAGATTTCTAATTGATCCTAACATGTTTTCAATATTGATATGCATGTGGATCCAAAGTTTTTAAAGTGAACAACAAATGCTCAGTAAATTCTCAAGTGAATCTGCGGTGGGATATTTACCCGAGTCGAACAAGCCGTGATTTTGCCTATTTACAAAAACCTGACTTAACAATCATAGATGATTGCAAAGTGATTTATCTGTTAATCATGTGTAACGAGCTGTATTTTTTTAAGAAATGACTTATGGATTGGGAGTCAATACTCAGTTAAAATCACCCGACTCCCTTTTTACCCTGATGATTGCAAAACCTAATATATAAGAACTAAAAGAGTTTAAAATCCCTAAAAGTTATGGAGACATTTTGGAATTATCTCTCTCTACATATGTGAGTTTCTATTCCTTTTTAAAACTATAGTTTTTACTTAAATGAAAATCTTGAGTTATCACTTTCCATTTTTCTCGTAAACAAAAAGATTAAACGTAAATAGATCACAACAAAAAATAAAATTTTAGAGTTTATGTATAGAAAAAATTTAAAACAATAACTAATGTAAGTAAAGAAAATTTATTGACACACCACAAACGAACAAATACTCATTAACTTCTCAAGCGAACGTGAGGTGGGATATTTACCCTAGTCAAACAAGCCATGATTATGTCTATTTACAAAAAGTTGACCTAGCATTCATAGATGATTGATAAGTGATTTGTCGGTTAGTCATGCGTAACAGGCAGTATTTTTGTAAGAAATGACTTATTGATTGGGAGTCAACATTCAGTTAAAATTCCCCGCTTCCCCTTTTTTTCCTGATGATTGCCAAACCTAATATATTAAAACTAAAAGAGTTTATAGTCCCTAAAACTTGTGGAGACTTTTTGCAATTATCACACTTCACATTTTTGCATTTACATTCCATTTTAGATTTATACTTTTTTCCTAAATCAAAACTTTGATTTTTCACTTTCCATTTATCTTGTAAACAAATAATTAAATGCAAATATATCACAACAAAATAAAAATTTTAGATTTTATGTATGGAAAAAATTAAAAACAATAAAAAATGTGATTAAGAAAATTTATTCACACACCACAAATGAACACAAAAGTTTTGTTGTCCAAATTTGGGAAATTCCACTAATTCAACCCTAATGGCTTGGAAAGAGATTTCTAATTGATCCTAACTTGTTTTAAATATGGATATGCATGCTTGAAACATGTTAAAGATGCAAATGACTTGTGGATCCAAACCTTTTAAAGCGAACAACAAATGGTCCTAAATTTCTAGAGTGAACGTGCGGTGGGATATTTACGCGAGTCCAACAAGCCATGATTTTGCCCATTCACAAAAAGTTGTCCGAACAATCATAGATGATTGTCAAGTACTTTATCGGTCAATCATGTATAATGGGCAATATTTTTGTAAGAAATTACTTATGGATTGGGAGTCAACACTCAGTTAAAAGTCCCCCGCCTCCCCTTTTTTGCTCGGTGATTGCAAAACCTATCATATAAAAATTAAAAGAGTTTACAATCACTAAATATTACGGAGACTTTTCAAGAATTATCTCTCTCTACGTTTGTTCATGTCCATTCCATTTTAGATGTATACTTTTTTCTTAAATCAAAACTTTGAGATTTCACTTTCCATTTATCTTGTAAACAAAAAGATAAAGGCAAACAGATTAAAAAAATGAAAATTTTAGAATTTATGTATGGACAAAATTAAAAACAATAACAAATGTGAGTAAAGAAAATTTATTCACACACCCCAAACGAACACAAAAGTTTTGTTGTCCAAGTTTGGGAAATTCCTCTAGTTCAACCCTAATAGCTTGGTAAGAGAATTCTAAAAGATCCTAACATGTTTTACATGTGGATATGCATGCTTGAAACATGTTAAAGATGCAAATGGCCTATGGATCCAAACCTTTTAAAGCAAAAAAAAAATGCTCATTAAATTGTCTAGTGAACATGCGGTGGGATATTTACCTGAGTCAAACAAGCCATGATTTTGCCCATTTACAAAAAGTTGATCTAACATTCAGAGATGATTGTAAAGTGATTTATCGGTCAATCATGCGTAATGGGATATATTTTTGTAAGAAATGACTTATAGATTGGGAGTCAACACTTAGTTATAAATCCTCTGCCTTCCCCTTTTTCCCGATGATTGGAAAACCTAATATATAAAAACTAAAAGAGTTTACAATCCCTTAAAGTTACAGAGACTTTTTGGAATTATCTCTTTCTACATTTGTGCATTTCCATTCAATTTTAAATTTATGCTTTTTTCTTAAATAAAAAATTTGAGTTTTCACTTTCCTTTTATCTCGTCAAGCCTATTAAAGGCAAATAGATCACAAAAAAATGAAAATTTTAGAGTTTATGTATGGAAAAAATAAAAAAAATAAAAAAATTAAGAAAATAAAATTTAATCACAGACCACAAACAAACGCTAAAGTTTTGTTGTCCAAGTTCGGGAAATTCCACTAGTTCAACCCTAATGGCTTGGAAAGAGATTTCTAATTGACCCTAACATGTTTAAAATATGGATATGCATGCCTGAAACATGTTAAAGATGCAAATGGCCAATAGATCCAAACCTTTTAAAGCGAACAACAAATGCTCATTAAATTCTCAAGTGAACATGCAGTGGGATATTTACCCGAGTCAAACAAACTATGACTTTGTCCATTTACTAAAAAGCTGAACTAACAATCATAGATGATTTTAAAGTGATTTATCGGTCAATCATGCATAATGGGATATATTTTTGTAAGAAATGGCTTATGGATTGGGAGTTAACACTCAATTAAAAATCCCCCACCTCCCCTTTTTCCCAATGATTGCAAAACCTAATATATAAAAACTAAAAGAATTTACAACCCCTAAAAGTTACAGAGACTTTTTGGAAATATCTCTCTCTACATTTGTGCATTTCCATTCAGTTTTAGATGTATACTTTTTTCTTAAATCAAAACTTTGTTGTGGTCTCTGACCATGGATTGAGCTATTCTATGATGGGAGAGATTGAGTTGAGGTTCAAAGGCCAAACCAGGTTGTCATGTCTTCCTGGACGACCTATGATGACGATATTTTGAAGAAAACGGAAACAAAATAGATGGAGTGGATGGCTTGATGAATCGAACGAAGAAGGGAAATCAGGCTCGTCAAAGGGAGACCTAAACCTTGGGTTCCTCAAGGGGACATCCGATCCTAGGTTCGTTGAAGGAGAACACTGATCCACTTTTGGGTAAATTTTTGTTTAATCTTTCCTTACCCCCGTGAGGCCCTTTTAGCCTAATCACGCCAAGACAATCCCAAAGAGATGAGTGTTTTTACACTATTGCCATTTCGGCTTACAACATACCACATACTTAAATAAAAATGAAAACATAATTCCTAAAAAGTTACCAACTCACTTCCTGACGAGTTACCAACTCAGCCGCATTGCCTCTGGATGACTCGGTCCGCTATCGAGTCCACAACATCACTCCCCCTCATGGAAAACGACCTTGTCAGCAAGCTAAAATACGTCAAGGTCCTCCCAGGTGGCATTGGTGGCAACAGTGTGAGTCCACTTAACCAACACTTCCCTTCTATTCTGATTCTGTCAAGCCTTCAAAATTTTGGTTGGCATGAGAGAAAGTTGTCCGTCCTCCATGGGTGGCAAAACTGAAGGGGGAGGTTGTGCGGTGCCTTTGAATTGCTTGAGGAGAAAGACATGAAAAACATTGTGGATCTTGGGGTCTGGAGGGAGCTGGAGTTTATCTGCCACCTCACCCACCCTCTGAGTAATGTGGAAGGGCCCAAAATATTTGGGCGAGTGCCAGCCAGAGAAGTCAGACGGTAATGCCGTAGATGTAGCCACACAATATCACCCAGATTGTACTGAATATCTCTGTGGTCTTGATCATAATATTCCTTCATCCGTGCTTGAGCTTGTCGCAATCGTTGGAGAGTACATGGCAACAATTGATCTCAATCTAAGAGAGCTCTGTCAATGGAATCCACTCGAGTGGAACCTTGAACATAAGAAAGTAACCGTGGGGAATCCCGACCATATACTATTAAAAATTGTGTGTCATGTAAGGCAGTGTGGAAGGAGGTATTGTATGAATACTCCGCCCAAGGAATGCAGTCCACCCACCGTTTAGGACGATCGCCGATCAAACACCATAAATACTTTTCAATGGTGCGGTTCACCACTTTTGTCTAGCCATCCGATTGAGGGTGATACGTTGAAGAATAATTCAGTTTGGTGCCACATAGCTTGAAAAGATCTCTCCAGAATTGACTAGTAAAGACTACATCGTGATCGCTTACAATTGATTCCAGATTACCATGGAGGTGAACAATATGTGTGAAAAATACATGTGCTACTGTTGCCGCAGTGTAAGGATGCTCTAATGGGATGAAGTGTGCATATTTAGAGAATCTGTCCATGACCTCATAAAGAGTAGATTTGACCGAGGACTTCGGAAGACCTTCAATAAAATCCATCGAGATGTCCGACCAAACCGTAGTGGGGAGCTCGATCGGTTGCAGCACCCCTGCTGGGCTTAAAGGCATTGCCTTGTTCCGCTGGCACACTTGACAAGCAGCAACATATGAGGCAATTGAAGATTTCATACCGGCCCAATAAAAATCCCCTCGGATCCGAATTACTGTTTTCTGAATTCCTTCATGATAACTGTTATGATAAGATGACAACACTGTGGCAACAAGAGGAGAATATTGAGACAAATAAATGCGCTTCTTTTATAAAATGAGGTTGTCATGGAGGGACCAGTGGGGAAGCATTTTTTCGGCGGCAATTTTCTGCAATAACTCATGCAATTCTGGTGTGCGTCTGGTTTCGTCCTTTATGGAGTCCAAGAGTAGAGGGGTGGGATGACTAATGGCACACAACTGCACTGAAACTTCTGTTTTGCGTGAGAGGGCATCAGCTGCTGTATTCAATCTACCCGCCTTATGTTCCACCGTAAAATCAAACTCCAGTAATTTACTAATCCAATGCTGCTGAGGAGAAGTGGAGATGCACTGATCCAACAAATATTTCAAACTGTAGTGATCAGTTCGTATGAGAAAATATCTGCCCCATAAATAAGGTCTGCAGTGGTAGACTGCCTTAGCTAAACCAATGAGTTCACTTTCATAGGCAGGCAATTTATGACGGTGGAGTGCGAGCTGATGGTTGAAATAAGCAATGGGATTATGTGATTGTTGCAGCACCGCCCCAATACCTCCTCTGAGGCATCACATTCTATCACGAAGACCTCCTCAAAATTTGGTAATTGTAAGACAGGCGCAGTGACCAGTGCTGTCTTGAGTGTTTGGAATGCGGTGCTCGTGTCTTCATTCCAAAGGAAAGCATTGCGGTGTAGGAGGTTGGATAAAGGAGCTGCTAGGGGGGCATAATTTTTGGAGATATGCACTAAATACCTCGTTCATTAATGCCTGGAAGGTTGAAGGAGCATTGGAGAGACCAAAAGGCATCACGATGAATTCAAAGTGTCCATGATGAGTACGGAAGGTTGTCTTCTCAATATCTGGAGGATACATACAGACTTGATGATACCTCGAACGCAAATCCTACTTGGTGAAAAATTGAGCCCCATGTAGTTCATCTAATAACTCATCAACTAATGGTATAGGACTCTTGTCCTTGATAGTCTTGGCATTTAATTCACGGTAGCCCACGCAAAACCTCCAAGTATTGTCATGTTTCTGGAGTAATAAGACGGGAGAGGAAAAAGGGGACTTACTTTGTCCGATGAGGCCTTGTTCAAGCATCAGTTTGCATTGCCTTTCTATTTCATCCTTTTGCAGGTAGGGGTAGCGATAAGGATGTACCACTACGACCTCAGAACCAGCCTTCAAACAAATCCGGTGGTCACAATGTCTCAATGGGGGAAGCACCGTAGGTTCCTGAAAAATGTCGGTAAACTCATCCAACAAATTTTCTAAGGTAGTAGTCGGATGTTTCTACTATTGGAGAACGTGTAAATGTGCCATAACTTCAGCTTTACGACCTTGTAAAATTACCTAATGGTCTGCCAATTCAAATCTCATGGTCAATGCTGTGAAATCCCACAGAATGGGTCCCAACGTTTGGAGCCATTTAATGCCCAAAAGCATATCGAAGCCTGCTAGGGGAATGATTAGAAATTCTGCTGAAAATTGGTGACTGTCAATTGAAAACTCAATTGCCTTGCTGACCCCATAACTTAGAAAATTTTCTCCATTAGCTACTGACACTGAAGCCATTGGGCGAGGTTGCATCTGAAGTTGTAAATGCTGAGCAGCAGTGAAGCTCAAAAAATTATGGGTACTTCCTGAGTCCACCAGACTTAAGAGTCGTTCCTCTGTGACTAGGGCACATACTTGCATGGTTTTGGTGGACTGAAGTCCGGTGATGGCGTGTAGAGAAATTTCAGGTTCTTCCACCACTGGCTCTTCCACTTATGGGGCTTCCTCCCCCTCATCCTTCACTTCCAACCAAAATGATTTTTTGCATTGATGGCCGAATGTGTACTGCTCATCAAAATTATAATATAATCCTTTGGACCTTCTTTCTTCCATCTCTGCCCTGTTCAATTTCTGGATGAATGCTGGTTGAGGAGGACTGGGCCTGGTGCACCTGCAGAAGCATTGGTGCGCCATGGTGGATTTGTGGAGGTGGCACCAATACTATGTCTTCCTCCTTACCAATTAGGCCTTCGGGCTTGAATCTTTTGGCTTCTAAAGTTCTGGCAAAATTCATTGCTCTTGCTAAATTGGTAGGTGTTGGAAGATAGAGCCCAAGTCCACACAACCAAGGAAGGCCCACATATATAAGAGTATTATAAGATGGGCCCAAGCACATAAGAAGTAGGACCCACAATGATTACCATGAGCTGGCATACTTACCACATTAGTTGGAAGATCAAGAAGGACTCATAAAAGTATCTTTATCTTAGGGT
Source organism: Aristolochia californica (assembly GCF_029961685.1). NCBI lineage: Eukaryota > Viridiplantae > Streptophyta > Magnoliopsida > Piperales > Aristolochiaceae > Aristolochia > Aristolochia californica. Next base: position 17,109,396 of record NW_027181881.1, on the reverse strand, counting down.
TGCGACCAAGAAGAGTTGTAGTTTGAGTTATGTTTGTTTGTTATCTACATCGAGTAATTTAATTAAGCTAGGACTTATCTTTAAGTGTTAGAGTTTGGGTGTAATTGGGACAAGGGTAGTTTTATTGTAATTGGACTCTACTACCTTCCTCTATTATAAATAGAGGTTCATGTACTCTGATTACATCAAGTTATTGATGTTGATGAAGTATTTCACCTTTCCATAAATTCAACAATAGGGGCAAGTAGTTCCGCTTCTAAGTGTAGGGAATCTGTCAATCCTGCTATAAATAGACCTACCTATTGGTCTACCTGGACAATTTTGTTGGACCTTGCCAAATTTTCTTGGAATAATTTCTGATATTGCTCCACACTACCTTTCTGAAATAGCAGCACTAGATCCCCCAATGGGTTTCTTTGAGCTGGTAGCCCAAATCGAATTGTACACAACTCTTTAAACTCATCCCATTCTATATTCGGATTCTCCAATTCTAATTGATGCCCTCAGAGCTGCACTTCATCGAGCATGTGGAAGGCGGCCAACCCTTTTTGTTTAGTTCAGTCGTCCTTCGGAGAGCAAAAACATTTTGACACCTATAAAGTCAAATCAAAGGGTCCGCTGATCCATTAAAAGTTGGGAATTCCAATTTTGTGTATGTTGGAATTGTCACTGCACAGTAATTAAAAACCCCGACGGTTGTTGGGTACTTTGTTCGGCCAACATAAGGCTCCCCCTGCCTTGTTGCAAGGCTTCTGCCCCCTTCCTGTGGGTTCCTTCCCCCAATTTACTAGACAATGCTTCGATTTGTGAGTTTACCTGGCTGTCTAACAATGTCGCCACTCTACCCTCTGTTTCTTCTTGTCATGCTGCCATTCAACTATCAGCCTCTTATTGCCCTGCGTGTATCATCTCTCCGAGTTTGGCTAGCAATTCTTCATTGTTTAATGACTCCCCCATGCTGGCCTGCTCTGATACCAAGATGTTGTGGTCTCTGACCATGGATAGAGTGATTCTGCGATGGGAGAGATCGGGTTGAGATTTAGAGGCCAAACCAGATTGTCGTGTCTTACCTGGACGAGCTATGATGATGATATTTAGAAGAAAATGGAATCGAAATAGATGGAGTGGATGGCTTGATGAATCGAATGAAGAAGGGAAATCAGGCTCGTAAAAGGGAGACCTAGACCTTGGGTTCCTCAAGGAGAACGCCGATCCTAGGTTCGTTGAAGGAGAACACTGATCCTCTTTTGGGAAAATTTCTGCTTAATCTTTCCTTACCCCCGTGAGGCCCTTTAAGCCTAATCACGTCAACAGAATCCCAAAGAGAGTAGTGTTTTTACACTATTGCCATTTCGGCTTACAACATACCACATACTTAAATAAAAATGAAAACATAATTCCTAACAAGTTACCAACTCACTTCCTAATGAGTAACCAACTCAGCTGTGTCGCCTCTGGATGACTCAGTTCACTATCGAGTCCACAACAAACTTTGATTTTTCACTTTCAATTTATCTCGTTAACAAAAATATTAAAGGTAAATAGATCACAAAAAAATGAATATTTTAGAGTTTTTGTATGGAAAAAATTAAAAACAATCACAAATGTAACTAAAGAAAATCTAATCGCACTGCACAAACGAACAAAAAAGTTTTGTTATCCAAGTTTGGGAAATTCCACAAGTTCAACCCTAATGGCTTAGAAAGAGATTTCTAATTGATCCTAACATGTTTTAAATATGGATATGCATGATTGAGACATGTAAAAGATGCAAATGGCATGTGCATCCAAAGCTTATAAAGCGAACAACAAATGCTCATTAAATTCTCAAGTGAACGTGCGGTGGGATATTTACCCGAGTCAAACAAGCCATTAATTTTTCCATTTACAAAAAGCTGACCTAATAATCATAGATGATTTTAATGTGATTTATCGGTCAATCATGTTTAACGGGCTATATTTTTGTAAGAAATGACTTATGGAATGGGAGTCAACACTGAGTTAAAAATCACCAGCCTCCCACTTTTTCCCGATGATTGCAAAACCTAATATATAAAAAATAAAAGAGTTACAATCCCTAAAAGTTATAGAGACATTTTTGAATTATATCTCTCTACATTTGTGCATTTCCTTTCCATTTTAGATGTATACTTTTTTCTTAAATCAAAATCTAGAGTTCTCACTTTCCAATTATCTCGTAAACAAAAAGATTAAAGGCAAATAGATCACAACAAAACGAAAATTTTAGAGTTTATGTATAGAAAAAATTAAAAACAATAACAAATGTAAGTAAAGAAAATTTATTCACACACGACAAATGAACACAAAAGTTTTGATGTCCAAGTTTTGGAAATTCCACTAATTCAACCCTAATGGCTTGGAAAGAGATTTCTAATTGATCCTAACATGTTTTAATATAAGGATATGCATGCTTGAAACATGTTAAAGATTCAAATGGCCTGTGGATCCAAACCTTTTAAAGAGAACAAAAAATACTCATTAAATTCTCAAGTGAACGTGCGGTGGGATATTTACCTGAGCATAAGAAGCCATGATTTTTCCCATTTACTAATAGTTGACCTAACAACCATAGATGATTGTTAAGTGATTTGTCGATCAATCATGCGTAACTGGCAGTATTTTTGTAAGAAATTACTTATGGATTGAGAGTCAACACTCAGTTAAAATTCCTTGCCTCCCCCTTTTTCTTGATGATTGCAAAACCTAATATATAAAAACTAAAAGATTTTACAATCCTTAAAAGTTATAGACACTTTTTTCAATTATCTCTCTCTACGTTTTTACATTTCCATTCCATTTTAGATTGATACTTCTTTCTTAAATCAAAACTATGAGTTTTCACTTTCCATTTATCTCGTAAACAAAAGATTAAAGGACAATAGATCACAACAAAATGAAAATTTTAGAATTTATGAACAAAAAAAATTAAAAACAATAACAAATGTAAGTAAAGAAAATGTATTCACACTCCACAAACGAACACAAAAGTTTTGTTGTCCAAGTTTGGGAAATTCAAATAGTTCAACCCTAATGGCTTTAAAAGAGATTTCTAATTGATCCTAGAATGTATTAAATATGGATAAGCATGCTTGAAACGCGTTAAAGATGCAAATGACCTATGGATCCAAATCTTTTAAAGTGAACAACAAATGCTCATTAAATTCTCAAGTGAACAAGCAGTGGGATATTTACGTAAGTCAAACAAGTGATGATTTTGTGCATTTACTAAAATCTTACCTAACAATCATAGATGATTTTAAAGTAATTTATCGGTCAATCATGTGTAACGGGCTTTATTTTTATAAGAAATGACTTATGGATTAGGAGTCAACACTCAGTTAAAAATCCCCCGCTTCCCCCTTTTTACCGATGATTACAAAACCTAATATATAAAAACTAAAAGAGTTTACAATCCATCATTGTTACAGAGACTTTTTGGAATTATCTCTCTCTACATTTGTGCATTTCCATTCCATTTTAGATCTATACTTTTTTCTTAAATCAAAACTTTAAGTTTTCACTTTCCATTTATCTCGTAAACAAAAAGATTAAAGGCAAATTGATCACAACAAAATGAAAATTTTAGAGATTATGTATGGAAAAAATTAAAAACAATAACAAATGTAAGTAAATAAAATTTATTCACACACCACAAATGAACACAAAAGTTTTGTTGTCCAAGTTTGTGAAATTCGACTAGTTCAACCCTAATGGCTTGGAAAGAGATTTCAATTTGATCCAAACATGTTTTAAATATAGATATCCATGCTTGAAGCATGTTAAAGATGCAAATGACCTATGGATCCAAACATTTTAAAGAGAACAACAAATGCTCATTAAATTCTCAAGTGAACGTGCGGTGGGATATTTACCCGAGTCAAACAAGCCATGATATTGCCCATTTAAAAAAAGTTGACCAAACAATTATAGATGAATGTAAAGTGATTTATCAATTAATCATACGTAATAGGCTATATTTTTTTGTGAAATGACTTATGGATTGGTAGTCAATACTCAGTTGAAAATCCCCAGCCTCCCATTTTTTCCCGATGATTGAAAAACCTTTTATATAAAAACTAAAAGAGTTTACAATCCCTAAAAGTTATGGAGACTATTTGGAATTATCTCTCTCTAATTTTTTTGCATTTCCATTCCATTTTAGAAGTAAACTTTTCTCTTAAATCAAAACTTTGAGTTTTCACTTTCTATTTATCTCGTAAACAAACTAGATTAAAGGCAAATAGATCAAAACAAAATGAAAATTTTAGAGTTTATGTATGGAAAAAATTAAAAACAATAACAAATGTAAGGAAGGAAAATTTATTCACACACCACAAACGAACACAAAAGTTTTTTTTGTCTATGTTTGGGAAATTCCACAAGTTCTACCCTATTGGCTTGGAAAGAGATTTCTAATTGATCCTAACATGTTTTAAATATGGATATGCATGCTTGAAACATGTTAAAGATGCAAATGACCTGTGGATCCAAACATTTAAAGCAAACAACCAATGCTCATTAAATTCTCAAGTGAACGTGTGGTGGGATATTTACCCGAGTCAAATAAGCCATGATTTCGCCCACTTACAAAAAACTGGCCTAACAATCATAGATGATTGTAAAGTGATTTGTCAGTCAATCTTTCATAACGGGCTATATTTTTCTAAGAAAAGACTTATGGATTGGGAGTCAACACTGAGTTGAAAATCCCATGCCTCCCCCTTTTTCCCAATGATTGGATATTCTTATATTTAAAAACTAAAAGAGTTTACAATCCCTAAAGGTTACGTAGACTTTTTGGAATTATCTCTCTCCACATTTATGTATTTCAGTTCCATTTTAGATCTATATTTTTTTCTTAAATCAAAACTTTGAGTTTTCGCTCTCTCTTCATCCCGTAAACAAAAAAGGCAAATAGATCACAACAAAATGAAAATTTTAGAGTTTATGTATGGAAAAAATTAAAAACAATAATAAATGTACGTAATGAAAATTTATTCACACACCACAAACGAACACAAAAGTTTTGTTGTTTAAGTTTGGGAAATTCCACTAGTTCAACCCTAATGGCTTGGAAAGAGATTTCTAATTGATCCTAGCATGTTTTAAATATGGATAAGCATGCTTGAAACATGTTAAAGATGCAAATGACCCGTGGATCCAAACCTTTAAAGCGAACAACAAATGCTCGTTAAATTCTCAAGTGAACGTACGGTGGGATATTTACCTGAGTCAAACAAGCCATGATTTTGCCCACTTTAAAAAAACAGACTTAACAATCATAGATTATTGTAAAGTGATTTATCGGTCAATCATGCGTAACTGGCTATATTTTTCAAAGAAATGACTAATGGATTGGGCATCAACACTCAGTTAAAAATCCCATGCCTCCCCCTTTTTCCCGATGATTGCAAAATCTAATATGTAAAAATAAAATAATTTAAAATCCCTAAAAGTTACGGAGACTTTTCTGAATTATCTCTCTCTACATTTGTGAATTTCCATTCCATTTTAGATGTATATTTTTTTATTAAAATCAAAACTTTGATTTTTCACTTTCCATTTATCTCGTAAAAAAAAGATTAAAGGCAAATAGATCACAACAAAATACAAATTTTAGAGTTTATGTATGGAAAAAAATTAAAAACAATAACAAATGTAACTAAAGAAATTTTTTTCACACACCACAAACGAACACAAAAGTTTTATTGTCCAAGTTTGGGAAATTCCACTAGTTACTCCCTAATAGCTTGGAAAGAAATTTCTAATTGATCCTAACATGTTTTAAATATGGATATGCATGCTTGAAACAAGTTAAATATGCAAATGAACTGTGGATCCAGACCATTTAAAGCGAACAACAAATGCTCATTAAATTCTCAAAGTGAACGTGGGGTGGGATATTTACTTGAGTCAAACAAGCCATGATTTTGCCCACTTACAAAAAATTGACCTAACAATCATAGCGATTGGAAAGTAATTTATTGGTCAATCATGCGTAATGTGCTATATTTTTGTAAGAAATGACTTATGGATTGGGTGTCAACACTCAGTTAAAAATCCCCCGCCTCCTACTTTTTCCCGATGATTGTAAAACTTAATTTATAAAAGCTAAAAGAGTTTACAATCCCTAAAAGTTACAGAGACTTTAAGGAATTATCTCTCTCTAATTTTGTACATTTCTATTTTATTTTAGATGTATAACTTTTTCTTAAACCAAACTTTCAGTTTTCACTTTCCATTTATCTCGTAAAAAAAAAGGTAATGGCAAATAGATCACAACAAAATGAAAATTTTAGAGTTTATGTATGGAAAAAATTAAAAACAATAACAAATGTAAGTAAACAAATTTATTCACACCCCACAAACGAACACAAAAGTTTTGTTATCCAAGTTTGAGAAATTCCACTAGTTCAACCCTAATGGCTTGGAAAGAGATTTCTAATTGATCCTAACATGTTTTAAATATGGATATGCATGCTTGAAACATGTTAAAGACACAAAATGACCTGTGGATCCAAAACTTTTAAAGCGAACAACAAATGCTCATTAAATTCTCTAGTGAACATGCGGTGGGATATTTACCCAAGTCAAACAAACCATGATTTTGCCCATTTACAAAAAACTGACCTAACAATCATAGATGATTGAAAAGTGATTTATCAGTATATTATGCGTAACAAGCTATATTTTTTTATGAAATGGCTTATGGATTGGTAGTCCACACTTAGTTAAAAATTCCCCGCCTCCCCCTTTTTCCCGATGATTGCAAAACCTAGTTTATTAAAAACTAAAAGAGTTTACAATCCCTAAAAGTTACGGAGACTTTTTGGAATTATCTCTCACTACATTTGTGCATTTCGATTCCATTTTAGATGTATAATTTTTTTTCTTAAATCCAAACTTTGAGTTTTCACTTTCCATTTATCTCGTAAAGAAAAAGATTAAAGGCAAATAGATCACAACAAAATAAAAATTTTAGAGTATGTATGGAAAAAATTAAAAACAATAACTAATGTAAGTAAAGAAAATTTATTCACACACCACAAACGAACACAAAAATTTTGTTGTCCAACTTTGAGAAATTCCACTAGTTCAACCCTAATGGCTTGAGTGAGATTTCTAATTGATCCTAACATGATTTAAATATGGATATGCATGCCATAAACAAGTTAAAAATGCAAATGACCTGCGGATCCAAACCTTTTAAAGCGAACAACAAATGCTCATTAAATTCTCAAGTGAACGTGCGGTGGGATATTTACCTTAGTCAGACAATCCATGATTTTTCCCATTTACAAAAAGCTGACCTAACAATCATAGATGATTGTAAAGTGATTTATCGGTCAATCACGCTAACAGGCTATATTTTTTTAAGAAATGACTTATGGATTGGGAGTCAACACTCAGTTAAAAATCCCACGCCTCTCCCTTTTTCTCGATGATTGCAAAACCTAATATATAAAAACTAAAAGAGTTTAAAATTCCTAAAAGAGAGTCTTTTGGGAATTATCACTTTCTCCATTTGTGCATTTCCATTCTTTTTTCGATGTATACTTTTTTCTTAAATCAAAACTTTGAGTTTTCACTTTCCATTTATCTCGTAAACAAAAAGATTAAAGGAAAATAGATCACAACAAAATGAAAATTTTAAAGTTTATGTATGGAAAAAATTAAAAACAATAAGAAATGTAAGTAAATAAAATTTACTCACACACCACAAACGAACACCAAAGTTTTGTTGTCCTAGTTTGGAAAATTCCACTAGTTCAACCCCAATGGCTTGGAAAGAGATTTCTAATTGATCCTTACATGATTTAAATATGGATATGCGTGTTTGAAACATGATAAAGATTCAAATGACCCATGGATCCAAATCTTTTAAAGCAAAACACAAATGCTCATTAAATTTTCAAGTAAATGTACGGTGGGATATTTACCCAAGTCAACCATGATTTAGCCCATTTACAAAAAGCTAACTTAACTATCATAGATTATTGTAAAGTGATTTATCGGTCAATCGTGCGTAACAGGCTATATTTTTCTAAGAAATGACTTATAGATTGGGCGTCAACAGTCAGTTAAAAATCCCATGCCTCCCCCTTTGTCCCATGGATTGCAAAACCTAATATATAAAAACTAAAAGAGTTAACAATCCCTGAAATTTATGCAGACTTTTCTGAATTATCTCTCTCTACATTTATGAATTACCATTTCATTTTAGATGTATACTTTTTTCTTAAATCAAAACTTTGAGTTTTCACTTTCCATTAATCACGTAAAGAAAAAGATTAAAGGCAAATAGATCACAACAAAATGAAAATTTTAGAGTTTATGTATTAAAAAAATTAAAAAAAAGAACATATCTAACTAAAGAAAATTTATTCACACACCACAAACGAATACAAAAGTTTTCTTGTCCAAGTTTGGGAAATTCCACCAGTTCATCCCTAATGGCTTGGAAAGAAATTTCTAATTGATCCTAACATGTTTTAAATATGGATATGCATGCTTGAAACATGTTAAAGATGCAAATGAACTTTGGATCCAAACCAATTAAAGCAAACAACAAATGCTCATTAAATTCTCAAGTGAACGTGCGGTGGGATATTTACTCGAGTCAAAGAAGCCATGATTTTGCCCATTTACAAAAAGCTGACATAACAATCATAGATGATTGTAAAGTGATTTATCGGTCAACCATGTGTAATGGTCTATATTATTTTAAGAAATTAGGTAAGAAAATAGTCTTACATATCTTTCTTCTGATATATAATTCTCCATATAAAGTCTCTTTCTTGATAGCATAAAATATCTCAGAATTTGGGGCTTTCTGCTGCAGCTCGAACCTCTTCTATAATCTGAACTTTGCTGATTCAAATATCGATATATCTCTTAGATAACTCTGATTGGAACAAATCGTTCTTCTTTGGAAAGTAGACTCAAATATAATTCCATCAATATATAAATTGCATTATGAAAAACTACGTATAGAGGTAAAAATCGCAAAGAAAACTACAGGTGTAGGGACTAAAACAATAACTACGAACCTACACCTAGGGTTTAGGGTTTACAGAAAATGATCACATTACCTCCATGAGTTGACCAAGTCAACTCACATAACTTGCTCTTATACCATGTTGAATTTATGGAAAAGTGAAATACTTCATTGACATTAATAACTTTTTGTAATCAGAGTATATAAACCTCTATTTATAATAGAAGAAGGTAGTAGAGTCCAATTACAATAAAACTACCCTTGTCCCAATTACACCCAAACTCTAACACTTGAAAATAGGTCCTAACATAATTAAATAACTCAATATAGATAAAAGACAAACATAAATCAAACTAAAACTCTTCTTGGTCGTGACCCTAAGATAAAGATTCTTTTATGAATCCTTCTTGATCTTCCAACTAATGTGATAATGATGCCAGCTCATGGTAATCATTGTGGGTCTTACTTCTTATGGGCTTGGGCCGATCTTGTGGGCCTTCCTTGGTCGTGTGGCACATCTTATAATAATCTTACATATGTGGGCCTTCCTTGGTCGTTTGGGCTTGATCTTATCTTCCAACATCGGTCAATCATGCATAACATGCTATATTTTTGTAAGAAATGACTTATGGATTGGGACTCAACACTCAGTTTAAATACCCTCGCCTAACCCTTTTTCCCGATGAATGCAAAACCTAATATATAAAAACTAAAAGAGTTTAAAATCCCTAAAAGTTACAGAGACTTTAAGGAATTATCTCTCTCTACATTTGTCCATTTCCATTCCATTTTAGATGTATACTATTTTGTTAAATCTAAACTTTGAGTTTTCACTTTCCATTTATCTCGTAAACAAGAAGATAAAGGCAAATAGATCACAACAAAATAAAAAATTTAGAGTTTATGTATGGTAAAATTAAAAACAATAACGAAGTAAGTAAAGAAAGTTTATTCTCACACCACAAACAAACACAAAAGTTTTGTTGTCCAAGTTTGGGAAATTACACTAGTTCAGCCCTAATGGCTTGGAAAGCGATTTCTAATTGATCCTAACATGTTTTAAATATGGATATGCATGCTTGAAGCATGTTAAAGATGCAAAATGACCTGTGGATCCAAACCTTTTAAAGCGAACAACAAATGCTCTATAAATTCTCAAGTTAACGTTCGTTGGGATATTTACCCGAGTCAAAGAAGCCATTGTTTAGCCAATTTAGAAAAACCTGACCTAACATTCATAGGTGATTGAAAGTGATTTATCGGTCAATCATGCGTAATGGGCTATATTTTTGCAAGAAATGACATATGGATGGGAGTCACACCTCAGTTAAAAATCTCATGTCTCCCCCATTTTCACGAAAATTACAAAACCTAATATATAAAAACTAAAAGAGTTTACAATCCCTAAAAGTTACAGAGACTTTATGGAATTATCTCTCTCTAAATTTGAGTTTTTCCATTCCATTTTAGATGTATACTTTTTTATTAAATCAAATGAGTTTTCACTTTCCATGTATCTCGTAAACAAAAAGATAAGATCACAACAAAATGAATATTTTAGAGTTTTTTATGGAAAAAATTAAAAAAAAATAACAAGTGTATATAAAGAAAATTTATTCACACACCACAAAAGAACACAAAATTTTTGTTGTCCAAGTTTGGAAAATTCCACTTGTGCAACCCATTAGGCTTGGAAACAGATTTCTAATTGATCCTAACATGTTTTAAATATGGATATGCAAACTTGAAACATGTTAAAGATTCAAATGACCTGTGGATCCAAACCTTTTAAAATGAACAACAAATGCTCATTAAACTTGCAAGTGCACATGGGGTGGGATATTTACTCGAGTCAACAAGCTATGATTTTGCCCATTTACAAAAAGATGACCTAACAATCATAGATGGTTGTAAAGTGATTTATCAGTCCATCATGTGTAACGGGCTATATTTTTGTAAGAAATGACTTATGGATTTGGAGTCAACACTCAGTTAAAAATCCCCCGCCTTGTCCTTTTTCCCAATGATTGCAAAACCTAATATATAAAAACAAAGTATTTACAATCCCTAAAAATTATGGAGACTTTTTGCAATTATCTCTCTCTAAATTTGTGCATTTTCATTAGATTTTAGATGTATACTTTTTTCTTAAATCAAAACTTTGAGTTTTCACTTTCCATTTATTTCATAAATAAAAAGATTAAAGCCAAATAGATCACAAAAAAATGAAACTTTTAGAGTTTATGTATGGAAAGAATTACAAAACAATAACTAATGAAAGTAAAGATAATTTATTTACACACCACAAACGAACACAAAAGTTTTGTTGTCCAATTTTGGGAAATTCCACTAGTTCAACCCTAATGCCTTGGAAAGAGATTCCTAATGGCTTGGAAAGAGATTACAAATTGATCCTAACATGTTTTCAATATGGATATGCATGCCTGAAACATGTTAAAGATGCAAATGACCTGAGGATCCAAACCTGTTAAAGCGAACAACAAATGCTCATTAAATTCTAAAGAGAACGTGCATTGGGATATTTAATCGAGTCAAACAAGCCATGATTTTTCCCATTTACAAAAAGTGGACCTAACAATCATAGATGATTATAAAGTGATTTATCGGTTAATCATGCGTAACAGGACATATTTTTTTTAGAAATGACTTATGGATTGGGAGCCAACACAGTTAAGAATCCTCTGCCTTCTCCTTTTTCCCGATCATTACAAAACATAATATATAAAAACTAAAAGAGTTTACAATTCCTAAAAGTTGCGGAGACTTTTTGGAATTATCTCACTCTACATTTGTGCATTTCCATTACATTATAGATGTATACTTTTTTCTTAAATCAAAACTTTGAGTTTTCACTTTCCATTTATCTCATAAAAAAAAGATTAAAACCAAATAGATCACCACAAAATGAAAATGTTAGACGTTATGTATGAGAAGAATAAAAAACAATAACAAATGTACGTAAAGAAAAATTATTCACACACCACAAACGAACACAAAAATTTGATGTCCAAGTTTGGCAAATTTGACTAGTTCAACCCTAATGACTTGCAAAGGGGTTTCTAATTGATCCTAACATGTTTTAAATATGTATATGCATGCTTTAAACATGTTAAAAATGCCAATGACCTGTGGATCCAAACCTTTTAAAGTGAACAACAAATGCTCCTTAAATTCTCAAGTGAACATGCGGTGGGATATTTACCCGAGTCAAACAAGCAATGATTTTGCCCATTATCAAAAAGCCGACCTAACAATCATAGATGATTGTAAAGTAACTTATCGGTCAATCATGCGTAACGGGGTATATTTTTGTAATAAATGACATATGGATTGGGAGTCAATACTCAATTAAAAATCCCACGCCTCTCCTTTTTTCTCGATGATTACAAAACCTAATATACAAAAAATAAAAGAGTTTACGATCCCAAAAAGTGATTATTTTTGGAATTATCACTTTCTCCATATGTGCATTTCCATTATTTTTTAGATGTATACTTTTTTCTTAAAATTTGAGTTTTCACTTTCCATTTATCTCGTAAACAAACAGATTAAAGGCAAATAAATCACAACAAAATGAAAAATTTAAAGTTTATGTATGGGAAAAATTGAAAACAATAAAAAATGTAAGTAAACAAAATATATGCACACACTACAAACGAACACAAAAGTTTTGTTGTCCAAGTTTGGGAAATACCACTAGTTCAACCCTAATGATTTGGAAAGAGATTTCTAATTGATCCTAACATGATTTAAATATGGATATGCATGTTTGAAGCATGATAAAGATGCAAATAACCCGTGGATCCAACTTTTTAAAGCGAAACACAAATGCTCATTAAATTCTCAAGTGAACGTGCAGTGGGATATTTACCAGAGTCAAAGAAGCCATGATTTTGCCCACTTAAAAAAAGCTGACTTAACTATCATAGATTATTGTAAAGTGATTTATTGGTCAATCATGCATATATGGCTATATTTTTCTAAGAAATGACTTATGGATTGAGCGTCAACACTCAGTTAAAAAATCCCATGCCTCCCCCTTTTTTCCGATGATTGCAAATCCTAATATATAAAAACTAAAAAAGTTTACAATCCCTACAAGTTACAGAGATTTTTTTGAATTATCTCTCTCTACATTTTTGAATTTCCATTCCATTTTAGATGTATATTTTTTTCTTAAATCAAAACTTTGAGTTTTCTCTTTCCGTTTATCTCTTCAACAAAAAATTAAAGGCAAATATATCACAACAAAATGAAAATTTTAGAGTTTATGTATGGAATAAATTAAAAACAATAACAAATGTAACTAAAGAAAATTTATTCACACACCACAAACAAACACAAAAATTTTTGTTGTCCAAGTTTGGAAAATTCCTCTAGTTCATCCATAATGGCTTGGAAAGAGATTTCAAATTGATCCTAACATTTTTTAAATATGGATATGCATGCTTGAAACATGTTAAAGATGCAAATGACATGCGGATCCAAACCTTTTAAAGCAAACAACAAATGCTCATTAAATTCTCAAGTGAATGTGCGGTGGGATATTTATTCGAGTCAAACAAGCCATGATTTTGCCCATTTACAAAAAGCTGACTGACCTAACAATCATAAATGATTGTAAAGCGATTTATCTATCAATCATGCATAACGTGCTATATTTTTGTAAGAAATAACTTATGGATTGGGAGTCAACACTCAGTTTAAAATCCCCCGCCTACCCATTTTTCTTGATGAAGCTAAACCTAATGTATAAAAATTGATAGAGACTTTAAGGAATTATCTCTCTCTACATTTGTCCATTTTCACTTTCCATTTATCTGGTAAAAAAGAAGATAAAAGCATATAAATCACAACAAAATGAAAATTTTAGAGTTTATGTATGGAAAAATTTTAAACAATAACGAAGTAAGTAAAGAAAGTTTATTCACACACCACAAACAAACACAAAAGTTTTGTAGTCCAAGTTTGGGAAATTACAGTAGTTCAGCCCAAATGGCTTGGAAAGCAATTTGTAATTGATTCTAACATGTTTTAAATATGGATATGTATGTTTGAAGCATGTTAAAGATGCAAAATGACTTGTGGTTCCAAACCTTTTAAAGCGAACAACAAATTCTCAATAAATTCTCCAGTGAACGTGCGTTGGGATATTTACACGAGTCAAATAAGCCATTATTTTGCCAATTTAGAAAACCCAGACCTAACAATCATAGATGATTGAAAGTTATTTATCGGTCAATCATGCGTAACAGGTTATGTTTTTGCAAGACATGACTTATGGATTAGAAGTCAACACTCAGTTAAAAATCCCCTGTCTCCCCCATTTTCACGATAATTGCAAAACCTAATATATAAAAACAAAAAGAGTTCACAATCCTCAAAACGGAGAGAACACAGTCGCTTAAATTCATCCCAATCTACCACCTCGCTATCAACCTCAACTAGTTGGTACCAAAGTTGTGCTTCCCCTAGTAAGTGGAAAACAACTACGTTGACTCGGTCATAGGTTGGGACTCACTGATGGCTAAAAATTTTTTCACATCGATACAACCATATCAAAGGGTCTTCTGACCCATTATAAGTAGGGAATTCCATTTTAGTATACCTCGGAACAGTGCCTCCCCCTGGTAGAAGTGGCCCCCTGGAATGAGGGTTCCTTGATGTCCCAAGAAACTCGTGCGCCTTGGAAATTCATCTCCCCCTCTGTTATACGAATGGTCCCCTCCTCTCTGATCTAGAATGAGAGGTACAGTGCCCCCCCCCCCCCCCCTGGTTGAGGTGTCCCCCCAGAATGAAGGGTACTTGCTGACCCGAGAAATTCGTGTGTCTAGTAAACTCATCTCCCCCTCTGATCTGCGAATGGTCTCCCGGAATTGGGTTTTTTCCAGTGCTCAGACCAGTCTCCATGTTATCCATCCTTCCTTTCAAGGTTTCCAAACTGAGAGTGAACTTCTCCTCCAATGCAGCAAATTTCTTGCCAGTAGTTAGACCATACTCCATGCTACCCATCCTTCCCTTCAAGGTCTCCATATCGATATCAATTTTTGAGAACCTCTCTAGGACAGTATCAAATTTTCTTTCAAGCAATTCAAAGTATTCATTGGTGCTTCTCTCTACCGGGTTACCCTGCTCTGATACCAAGTTGTTATGGTCTCTAACCATGGATCTAGTAACTCGGTGAGATACTGATGAATCCAGCACGTACACGGGTTTAAACTCTGTAAAGAACCAAGAATTTCGTCTCCAACCACTCTAAGTTGGAAATAGAATTCCTTTTCTCTCACAAATGGGTTCAGACACTAATCACGCATAGGTAAACCACTATTCACGCAGGAAATTTAATAATAGAACTCCAACCTTATGAACTTAGGAAAAATCAATCTCAATTTACCTTTTTTAACTTAGGTAAATCGTCTCCTCTATTTTTCCGTGAAGGACTCTGTTTCGCCGTGAAGGAACCCTATTTCGCCGTGAAGGGAGAAGAGTTCTTCTTCCTGGACAGGGTTCGATCCTCTT
Organism: Aristolochia californica; assembly: GCF_029961685.1. NCBI lineage: Eukaryota > Viridiplantae > Streptophyta > Magnoliopsida > Piperales > Aristolochiaceae > Aristolochia > Aristolochia californica. The sequence continues at coordinate 17,093,837 of NW_027181881.1, read as the reverse complement.
CCTTCTTCATCCGTCCTCGGTTCCGTGAATGAAGCAAGGCCTCTTGCAGTCCTGATGAAGCAGCAATTCCTCTACCCTTGCCTTGGCTGAAGAAGGGGTTCACGCAACCCTTCTTCCTCCTTAGTTCTGTGAAACACAAGGTCTCTCTCCACCCCGTCAGGTAGAGATTCCCTCTTCTCTTCCCTTCTCAACCTCCCAAACCACTCACAAAATCACCAGCGCCGAAGGGAAGGTTCACGCCCAAAATCCCAGAAGTGGGAGCTTGAGGAGAACCTAGATTAACCTAATGTACTCTAGTTTATGCTAATTGTGAACTTAGCTTTATTTCTCCTTCCTTACCCCTTAAATAGGGTAATTAACATCAACATAGGTTAGGCTTATAAAACCCAATTCTACCCCTACCTTTAAGTCTTATTACAAATCAATAAAATTCTAAATTAAAAGCAACATAAATAATAAAAGTAAAGTTGATGACTCAATCTTATTGAGTCCATAACATCTGCCCCCCCTTGGAGATCGAGCTTGTCCTCAAGCTCGGAAGCTGGGTAGACCTGGTGGAAGTTGTCGAGCCGCTCCCATTCTGCGTAGTTGTGGCCGATTGCTGCCCAGTAATGACATGCAGGGAGATGTCCGGTGGTTCTTCCTCAATTATATCCTCTGTCAGCTCGATATCCTCATCTTCAACCTTATCGATCAAAAACAATCTTTTGCACTAATGCCCAACCCGATATGGTTCATCACAGTTGTAACACAGATTCTTAGCCCGCCGTTCCGCCATCTCAGCACTTGTCAATTTTTTATATAAGGAGGTGTAGGATGACTAGATCTCAGATCCCTTGTCAAAGTACTACCCAAGTTGTTTCTCGGAGGAATGCGCTCCCCTGACCATGGAGGTCGTCTGTTCTATGCCTGCTATCGCAGTTCTAAAGCACGAGCTATATTCATAGCGCTGGATAAGTCAACAGGTGCATAGAGCTCCACCTCAACCTTTAAGGCCTCAGTCAGTGCTGCTGTAAACAGCGCAACTTGCTGATCCACTTGTATCATACTGCTGGCTCGTGCTAATTTTTCCAAGAACAATTTTTTATATTGCTCCACAGCCCCAGTTTGGCGTAGTAAAACCAAATCTCCCAAAGGGTTACTGTAAGCCAGAGGACCAAAACGGAGAGAACACAGTCGCTTAAATTCATCCCAATCTACCACCTCGCTATCAACCTCAACTAGTTGGTACCAAAGTTGTGCTTCCCCTAGTAGGTGGAAAACAACTACGTTGACTCGGTCATAGGTTGGGACTCGCTGATGGCTAAATTTTTTTTCGCATCGATTCAACCATATCAAAGGGTCTTCTGACCCATTATAAGTAGGGAATTCCATTTTAGTATACCTCGGAACAGTGCCTCCCCCCTGGTTGAGGTGTCCCCCCCAGAATGAAGGGTACTTGCTGACTCGAGAAACTCGTGTGTCTAGTAAACTCATCTCCCACTTTGATCTACGAATGGTCTCCCGGAATTGGGTTTTTTCCAGTGTTCAGACCAGTCTCCATGTTATCCATCCTTCCTTTCAAGGTTTCCAAACTGAGAGTGAACTTCTCCTCCAATGCAGTAAATTTCTTGCCAGTAGTTAGACCATTCTCCATGCTATCCATCCTTCCCTTCAAGGTCTCCATATCGCTATCAATTTTTGAGAACCTCTCTAGGACAGTATCAAATTTTCTTTCAAGCAATTCAAAGTATTCATTGATGCTTCTCTCTGTCGGGTTACCCTGCTTGATACCAAGTTGTTATGGTCTCTAGCCATGGATCTAGTAACTCGGCGAGATACTGATGAATCCAGCACGTACACGGGTTTAAACTCTGTAACGAACCAAGAATTTCATCTCCAACCACTCTAAGTTGGAAACAGAATGCCTTTTCTCTCACAAATGGGTTTAGACACTATTCACGCATAGGTAAACCACTATTCACGCAAGTAATTTAATAATAGAACTCCAACCTTATGAACTTAGGAAAAATCAATCTCAATTTACCTTTTTTAACTTAGGTAAATCATCTCCTCTGTTTTGCCGTGAAGGACTCTGTTTTGCCGTGAAGGAACCCTGTTTCGCCGTGAAGGGAGAAGAGTTCTTCTTCCTGGACAAGGTTCGATCCTCTTCCTTCTTCTTCCATCCTCGGTTCCGTGAATGAAGCAAGGCCTCTTGCAGTCACGATGAAGCAGAAATTCCTCCGCCCTTGCCTTGGCTGAAGAAGGGGTTCACGTAACCCTTCTTCCTCAGTTCCGTGAAACACAAGGTCTCTCTCCACCCCGTCAGGTAGAGATTCCCTCTTCTCTTCCATTCTCAACCTCCCAAACCACTCACATAAGCACCAACGCCGAAGGGAAGGTTCACGCCCAAAATCCCAGTAGAGGGAGCTCGAGGAGAACCTAGATTAACCTAGTACTCTAGTTTATGCTAATTCCGAACTTAGCTTTATTTCTCTATCCTTACCCCTTAAATAGGGTAATTAACATCAACATAGGTTAGGGTTATAAAACCCAATTCTACCCCTACCTTTAAGTCTTATTACAAATCAATAAATTCGAAATTAAAAGCAACATAAATAATAAAAGTAAAGTAGATGACTCAGTCTTATTGAGTCCATAACAATATGCATGCTTGAAACATGTTAAAGATGCAAATGACTTGTGGATCCAAAGATTTTTAAGCGAACAACAAATGCACATTAAATTCTCTAGTGAACGTGCAGTGGGATATTTACTCGAGTCAAACCAGCGATGATTTTGCCCATTTACAAAAACCTGACCTAACAATCATGGATGATTGAAAGTGATTCATCTGTCAATCATGCGTAACAGGCTATATTTTTGTTAGAAATGACTTATGGATTGGGGGTCAACACTCAGTGAAAAATCCCCCGCCTCCACCTTTTTCTCGATAATTGCAAAACCTAATATAAAAAAACTAAATGGATTGACAATCCCTAAAAATTATGGAGACTTTTTGGAATTATCTCACTCTTCATTTGTGTATTTCCTTTCCTTTTTAGATGTACACTTTTTTCATAAATAAAAAATATGAGTTTTACATTTCCATTTATCTCGTAAACAAAAAAATTAAAGGCAAATAGAGGACAACAAAAAGAAAATTTTAGATTTTATGTATGGAAAAATTTAAAAATAAAAAAAAACGTAAGTAAAGAAAATTTATTCAGATGCCACAAACGTACAAAAAAGTTTTGCTGTCAAACTTTGGGAAATTCACTAGTTCAACCGTAATGGTTTTGAAAGAGATTTCTAATTAATCCTAACATGTTTTTAATATGGATATGCATGCTTGAAACATGTTAAAGATGCAAATGACCTGTGGATCCAAACCTTTTAAAGTGAACAACAAATGCTCATTAAATTCTCAAGTGAACGTTCAGTGGGATATTTACCTAAGTCAAACAAGCCTTGATTTTGCCCATTTACTAAAAGTTGACCTAACAATCACAGATGATTGTAAAGTGATTTATCGATCAATCATGCGTAACGGGCTATATTTTTGTAAGAAATGACTTATGGATTGGGAGTCAACAATCAGTTAAAAATCCCATGCCTTTCTCTTTTTCTAGATGATTACAAAACCTAATATATAAAAAATAAAAGACTTTTCATTCCCTAATATTTACGGAGTCTTTTTGGAATTATCTCTCTCCATTTGTGCATTTCTATTTTTTTTAGATGTATACTTTTTTCTTAAATCAAAACTTTGAGTTTTCACTTTCCATTTATCTCATAAAAAAAAGAGATTAAAGAAAAATATATCACAACAATATGAAAATTTTAGAGTTTATGTGTGGAAAAAATTAAAAACAATAACAAATGTAAGTAAATAAAATTTATTCACACACCACAAACGAACACAAAATTTTTTAGTCCAAGTTTTGGAAATTCCATTAGTTCAACCCTAATGGCATGGAAAGAGATTTCTAATTGATCCTGACATGATTTAATTATGGATATGCATGTTTGAAACATGTTAAAGATGCAAATTACTTGTGGATTGACACCTTTTAAAGCGAAACACAAATGCTCATTAAATTCTCAACTGAACGAGCGGTGGGATATTTAACTGAGTCAAACAAGCCATGATTTTGCCCACATACACAAAAGCTGACCTAACAATCATGGATGACTATAAAGTGTTTTATTGGTCAATCATGCGTAACGGGTTATATTTTTTTAAGAAATTACTTTTGGATTGGGAGTCAAGACTTTGTTAAAAATCCCATGCCTCCCCCTTTTTCTCGATGTTGGGAAAACCTAATATATTAAAACAAAAAAAAATTTCAATCCCTTAAAGTTACAGAGATTTTTTGGAATTATCTCTCCCTACATTTGTGCATTTGCATTCCATTTTAGATGTATAATTTTTTCTTAAATCAAAACTTTGAGTTTTAACTTCCATTTATCTCGTAAACAAAAAGATTAAAGGAACATTGATCACAAAAAAAAATGAAAATTTAAGAGTTTATGTATGGAAAAAATTAAAAACAATAATAAATGTATGTAAATAAAATTTATTCACACACCACAAACGAACACAAAAGTTTTCTTGTCCAAGTTTTGGAAATTCCACTAGTTCAACCCTAATGGCTCTGAAAGAGATTTCTAATTGATCCTAACATGTTTTAAATATGGATATGCATGTTCGAAACATGTTAAAGATGCAAATGACCTATGGATCAAAACCTTTTAAACGAACAACAAATGCTCATTAAATTCTCAAGTGAACCATCAGTTGGATATTTACCCGAGTCGAACAAGCCATGATTTTGCCCACTTATAAAAAGAAAACCTAACAATTATAGATCATTGTAAAGTGTTTTATCGGTCATTCATGCATAACAGGTTATATTTTTTTTTAAGAAATGACTTATGGATTGCGAGTCAACACTTAGTTGAAAATCCCTTGCCTCCCTCTTTTTCCCAATGATTGCAAAACTAATATATAAAAACATAAAGAGTTTACAATCCCTAAAAGTTATAGAAACTTTTTTGAATTATCTCTCTCTACATTTGTGAATTTCCATTCCATTTGAGATGTACATTTTTTTCTTAAATAAAAACTTTGAGTTTTCACTTTCCATTTATCTCGTAAACAAAATTAATTCACACAACACAAACGAACACAAAAGTTTTGTTGTCCAAATTTGGGAAATTTCAGTAGTTGAACCCTAATGGCTTGGAAATAGATTTCTAATTGATCCAAACATGTTTTAAATATGGATATGCATGCTTGAAACATGTTAAAGATGCAAATCACCTGTGGATCCAAACCCATTAATGCGAACAACAAATGCTCATTAAATTCTCAAGTGAATGTGCTGTAGAATATTTACTTGAGTCAAACATGCCATGATTTTGCCCATTTACAAAAAGCTGACCTAACAATCATAGCTGATTTGTAAAGTGATTTATTGGTCAATCCTACGTAAGAGGCTATATTTTTTTGAAAAATGACTTATGGATTGGTACTGAACAATCAGGTAAAAATCCCATGTCTCACCCTTTTTCTTGATGATTACGAAACCTAATATATAAAAACTAAAAAAGTTTTCAATCACTAAAAGTTACAGAGACTTTAAGGAATTATCTCTCTCTACATTTGTGTATTTTCATTCCATTTTAGATTTATACTTTTTTCTTAAATAAAAAATTAGAGTTTTCACTTTCCATAAAGGCATATAGATCACAACAAAATGAAAATTTTAGAGTTTATGTATGGAAAAAATAAAAACAACAATAATGTAAGTAAAGAAAGTTTTTCACACACCACAAACAAACACAAAAGTTTTGTTGTCCAAGTTTATGAAATTCCACTAGTTCAGCCCTAATGGGTCGGAAAGAGATTTCTAATTGATCCTAACATGTTTTAAATAAGGATATGCATGCATGAAGCATGTTAAAGATGCAAAATGACCTGTGGATCCAAACCTTTTAAAGCGAACAACAAACGCTGAATAAATTCTCAAGTGAACGTGCAGTGGGATATTTACCCGAGTCAAACAACCCAATATTTTGCCCATTTACAAATACCTGACCTGACAATCATAAATGTTTGAAAGGGATTTATCGGTCAATCATGCGTATGGGCTATATTTTTGCAAGAAATGACTTATGGATAGGGAGTCAACACTCAGTTAAAAATCCCTCACCTCCCCCTTTTTCCTGATGATTGCAAAACCTAATATATAAAACTAAAAGAGTTTACCATCCATAAAATTTACAAAGACATTATGAAATTTTATCTCTCTACATTTTTGCATTTCCTTTCCATTTTAGATATATACTTTTTTCTTAAATCAAAACTTTGGAAAACAAAAACATAAAGGCAAAGAAATCACAACGAAATGAAAATTTTAGAGTTTATGTATGGAAAAAATTAAAAACACTAACAAATGTTAGTAAAGAAAGCTTATTCACACACCACAAACAAACACAAAAGTTTTGTTGTCCAAGTTTAGGAATTTCCACTGGTTCGGCCCTACAGGCTTGGAAAGAGATTTCTAAATGATCCTAACAAGTTTTAATTATAGATATGCATGCTGGAAGCATGTTAAAGATGCAAAATGACTAGTGGATCTAAACCTTTTAAAGCGAAAAATAAATCTTCAATAAATTTTCAAATGAACATGCGGTGGGATATTTACCAAAGTCAAACAAACCATTATTTTACCCATTTTAAAAAACCTGACCTAACAATCATAGATGATTAAAATTGATTTATCTATCAATCTTGGGTAACGGGTTATATTTTTGTAAGATATGACTTATGGAATGGGAGTCAACACTCAGTTAAAAAATCCCCCACCTCCCCCTTTTTCCCGATGATTGCAAAACCTAATATATAAAAACTAAAAGAGTTTAACATCCCTAAAGGTTAGAAAGACTTTAAGGAATTTTCTCCCTCTACATTTGTGCATTTCCGTTCCATTTTAGATGTATACTTTTTTCTTAAATCAAAACTTTGAGTTTTCACTTTCCTTTTATCTCGTAAACAAAAAGATAAAGGTAAATAGGTTAAAACAAAATGAAAATTTTAGAGTTTATGAATGGAAAAAATTAAAAACAATAACAAGTGTAAGTAAAGAAAATCTATTCACCCACCACTAACCTACACAAAAGTTTTGTTGTCCAAGTTTGGGAAATTCTACTTGTTCAACTCTGATGGTTTGGAGAGAGATTGCTAATTGATCCTACCATGTTTTAAATATGGATATTCTTGCTTGAAACATGTTAAAGAAGCAAATGACTTGTGGATAAAAACATTTTAATGGAAACAAAAAATGCTCATTAAATTCTCAAGTGAACGTGCGGTGGGATATTTACCTCAGTCAAACAAGCCATGATTTTGCCCATTTACGAAAAGCTGACCTAACAATCATGATTTTGCTCAGTTACAAAAAGTTGACCTAACAATCATAGATCATGGTAAAGTGTTTTATCGGTCAATCATGCATTATGGGCTATATTTATTTAAGAAATTACTAATGGATTGGGAGTCAACACTTAATTAAAATTCCTAAAAGTTACGGAGAGTTTTTGGAATTATCTCTCTAAATTTGTACGTTTCCATTCCATTTTAGATGTAAACTTTTTTCTTAAATCAAAACTTTGAGTTTTCACTTTCCATTTATCTCGTAAATAGAAAGATAATATCAAGCCCAAATGACCAAGGAAGACCTACATATGTAAGATTATTATAAGATGGGCCACATGACCAAGAAAGGCCCACAAGATGGGCCCAAGCCCATAAGAAGTAGGACCGACAATGATTACCAAGAGTTGGCATCCTTATCACATCAGTTGGAAAATCAAGAAGGACTCACAAAGTATCTTTATCTTAGGGTCATGACCAAGAAGAGTTTTAGTTTAAGTTATATTTTTCTTTTATCAATATTGAGTTACCTAATTATGTTAGGACTTACCTGAAGTGTTAGAGTTTGGGAGTAATTGGGACAAGGGTAGTTTTATTGTCTTGAGTCTACAACCTTCGTCTATTATAAATAGAGGTTCATGTACTATTATTACAATAAGTTATTGATGTCAATGAAGTATTTCACTTTTCCATAAATTCAAAAGAGTAAAGGCAAATAGATCAGAACAAAATGAAAATTTTAGAGTTTATGTATGGAAAAAATAAAAAACAATGTAAACAAAATACTTCCGCACAGCACAAATGAACATGAAAGTTTTGTTGTCCAATTTTGGAAAATTACACTAATTCAACCTAACCGGCTTGGAAGAGATTTCTAATTGATCCAATCATGTTTTAAATATGGATATGCATGCTTGAAACATGTTAATGATGCAAATGACCAGTGGATCCAAACATTTTAAAGCAAACAACAAATACTCATTAAATTCTCAAGTGAACGTGCGGTGGAATATTTACCCGAGTCAAACATACCATGATTTTTCCCGTTTACAAAAAGCTGACCTAACAATCATAGATAATTGTAAAATTATTTAGTGGTCAATCATGCGTAACGGGCTATATTTTTTTAAGAAATGACTTATGGATTGGACTCAACACTCAGTTAAAAATCCGCAACCTCCCCCTTTTGCCCGATGATTACAAAACCTAATATATAAAAACTAAAAGAGTTTACAGTCCCTAAAAGTTACAGTGACATTAAGAAATTATCTCTCTCTACATTTGTGTATTTTTATTCCATTTTAGATGTATACTTTTATCTTAAATCAAAACTTTGAGTTTTCACTTTCCTTGTATCTCGTAAACAAAAAGATAAAGTCATATAGATCACAAGAAAATGAAAATTTTAGAGTTTATGTATGGAAAAATTAAAAACAATATCAAATATAAGTAAAGAAAGTTTATTCACACACCACAAACAAACACAAAAGTTTTGTTGTCCAAGTTTATGAAATTCCACTAGTTCAACCCTAATGGCTTGGAAAGAGATTTCTAATTGATCCTTACATGTTTTAAATATGGATATGCATGCTTGAAGGATGTTAAAGATGCAAAATGACCTGTGGTTCCAAACCTTTTAAAGAGAACAACAAATGCTTAATAAATTCTCAAGTGAACGTGCGGTGGGATATTTACCCGATTCAAACAACCAATTATTTTGCCCATTTACAAAAACCTGTCCTAACAATCATAAATGTTTGAAAGTGATTGATCGGTCAATCATGCGTACGGGCTATATTTTTTCAGGAAATGACTTAAGGATTGGTAGTCAACAATCAGTTAAAAATCCCCCACCTCCCCTTTTTCCCGATGATTGCAAAGCCTAATATATAAAAACTAAAAAAGTTTACCGTCCCTAAAAGTTACAAAGACTTTATCGAATTTTCTCTCTCTATATTTGTGCATTTCCATTCCATTTTAGATGTATACTTTTTTCTTAAATAAAAACATTGATTTTTCGCTTTCCATTTATCTCGTAAACAAAAAGATAAAGGCAAGTAGATCACAACGAAATGAAAATTTATTCAAACACCACAAACGTACACAAAAGTTTTGTTGTCAAAGTTTGAGAAATTCCACTAGTTCAAACCTGGTGGCTTGGAAAGAGATTTCTAATTGATCCTAACATGTTTTAAATAAGGATATGATTGCTTGAAACATGTTAAAGATGCAAATGACCTGTGGATCGAAACCTTTTAAAGCGAACAACAAATGTTTATTAAATTCTCAAGTGAACGTGCGTTGGGATATTTACTTGAGTCAAACAAGCCATGATTTTGCCCATTTACAAAAAGCTGACGTAACAATCATATATGATTTTATAGTGATTTATTGGTCAATCATGCATAATGGTCTATATTTTTTTAAGAAATGTCTTATTGATAGGGAGTCAACACTCAGTTTAAAATCCCCCACCTCCACCTTTTTCCCGATGATTGCAAAACCTAATATATAAAAACTTAAAGAGTTTACAATCCCTAAAATTTACAGATAATTTTTTGAATTATCTCACTCTACATTTGTGCATTTACATTCCATTTTAGATGTATCCTTTTTTCTTAAATCAAAAATTTGAGTTTTACCTTTCCATTTTTCTCATAAACAAAAAAACTAATGGCAAATAGATCACAACAAAACAAAAATTTTGGAGTTTATGTATGGAAAAAATTAAAAACACTAAAAAATGTAAGTAAAGAAAGTTTCTTCACACATCTAAAACAAACACAAAAGTTTTGTTGCCCAAGTTTAGGAAATTCCACTAGTTCAACCCTAAAGGCTTGCAAAGAGATATCTAATTGATCCTTACATTTTTTAAATATGGATATGCATGCTTGAAGCATGTTAAAGATGCAAAATGACTAGTGGATCCAAACCTTTTAAAGCGAACAAAAACTGCTCAATAAATTCTCAACTGAACGTACAGTGGGATATTTACCCGAGTCAAAAACTGAACAAGCCATTATTTTTCCCATTTACAAAAACTTGACCTAACAATCATAGATGATTGAAAGTGATTTATCTGTCAATCATGCATAACGGGCTATATTGTTTTAAGAAATGACTTATGGATTGGGAGTCAACACTCAGTTAAAAATCCCCCACCTCCCCCTTTTTTCTCGATGATTGCAAAACCTAATATATAAAAACTAAAAGTGTTTAAAATCCCTAAAAGTAACAGAGACTTTATGTAATTTTCTCTCTCTACATTTGGGCATTTCCATTCCATTTTAGATGTATACTTTTTTCTTAAATCAAAACTTTGAGTTTTCACTTTCTATTTATCTTGTAAACAAAAAGATAAAGGCAAATAGATCACAACAAAATGAAAATTTTAGAGTTTATATATGGAAAAAATGAAAAACAATAACAAATTGATGTAAATAAAATTTATTCACACACCACAAACGAACACAAAAGTTTTCTTGTCCAAGTTTGGGAAATTCCACTAGTTCAACCCTAATGGCTTGGAAAGAGATTTCTAATTTATCTTAACATGTTTTAAATATGGATATGTATGCTTGAAACATGTTAAAGATGCAAAATTACCTGTGTATCCAAACCTTTTAAAGTGAACAACAAATGTTCATTAAATTTTCAAGTGAACGTGCGGTGAAATATTTTCTAGAGTCAAACATGCCATGATTTTGCCCATTTACAAAAATCTGACCTAACAATCATAGATGATTGAAAGTGATTTATCGATCAATCATGTGCAACGGGCTGTATTTTTTCAATAAATGACTTATGGATTGGGAGTCAACAGTTAGTTAAAAATCCCTACCTCCCCCTTTTTTTCCTGATGATTGCAAAACCTAATATATAAAAACTAAAAGAGTTTACAATCCCTAAAAGTTACAGAGACTTTATGGAATTTTCTCTCTCCAAATTTGTGCGTTTCCATTCCATTTTAGATGTCTAATTTTTTCTTAAATCAAAACTTTGAGTTTTTACTTTCCATTTATCTCGTAAGCTAAAAGATAAAGGCAAATAGATCACAACAAAAAGAAAATTCTAGAGTTTATTTATGTTGAATTTATGGAAAAGTAAAATACTTCATTGACATCAATAACTTGTTGTAATCAGAGTACATGAACCTCTTTTTATAATAGTGGAAGGTGGTAGAGCCCAATTACAATAAAACTACTTTTGTCCCAATTACTCCCAAACTCTAACACTTAAAAGATAAGTCCTAACATAATTAAATAACTCAATATAGAGAAAAGATAAATATAACTCAAAATAAAACTCTTCTTGAAAGTGACCCTAAGATAAAGATACAAAGTTCATGTAATCATTGTGGGTCCTACTTCTTATGGGCTTGGGCCCATCTTGTGGGCCTGCCTTTGTCTTGTGGCCCATCTTATAATAATCTTAGATATGTGGGCCTTCCTTGATCGTGTGGGCTTGAGCTTATCTTCCAACACTCCCCCTCAAGCTGGGGGTGAGAGAACAACATGAACTCCTAGCTTACTGCAAATGATGTAAAAATCACTCGTAGCCGGTAAGCCATTGCTTCAGACTCCAGTCCAAATGCTGGATGTAGGGCACACTCTGTCTTCTATCGGTAGTGTGTCTATCGGCATTGCTCTGAAGTGTCCACCACCGTGTCCCTTCACAAGACAATAACTCTCAAGTGGTAGGAGACATAAAAGCCATTACAGGGGGGGAGGGCGATTACATAGATGTAATAATAATTTCCTTCATCATGGACTTCCAACCACAAATAATTTTGGTCTTTTTGATAGGGATGAAGTTCCTTTGTCATGGACTTCCAACCACAAATAATTTTGATCTTTTTTATGGGGATGAAGTTCCTCCGTCATGGACTCCCAACCACAAATAATTTTAATCTTTTTGACGGGGTAAAATAAATGATGACATGAGGCCACCTCTTCTTCAATAATAATGTCCCCAAAGAGACATAGTAGCTGCAGTTGAGTATAACACTACCATCTTCCAACACATATACGAACCATATAGTAAACTTTGTCAAAGAACCCATGAAATAATCCGATATAAAAATTTCATCTTTGATGCACAAGCTTCATCTTTTGTGCTCCCCCTTTCTTGAATAGTTTGGTCACATAAACTTATCCACAACATAAGGAATAAAATACCTCTTTCTTGTTCTTCTTCTACTTCTCCCCCTAAAGCTGGGAGGTAATGGCAGTGATCCCAGCTTGAACCAAATATCATTGATGTAGCAATAAGCCCAAATAAGTCAGATATTTTTCTGAGAACTCAAAAATTGACACAAAACATTGGGCATAAATTCAGATTTTCAATGTACCAGAATACCAGCATGACCTTTGATTCTTCCAATTCGAATACATCTTTCAATATAGATCACATTGACATGAAATTTTTTCCTACTAAAAGTAGAATTAAATACCTTTAATCCAAGTATAACTTCCCTTCATAAAATATAATTTTCAGAAGATAAATAATATTATATATTTCGGTCTCTATCATCTGGCCAAACTAAATATTGTTTCTCCTGTTTTTCCAGAATGACCATTGACTCTTCAAAGATCAATATCTCCTTATAAAAATATCATACCGAGGATTGGTTGAATAGGTAAGAAAATATACTTACATATATTTCTTCTGAAATATAATTGTCCATATAAAGTCTTTTTATTTATAGCATTAAATACCTTGGAATTTGAGGCTTTCTGCTGCAACTCGAACCTCTTCTATAATCTGAGCTTTGCTACTTCAAATATCTATTTATCTTTATAGATAACTCATATAAAAAATTGCTTGAATAGGTAAAAGAATAGACGAACAGATATTTCTTTTGATATATATTTCTTCATATAAAGTCTAGTTCTTGATAGCAAAAAATACCTCGGAATCTGAAGATTGTTGCTGCTACTCGAACCTTTTTGCAAACTGACCTTCGCTCATTGAAATTTTCATATCTCTCTATCAATAAGTTCGATTGGAACAAATAATTCTTCTTTGGAAATTAGACTCAAATATCTTTCCATCAATATATATCTTGTAATATGAAAGACTATGTATAGAGGTAAAAATTTCAACAAAAACTACAGGTGTGGGGACTAAAAAAAATAACTACGAACCTAGACCTAGGGTTTAGGGTGTAGAGAAAAAGATCACATTACCTCCGTGAGTTGACCAAGTCAACTCATAGAACCTGCTCTAATACCATGTTGAATTTTTGGAAAAGTGAAATACTTCATTGACATCAATAACTTGTTGTAATCAGAGTACATGAACCTCTATTTATAATAGAGGAAGGTAGTAGAGTCCAATAACAATAAAACTACCCTTGTCCCAATTACACCCAAACTCTAACACTTAAAGATAAGTCATAACATAATTAAATAACTCGATATAGAGAAAAGACAAACATAACTCAAACTAAAAATCTTCTTGGTCGTGACCCTAAGATAAAAATACTTTTGTGAGTCCTTCTTGACCTTCCTACAGATGTGATAAGAATGCCAGCTCATGGTAATCATTGTGGGTCCTACTTCTTATGGGCTTGGGCCCATCTTGTGGGCCTTCTTTTGTCGTGTGACCCATCTTATAATAATCTTAGATATGTGAGCCTTCCTTGGCCGTGTGGGCTTGAGCTTATCTTCCAACTATTTATGGAAAAATTAAAAATAATAACAAGTATAAATAAAGAAAATTTATTCACACACCACAAACGAACACAAAAGTTTTGTTGTCCATGTTTGGGAAATTCCACTAGTTCAATCCTAATGGCTTGGAAAGAGATTTCCAATTGATCTTAACTTGTTTTAAATATGGATATGCATGTTGGAAACATGTTAAAGATGCAAATCACCTATGGATCCAAACCTTTAAAAGCAAACAACAAGTGCTCATTAAATTCTCAAGTGAACGTGCGGTGGGATATTTACTCGAGTCAAACAAGCCATGATTTTTCCTATTTACAAAAAGCTGACCTAACAATCGTAGATGATTGTAAAGTGATTTATCGGTCAAACATACGTAATGGGCTATATTTTTTTAAGAAATGACTTATGGGTTGGGAGTCAACATTCAGTTAAAAATCTCACGCCTCCCCCTTTTTCCCGATGATTGCAAAACCTAATATATAAAAACTAAAAGAGTATACTATCCCTAAAAGTTACAGATACTTTTTATAATTATCTCACTATACATTTGTGCATTTAAATTCCTTTTTAGATGTATACTTTTCTCTTAAATCAAAACTTTGAGTTTTCACTTTCTGTATATTTCGTAAACAAAACGATTAAATGCAAATTGATCACAACAAAGTGAAAATTTTAAAGTTTATGTACAAAAAATATTTAAAACAATAATAAATGTAAGTAAAAAAATTTATTCACACACCACAAACAAACACAAAAGTTTTGTTATCCAAGTTTGGGAAATTCCACTAGTTCAACCCTAATGGCTTGGAAAAGGATTTCTAATTGATCCTAATATATTTTAAATATGGATATGCATGCTTGAAACATGTTAAAGATGTAAATGACCTGTGGATCCAAACCTTTTAAATAAAACAACAAATGCTCATTAAATTCTCAAGTGAACGTGAGGTGGGATATTTACCCGAGTCAAACAAGACATGATTCTGCCTATCTAAAAAAAGCTGACCTACCAATCATAGATGATTGTCAAGTGATTTATCAGTCAATCATGCATAACGGGCTATATTTTAGTCAGAAATGATTTATGGATTGAGAGTCAATAATCAGTTAAAAATCCCCCACCTTCCCCTTTTTCCCGATGATTGGATAAGCTAATATATAAAAACTAAAAGAGTTTACAATCCCTAAAAGTTATGGATACTTTTTTGAATTATCTCACTCTACATTTGTGCATTTCCATTCCATTTTAGATATATACTTTTTTATTAAATCAAAATTTTGAGTTTTACCATTCCTGCTATCTCTTAAACAAAAAGATTAAAGGAAAATAGTTCACCACAAAATGAAAATTTTAGAGATTATGTATGGAAAAAATTAAAAACAATAAGAAATGTAAGTAAAGAAAATTTATGCACACACCACACATGACCACAAAAGTTCTGCAGTCCAAATTTGGGAAATTCCACTAGTTCAACACTAATGGCTAGGAAAGAGATTTCTAGTTGATCCTAAAATGTTTTAAATATGGATATGCGTGCTTGAAACATGTTAAAGATGCAAATGACCTGTGGATCTAAGCCTTTTAAAGCGAACAACAAATGCTAAATAAATTTACAAGTGAACCTGCGGTGGGATATTTACCTGAGTCAAACAAGCCATGATTTTCCCATTTACAATGAGCTGACCTAACATTCATAGATGATTGTAAAGTGATTTATCTGTCAATCATGAGTAATGAGCTATATTTTTGAATGAAATGACTTATGGAATGGGAGTCAACACTCAATTAAAAATCCCCCGGCTCCCCCTTTTTTTCGATGATTGCTAAATCTAATATAATTTAACAAAAAGAGTTTACAAAGCCTAAAAGTGACGGATACTTTTTGGAATTATCTCTCTCTACATTTGTGCATTTCCATTCCATTTTAAAGGTATACCTTTTTCTTAAATCAAAACTTAAAGTTTTCACTTTCTGTATATTTCGTAAACAAAACGATTAAATGCAAATTGATCACAACAAAGTGAAAATTTTAAAGTTTATGTACAAAAAATATTTAAAACAATAATAAATGTAAGTAAAAAAATTTATTCACACACCACAAACAAACACAAAAGTTTTGTTGTCCAAGTTTGGTAAATTCTCCTCGTTCAACCCTAATCACTTGGAAAGAGATTTCTAATTGATCCTAACATGTTCTAAATATGTATATGCATGCTTGAAACATGTTAAAGATTCAAATGACCTATGGATCCAAACCTTGTAAAGCAAACAACAAATGCTAATTAAATTCTCAAGTTAACGTGTAGTGGGATATTTACTCAAGTCAAACAAGCCAAGATTTTGCCCATTACAAAAAACTGCCCTAACATTCATAGATGATTGTAAAGTGATTTATCGGTCAATCATACGTAATGTGCTATATTTTTGTATGAAATGACTTATGAATTGGGAGTCAACACTCAGTTAAAAATCCCCCGCCTCCCCCTTTTTTTGATGATTCCTAAACCTAATATATAAAAACTAAAAGATTTTACAATCCCTGAAAGTTACGGAGACTTTTTGGAATTATCTCTCTACATTTGTACATTTCCATTCCATTTGAGAGGTATACCAGTTTCTTAAATCAAACCTTAGAGTTTTCACTTTCCATTTATTTCATCAACAAAAAGATTAAAGGCAAATAGATCACAACAAAATGAAAATTTAGAGTTTATGTAATAAAAAAAATTAAAAAAAATACCAAATGAAAGTAAAAAAAAATTATTCACACACCACAAATGAAAGCAATAGTTTTGTTGTTCAAGTTTGGGAAATTCCACTAGTTCAAACCTAATGGCTTGAAAGAGATTTCTACTTGATCTTAACATGTTTTAAATATGGGTATGCATGATGGAAGCATGTTAAAGATGCAAATAACCTATGGTTAAAACCTTTTAAAGCGAACAACAAATGCTCTTTAAATTCTCAAGTGAATGTGCGGTGAGATATTTACTTGAGTCAAACAAGCCATGATTTTGCTAATTTACAAAAAGCTGACCTAACAATCATAGATGATTGTAAAGTTATTTATTAGTCAATCATGTGTAACGGGCTATATTTTTGTATGAAATGACTTATGGATTGCGAGTCAACACTCATTTAAAAATCCCCCGCCTCCCCCTTTTTCCCGATGATTGTAAAACCTAATATGTAAAAATTAAAAGAGTTTACAATCCCTAAACATTATGGAGACTTTTTGGAATTATCTGTCTCTACATTTTTGCATTTTCATTTTATTTTATATGTATACTTTTTTCTTAAATTAAAACATTGAGTTTTACTTTTCCATTTATCTCGTAAACAAAAAGATTAAAGGCAAATAGAACACAACAAAATGATAATTTTAAATTTTATGTATGGAAAAAATTAAAAAATGTAGCAAATGTAAGTAAAGAAAATTTATCCACACACCACAAACGAACACACATGTGTTGTTGTCCAAGTTTAGGAAATTCCACTAGGTCAACCCTAATGGCTTTGAAAGAGATTTCTAATTGATCCTAACATGTTTAAAACATGGATATGCTTGCTTGAAACATGTTAAAGATATAAATGACCTGTGGATCCAAACCTTTTAAAGTGAACAACAAATGCTCATTAAATTCCCAAGTGAGTGTGTGATGGGATATTTACCCGAGTCAAACAAGCCATGATTTTTCCCATTTAAAAAAAAGGTGACCTAACAATCATAGATGATTGGAAAGTGATTTATCGGTCATTCATGCATAATGGGCTATATTTTTGTAAGAATTGACTTATGGATTGGGACTCGACACTCAGTTAAAAATCCCTTGTCTCCCCTTTTTTCCCGATGATTGCAAAACCTAATATATAAAAATAAAAAGATTTTATAATCCCTAGAAGTTACGGAGACTTTTTGGAATTATCTCACTCTACATTTGTGCATTTCCAATCCATTTTAGATGTATACTTTTTTCTTAAATCAAAACTTTGAGTTTTCACTTTCCATTTATCTCGAAAAACAAAAAGATTAAAGGCAAATAGATCACAACAAAATGAAAATTTTAGAGTTTATGTATGGAAAATTTTTTTAAAAATAACAAAATGTAAGTGAAAAAAAATGATTCACACACCACAAACGGACACAAAAGTTTTGTTGTCCAAGTTTGGGAAATTCCACTAGTTCAACCCTAATGGCTGGGAAAGAGATTTCTAATTTATCCTAGCATGTTTTAAATATGGATATGCATGCTTGAAACATGTTAATGATGCAAATGACCTGTGGATCCAAACCTTTTAAAGTGAACAACAAATGCTCATTAAATTCTCAAGTAAACGTGCGGTGGGATATTTACCCGAGTCTAACAACCCATGATTTTGCCCATTTACAAAAATCTAACCTAACATTCTTAGATGACTGTAAAGTGATTTATCGGTCAATAATACGTAACTAGCTATATTTTTTTTATGAAATGACTTATGGATTGGGAGTCAACACTCAGTTAAAAATCCCTCGCCTCCCCCTTTTTCTCGACGATTGCAAAACCTAATATATAACAACTTAAAGAGTTTACAATCCCTAATAGTTACGGATATTTTTTGGATTTATCTTTCTTTACATTTGTGTATTTTCATTCCATTTTAGATGTATATTTTTTTATTAAATCAAAAGTTTGATTTTCCACTTTCCATTTATCTCGTAAACAAAAAGATTAAAGGCCAATAGATCACAAAAAAATGAAAATTTTAGAGTTTATGTATGGAAAAAATTAAAAACAATTATAAATGTAAGTAAAGAAAATTTATTCACACACCACAAACAAACACAAAAGGTTTGTTGTCCAAGTTTGGGAAATTCCACTAGTTCAACCCTAATGGCTTGGAAAGAGATTTCTAATTGACCCTAACTTGTTTTAAATATGGATTTGCATGCTTGAAACATGTTAAAGATGCAAATGACCTGTGGAGCCATACCTTTTCAATCGAACAACAAATGCTTATTAAATTCTCTAGTGAATGTTCGGTGGGATATTTGCTGGAGTCAAACATGCCATGATTTTGTGTTGTGGACTCACTAGCACAACGAGCCACTCAAAGGAGGAGGCAATGACACACTGAGTTCATTAGTTTTATATATGATATTTTATATTACTTTAAGCATAATTTCTCATTAATTATGTAATGAGCAAGGACGTAGGGGCAGAATTGTCATTTTTAGCCCTAAAACACTTATGACGTCAAACCTTATTTAATGGGTAAAGAAATAGAGAAAAGGCAAGGATTGAATTAGTTTAAACAAGGTTTGGAGTTCTTCTTGACGAGCTCCAAGGTATGGTTCTTTTGGATTGATCTTTATTTCTTATCTTTTTGAATTCTATTGCATTGAGATTATTCAAGAGGAAGGGAGAGGTGTTTGAATACTTTTTTCCAAGTTCAAAGAGGGGCCTTAGCCTCCTTCCCATCTATAGTAGTAAGAGGGAAGAATTTTCCCTAAATTCGAGCAAGAGAATAAAGGGTTTGATTCCCTTATCAAGCAACACATTCCAAGAGCTTAGGCCTCTAATTGAGTAAGAGAGGGTTAGGAAGTCCTAATCTCTCCAACGTGGGCAGTAGCAATACTTCTAGAGGGACCCTACCCTCATTGACATGAATGTCAAAAAGGGGTTTCACCCTTCCTGGTCAAGAACGGCAAGATAAGTCCTTTATTTACATAGAAGATTGGGAAAAGGAAACTCCTTTTCAAGCATAACGAGAACAGGTAGAGAAAAGGAGTTCTTTTCTTCATTACCGTCATCAAGAACCCTAAGACAGTGCTGGATTCACAATTACCTTGCCGAGTTACTAGATCCTTGGAAATGGACTGTAACAACTTGGTATCAGAGCAATGTAACATGGGGGATACATCCAGTAATGAAGAACTTCAAATCAGGATGAAAAAGATAGAAGATAACCTGGTTGCAGCACAATCACAATTAGGAAAAATTTCTAATATTGAATTGGAACTCAATCGGTTAACTAGCATGTTGTCTGGTGTATTGGCAGAGAGACAGTCTATTCTAGAAACAAGGGAGGTGACTCACTCACACAACCGAAGAGGGGAGCAGTTGGCTGGGCGCACTGTTGTCCAAGCGCCACAGAGTAGAGGTAGAATACCAAGGTACACAATTAGATTTTCTTACCTTTAATGGGTCAATTGATCCCTTAATTTGGTTGCATAGATGTGATAATTTTTTTTAATTCAAGGGACTGCTGAGTTTGATAAGGTGGCACTTGCCTCCTTCCATATGTTAGACGAGGCACAGCTATGGTTTCACTAGGTGGAACTAGAGAGATTGGTGTTGAATTTAAAGAATTATGCACAATTAGATTTGGCCCTCGCGCCCACAGCATCCCTTTGGGAGATTTAATCCTGTTGAGACAAACCAGGTCTGTTGAAATGTATAAAAAATAGTTCCAAGAAAAATTGGCTCGTGCTGGCCGGTTGGTACAAGTCGACCAGTAGGTCCACTTATTTACAACAGGCCTCATTGAATCTTTGAGGTTAAAGGTGGAACTTCATTTCCCCTCAGATTTGGTTCGGGCAATGATTTTGGCTCGAGCAATGGTACGAGTCGACCAGCAGGTCCACTTATTTACAACATGCCTCATTGAATCTTTGAGGTTAAAGGTGGAACTTCATTTCCCCTCAGATTTGGTTCGGGCAATGATTTTAGCTTGAGCAATGGAACAAAGGCAACGGCTTCAGCATCGTAGGCCTGTTTGGCAAGGAGAACAGAACACTTTTGCCACATGGCAAGGGAGATGTAATAATTCTCCTCAGGTGCCACATCCAGCATTATCTCATTCTAAAAACAATCCGATTACTACTTTGACAGCTGACATGCGCTCGAGTAATCTACCACCTCAGTATATAAAAAAAATTACAAGTTCTGTGATGGCGGAACGGAGGTCCAAGAATCTGTGCTACAATTGTGATGAACCGTACCGGGTAGGTCACCAATGTAAAAGATTGTTTTGGCTCAAAGTGGATGAAACAAAAGATACAGATGGGACTGATGATATTATTGAGGAGGAACCACCAGAAATCTATTTGCTTGCGATTACTGGGCATAAATCTGCCAAAACTATGCAAGTCAGAGCTCATGTCCTCAACGAGGGACTTGGGGGACTAGAGAATTTGGGAAGTACACGCAATTTTCTTAGCTTAACTATTGCTCAGCATTTGCAGTTACATATCCTTCCACATCCTACAGCCACAGTTTCAGTGTCCAATGGGGAGAAAGTCCCTACCTACGAGATCAGCAAAGAGGTAAATTTTTCCATGGGTACTACTTTATTTCATTCAGAATTTTTGTCATACCTCTGGCCGGCTTTTATATGCTGTTAGGCATTAAATGGTTGCAAACATTGGGACCCATTCTATAGGACTTCTCTGCTTTAACGATGAGCTTTGCATTGCCCGGTAGCCAAGTGCTCTTACAAGGGAGTCAGGTGGACAAACCTCATCACCTTCATATCATGCACACATAGGACCACACAGACAACATGATTGAAATCTTATTGACGAGTTCTTCGACCTCTTCCATGAGCCTTCCGGATTGCCTCCCTTGAGGCACTGTGATCATCGGATGTGTTTAAAACCAGGTTCTGATGTGGTGGTAGTTCAACCGTACCGGTATCCACATCTACAAAAAGATGAAATCGAGAGACAATGCCAAGCTATGCTAAAACAGGGCCTTATTCACAGTAGTCGGTCCCCGTTCTCTTCACCCATATTGCTCGTGAAGAAACATGATGGCACATGGAGATTTTGTATTGATTATCGGGAGTTAAATGCTCAGAAAGTGAAGGATATGTTTTCTATCCCAGTAGTGAAGGAGCTCTTGGATGAATTACATGGGTCATGGATCTTTACTAAACTGGACTTATGCTCTGGATATCATCAGCTCTGTATGCACCCCTCTGACATTGAGAAGACAGCCTTCGCACACAGCACGTCCATTTTAAATTTGTGGTCATGCCGTTTGGCTTATCAAATGCACCCTCCACTTTTCAAGCACTGATGAATGAGGTAATTAGCAACTATCTTCTGAAATTCGTACTTGTTTTTTTTATGATATACTCATATATAGCAAGTCCAGAGAAGAGCATTTAGCGCATTTATGGATAATTTTTTTAATTATTACGAGCACATCAACTCTATTTGAAGAAATCCAAATGCTCTTTTGTGGCTTCACATGTCACTTATCTCGGCCATATTATATTACACGAGGGAGTCACTATTCATTCCGAGAAGATTAAGGTCATTCGTGATTGGCCACAGCCTCAGTCTTGCTCAGCTTTGGGAAGATTTTTGGGTTTAGCAGGATACAACCACAAATTCAATCAAAATTATGGTCCGTTGGTAGCACCTTGGACCAATCTCCTTGAGAAGAATTCCTTTCATTGGAATGAGGAGGCCACACAGTCCTTTGAGGCCCTCAAAACAGCTCTCACCTCCACGCCTATCTTGCAGCTTCCCAATTTTGAAGACTTATTTGTGGTGGAGTGCAATGCTTCTAGTGGGGGCATTGGGGCCATCTTACAGGAGCAGTCACATCCCATTGCATATTTCAGCCGCCAATTGGCAGTTCATCATGACAAATAGGCAGCGTATGAACGGGAATCAATAGGGTTGGGCAAGGCGGTCCAGCACTAGTGCCCTTACTTATGGGGCCGTGCATTTCTCATCCGTACTGATCACTATAGCCTTAACTTACTGCTGGAACAACGCTTCACGACTTCACCACAACAACATTGGATCTGTAAGTTGATGGGATTTGACTTTTCAGTGAAGTACAGTTCATAAAGATTAAACAAGGCAGCGGATGTCTTTTCTAACGGCATTTTGAAAATCAGCAGCTCATATTTGTGATCAGCCAGCCTCGTTTCCTCATCCTAGACTTGGTGATAGAAGCCCATGCCTCTCTTCTGGACCTACAGGAGCTACACATAAAAATTTCCGATGGGACAGTGGAGTCTAAGTGGTCCATCCAGGATTCACTTATTTTTTAAAAAAATCGGATTTATCTTCCCCACACTTCCGAGTTGATCCCCACCATTCTCTCTGCATACCATGAAAAGACACATTAAGGTATTCAAAAAACTTGGCAACGTATTCGCACAGATTTTTATTGGCAAGCCATGAAGATTTCCATTGCAACATATGTCTCAGCATGTCAGGTATGTCAATGCAACAAAGCCGACCACTTAAGTCCTGCAAGTCTTCTATAGCTTCTCGCCCTCCCTACACAGGTATGGGATGATATTTCATGGACTTTGTTTAGAGTCTTCCACAATCCGCCAAAAAATTAGTACTATTTGTGATGGTCGATCAGTTCTCCAAGTATGCACACTTTATTCCTCTGGCTCATCTATATACAACATCACGGGTAGCACAGACTTTCCTCTAACATATTGTACGATTAAATGGCATTTCAAAATCTATTGTCAGTGACCGGGACGTGGTATTCACAAGCACTTTCTGGCGGGAACTTTTTCATCTAAGCTACACGAAATTGAAATTCTCATCTGCATATCATCCTCAGAAAGATGGCCAAACTGAGGTGGTTAATCGCACCATCGAAATGTATCTATGGTGCTTTGTTGGAGATCGTCCAAAGGGCTGAATACTCTTACAATACTTCGTTCCACTCCGGTTTGCAATGCTCTCCTTTCAGGGTTCTTTATGGTAGAGATCTCCCTCGCCTTCTCTCTTATACTTCAGGGTCCACCTGCATGGACACCATTGATTAGGTACTCATGGATCACGACCAGGTGTTATAGACTATTAAAGAATGCCTATGGCGATCAGGTTCGTATGAAAGAAGTCTACGACAAGGCACACTGAGATGTCTCATACGAGGTAGGGGACTATGTTTGGTTACGCCTACAACCGTACTGTCAGCAGTCCATTATGGGACCATCACGTAATAAACTCTCCCCCAAGTATTTTGGGCCTTTCTCCACTATTGGGTGCGTGGAGCTAGTGGCCTATCAACTACAATTGTCATGGCCAAGCTGCATGATGTGTTTCATGTCTCCCTCCTCAAACCGTATACGGGGTCATCCACGATGTTATGCACCAATTTGGTCAATGACTAGTGGGAGATTCTGGTCTAGTGGACAGCTAAATAACATGAAGCAACTACCTAGGAGCTATTAGACATCTTCAAACAGGTATACCCAACTTATGAGCTTGAGGACAAACTCTTTCTCCAAGGGAAGGCAGATGTTGTGGACTCAATAGCACACCGAGTCACTCAAAGGAAGAGGCAATGACTCACTGAGTTCATTAGTTTTATATTTCATATTTTATATTGCTTTAAGTATGATTTTGCATTAATTATGTAATGAGCAAGGACGTAGGAGCATAACTATCTTTTTGAGCCCTAAAACATTTATGACGTCAAACCCTATTTAAAGGGTAAAGAAATAGACAAAATGCAGGAATTGAATTAGTTTAAACAGGGTTTGGAGGTCTCCTTGATGAGCTCCAAGGTATGGTTCTTTTGGATAGATCTTTATTTCTTCTCTCTTTGAATTCTATTGCATTGAGATTATTCAAGAGGAAGGGAGAAGTGTTTGAATACTGTTTTCTGAGTTCAAGGTGGGGCCCTAGCCTCCGTCCCGTCGACAGCAGTAAGAGGGAAGAATTTTCCCTAAATTCGAGCAAGAGAAGAAACGGTTTGATTCCCTTATCGAGCAACACATTCAAAGAGGCAGCTTTGGCCTCTAACCGAGTTAGAGAGGATTAGGAAGGCCTAATCTTTCCTACATGGGCAGTAGCAATATTTCTAGAGGGACCCTACCCTCATTGACCTAAACATCAAAAAGGTGTTTCACCCTTCCTGGTCAAGAACAACAGGTAAGTCGTTTATTTACATAGAAGACTTGGAAAAGGAAACTCATTTTTAAGCATAACGAGAACAGGTAGAGAAAGGAAGTTCTTTTCTTCATTACCGTGATCAAGAACCCTAAGACAGTGCTGGATTCACAATTACCTTGCCGAGATACTAGATCCATGACTAGGGACCATAACATTTTGCCCATTTACAAAAGCTAACCTAACAATCATAGATGATTTTAAAGTGATATATCGGTCAATCATGCGTAACGGGTTATATTTTTGTAAGAACTGACTTATGGAATGGGAGTCAACACTCAGTTTAAAATCCCCCACCTCCCCTTTTTTCCCGATGATAGCAAAACCTAATAAAAAAACCTAAAACAGTTTACAATCCCTAAAAGTTAAGGAGAGTTTTTGGAATTATCTCTCTCAACATTTGTGCATTTCCATTCCATTTTAGATGTATACTTTTTTCTTAAATCAAAATATTGAATTTTCACTTTCCATGTATCTCGTAAACAAAAAGTTTAAAGACAAATAGATCACAACAAAATGAAAATTTTAGAGTTTTTGTATGGAAACAATTAAAAAACATTAAAAAATTTGGTAAAGAAAATTTATTCACACACCACAAACGATAACAAAAGTTTTGTTGTCGAAGTTTGGGAAATTCCATTTTTTCATCCCAAATGGCTTGGCAAGAGATTTCTAATTGATCCTAACATGCTTTAAATATGGATATGCATGCTTGGAACATGTTAAAGATGCAAATGACCTGTGGATCCAAACCTTTTAAAGCGAACAACAAATGCTCATTAAATTCTCAAGTGAACTTGCGGTGGGATATTTACCCGAGTCAAACAAGCCATGATTTTGCCCATTTCCAAAAAGTTAACCTAACTATCGTAGATGATTGTAAAGTTATTTATCGGTCAATCAGGCGTAACTAGCTATATTTTTGTAGGAAATGAGTTATGGATTGGGAGTCAACACTCAGTTAAAAATCCCCCGCCTACCCCTTTTTCCCGATGATTGCAAAACCTTATATATAAAAACTAAAAGAGTTTACAATCCCTAAAAACTACAGAGATTTTTTGGAATTATCTCTCACTACATTTGTGCATTTCTATTTTATTTTAGATGTATACTCTTTTCTTAAATCAAAACTTTAAGTTTTCACTTTCCAACTATCTCTTAAAAAAAAAAGATTAAAGGCCAATTGATCACAACAAAATGAGAATTTTAAAGTTTATGTAAGGAAAAAACTAAGAACAATAAAAAATCTAAGTAAAAAAAAATTATTCACACACCACAAACGAATACAAAAGTTTTGTTGTCCAAGTTTGGGAAATTCCACTAGTTCATTCCTAACGTCTTGGAAAGAGATTTCTAATTGATCCTAACAAGTTTTAAATATGGATATGCATGCTTGAAACATGTTAATGATGAAAATGAACTGTGGATCCAAACCTTTTAAAGAAAATAACAAATGCTCATTAAATTCTCAAGTGAACGTGAGGTGGGATATTTACCGGAGTCAAACAAGTCATTATTTTGCCCATTTACAAAAAGTTGACCTAATTATCATACATGATTGTAAAGTGATTTATCGGTCAATCATTCTTAACGGGCAATATTTTTGTAGGAAATGACTTATGGATTGGAAGTCAACACTTAGTTAAAAAACCCCGTCTCCCCCTTTTCCTTGATGATTGCAAAACCTAATACATAAAAACTAAAAGAGTATACAATCCCTAAAAGTTACGGAGACATTTTGGAATTATCTCCCTCTACATTTGTGCATTTCCATTCCATTTTAGATGTAAACTTTTTTCTTAAATCAAAACTTTGAGTTTTCATTTTCCATTTATCTAGCAAAAAAAAAGATTAAAGGCAAATAGATCACAACAAAATGAAAATTTTAGTGTTTATGTATGAAAAAAATTAAAAACTATAAAAAATGTAAGTAAAGAAAATTTATTTACACTCCACAAACGAACACAAAAGTTTTGTTGTCCAAGTTTGGGAAACTCGACTAGTTCAACCCAAATGGCTTGGAAAGAGATTTCTAATTGATCCTAACATGTTCTAAATATGGTTATGCATGCTTGAAATATGTTAAAGATGCAATGACCTATGGATCCAAACCTTTTAAAACGAACAACAAATGCTCATTAAATTCTAAGTGAACGTGCGGTGGGAAATTTACCTGAGTCAAACAAGCCATGATTTTGCCCATTTACAAAAAGGTGACCTAACTATTGTAGATGATTGTAAAGTGATTTATCGGTCAATCATGTGTAATGATCTATATTTTTGTAGGAAATTACTTATGGATTGGGTGCCAACACTCAGTTAAAAATCCCCCGCCTCCCCCTTTTTACAGATGATTGCAAAACCTAATATATAAAAATTAAAATAGTTTACAATCCCTAAAATTTACGAAGGAGATTTTTTGGATTTATCTCTTTCTAAATTTGTGCATTTCCATTCCATTTTAGATATAAACTATTTTCTTAAATCAAAACTAGTTTTCACTTTCCTTTTGTCTCGTAAACAAAAAGATTAAAAGCAAATAGATCACAACAAAATGAAAATTTTAGAGTTTATGTATGGAAAAAATTAAAAACAATAACAAATGTAAGTAAAGAAAATTTATTCACACGCCACAAACCAACACAAAAGTTTTGTTGTCCAAGTTTGGGAAATTTCACTAGTTCAACCCTAATGGCTTGGACAAAGATTTATTATTGATCCTAACATGTTTTAAATATGGATATGCATGCTTGAAACATGTTAAAGATGCAAATGACCTGTGGACCCAAACCTTTTAAAGCAAACAACAAATGCTCATTAAATTATCCAGTGAATATGCTATAAAATATTTAGCCAAGTTAAACAGGCAATGATTTTGCACATTTACAAAAATCTGACCTAACAATCATAGATGATTGTAAAGTGATTTATTGGTCAATCATCCATAACTGGCTATATTTTTGTAAGAAATGACTTATGGATTGGGAGTCAACACTCAATTAAAAATACCCCGCGTCCCTCTTTTTCCCGATGATTGCAAAACCTAATAAATAAAAATAAAAGAGTTTACAATCCCTAAAAGTTACAGAGACCTTTTGGAATTATCTCTCTCTACATTTGTGCATTTCCATTCCCTTTTAGATGTATACTTTTTTCTTAAATCAAAACTTTGAGTTTTTAATTTCTATTTATCTCGTAAAAAAAGATTAAAGGCAAATAGATCACAACAAAATGAAAATTTTAGAGTTTATGTATGGAAACAATTAAAAACAATAAAAAATATAAGTAAAGAAAATTTATTCACACACCACAAACGAACACAAAAGTTTTCTTGTCCAAGTTTGGGACATTCCCCTAGTTCAATCCTAATGGCTTCGAAAGAGATTTCTAATTGATACTAACGTGAATTAAATATGGATATCCATGCTTGAAACATGTTAAAGATGCAATTGACCTGTGGATCGAAACCTTTTAAATCAAACAAGAAATGCTAATTAATTTCTCAAGTGAACGTACGGTGGGATATTTACCCAAGTCAATTAAGCCATGATTTTGCCCATTTACAAAAAGTTGACCTAACAATCACAGATGATTGTAAAGTGATTTATCGGTCAATCATGCTCAATTGGCTATATTTTTAAGAAATGACTTATGGATTGGGAGTCAACACTTAGTCAAAAATCCCCCGCCTCCCCCTATTTCTCGATGATTGCAAAACCTCATATATAAAAACTAACACAGTTTACAATCCGAAAAAGTTATGGGGACATTTTGGAATTATCTCTCTCAACATTTATGGATTTCCATTTCATTTTAGATGTATACTTTGTTCTTAAATCAAAACTTTGTGTTTTCACTTTCTATTTATCTCGTAAACAAAAAAATTAAAGGCAAATAGATCACAACAAAAAGAAAATTTTAGAGTTTATGTATGGAAAAAATTAAAAAAATAACAAATGTATGTAAATAAAATTTGTTCACACACCACAACCAAACTAAAAAGTTTTGTTGTCCAAGTTTGGGAAATTCGACTAGTTCAACCCTAATAGCTTGGAAAGAGATTTCTAATTGATCGTAACATGTTTTAAATATGGATATGCATGCTTGAAACATGTTCAAGATGCAAATGACCAGTGGATCCAAACATTTTAAAGCAAACAATAAATGCTCATTAAATTCTCAAGTGAACGTGCGGTGGGATATTTACCCAAATCAAACAAGCCATGATTTTGCCCATTTACAAAAAGCTGACCTAACAGTCATAGATGGATTGTAAAGTGATTTTTTGGTCAATCATGCTTAATGGGCAATATTTTTGTAAGAAATGACTTATGGATTGGGAGTCAACATTCCATTAAAAATTCCCGCCTCACCCTTTTTTTAATGCAAAACCTAATAAAAAAACCAAAAGAATTTACAATCCCTAAAAGTTACGAAGACATTTTGGAATTATCTCTCTCTACATTTGTGCATTTCCATTCCATTTTAGATGTATACTTTTTTCTTAAACATAGATTTTGAGTTTTCACTCTGCATTTATCTTGTAAACAAAAAATTTGAAGGCAAAAAGATCACAAAAAAATGAAAATTTTAGAGTTTTTATATGGAAACAATTAAAAACAATTACAAATGTAACTAAAGAAAATTTATTCACACACCACAAACGAACACAAAAGTTTTGTTGTCCAAGTTTGGAAAATTTCACTAGTTCAACCCTAATGGCTTGGAAAGAGATTTCTAATTGATCCTAACATGTTTTAAATATGGATATACAGGATAGAAACATGTTAAAGATGCAAATGTCCTGTGGATCCAAACCTTTTAAAGCAAAAAAAAATGCTCATTTTTATTAAATCAAAACTTTGAGTTTTCACTTTCCATTTATCTCGACAACAAAAAGATTAAAGGCAAATAGATCACAAAAAAATGAAAATTTTAGAGTTTAACTAAGGAAAAAATTAAAAAAAATAACAAATGTAGTAAAGAAAATTTTTTCACACACCACAAACAAACGAAAGAGTTTTGTTGTCCAAGTTTGGGAAATTCCACTAGTTCAACCCTAATGGCTTGGAAAGAGATTTGTAATTGTTCCTAACATGTTTTAAATATGGATATGCATGCTTGAAACATGTTAAGGATGCAAATGACCGATGGATCCAAACCTTTTCAAGTGAACAATAAATGCTCATTAAATTCTCAAATGAACGTGCGGTGGGATATTTACCCAAGTCAAACAAGCCATGATTTTGCCCATTTACAAAAAGTTGACCTAACAATCATAGATAATTGTAGAGTGATTTATCGGTCAATCATGCGTAACGGGCAATATGTTTGTTAGAAATAACTTGTGGATTGGGAGTCAACACTTAGTTAGAAATTCCCGCCTCGCCCATTTTTCTGATGATTGCAAAACCTAATAAAAAAACTGTAAGGGTTTACTATCCCAAAAAGTTACAGACACTTTTTGGAATTATCTCTCTCTACATTTGTGTATTTTCATTCCATTTTAGATGTATAATTTTTTCTTATATCAAAACTTTGAGTTTTCACTTTCCATTTATCTCGCAAACAAAAAAGTTTAAAGGCAAATAGATCACAACAAAATGAAAATTTTAGATTTTATGTATGGAAACAATTAAAAACAATTACAAATGTAAGTAAAGATAATTTATTCACACACCACAAATGAACACAAAATTTTAGTTATCCAAGTTTTGGAAATTTCACAATTTATACCCTAATGGCTTTCAAAGAGATTTCTAATTTATCCTAACTTGTTTGAAATATGGATTTGCAGGCTAGCAACTGTTTAAAGATGCAAATGACCTATGGATCCAAACCTTTTAAAGCGAGCAACAAATGCTCATTAAATTCTCAAGTGAACGTGCGGTAGGATATTTACCCGAGTTAAAGAAGCAATGATTTTGTCAATTGACTAAAAACTGACCTAACAGTCATAGATGATTGTAAAATGATTTATCGTTCAATCATACGTAACGGGCTATATTTTTTTAACAAATCACTTATTGATTGGCAGTCAACACTCAGTTAAAAATCCCTTGCCTCCCCTTTTTTCCCGATGATTGCAAAACCTAATATATAAAAACTAAAAGATTTTACTGTCCCAAAAAGTTACGAAAACCTTTTAGAATTATCTCTCTCTATAGTTGTGCATTTCCATACCATTTTAGATGTGTACTCTTTTCTTAAATCAAAACTTTGAGTTTTCACTTTCCATTTATCTCGTAAACAAAAAGATTAAAGGCAAATAGATCACAACAAAAATAAAATTTTAGAGTTAAGTATGAAAAAAATTATAAACAATAACAAATGTAAGGCAAAGACAATTTATTTATACACCACAAACAAACACAAAAGTTATGTTGTCCAAGTTTGGGAAATTTCACTAGTTCAACCCTAATGGCTTGGAAAGAGATTTCTAATTGATCCTAACATATTTTAAATATGGATATGCATGCTTGAAACATGTTAAAGATGCAAATGACCAGTTAATCCAAACCTTTTAAAGCAAACAAAAAATGATCATTAAATTCTAAAGTGAACCTGCGGTGGGATATTTACCCGAGTAAAACTAGCCATGATTTTGCCCATTTACAAAAAGCTTACCTTCGTTCAATCATGTGTAACGGGTAATTTTTTATAAGAAATGACTTATGGATTGGGAGTCAACACTTAGTTGAAAATCTCCGCATGCCCCTTTTTTCCTATGATTGCAAAATCTAATAAAAAGAACTAAAGGGTTTACAATCCTTAAAAGTTACGGAGACTTTTTGGAATTATCTCTCTCTACATTTATGCATTTCCATTCCATTTTAGATGTATAATGTTTTCTTAAATAAAAAAAACATAGCTTTCACTTTCCATTTATCTCGTAAACTAAATGATTAAAGGCAAATAGATCACAACAAAATGAAAATTTT
This sequence comes from Aristolochia californica, assembly GCF_029961685.1. Classification (NCBI taxonomy): domain Eukaryota; kingdom Viridiplantae; phylum Streptophyta; class Magnoliopsida; order Piperales; family Aristolochiaceae; genus Aristolochia; species Aristolochia californica. The sequence goes on along the minus strand of NW_027181881.1, from coordinate 17,061,877 downwards.
AGAGTTTATGTATGGAAAAAATTAACAAAAATTTAAAATATAAATAGAGAAAATTCATTCACACACCACAAACGAACACTAAAGGTTTGTTGTCCAAAGTTTGGGAAATTTCAGTAGTTCAACCCTAATGGCTTGGAAAGAGATTTCTAATTGATCCTAACATGTTTTAAATATGAATATGCAGGCTTGAAACATGTTAAAGATGCAAATGACCCGTGGGTCCAAACCATTTAAAGTGAACAACAAATGCTCATTAAATTCTCAAGTGTACGTGCGGTAGGATATTTACCTGAGTCAAACAAGCAATGATTTTGCCCATTTACACAAAGTTGACCTAACAATCATAGATGATTGTAAAGTGATTTATCGTTCAATCATTCGTAACGGCCTGTATTTTTGTAAGAAATGACTTATGGATTGGGAGTCAACACTTAGTTAAAAATCCCCCGCCTCCCCCTTTTTCCCGATGATTGCAAAACCTAAAATATAAAAACTAAAAGAGTTTATAGTCCCTATAAGTAACGATGACCTTTTGTAATTATCACTCTCTTCTTTTCTGAATTTTCTTTCCATTTTAGATGTATTCTTTTTATTAAAACAAAACTATGTCTTCACATATACCGAGTTGATTGAATTAGTGCTACTTGGTTTTTTGAAGAATAGCCTATCATGGCTGATGAAAATATGAATATCAAAGGTGATATACTGAGAATCACCACCATACCCTTATGTGGGGTATCAAATTTTATGAGTTGGTCCACCTCGATTAGGATGTTTCTCATAACCAAAGACCTACTTGGTCACCTCAGTACCTGAGGACCACCTGTTGATGAAGATGAAATTTTTTATATGAAATGGTTGAAGCATGATACTTTGGTCATTGGTTGGCTAATAAATAGCATGGAAGAACATGACTCTAGTAATGTTATTCATCTTGACACTACTAAACAGATTTTGGAGACATGTACTAAACTATATTCATGCCCTGATACACTGCATAGACCCTATGATATTCTCCATAGAATGTTGAATACTAAACAAGGAGAAAATATTCATGAGTACTTGGCACGGTTTGGAGGCTTTCTTCTAGAGTGGAAGTTAGCTCAGCCCTCCACCACTAATATTTCTATCCAAGACAAACAAAAGGAAGCATTAATTACTGCTATTTGTCTTGCAAATATTAAACCTCATCTTGAGATTGCCAAGAGTCAACTGTTGAGTGCTTCTGCTGTCCCAAAGTTTGATGATGTGTGTGCAACATTACTTCGTATTCCAGCCACTTCTTCCTCTACTACTGATGTATCATCCGCTATGTATTCAGATTATAGATGATCATCCTCTGACCGCGGCCGAGGCCGAGGAAGAGGTTATAGATGGGGCAGAGGAAGACGTGGAAGGACTAGTACTAGCAGAGCAGATGATATTAAATGTACTCATTGTAAATTTCCTGGCCACACTATAGACCAGTGTCGTTACAGGGCATGCACTTACTGTGGGAAATATGGCCACTATAAAGAAATATGCTATAAAGCTAATGACAAGTCAGAATTGGCAAGGGCTAATCAAGCCCCTATGAGTGATGCACAAGAAGACCATCCCACAACATCAAGTGCATAGAAAAATATCACTGATGAAGAGTATGAACTATTTCAGAAAATGAAGACCATGCTAGGTTCTTCTCCTAGTTCCTCTGCTACTATTGCAGCCATTACGGCTTCAGGTATGCTATTTGCCTCATCTTCATCCTGGATAATTGATTTAGGAGCCTCCGAGCATCTTACAGGTAACGAAACTTTATTACATTCTCTATCTCCGAGTCTTTCACACAAGTTTGTTACCATAGCTGATGGTTCTCAAACCAAAGTCCAAGGAAAATGTTCTAATTCTATCACCCCATCACTTCTACTCACTGACATTCTTTTTGTTCCTAGTTTTCCTTTGAACTTACTATTTGTTAGTCAGGTTAAAAAATATTTTAATTGCTCGGTCACCTTCTCACCTACTTCATGTGTTTTTCAGGATCTTATAAAGAAGCAGGTGATTGGTGGAGGCCATGAACAAGGGGGTTTTACTACTTGGATGTGCCAAAGATCAACATGGTGTCTACTACTGAGACTGAGACACAATTATAGCACAATCAGTTGGGACATCCTTCTATATAGTCTCTTCATCCTATGTTTCCATCTCTTAAGATCAGGTCAGAATTCAGTTGTGAGGCGTGTCAGTTAAGTAAACATCAAAGGAGTACATACTCCCCTCGTCCAGAAGTCAAAAGTGACACTTCTTTTTAGTTGATTTATACTGATGTTTTGAGGCCTTTGAGTGTCTCTAATATTTCTCAAGCCAAATATTTTATTACTTTTATTGATGATTTCACTCGCACAAGTTGGTTGTTTATTTTTCCAAAGCGTTCTGAGATACCATCCATTTTTAAGTCATTTTATGCTATGGTACTCACACAATTTGGTCAGAAGATAAAAATCCTCCAGTCTAATAATGCCAAAGAGTATATTTCAAAAGACCTTGACTCATTTTGTCATGAAAATGGCATTATCCATCAGACATCATGTGCCTACCCTCCTCAACGAAACGGAGTAGCCGAACGAAAAAATCGTCATATTCTTGAGGAAGCTCGAGGTCTTTTATATGCCATGAAAGTTCCATACTTTTATTGGCCCCATGATGTCCTTATAGTGTGTTTTCTTTTAAATCGTCTACCGTCTACCGTTCTTGGAAATAAATCTCCCTACTCTAAACTTTTACCACATGATGACCCATTTGTATTACCATTCAAAGTCTTCAGTTGTCAATGTTTTGTTCATAATTATTTGCCTAGACACAACAAACTTGATCCTAAATCTATCAATTGTATTTTTTTGGGATACTCTCACACACAAAAGGGTTATGTTTGTTATAGTCCTTCTTTGCAACACTTATTTGTGTCCAAGGATGTAACATTTTTTGAAGACTCCTCAAATTATTCTGATAGCACTCCTCCTCGTATGTCATAAGTAACAAGTTCTCCTCTACCGATTGTGCCTCATGATACAGAGATTGTTCAGCCCCCAAATCTAGTAACCAATACCACACCTGCTGAATTATCAGATATACCAGAGGTAAGTCCGTCATGACTAGTCATATTTGGTCCTCAATTTGATACTCGTCCTATTGCTATACGAAAGGAACCTTGATCATGCACTCAACCTTCTACTTCTCATCTTATTTCCAATTTTGTGTCTCATCATCGCCTCTCATCTTTATGTTGTCAGTTTCTTTCTTCTATTTCCTCCATATTTGTTCCACAGTCATATCAGGAGACTCTACAACATCCAGGGTGGAAGGCAACAATGGATGAAGAAATGAAGGCACTCAATGATAATGACACATGGTCACTGGTTCCTCTACCTAAACCCGTTGGTTTCAAATGGTTTTATACAGTAAAACATAATCCGAATGGAACTATTGCATGACTAAAGGCTTGACTGGTTGCAAAAGGTTACACTCAATGCTATGGTATTGATTATGATGAAACATTCTCTCCAATGGCAAAATTGACCTCGATACGTATATTATTATCTTTGGCAGCCAATTCATCATGGCCAATATATTAACTGGATGTTAAAAATGCATTTCTCAATGGTGATATCAAAGAAGAGATTTATTTGCAACAACCACTTGGATATGTGGTTGAGGGAGAGTTTGTATGTCGCCTTAAAAAATCTTTACATGGACTAAAGCAATCCCCATGGGCATGGTTTGAGAAATTTAGTCAAGCCATCATATGGGCAGGTTTTTATAGATGCTCTACAGATTACTCAGTATTATTTGAGAACACAACGAGAGGTAAGGTGATTGTAGCTGTTTATGTTGATGATATTATTTAACTGGGACTGACTCTTAGGGCATTCAAAAAATAAAAGAAAGAATATGTGCTGAATTCAAGCCGAAGGATCTTGGATTACTGAAATATTTTTTGGGTATTGAGGTCTTACAATCCAAACATGAGATTGTTCAATCCCAAAGAAAATATGCACTTGATCTAATAGAAGAAACATGGATGATGGGATGCAAACCGATAGACACTCCTATGGATGCAAATACAAAATTATGTGGAGGCACTGGAGAAGATTTAGATATTGGTAAATATAAAAGGTTAGTGCGACGACTTATTTACCTCTGTGTAACAACGCCAAATATTTCTTACGCAGTAAGTGTGGTAAGTCAGTACATGCACAAGCCACAACTCAGTCATTGGCAAGCACTTGAGAGGATACTACGTTATTTGAAAGGAGCTTCTGGAAGGGGACTCCTCTACAAAAATCATGGTCATTTCAACATCGAGGGATTCTTGGATGCAGGTTGGGCTGGATCCCTAGATGATAGAAAATCTACTTCGGGATTTTACACGATGGTTGGAGGAAATCTGGTTACATGGAAAAGCAGAAAACAAAGTGTAGTAGCATGGTCAAGTGCGGAACCAGAATATAGAGCCATGGCAGAACTCTTATGGGTAAGATCTCTTCTCACTTAATTGGGATTCTATAAAGAAGCTCCAATGGATCTATACTGTAATAATCAACCAGCAATACATATTACATCAAATCCTATCTTCCATGAGAGGACAAAGCATATTGAGGTAGATTGCCATTTTATACGAGAAAAATTCCAAGCTAGTCTCTTATCTCTGAAGCACATATCATCACAAAACCTAGTTGCTGACATTCTCACCAAACCGGTCACTCACAAGATTATGTCTACCATATGCAGCAAGCTGGACGTTTATGATGTCTTCTCACCCCCAGCTTGAGGGGGAGTGTTAGAATGTGGGACCCACCATGGTGCTCTAGCTAGTGGGACCCACCATGAGAACATGGGAGATCAAGAAGAGTCCTAGAGGATGTGGGACACCAAGAAGAGTCCTCACCCAAAGCAAGCACGAGTTAAGGGATTAAGAAGCACAAACTGAATTGAGTTAGAAGACTTGAAGATCAAGTGGGACCCACAAATATCTCACGAGCTGGAACTCTTATCAAGGTGAGCTGCGAGATCATGAGGGGCCCACAAGGATAAGGCTACGAGCTGGCTTATCCATTATATTCATGTAAATAATGAAGGACTCCTAGTTCAACTCAAGTTACTCTTCTTGTAGTTTAGTTTGAATAGACTTATATTAAAGAGTTAGAGTTGAAATGTAATTAGGATTGAATGACAAGTTGTATAAGGACTCTACCTCTTCCTCTACTATAAATAGAGGTGTTGTAATTCAGAATTAATCAAGTCACACATTCAATCCTGAGTTGGTTTCTCTCTCTCTCTCTCTTTGCTTGGTGCAACCTCTTCTTCCCCTTTTTTTTCTTCTCTCTACCCGAGAGCTTTCCGTCCCTTTTTCTCTTTTTCCTTCTTTCCCATGTTCAGAATCATGGAAAAGGGATCCTAAATTCAACAAACACAAAATTTTTCTTGTCCAAGTTTGGAAAATTCTACAAGTTCAACCCTAATGGCTTGGAAAAAGATTTCAAATTGATCCGAACATGTTTTAAACATGGATATGCATGCTTGAAACATGTTATAGAAGCAAATGATCTGTGGATCCAAACCTTTTAAAGCGAACAACAAATGCTCATTAAATTCTCAAGTGAACGTGTTGTGGGATATTTACTCGAGTCAAACAAGCCATGATTTTGCCCATTTACAAAAAACTGACTTAACAATCATTGATGATCGTAAAGTGATTTATGATCAATCATGCATAACAGGCTATATTTTTGTAAGAAATGACTTATGGATTGGGAGTCAACACTCAGTTAAAAATCCCCCGCCTCCCCCTTTTTCCCAATGATTGCAAAATCTAATATATAAAAACTAAAAGAGTTTACAATCCCTAAAAGTTATGGAGACTTTTTGAAATTATCTCTATCTACATTTGTGCATTTCCATTCCTTTTTAGATGTATACTTGTTTCTTAAATAAAAACTTTGAGTTTTCACTTTCCATTTATCTCGTCAAAACAAAAGATTAAAAGTCAAATAGATCACAAAAAATGAAAATTTTAGAGTTTATGTACGAAAAAAATAAAAAACAATAAAAAATGTCAGTTAAGAAAATTTATACACACACCACAAACGAACACAAAAGTTTTGTTGTCCAAGTTCTTGAAATTTTAATTGTTAAACCCTAATGGCATGTAAACAGATTTCTAATTGATCTTAAAATGTTTTAAATATGGATATGCATGCTTGAAACATGTTAAAGATACAAATGACCTACGGATTCAAACCTTTTAAAGCGAACAAATAATGCTCATTAAATTTTCAAGTGAACGTGCGGTGGAATATTTACCTGAGTCAAACAAACCATGATTTTGCCCATTTACAAGAAAGCTGACCTACCAATCATAGATGATTGCAAAGTAATTTATTGGTCAATCATGCATAACGGGCTATATTTTTGTAAGAAATGACTTATGGATTGGGAGTCAACACTCGGTAAAAAATCTCCCGCCTCCCCATTTTTCCCGATAATTGGAAAACCTAATATTTAAAAATTAAAAGAGTTTACAATCCCTAAAAGTTTCAGAGACTTTTTGCAAATATCTCTCTACATTTATCCATTTCCTTTCCATTTTAGATGTATACTTTTTTCTTAAATCAAAACTTTGAGTTTTCACTTTCCATTTATCTCGTAAACAAAAAGATTAAAGGCAAATAGATCATAGCAAAAAGAAAAATTTAGATTTTAAGTATAAAATATTTTTCAAAAAATAACAAATATAAGTAAAGAAAATTTATTCATTCACCACAAATGAACACAAAAGTTTGGTTTTCCAAGTTTGGGAAATTCCACTAGTTCAACCCTAATGACTTTGAAAAAGATTTCTAATTGATCCTAACATGTTTTAAATATGGATATGCATGCTTGAAACATGTTAAAGTTTCAAATAATATGTGGATCAAAACCTTCTAAAGCTGACAACAAATGCTCATTACATTCTCAAGTGAACGTGCGGTAGGATATTTACCCGAGTCAAACAAGCCATGATTTTGCCCATTTACAAAAAGCTGACCTAACAACCATTGATTATTGTAAAGTGAGTTATCGGTCAATCATGTGTAACGGGCTATATTTTTTTAAGAAATGACTTATAGATTGGGAGTCAAAACTCAGATAAACATCCCCAACCTTCCCCTTTTTCTCGACGATTGCAAGACCTAATATATAAAAAATAAAAGATTTTAAAATCCCTAAAAGTTACTAAGACTTTTTGGAATTATCTCTCTCTACATTTGTGCATTATCATTCCATTTTAGTTGTATAATTTTTTCTTAAGTCAAAACTTTGAGTTTTCACTTTCCATTTATCTCGTAAACAAAAAAATTAAAGGCAAATCGATCACAACAAAATGAAAATTTTAGAGTTTATGTATGGAAAAAATTAAAAACAATAACAAATGTAAGTAAATAAAATTTATTTACAAACCACTAACGAACACAAAAGTTTTGTTGTCCAAGTTGGGGAAATTCCACTAGTTGAACCCTAATGGCAAGGAAAGAGATTTCTAATTGATCTTAACATGTTTTAAATATGGATATGAGAGCTTGAGACATGTTAAAGATGCAAATAACCTGTGGATCCAAACCTTTTATAGAGAAAAAAAATGCTCATTAAATTCTCAAGTGAATGTGCTGTGGGATATTTATCCGAGTCAAACTATCCATGATTTTGCCCATTTACAAAAAAGCTGACCTAACAATCCTAGATGATTGAAAAGTGATCTAACGGTCAGTCATGCGTAATGGGCTACAATTTTCTTACAAACGACTGATGGATTAGGAGTCAACACTCAGTTAAAATGCTCCCCACTCCCTTTTTCCCAAAGATTGAAAAACCTAATATATAAAAACTAATAGAACTTACAATCCCTAAAAGTTACGGAGTCTTTTTGAAATTATCTCTCTCTACATTTGTGCATTTCAATTCCATTTTAGAAGTAGACTTTTTTCTTAAATCAAAACTTTGAGTTTTCACTTTCCATTTGTCTCGTAATCAAAAAGATTAAAGGCAAATAGATCACAACAAAATCTAAATTTTATAGTTTATGTATGGAAAAAATTAATATGAATAATTTATTCACTCACCACAAATGAACACAAAAGTTTTGTTGTTTGAGTTTGGGAAATTCCACTAGTTCAACCCTAATGTCTTGGAAAGATATTTCTAATTGATCCTAACATGTTTTAAATATGGATATGAAGGCTTGAAACATGTTAAAGATCCAAATGACCGTTGGAACCAAACCTTTTTAAGCGAACAACATATGCTCACTAAATTTTCAAGTGAACCTGCGGTTGGATATTTAGCCGAGTCAAACAAGCCATGATTTTTCCCATTTAAAAAAACTGACCTAACAATCATAGATGATTGTAAAGTGATTTATCAGTCAATCATGCGTAACTAGCTATATTTTTCTAAGAAATGACTTATGGATTGGGAGTCAACACTCAATTAAAAGTCCCCCGCCTCCCCTTTTTCCCGATGATTGCTAAACCAAATATATAAAAACTAAAAGAGTTTACAATCCATAGAAGTCACGGAGACTTTTTGGAATTATCCCTCTCTACATTTTTGCATTTCAAATCCTTTTTAGATGTATACTTTTTTCTTAAATCAAAACTTTGAATTTTCACTTTCAAGTTATCTCGTAAAAAATAGATTAAAGGCAAATAGATCACAAAAAAATGAAAATTTTAGAGTTTATGTATGGAAAAAATTATAAACAATAAAAAATGTAAGTAAAGAAAATTTATTCATATACCACAAATGAACACAAAAGTTTTGTTGTCCATTTTTGGGAAATTCCACTTGTTCCACCCTGAAAGAGATTTTTAAGTGATCCTAACATGTTTTAAATATAAATATGCATGCCTGAAACACGTTAAAGATGCAAATGACCTGTGGATCCAAACCTTTTTGAAGCGAACAACAAATACTCATCAAATTCTCAAGTGAACGAGTGGTGGGATATTTACCCGAGTCCAAAAAGCCATGATTTTGACCATTTACAAAAAACTGACCTAACAATCATAGATGATTTTCAAGTGATTTATCGGTCAATCACGTATAATAAGCTAAATTTTTGCAAGAAATGACTTATGGATTGGTAGTCAACACTCTGTTAAAAATCCCCCGCCTCTCTCTTTTTCCAGATGATTGCAAAACCAAATATATAAAAACTAAAAGAGTTTACAATCCCTAAAAGTCACAGAGACTTTTTGCAATTATCTCTCTGTACATTTGTGCATTTCCATTCCATTTTATTTGTATAAGTTTTTCTTAAATCAAAACATTGAGTTTTCACTTTCCATTTATCTCGTGCAAAAAATATTAAAGGCAAATAGAACACAACAAAATGAAAATTTTAGAGTTTATGTTTGGAAAAAATAAAACACAATAACAAATGTAAGTAAAGAAAATTTATTCACACACCTCAAATAAACACAAAAGTTTTGTTTTCCAGGTTCTAGAAATTACACTAGTTCAAACCTAATGGCTTGGAAAGAGATTTCTAATTGATCCTATCATGTTTAAAATGTGGATATGCATGTTTGAAACATGTTAAAGACACAAATGACCAATGGATCCAAACCTTCTAAAGCAAACAACAAATGCTCATTAAATTCTCTAGTGAACATGCAGAGGGATATTTACCCAAGTCAAACAACCCATGATTTTGCCCATTTAAAAAAATCTGACCTAATAATCATAGATGATTGTAAAGTGATTTATCGGTCAATCATGCGTAACGGTATATATTTTTTTAAACAATGACTTATGCATCGGGAGTCTACACTCAGTGAAAATTCCCCTGCCACCCACTTTTTCTCGATGATTGTAAAACCTAATATTTTAAAACTAAAAGAGTTTGCAATCCCAAAAGTTCTGGAGAATTTTTGGAATTATCTCTCTCTACATTTGTGCAATTCCATTCCATTTTAGATGTATACTTTTTTCTTAAATCAAAACTTTGAGTTTTCACTTTGAAATTATAGCGTAAAAAGAAAGATTAAAGGAAAATAGATCACAACAAAATGAAAATTTTAGAGTTTATGTAAGGAAAAAATTAATAAAAATAAAATATGTCAGTAAAGAAATTTTATTCACACACCACAAACGAACACAAGTTTTGTTGTCCAACTTTGGGAAATTCCACTAGTTGAACCCTAATGGCTTGGAAAGAGATTTCTAATTGATCCTAACATATTTTAAATATGGATATGCATACTTGAAACATGTTAAAGATGCAAATGACCTGTGGATCGATACCTTTTTAAGCAAACAACAAATGCTCTCTAAACTTTCAAGTGAATGTTGGTGGGATTTTCACCCAAGTGAAACAAGCCATGATTTTTCCCATTTACAAAAAGCTTACCTAACAATCATAGATGATTGTAAAGTGATTGATCAATGAATCATGCGTAATAGGCTATAGTATTGTAAGAAATGACTTATGGATTGGGAGTCAACACTCAGTTAGAAATCCTTCGCCTCCCCCTTTTCCCAATGATTGCAAAACCTAATATATAAAAACTAAAAGAGTTTACAGTCCCTAAAAGTTATGGAGACTTTTTGGAATTATCTCTCTCTACATTTGTGCATTTCCATTCAATTTTAGATGTATACCTTTTTCTTCAATCAAAACTTTGAGTTTTCACTTTCCATTTATCTTGTAAACAAATAGATTAAATGCAAATAAATCAAAACAAAATGAAAATTTTAGATTTTATGTATGGAAAAAAAAGAAAAATGATAACAAATGTAAGTAAAGAAAATTTATTCACACACAACAAACAAACACAAAAGTTTTGTTGTAAAAGTTTGGGAAATTCCACTAGTTCAACCCTAATGGCATGGAAAGAGATTTCTAATTGATCCTAACATGTTTTAAATATGGATATGCATGGTTGAAACATGTAAAAGATGCACATGACCTGTGGCTCAAAACTTTTTTAAGTGAACAAAATATGCTCATTAAATTCTCAAGTTAAACGTGCGGTAGGATAATTACCCGAGTGAAACAAGCCATGATTTTGCCCACATACAAACAGCTGACCTAACTATCATAGATGATTGTAAAGTGATTTATCGGTCAATCATGCGTAACGGGCTATATTTTTGTTAGAAATAACTTATGGATTGGGAGTCAACACTCAGTGAAAAACCCCCCGCCTACCCCTTTTTCCCAATGATTGTGAAACCTAATATATAAAAACTAAAAAAGTTTACAATCCCTAAAAGTTACGAAGATTTTTTGAAATTATCTCTCTCTACATTTGTGCAATTCCATTCCATTTTAGATGTATACTTTTTTCTTAAATCAAAACTTTGAGTTTTCACTTTCCAATTATCGCGTAAAAAAAGATTAAAGGAAAATAGATCACAACAAAATGAAAATTTTAGAGTTTATGTAAGGAAAAAATTAATAAAAATAAAAAATGTCAGTAAAGAAATTTTATTCACACACCACAAACGAACACAAGTTTTGCTGTCCAACTTTGGGAAATTCCACTAGTTGAACCCTAATGGCTTGAAAAGTGATTTCTAATTGATCCTAACATGTTTTAAATATGGATATGCATACTTGAAACATGTTAAAGATGCAAATGACCTGTGGATCCATACCTTTTTAAGTAAACAACAAATGCTCGCTAAACTTTCAAGTGAATGTTGTTGGGATTTTCACCCAAGTGAAACAAGCCATGATTTTTCCCATTTACAAAAAGCTTACCTAACAATCATAGATGATTGTAAAGTGATTGATCAATGAATCATGCGTAACAGGCTATAGTTTTGTAAGAAATGACTTATGAATTGGGAGTCAACACTCAGTTAAAAATCCTTCGCCTCCCCCTTTTCCCAATGATTGCAAAACCTCATATATAAAAACTAAAAGAGTTTACAGTCCCTAAAAGTTATGGAGACTTTTTTGAATTATCTCTCTCTACATTTGTACATTTCCATTCAATTTTAGATGTATACCTTTTTCTTCAATCAAAACTTTGAGTTTTCACTTTCCATTTATCTTGTAAACAGATAGATTAAATGCAAATAAATCACAACAAAATGAAAATTTTAGAGTTTATGTATGGAAAAAAAAAGAAAAATGATAACAAATGTAAGTAAAGAAAATTTATTCACACACAACAAACAAACACAAAAGTTTTGTTGTAAAAGTTTGGGAAATTCCACTAGTTCAACCCTAATGGCTTGGAAAGAGATTTCTAATTGATCCTAACATGTTTTAAATATGGATATGCGTGGTTGAAACATGTAAAAGATGCAAATGACCTGTGGCTCCAAATTTTTTTAAGTGAACAAAAAATGCTCATTAAATTCTCAAGTTAAACGTGCGGTGGGATAATTACACGAGTGAAACAAGCCATGATTTTGCCCACATACAAAAAGCTGACCTAACAATCATAGATGATTTTAAAGTGATTTATCGGTCAATCATGCGTAACGGGCTATATTTTTGTAAGAAATAACTTATGGATTGGGAGTCAACACTCAGTGAAACCCCCCCCCCCCGCCTACCCCTTTTTCCCAATGATTGTGAAACCTAATATATAACAACTAAAAAAGTTTACAATCCCTAAAAGTTATAGAGACTTTTTGGAATTATCTCTCTCTTCATTTTTTCATTTTCATTCCATTTTAGATGTTTACTTTTTTAAAAAAATCAAAACTTTGAGTTTTCGTTTCCAGTTATCTCGTAAAGAAAAAAATTAAAGGCAAATAGATCAAAACAAAATAAAAATTTTGAATTTATGTATGGAAAAACTAAAAACAATAACAAATGTAAGTAAATGAAATTTATTCACCCACGAAAAACGAACACAAAAGTTTTGTTGTCCAAGTTTGGGAAATTCGACTTGTTCAACCATAATGGCTTGGTAAGAGATTGCTAATAGATACTAATATGTTTTAAATAAGGATATGCATGCTTGAAACATGTAAAAGAAACAAATAACCTGTAGATCCAAACCTTTTTAAGCGTACAAATAATGCATATTAAATTCTCAAGTGAAAGTGCGGTGGGATATTTACCTAAGTCAAACAAGCCATGATTTTGCCCATTTACACAAAGCTTACCTAACAATCTTAGATGATTGTAAAGTGATTTATCAGGTAATCATGTGTAACGGGCAATATTTTGGTAAGAATTGACTTATGGATTTGGAGTCAACACTCAGTTAAAAATCCCTCTCCTTCCCCTTTTTCCAGATGATTGCAAAACCTTATATATAAAAACTTAAAGAGTTTACAATCACTAAAACTTTCGGAGACTCTTTGGAATTATCTCTCTCTACATTTTTGAATTTCCTTTCCACTTTAGATGTATACTTTTTTCTTAAATAAAAAATTTGAGTTTTAACTTTCAATTTATCTCGTAAACAAAAAGATTAAAGGCAAATAGATCACAAAAAACAAAGAAAATTTTAGAGTTTATGTATGGGAAAATTTAAAAACAATAACAAATGTAACTAAAGAAAATTTCTACACACTCCACAAACGAAGAAAAAAGCATTGTTGTCAAAGTTTGGGAAATTCCACTAGTTCAACCCTAATGGCTTGGAAAGAGATTTCTAATTGATCCTAACATGTTTTAAATATGGATATGCATGCTTGAAATATGTTAAAGACGCAAATAACTAGTGGATCCAAACCTTTTAAACCGAACAACCAATGCTCATTAAATTCTCAACTGAATGTATAGGGGGATATTTACCCGAGTCAAACAAGCCATGATTTTTCCCATTTACAAAAAGATGAGCTAAAAATCATAAAGGATTGTAAAGTAATTTATCGGTCAATCATGCGTAACGAGCTATGTTTTTTTCAGAAATGACTTATCGATTGGGAGTCAACACTCAGATAAAAATTCCTTGCCTCCTCTTTTTTCCTGATGATTCCAAAAGCTAATATATAAAAACTAAAAGAGTTTACAATCCATAAAAGCTATTGTGAATATATGGAATTATCTCTCTCTACATTTTGTGCATTTCCATTCCATTTTAAATGTATACTTTTTTCTTAAATCAAAACTTTGAGTTTTTCACTTTTTATTTATCTCATAAAAAAAAGATTAAAGGCAAATAGATCAAAACAAAATGAAAATTTTAGATTTAATGTACGGAAAAAATTAAAAACAATAACAAATGTAAGTAAAGAAAATTTATTCACACACCACAAATGAACCCAAAAGTTTTGTTGTCCAAGTTTGGGAAATTCCACTAGTTCAACCCTAATGGGTTGGAAAGAGATTTCTAATTGATCCTTTCATGTTTTAAATCTGGATTTGCATGCTTGAAACATGTTAACTATGCAAATGAACTTTGGACCAAAACCTTTTTAAGCGAACAACAAATGCTCATTAAATTCTCAAGTGAACGTGCGGTGGGATATTTATCCGAGTCAAACAAGCCATGATTTTGCCCGTTTACAAAAAGTTGACCAAACAATCATAGATGATTGTAAAGTGATTAACGGGCTATATTTTTGTAAGAAATGACTTATGCATTGGTAGTCAAAAAAAATCCCCCGCCTCCCCCTTTTTCCAGATCATTTCAAAACCAAACATCTAAAAACTAAAAGAGCTTACAATCCCTAAAAGTTACGGCGACTATTTGGAATTATCTCTCTCTACATTTGTGCATTTCCATTCAATTTTAGATGTATACTTTTTTCTTAAATCAAAACTTTGAGTTTTCAAGTCCCTTTTATCTCGTAAACAAAAAGATTAAATACAAATAGATCACAACAAAAGGAAAATTTTAGACTTTATGTATTGAAAAAATGAAACACAATAACAAATATAAGAAACAAAAATTTATTGACACACCAGAAACTAACACAAAAGTTTTGTTTTCCAAGTTTGGGAAATTCCACTAGTTCAACCATAATGGCTTGGAAAGTGATTTCTAATTGATCCGAACATGTATTAAATATGGATAGCATGCTGGAAACATGTTAATGATGCAAATCACCTGTGGATCCAAACCTTTTAAAGTGAACAACAAATGCTCATTAAATTCTCAAGTGAACTTGTGGTGAGGTATTTTCCCGAATCAAACAAGCCATGAGTTTGCCCATTTACAAAAAGTTGACCTAACAATCATAAATGATTGAAAAGTGATTTATCAGTTAATTATGCGTAACGGGCTATATTTTTTTGACTTATGGATTGGAAGTCAACACTCCCCCGCCTCCCCCTTTTTCCTGATGATTGCAAAACCTAATATATAAAAACTAAAAGGGTTTACAATCCCTAAAAGTTACAGAGACTTTTCTGAATTATCTCTCTCTACATTTGTGCATTTTCGTTCCATTTTAGATGTATTTTTTTTCTTAAATCAAAACTTTTAGTTTTCACTTTCCATGTATCTCGTTAACAAAAAGATTAAAGGCAAATAGTTCACAAGAAATTGAAACTTTTAGATTTTATGTATAGAACAAATTAAAAAAAATAACAAATGTAAGTAAAAAAAATTATTCACACTCTACAAATGAACACAAAAGTTTTGTTGTCCAAGTTCTTGAAATTCCACTAGTTCAACCCAAATGGCTTGGAAAGAGATTTCTAATTGATCCTAATATGTTTTAAATATGGATAAAGATTCAAATGACCTATGGATCCAAACATTTTAAAGTAGACAACAAATGCTCATTAAATTCTCAAAGTAACGTCGGTGGGATACTTACCCGACTCAAACAAGCCATGATTTTTCCTATTTACAATCCCAGACCTAACAATCATAGATGATTGTAAAGTGATTGATCTGTCAATCATGCATAACGGTCTATATTTTTGTAAGAAATGCCTTATGGATTGGGAGTCAACACTCAGTTAAAAATCCCCGCCTCCCCCTTTTTCCCGATGATTTCAAAACCTAATATATAGAAACTAAAAGAGTTACAATCCATACATTTTTTAAGGAGACTTTTTGGAATTATCTCGCTCTACATTTGTGCATTTCTATTCCATATAGGTGTGTACTTTTTTGCTTAAATCAAAATTTTGAGTTTTCACTTTCCTTTTATCTCGTAAACAAAAAGATTAAAGGTAAATAAATCACAACAAAATGAATAGTTTACAATTTATATGTGGGAAAAATGAAAAACAATAACAAATGTAAGAAAGAAAATTTAATCACATACCACAAATGAACACCAAAGTTTTGTTGTTCAAGTTTAGGAAATTCAACTAGTTCAACCCTAATGGCTTGGAAAGTGATTTCTAATATCCTAACATGTTTTAAATATGGATATGCATCCTTGAAATAAGTAAAAAATGCAAATGACCAGTGGTTCCAAACATTTTAAGGCGAACAACAAATTCTCATTAAATTGTCAAGTGAACGTGTGGTGGGATATTTACAAGATTCAAACAAGCGATGAGACCTAACAATCATAGATGATTGTAAAGTGATTTATCGATAAATAATGCATAGCGGGCTATATTTGTGTAAGAAATGACTTATGGATGGGAGTCAACACTCAGTTAAAAATCCCCCGCCGGCCCCTTTTTTCCGATGATTGCAAAACCTAATATATAAAATCTAAAAGATTTTACAATCCCTAAAATTTACAGAGACTTTTTTGAATTATCTCTCTCTACATTTGTGCATTTCCATTCCATATAAGATGTATACTTTTTCTTAAATGAAAACTTTGAGTTTTCACTTTCCATTTATCTCGTAAACAAAACGATTAAAGGCAAATAGATCACAACAAAATGAAAATTAGGGAGTTTATGTAAGGAAATATTTTACAACAATAAAAAATATAAGTAAAGAAAATTTATTCACACACCAAAAACGAACAGAAAAGTTTTCTTGTCCAAGTTTAGGAAATTTCACTAGTTCAACCCTAATGGCTGGGAAAGAGATTTCTAATTGATCCTAACATGTTTTAAATATGGGTAAGCATGCTTGAAACATGTTAAAGATGCAAATTATTTGTGGATCCAAACCTTTTAAGGCGGACAACAAATGCTCATTAAATTCTAAAGTGAATGTGCGGTGGGATATTTACCCGAGTCAAACAAGCCATGATTTTGCCGATTTACAAAAGCTGACCTAACAATCATAGATGATTGTAAAGTGAGTTATCGGTCAATCATGCATAACGGGCTTTATTTTTGTAAGAAATGACTTATGGATTGGGAGTCAATACTAAGTTAAAAATCCCCTGCCTCCCCCTTTTTCCCGATCATTGCAAAACCTAATATATATAAAAAAAAGAGTTTACATTCCCTAAAATTTACGGAGACTTTTCGGAATTATCTCTCTCTCCACATTTGTACATTTCCATTCTACTTTAGATGAATACTTTTTGCTTAAATCAAAACTTTGAGTTTTCACTCTTCATTTATCTCGGCAACAAAAAGATTAAAGGCAAATAGATCACTACAAAATTAAAATTTTATAGTTTATGTAGGGAAAAAATTAAAAACAATAAAAAATATAAGTAAAAAAAATTATTCACACACCACAAACGAACACAAAAGTTTTGTAGTTAGAGTTTGGGAAATTCCACTAGTTCAACCCTAATGGCTTGGAAAGAGATTTCTATTTGATCCTAACATGTTATAAATATGCATTTGCATGCTTGAAACAAGTTAAATATGCAAATGACATGTGGATCCAATCCTTTTTATGCGAACAACAAATGCTCACTAAATTTTCAAGTGAACATGTGGTGGGATATTTACCCAAGTCAAACAAGCCATGATTTTTCCCATTTACAAAAAGCTCACCTAACAATCATAGATGATTGTAAAGAGATTTATCGGTCAATCATGCGTCACGGGCTATATTTTTGTAAGAAATGACTACAGGATTGGGAGTCAACACTCAGTTAAAAATCCCCAGCCTCCCCCTTTTTCCCGATGATTGCAAAACCTCATATATAAAAACTAAAAGAATTTACAATTCCTAAAAGTTATGGAGACTTTTTGGAATTATCTCTCACTACATTTGTGCATTTCCATTCCATTTTAGATGTATACCTTTTTCTTAAATCAAAACTTTGAGTTTTCACATTTCATTTATCTTGTAAACAAAAAGATTAAAAGAAAATAGATCACAAAAAAATGAAAATTTTAGAGTTAATGTGTGGAAAAAATTAAAAATAATAACAAATGTATCTAAAGAAAATTTATTCACACACCACAAACGAACACAAAAGTTTTGTTGTCCATGTTTGGGAAATTCCACTAGTTCAACCCTTAAGGCTTGGAAAGAGATTGCTAATTGATCCTTATGTGTTTTAAATATAAATATGCATGCCTGAAATATATTAAAAATGCAAATTACTTGTGGATCCAAACCTTTTAAAGCAAACAACAAGTGCTAATTAAATTCCCAAGTGAACGTGCGATGGGATATTTACCTGAGTCAAACAAACCATGATTTTGCCCAATTACAAAAAGTTGACCTAACAATCATTGATGACTGTAAAGTGATTTATCGGTCAATCACGCATAACAGTATATATTTTTTTGTATGAAATAACTTATGGATTGGGAATCAACACTCAGTTAAAAATCCTCCACCTCTCTGTTTTTCCCGATGATTGCAAAAAATAATATATAAAAACTAAAAGAGTTTACAATCCCTAAAATTTCGGAGACTTGTTCGAATTATCTCTCTGTACATTTGTGCATTTCTATTCCATTTTAGTTCTTTAATTTTTTCTTAAATAAAAACTTTGATTTTTCACTTTCCATTTATCTCATAAACAAAATGATTAAAGGCAAATAGATCACAACAAAATGAAAATTTTAGAGTTTATTTACGGAAAAAATTAAAACAATAGCAAATATAAGTAAAGAAAATTTATTCACTAACCACAAACGAACAATAAAAGTTTTGTCGTCCATGTTTTGGAAATTCCACTATATCAACCCTAATGGATTGGAAAGATATTTCTAATTGATCCTAACATTTTTTAAATATGAATATGCATGCTTGAAACAAGTTAAAGACGCAAATAACTTGTGGATCAAAACCTTTTAAAACAAACAACAAATGCTCATTAAATTCTCAAGCGAACGTGTAGTGGAATATTTACCCCAGTCAAACAAGCCATGATTTTGCCCATTTACAAAAAGATGACCTAACAATCATAGATGATTGTAAAGTGTTTTATCGGTCAATCATGCGTAATGGACTGTGTTTTTTTAAGAAATGACTTTTGGATTGGGAGTCTAGACTCAGTTAAAAATCCCCCGTGTCCCCCTTTTTCTTGATGAATGCAAAATCTAATATTTTAAAACTAAAAGAGTTTACAATCCCTAACACCTACGGAAACTTTTTTGAATTATCTCTCTCTACACTTGTGCATTTCCATTCCATTTTAGAAGTATACTTTTTTCTTAAATCAAAACTTTGAGTTTTCACTTTCCATTTATCTCGTAAACAAGAAGATTAAAGGCAAATAGATCACAACAAAATGAAAATTTTAGAGTTTATGCATGGAAAAAATTAAAAACAATAACAAATGTAAGTAAAGAAAATTTGTTCACACCAATAAAGAACACAAAAAGTTTGTTGTCCAAGTTTGGGAAATTCCACTAGTTCAAACGTAATGGTTTGGTAAGAGATTTCTAATTGATCCTAACATGTTTTAAATATGGATATGCATACTTGAAACATATTAAAGATGCAAATAACTTGTGGATCCAAACCTTTTAAAGAGAACAACAAATGCTAATTAAATTCCTAAGTGAACGTGCAGTGGGATATTTACCCGAGTCAAACAAGCGATGATTTTGCCCATTTACAAAAAGTTTTTCTAACAATCATAGATGATTGTAAAGTGATTTATCAGTCAATCATGCATAATGGATTATATTTTTGTAAGAAATGACTTATGGATTGGGAGTCAACACTCAATTAAAAATCCCCTGACTCCCCCTTTTTCCCGATGAAATCAAAACCTAATATATAAAAACTAAAAGAGTTTACAATCCCTAAAAGTTACGGAGACTTTATCGAATTATCTCACTCTACATTTGTGCATTTCCATTCCATTTTAGGTGTATACTTTTTTCGTAAATTAAAACTTTGAGTTTTACCTTTCCATTTATCTCGTAAACAAAAAGATTAAAGGCAAATAGATCACAACAAAATGAAAATTTTAGAGTTTATGTATGGATAAAATTAAAATTAAAAACAATTGTATGTAAAGAAAATTTATTCTCATACCACAAACGAACACAAAAGTTTTGTTGTCAAATTTTGGAAATTCCATTAGTTCAACCATAATGGCTTGGAAAGAAATTTCTAATTGATCCTAACATGTTTTAAATATGGATATGCATGCTTGAAACATGTTGAAGATGCAAATGACCAGTGGATCCAAACCTTTTAAAGCTAACAACAAATGCTCATTAAATTCTCTAGTGAACGTGCGGTGGGATATTTCCCCGAGTAAAACACGCCATGATTTTTCAAATTTACAAAAAGCTGACCTAACAATCATAGATGATTGTAAAGTGTTTGCTCGGTCAATTATGCATAACAGGCTATGCTTTTTTTAGAAATGACTTTTGGATTGGGAGTCTTGACTCAGAAAAAATCCACTGCCTCCCTCTCTTTCTCGATGATTGCCAAATCTAATATTTAAAAACTAAAAGAGTTTAGAATCCCTAACATTTACGAAGACTTTTTGGAATTATCTCTCTCTACACTTGTGCATTTCCATTCCATTTTAGAAGAATACTTTTTTCTTAAATCAAAAATTTGAGTTTTCACTTTCCATTTATCTCGTAAACAAAAAGATTAGAGGCAAATAGACGACAACAAAATGAAAATTTAAGAGTTTCTGCATGGAAAATTTTTTTAAAAATTACAACTGTAAGTAAAGAAAATTTATTCACACACCACTAACGAACAAAAAAGTGTTGTTGTCAAAGTTTGGAAAATTCCAATAGTTCAAACCTAATGGCTTGGAAAGATATTCCTAATTGATCCTAATATGTTTTAAATATCGATATGAATGCTTGAAACATGTTAAAGATGCAAATGACCTATGGATTCAAACCATTTAAAGCGAACAACAATTACTCATTAAATTCTCAAGTGATAGTGGGATATTTACCCGAGTCAAACAAGCCATTATTTTGCCCAATTACAAAATGCTGACCTAACAATCACAGAGGATTGTTAAGTGATTTATCGCTCAATCATGCATAACGGGCTATTTTTTTTAAGAAATGACTTATGGATAGGAAGTCAACACTCACATAAAAATCCCTCACCTCCTCCTTTTTATGTTGATTGCAAAACCTAATATATAAAAACTAAAAAGAGTTTACAATCCATAAAAGTAACGGTGACTTTTTGGAATTATCTCTCTCAACATTTGTGCATTTCCATTCCATTTTAGATATATACTTTTATCTTAAATCAAAACTTTGAGTTTTCACTGTCCATTTATCCTGTAAACAAAAAGATTAAAGGAAAATAGATCACAACAAAATAAAAATTTTAGAGTTTATGTATGAAAAAAATTTAAAACAACAACAAATGTAAGTTCAAAAAATTTATTCACACACCACAAATGAACCCAAAAATTTTGTTGTCCAAGTTTGGGAAATTCCACTAGTTCAACTCTAATGGCTTGCCATGAGATTTCTAATTGATCCTTACATGTTTTAAATTTGGATATGCATGCTTAAAACATGTTAAAGATGTAAATGACCTGTGGATCCAAACCTTTCAAATAAAACAACAAATGCTCATCAAATTCTCAAGTGAATGTGTGGTAGGATATTTAACCTTGTCAAACAAGCCTTGATTTTTGTAAAATGATTAAAATGTCAATCATGTCTAACGGGATATATTTTTGTAAGGTATGACTTATGGATTGGTATTTAACACTCAGTTAAAAATCCCTCACCTCCCCCTTTTTCCCAATGATTTCAAAACCTAACATCTAAAAACTAAAAGAGTTTACAATCCCTAAAAGTTATGGTGACTTTTTGGAATTATCTCTCTCTGCATTTGTGCATTTCCATTCAATTTTAAATGTATACTTTCTTCTTAAATAAAAACTTTGAGTTTTCACTTTCCATTTATCTCGTAAACAAAAAGATTAAAATCAAATAGATCACAACAAAATGAAAATTTTAGAGTTTATGTATGGAAAAATTTCAAAACAATAGCGAATGTATGTAAAGAAATTTTATTCACACACCACTAACTAACACAAAAGTTTTGTTGTCCAAGTTTGGGAAAATCCACTAGTTCAACCCAAATCATGTGTAATGGGCTATAACAAATGTAAGTAAAGAAAATTTATTCACACACCACAAACGAACACAAAAGTTTTTGTATCCAAGTTTGGGAAATTCCACTAGTTCAACCCTAATGGTTTGGAAAGAGATTTTTAATTAATCCTTACATGTTATAAATATGGATATGCATGCTTGAAACATGTTAAAGATGCAAATGACCTGTGGATCCAAATCTTTGAAAGTGAACTACAAATGCTCACTAGTCAACAAAGCCATGATTTTGGCCATTTACAAAAAGCTGACCTAATTATCATAGATGATTCTAAAGTGATTTATCGGTCAATCATGTGTAACGGGCCATATTCTTGTAAGAAATGATTTATGGATTTGGAGTCAGCACTTAGTTAGAAATTCTCTGCCTCCCCTTTTTTCCCGATGATTGCAAAACCTAATATATTAAAACTAAAAAAGTTTAAAATCGCTAAAAGTTACAGAGACTTTTTGGAATTATCTCTCTCTACATTTTTGCATTTTCAATCCTTTGTAGATGTATTCTTTTTTCTTAAATCAATACTTTGAGTTTTCACTTTCCATTTATATTGTAAACAAAAGATTAAAGGTAAATAGATAGGAACAAAATGAAAATTATAGAATTTACGTGTGGAAAAAATTAAAAACAATAACAAATGTAAGTAAAGAAAATTAATTCACACACCAAAAATGAACAAAAAAGTTTTGTTGTCCAAGTTTTGGAAATTCCACTATTTGAACCCTAACGACTTGAAAAGTGATTTCTAATTGATCTTAACATGTTTTAAATATGGATATGCATGCTTGAAACATGTTAAAGATGCAAATGACCTGTGGATCCAAACCTTTTAAAGCGAACAACAAATTCTCATTAAATTCTCAAGTGAACGTGCGGTGGGTTATTTACCCGAGTCAAACAAGCCATGATTTTCCCATTTATAAAAAGCTGACCTAACAATCATAGATGATTTTAGAGTGATTTATCGGTCAATCATGCATAATGGGCTATATTTTTGTAAGAAATGACTTATGGATTGGGAGTCAACCAACAATTAAAAAATCACAACCTTCCCCTTTTTCCCGATGATTGCAAAACGTAATATATAAAAACTAAAAGAGGTTACTATCCCTAAAAGTTACAAAAACTTTTTGGAATTATCTCTCTCTACATTTGTGCATTTCCATTCCTTTTTAGATGTATAATTTTTTCTTAAATCAAAAGTTTAAGTTTTCGCTTTCTATTTATCTCATAAAAAAAGATAATGGCAAATAATAGATCACAACAAAATGAAAATTTTAGAGTTCATGTTTGGAAAAATATAAAAACAATAAAAAATGTAAGTAAAGAAAATTTATTCACACACCACAAACGAAGACAAAAGTTTTGTTGTCCCAGTTTGGGAAATTCCACTAGTTGAACGCTAATGGCTTGGAAAAAAATTTCAAATTGATTCTAACTTGTTTTAAATATGGATATGCCTGCTTGAAACATGTTAATGATGCAAATGACTTGTGGTTTCAATCCTTTTAAAGTGAACAACAAATACTCATTAAATTCTCGAATGAACGTGCTGAGGGATATTCACCCGAGTCAAACAAGCCATGATTTTGCCCATTATAAAATGCTGACTTAACAATCATAGGTGATTGTAAAGTGATTTATCGGTCAATCATGCATCATGGGCTATATTTTTTTAAGAAATCACTTATGGATTGGGAGTCAACACACAGTTAAAAAAGCCCCACATCGCCCTTTCCCGATGATTGTAAAACCTAATATATAAAAACTAAAAGAGTTTACAATCCCTCAAATTTACAGAGACATTTTGGATTTATCTCTCACTACATTTCTGCATTTCCATTCCATTTTAGATGTATACTTTTTACTTAAATAAAAACTTTGAGTTTTCACTTTCCATTTATCTCATAAACAAAAAGATTAAAGGCAAATAGATTACAAAAAGAAAATTTTAGAGTTGATCTATGGAAAAAATAAAAAACCATAATAATTGTAAGTAAAGAAAATTTATTCACACACCACAAACGAACACAAAAGTTTGTTTCTCCAAGTTTTGAAAATTCCACTTGTTGAACCCTATTGTCTTGGAAAGAGATTTCTAATTTATCCTAACATGTTTTAAATACGGATGTGCATGCTTGAAACATGTTAAACATGCAATTGACCTGTGGATCCAAACCATTTAAAGCGAACAACAAAATCTGATTAAATTCTCAAGTGAACGTGCGGTGGGATATTGACCCGAGTCAAACAAGCCATGATTTTGTCCATTTACAAAAAGCTGACCTAACATTCATAGATGTTTGTAAAGTGATTTATCGGTCAATCTTGCATAACGGGCAATATTTTTGAAAGAAATTACTTATATATTGGGAGTCAACACTTAGTTAGAAATCCCACGCCTCCCCATATTTCCCGATAATTGCAAAACCTAATATATAAAAACTAAAAGAAATTACAACCATAAAAGCTACAGAGACTTTTTGGAATTATCTCACTCTACATTTGTGCATTTCCATTTCATTTTAGATGTATACTTTTTTCTTAAATCAAAACTTTGAGATTTCACTTTCCATTTATCTCAAACAAAAAGATCACAACAAAATGAAAATTTTAGAGTGTATGTGTGGAAAAAATAAAAAACAATAACATAAGTTAGTAAACAAAATTTATTCACACAGCACAAATGAACAAAAAAGTTTTCTTGTCCATGTTTGGGAAATTCAACTAGTTCAACCCTAATGGCCAGGAAAGTGATTTCTAACTGACCCTAACATGTTTTAAATATGGAAATGCATGCTAGAAATATGTCAAAGAAGCAAATATCCTATGGATCCAAACCTTTAAAAGCGAACAACAAATGCTCATTAAATTCTCAAGTGAACGTGTAGTGGGATATTTACCCCAGTCAAACAAACCATGATTTTGCCCATTTACAAAAAGCTGATGGAACATTCATAGATGATTGTAAAGTGATTTATCGGATAGTCATACATAACAAGCTATGTTTTTGTAAGAAATGACTTATGGATTGGGAGTCAACACTCAGTTAGAAATCCCCCACCTCCCCCTTTTTCCCGATGATTGCAAAACCAAATATATAAAAACTAAAAGAGTTTAGAATCCCTAAAAGTTACTGAGACTTTTTGAAATTATCTCTCTCTACATTTGTGCATTTCTATTTCATTTTAGATGTATAATTTTTTCTTAAATCAAAACTTTGAGTTTTCACCTTCCATTTAACTCATCAACAAAAAGATTAAAGGAAACTAGATCATAACAAAATGAAAATTTTAGAGATTAAGTATAGAAAAAATTTTAAACAATAACAAGTGAAAATAAAAAAAATTTATTCACACACTGCAAACGAACACAAAAGTTTTGTTGTCCATGTTTGGGAAATTCCACTAGTTCAAACCTAATGGCTTGGAAAGATATTTCTAATTCATCCTAACATGTTTTAAATAATGATATGCATGCTTGAAACATGTTAAAGATGTAAATGACCTGTGGGTCCAAACCTTTTAAAGCGAACAACAAAGACTTATTATATTCTCAAGTGAAAGTGCAGTGGGATATTTACTCGAGTCATACAAGCCATGATTTTGCGCATTTACAAAAAGCTAACCTAACAACCATAGATGATTGTAACGTGATTTATCGGTCAATCATGCATAACAGGCTATATTTTTTTAAGAAATGACTTACTGATTGCGGGTCAACATTCAGTTAAAAATCCGCCCCTCCCCTTTTTTCCCGATGATTACAAAACCTAATATATTAAAATAAAAGAGTTTACTATCCCTAAAAGTCACAGAGACTTTTTGGAATTATTTCTCTATACATTTGCGCATTTCCATTCCATTTTAGATGTATCCTTTTTTCTTAAATCAAAACTTTGAGTTTTCACTTTCCATTTATCTCGTAAACATAAATATTAAAGGAAAATAGATTACAACAAAATGAAAATTTTAAAGTTTATGTATGGAAAAAGTTAAAAACTATTATAAATGTAAGTAAAGAAAATTTATTCACATACCTCAAACGAACAAAAAAATTTTGTTGTCAGAGTTTAGGAATTCCACTAGTTCTACCCTATTGGCTTGGAAAGTGATTTCTAATTGATCCCAACATGTTTTAAATATGGATATGCATGCATGAAACATGTTAAAGATGCAAATATCTTGTGGATCCAAATGTTTTAAAGCGAATAACAAATGCTCATTAATTTCTCAAATGAACATTCGTTGGGATAATTACCCGAGTCAAACAGGCCATGATTTTGCCCATTTAAAAAAAGTTGACGTAACAACCATAGATGACTGTATAGTGATTTATCGGTCAGTCTTGCGTAACAGGCTATATTTTTGTAAGAAATGACTTATGGATTGGGAGTCACTAATAACTTATATTAGTGAGAAATCCCCCACCTCCCCCTTTTTCCCGATGATTGCAAAACCTAATATGTAAAAATTAAAAGAGTTTACAATCCCTAAAAGTTATTGAGACTTTTTGGAATTATCTCTCTCTGCATTTGTACATTTCCATTCCATTTTAGATGTATATTTTTTTCTTAAATCAAAACTTTGAGTTTTCACTTTCCATTTATCTCGTAAACAAAAAGATTAAAGGAAAATAGATCACAACAAAATGAAAATTTTACAGTTCATCTATGGAAAATATTAAAAACAATAACAAAATGTAGGTAAAAAAAATTTATTCACACACCACAAACGAACAAAAACGTGTTGTGGTCCAAGTTTGAGAAATTCCACTTGTTCAACGCTAATGGCTTGGAAAGAAATTTCAAACTCACCCTAACATGTTTTAAATATGGATATTCATGCTTGAAACATGTTAAAAGTGCAAATGACTTGTGGATCCAAACCTTTTAAAGCAAACAACAAATGCTCATTAAATTCTCAAGCGAACGTGCGGTGGGATAATTACCAGAGTCAAACAAGCCATGATTTTGCCCATTTACAAAAATCTGACCTACCAATCATAGGTTATTGTAAAGTGATTTATCGGTCAATCATGTGTAACGGTGTATATTTTTGTAAGAAATGACTTATGGATTGGGAGTCAGCACTCAGTTAAAACTCCCTTGCCTCACCCTTTTTTCGGATGATTCCAAAACCTAGTTTATAAAAACTAAAAGAGTTTAAAATCCCTAAAAGTTACAGAGACCTTTTGGAATTATCTTACTCTACATTTGTGTGTTTCCATTTTATTTTAGATGTATACTTTTTTCATAAATCAAAACTTTGAGTTTTCACTTTCCTTTATCTCATAAACAAAAAGATTACAGGCAAATATATCACAAGAAAATTAAAATTTTAGATTTTATGTATGGAATAATTAAAAACAATAATAAATTTAAGTAAAGAAAATTTATTCACACACCACAAACGAACACAAAAGTTTTGTTGTCCAAGATTGGGAAATTCCACTAGTTCAACTCTAATAGCTTGGAAAGAGATTTCTAATTCATCCTAACATGTTTTAAATATGGATATAAAAATCTTGAAACATGTTCAAAATTCAAATGACCTATGGATCGAAACCTTTGAAAGCAAACAACAAATGCTCATTGAATTCTCATGTGAATGTGATGTAGGATATTTACTCGAGTCATACAAGCCATGATTTTGCGCATTTACAAAAAGCAAACCTAACAATCATAGATGAGTGTAAAGTGATATATTGGTCAATCATATGTAACGGGCTATATTTTGTAAGAAGTGGCTTATGGATTAGGAGTCATCACTCAGTTAAAAATCCCCCACCTCCCCCTTTTTCCCGATGATTGTAAAACAGTTGGAAGATAAGCTCAAGCCCACACGACCAAGGAAGGCCCACATATCTAAGATTATTTAAAGATGGGCCACACGACCAAGGAAGGCCCACAAGATGGGCCCAAACCCATAAGAAGTAGGACCCACAGTGATTACCATGAGTTGGCATCCTTATCACATCAGTTGGAAAATCAGAAAGCACTCACAAAAGTATATTATCTTATAGTCACTTCAAAGAAGAGTTTTAGTTTGAGTTATGTTTGTCTTTTATCTATATTGAGTTAGTTATTACGTTAGGACTTATCTTTAAGTGTTAGAGTTTGGCTGTAATTGGGACGAGGGTAGTTTTATTATAATTGGACTCTACTATATTCCTCTAATATAAATAGAGGTTCATGTACTCTGTTATAATTAATTAATGATGACAATGAAGTATTTCAATTTTTCATAAATTCAACAAAAATATAATATATAAAAATTAAAAGAGTTTACAATGCGTAAAAGTTACAGAGAATTTTTGGGATAGTCTCTCTCTACATTTGTGCATTTCCATTCCATTTTAGATGAATACTTTTTTCTTAAATCAAAACTTTGAGTTTTCACTTTCCATTTATCTCGTAAAAGAAAAGATTAAAGAAAAATAGATCATAAAAAAGTAAATTTTAAAGTTTATGTATGGAAAAATTAAAAACAATAAGAAATGTAAGTAAAGAAAATTTATTCACACACCACAAACGAACACAAAAGTTTTGTTGTCCAAGTTTGGGAAATTCCACTAGTTCAAGCCTAATGGATTGGAAGACATTTCTAATTGATCCTAACATGTTTTAAATATGGATATGCATGCTTGAAACATGTTAAAGAGGCAAAAGACCTAGGACCCAAACCTTTTAAAGCGAACAACAAATGCACATTAAATTCTCAAGTGAACGTGCGGTGGGATATTTACCCGAGTCAAATAAGACATGATTTTGTCCATTTACAAAAAGCTGGAGTAACAATCATAGATTATTTTCAAGTGATTTATCGGTCAGTCATGCGTAACGGGCTATATTTTTAAAAGAAATGACTTATGGATTGGGAGTCAACACTAAATAAAAAATCCCCCTCCCCCTTTTCCCAATGATTGCCAAACCTAATATATAAATACTAAAAGAGTTTACAATCCCTAAAAGTTGCTGAGACTTTTTGAATTATCTCTCTCTACATTTGTACATTTCCATTCCATTTTAGATGTACACTTTATTCTTAAATCAAAATTTTGAGTTTTCACTTTCCATTTATCTCGTAAGCAAAAAGATTAAAGGAAAATAGATACAAAAAATGAAAATCGTAGAGTTTATGTATGGAAAAAATTAAAAACAATAACAAATGTAATTAAAGAAAAATTTTTCACACACCACAAACGAACACAAATGTTTTGTTGTCCAAGTTTGGGA
This sequence comes from Aristolochia californica, assembly GCF_029961685.1. Taxonomy (NCBI): domain Eukaryota; kingdom Viridiplantae; phylum Streptophyta; class Magnoliopsida; order Piperales; family Aristolochiaceae; genus Aristolochia; species Aristolochia californica. The sequence continues at coordinate 17,032,294 of NW_027181881.1, read as the reverse complement.
AATTCCTCTAGTTAACCCCTAATGGCTTGGAAAGAGATTTCTAATTCATCCTAACATGATTTTAATATTTAAATGTTTGCTTGAAACATGTTAAAGATGCAAATGACCTGTGGATCCAAACCTTTGAAAGCGAACAACAAATGCTCATTAAATTCTCAATTGAACGTGCGGTGGGATATTTACCTGAGTCAACCAAGCCATGATTTTGCCCATTTCAAAAACCTGACCTAACAATCATAGATAATTGTAAAGTGATTTATCGGTCAACCATGTGTAACAGGCTTTATTTCTTTAAGAAATGGCATATGGATTGGGAATTAACACTCAGTCAAAAATCCCCCGCCTCACCTTTTTCCCGATGACTGCAAAACCTAATATATAAAAACTAAAAGAGATTACAATCCCTAAAAGTTAAAGAGATGATTGTAAAGTGATTTTTTGGTCAATCATGTGTAACAAGCTATCTTATTGCAACAAATTATTTCTGGATTGGAAGTCAACACATGGTTCAAAATCCCCCGCCTACCCCTTTTTCCCGATGATTGCAAAATCTAATATATAAAAAATAAAAGAGATTACAATCCCTAAAAGTTACAAAGACTTTTGGAATTTATCTCTCAGTAAATTTGTGTAGTTCCATTCCATTTTAGATGTATAATTTTTTTTAAATCAAAATTTTGAGTTTTCACTTCCATTTATCTCGTAAAAAAAAGATTACAACAAAATGAAAATTTAAGAGTTTTTGTATGGAAAAAATTAAAAACAATAACAAATGTAAGTAAAGAAAATTTATTCACATACCACAAACGAACACAAATGTTTTGTTGTCAAAGTTTGGGAAATTCCACTAGTTCAACCCTAATGGCTTGGAAAGAGATTTTTAATTCATTCTAACATGTTTTAAATATATATATGCATGCTTGAAACATGTTCAAGCGCCAAATGACTTGTGGATCCAATCCTTTTAAAGCGAACAAAAATCCTCATTAAATTCTCAAGTGAACGTGGCATACAAGCCCTCATTTTGCCCTTTTACAAAAAGCAGACCTAACAATCATAGATGATTGAAGTGATTTATCGGTCAATCATACGTAACGGGCTATATTTTTGTCAGAAATGATATATGGATTGGGATTCAACACTTAGTTAAAAATCCCTTGCCTCCGTTTTTTTTCTGATGATTGCAAAACCGAATATATATAAACTAAAAGAGTTTGCAATCCCTAAAAGTTACAGAGACTTTTTGGAATTATCTCTCTCTACATTTGTGCATTTTCATTCAATTTTAGATGTATACTTTTTTCTTAAATCAAAACTTTGAGTTCTCACTTTCCATTTGTCTCTTAACAGAAAAGATTAAAGGCCAATAGATCAAAATAAAAAGTAAATTTTAGAGCTTATGGATGGAAAAAATTAAAGACAATAATAAAATGTAAGTAAATAAAATTTATTTACACACCACAAATCGAGCACAAAAGTTTTGTTGTCCAAGTTTGGAAAATTCCACTTGTTCAACCCTAATGGCTTGGAAAGAGATTTCTAATTCATCCTTACATGTTTTAAATATGGACAAGAATGCTTGAAACATGTAAAAGATGGAAATGATCTGTGGATCCAAACCATTTAAAGTGAACAACAAATGCTCATTAAATTATCAACTAAACGTGCGGTGGGATATTTACCCGACTCAAACAAGCCATGATTTTCCCCATTTAAAAAAAGTTGACCTAACAATCAGAGATGATTGTAAGGTGATTTTTTGTCAATCATGCGTAACAAGCTATATATTTGCAACAAATTACTTATGGATTGGGAGTCAACACAGTTAAAAATCCCCCGCTTACCCCTTTTTCTTGATGATTGCAAAATCTAATATATAAAAAATAAAAGAGATTAAAATCCCTAAAAGTTACAGAGACTTTTGGAATTTATCTCTCACCACATTTGTGCATTTCCATTCCATTTTAGATGTATATTTTTTTCTTAAATCAAAACTTTGAGTTTTCACTTTCCATTTATCTTGTAAACAAAAAGATTAAAGGCAAAAAGATCACAACAAAATGAAAATTTTAGAGTTTATGTATGGAAAACATTTAAAACCATAAAAAATGTAAGTAAAGAAAATTTATTCACACACCACAAACGAACAAAAAATTTTTATTGTCCATGTTTGGTAAATTCCTCTCGTTCAACCCTAATGGCTTGGTAAGAGATTTCTAATTGATCCTAACATGTTTTAAATATGGATATGCATGCTTGAAACATGTTAGAGATGCAAATGACCAGTGCATCCAAACCTTTTAAAACAAAAAACAAATGCTCATTAAATTCTCAAGTGAACGTATAGTGGGATATTTGACCCTATCAAACAAGCCATGATTTTGCCCATTTAAGAAAAGCTGACCTAACTATCATAGATTATTGTAAAGTGATTTATCAGTCAATCATGCATAACGGGCTATATTTTTGTAATAAATTACTCATGGATTGGGAGTCAACACTCAAGTAGAAATCCCCCACCTCCCGCTTTTTCCCGATGATTGCAAAACCTAATATATAAAAACTAAAAGAGTTAACAATCCCTAACAGTTACAGAGATATTTTGGAATTATCTTTCTCTACATTTTTGCATTTCCATTCCATTTGAGATGTATATTTTTTTCTTAAATAAAAACTTTGACTTTTCTCTTTCCATTTATCTTGTAAACAAAATGATTAAAGGCAAATTGATCGCAACAAAATAAAAATTTTAGAGTTTATGTGTGGAAAAAATTAAAAAGAATAACAAATGTAAGCAAATAAAATTTATTCACAGACCACAAACGAACACAAAAGTTTTGTTTTCCAAATTTGGGAAATTCCACTAGTTCAACCCAAATGGCCTGGAAAGAAATTTCTAATTGATCTTAACATCAATTAAATATGGATATGCATGCTTGAAACATATTGAAGATGCAAATGAGCTGTGGATCCAAACCTTTTAAAGCGAACAACAAATGCTCATTAAATTCTCAAGTGAACGTGCGGTGGGATATTTACCCAAGTCAACCAAGCCATGATTTTGCCCATTTACAAAAACCTGACCTAATAATCATAGATGATTGTAAAGTGATTTATTGGTCAACCATACGGAACGGGCTTGATTTTTGTTAGAAATGGCTTACGGATTGGGAGTCAACACTAAGTTAAAATTCCCCCGCCTCCCCCTTTTTCCCAATGATTGCAAAACCTAATATATAAAAACAAAAAGAGTTTAAAATCCCTAAAAGTTATAGACACTTTTTGCAATTATCTCTCTCTACATTTGTTCATTTCCATTCCATTTTAGATCTATACTTTTTTTTAAAATCAAAACTTTGAGTTTTCACTTGCCTTTTATCGTGTAAAAAAAAAAAGGGTAAAGGCAAATAGATCCCAAGAAAATGGAAATTTTTGAGTTTATGTTTGGAAAAAAAAATGTAAGTAAAGAAAATTTAAACACATACCACAAACAAACACAAAAGTTTTGGTGTCCGTGTTTGGGGAATTCCCCTAGTTCAATCCTAATGGCTTAGAAAGTGATTTCTAATTGATCCTAACATGTTTTAAATAAGGATATGCTTGCTTGAAAAATTTTAAAGATGCAATTATCCTGTGGATCCAAACCTTTTAAAGTGAACCACAATTGCTCATTAAATTCTCAAGTTAACCTACGGTGGGATTTTTACCTGAGTCAAATAAGCCATGATTTTGACCATTTACAAAAAGTTGATTTAACAATAATAAGTGATTGTAAAGTGATTTATTGGTCAGTCATTGAGTAACGTGCTATATTTTTTTAAGAAATTAGTTATAGACTGGGAGTCAACACTCAGCTGGAAATCCCCAGCCTCCCCCTTTTTCCCGCTAATTGCAAAACCTAATATAAAAAAAACTAAAAGAGTTTACATTCCCTAAATATTACTGAGATGTTTTGGATTTATCTCTCACTACATTTGTGCATTTCCATTCCATTTTAGATGTATACTTTTGTCTTAAATCAAAACTTTGAATTTTCACTGTCCATTTATCTCGTAAACAAAAAATTACAGGAAAATAGACCACAACAAAATATTTTAGAGTTTATGTATGGAAAAAATGAAAAACATTAACAAATGTAAGTAAAGAAAATTTATTCACACACCAGACACGAACAAAAAAGTTTTGTTGTCCAACTTTGAGAAATTCCACTAGTTCAACCCTAATGGCTTGGAAAGAGATTTCTAGTTCATCCTAACATGTTTTATATATGGATATGCATGCTTGAAACATTTTAAAGATGCAAATGACCTGTGGATCACCACCTTTTAAAGTGAACAACAAACGGTAGCTTATTTTCTCAAGTGAATGTGCGGTGGGATATTTACCCGAGTCGAACAAGTCATGATTTTGCCCATTTACAAAAAGCTGACCTAACAATCATAGATGATTATAAAGTAATTTATCGGACAATCATGCGTAACATGCTATATTTTATTAAGAAAGTACTTAAGGATTGGGAGTCAACACTCAGTAAAAAATCTCTCGCCTCCCCCTTTTTCCCGATGATTGCAAACCCTAAAATATAAAAACTAAAAGAGTTGACAATCCCTAAAAGTTATAGAGACTTTTTGGATTTATCTCTCTCTACATTTGTGCATTTCCTTTCCATTTATCTCATAAACAAAAAGATTAAAGGTAAATAGATCAATACAAAATGAAATTTTTAGACTTTATGTATGGAAAAAAAAATTTAAAAATAAATAATTTAAGTAAAGAAAATTTATTCACACACCACAAACGAACACAAAAGTTTTGTTGTCCATGTTTGGGTAATTCCACTAGTTTAACCCTAATGGTTCTTAAAGTGATTTCTAATTGATCCTAACATGTTTTAAATATGGATATGCGTGCATGAAACATGTTAAAGATAAATATATCCTGTGGATCCAAATATTTAAAAGTGAACACAATTTCTCATTAAATTCTCTAGTGAATGTGCGGTGGGATATTTATCCGATTCAAACAAGCCATGATTTTGCCCATTTACATAAAGCCGACATAACAATCGTAGAGGATTGTAAAGTAATTTTATCGGACAGTCAAGTGTAACGGGCTATATTTTTGAAGAAATGACTTATGGATTGGGAGTCAACACTAAGTTAGAAATCCCCCGCCTCCCCCATTTTCCCGACTATTGCAATACCTAATATATAAAAACTAAAAGAGTTTACAATCCCTAAAAGTTACAGAGACTTTTTGGAATTATCTTTCTCTACATTTGTGCATTTCCATTATATTTTAGTAGTATTCGTTTTTCTTAAATTAAAACTTTGAGTTTTCACTTTCCATTTATCTCGTAAACAAAAAGATTAATGGAAAATAGATCAGAATAAAATGAAAATTTTAGAGTTTTTGTATGGAAAAAATTAAAATCAATAACAAATGTACGAAAAGAAAATTTATTTCCACACCACAAACGAACACAAAAGTTTTGTTGTCCAAGTTTGGGAAATCCCACTAGTTAACCCCTAATGGCTTGGAAAGAGATTTCTAATTCATCCTAACATGTTTTAAATATGGATCTGCATGCTTGAAACATGTTAAAGATCAAATGAGCTGTGGATCCAAACCTTTTAAAGCGAACAACAAATGTTCATTAAATTCTCAAGTGAACGTGCGGTGGGATATTTACCCGAGTCAAACAAGCCATGATTTTGCCCATTTTCAAAAAGCTTACCTAAAAATCATAGATGATTGTAAAGTGATTTATCGGTCAATCATGCGTAATGAGCTATATTTTTGGAAGAAATGACTTATGAATTTGGAGTCAAAACTCAGTTAAAAATCTCCCACCTCCCCCTTTTTCCCGATGATTGCAAAACCTAATATGTAAAACTAAAAGAGTTTACAATCACTAAAAGTTACAGAGATATTTTGGAATTATCTCACTCTACAGTTGTGCATTTCCTTTCCATTTTAGATGTATACTTTTTTCTTAAATCAAAACTTTGAGTTTTCACTTTCCATTTATATCATAAACAAAAAGATTAAAGGAAAATGAATCACAACAAAATGAAACTTTTAGAGTTTATGTATGGAATAATTAAAAACAATAACAAATGTTTGTAAAGAAAATTTATTCTATTTAATTTATGGAAAAGTAAAATACTTCATTGACATCAATAACTTGTTGTAATCAGAGTACATGAACCTCTATTTATAATAGAGGAAGGTAGTAGAGTCCAATTACAATAAAACTACCCTTGTCCCAATTACACCCAAACTCTAACTCTTAGATATATGTCCTAACATAATTAAATAACTCAATATTGATAAAAGACACACATAATTCAAACTAAAACTCTTCTTGCTCGTGACCCTAAGATAAAGATACTTTTGTGAGTCCTTCTTGATCTTCCAACTGATATGATAAAGATGCTAGCTCATGGTAATCATTGTGGGTCCTACTTCTTATGGGCTTGGGCCCATCTTGTGGTCCTTCCTTGGTCATGTGGCCCATCTTATAATAATCTTAGATATATGGGTCTTCCTTGGTCATGGGGGCTTGAGCTTATCTTCCAACACTCCCCCTCAAGCTAGGGGTGAGAGAACAACATGAACTCCCAGCTTGCTGCAAATGATGTATAGAATATTTTTTTATAAAATGTCACATCTTCCAATATGCCTTCATTTTCCAATACTCCCCCTCACACTGTTGCGTCCTTCATTGAGGCCCTGCAACATTATATAAGTGAGAGTAAAAATCACTCCTAGGTGGTAAGCCAATGATTCACACTCTAGTCCTAATGATGGATGTAGGGCACACTCTGTCTTCTATCGGTAGTGAGTCTATCGGCATTGCTCTAAAGTGTCCACCACCGTGTCATGGAGACATAAAAACCATTACAGAGAAGGGGGGGGATTACATTGATGTAATAATAAGTTCCTCCGTCATGGACTTCCAACCACAAATAATTTTGATCTTTTTGACGGGGATGAAGTTCCACTGTCATGGACTTCCAACCAAAAATAATTTTGATCTTTTTGACAGGGATGAAGTTCCTCCGTCATGGACTCCCAACCACAAATAATTTTGATCTTTTTGACGGAGTAAAAAAATGATGACATGAGGCCACCTCTTCTTCAATAATAATGTCCCCAAACAGACATAATAGTTGAATGACCATTGACTATTCTAAGATCAATATCTCCTCGAAATTTGAAGCTTTCTGCTGCCGCTCGAACCTCTTTTTCAATATGACCTTTGCTGCTTCAAATATTGATTTCTCTTTGTAGATAACTTAGATAAAAAATTGATTGAATAGGTAAAAGAATAGGCATACATATATTTATTTTGATATATAATTCTCCATATAAAGTCTAGTTCTTGATAGCAAAAAATACTTTGGAATCGGAAGATTGCTCCTGCTGCTCAAACATTTTTTTCAATCTGACCTTCGCTCATCCAAGTATCGATATCTCTCTGTAGGTAACCCTGATTGGAACAAATAGTATTTCTTTGGAAAGTAGACTCAATATCTTTCCATCAATATATAATATGCAATAAGAAAATCTCCGTATAGAGGAAAAAAATGCAAAGAAAAATACGGGTATAGGGACTAAAAAATTACTACGAACCTAGACCTAGGGTTTAGGGTTTACAGAAAAGGACTTTCAATTCACAGGACCTGCTCTGATACCATGTTGAATTTATGGAAAAGTAAAAGACTTCATTTACATCAATAACTTGTTGTAATCAGAGTACATGAACCTCTATTTATAATAGAGGAAGTAGTAGAGTCCAATTACAATAAAACTACCCTCGTCCCAATTACACCCACATTCTTACACTTAAAGATAAGTCCTAACATAATTAAATAACTCAATATTCATAAAAGACAAACATAACTCAAACTAAAACTCTTCTTAGTTGTGACCCTAAGATAAAGATACTTTTGTGAGTCCTTCTTGATCTTCCAACTAATAAGGATGCCAGCTCATGGTAATCATTGTGAGTCATACTTATTATGGGTTTGGGCCCATCTTGTGGGCCTTGGTCATGTGGCCCATCTTATAATAATCTTAGATATGTGGGCCTTCCTTGGTTGTGTGGGCTTGAGCTTATCCTCCAACATATTCACACACCACAAACAAACACAAAAGTTTTGTTGTCCAAGATTGGGAAATTCCACTAGTTCAACCCTAATGGCTTGGAAAGAGATTTCTAATTCATTCCAACATTTCTAAATATGGATATATGCAAATGATCTGCGGATCCAAACTTTTAAAAGCGAACAACAAATGCTCATTAAATTCTCAAGTGAACATGCAGTGGGATATTTACCTGAGTCAACCAAGCCATGATTTTGCCCCTTTACAAAAAGCTGACCTAACAATCATAGATGATTGCAAAGTGATTTATTAGTCAATCATGGGTAACAGGCAATATTTTTTTTAAGAAATTACTTATGGATTTGGAGTCAACACTTAGTTAAAAATCCCCCGCCTCCCCCTTTTTCTCGATGTTTGCAATATCTAATATATAAAAACTAAAAGAGTTTACAATCCAAAAGGTTACTGAGAATTTTTGGAATTATCTCTCTCTACATTTGTGCATTTCCATTCTATTTTAGATGTATTCTTTTTTATTAAATCAAAACATTGAGTTTTCACTTTCCATTTATCTCGTCAACAAAAAGATAAAAGGACAATTTTATAGTTTATGTATGAAAAAAATTAAAAACAATAACTAATCTAAAAAAACAATTTATTCACTCACCACAAATGAACACAAAAGTGTTTTTGTCCAAGTTTGGGAAATTCCTCTAGTTAACCCCTAATGGCTTGGAAAGAGATTTCTAATTCATCCTACCATGTTTTAAATATGGATATTCATGCATGCAACATGTTAAAGATGCAAATGACATGTGGATCAAAACCTTTTAAAGCGAACAACAAAATCCTCATTAAATTTTCAAGTGAACGTGCTATGGGATATTTACCCAAATCAAACAAGTCATGATTTTGCCCATTTACTAAAAGCTGACCAAACAAACATAGATTATGGTAATGTGATTTATCGGTCAATCATACGTAACGGGCTATATTTTTTAAAAAAATGACTAATTGATTTGGAATCAACACTCAGTTAAAAATCCCCCGCCTCCCCCTTTTCCTCGATTATTGAAAAACCCAATATATAAAAACTAAAAGAGTTTAAATTCCCTAAAATTTACAGAGACTTTTTGGAATTATCTCTATCTACATTTGTGCATTTCCATTCTATATTAGATGTATTCTTTCTTTTTAAATCAAAACTCAGAGTTTCACTTTCCATGTATCTCGTAAACAAAAAGACTAAAGCAAAAATAGATCACAAGAAAATGAAAATTTTAGAGTTTTGTACGGAAAAAGTTAAAATAATAACTAATGTAAGTAAAGAAAATTTATTCACACGCCACAAACGAACACAAAAGTTTTGTTGTCCAAGTTTCGAAAATTCCACAAGTTAACCCCTAATGGCTTGAAAAGAGATTTCTAATTCATACTAACATGATTTAAATATGGATATGCATGCTTGAAAGACGTTCAAGAGGCAAATGACCTGTGGATCCAAACCTTCTAAAGCGAACATCAAATGCTCATTAAATTCTCAAGTAAACGTGCAGTGGGATATTTACCCGAGTCAAACAAGCCATGGTTTTGCCCATTTACAAAAACCTGACCTGACAATCATAGATGATTGTAAAGTGATTTATCAGTCAATCATGTGTAACGGTCTATATTTTTGTAAGAAATAACTAATGGATTGGGAGTCAACACTCAGTTAAAAATCCCCAGCCTCCCCCTTTTTCCCGATGATTGCAAAACCTAATATATAAAAACTAAAAGAGTTTACAATCCCTAAAAGTTACAGCAACTTTTCTGAATTATCTCTCTCTACAATTTTGCATTTCCATTCCATTTTAGATGTATATTTTTTTCTTAAATCAAAACTTTGAGTTTTCACTTTCCATTTAACTCGTGAACAAAAAGATTAAAGGCAAATAGATCACAACAAAATGAAAATTTTAGACTTTATGATTGTAAAGTGATTTATCGGTCAATCATGCATAATTGGCTATATTTTATTAAAAAATTACTTATGGATTGGAAGTAAACACTCAGTTAAAAATCCCCTGCCTCCCCCTTTTTCCTAATGATTATAAAACCTAATGTATAAAAACTAAAAGAGTTTACAATCCCTAAAATTTGCAAAGATTTTTTGAAATTGTCTCTCTCTCTCTACATTTGTGCATTTCCATTCCATTTTTTATGTATAATTTTTTCTTAAATCAAAATTTTGAGTTTTTGCTGTCCATTTTTCTCATGAACAAAAAGATTAAAGGCAAATAGATCGCAACCAAATAAAAATTTTAGAGTTTATGTGTGGAAAAAATCAAAAATAATAACAAATTTTAGTAAAGAAATTTTTTTCACACACCACAAACGAACAAAAAAGTTTTGTCCAAGTTTGGAAAATTCCACTAGTTCAATCGTAATGGCTTGGAAAGAGATCTGTAATTCATCCTAATATGTTTTAAATATGGATATGCATGCCTGAAACATGTTCAAGATGCAAATGACCTGTGGATCCATATATTTTAAAGCGAACAACAAGTTCTCATTAAATTCTCATGTGAACATGCGGTGGGATATTTACCCGAGTCAAACAAGCCACGATTTTGCCTTTTTACAAAAAACTGAGCTAACAATCATAGATGATTGCAAAGTGATTTATCAATCAATCATGTGTAACACGGGATATATTTTTGTAAGAAATGACTAATGGATTGGGAGTCAACACTCAATTGAAAATCCCCCGCCTCCCCCTTTTTCCCGATGATTGCAAAACCTAATATATAAAAACTAAAAGAGTTTACAATCCCTAAAAGTTACAGCAACTTTTTGGAATTATCTCTCTCTACATTTGTGCTTTTCCATTCCATTTTTATGTATACTTTTTTCTTAAATCAAAACTTTGAGTTTTCACTTTCCTTTTAACCCGTGAACAAAACGATTAAAGGCAAATAGATCACAACAAAATGAAAACTTTAGAGTTAATATATGGAAAAAATTTAAAACAATAACAAATGTTAGTAAAGAAAATTTTGTTCACACACCACAAATGAACACAAAAGTTTTGTTGTTCAAGTTTGGGAAATTCCACTAGTTCAACCCTAATGGCTTGGAATGTGATTTCTAATTCATCCTAACATGTTTTAAATATGGATATGCTTGCTTGAAACATGTTAAAGATGCAAATGACCTGTGGATGCAAACCTTTCAAATCGAACAACAAATGCTCATTAAATTCTCAAGTGAACGTGTTGTGGGATATTTACCCGACTCAGACCAGCCATGACTTTGCCCATTTAAAAAAAGCTAACCTAACAATTACAGATGATTGTAAAGTGATTTATCGGTCAATCATACGTAACGGTCTATATTTTTTTGAGAAATGTGTTGTATTTAGGATCCTTTTTCCATAATCCGGAGCAAGAGAAAGAAGAAAGAAAAAAGGGAAAAGGGAAGAAGAGCTCTCGGGTAGAGAGAAGAAAAAATAAAAGAGCACAGATAGGTTTCACCAAGCAAAGGGAGAGAGAGAGAGAGTAACTCAAGAATGAGATGTGTAACTTCATTAATTTCAAATTACAACACCTCTATTTATAGTGGAGGTGGAGGTAGAGTCCTTACACAATTAGCCTTTGAATCCTAATTAAATTTCAACTCTAACTATTTAAGATAAGTCTATTTAAACCAAACTACTAGAAGCATAATATAAGTTGAACTAGAACTCTTGATTTCTTCACATGACTATAGGGGAGAAGGCCAGATCGTTCCCTTATCCCTGTGGGTTCCTTGTGATCCTCCAGCTCATCTTGATAAGGTTGAAAACTCGTGAGATATTTGGGGGACCCACTTGATCTTCAAGTCTTCTAACTCAATTCTGCACGTGCTTCATGATTCCTTAACTCGTGCTTGCTTGGGTGAGGAATTTTCTTGGTGTCCTACGTCCTCAGGGTGAGTCCCACCAACTCAAGCATCATGGTGGGTCCCACATTGTAACACTCCCCCTCAAGTTGGGGGTGAGAAGACATCATAAATGCCCAGCTTGCTGCATATGGTAGACATAATCTTGTTCGTGACTGGCTTGGTGAGAATGTCTGCAACTCGATTTTGTGATGATATATGCTTCAAAGATAAGAAACTAGCTTGGAACTTTTCTCGTATAAAATGGCAATCTGCTTGATTGTCACAGTATAGATCTATTGGAACTTTTTTGTAGAATCCCAACTCAGTGAGAAGATATCTTATCCATATGAGTTCACTAACGGTGTGTGCCATGGCTTTGTGTTCTACTTCTGCACTCGATTGTGTTGCTTTTCCATGTAACCTGATTTCGTCCAACCATCGTACAAAATCCCGAAGTAGATTTTTTGTCATCTAAGGATCCAATCCAGTCTGCATTTGAGAATCCTTCGATGTTGAAGTGACCATGATTTTTATATAGAAGTCCCCTTCCAGGAGTTCTTTTCAGATATCGTAGTATTCTTTCAAGTGCTTGCCAATGACTATGTTGTGGCTTGTGCATGTATTGACTTACCACACTTACTATGTATGAAATATCCAGCCTTGTTACACACAGGTAAATAAGTCATCCCACTTGGCTTTTATATTTTCCAATATCTACATCTTGTCCAGTGCCTCCACATAATTTTGTGTTTGCATCCATAGGAGTGTCTGCTAGTTTGCATCCCATCATTCCTGTTTCTTTTAGTAGATCAAGAGCATACTTCCTTTGGGATAGGACAATCCCATGTCTGGATTGTAACACTTCAATACCCAAGAAATATTTGAGTAATCCAAGATCATTTGTCTTGAATTTTGCACATATTTTCTCTTTTGTTTTATGAATACCCTCAGAATCGCTTCTAGTTAAAATAATATCATCAACATATACAGCTAGAATCACCTTACCTCTCGCTGTATTTTCAATAAATACTAAGTGATCTGCAGAGCATCTGTGAAAACTGGCCCGTTTGATGGCTTAACTAAATTTCTTAAACAATGCCGGAGGGGATTGCTTTAGACCATATAGAGATTTTTTAAGGCGGCATACGGACTCCCCTTCAACCACATACCCAGGTGGTTGTTGCATGTAAAATTTCTTCTTTAATATCACCATTTAGAAATGCATTTTTTACATCCAGATGATATATTGGCCATGATGAATTGGCTGCCAGAGATAATAAGATACGTACTGAGTTCATTTTTTCCACTGGAGAGAAGGTTTCTTTGTAATCAATTCCATAACACTGAGTATAACCTTTTGCAACCTGTCGAGCCTTCAGTCATGCAATGGACCCATCCAGATTGTGTTTGATAGTATAAACCCACTTGCAACAACGGGTTTTTTATCTGTGGGAAGAGGAACCAATGACCATTTATGATTGTCATTAAGTGCCTTCATTTCTTCATGCATTGCGCCTTCCGCCCTGGATATTGTAGAGCTTCCTGATATGACTATAGAATAGATATGGAGGAAATAAAAGAAAGAAACTGACAACATAAAGGTGAGAGGCGATGATGAGACACAAAATTGGAAATAGGATGAGAAGTAGAAGGTTGAGTGCATGATCAAGGTTTTTTCTTATAGAAATAGGGCGAGTATCATATTGAGGACCAAAAATAACTGGTGATGAAGGACTTATCTCTGGTGGATCTGTTAACTCGGCAGGTGTGGTGTCGGCCACTTGCACTGGGGGTTGAATGATCTCTGTATCATGAGGCACAACCGGTCTATGGGAACTTGGTACTGAGGATAGACCAGGAGGAGCGCTATCAGAATAATATGAGGAGTATTCAAAAAATGTTACATCCCTGGACACAAATGAACGTTGAAGAGTAGGACTATAACAAACATAACCCTTTTGTGTCCAAGAGTATCCCAAGAAAATATACTTGATAGATTTAGGATCAAGTTTGCTATGTCTAGGTAATGAGTTATGAACAAAACATTGACATCCAAAGACTTTCAACGGTAATGAAAATGGATCATCATTTGGTAATAATCTAGACTAGGGAGATTTATTACAAAGAACAGTAGCTGGTAGACAATTAAAAAGAAAGTAAGCCGTAAGGATGGCATGAGGCCAATAAAAGTACGGAAATTTCATGGCATATAACAAACCTCGAGCTACCTCAAGAATATGATGATTTTTCGGTTCGGCTACACCTTTTTTTTTAGAAGTGTAGGCACATGATGTTTGATGGATAATGTCATTTTCTTGACAAAAAGAGTCAAGGTCTTTGCAAATGTATTCTTTGGCATTATCAGACTTGAGAATTTTAATTTTCTAACCAAATTGTGTGAGTACCATAGTGTGAAATGACTTTAAAATGTATGGTATCTCAGAACGCTCCTTAAAAACAAACAACCAAATTGTGTGAGTGAAATCATCAATAAAAGTAATAAAATATTTTGCTTGAGAAATATTAGAGACATTCAAGGGCCCCCAAACATCAATATGAATTAATGAATATGGAGTCTCACTTTTGACTTCTAGACGAGGAGAGTATGTACTCCTTTGATGTTTACTCAATTAATAGACCTAACAACAAAATTCTGACTTGACTTTAAGAGATGGAAACATATAATGAAGAGAATGTGCAGAAGGATGTCCCAACTGATTGTGCCATACCGTGTCTCATTTTCAATAGTAGAAACCATATTGATTTTTGTCACGTCCAAGTATTAAAGGCCCCCTTGTTCATGGCCTCCACCAAGCACCTGCTTCATTACAAGATCTTGAAAGGCACATGCAGTGGGTGAGAAGGTAATCGAGCAATTAAAATATTTTGTAAGTTGATTAACAGATAATAGGTTCAAAGGAAAGGTAGGAACAAAAAGAATATCAGTGAGCGGAAGCAATGGGGTGAAAAAAGTGGAACCTTTCCCTTGGACTTTGGTTTGAGAATCGTCATCTATGGTAACAAACTTGTGTGAAAAACACAGAGATAGAGAAAGTAATAAATTTTTGTTACCTATAAGATGCTCGAAGGCTCCTGAATATATTATCCAGGATGAAGATGAGGCAGATAGCATACCTGAAACGGTAGCGGCAACAGTAATTGCAGAGGAACTAGGAGAAGAACCTAGCATTGTCTTCATTTTCTGAAATAGCTCATACTCTTTGTCAGTGATATTTTTCTGTGCGAATGTTTTTGTGGGATGTTCTTTTTTTGTATCAATCAAAAAGGCTTGATTAGCCCTTGTCAATTCTGAATTTTCATTTGCTTTATAGCATATTTCTTTATAATGGCCATATTTTCCACAGTAAGTGCCTGCCCTGTAATGGCAGTGATCTATAGTGTGGCCAAAAAATTTACAATGAGTACATTTGGTATCATCTGTTCTGCCAGCACCAGTCCTTCCACCTCTTCCTCTGCCCCCTCTATAACCTCTACCTTGGCCTCGGCCGCGGTCAAATGATGATCCTCTATGATCAGAATACATAGCGGATGATACATCATTAGTTGAGGAAGAAGTGTCTGGAATACGAAGTAGTATGGCACACACATCATCAAACTTTGGGACAACATAAGCACTCAAAAGTTGACT
Organism: Aristolochia californica; assembly: GCF_029961685.1. Lineage (NCBI taxonomy): Eukaryota > Viridiplantae > Streptophyta > Magnoliopsida > Piperales > Aristolochiaceae > Aristolochia > Aristolochia californica. The sequence goes on along the minus strand of NW_027181881.1, from coordinate 17,016,630 downwards.
CTTGGCAATCTCAAGATGAGGTTTAATATTTGCATGACAAATAGCAGTAATTAAGGATTCCTTCTGTTTGTCTTGGATAGAAATATCAGTGGTTGAGAGCTGAGCTAACTTTCACTCTTGAAGAAAGCCTCTAAAACGGGCCAAGTACTCATGAATATTTTCTCCTTGTTTAGTATCAAAATTCTTTGGAGAATATCATAGGGTCTATGTAGTGTATCCAGGCATGAGTATAGTTTAGCACATATCTTCCAAATTTGGTTAGCAGTATCAAGATGAATAACATTACTAGAGACAAATTCTTCCATGCTATTTATTAGCCAACCAATTACCAAAGTATCATTCTTCACCCATTTCATATAAAAGATATCATCTTCATCAACAGGTGGTCCTCGGGTAGTGAGGTGACCAAGTAGGTCTTCTGTTATAAGAAACCTCCGAACCGATGTGGACCAACTCCTAAAATTGGATACCCCATGTAAGGGTATGGTGGTGATTCTCAGTATATCACTTTGATATTCATATTTTCGTCAGCCATGATAGGCCTTTCTTCAAAAAGAATTTCTAATAATAACACCAAGTAGCACTTCTTCAATCAACTTGATGTATGGGAAAATTTAGCATCAATGCTAAATTATTAATCTTATTTTTTTTCAACAACCACTCATAAGAGGCTCAATAACATTCTTCTATATCAGGGAACTCTTATCCCACGAAAAAAAATCCAATAATCTGATTATGGACTGGTTTCGGTAAATAGAAATTCCAAACTGATAAAACGGTTTTGATAGCTCCTTATAGATAGAGAGGCATGCATATTCATAAAATAATAAGACGAAAGCATTCACATATTCATCCTTGAATCATCTTCTAAATTCAAAAACCTATAGCGTAAAAAAAAAAAATTTGAACACTTATCTCTTGGCTTGTGTTCTTCCTTTATAAAAGAGCCTTCTTTGAGTGGTGTTGATCATCACTTCTCTAGAGCATTCCTTTGACAAGGGATCCTAAAGATAATGCTCTGATACCATGTTGAGTTTAGGATTCCTTTTCCTTAATCACAAGCAAGAGAATGAAGAAAGGAAAAAGATAAAAGGGAAGAAGAGCTCTCGGGTAGAGAGAAGAAAAAATAACAGAGCAAAGAGAGGTTGAGCCAAGCAAAGGGAGAGAGAGAGAGTAACACGAGAATGAGATGTGTAACTTGATTAATTTCAAATTAAAACACCTCTATTTATAATAGAGGAGGATGTACAGTCCTTAAAAAATTAGCCTTTCAATTCTAATTACATTCCAACTCTAACTCTCTAAGATATATCTACTTAAACCAAACTACGAGAAGCTTAATATAAGTTGAACTAGAACTCTTGCTTTCTTTACGTTGACTATAGGGGAGAAGGCCAGACATTATAACAAAATGACTTATGGATTGAAGTCAACATTCAGTTAAAAATCCCTCGCCTCCCCCTTTTTCCCGAACATTGTCAAACCTAATATATAAAAACTAAAAGAGCTTACAATCCCTAAAAGTTACAGTGACTTTTTGGAATTATCTCTCTCTACATTTGTGCATTTCCATTCCTTTTTAGATGTATACTTTTTTCTTAAATCAAAACTATGAGTTTTCACTTTCCATTTATCTCATGACCAAAAAGATTAAAGGCAAATAGATCACAACAAAGTAAAAAATTTAGATTTTATGTTTGAAAAAAAATTAAAAACAATAAAAAATGTAAGTAAGAAAATTTATTCACACACCACAAACGAACAAAAAAGTTTTGTTGTCCAAGTTTTGGAAATTCCACAAGTTCAACCCTAATGGCTTAGAAAGAGATTTCTAATTCATCCTAACATGTTTTAAATATGGATAAACATACTTGAAACATGTTAAAGATGTAAATGACCTGTGGATCCAAACCTTTTAAAGTGCACAACAAATTCTCAACAAATTCTCAAGTTAACGTGTGGTGGGATATTTACCCGAGTCAAATAAGCCATGATTGTGCCCATTTACAAAAAGCTGACCTAACAATCATAGATGATTGTAAACTAATTTATCGGTCAATCATGCATATCGGGCTATATTTTTGTAAGAAATGACTTATGGATTGGAAGTCAACACTCAATAAAAAATCATCTGCCTCCTCCTTTTTCCCGATGATTGCAAAACCTAATATATAAAAACTAAAAGAGTTTACAATCCCTAAAATTTACAAAGACATTTTGGAATTATATCTCTCTACATTTGTGCATTTCCATTCCATTTTAGATGTATACTTTTTTCTTAAATCAAAACTTTGAGTTTTCACTTTCCATTTGACTCACAAACAAAAAGATTAAAGGCAAATAGATCACAACAAAATGAAAATTTTAAGGTATATGTATGGAAAAAATTAAAAACAATAACAAATGTAAGAAAAGAAAATTTATTCACACACCACAAACGAACACAAAAGTTTTGTTGTCAAATTTTGGGAAATTCCACTAGTTCCACCGTAATGGCTTGGAAAGAGATTTCTTTGTTGCTTTCAATATGGATTTGCATTCTTGAAACATGTTAAATATGCAAATGACATATGGATCCAAACCTTTTAAAGAGAACAATAAATGCACATTAAATTCTCAAGTGAACGTGCGGTGGGATATTTACCCGAGTCAAGCAAGCCATGATTTTGCCCATTTACAAAAAGCTAACCTAACAATCACAAATGATTATAAAGTGATTTATCGGTCAATCACACGTAACAAGCTATATTTTTGTAAGAAATGGCTTATGGATTGGGAGTCAACACTCAGTTAAAAATCCCCCGCCTCCCTCTTTTTCCTGATGATTACAAAATCTTATATATAAAAACAAAAAGATTTTACAATCCCTAAAAGTTACAGAGACTTTTGAAATTATGTCTCTCTACATTTGTCCATTTCCATTCCATTTTAGATGTATAATTTTTCCTTAAATCAAAACTTTGAGTTTTCACTTTCCATTTATCTCGTAAACTAAAAGATTAAAGGCAAATAGATCACAACAAAATTAAAATTTTAGAGTTTATGTATGGAAAAAATTAAAAACAATAACAAAAGTAAGAAAAGAAAATTTATTCACAGACCACAAACAAACACAAAAGTTTTGTTTTCCAAGTTTTTGAAGTTCCTCTAGTTTAAACCTAATGGCTTGGAAAGAGATTTCTAATTCATCCTAACATGTTTTAAATATTGATATGTATGCTTGAAACATGTGAAATATACAAATGACCTGTGGATCCAAATATTTTAAGACGAACAACAAATGCTAATTATATACTCAAGTAAACATGCGGTGGGATAGTTACCCAAGTCAAACAAGCCATGATTTTTCCCAAAAACAAAAAGCTGACCTATCAATCCTAAATGATTGTAAAGTGATTTATCGATCAATCAAAGGTAATGGGCTATATTTTTGTAAGAAATGACTTATGGATTGGGAGTCAACACTAAGTTAAAAATCCCCCGCCTCCCCCTTTTTCTTGATGATTGCAAAACCTAATATATAAAAACTTAAAGAGTTTAAAATCCCTAAAGTTACAGAGACTTTTTGGAATTATCTCACTCTACATTTGTGCATTTCCATTCCTTTTTAGATGTATATTTTTTTCTTAAATCAAAACTTTGAGTTTTCACTTACTATTTATCTCGTAAAAGAAAAGATTAAGGGCAAAAAGATCACAACAAAATGTAAATTTTATAGTTTGTGTATGAAAAAATTAAAAACAATAACAAATGTAAGTAAAGAAAATGTATTCAGACACCACAGACGAACGTAAAAGCTTTGTTGTCCAAGTTTAGGAAATTAATGGTTCAACTCTAATGGCTTGGAAAGAGATTTCTAATTCATTCTAACATGTTTTAAATATGGATATGTTTGCTCGAAACAAGTTAAAGATGCAAATGACATGTAGATCCAAACCTGTTAAAGCGAACAACAAATGCTCATTAAATTCTCAAGTGAATGTGTGTGGGATATTTACCCGCATCAAACAAACCATGATTTTGGCCAATTACAAAAAATTTGACGTAACAATCATATATGATTGTGAAGTGATTTATCGGTCAATCATGCATCACAGGCTATATTTTTGTAAGAAATTACATATGGATTGGGAGACAACACAGTTAAAAATCCCCCGCCTCCCCCTTTTTCCCGATGATTGCAAAACCTAATATATAAAAACTAAAAGAGAATACAATCCCTTAAGTTATAGAGACTTTTTGGATTTATCTCTCACTACATTTGTGTATTTCCATACCATTGTAGATATTTACTTTTTTCCTAAATCAAAACTTTGAGTTTTCACTTTCCATTTATCTCATAAACAGAAAGATTAAAGGCAAATAGATCACAACAAAATGAAAATTTTAGAGTATATGTACGGAAAAAATTTAAAACAATAACAAATCTAAGTAAAGAAAATTTATTCACACACCACAAACGAACACAAAAGTTTTGTTGTCCAAGTTTTGGAAATTCCACTAGTTCAACCCTAATGGCTTGGAAAAAGATTACCAATTGATCCTAACATGTTTTAAATATGGATATGCATGCTAGAAACATGTTAAAGATGCAAATTGCCTATGGATCCAAACCTTTTAAAGTGAACAACAAGTGCTCATTAAATTCTCAAGTGAACGTGCGGTGGGATATTTACACGAGTCAAACAAGCCATGATTTTTCCCATTTACAAAAAGCTGAGCTAACAATCATAGATGATTGTAAAGTGATTTATTGGTCAATCATGCGTAACAGGCTATATTTTTGAAAAAAACAACTTATGGATGGGAAGTGAACACTCAGTTAAAATTCGACCGCCTCCCCCTTTTTCCCAATGATTGCAAAACCTAATAGATAAAAACTAAAAGAGTTTACAATCCCTAAAAGTTACGAAGACTTTTTGGAATTATCTCTCTCTACATTTGTGCATTTCCATTTCATTTTAGATGTATACTTTTTTCTTACATAAAAACTTTGTGTTTTCACTTTCCATTTATCCTGTAAACAAAAAGATTAAAGGAAAAAAGATCACAACAAAAGGCAAATTTTATACTTTATGTATGGAAAAAATTAAAAACAATAACAAATTTAAGTAAAGAAAATTAATTCACACACAACTAACTTACACAAAAGTTTTGTTGTCGAAGTTTGGGAAATTCCACTAGTTCAACCCTAATGGCCTAGAAAGAGATTTTTAATTGATCCTAACATGTTTTAAATATGGATATGCATGCTTGAAACATGTTCAAGAAGCAAATGGCCTGTGGATCCAAATTTTTTAAAGCGAACAACAAATGCTCATTAAATTCGTATGTGAACGTGGGTTGGGATATTTACCCAAGTCAAACATGCCATGATTTTGCCCATATAAAAAAAGTTGACCTAACAATCATAGATGATAGTAAAGGGATTTATCGGTCAATCATGCGTAATGGGTTATATTTTTGTAAGAAATGACTTATGGATTGGGAATCAACACTCAGTTAAAAATCCCCTGCCTCCTTAGTTTTTCATGATGATTGCAAAACCTAATATATAAAAACTAAAAGAGTTTAAAATCACTAAAAGTTACTGAGACTTTTTGGAATTATCTCTCTCAACATTTGTGCATTTCTATTCCATTTTAGATTTATATTTTTTTCTAAAATAAAAACTTTAAGTTTTCACTTTCCATTTATCTAGTAAACAAAAAGATTAAAGGCAAATAGATCACAATAAAATAAAAAATTTAGAGTTTATGTATGGTAAAAATTAAAAATAATAACAAATGTAAGTAAAGAAAATTTATTCACACACCACAAACGAACACAAAAGTTTTGTTTTCCAAGATTGGGAAATTCCACTAGTTCAACCCTAATGGCTTAGAAAGAGATTTCTAATTCATCCTAACATGTTTTAAAGATGGATATGCATGCTTGAAACATGTTAAAGATACAAATGACCTATGGATCCAAACCTTTTAAAGTGAACAACAAATTCTCAATAAATTCTCAAGTGAACGTGTGGTGGGATATTTACACGAGTCAAACAAGCCATGATTTTTCTCATTTACGAAAAACTGACCAAAAAATCATAGATGATTGTCAAGTGATTTATTGATCAATCATGTGTAACGGTCTATATTTTTTTAAGAAATTACTTATGGATTGGGAGTCAACACTCAGTTAAAAATCCCTCGCCTCTCCCTTTTTCCACATGATTGCAAAACCTAAAATATAAAAACTAAAGGAGTTTACAATCCCTAAAAATTACAGAGACTTTTTGAAATTATTTCTTTCAACTTTTGTGCATTTCTATCCCATTTTAAATTTATACTTTTTTCTTAAATCAAAACTTTGAGGTTTCACTTTCCATTTATCACGTAAACAAAAAAATTAAAGGTAAATATATCACAACAAAAATAAAAAATTTAGAGTTTATGTGTGGAAACAATTGAAAACAATAACATATGTAAGTAAAGAAAATTTATTCACACACCACAAAATAACACAAAAGTTTTGGTGTCCAAGTTTGGGAAATTCCACTAGTTCAAGCCTAATGGCTTGGAAAGAGATTTCTAATTCATTCTAACATGTTTTAAATAAGGATATGTGAGCTTGAAACATGTTAAAGATGATAATGACATGTGGATCCAAACCTTTTAAAGCGAAACACAAATGCTCATTAAATTCTCAAGTGAACATGTGGTGGGATATTTTCCCGAGTCAAACAAGCCATGATTTTTTCTGTTTACAAAAAGTTGACCTAACAATCATAGATGATTGTAAAGTGATTTATCGGTCAATCATGCGTAACGGGCTATATTTTTTTAAGAAATTACTTATGGATTGGGAGTCCACACCAAGTTAAAAATCCCCCGCCTCCCCCTTTTTCCCGATGATTGCAAAACCTAATATATAAAAACTAAAAGAGTTTAAAATCCCTAAAAGTTACAGAGACTTTTTGGAATTATCTCTCTTTACATTTGTGCATTTCAATTCTGTTGATTTTTAGGACTCCATAATTTAAGTCATGGAGAAAAATGAGAGTGACACAATTGAGAGAAAACTGGAGGTTATGGACTTAATCCAAACCCTCCCCAATAAGGTATATTTATAGATATCCAAACATCCAATATTAAGTATACCCTTCACCCTAATAAGAGTAAAGAAGAGATAGGAAACGTAAACTAATTACATCAATGCCACCCTAATTACATCATATATTCCAACACCCCACCCCCCCCCCCCTCAAGCAGGGAGGTAATGGCAATGATCCCAACTTGAACCAAATAACATAAATGTAATAATAATCTCACGGTGTCCCAAGGATAAGTCCAAAACTGGACACAAACTCTCAAAAGGTAAAACATGGGTGATAAAACATAAGTCGAAACCAAACTTGAAGGATTTCGAACGAATATTGTCACAATAATCAATAAAGTGGGTAATGCTTGTCATTCACTAGACGGCTATAAAAGACCCACGGATAAAAATGAAAAGTCTCAATAGACTTAAAACACCCATAGGAATAAAAGGGACAACCAAAGTAATGCTTTAAAAAGGGTTGGCCAATAAGGGAAAGTGAGAGCCAAATAAAGGATGGTAGGAGAAAGACTATCGAAGGGTAATGGGTAATGGGTAATGGGTAAAGAGGAATATACAATGCTAATACCACCATGTGATTTATTTTTCTAAGAAATTCAAATTTTGCATCAAACGAACCAATGCCAACGACAGTCAGCAAATAATGAACACAAGGCAAGCAATTGAGGAGTTCTTCTTCTAAAATAATGTCTCAATCAAAGAGACACAATAGCAGTATCGGAAATAGGCCAATGTCGAGATAACATGCACCATATGTGCAGTTGTATAGTATCGGATAACTGGTAAATAATAGAAGTCCTTAAGAGTAACAAGGACATATGAAATAGTCTATAGCAAGTCCATCAGTAAAAGAAGAAGTTGCACAAAATCCAGGTAATAATCCAAGATAATAATCCAGCCGAAGACCGAGAATAGAGTTGAACCGAGTCAAATAATAGACCAATATAATGGAGTCACGGAAAAAATAAGTATAAAACTCGAGATCGGAACCCGTAAAACTGAGGCAAAAAATAAGTGGGTCGATCCGAGTTGACTCGGTCAGGAACAGAACCAGTAACTGCCCTCGGGTTGCTGGGTTGTGTCAAAAGCTGAACCGGCACCACATTAATTTTTTCGTAACTCAGGAAAAAGATACGAACGGCTTCTTCGTCTTCCTCTTGTCGGCCGAATAGAGCTTAGGAAAAACATATGAACGACTTCGTCTTCCTCTTCTCGGCCGGGCCGAACAGAGCATCCCCCCCCCAGTCAGCGGAAGAGATGAAGACAACATCATAGGAGTCCGCCAGAACAGATGGAGAGCCAGCAAGAGCATAGTTCTAAATTCAAAAGCGACTGCCCTGTCCTATTTCCGTACCAGAATTAATGAATGCGCTATCTTCCGAGATACCTAAAACAGGTACCAAAACTTACGAGAACTTATCCTCCAGATGGTTAAAACAAATCGTGACGTATAAAACTTAATCCAGCTAATGAGATAAAAGATTCGTCTTACTAGATATTGTAATCCAGCCACGAAAGATAGAGGCCATGCCAGAGTTCAACGGAACCTTCCGCAGTAATCAGACCGTGATCAACGGCCAAGGTGAGATCATTGGCAAGCTCAGATTTTCGGCAAGTTGTAGTGAAGGGAACTTTTCGGCAAACTCAACGGGACCAAGATTTTCGGCAGAGATAGCTCAGATTTGGCAGAGGCAAGAATAAGGCAGTGAAGGAACAGTTGTTCCAGCTGCAGCCTTCTGTCGTCATTCCCGCTTCCGAATAGAGCGGGACAACGACGAACCACTGATATAGATAAAATCCAGAACGAAAATATTTTATTGGATAGCTGGCTGAAATTTCCAAAAAAATTGGATGATAGAGGTGTGGCCAGATCCTTTGGTAGATTGAATACTCCTTACTTATCCTTCAGTAAATCAGCCATGGCAGTAGTATACCAGAGGATGAAGATTAACGACTAATCAATATGACCAGAGAGTCTCATCATCCAGCCAGAGCCTCAATAGTTTTCAACAAAACCAACATATGTCAGTAACAAACATGTCTCATACTACTTCTTTTACAGCAACAACAAACCTTTTTCATTCTGAACATATTATGAAGATTCTCGTTACAGAGTCTGAGTCCCATAACTTATAGAAATATGCAGAAGCTCTGGAACGGAAAAAACTTACTTGCAGAGAGTTGAGTTTTGTAATTGCCTTCTTCCCTCCATGGAGAATTTTTTGGATCTTCTGTAATAGACCCAAATAGAGTAATGAGGCACAATCGTAGAGAGAAGAAAACACTAGAGCAACAACATCTTCTTCTCTTCTGGTAACAAGGGATGTGCTTTACAAATTTGAGCAACACTAAACACACCAGAAAAGAGTTTGATTATTCCTTACAAGCTCATTCACCGAGCAAAAATATAAAAAAAACTGAGGAACAAAAAAGGGACTTCAGTAATGATGAAAACCAAAATAGAATATGAGAAAATAGAAAAATAATTTGACTTTTTTCAATCCTAAAAAACCATAGATGCGAGTCCTGAAAATCAATGCTCTGATACCATGTTGATTTTCAGGACTCCATGATTTAAGTCATGGAGAAAAATGAGAGCGACACAATTGGGAGAAAACTAGAGGTTATAGACTTAATCCAAACCCTCCCCCATAAGGTATATTTATAGATATCAAAACAACCAATATTACAAGTATACTCTTCACCCTAACAAGAGTGAAGAAGAGAAAGGAAACGTAAAGTAATTACATCAATACCACCCTAATTACATCATATATTCCAACAAATTCCATTTCAGATTTATACTTTTTTCTTAAATCAAAACTTTGAGTTTGTACTTTCCATTTATCTTGTAAACAAAAAGATTAAAGGAAAATAGATCACAAAAAAATAAAAATTTTAGAATTTATGTATGGACAAAATTAAAAAAAATAACAAATGTTAGTAAAAAAAAGTTTATACACACGCCACAAACGAACACAAAAGTTTTGTTGTCCAAGTTTGGTAAATTCCACTAGTTCAACCCTAATGGCTTGGAAAGAAATTTCTAATTCATCCTAACATGTTTCAAATATGGATATGCATGCTAGAATCATGTTAAAGATGCAAATGACTTGTGGATCCAAACCTTTTAAAAATAACAACAAATTCTCATTAAATTCCCAAGTGAACGTGCGGTGGGATATTGACCCTAGTCAAACAAGCGATGATTTTGCCCATTTACAAAAAGCTGACCTAACAATCATAGATGATTGTAAAAACTTAGTTCAAAATCCCCCGCCTCCCCTTTTTTCACAATGATTCCAAAACCAAATATATAAAAACTAAAAGAGTTTACAATCCTTAAAAGTTACAGAGACATTTTGGAATTATCTCTCTCTACATATGTGCATTTCCATTCCATTTTAGATGTATACTTTTTTTTAAGTCAAAACTTTGAGCTTTCACTTTCCATTTATCTCATAAACAAAAAGATTAAAGGCAAATAGATCACAACAGAATAAAACATTTAGAGGTTATGTATGAAAAAAAATTAAAAACAATAACAAATGTAAGTAAAGAAAATGTATTTACACAGAACAAATGAACACAAATGTTCAATTATCCAAATTTGACTAAGTCCACTAGTTCAACCTTAATGGCTTGGTAAGAGATTACTAATTCGTCCTAACATGTTTTAAATATGGATATGCATGCTTGAAACATGTTAAAGATATCAATGACCTTTGGATCAAACCTTTTAAAGCAAAAAACAAAGGCTCATTAAATTTTCAAGTGAACGTGCGATGGGATATTTACCCGAGTGAAACAAGCCATGATTTTGCCCATTTACAAAAATCTGACCTAACAATCATAGATGATTGTAAAGTGATTTATCGGTCAATCATTAGTACGGGGCTATATTTTTGTAATAAATGACTTAAGGATTGGGAGTCAACACTCAGTTAAAATTCCCCCGCCTCCCCCTTTTTCTCGATGATTGCAAAACCTGATATATAAAAACTAAAAGAGATTAAAATCCTTAAAAGTGGCAGAGAATTTTTGGAATTATCTCTCTCTACATTTGTGCATTTCCATTCCATTTTAGATGTATATTTTTTCTTAAATCAAAACTTTGAGTTTTCACTTTCCATTTATCTCATAAAAGAAAAGAATAAAGGCAAATAGATCACAACAAAATGCAAATTTTAGAGTTCATGTATGGAAAAATTAAAAATGATAACAAATTTAAGTAAACAAAATTTATTCACACACCAAAAACGAACACAAAAGTTTTTTGTCCATGTTTTGGAAATTCCACTAGTTCAACCCTAATGGCTTCGAATGTTTTTTTTTAATTTATCCTAACATATTTTAAATATCCATATGCATGTTTGAAACATGTAAAAGATGCAAATGACCTTTGGATCCAAACCTTTTAAAGCGAACAACAAATGCTCATTAAATTCTCAAATGAACGTATGGTGGGATATTTACCCGAGTCAAACAAGCCATGATTTTGCCCATTTAAAAAAAGTTGACCTAACAATCATAGATGATTGTAAAGTGATTTCTCGGTCAATCATACGTAACGGGCTATATTTTTGTAACAAATGACTTATGGATTGGGAGTCAACACTTAGTTAAAAATCCCCCGCCTCCCCCTTTTTCCCGATGATTTTAAAATTTAATATATAAAAACTAAAAGAGTTTACAATCCCTAAAAGTTATAGAGATGTTTTGGAATTATCTCTCTATATTTGTGCATTTCCATTCCATTTTAGTTTTATACTTTTTCCTTAAATCAAAACTTTGAGATTTCACTTTCCATTTATCTCGTAAAAAAAATGATTAAAGGCAAATAGATCACAACAAAATGAAAATTTTAGAGTTTATGTATGGAAAAAATTAAAAACAATAACAAAAGTAAGTAAAGAAAATTTATTCACACACCACAAACGAACACAAAAGTTATATATTCCAAGTTTGGGAAATTCAACTAGTTCAACCCTAATAGCTTGGAAAGAGATTTCTAATTCATCCTAACATGTTTTAAATATGGATATGCATGCTTGAAACATGTTAAAGATGAAAATGACCTATGGATCCAAACTTTTTATAGCGAAAAACAAATGCTCATTAAATTCTCAGGTGAACATGGAGTGGGATATTTACCCGAGTCAAACAAGCCATGATTTTGCCCAATAAAAAAAGCTGATCTAACAATCATAGATGATTGTAAAATGATTTATCGGTGAATCATGTCCAATAGGCTTTATTTTTGTAAGAAATGACCTTTGGATAGCAATCAACACTCAATTAAAAATCCCCCTCCTCCCTTTCTTTCCAATGATTCCAAAACCTAATATATAAAAACTAAAAGAGTTTGCAATCCCTAAAATTTACAGAGACCTTTTGGAATTATCTCTCTCTACATTTGTGAATTTCCATTCCATTTTAGATGTATAATTTTTTCTTCAATCAAAACTTTAAGTTTTCACTTTCCATTTATCTCGTAAACAAAAAGATCAAAGTCAAATAGATCACCACAACATAAAATTTTTAGAATTTATGTATGAAAAAAATTAAAAACAATAGAAAATGTAAGCAAAGAAAATGTATCCACACACAACAAACAAACACAAATGTTCTATTATCCAAATTTGAGAAATTCCACTAGTTCAACCCTAATGGCTTGGAAAGAGATTTCTAATTCATCCTAACATGTTTTAAATATTGATAAACATGTTTGAAACATGTTAAAGATGCAAATGATATGTGGATCCAAAACTTTTAAAACGAACAACAAATGCTCATTAAGTTCTCAAGTGAACATGTAGTGGGATATTTACCCAAGTTAAACAAGCCATGATTTTGCCAATTTAAGAAAAAGCTGACCTAACAATCATAGATGATTGTGAAGTGATTTATCGGTCAATCTTACGTAACGGGCTTAATTTTTATAAGAAATTACTTATTGATTGGGAGTCAACACTTAGAAATCCCCCGCCTCCCACTTTTCCCGATGATTACAAAACCTAATATATAAAAACTAAAAGAGTTTACTGTCACTAAAAGTTACAATGACTTTTTTTAATTATCTCTCTCTACATTTGTGTTTTTCCATTCAATTTTAGATGCATACTATTTTCTTAAATCAAAACTTTGAGTTTTCACTTTTCATTTATCTCACAAACAAAAAGAATAAAGGCAAAAAGATCTCAACTAAATAAAAAATTAAAAGTTTACATATGGAAAAAATTGAAAACAATAAAAAATGTCAGTAAAGAAAAATTATTCACACACCACAAACGAACACAAAAGTTTTGTTGTCCAAGTTTGGGAAATTTCACTTGTTCAACCCTAATGGCTTGGAAAGAGATTTCTAATTGATCCTAACATGTTTTAAATATGGATATGCATGCTTGAAACATGTTAAAGATGAAAATGATATGTGGATCCAAACCTTTTAAAGCGAACAACAAATGCACATTAAATTCTCAAGTCAACGTGTGGTGGGATATTTACCCAAGTCAAACAAGCAAGGATTTTGCCCATTTACAAAAAGCTGACCTAAAAATCATAGATGGTTGTAAAGTGATTTATCGGTCAATCATGTGTAACGGGCTATATTTTTTTAATAAATGACTTATGGATTGGGAGTTAAGACTCAGTTAAAAATCCCCCAACTCCCCCTTTTTCCAAATGATTGCAAAATCTAATATATAAAAACTAAAAGAGTTTACAATCTCTAAAAGTTACAGAGATTGGAATTATCTCTCTCTACATTTGTGCATTTCCATTCCATTTTAGTTGTATACTTTTTCCTTAAATCAAAATTTTGAGTTTTTACTTTCCATTTATCTCGTAAACAAAACGATTGAAGGCAAATAGATCACAACAAAATAAAATTTTAGAAGAAATGTAAGGAAAAATTAAAAACAAAAACAAAATAAAGTAAAGAAATTTATTCACACACCACAAACGAACACAAAGTTTTGTATTCCAAGTTTGGGAAATTCTTCTAGTTCAACCCTAATGGCTTGGAAAGAGTTTTCTAATTCATCCTAACATGTTTTAAATATGGATATGCATGCTTTAAACATGCTTTAATGGCAATGATCCTAGCTTGAACTAAATAACATAAATGTAATAATAACCTCCTCCATCACGGTGTCCCAAGGATAAGTACGAAATTGGACACAAACTCTCAAAAGGTAAAAATAGGTGATAAAACATAAGTCGAAAGCAAACTTGAAGGATTTCGAACAAATATAGGGACAATAATCACTAAAGTGGGTAATGTCTGTCATTCACTAGACGGCTATAAAAGACCCACGGGTATCAATAAAAAGTCTCAATAGACTTAAAACACCCATATGAATAAAAGGGACAACCAAAGCAATGCTTTAAAAAGGGTTGGCCAATAAGGGAAGTGAGAGTCAAATAAGTGATGGTAGGAGAAAGACTGCCGAAGGGTAATGGGTAATGGGTAATGGGTAATGGGTAAAGAGGAATATATAATGCTAAGGCCACCATGTGATTTATTTTTCTAAGAAATTCAAATTTTGCATCAAATGAACCAATGCCAACAACAGTCAGCACATGATGAACCCAAGGCAAGCAACCAAGGAGTTCTTCTTCAAAAATAATGTCTCAGTCAAAGAGACACAATAGCAACGTCGGAAATAGGCCAATGCCGAGATAACATGCACCATATGTGCAGTTGTATAGTATCGGATAACTAGTAAATAATAGAAGTCCTTAAGAGTAATAAGGACATATGAAATAGTCCACAGCGAGTTCATTAGTAAACGAGGAAGTTGCACCAAGTCCTGGTAATAATCCAAGATAATAATCTAGTCGAAGACCGAGAACCGAGTTGAATCGACTCAAATAATAGACCAATATAATGGAGTAGTGGAAAAATTGAGTATAAAACTCGAGATCGGAACCTGTAGAACAGAGGAAAAAAATAAGTGGGCCGAGTAAGGTTGACCCGGACCCGAGTTGATATGAGTTGACTCGGTCAGGAATAGAACCTGCATCTGCCCTCAGGTTGCTACGTTGCTAGGTTGCGTCAAGAGCTGAACCGGCGCCACATTAATTTTTTCCTAACTTAGGAAAAGCATATGAATGGCTTTGTCTTCCTCTTCTCAGCCGAACAGAGCTTAGGAAAAACATTTGAACAACTTCGTCTTCCTCTTCCCGGCCGAACAGAGCATCCCCCCCCCCCCCCCCCCCCCCCCATCAGCGGAAGATATGAAGACGACATCATAGGAGTCCGCCAAAACAGATGGAGAGCTAACAAGCGCAGAGTTCTAAATTGAGAAGCGATTGTCCTGTCCTATTTTTCGTGCCAGAATTAAAGAATGCGCTATCTTCCAAGATACCATAAACAGGTACCAAAACTTACAAGAACTTATCCTCCAGATGGTAAAACATATCGTGATGTATAAAACTTAATCCAGCTAATGAGATAAAGGATGTGTCTTACTGGATATTTTAATCCAGCCACGAAAGATAGAGGCCATGCCAGAGTTCAACGAAACCTGCCGCAGTAATCAGACCGTGATCAACGGCCAAGGTGAGATCATCGGCAAGTTCTAGTGAAGAGAACATTTCGGCAGACTCAACGGGACCATGATTTTCGGAAGAGATAGCTCAGATCCAGCAGAGGCAAGAATAAGACCGCGAAGGAACAATTGTTCCAGTTGCAACCTGCTGTCGTCGTCCCCACTTCCAAACAGAGCGGGACAACGATGAGATAAAATCCAAAACAAAAATATTTTATTGGATAGCTGGCTGAAATTTCCAAAATTTTTGGATGACAGAGGTGTGGCCTGATCCTTTGGTACATTGAATACTCCTTACTTACCTTCAGTAAATCAGCCATGGCAGCAGTATACCAAAGGATGAAGATTAACGACTAGCCAATATGACCAAAGACTCTCATCGTCCAACTAGAGCCTCAATAGTTTTCAACAAAACAAACATGTCTCGTACTACTTCTTTTACAACAGCAACAAACCTTTTTCATTCTGAACATATTATGAAGATTCTCGTTACGGAGTCTGAGTCCTGAAATTTATAGAAATAGGCAAAAGTTATGGAATGGAAAAAACTTACTTGCAGAGAATTGAGTTTCATAATTGCCTTCTTCCCTCCAAGGAGAATTTTTTGATCTTCTGTAACATACCCAAATAGAGTAACGAGGCACAATCGCAGAGAGAAGAAAACACAAGAGCTACAACGTCTTCTTCTCTTCTGGTAAGAAGGGATGTGCTTTAAAAATTCGAGCAACACTAAACACACCAGAAATGAGTTTGATTATGCTTTACAAGCTCATTCACCGAGCAGAAATATAAAAAAAACTGAGCAACAAAAAAGGGACTTCAGCAATGATGAAAAACAAAACAGAATATGAAAAAATAGAAAAATAATTTGACCTTTTTCAATCCTGAAAAACTATAGATGTGAGTCCTAAAAATCAATGCTCTGCTACCATGTTGATTTTCAGGACTCACATCTATGGTTTTTTAGGATCACCATGTTGATTTTTAGGACTCCATGATTTAAGTCATGGAGAAAAATGAGAGCGACACAATTGGGAGGAAACCGGAGGTTATGGACTTAATCCAAACCCTCCCCCATAAGGTATATTTATAGATATCAAAATAACCAATATTACAAGTATACCCTTCACCCTAATAAGAGTGTAGAAGAGATTGGAAACGTACACTAATTACATCAATACCACCCTAATTACATCATATATTTCAACAAATTCCATTTCAGATGTATACTTTTTTCTTAAATCAAAACTTTGAGTTTGCACTTTCCATTTATCTCATAAACAAAAAGATTACACGCAAATAGAACATAATAAAATGAAAATTTTAGAATTTATGTATGGAAAAAAATTAAAAACAATAACAAATGTAAGTAAAGAAAATTTATTCACACACCTCAAACGAACACAAAAGTTCAACCCTAATGGCTTGGATAGAAATTTCTAATTCGTCCTAATATTTTTCAAATATGGAATTGCATGCTTGAAATATGTTAAAGATGCAAATCACCTGTGGATCCAAACATTTTAAAGCGAACAACAAATTCTCATTAAATTTCCAAGTGAACGTGCGGTCGGATATTGACCCGAGTCAAACAAGTGATGATTTTGCCCATTTACAAAAAGCTGACCTAACAATCATAGATGATTGTAAAGTGATTTATCTGTCAATCATACGTAACAGGCTATATTTTTGTAAGAAATGACTTATGGAAAGGGAGTCAATACTCAGTTAAATATCCCCCGCCTCCCTCATTTTCCTGATGATTGCAAAACCTAATATATAAAAACTAAATGAGTTGAAAATCTCGAAAAGTTACAGACAATTTTTTGAATTATCTCTCTCTCTACATTTGTGTATTTCCATTCCATTTTAGAGGTATACTTTTATTTTAAATCAAAACTTTGAGTTTTCACTTTCCATTTATCTCGTAAACAAAAAAGATTAATGTAAATTTTAGAGTTTAAGTACGAAAAAAATTTAAAAAAATAACAAATGTAAGTAAAGAAAATTTATTCACACACCTCAAACGAACACAAAAGCTTAGTTGTCCCAGTTTGGGAAATTCCACCAGTTTAACCCTAATGGCTTGGAAAGAGAATTCTAATTCATCCTAACATGTTTTAAATATGGATATGCATGTTTGAAATATGTTAAAGATGTGAATGACCTATGGATCCAAACCTTTTAAAGTGAACAACAAATACTCATTAAATTCTCAAGTAAACATGCGGTGGGATATTTACCTGATTCAAACAATCCCTTATTTTGCCCATTTACCAAAAGCTGACCTAACAATCATAGATGATTGTAAAGTGATTTATCGGTTAATCATATGTAATGGGCTATATTTTTTTAAGAAATCACTGATAGATTGGGAGTCAACACTCAATTAAAAATCCCCTGCCTCCCCATTTTTCCCGATGATTGCAAAATCTAATATATAAAAAATAAAAGAGTTTACAATCCCTAAAAATTACAGAGACTTTTTGGAATTATCTCTCTCTACATGTGTGCATTTCCATTCCAATTTAGATGTATACTTATTTCTTGAATCAAAACTTTGAGTTTAACTTTCCATTGATCTCGTAAAAGAAAAGATTAAAGGCAAATAGATCACAACAAAATATAAGTTTAAGAGTTTATGTTAGGAAAAAATTAAAAATAATAATAAATGTAAGTAAAGATAATTTATTTACACACCACAAACGAACGCAAAAGTTTTGTTGTCCAAGTTTCGGAAATTCCACTAGTTCAACCCTAATGTCTTGGAAAGAGATTTCTAATTCATCCGAACATGTTTTAAATATGGATATGCATGCTTGAAATATGTTATACTAGCAAATGACCTGTGGATTCAAACCTTTTAAAGCGAACAAAAAATGCTCATTCAATTATCAAGTGAACGTCCGGAGGGATATTTACCCGAGTCAGACAACCCATAATTTTGCCAATTTACAAAAAGCTGACCTAACAATCATAGATGATTGTAAAGTGATTTATTGGTCAATCATGCGTAATGGGCTATATTTTTGAAAGAATTGACTTATGGATATGGAGTCAACACTCAGTTAAAAATCCCCCGTCTCCCACTTTTTTCCAATGATTGCAAAACCTAATATATAAAAACTAAAAGAGTTAAGAATCCCTAAAAGTTACAGAGACTTTTTGGAATTATCTCTCTCTCTACATTTGTGTATCTCCATTTCATTTTAGATGTATATTTTTTTTAAATCAAAACTTTGAGTTTTTACTTTCCTTTTATCTCGTAAACAAAATGATTAAAGGCAAATAGATCACAACAAAATGAAAATTTTAGAGTTTATGAATGGGAAAAATTAAAAACAATATCAAATGTAAGTAAAGAAAAATTTTCACACACCACAAACGAACACAAAAGTTTTGTTGTCCAAGTTTGGGAAATTCCACAAATTCAACCCTAATGGCTTGAAAAGAGATTTCTAATTCATCGTAACATGTTTTAAATAAGGATATGCATGCTCTAAACATGTTAAAGATGCAACTAACCTATGGATCCAAACCTTTCAATGCGAATAACAAATGTTCATTAAATTCTCAAGTGAACGTGTATTGGGATTTTTACCCGAGCCAAACAATCTATCATTTTGCCCATTAAAAAAAAGCTGACCTGACAATCATAGATGATTGTAAAATGAATTATTGGTCAATCAAGTGTAATGGGCTTTAGTTTTGTAAGAAATGACTTATGGATTGGGAGTCAAAACTCAGTTAAAAATCTCCCGCCTCCCCTTTTTTCACAATGATTCCAAAACAAAATATAAAAAAAAAACTAAAAGAGTTTACAATCCGTAAAAGTTACAGAGACTTTTTGGAATTATCTCTCTCTACATTTGTGCATTTTCATTCCATTTTAGATATATACTTTTTTCTAAACTCAAAACTTTGAGTTTTATTTTCCATTTATCTCGTAAACAAAAAGATTAAAGGCAAATAGATTACAACAAAATAAAAATTTTAGAGGTTATGTATGAAAAAATTTAAAAACAATAACAAATGTAAGTAAATAAAATGTATTCACACAAAACAAACGAACACAAAACTTCTGTTATCCAAATTTGGCAAATTCCACTAGTTCAACCCTAATGGCTTGGTAAGAGATTTCTAATTCATCCTAACATGTTTTAAATATGGATATGCATGCTTGAAACGTGTTAAAGATATCAATGACCTGTGCATCCAAACCTTTTAAAGCGAACAACAAATGCTCATTAAATTCTCAAGTAAACATGCAATGGGATATTTACACAAGTGAAAAAAGCCATGATTTTTCCCATTTACAAAAAGCTGACCTAACAAGCATAGATGATTGTAAAGTGATTTATTAGTCAGTCATTCGTACCGGGCTATATTTTTGTAAAAAATAACTTAAGGATTAGGAGTCAACACTCAGTAAAAATTCCCCCGCCTCCCCCTTTATCTCGATGAATGCAAAACCTAATATATAAAAAATAAAAGAGTTTAAAATCCCTAAAAGTGATAGAGAATTTTTGAAATTATCTCTCTCTACATTTGTGCATTTCCATTCCATTTTAGATGTATATTTTTTTCTTAAATCAAAACTTTGAGTTTTCACTTTCCATTTATCTGATAAAAGAAAAGAATAAAGGCAAATAGATCACAACAAAATGTAAATTTAAGAGTTTATGTATAGAAAAATTAAAAACTATAACAAATGTAAGTAAAGAAAATTTATTAAAACACCAAAAACGAACACAAAAGTTTTTTTGTCCAAGTTTTGGAAATTTGACAAGTTCAACCCTAATGGCTTGGAAAAGGATTTTTAATTCATCCTAACATATTTTTAATATCGATATGCATGTTTGAAACATGTTAAAGATGCAAATGACCTTTGGATCCTAACCTTTTAAAGCGAACAACAAATGCTCATTAAATTCTCAAATGAACTTGTGGTGGGATATTGACCCAAGTCAAACAAGGCATGATTTTGCCCATTTAAAAAAAAACTGACCTAACAATCATAGATGATTGAAAAGTGATTTCTCGGTCAATCATACGTAATGGGATATATTTTTGTAAGAAATGACTTATGGATTGGGAGTCAACACTTAGTTAAAAGTCCCCCACCTCCCCCTTTTTCCCAATGATTGCAAAATCTAATATATAAACACTAAAAGAGTTTACAATCCCTAAAAGTTATAGAGACTTTTTGGAATTATCTCTCTCTACATTTGGGCATTTCCATTCCATTTTAGTTGTATACTTTTTCCTTAAATCAAAACTTTGAGATTTCACTTACCATTTATCTCGTAAACAAAATGATTAAAGGCAAATCGATCACAACAAAATGAAAATTTTAGATTTCATGTATGGATGAAATTAAAAACAATAACACAAGTAAGTAAAGAAAATTTATTCACACACCACAAACGAACACAAAAGTTTTGTATTCCAAGTTTGTGAAATTCAACTAGTTCAACCCTAATGGCCTGGAAAGAGATTTCTAATTCATCCTAATATGTTTTAAATGTGGATATGCATGCTTGAAACATGTTAAAGATGCAAATGACCTGTGTATCCAAACCTTTTAATGAGAACAACAAATGCTCATTAAATTAGCAAGTGATCGTGCAGTGGGATATTTACCCAAGTCAAACAAGACATGATTTTGCCCAATAAAAAAAAGTTGAACTAACAATCATAGATGATTTTAAAATGATTTATCGGTCAATCATGTGTAATGGACTTTATTTTTGTAAGAAATGACCTATGGATGGCAGTCAACACTCAGTTAAAAATCCCCCGCCTCCCCTTTCTTTCCAATGATTCCAAAACCTAATCTATAAAAACTAAAAGAGTTTCCATTCCCTAAAAGTTACAGAGACCTTTTGGAATTGTGTCTCTCTACATTTGTGAATTTCCATTCCATTTTAGATGTATAATTTTTTCTCAAATCAAAAATTTAAGTTTTCACTTTCCATTTATTTCGTAAACAAAAAGATTAAAGGCAAATAGATCAAAACAAAATCAAAATTTTAGAGTTTATGTATGAAAAAATTAAAAAAAATAACAAATGTAAGTATAGAAAATGTATTCACATACAATAAACGAACACAAAAGTTTTGTTATCCAAATTTGATAAATTCCACTAGTCCAACCCTAATGGCTTGGAAAGAGATTTATAATTCATCCTAACATGTTTTAATTATGGATATGCATGCTTCAAACATGTTAAAGATATAAATGACCTATGGATCGAAACTTTTAAAAACGAACAATAAATGCACATTAAATTCTCAAGTGAACGTGCGGTGAGATATTTACCCGAGTCAAACAAGCCATGATTTTTCCCATTTACAAAAATCTGACCTAACAATCATAGATGATTTTAAAGCGATTTATCGGTCAATCATATGTACCAGGCAATATTTTTATAAGAAATAACTTATGGATTGGGAGTCAAGACTCAGTTAAAAATCCCCCTATTCCCCCTTTTTCACGATGATTGTAAAACCTAATATGTAAAAACTAAAAGAATTTACAATCCCTAAAAGTTACAGAGACTTTTTGGAATTATCTCTCTCTACATTTGTGCACTTCCATTCCATTTTAGATGTATACAATTTTCTTAAATCAAAACATTGAGTTTTCACTTTCCATTTATCTCGTAAAAGAAAAGAGCAAATAGATTCAAACAAAATGTAAATTTTTCAGTTTATGTGTGGAAAAATTAAAAAACAATAACAAATGTAAGTAAAGAAAATTTATTCACACACCACAAACGAACACAAAAGTTTTGTTGTCCAAGTTTGGGTAATTCCACTAGTTTTACTCTAATGGGTTGGAAAAAGAATTCTAATTCATCCTAACATGTTTTAAATATCGATTTGCATGTTTGAAACATGTTAAAGATGCAAATGATCTGTGGATCCAAACCTTTTAAAACGTACAACAAATGATAATTAAGTTCTCAAGTGAATGTGTGGTGGGATATTTACCCAAGTCAAACAACCCAAGATTTTGCCTATTTAAAAAAAGTTGACCTAACAATCATAGATGATTGTGAAGTGATTTATCGGTCAATCATGTGTAATGGGCTACATTTTTGTAAGAAATGACTTATTGATTGGGAGTCAACAATCAGTTAGGAATCCACCGCCTCCCACTTTTTTCCAATGATTGCAAAACCTAATATATAAAAACTAAAAGAGTTTACTATCACTAAAAGTTACAATGACTTTTTAGAATTTTCTCTCTCTACATTTGTGCATTTCCATTCCATTGTAGATGTATACATTTTTCTTACATCAAAACTTTGAGTTTTCACTTTGCATTTATCTCACAAACAAAAAGATTAAAGGCAAAGAGATCTCAACTAAATAAAAATTTTAAGGTTTACGTATGGAAAAAATTGAAAACAATAAAAAATGTAAGTAAAGAAAATTTATTCACACACAAGAAACGAACACAAAAGTTTTGTTGTCCAAGTTTGGGAAATTGCACCAGTTCAACCCTAATGGCTTGGAAAGAGATTTCTAATTGATCCTAACATGTTTTAAATAAGGATATGCATGCTTGAAACATATTAAAGATGCAAATGACATGTGGATCCAAAAGTTTTAAAGCGAACAACAAATGCACATCAAATTCTCAAGTGAACGTGCGGTGGGATATTTACCCGAGTCAAACAAGCCTTGATTTTTCCCATTTATAAAATGATGACCGAACAATCATAGATGGTTGTAAAGTGATTTATCGGTCAATCATGCGTAACGGGCTATATTTTATAAGAAATGACTTATGGATTGGGAGTCAACACTCAGTTAAAAATCCCCCACCTCCCTTTTTTTCCCGATGATTGCAAAATCTAATATATAAACACTAAAAGAGTTTACAATCCCTAAAAGTTACAGAGATTCGAATTATCTCTCTCTAAATTTGTGCATTTCCATTCCATTTTAGTTGTATACTTTTTCCTTAAATCAAAATTTTGAGTTTTATGTATGGAAATAGATTACAACCAAAATGAAAATTTTAGAGTTTATGTATGGAAAAATTTAAAATAAAAATGAAAGTAAGTAAAGAAAATTTATTCCCACACCACAAACGAACTCAAAGTTTTGTATTCCAAGTTTAGGAAATTCCACTAGTTCAACCCTAATGGCTAGGAAAGAGATTTCTAATACATCCTAACATGTTTTAAATATGGATATATATGCTTGAAACATGTTCAATATGCAAATGACCTGTTGATCCAAATCTTTTAAAGTGAACAACAAATGCTCATTAAATTCTCAAGTGAACGTGCGGTGGGATATTTACCCGAGTCAAACAAGCCATGATTTTACCCTTTTACAAAAAGCTAACCTTACACTCATAGATGATCGTAAAGTGATTTATCCGTCAATCATGCTTAACAGTCTATATTTTTGTAAGAAATAACTTATGCATTGGGAGTCAACACTTAGTTAAAAATCCCTCGCGTCCCCCTTTTTCCTGATGATTGGAAAATCTAATATATAAAAACTAAATGAGTTTACAATCCCTAAAAGTTACATAACTTTTTTGAATTATCTCTCTCTACATTTGTGCATTTCCATACCATTTTAGATGTATACTTTTTCCTTAAATCAAAACTTTGAGCTTTCACTTTCAATTTATCTCATAAAGGCAAATAGATCACAACAAAATGAAAATGTTAGAGTTTATGTATGGAAAAAATTAATAACAATAACAAAAGTAAGTAAAGAAAATTTATTCACACACCACAAACGAACACAAAAGTTTTGTATTCCAAGTTTGGGAAATTCCTCTAGTTCAACCCTAATGGCTTGGAAAGAGATTTCTAATTCATCCTAACATTTTTTAAATATGGATATACATGTTTGAAACAATTTAAAGATGCAAATGACCTGTGGATCCAAACCTTTTAAGGCAAACAACAAATGCTCATTAAATTCTCAAGTGGACATGTGGTGGGATACTTACCCAAGTCAAACAAGCCATGATTTTACCCATTTACAAAAATCTGACCTAACAATCATAGATGATTGTAAAGTGATTTATCGGTCAATCATGCATAACGGTCTATATTTTTGTTTTATATGACTTCTAGATTGGGAGTCAACACTTAGTTAAAAATCCCCCGCCTCCCCCTTTTTCCGGATGATTGCAAAACCTAATATATAAAAGCTAAAAGAGTTTAAAATCCCTAATAGTTACAGAGACTTTTTGGAATTATCTCTCTCTACATTTGTGCATTTCCATTCCTTTTTAGATGTATACTTTTTTCTTAAATAAAAAATTTGAGTTTTCACTTTCCTTTTATCTCGTAAAAGAAAAGATTAAAGGCAAATAGATCACAACAAAATTTAAATTTTATAGAGTATTTATGGAAAAGTTAAAAACAATATAAAATGTAAGTAAAGAAAATTTATTCACACACCACAAATGAACACAAAAGTTTTTTTGTCCAAGTTTGGGAAATTCTCATAGTTCAACTCTAATGGCTTGGAAAGAGATTTCTAATTCATCCAAACATTTTTTAAATATGAATATGCATGCTTGAAACATGTTAGAGATGCAAATGACCTGTAGATCCAAACCTTTTTATGAGAAAAATAAATGCTCATTAAATTCTCAAGTGAACGTGCGGTGGGATATTTACCCGAGTCAAACAAGCCATGATTTTGCCCATTTTCAAAAAAGCTGACTTTACAATCATAGATGAATGTAAAGTTATTTATAGTTTAATCATGTGTAACAGGCTATATTTTTGTAAGAAATTACTTATGGATTGGGTGTCAACTCACAGTTAAAAATTCTCAGCCACCCCCTTTTCCGTGATGATTGCAAAACCAAATATAGAAAAACTAAAAGAGATTACAATCCCTAAAAGTTACAGAGACTTTTTGAATTCATCTGTCACTACACATTTTTGCATTTCCATTCCATTTTAGATGTATACTTTTTTCCTAAATCAAAACTTTGAGTTTTCACTTTTCATGTATCTCGTAAACAAAAAGATTATAGGCAAATAGATCACAACAAAATGAAAATTTTAGAGTTTATGTATGGAAAAAATTTAAAACAATAACAAATGCAAGTAAAGAAAATTTATTCACACACCACAAACGAATACAAAAGTTTGGTTGTCCAAGTTTAGGAAATTTCACTAGTTCAACCCTAATGGTTGGAAAGAGAATACTAATTGATCCTAACATGTTTTAAATTTGGATATGCATGCTTGAAACATGTAAAAGATGCAAATGGCCTATGGATCCAAACTTTTTAAAGCCAACAATAAGTGCTCATTAAATTCTCATGTGTACATGTGGTGGGATATTTACCCGAGTCAAACATGCCATGATTTTGCCCATTGACAAAAAGCTGACATAACAATCATAGATCATTGTAAAGTGATTTATTTGTCAACCATGCGTAATGGGCTATATTTTTGTACAAAATTTCTTATGGATTGGGAGTCAACACACAGTTAAAAGTTTCCAGCTTCCCCCCTTTTCCCAATGATTTCAAAACCAAATATATAAAAACTAAAAGAGATTAAAATCCTTAAAAGTTACAAAGACTTTTTGGATTTATCTCTTACTAGAATTTTGCATTTCCTTTCTATTTTAGATGTATACTTTTTTCCTAAATCAAAACTTTGAGTTTTTATTTTCTATGTATCTCGTAATCAGAAAGATTATAGGAAAATAGATCACAACAATATGAAAATTTTAGAGTTTATGTATGGAAAAAAATTAAAACAATAACAAATGTAAGTAAAGAAAATTTATTGACACACCACAAACAAACACAAAAGTTTTGTTTTCCAAGTTTAGGAAATTCCACTAGTTCAACCCTAATGGCTTGGAAAGAGATTACTAATTGATCTTAACATGTTTTAAATATGAATATGCAAGTTAGAAGCATGTTAAATATGCAAATGGCCTGTCAATCCAAACCTTTTAAAGCGAACAACAAGTGCACATTAAATTCACAAGTGAATGTGCGATGGGATATTTACCCTAGTCGAACAAGCCATGATTTTGCCCACTTACAAAAAGTTGACCTAACAATCATAGATGATTGTAAAGTGATTTTTCAGTCAATCATGAGTAACGGGCTATATTTTTGTAAGAAATGACTTATGGATTGGGAGTCAACACTCAGTTAAAAATCATCTGCCTCCCCCATTTTCCCAATGATTGCAAACCCTAATAGATAAAAACTAAAAGAGTTTACAATCCCTTAAAGTTACAGAGACTTTTGGAGTTATCTCTCTCTACATTTGTGCATTTCCATTCTATTTTAGATGTATACTTTTTTCTTACATCAAAACTTTGAGTTTTCACTTTCAATTTATCTTGTAAACAAAAAGATTAAAGGCAAACAGATCATAACAAAATGAAAATTTTAAATTTCAAGTATGGAAAAAATTAAAAACAATAAAAAATTTATGTAAAGAAAATTTATTCACACACCAGAAACAAACACAAAAGTTTTGTTGTCCTAGTTTGGGAAATTCCACTAGTTCAACCCTAATGGCCTCGAAAGGGATTTCTACTTGATTCTAACATGTTTTAAATATGGATATGCACGCTTGAAACATGTTAAAGAAGCAAATGCCCTGTAGATCCAAAGCTTTTAAAGCAAACAACAAATGCTCATTAAATTCTCAAGTGAACGTGTGGTGGGATATTTACCCGAGTCAAACATGCCTTGATTTTGCTCAATTAAAAAAAAGTTGACCTAAAAATCATAGATGATAGTAAAGTGATTTATTGGTGAATCATGCGTAACGACCTATATTTTTTTAAGAAATGACTTATGGATTGGGAGTCAACACTTGGTTAAAAATCTGCTGCCTCCCCCTTTTTTTTGATGATTGCAAAACCTCATATATGAAAACTAAAAGAGTTTACAATCCCTAAAAGTTACAGAGACTTTTTGTAATTATCTCTCTACATTTGTGCTTTTCCATTCCATAAATGTATACGTTTTTCTTTAAATGAAAACTTTGAGTTTTCACTTTCTTTTTATCTCGTAAACAAAAAGATTAAAAGCAAATAGATCGCAACAAAATCAACATTTTAGAGGTTATGAATGGAAAAAATTAAAAATAATAAAAAATGTAAGTAAAGAAAATTTATTCACACACCACAAACGAACACAAAAGTTTTGTGGTCATAGTTCAACTCTAATGTCTTGGAAAGAGATTTCTAATTCATCCTAATATGTTTTAAATATGGATATGCATGCTTGAAACATGTTAAAGATGCAAATGACCCATAGATCCAAACCTTTTAAAGCGAACAAAAAATGCTCATTAAATTCTCAAGTGAACGTGTCGTGGGATATTTACATGAGTCAAACAAGCCATGATTTTTCCCATTTATAAAAAGCTGACGTAACAATCATAGATGATTGTAAAGCGATTTATCAGTCAATCATGCATAATAGGCTATATTTTTGTAAGAAATTACATTTGGATTGGGAGTCAAGACACCATTAAAAATCTCCCACCTCCACCCTTTTCCCAATGATTGCAAAACCAAATATATAAAAACTAAAAGAGATTACAATCCCTAAAAGTTAAAGAGACTTTTTGGATTAATCTCTCACTACATTTTTGCATTTCTATTCCATTTTAGATGTATACTTTTTTCCTAAATCAAAACTTTGAGTTTTCACTTTCCATTTATCTCGTAAAAGAAAGATTATAGACAAATAGATCACAACAAAATGAAATTTTAGAGTTGTGGAAAAAATTTAAAACAATAACAAATGTAAGTAAAGAAAATTTATTCACACTGTTGAATTTATGGAAAATTGAAATACTTCATTGACATCAATAACTTGTTGTAATTAGAGTACATGAACCTCTATTTATAATAGAGGAAGGTAGTAGAGTCCAATTACAATAAAACTACCCTCGTCCCAATTACACCCAAACTCAACTCTTAAAGATAAGTCCTGACATAATTAAATAACTCAATATTGATCAAAGCCAAACATAATTCAAACTAAAACTCTTCTTGGTCGTGACCCTAAGATAAAGATACTTTTGTGAGTCCTTCTTGATCTTTCAACTGATGTGATAAGGATGCCAGCTCATGGTAATCATTGTGGGTCCTACTTCTTATGGGCTTGGGCCCATCTTGTGGGCCTTCCTTGGTCATGTGGCCCATCTTATAATAATCTTAGATATGTGGGTCTTCCTTGGTCGTGTGGGCTTTAGTTTATCTTCCAACACTCCCTCTCAAGCTGGGGGTGAGAGAACAAGATGAACTCCCAGCTTGCTATAGAATATTTTTTTTTATAAAATGTCACTTCTTCAAATACTCCCCCTCACGTTGTTGCGTCCTTCATTGAGGCCCTATGGCATTATATAAGTGAGAGTAAAAATCACTCATAGTCTGTAAGCTATTGCTTCATACTCCAGTCCTAATGCTGGATGTAGGGCACACTCCACTTCTATCGGTAGTGTGTCTATCGGCATTGCCCTGAAGAGTCCACCACCGTGTCCCTCCAGAGGACAACAACTCTCAAGTGGTAGGAGACATAAAAGCCATTATAGGGGGGATAACATAGATGTAATAATAAGTTCCTCCGTCATGGAATTCCAACCACAAATAATTATGATCTTTTTGATGGGGATGAAGTTCCTCAGTCAAGGACTTCCAACCACAATAATTTTGATTTTTTGACGAGGATGAAGTTCCTCCGTCATGGACTTCCAACCACAAATAATTTTGATCTTTTTGACGGGGATGAAGTTCTTCGTCTGAAACTAGACTTAAATAAATTTCATCCAAGTATAAAATCTCTTCATAAAATATAATTATGATAAGATAAATAATCTGATATATTTCAGTCTCTGTCATCTGGCCGAACTAAATATTGTTTCTCCTGTTTTTCCAGAATGACCATTGACTTTTCAAAGATCAATATCTCCTTATAACAAAATTATACAGAGAATTGGTTGAGTAGTTAAGAAACTTTACTTACGTATATTTCTTTATATATAATTATCCATATAAATTCTCTTTCTTGATATCATAAAATACCTCGGAATTTGAATCTTTCTATTGCCGCTCAAACCTATTTTTCAATCTGACCTTTGCTGCTTCAAATATCGATTTATCTTTGTACATAACTCAGATAAAAAATTGGTTGAATAGGTAAAAGAATAGACTTACAGATATTTCTTTTGATATATATTTATCCATATAAATTCTAGTTCTTGATATAAAAAAATACGTCGGAATCTGAAGATTGCTACTGCTGCTCGTACCTTTTTGCAATCTGACCTATGCTCATTAAAATATCGATATCTCTCTGTATATAAATCCAATTGGAACAAAGAGGTTTTTCTTTAGAAAGTAGACTCAAATATCTTTCCATCAATATATAATTTGTAATATAAAAAACTACGTATAGAGGTAAAACTCGCAAAGAAAACTACAGGTGTAGCGACTGAAAAAAATAACTACAAACCTAGACTTAGGGTTTAGGGTTTAAAGAAAAGGATCACATTAACTCTGTGAGTTGACCAAGTCAACTCACTGAACCTGCTCTAATACCATGTGGGATTTATGGAAAAGTGAAATAATTCATTGACATCAATAACTTGTTGTAATTAGAGTACAAGAACCTCTATTTATAATAGAGGAAGGCAGAAGAGTCCAATTACAATAAAATTACCCTTGTCCCAATTATACCCGAACTCTAACTCTTAAAGATAAGTCCTAACATAATTAAATAACTCAGTATTGATACAAGACAAACATAACTCAAAGTAAAACTCTTCTTGGTCGTGACCCTAAGATAAAGATACTTTGTGAGTCCTTCTTGATTTTCCAACTGATGTGATAAGGATGCCAGCTCATGGTAATCATTGTGGGTCCTACTTCTTATGGGTTTGGGCCCATCTTGTTGGCCTTCCTTGGTCGTGAGGCCCATATTATAATAATCTTATATAAGTGGGCCTTCCTTGGTTGTGTGGGCTTAAGCTTATCTTCCAATACGCACACCACAAACGAACACAAAAGTTTTGTTATCCACGTAAGGGAAATTCCACTAGTTCAACCCTAATGGCTTGGAAAGAGATTACCAATTGATCCTAACATGTTCTAAATATGGAAATGCATGCTAGAAACATGTTAAAGATGCAAATGGCCAGTGGATCCATACCTTTTAAAGTGTGCAACAACTGCTCATTAAATTCACAAGTGTACGTGCGGTGGGATATTTACCAGAGTCAAACAAGCCATGATTTTGTTCATTTAAAAAAAGTTGACCGAACAATCATAGATGATTGTAAAGTGATTTATCGGTCAATCATGTGTAACGGGCTATATTTTTGTAAGAAATGACTTATGGATTGGGAGTCTACACTCAGTTACAAATCACCCGCCTCCTCCTTTTTCCCAATGATTGCAAAACCAAATTGATAAAAACTAATAGAATTTACAATCCCTAAAAGTTACAGAGACTTTTTGGAATTATCTCTCTCTACATTTGCATTTTCATTCCATTTTAGACGTATACTTTTTCCTTAAATCAAAACTTTTGGTTTTCACTTTCCATTTATCTTGTAAACAAAAAGATTAAAGACAAACAGATAACAACAAAATGAAAATTTTAAAATTTATGTATGGAAAATTTTTTAAAAAAGAACAAATTTAAGTAAAGAAAATGTATTCACACACCACAAATGAGCACAAACGTTTTGTTGTCCAAGTTTGGGAAATTCCACTAGTTCAACACTAATGGCCTGGAAAGAGATTTCTAATTGATCCTAACATGTTTTAAACATGGATATGGATGCTTGAAACATGTTAGAGAAGCAAATGGCATGTGGATCGAAACCTTTTAAAGCAAACAATAAATGCTGATTTAATTCTCAAGTGAACGTGAAGTGGATATTTACCCGAGTCAAACATGCCATGATTTTGCCCATTTAAAAAATGTTGACCTAACAATCATAGTTGACAATAAAGTGATTAATAGGTCAATCATGCATAACGGGCTATATTTTTGTATGAAATGACATATGGATTGGGAGTCAACACTCAGTTAAAAATCCCCCACCTCCCCCTTTTTCTCGATGATTGCAAAACCTAATAGATAAAAACTAAAAGAGTTTACAATCCCTAAAAGGTATAGAGACTTTTTGGAATTATCTCTGTCTACATTTGAGCATTTCCATTCCATTATAGATGTATACTTCTTTCTTAAATCAAAACTTTGAGTTTTCACTTTCCATTTATGTCGTAAACAAAAAGATTAAAGGCAAATAGATCACAAAAAAATGAAAATTTAAGAGTTTATGAATGGAAAAAATTAAAAAAAAAAACAAATGTAAGTAAAGAAAATTTATTCACACACCACAAACGAACACAAAAGTTCAACCCTAGTGGCTTGGAAAGAGATTTCTAATTCATCCTCACATGTTTTAAATATGGATATTCATGCTTGAAACATGTTAAATATGCAAATGATCTGTAGATCCAAACCTTTTAAATCAAACAATAAATGCTCATTAAATTATCAAGTGAACATGTGGTGGGACATTTACCCGAGACAAACAAGCCATTATTTTGCCCATTTAAAAAAACTTGATCAAACAATCATTGATGATCGTAAAGTGATTTATCGGTTAGTCATACGTTATGGGTTATATTTTTGTAAGAAATGACTTATGGATCGGGAGTCAACACTCAGTTAAAAATCACCCGCCTCCCCCTTTTTCCCAATAATTACAAAACCTAATATATAAAAACTAAAAGAGTTTACAATCCCTAAAACTTACAAAGACTTTTTGGAATTATCTCTCTCTACATTTGGGCATTTCCATTACATTTAAGATTTATATTTTTTTCTTAAATCAAAACTTTGAGTTTTCACTTTCCATTGATCTCGTAAACAAAAAGATTAAAGGCAAATAGATCACAACAAAATAAAAATTTCAGAGTTTATGTATGGAAAAAATTAAAAACAATAACAAATGTAAGTATGGAAAATTTATTCATACACCACGAACGAACACAAAAGTTTTGTTGTCCAATTTTGGGAAATTCCACTAGTTCCACCCTAATGGCTTGGAAAGACATTTCTAATTCATCCTAACATGTTTTAAATATGGATATGTATGCTTGAAATATGTTAAAGATGCAAATAAGCTGTGGATTCAAACCTTTTACAGCGAACAACAAATGCTCACTAAATTCTCAAGAGAACGTGTTGTGGGATATTTTGCCCATTTACAAAAAGTTGAACTAACAATCATAGATGATTGTAAAGTTAATTATCGGTTAATCATACGTAACGGGCTATAGTTTTATAAGAAATGACTTATGGATTGGGAGTCAACACTAAGTTAAAAATCCCCCGCCTCCCCCTTTTTCCCGATGATTGCAAAACCTAATATATAAAAATTAAAAGAGTTTACAATCTATAAAATTTACATAAATTTTTTTGAATTTTCTCTCTCTACATTTTTGCATTTTCATTCCATTTTAGATATATATTTTTTCTTAAATAAAAATTTGAGTTTTCACTTTCCATTTATCTCATAAAAGAAAAGATTAAAAGCAAATAGATCACAACAAAACGTAAATTTTAGAGTTTATGTATGGAAAAATGATAAACAATAACAAATGTAAGTAAAGAAAATTTATTTACACACCACAAACGAACACAAAAGTTTTGTTGTCCAAGTGTGGGAAATTCTAGTAGTTCAACATTAATGGCTTGGAAAGAGATTTATAATTCATTCTATGGTGTTTTAAATATGGATATGCATGCATGAAACATGTTAAAGATGCAAATGACCTATGGATCCAAACCTTTTATAGCAAACAATGCTCATTAAGTTCTCAAGTGAATGTGAGGTGGGATATTTACCTGAGTCAAACAAGCCATGAATTTTCCCATTTACAAAAAGCTGACCTAACAATCATACATGATTGAAAAGTGATTTATCGGTCAATCATGTGTAACGGGCTATATTTTTGTAATAAATTACTTATGGATTGGGAGTCAACACTATTAAAAATCCCTTGCCTCCCCCTTTTTCCCGATAATTGCAAAACCTAATATATAAAAACTAAAAGAGTTTACAATCCCTAAAAGTTGCAGAGACCTTTTGGAATTATCTCTCTATCTACATTTATGTCTTTCCATTCATTTTAAATGTATACTTTTTTTTAAATCAGAACTTTGTGTTTTCACTTTCCTTTTATGTCATAAAAAACAAGGCTAAAGGCAAATAGATCACAATAAAATGAAAATTTTAGAGTTTATGTATGGAAAAATAAAAAAAACAGCAACAAATGTAAGTAAAGAAAATTTCTTCACACACCACAAACGAACACAAAAGTTTTGTTCTCCAAGTTTGGGAAATTCCACTAGTTCAACCCTAATGGCTTGGAAAGAGATTTCTAATTCATCGTAACATGTTTTAAATATGGATATGCATGCTTGGAACATGTTAACAATGCAAATGACCTGTGGATCCAAACCTTTTAAAGCGAATAACAAATGCTAATTAAATTCTCAAGTGAACGTGCGATGGGATATTTACCCGAGTCAAACAAGCCATGATTTTTTCCATTTACAAAAAGCTGACCTAACAATCATAGATGATTGTAAAATGATTTATCGGTCAATCATGTGTAATGGGCTTTATTTTTGTAAGAAATGACTTATGGATTGGGAGTCAACACTCAGTTCAAAATCCCCCGTCTCCCCCTTTTTCCTAATGATTGCAAAACCTAATAGATAAAAACTAATAGAGTTTACAATCCCTAAAATTTATAGAGACATTTTGGAATTATCTCTCTCTACATTTGTGCATTTCCATTCCATTTTAGATGTATACTTTTTTCTTACATCAAAACATTGAGTTTTCACTTTCTATTTTTCTCGTAAATAAAAAGATTAAAGGCAAACAGATCACAAAAAAATGAAAATTTTAAAGTTTATGTATGGAAAAAGATAAAATCAACAAAAAATTTAAGTAAAATTTTTTTTCACACACCACAAACGAACACAAAAGTTTTGTTGTCCAAGTTTGGGAATTCCACTAGTTCAACCCTAATGGCTTGGAAAGAGATTTCTAATTCATCGTAACATGTTTTAAATATGGATATGCATGCTTGAAATGTGTTAACGATGCAAATGGCCTGTCGATCCAAACCTTTTAAAGCGAACAACAAATGCTCATTAAATTCTCAAGTGAACGAGCGATGGGATATTTACCCGAGTCAAACAAGCCATGATTTTGCCCATTTAAAAAATGTTGACCTAACAATCATAGATGATATTAGAGTGATTTATAGGTTAATCATGCATAACGGCCTATATTTTTGTAAGAAATGACATA
The DNA here is from genome assembly GCF_029961685.1 of Aristolochia californica. Lineage (NCBI taxonomy): Eukaryota > Viridiplantae > Streptophyta > Magnoliopsida > Piperales > Aristolochiaceae > Aristolochia > Aristolochia californica. The sequence goes on along the minus strand of NW_027181881.1, from coordinate 16,981,581 downwards.
TGGATTGGGAGTCAATACTCAGTTAAAAATCCCCAACCTCCCCCTTTTTCCCAATGATTCCAAAACCTAATATATAAATACTAAAATAGTTTAAAATCCCTAAAATTTATAGAGACTTTTTTGAATTATGTCTCTCTACATTTGTTCGTTTGCATTCCATTTATACTTTTTTCTTAAATCAAAAATTTGAGTTTTCACTTTCCATTTATCTCGTTAACAAAAAGATTAAAGGTTAATAGATCACAACAAAATAAAAAATTTAGAGTTTATGTATGGAAAAAATTAAAAACAATAACAAATGTAAGTAAGAAAATTTATTCACACACCACAAACGAAAATAAAAGTTTTGTTTACCAAGTGTGAGAAATTCGACTAGTTCAACCCTAATGGCTTGGAAAGAGATTTCTAATTCATCCAAACATGTTTTAAATATGGGTATGCATGTTTGAAACATGTTAAAGATACAAATGACCTGTGGATTCACACCTTTTAAAGCGAACCACAAATGCTCATTAAATTCTCAAGTGAACGTGCAGTGGGATATTTACCCGAGTCAAACAAGCTATGATTTTTCCCACTTATAAAAAGCTGACCTAACAATCATAGATGATAGTAAAGTGATTTATCGGTCAATCATAAGTAATGGGCTTTATTTTTTTAAGAAATGACTTCTGGATTGTGAGTCAACACTAAGTTAAAAATACCCCGCCTCCCCCTTTTTCCCGATGATTGCAAAACCTAATAGATAAAAACTAAAAGAGTTTACAATCCCTAAAATTTACGGAGACTTTTTGGAAGTATCTCTCTCTACTTTGTGCATTTCCATTCCATTTTAGATGTATACTTTTTTCTTCAATCATAACTTTGAGTTTTCACTTTCCATTTATCTTGTAAACAAAAGGATTAAAGGCAAATAGATCACAACAAACTGAAAATTTTAGAGTTTATGTATAGAAAAATTATAAAAAATAACAAATGTAAGTAAAGAAAATTTATTCACACACCATAAACGAACACAAAAGTTTTGTTGTCTGAGTTTGGGAAATTCCACTAGTTCAACCCTAATGGCCTGGAAAGAGATTTCTAATTCATCCTAACATGTTTTAAATATGGATATACATGCTTGAAACCTGTTAAATATGCAAATGACCTATGGATCCAAACCTTTTAAAGAGAACAACAATTGCTGATTAAGTTCTCAAGTGAACGTGCGGTGGGATATTTACCCGAGGCAAACAAGCCATGATTTTGCCCATTTACAAAAAGCTGACCTAACAATCATAGATGATAGTAAAGTGATTTATCGGTCAATCATGCGTAACGGGCTATAATTTTGTAAGAAATGACTTATGGATTGGGAGTCAACACTCAGTTAAAAATCCCCCGCCTTAAACCCTAAACCCTTTTCCCCGATGATTGCAAAACCTAATATATAAAAACTAAAAGAGTTTACAATACCTAAAATTTACAGAGACCTTTTGGAATCATCTCTCTCTCTACATTTGTGTATTTCCAATCCATTATAGAAGTATACTTTTTTTTTTAAATCAAAACTTTGAGTTTTCACTTTCAATTTATCTAGTAAAGAAAAAGATTAAAGAAAATAGATCACAACAAAATGAAAATTTTAGAGTTTATGTATCGAAAAAATTAAAGACAACAACAAATGTAAGTAAAGAAAATTTATTCACACACCACGACGAACACAAAAGTTTTGATGTCCAAGTTTTGGAAATTCCACTAGTTCAACCCTAATGGCTTGGAAAGAGATTTCTAAAATATGGATATGCATGTTTGAAACATGTTAACGATGCAAATAACCTGTGGATCCAAATCTTTTAAAGCGAAAAACAAATGCTCATTAAATTCTTAAGAGAACGTATAGTGGGATATTTACCCGAGTCAAACAAGCCATAATTTTGCCCATTTACAAAAAGCTGACCTAACAATCGTAGATGATTGTAAAGTGATTTATCGCTCAATCATGTGTAACGGGCTTTATTTTTGTAAGAAATTACTTATGGATTGGTAGTCAACACTCAGTTAAAAATCCCCCACCTCCCTTTTTTCCTGATGATTGTAAAACCTAATATATAAAAACTAAAAGAGTTTACAATCCCTAAAAGTTACATAGATTTTTTGAATTATCTCTCTCTACATTTGTGCATTTCCTTTCCATTTGAAATATATACTTTTTTCTTAAATCAAAATTTTGAGTTTTCACTTTCCTTTTATCTCGTAAACAAAAAGATTAAAGGCAAATAGATCACAACAAAATAAACAATTTAGAGTTTATTTTGGAACAAATTAAAAACAATTAAAAATATAAGTAAAAAAAATGTATTCACACACCACAAACGAAAATAAAAGTTTTGTTTACCAAGTTTGGGAAATTTGACTAGTTCAACCCTAATGGCTTGGAAAGAGATTTCTAATTCATCCCAACATATTTTAAATATCAATATGCATGCTTGAAACATGTTAAAGATGCAAATGAACTGTGGTTCCAAACCTTTTAAAGCTAACAAAAAATGCTCATTAAATTCTCAAGTGAACGTGCGGTGGGATATTTACCCGAGTCAAACAAGCCATGATGTTGCCCATTTAAAAAAGCTGACCTAATAATCATAGATAATTTTAAAGTGATTTATCGGTCAATCATGCGTAACAGGTTATATTTTTGTTAGAAATGACTGATGGATTCGGAGTCAACACTCAGTTAGAAATCCTCCGCCTCCCCTTTTTTTCCCGTTGAATACAAAATCTAATATATAAGAACTAAAAGAGTTTACAATCCCTAAAAGTTACAAAGACGTTTTGGAATTATCTCTCTCTACATTTGTGCATTTCCATTCCATTTTAGATGTATTATTTTTTCTTAAATCAAAACTTTGAGTTTTCACTATCCATTTATCTCAAACAAAAAGATTAAAGGCAAATAGATCACAACAAAATGAAAATTTTAGAGTTTATTTAAGGAAAAGATTAAAAACAATAAAAATTGTAAGTAAATAAAATTTATTCACACATCACAAACGAACAAAAGTTTTGTTCTACAAGTTTGGGAAGTTCCAGTATTTGAACCCTAATGGCTTGGAAAGAGATTTCTAATTGATCCTACATGTTTAAAATATGGATATGCATGCTTGAAACATGTTAGAGATCCAAATGACCTGTGGATCCAAACCTTTTAAAGTGAACAACAAATGCACATTTAATTCTCAGGTGAACGTGCGGTGGGATATTTACCCGAGTCAAACAAGCCATGATTTTGCCCATTTACAAAATGTTGTCCTAACAATCATATATGATTTTAAAGTGATTTATTGGTCAATCATGCGTAACGGTCTATATTTTTTTTAAGAAATGACTATAGATAGGGAGTCAACACTCAATTAAAAATCTCCCGCCTCCCCATTTTTCCCGATGATTAAAAAATCTAATACATAAAAACTAAATGATTTTAAAATCCCTATAAGTTACAGAGACTTTTTGGAATTATCTCTCTCTACATTTGTGCATTTTCATTCCATTTTAGATGTATACTTTTTCCTTAAATCAAAACTTTGAGTTTTCACTTTACATTTATCTCGTAAACAAAAAAGATTAAAGGCAAATAGATCACAGCCAAATGAAAATTTTAGAGTTTATGTATGGAAAAAATTGAAAATAATAACAAATGTAAGTAAAGAAAATTTATTCACACACCACAAACGAACACAAAAGTTTTGTTGTCCAATTTTGGGAAATTCCACTAGTTCAACCCTAATGGTTTGGAAAGAGATTTCTAATTCATCCTAACATATTTTAAATATGATTATGCGTGCTTGAAACATGTTAAAGATGCAAATGACTTGTGGATCCAAACCTTTTAAAGCGAACAACAAATGCTCATGAAATTCTCAAGTGAACATGTGGTGGGATATTTACACGAGTTAAACAAGTCGTGATTTTGCCCATTTACAAAAAGCTAACCTAACAATCATAGATGATTGTTAAGTGATTTTTTGGTCAATCATGCATAATGGGCTTTATTTTTGTAATAAATTACGTATGGGTTGGGAGTCAACACCAAGTTAAAAACCCCCCACCTCCCCCTTTATCTAGATGATTGAAAAACCTAATATATATGTTGAATTTATGAAAAAGTGAAATACTTCATTGACATCATTAACCTGTTGTAATTAGAGTACATGAACCTCTATTTATAATCGAGGAAGGTAGTAGAGTTCAATTACAATAAAACAACCCTTCTCCCAATTACACCCAAACTCTAACACTTAAAGTTAAGTCCGAACATAATTAAATAACTCAATATAGATAAAAGAAAAATATAACTCATACTAAAACTCTTCTTTGATGTGACCATAAGATAAGATACTTTTGTGAGTTTTTCTTGATCTTCCAACTGATGTGATAAGGATGCCAGCTCATGGTAATCATTGTGGGCCTACTTCTTATGGGCTTGGATCCATCTTGTGGGCCTTCCTTGGTTGTGTGGCCCATCTTATAATAATCTTAGATTTGTGGGCCTTCCTTGTTTGTGTGGGCTTGAGCTTCTCTTCCAACACATATCATTTGGTCCAACCTCTTGTATGTTGCTTTAATTGGTTCCTCCTTTATATTTGTTGATTTCAAGGGCCAACACATAAACACAAGAGATCTCAAGGGAAGGAGAGAAAAGAGGAACTCTTGCTCTTGGGAGAGAGGAGAGAAGAAACCAAGGGAAATAAATAAATGGAATAGAGAGGTGTGTGGATGAACTTGAGTCAATAGGACGAACTTGAATGCTCTATCCCATGCCTTGAGGCTATATTTATAGTTGTGTGAAGATGTTTATAATGACTACAATTCCCTTAGGGCTATATGCTACAAAATGAAAAAATACAAAGAGGACTTCCATCAACTTTGCATTATTAAAATTCTATGCAATCTTTATGAAAGTTTCTTATTTACTAGCCTTGCTACCCCTATACACCTGGGTGTCTCTTAAAACTCTCCCTAAAGATAGTGTTTATTCTTTACCAAGAGTCCCAACAAGCTCAACATAATGGTGTGAGAGAAAAATCACTCCTAACTATACAACAAAGCTCCATACACCAGTTAAAATGGTCATAGTTTTAAATACACTCTGCTCAATTTTAGTGGCAAAAAAATAGCCAATCTTTAGGTAACAACAAAGAAACTACTCATTTTCTCAAGGTAGCTCTAACAAAAAACACCTCTTGGGTGAATAATAAAAAGATTTGACTCAAGCTGGATGTTAGGCACACTCTTATACTGTTGGAAGGTGGGCCCAAACCCACATGACTAAGCAAGGCCCACACATCCAAGTGTGTTAGAAGATGGGTTCAAGTCCATAAGACCAAGCAAGGCCCACACATCCAAGAGATGTGGAAGATGGGCTCAAGGCCCACAGTCCCACATAGTGATGGCAGGATGGTAAATAAAGAGTAATCTCATAGAGATGGCATTGATGTAATTAGTTTAAGTTTTATGGGCATAGTTTTAATATTGTAGTTTTATCAATCTATAAATTGAGCTTCAGGGAGAGGGTTAGGACACAAGTCCATAACCTCTTCTTCCTCTTGTTTTTTTCCAAAAGATGTCGTCTCCCTTTTTCTCCGTGAGCTAAAGATGTTGTCTCCCTTTTTATCCATGAGCTCAATCCATAGAGTCAAAAAAATCAACATGGTATTAGAGCATTGAATTTAGGATCCCCACGGAAAAAGGATGTTCTAAAAAGTTACGATGAGAGCTACTCACAGAAGGCTCTTGGTGAAGCAAGATTGAAAGTTGTTGAGATAAGTTTGTTTTTCATTCTTGTTATTATGACTTGATTCTCTTGGTTTTCTTACCTCTACAATATGGTTCAGAGATGATTTTTTATTCTCTTCATTATATGAAAGTATTGAGATTTAAGCATCTCGAGCTGTAAGAAGTTTGCCAAAGGCTGTTTTTGTCGGTTTGCAAGTTCTTGGTTGAAAATTGGTTTATGGTGAAATTATTTGCATGAATAGTTATTATTTAGTGGGAAAAATATTTGCAAGCCTATTATGAGTGGTTTTTTTATCCATTGGATTTCGAAAATCTTATTACTTAGCTTCTATGCTAAGTTTCTCCATTAACGGAATTGTTTGAAGAATTGGAAATCTCCTCGATTTTTTTACCTTTTTTGGATTTTGTTTTTTGAGTTTTCAGCCCTCATATGAGCATTACAGAGATATGCTCATCTCTCATACCAAGGTTCATCAGTTTTGAATAAAAAAAAAGGAAAGAGAAAGATGAAAGAAGAAGGTTGTTTTTTCTTCAAAATATTTTGGAAAAATTTTTAAAAAACAGGGAGGCCAGACCTTGTTTGATTCTAAGCCACAAGTTGGCTGCTTTTTCTTGCCACAATCTTCACCAGAAATCATGGATAGAAGATTGTGTTTTACATAAAAGGAAGCAAACACAAAAAAATTAAGAGAGTGGTCCTTTGGAAAGCTAAGTTGGCGCCAATCTATTTGATGAAAGATTTCTATTTTTTGAGATCTCACATTCAATCAATTTATTTTTTATTACATCTGATTTGTTTAATTTTCTATCAATCATATCTTGCCTAACTCACGAGGGATTGAATCTAGACTGGTTTATTCCAAGTTGGAATCAAATATATTTTTGGAATGATCTTGGAAAGATCTTACTAGGAATGCTACTACCTTACCGTACTTGATTTCATGCTTGTTGATTGATTTTTTGCTATTCTCTTAAAGGAAGACTAGATAATTGATTATAGAAATTTTTGGCCTGCAAGTTTACTTGCCTAAGTGGGTTCCCTCTTTCCCTAAAATGCTCGGGTTCTCCTCCCATCTACCTGAGCTAGTATTGGCCCCACTTGATTCTACAAGCAGCTTACTTAGGCTACTTTTCATTTGAGTACACTAATACCCTTGAATTGCCTCTTATGGCTGAAGAATACATGGGTAGCAAGAATAATATTCTCAAGATTACTGTTATACCCTTGTGAGGAATATCAAATTACTTGAGTTGGTCCAAAATGGTTCGATGGTTTCTTATTACAAGGGACCTACTTGGTCACCTAACCAAACTTGGGTCACCCATTGAAGAAGATGTTTCTTATGCTAAGCAGTTAAAAAATGACACTTTCGTAATTAGTTGGCTCATCAAGAACATGGAAGAACTTGTCTCCAAAAGTGTTGTTCATCTAGACACCGCTAAGCAAATTTGGGAGACATCCAAAGTATGTTCAATACCAAACTAGGAGAAAATATCCTTTAATATTTGGCTCGCTTCAGAGGCCTTCTTCAAGAATAAAAGCTAGTTCAGCCTAACTCCAATGATGTCTCTATCCAAGACAAGCAAAAGAAAGCCTTAGACACTAACATTTGTCTAGAAAATATTAAGCCATATCTCGAGGTTGCTAAAACTCAACTCTTTAGCACCTCTACTATTCCCACCTTTGATGATGTATGTACTACATTATTCTACATTCCAAACTCCTCTTCCCCTTCTCCCATTGAAGTATCATCCGCTATGTACTCAAGAAATAGGGGAACATTAACCGACCATGGATGAGGTCATGGAAGAAATTATAGAGGAGGTTGCGGAAGAGGTGGAAGGAATGGATCCTCCATAACAGAAGGCAAGGGATGCACCCACTATGGGAAATATGGCCACACTATCGATCGGAGTTTGAAAATCCATGGCATGACAGAATGGGCCAAGTCTAATCAAGCCTCAATAAGTAGTATAAATGAGGACAATTCTACCCCAACAACAGAAAAGAAGACCTTACGGATGATGAGTATCAATTATTCCATAAACTAAACACTTTGATGGTCTCTCCTCCATGTTTCTCCTCAATTGCTGCTACCACCAACGCTTCAGTTATGCTCTTTGCCACTTCCTCCTCTTCATCCTAGATAAATTGACTCAAGGGCCTCTGAGCATCTCACAGGTAACAAAAATATACTCCACTCTGTCTCTCCTTGTCTCTCAAATAAATTTGTTACCATAGCCGATGGCTCCCAAACTAAAGTTCTCGGGAAAGGATCCACCACTGTTACACCATCACTTCGGCTCACATGTATTCTTTTTGTTCCTATCTTTTCCTTGAATCTTTATTTGTTAGTCAACTTACACAACATTTCAATTGCTTCATCACATTCTCACCCACTTCCACTATGTTTTTTTTGTAGGTAGTGGGTCTACATATAGGCTTTGCGCTGAAGTGATTATAACAAAAACAAATTGAAGAAAGTGTTAAGTTGTGGAGCCTAATTAACACCTGACATTGAGTTGTTCGCCTTATTGACTATTTTTTCATTAAGGGTAGTTTTTGGAATTTTACTCTTATAATGTGGTTGCCCTAGCTTTCTCTTTAAATTGGAGGGCACTACTGTTAGGGTTTTATGATCTCTATATAAGGAACATCTTGAGTTCCATTCCAAGAGGTTAGAGAGAAACACCTATAAGTGTGCGATTTCTCTTGTAAACTATTTCATCTTCATAGTGGATTATTGTAGCGACGGAAGACAGGGCATAGTCTCACCTTGAGGCAAACCTCTATAAATCTTGTTGTGTTTTTTTGTGCTTGCTTTTACCTTTTTTAGTGTTTATTATTATTTCTCTCGTTAGTTTAGAATTAGGGCGTCTAATTCCTATTGAATTTATGAAAAAGATAAATACTTCATTAACTTCATTAACTTATTATAATCAGAGTACATGAACCTCTATTTATAATAGAGGAGGGTAGTAGAGTCCAATTAGAATAAAACTACCTTTGTCCCAATTAAAACCAAACTCTAACACTTAAAGATAAGTCCATGCATAATTAAATAACTCAATATAAATAAAAGACAAACATAACTCAAACTAGAACTCTTTTAGGACGTGACCATAAGATAAAGATTCTTTTGTGAGTCCTTCTTGATCTTCCAACATATGTGATATGAATGCCAGCTCGTGGTAATCATGGTGGGTCCCACTTCTTATGTGCTTGGGCCCATATTGTGGGCCTTCCTTGGTCGTGTGACCCATCTTATAATACTCTTAGATATGTGGGCCTTCCTTGGTCGTGTGGGCTTGGGCCTATCTTCCAACACTCCCCCTCAAGTGGGGGTGAGAGAAGAACATGAAATCTCAGCTTGCTGCAAATGATTTATAGAATCTTTTTGTATAAAATGGCACATCTTCCAATATGCCTTCATCTTCCAACACTCCCCTCACGCTATTGCACCCTTCCATGAGGCCTTGCTGGCATAATATAAGTGAGAGTAAAAATCACTCCTAGCCGGTAAGACATTGCTCCATACTCCAGTCCTACTGTTGGATGTAGGGTACACTCCATCTTCTGTGGGTTGTGTGTCTATAGACATTGCTTTGAAGTGTCCACCACCATGTCCCTCCACAGGACAATGACTCTCAAGTGATATGAGTAACCAATTGTGATATTTTTTAGAGTTACATTTATCATGGTGTCCCAATCCAGACACCGACTCTCATAGTGTCCCAACCGTGATATTTTTGAGAGTCAAATAAATTATGGTATGAGAAATGGTATTGAGGCTACCTCTTGTTTAATAATAATGTCTCATTCAAAGAGACATAATAGCAGCAGCAGTTATGTAACACAACCATCTTCCAACACATATAAAACGAACCAATATAATAAACCTTGTAGAAGGACCCATGAAATAATCATAATCCGTTATAAATATTTTTCTTAGACGCATAAGTTTCATCTTTTGTGCTCCCCCTTTCTTGAATATTTTGGTCACATAAACTTATCCACAACATATAGAAAAAAAATACATCTTTCTTGTACCTTTTCTACTTCTCTCCCTCAAGCTGGGAGATAATGACAATGATCCCAGCTTGAACCAAATATCATAGATGCAGCAATAAGCCCAAATAACATACATGTAGTAATACACCCTTAAACCAATGAGAACTGAGATATTTTCTTGATATATCAACTGAAACAGTGATGCAAAAAAAAGGGCATACATTCAGATTTTTCAATACAACAGAATACCTGCAAGACCTTTGATTCTTCCAATGAAAATATATCTTAAAATATAGATCCGATTGACATGAAATATTTTACCTCAGAAAGTAACTTAAATACCTTTAATCCAAGTATAACTTCGCTTTATAAAATATAATATAAATAATCTGATAGATTTTGGTCTCTGTCATCTGGCCAAACTAAGCACTATTTCTCATTTTTTTCTACCATGAGCATTGACTCTTCCAAGATCAATATCTCCTTATAAAAAAGTCAAATCGAGAATTGGATGAATAGGTAAGAAAATAGACTTACAGATATTTCTTTTGATCTATATTTATCCATATAAAGTCTCATTCTGGATAGCATAAAATACCTCGAAAGTTGAAGCTTTTTGCTGCCGCTCGAACCTTGTTTTGCAATCTGACCTTTGCTGGTTCAAATATTGATTGCTCTTTGTAGATAACTCCAATTGGAAATTTTATTTTTTATTGAAAATTATACTTGAATATATTTCCGCCAATATATAAATTGAAATATGAAAAGCTCAGTGTAGAGGTGAAAACGCAAAGAAAACTAAGGGTGTAGGGACTAAGAAGAAAAAAAATACGAACCTTGACTTAGGGTTTAGGTTTTAGAGAAATGGATCTCAACATCTCTGTGGGTTGACCAAGTCAATTGGTCAACTCATAGAACCTACTCTGATACCATGTGTAATTTATTTAAAAGAGAAATAATTTATTGACTTCATTAACTTATAATAATCAGAATACATGAACCTCTATTTATAATAGAGGAAGGTAGTAGAGTCCAATTACAATAAAACTACCTTTTTCCCAATTTCACCCAAACTCTAACACTAAAAGATAAGTCCTAGAATAATTAAATAACTCAATATAGATAAAAGACAAATATAACTCAAACTAGAACTCTTCTAGGATGTGACCATAAGATAAAGATGCTTTTATGAATCCTTCTTGATCTTCCAACTTAAGTGATAAGGATGCCAGCGCGTGGTAATCATGGTGGGTCCTACTTCTTATGTGCTTGGGCCCATCTTGTGGGCCTTCCTTGGTCATGTGGGCCATCTTATAATACTCTTAGATATGTGGGCCTTCCTTGGTCGTGTGGGCTTGGGCCAATCTTCCAACAATTCCTAACAGAAAGTACTTTGAGGAATTAAGGGTGTGAATAAAAAGATTGCAGCTCTCATACTTCAAAAGGAAGAAGGCAAATCAAGCAGCTCTTCCAACTACCAAGTAATAAGGAGGCACTTTTAGAAAAATAGATGGATAAAAAGTAACTAGGATTTACTCATGAGGGAGATACTATGAACTCGATCATTAAGTAAACCTAAAAAAAATAATAAGAAACTTTTGAGACGAAAAAAGTCTCTGTAATTTTTAGGGATTGTAAACTCTTTTTATTTTTTATATATAAGGTTTTGCAATCATTAGGAAAAGAGGGAGGTGGGGGATTTTAACTGAGTGTTGACTCCCAATACATAAGTCATTTCTCACAAAAATATAGCCTGTTACGCATGATTGACAGATAAATCACTTTACAAACATCTATGATTCTTAGGTCAGTTTTTTGTATATGGGCAAAATAATGGCTTGTTGGACTTGGGTAATATCCCACCGCACGTTCACTTGAGAATTTAATGAACATTTTTTATTCTCTTTAAAAGGTTTGGATTCATAGGTCATTTGCATGTTTAACATGTTTCAAGCTTGCATATCTATATTTAAAACATGTGTAGGATCGATTAGAAATATCTTTCTTCTAAAATTCCAAGCTATTAGGGTTGAACTAGTGGAATGTCCCAAACTTGGATAACAAAACTTTTGTGTTCATTTGTGGTGTGTGAATAATTTTTTTTTACTTACATTTTTTATTGTTTTAAATTTTTTCCATACATAAACTCTAAAATTTTTATTTTGTTGCGATCTATTTTCCTTATATTTTTGTTTACGAGTTGAAGGGAGAGTGAAAACTCTATTTTTTTTTTAAAAGAAAAGTATACAACTAAAATGGAAATTCATAAATGTAGAGAGAGATAATTCCAAAAAGTCTTTGTAATTTTTAGAGACTATAAACTCTTTTTAGCTTTTATATATTAGGTTTTGCACTCATCGGGAAAAGGGGGAGGCGGGGGATTTTTAACTGAGTGTTGACCCTCAATCCATAAGTTATTTTTTAAAACAATATAGCCCATTACGCATGATTGACCGATAAATTACTTTACAAACATCTATGATTCTTAGGTCAGCTTTTTGTAAATGGGTAAAATAATGGTTTCTTTGACTGGGGTAAATATTCCACCGCACGTTCATTTGAGAATTTAATTTGCATTTTTAATTCTCTTTAAAAGGTTTGGATCTCATTTGCATCTTTAACATGTTTCAAGTATGGATATCCATATTTAAAACACGTGTAGGATCAATTTGAACTCTTTTTCTTCTAAAATTCCAAGCTATTAGGGTTGAACTTGTGGAATGTCCCAAACTTGGATATCAAAACTTTTGTGTGCATTTGTGGTGTATGAATAAATTTTCTTAAATTACATTTGTTATTGTTTTAAATTATTTTTCCATACATAAACTCTAAAATTTTCATCTTGTTGTAATCTATTTGCCTTATCTTTTTGTTTACGAGATAAAGGGAAAATGAAAACTCAAGTTTTGAGTTAAGAAAAACCTATACATCTAAAATGGAAAAGCACAAATTTAGAGAGAGATAATTTCAACAAGTCTCTGTATTTTTTAAGGATTGTAAACTCTTTTTAGTTTTAAAATATTAGCTTTTGCAATCAACGGGAAAAGGGGGAGTAGGGGGATTTTTAACTGAGTGTTGACTCCCGATTCATAAGTCATTTCTTACAAAAATATATTCTGTTAGGCATGATTAACCAATAAATCAATTTATAATCATCTATGATTATTAGGTCAACTTATTGTAAATCAGCAAAATAATGGCTTGTTTGACTCAGGTAAATATCTCACTGCACGTTCACTAGATAATTTAATAAGAAATTCTTATTATCTTTAAAACTTTTGAATCCATAGGTCATTTGCATCTTTAACATGTTTCAAGCATCCATATCCATATTTAAAATGTGTGTAGGACCAATTAAAATCTCTTTCTTATAAAATTCTATGCTATTAGGGTTGAACTAGTGGAATTTTCCAAACTTGGATAACAAAACTTTTGTGTTCATTTGTGGTGTGTGAATAAATTTTCTTTACTTACATTTTTATTTTTAAAATTTCTTTCCATACATAAACTCTAAAAATTTCATTTTTTTGTGATCTTTTTGCCCTTTCTTTTTGTTTATGAGATTAAGGGAATGTGAGAAATCGAGTTTTGATTTAAGAAAAAGTATACATATAAAATAGAAATGCACAAATGTAGAGTGAAATAATTCCAAAAAGTCTCAGTAATTTTTAGGGATTTTAAACTCTTTTTAGTTTTTATATATTTGATTTTGAAATCATCACGAAAAGGAGAAGACAAGGGATTTTTAACTGAGTGCTTACTCCGAGTGCAGAAGTCATTTCTCACAAAAATATAGCCCATTACTCATGATTGACTGATAATTCACTTTACAATCATCGATCATTGTTAGGTCAGCTTTTTGAAAAATGGGCAAAATAATGGATTGTTTGATTCTGGTAAATATCCCACTGCACGTTCACTTGAGAATTTAATGAGCATTTATTATTATTTTTAAAAGGTTTGGATCCAAATGTCATTTCCATCTTTAACATGTTTCAAGCATGCATATCCATATTTAAAAAATTTGTAAGATCAAATAGAAATATATTTCTTATAAAATTCCAAGTTATTATGGTTGAACAAGTCGAATTTCCCAAACATGGATAACAAAACTTTTGTGTTCATTTTTGGTGTGTGAATAAATTTTCTAAAATCACATTTGTTATGGTTTAAAATTTTTCCCATACATAAACTCTAAAATTTTCATTTTGTTGTGATCTATTTGCCTTATCTTTTTGTTTATGAGATTAAGGGAAAGTGAAAACTCAAGTTTTGAGTTAAGGTATACATCTAAAATGGAAATGCATAAGTGTAGAGAGAGATAATTCCAAAAAGTCTCTGTATTTTTTAGGGATTGTAAACTCTTTTTAGTTTTTATATATATAGGTTTTGTAATCAATTAGAAAAGGGGGAGTCGGGGAATTTTTAACTGAGTGTAGACTCCAAATCCATAAGTAATTTCTTACAAAATATAACTGTTATGCATGATTGACCGATGAATCACTTTACAATCATCTATGATTATTAGGTTAGCTTTTTGTAAATGGGAAAAATAATGGCTTGTTTGACTCGGGTAAATATCCCACTGCACGTTCACTTTGAGAATTTAATGAACATTTTTTATTCTCTTTAAAAGGTTTGGATCCATAGGTGATTTGCATCTTTAACATGTTTCAAGCATGCATATCTATATTTAAATCTTGTGTAGGATCAATTAGAAATCTCTCTCTTATAAAATTCCAAGCTATTAGGGTTGAACAAGTGGAATTTTCCAAACTTGGTTAACAAAACTTTTGTGTTCATTTGTGGTGTGTGAATAAATTTTCTTAAATTTCATTTGTTATTTTTTAAAATGTTTTCCATACATAAACTCTAAAATTTTCATTTCATTGCGATCTTTTTGCCTTATCTTTGTGTTTACGTAAATAAAGGGAAAGTGAAAACTTAATTTTCTAGTTCAGATAAAAGTATTCATCTTAGATGGAAATGCACAAATGCAGAGAGAGAAAATTCCAAAAAGTCTCTATATTTTTTAGGGTTGTAAACTCTTTTCAGTTTTCGTATATTAGGTTTTGCAATCATTGGGAAAAGGGGGAGTCGGGGGATTTTTAACTAAGTGTTGACGCCCAATCCATAAGTCATTTCATACAAAAAAAAATAGTTTGTTACGCTTGATTGACCGATAAATCACTTTACAATCATCTATGATTGTTAGGTCAGCTTTATGTAAATGGCAAAATAATGGCTTGTTTGATTCAGGTAAATATCCCACCGTACGTTCACTTGAGAATTTAATGACCATTTGTTATTCTCTTTAAAATGATTGGATCTATAGGTCATTTGCATCTTTAATATGTTTCAAGCATATCCAAATTTAAAACATGTGTAGGATCAATTAGAAATATCTTTCTTCTAAAATTCCAAGCTAATAGGGTTGAACTAGTTAAATTTCCCAAACTAGGATAACAAAACTTGTGTTCATTTGAGGTGTGTGAATAAAAATTCTTTACTTACATGTGTTATTGTTTTAAATTTTTTCCATACATAAACTCTAAAATTTTCATTTTTTTGTGTTCTATTTGCATTATCTTTTTGTTTACGAGATTAAGGGAAAGTGACATCTCGAGTTTTGATTTAAGAAAAAAGTATACATCTAAAATGGAAATGCACAAATGCAGAGAGAGATAATTCCAAAAAGTCTGTGTAATTTTAGGGATTGTAAACTCTTTTTAGTTTTCATATATTAGGTTTTGCAATCGTCGGGAAATAGGGAGGTGGAGGATTTTTAACTAAGTGTTGAATCCCATTCCTTAAGTCATTTCATACAAAAATATAACCTGTTACGTATGATTGATTGATAAATCACTTTACAATCATCAATGATTGTTAGGCCAGCTTTTTGTTAATGGGCAAAATAATGGACTGTTTGAAACGGGTAAATATCCCACCGCAAGTTCACTTGAGAATTTAATGAGAATTTTTTATTCACTTTAAAAGGTTTGGATCCATAGGTCATTTGCATCTTTAACATGTTTCAAGCATGCATATCCATATTTAAACATGTGTAGGATAAATTAGAAATCTCTTTTCTTGAAATATTCATAGTTGTTGGGGTTGAACTATTAAAATTTCCCAAACTTGGATAACAAAACTTTTATGTTCATTTGTTGCGTGTGAATAAATTTTATTTATGTACATTTGTTATTGTTTCAAATTGTTTCCATACATAAACTCAAAATTTTTTATTTTGTTGCGATCTATTTGCCTTATCTCTTTGCTTACGAGATAAAGGGAAAGTGAAAACACAAGTTTTGATTTAAGAAAAAAGTATACATCTAAAATGGAAATGCACAAATGTAGAGAAAAATAAATTCAAAAAGCCTCTGTAATTTTAATGGATTGTAAACTCTTTTTAGTTTTTATATATTAGGTATTACAATCATGGGGAAAAAGGGGAGGTAGAGAATTTTTAACAAAGTGTTGACTACCAATCCATAAGTCATTTCTTACAAAAATATAGCTCGTTATGCATGAATGACCGATAAATAACTTTACAATCAATTATGATTGTTAGGTCAGCTTTTCATAGATGGGCCAAATAATGGCTTGTTTGAATTTGGTAAATATCCCACTGCACGTTCACTTGAGAATTTAATGAATATTTTTTATTCTCTTTAAAAGGTTTGGATCCATAGGTCATTTAAATCTTCCGCATGTTTCAAGCAAGCATATCCATATTTAAAACATGTGTAGGATCAATTACAAATCTCTTTCCTATAAAATTCCAAGCTATTAGGGTTGAGCTAGAGGAATTTCCCAAACATGGATAAGAAAACTTTTGTGTTCATTTGTGGTGTATGAATAAATTTCTTAAATTACATTTGTTATTGTTTTAAATTTTTCCCATACATCAACTCTAAAATTTTCATTTTGTTGAGATCTATTTGCCTTATCTTTTTGTTTACGAGATTAAGGGAAAGTGAAAACTCAAGTTTTGAGTTAAGACACAAGTATACATCTAAAATGGAAATGCACAAATGTAGAGAGAGATAATTCCAAAAAGCCTATGTATTTTTTAGGAATTGTAAACTCTTTTTAGTTTTCATATAATAGGGTTTGCAATCATCGGGAAAATGGGGAGTCAGGGGATTTTTAGCTGAGTGTTGACACCCAATCCATAATCAATTTCTTACAAAAATATAGCTTGTTATGCATGATTTACCAATAAATCACTTCACAATCATCTATGATTATTAGGTGAGCTTTATGTAAATGGGCAAAATAATGACTTGTTTGACTTGGGTAAATATCCCGCCGCACTTTCACTAGAGAATTTAATAAGCAATTCTTATTATCTTTAAAAGGTTTGGATCCATAGGTCATTTGCATCTTTAACATGTTTCAAGCATGCATATCCATATTTAAAACATGTGTAGGATCAATTAGAAATCTCTTTCTTATAAAATTCCTTGCTATTAGGGGTGAACTAGTACAATTTCCCAAACTTGGATAACAAAACTTTTTTGGTTCTATTGTGGTGTGTCAATAAATTTTCTTTACTTACATTTGTTATTGATTTAAGTTTTTTCCATACATAAACTCTAAAATTTTCAATTTGTTGTAATCTATTTGCCTTTTCTTTTTGTTTACGTGATAAAGGGAAAGTGAAAACTCGAATTTTGATTTAAGAAAAAATTATGCATCTAAAATGGAAATGCACAAATGTACAGAGAGATAATTCATAAAAGTCTCTGTAATTTTTAGGGATGGTAAACTTTTTTTTAGTTTTTATATATTAGGTTTTCCAATCATCGGGAAAAAGGGGGAAGAAGCGGGAATTTTAACTGAGTGTTGACTGCCAATCCAAAAGTCATTTCTTACAAAAATATAGCTCGCTATGTTTGATTGAACGATGAATATTTTTACAATCATCTATGATAGTTAGGTCAGATTTTTGTAAATGGGCAAAATAATGGCTTTTTTGACTCGAGCAAATATCCCACCGCACGTTCACTTGAGAATTTAATGAGCATTTGTTATTTACTTTTAAAGGTTTGTATCCATAGGTCATTTGCATCTGTAACATGTTTGAAGCAGGCATATCCATATTTAAAACATGTGTAAGTTCAAATAGAAAACATTTTCTTATAAAATTCCTAGCTATTAAGGTTGAACAAGTGGAATTTTCCCAAACTTGGATATCAAAACTTTTGTGTTCATTGGTGGTGTGTGAATAAATTTTTTTACTTACATTTGTTATTTTTTAAAAAATTTTCCTGACATAAACTCTAAAATTTTCATTTTGTTGTGATCTATTTGCCTTATCTTTTTGTTTATGAGATTAAGGGAAAGTGAAAAATAGAGTTTTGATTTAAGAAAAAAGTATATATCTAAAATGGAAAAGCACAAATGTAGAGAGTGATAATTCCAAAAAGGGTCTGTAATTTTTAGGGATTTTAAACTCTTTTTAGTTTTTATATATCAGGTATTGCAATCATCAAGAAAAGGGGGACGGAGGGGATTTTTAACAGAGCGTTGACTCCCAATCCATAAGTCATTTCTTACCAAAATATTGCCCGTTACGCATGATTAAACGAAGAATTACTTTTCAATCATCTATGATTGTTAGGTCAGCTTTTTGTAAATGGGCAAAATAATTGCTTGTTTGACTCGGGTAAATATCCTACCTCACGTTCACTAGAGAATTTAACAAGCAATTGTTATTATCTTTAAAAGGTTTGGATCCATAGGTCATTTGCATCTTTAACATGTTTCAAGCATGCATATCTATATTTAATACATGTGAAGGATCAATTAGAAATCTCTTTCTTATAAAATTTCAAGTTATTAGGGTTGAACAAGTGGAATTTCCCAACACAGATAAAAATACTTTTGTGTTCATTTGTGGGGTGTGAATAAATTTTCTTTACATACATTTTTTATTGTTTTAAATTTTTTCCATACATAAAATCTAAAATTTTAATTTTTGTTGTGATCTATTTGCCTTATCTTTTTGTTTACAAGATTAAGGGAAAGTGAAAAATCGAGTTTTGATTTAAGAAAAAAGTATACATCTAAAATTGATATGCACAAATGTAGAAAGATAATACTTAAAAGTCTTTGTAATTTTTAGGGATTTTAAACAGTTTTCAGATTTATTATATTAGGTTTTGCAATCATCAGAAAAAGAGGGAGGCGAGGGATTTTTACCTGAGTGCTGACTCCCAATCCATAAGTCATTTCTTTAAAAAATATAGTACATTAGGCATGATTGACCGATAAATCACTTTACATTCATCTATGATTTTTAGGTCAGCTTTTTGTAAATGGGCAAAAAAAAATATAGTACATTAGGCATGATTGACCGATAAATCACTTTACATTCATCTATGATTGTTAGGTCAGCTTTTTGTAAATGGGCAAAATAATAGATTGTTTCACTAAGGTAAATATCCCACCGCACGTTCACTTGAGAATTTAATGAGCATTTGTTATTCTCTTTAAAAGGTTTGGATCCATAGGTCATTTGCATCTTTAACATGTGTCAAGTATGCATATCCATATTTAAAACATGTTTAGGATCACTTAGAAATCTCTTTCTCATAAAATTCCAAGCTATAAGGGTTGAACTAGTGGAATTTCAAAATTTTGAAAAGCAAAACTTTTGTGTTCATTTGTGTGTGTCATTAAATTTTCTTATATTACAATTGTTATTGATATAAATTTTTCCTATACATAAACTCTTACATTTTTTGTGATCTATTTGCCTTATCTTTTTGTTTACAAGATAAAGAGAAAGTGAAAACTCAAGTTTTGAGTTAAGAAAAAAGTATACATCTAAAATGGAAATGCACAAATGTAGAGAGAGATAATTCCAAAAAGTCCCAGTATTTTTTAGGAATTGTAAAATCTTTTTAGTTTTCATAAATTAGGTTTTGCAATCATCGGGAAAAGAGGGAGTCAGGGGATTTTTAACTGAGTGTTGACTCCCAATCTATAAGTCATTTCTTACAAAAAATATAGCCCATTATGCATGATTGACCGATAAATCACTTTAAAATCATATATGATTGATAGGTCAGCTTTTTTAAAATGGGCAAAATAATGGGTTGTTTGACTCGGGTAAATATCCCACTGCACGTTCACTAGAGAATTTAATAAGAAATTATAATTATCTTTAAAAGGTTTCGATCCATAGGTCATTTGCATCATTAACTGCATATCCATATTTAAAACATATGTAGGATAAATTATAAATCTATTTCTTATCAAATTCATAGGTATTAGGGTTGAACTAGTGGAATTTCTCAAACATGGATTACAAAACTTTTGGGTATATTTCTAGTGTGTGAATAAATTGTCTTAAATTAAATTTTTTATTGTTTTAAAATTTTCTCATACATCAACTCTAAAATTTTCATTTTGTTGTGATCTATTTGCCTTATCTTTTTGTTTATGAGATTAAGGGAAAGTGAAAACTCAAGTTTTGAGTTAAGAAAAAAGTATACATCTAAAATGGAAATTCACAAATGTAGAGAGAGATAATTCCAAAAAGTCTCTATACTTTTTATGGATTGCAAACACTTTTTAGTTTTTATATATTATTTTTTGCAATCATCGGGAAAAAAGGGGAGTCGGGGGATTTTTAATTGAGTGTTAACTCCCAATCCATACGTAATTTCATACAAAAATATAGATCGTTATGTATGATTGACCTATGAACAACTTTATAAACATCTATGATTGTTAGGATAACTTTTTTTAAATGGATAAAATAATGGATTTTTTTACTCGAGTAAATATCCCACTGCACATTAACTTGAGAATTTAATGAGCATTTTTTATTCTCTTTAAAAAGTTTGGATCCCTAGGTCATTTCCATCTTTAACATGTTTCAAAATTTCATATCCATATTTAAAACATGTGTAGGATCAATTAGAAATCTCTTTCTTGTAAAATTTCAAGCTATTAAGGTTGATCTAGTAAAATTTCCAAAATTTGGATAACAAAACTTTTGTGTTAATTTGTGGTGTGTGAATGAATTTTCTTAAATTACATTTTTTATTGTTTTAAATTTTTTCCATACATAAACTCTAAAATTTTCATTTTGTTATGATCTATATGCCTTATCTTTTTGTTTATGAGATACAGGGAAAGTGAAAACTCAAATTTTGAGTTAAGAAAATAATATAAATCTAAAATGGAAATGCACAAATGTAGAGAGAGATAATTCCAAAAAGTCTCTGTAATTTTTAGGGATTGTAAACTCTTTTTATTTTTCATATATTAGGTTTTGCAATCATCTGGAAAAGGGGGAGTCGGGGGATGTTTAACAAAGTGTTGATTCCCAATCCATCAGTCATTTCTTACAACAATATAGCTCGTTACACATGATTGATCGATAAATCACTTGTACAATCATTTGTGATTGTTAAGTCAACTTTTTTTAAATGGGCAAAATAATGGCTTTTTTTACTCGGGTAAATATCCCACTGCATGTTCACTAGAGAATTTAATAAGTAGCTGTTATTATCTTTAAAAGGTTTGGATCCATAGGTCATTTTCATCTTTAACATGTTTGAAACATGCATATCCATATTTAAAACATGTGTAGGTTCAATTAGAAATCTCTTTCTTTTAAAATTCCAAGGTATTAGGGTTGAACTAGTGGAATTTCCCAAACTTGGATAACAAAACATTTGTCTTCATTTATGGTATGTGAATAAATTTTCTTAAATTACATTTGTTATTGTTTTAAATTTTTTCCATACATAAACTCTAAAATTTTCTTTTTGTTGTGATCTATTTGCCTTATCTTTTTGTTTCTGGTATAAGGGGAAAGTGAAAACTCAAGTTTTGCGTTAAGAAAAAAGTATACATCTAAAATGGAAATGCACAAATGTAGAGAGAGATAATTCCAAAAAGTCTCTATATTTTTTAGGGATTTTAAACTCTGTTTAGTTTTTGTATATTAGGTTTTGCAATCATCAGGAAAAGGGGGAGGCGGGGGATTTTTAACCAAGTGCTGACTCCCAATCCATAAGTCATTTCTTAAAAAAATATAGCCCGTTATGCATGATTGACCGATAAATCACTTTACAATTATCAATGATTGTTAGGTCAGCTTTTAGTGAATGGGCAAAATAATGGATTGTTTGACTCGGGTAAATATCCCACCGCACGTTGAGAATTTAATGGGAATTTATTATTCTCTTTAAAAGGTTTGGATCCATAGGTCATTTGCATCTTTAACATGTTTCAAGCATGCATATCCATATTCAAAACATGTGTAGGATTATTTAGAAATCTCTTTCTTATTAAATTCCAAGCTATGAGGGTTGAACTAGTGGAATTTCCCAAACTTGGAAAACAAAAATTTTGCGTTCATTTGTGGTGCGCATAAATTTTCTTTACTTACATTTGTTATTGTTTTAAATTATTTCCATACATAAACTCTAAAATTTTCAATTTGTTGTGATATTTTTGCCTTGTCAAAATTGTTTACGAGATGAAGGGAAAGTGAAAACTCAAGTTTTTATTTAAGAAAAAAGTGTACATCAAAAATGGAAATGCACAAATGTAGAGAGAGATAATTCCAAAAAGTCCAAGTATTTTTTAGGTATTGTAAACTCTTTTTAATTTTCATTTATTGGGTTTTGCAATCATCGGGTAAAGGGGGAGTTGGGGGATTTTTAAATGAGTGTTAACTCCCAATCCATAAGTCATTTCTTACAAAAATTGTTAGGTCAGCTTTTTGTATATAGGCAAAATAATGGCTTGTTTGACTCGGGTAAATATCCCACCGCACGTTCACTAGAGAATTTAATAAGCAATTGTAATTATCTTTAAAAGGTTTGGATTAATAGGTCATTTGAATCTTTAACTTGTTTCAAGTATGCATATCCATATTTAAAACCTATGTAGGATCCATTAGAAATCTCTTTCTTATAAAATTCAAAGGTATTAGGTTTGAACTAATGGAATTTCCCAAACATAGATAACAAAATATTTGTGTTCATTTGTGTTGTGTGAATAAATTTTTCTAAATTACATTTGTTAATTGTTTTAAAATTTTCCCATACATCAACTGTAAAATTTTCATTTTGTTGTGATCTATTTGCCTTATCTTTTTTTTTATGAGATTAAGGGAAAGTGAAAGCCATATCAACTGGTCCTATGAGCCCTTTAAAATTGGAAATTCCAATTTAGTGTACCTCGGGATTGTCCCTCCCCCGAGAATAAAATTTCCCCCTGTCACTTGAGGCTCTGTGCGCCCCACATATGGGTGTCCCTGTCTGGGCGCAAGGCTCCTCCCCCCATCCTATGGGTTGGAGCTTCTTCCCCCAACTTTATCTTATAATTGATGTGATAAATTTTCGAATTGTAATTGTACCTATTGGGCGACTCTACTATCCAGCAATGCAACCAGATGTTCTTCAGTTTCCTCTCTTGCTGCTACTACTCTGGCGTCGTTGTGCTCTCCCTCTATCTCTCTCTCAGCGTGCATCATATCTTTTAAACTACGAAGCAATTCAGTGTTGGTTGATAATTCTCCCATATTGACCTGATCTGATACCAAGGTGTTGTGGTCTCTGAACATGGACCGAGTAACCCTCCGATGGGAAAGGTTTTCTGGAATTTCCGAGCCTGGTTCTGGTTTCCGACTTCTCTCTGGATGACCTTTGGTGACCGATGAGGATGAATATGGAGTGCAAGAGTGAGGGAGAAGAGAAATCAAGATTGGAGAAGGAGATTAAGACTCGTCGAAGGGAGTCTTCACCTTGGGTTTCGAGGGAACGCCGACCCAGGTTCCTTTGGGAGAATGTAGATCCCGTGAATGTTTCTTTTTTTCTTCATTCTAACTCAACAACCTCATAAACAAGGGCTCGAGTTTAAGTGTTGAGAATTATTACAAAACTTCCCATAGGCCTTAACATTACTAACTTAAAGAATATAAACTCCTAATGCACGTCATTTCTCTACTGAGTCACTGAGTCAACTCGTCCTCTTCGCCTTGGGGCTACTCATTCCCCTATCGAGTCCACAACATCACTCCCCTCCTGGAAAACGAGGTTGTCCGCAAGCTCGAATGTGGGATAGACTTGTTGGGAGACTTGGAGGTCCTTCCATGTGGCCGAGGTGGCGTCAGTGTGAGACCATTGAACCAACACCTCTCGCCGCTGTGAATTCTGACGAGCCTGCAAAATTTTATATGGCATAAGAGAGATCTGTCTATCAGAAATGGGTGATAGAACAGGCGGGAGCGGGGGTGCACTGCCCTTGAAGGGCTTGAGGAGGGACACATGGAAGACATCATGTATCCTGGCATGTGGTGGCAATTGGAGCCTATATGCAACGTCCCCAATCTTTTGTAGAATTTGGAATGGCCTAAAATATTTGTTGGAGAGCTTGTGCCTGCAGCCTGCCACGGAAGCTTATCAGTAATGTTGGAGTTTGAGCCAAACAAAATCACATGTGTTATAGTGATGTCCCTGCGCCCTTGATTATAATAGTCTTTCATACACGCTTGTGCTTGGCTGAGTCGCTGGCGAATAACTGGTCCCGATCAAGGAGAGCTTGATCAACTGCTTCGACGCAGGTGGAGCCATGATCATATGAGAGGAGACGTGGAGGTTCCCTGGAATACACTATCCGAAATGGGGTGTCCTTCAATGCTATGTGGAAGGAAGTGTTGTATGAGTACTCTGCCCATGGAATACAATCCACCCACCTCTTCGGTCGGTCACCTACCAAGCACCTTAAATACATGGAAATGGTGCGGATTAGCACTTCAGTCTGCCCATCAGATTGAGGGTGATAGGCTGAAGAAAAATTCAGTTTGGTGCCGCAAAATTTAAAAAGATCTAGCCAGAATTGACTTGTAAAAACAACATCCCGATCACTGACAATAGACTCCAGAATGCCTTGGAGGCCGACAATGTGTGTGAAGAAGACTTGGGCTACTGAGGCGGCCGTGTATGGATGCTCCATGGGGATGAAATGACCGTATTTGGAGAAACGGTCCACAACCACCAAAATAGTGGATTTCCCAGAAGACTTTGGGAGACCCTCAATAAAATCCATAGACAAGTCGGCCCATACCTATGTAGGAAGCTGTAGTGGTTGGAGTAGCCCGGCTAGTGATAAATGCTCCACTTTGTTTCTCTGACACACCCGCCTAGCGGCTACATAGGCTGTAATGGATGATTTCAGACCATCCCAATAAAATTCTCTGGGGATCCGAAGTAATGTCTTTTGAATCCCTTCATGGTAGTTGTCATGGTAAGTTGCTACCACCTTTGTAATGAGAGGAGAAGACTGTGGAAGATAGATGCGGTGCTGATATTGAATGATGTCGTTATGCACAGTCCAATCTGGGCCCAAAATTCCATCTGCAATTTGCTGCCTTAATTATTGCAATTCCGGGGTGGTTTGGTGTGTCTCTTTGATGGAGTCCAATAAGAGTGGAGTCAGGTGACTTATGGCTGATAATTGGGGGAAGGCTTCAAACCTGCGAGAGAGAGCATCGACTGTTGCATTCAATTTACCCGTCTTGTGTTCCATTGAAAAGTCGAATCCGAGCAATTTACTAATTCACTTTTGCTGAGGAGATGTAGAAATATGCTAATCAAGCAAATATTTCAAGTTGTAATGGTCCGTGCAGATAAGAAAATATTGGCCCCACAGATAAGGTCGCCAGTGATGGACGGCCTTTGCCAAGCCAATCAATTCGCGTTCATACACTGATAACTTGTGTTGATGAATGGCGAGTTGACGGCTGAAATAAGCAATAGGGTAGTTGGACTGCTGGAGTACTGCGCCGATACCCCCTCCTGATGCATCACATTCAACCACGAAAAGCTCTTCAAAATTCGGCAATTGTAATACCGGCGTTGTTGCAAGAGCTATTTTCAGAGTGTGGAAGGCTGCGTTGGTTTCCTCATTCCATACAAATGCATTGCGATGCAGCAGGTTAGATAAGGGCGCTGCTAGGGCCGCATAGTTTGAAATGAACTTCCTGTAATAGCCGGCTAAGCCCAAAAAACCCTGCAAGGCTGAGACATTTTGTGGAGGAGGCCATTGTATCACTGCTGTAATTTTTTCGGGTCCACTGTGACCCTTGATGCTGTAACAATGTGGCCCAAATAAGCCACCTGTTGCTGCCCAAAAGTACACTTGGTTCTCTTCAAATAAAGTCTATGAGCGCGGATCAGTTGGAAAACCATGTTTAGATGATCTAAATGTTGAGGCCATGACTTGCTGAAAATCAATATGTCATAAAAAAAACTAACACAAATTTCCGTAGATAGTCAGTGAATACCTCATTCATTAAGGCCTAAAATGTTGAAGGAGCGTTGGATAGACCAAAAGGCATGACCAGAAATTCAAAATGGCCATGGTGTGTCTGGAATGTTGTTTTATGAATATCTGTTGAATACATACGGACCTGATGGTAGCCTGAGCACAAATCAAGTTTGGTGAAGATTTGAGCTCCATGAAGTTCATCCAATAACTCATCGACAACCGGAATAGGGAACTTGTCTTTGATAGTTTTGGAGTTCAATTCTCTATAATCCATGCAAAATCTCCAAGTGTTGTCTTATTTCTTGACTAACAAGACCGGTGAAGAGAAGGGATAGGTGCTTCTGCGGATTAGGCCTTGCTCCAGCATCTGCTTGCATTGCTTTTCTATCTCGTCTTTTTGGAGATGCGGATATCGATAGGGACGTACCACTACTACCTCAGAACCAGCCTTCAATAAAACTCTGTGGTCACACTGTCTCAGGGGCGGAAGGCCTGTTGGCTC
Source organism: Aristolochia californica (assembly GCF_029961685.1). Lineage (NCBI taxonomy): Eukaryota > Viridiplantae > Streptophyta > Magnoliopsida > Piperales > Aristolochiaceae > Aristolochia > Aristolochia californica. Next base: position 16,954,984 of record NW_027181881.1, on the reverse strand, counting down.
CTGAAAGACTTCCTGATATTCCTCCAACAATTGTTCTAAGTTAGTCACCGAGGGTTGCTGCTGTTGTAGTATGTTCAAGTGAGGAGTAAGTTCCGTCTTGCTACCCTGAAAAGTGTATTGCTGGCCAGCCATCTCAAAGCTCATAGCAAGGCTGCAAAATCCCACAAAATGGGGCCCAAAGTTTGTAGCCATTTAATCTCGAGAACCATGTCAAAACTGGCTAGGGGGATGATGAGAAATTCTGCTTCAAACGGACGCCCTTGAATGGTAAACAACTCTGCCTTATGGATCCCATAACTAGGAAGTTTCTCACTGTTAGCCATTGACACTGAAGCTGCTAGACGAGTCTACACTAGAAGTTGTAACTGTTGGGCTGCATTGAAGCAAATGAAATTGTGGGTACTCCCCGAGTCAACCAGACTGAGAAGTGGTTGATCATTGACAATGGCACACAGTTGCATGGTTTTGGTGGACTGTAAGCCGGTAATGGCGTGTAGGGAAATCTCAGGTTCTTTTCTTTCTTCCAATGGCTCGGGGCTGTCAGGAGCGTCCTCCCCATCAGTATCCATTTCTAACCAATACAATTTCTGGCATTGATGTCTGAAGGTATATTTTTCATCACAATTATAGCATAAACCGTAGGACCTTCTCTCTTCCATTTCTGCCCTGGTCAATTTCATGATGAATGTCGGTTGAGAAGGACTTGTTTGGGTGCCTGAGGAGAGCTTGAAGTGGCTGAATTGCACCATGGTGGTATTGTGTGGGGGTTGCCTACCGACTTTCTTCCTTCCTGTCATGGAGGTTTGTGTTCCTGAAATTCTTGCTTGGCTTCAAGTGCTCTTGCCAAATTCATCGCCCTAGCCAAATCGGTCGGAGCCAGTAGCTCCACTTCCAGGCAGAGGGCCTCTATCAAGCCCGTTGTAAACAAGCTGACCTACTGATCCACTCTGACTATCTTGCTAGCCCTGACCAATTTCTCTTGAAAGGCCTTTTGGTACTGTTCGACCATGCCCGTTTGTCGTAACAACACCTAGTCCCCCAGGGGATTGTTTTGAGCTGGAGGCCCAAACCAGATGGAACACAAATCCTTAAATTCCAGCCAATTCAAGTCGGGATATTCCAATTCTACCTAATGGCCCCATAGCTGCACTTTGTCGAGCATATGGAAGGCAGCCAATCCCACTTTGTCATTGTCTACTGTGCATTGGTGAGAAAAAAATTTCTCACACATGTAAAGCCATATCAACTGGTCCTATGAGCCCTTTAAAATTGGAAATTCCAATTTAGTGTACCTCGGGATTGTCCCTCCCCCATAGAATAAAATTTCCCCCTGTCACTTGAGGCTCTGTGCGCCCCACATATGGGTGTCCCTATCTGGGCGCAGGGCTCCTCCCCCCATCTTGTGGGTTGGAGCTTCTTCCCCCAACTTTATCTTATAATTGATGTGATAAATTTTCGAATTGTAATTGTACCTATTGGGCGACTCTACTATCCAGCAATGCAACCACATGTTCTTCGGTTTCCTCTCTTGCTGCTACTGCTCTGGCGTCGTTGTGCTCTCTCTCTATCTCTCTCTCAGTGCATCATATCTTTTAAACTACCAAGCAATTCAGTGTTGGTTGATGATTCTCCCATATTGACCTGATCTGATACCAAGGTGTTGTGGTCTCTGAACATGGACCGAGTAACCCTCCAATGGGAAAGGTTTTCTGGAATTTTCGAGCCTGGTTCTGGTTTCCGACTTCTCTCTGGATGACCTTTGGTGACCGATGAGGATGAATATGGAGTGCGAGAGTGAGGGAGAAGAGAAATCGAGGTTGGAGAAGGAGATTAAGACTCGTCGAAGGGAGTCTTCACCTTGGGTTCCGAGGGAACGCCGACCCAGGTTCCTTTGGGAGAACGCAGATCCCGTGAATGTTTATTTTTTTCTTCATTCTAACTCAACAACCTCATAAACAAGGGCTCGATTTTAAGTGTTGAGAATTATTACAAAACTGCCCATAGGCCTTAACATTACTAACTTAAAGAATATAAACTCCTAATGCACATCACTTCTCTATTGAGTCACTGAGTCGACTCGTCCTCTTCGCCTCTGGGCTACTCATTCCGCTATCGAATTGACAACATTTTCATTTAAGAAAAAATTATAAATATAAAAAGGAAATGCACAAATGTAGAGAGAGATAATTCCAAAAAGTCTCTATAATTTTTAGGGAATGTAAATTCTTTCTAGTTTTTATATATTAGGTTTTGTAATCATCAGGAAAAGGGGGAGACGGGGGATTTTTAACTAAGTGTTGACTTCCAATCCGTAAGTCATTTCTTACAAAAGCATTCCCCTTTATGCATGATTGACCGATAAATCACTTGACAATCATCTATGATTGGCAGGTCAGCTTTTTTAAATGGGCAAAATAATGGTTTTTTTACTCGTGTAAATATCCCATCGCACTTTCACTTGAGAATTTAATGAGTATTTGTTATTCTCTTTAAAAGGTTGGGATCCATAGGTCATTGGCATCTTTAACATGTTTCAAGCATGCATATCCATATTTAAAACATGTGCAGGAGCAATTAGAAATCTCTTTCTTATAAAATTCCAAGCTATTAGAGTTGAACTAGTGGAATTTTCATAACTTGGACAACAAAACATTTTTGTTCATTTGTGGTATGTGAATAAATTTTCTTTACTTACATCTGTTACTGTTTTAAATTTTTTCCATACATAAACTCTAAAATTTTGATTTTGATGTGATCTATTTGCCTTATCTTTTTGTTTACAAGACAAAAGGAAAGTGAAAACTCAAGTTTTGATTTAAAAAAAAAGTATACATCTTGTTGATTTTCAGGACGCCATGAATTTAGTTCATGGAGAAAATGGGAAAGAAACTCATTGGGAGAAAACTGGAGGAAGAAGGGTTATGAAATTGATTATTCCTTACCCTCCCCCTTGAAGCTCTATTTATAGATTTATGAAACTAAAATATTACAATTATACCCCAGAACTTAGGGTTTAGGGTTTAGGGTTTTAACCCTAGAGCTTTAACTTAATTACATCAATGTTGTTTGGATGAAATGACCCTTTTATTTACCATCCTGCCATCAATGTGTGTGGGCCTATGAGCCTTCTCCTTAATCTATGGGCCTTGAGCCCGTCTTCAATCTCTCTTGGATTCATGGGTCTTTCTTGGTCTAATGGGCATGGGCCCATCTTCTAATTCACTTCAATATGTGAGTCTTCCTTGGTTGTGTGGACTTGGGTGTTATGGTCCTAGGGTTAAGTACCTATGCCTTCATTCCTAACAAGCCGGTCTTTTGGGTAGTATTGGCTAGGTGCTTAACATTTGGTATTAGAGCAGGCGCTACGTCCCGACTTCGAGTCCCCGCGTGCACAGGTGGACCGCATGCCCCTGGCAAGGTATCGTAAGGGAGTATGGTCTCCTGCCCCGGTCCCCGTTGCTGTGTTAAGGCCGCCGTGTTTGTGGGCTCGGGAGGGCGGGGTGTACTGTTATGGTCCTGGGGTTAAGTACATATGTCTTCCGCTCCTAACAGGTTGGTCTTTTGGGTAGTATTGGGTAGGTGCTTAACATTGGGTTTAGGCCATCCCTCAAGCTGGAGTGAGAGAACAACATGAACTCCCAGCTTGCTGCAAATGATGTATAAAATCTTTCTCGTATAATATGTCTTCATCTTCCAACACTCCCTCTCATGCGAGTGCTCTTTTTTCATGAGGCCCAGTTGGTATAATATCAGTGAGAGTAAATCACTCATAGCCGCTAAAACATTGCTCTGAAGTGTCCACCTCCACCACTGTATCCCTCCACATGACAACGACTCTCTAGTAGTAGAGTAAGACATGATATTAATGGGGGGAAGTAACATAAATATAACAATAAGTTTTTCCGTCTTGGACTTCCAACTACAAAAATGTGATATTTTTTAAAGGGAAGAAGTTCCTCCGTCATGGACTCCCAACTAGAAATAAATTTGATATTTTTTACGGGGTTGACAATAACTATAACAATAAGTTCCTCCGTCATGGACTCCCAACTATAAATAAATTTGAAATTTTTGGAGGGGGATGAAGTTCCGCAGTCATGGACACCCAACGACAAATAAATTTGATATTTTTGACGAAGTTGACAATAAATATAACAATAAGTTCCTCCGTCATGGACTCCCAAAAAAAAATTGATATTTTTGACAAGGTTGACAATAAATAATGGTATGAGGCTACCTCATCTTCAATAATATTGCCTCATCAAAAGAGACACAACAGCAGCAACTTAAATGGGCTTGGCTTGGGCCGTCTTAACACGACCCAAAATAATTCTTTTAAAATAACCCATGAAATAGTCCAATGCACATATCTAGACCAAATAATATGCATACTAAGGAATAATATATTAATTCTTCAAAAATAATAATCCAGCTAGAGAAAAAAATTTTACCAAGTTGCGTCGAAATCTTGGGCATGTTTACCGAGGCATAAAATAGGTGGCCCGAGTAAAGTTGACCCGGACCCGAGTTGACTTGGTATGAGTTGGTCTGGGTTGGTCTGGGTTGACACGGTCTGCTGGTGCACTCGCTCGGCTGGGAACTCGGCTCGCTGGTCCGCGTTGACTCGGTCGCGCTGAACAGGCTCTGCCCAGCTTTAATAAGTCATGTTTCCGAAGTTAGGAAACATGAATTATTCTGAACAGTGTCGTCTTCCTCCCCGGCTTCGGCGGAAACATCGCTCGGCGGAAACTCGGGAAGAAAGTTTCCAATCCTCTTCTTCCCCGATGTAGAGCAGAAAGTCGGATGGAAAGTTTCCAACCTCTTCTCCGGCAGCGGCGTATCGTCTCTCCCCTCGGCCGAACAGAGAGGGAAAACCAGAGAAAATTTTCCAACAGTAGAGTTGTTTTTCTCGGCGTCGCTGGACTCTGGGCGGAAACCGTCCAGAGACGCACGACACCGAACAGCTCGCGAATAATCCTCTCCGTATCCGTTCTCACGGCTTTTTTCTTCAACACCAACGTCTCCTTGTCGACGACTTTCATGGCGTAAAAACTGCTCTCCAAGCTTCGGAGGCAGCAGAGATAATCGTGACCAGAATCCTTCTTCCCCACGGCACCGAAGGACTCAGGACAGCAGAATCGTTCCGCAGCAACCATGTTCCAGAAGCCAGAAGAACGACCAATAGAACGGCATCGTTTACTTCACTGGACGGGACCCATTGTCAGACGCCGGAAAGCGTCACGCCCTGCACCAACGGCTGTGGTGTCTTCGGCAGCCCCACGACTCTAAACCTCTGCTCCGTCTGCTACCGGGATTACAATATCAAACAAGAACAAGCAGCTTCGGCTAAAGCCGCCGTTGAAAAGTCCCTCAACGTGTCGAAGAACGAATCGATCGTGTTTCAGACCGCCGTGCCGGCAGCGCCTTTATCAGCTGGACCGACTTCGTCGTCATCTGCAGCACAACCGAGTTTGGTGGCGGTGAAGAACCGGTGTTTTACATGATGGAACGTGTGGGGGTGGTGCGGATTATGGGAATGGCTGTAGAGAGCTAACGACGGAAGCAAAATTTAGAATGTGATCGTTAAACAGGGTTTAACGAATCAAACTCTACTTCCAACAACGCTAAGAAAAAAATAACAGTAATATGACAGGTAAAAAAAAGACAATAAGAGAAAAGAAAAAAAATAACTGGTTTCTTAGAATCTGAAAACCATAGATGGGAGTCTTGAAAAAAAGGGATATGGAATTGATTATTCCTTACCCTCCCCCTGAAGCTCTATTTATAGATTTATGAAACTAAAATATTATAATAATACCCCTGAACTTAGAGTTTAGGGTATAGGGTTTTAACCCTGAAACTTTAACTTATTTACATCAATGCCTTCTCTATAGAAGACCCTTTATTACCTTCCTACCATCAATGTGTGTGGGCCTATGGGCCTTCTCCCTGATCTATGGGCCTTGAGCCCGTCATCAATCTCTATTGGATTCATGGGTCTTCCTTTGTCTTATGGGCCTGGGCCCATCTTCTAATATACTTCAATATGTGAGTCTTCCTTGGTCATGTGGTCTTGGGCCCTGTCTTCCAACACATCTCAAATGGAAATGCACAAAAGTAGAGCGACATAATTTCTAAAAGTCTCTTTAATTTTTAGGGATTGTAAACTCCTTTTAGTTTTTCTATATGAGGTTTTGCAATCATCGGGAAAAGGGGGAGGCGGGGGATTTTTAATTGAGTGTTGACTCCAATTCCACAAGTCATTTCATACAAAAAAATAGCCCGTTACACATGATTGACCGACAAATCACTTTACATTGATCTATGATTGTTAGGTCAGCTTTTCTGTAAACGGGCAAAATAAGGGCTTGTTTAACTCGGGTAAAAATCTCATCGCACGTTCACTTGAGAATTTAATGAGTATTTGTTATTCTCTTTAAAAGGTTTGGATCCATTGGTCATTTACATCTTTAACATGTTTCAAGCATGCGTATCCATATTTAAAATATGTGTAGGATCAATTAGAAATCTTTTTCTTATTAAATTCCAAGCTATTAGGGTTGAAATAGAGGAATTTCCTAAACTTGAATAATTAAACTTTTGTGCTCATTTGTGGTGTGTGTATAAATTTTTTTTACTAACATTTGTTATTGTTTTAAATTTTTTCCATACCTAAACTCTAAAATTTTCATTTTGTTGTGGTCTATTTGCCTTATCTTTTTGTTTACGAGAAAAAGGGAAAGCAAAAAATCAAGTTTTGATTTAAGAAAAAAATATACATCTAAAATGAAAATGCACAAATGTAGAGAGAGATATAGCCCATTCCATAAGTCATTTCTTCCAAAAAAATATAGCCCATTACGCCTGATTGACCAATAAATCATTTTATAATCATCTATGATTGTTAGGTCAGCTTTTTTGTCAATGGGCAAAATAATGACTTATTTTACTCGGGTAAATATCCCTCCGTACGTTCATTTGAGAATTTAATGAGCATTTATTATTCTCTTTAAATGGTTTGGATCCATAGGTCATTTCCATTTTTAACATGTTTCAAGCATGCATATTCATATTTAAAACATGTGTAGGATCAATTAGAAATTTCTTTCTTATAAAATTCAAAGCAATTAAGGTTGAACTAGTGAAATTTCTCAAACTTGGATAATTAAAATTTTGTGTTAGTTTGTGGTATGTTAATAAATTTTTTTTACTGACATTTTTTATTGTTTTAAATTTTTTCCATACATAAACTGTACAACTTTTATTTTGTTGTGATCTTTTTGTCTTATCTTTTGGTTTACGAGATAAAGGGAAAGTGAAAACTCGAGTTTTGATTTAAGGAAAAAGTATACATCCAAAATGGAAATGCACAAATGTAGAGAGAGATAATTCCAAAAAGTTATTGTAATTTTTAGGGAATGTAAATTTTTTTTAGTTTTTATATATTCGGTTTTGCAATCATCGAGAAAAGGGGGAAGTGGGGTATTTTTAGCTGAGTGTTGACTCCGAATCCATAAGTCATTTCTTACAAAAGTATAGCTTGTTACGCATGATTGACCGATAAATCACTTTACAATCATCTATGATTGTTAGGTCAACTTTTTCTAAACGGGCAAAATAATGGCTTGTTTGACTAGAGTAAATATCCCACCGCACGTTCACTTGAGAATTTAATTAGCATTAGTTATTCTCTTTAAAAGGTTTGGATCCATAGGTTATTTGCATCTTTAACATGTTTCAAGTATGCCTATCCATATTTAAAATAGGTGTAAGATCAATTAGAAATCTTTTTCTTATAAAATTCCAAGCTATTATGGTTGAACTAGTGGAATTTCCCAATCTTGTATAATAAAACTTTTGTGTTCATTTGTTTCGTGTGAATAAATTTTCTTGGCTTACATTTGATATTGTTTTAATTTTTTTTCTATACATAACCTCTAAAGTTTTCATCTAGTTGTTATCTCTTTGCCTTATCTTTTTGTTTATGAGGTAAAGGGAAAGTGAAAACTCAAGTTTTTATTTAAGAAAAAAGTATAGATCTAAAATGGAAATGCACAAATGTAAAGAGAGATAATTTCAAAAAGTCTATGTAATTTTTAGGAATTGTAACCTCTTTTAAGTTTTTATGTATAAGGTTTTGTAATCATCAAGAAATGGGGGAGGCGGGGGATTTTTAGTTGAGTGTTGATTCCCAATCTATAAGTTATTTTTTAAAAAAATATAGTCCATTAGGCATGATTGACCGATGAATCACTTTATAATCATCTATGATTGTTAGGTTAGCTTTTCTGTAAATGGGCAAAATAAAGGCTTCTTTGACTCGGGTAAATATCCCGCCAGACTTCCACTTAACAATTTAATGAGCATTTGTTATTCCCTTTAAAAGGTTTGGATCCATAGGTCATTTGCATCTTTAACATGTTTCAAACATGCATATCCATATTTAAAACATGTGTAGAAACAATTAGAAATCTCTATCTTATAAAATTCCAAGCTATTAGGGTTGAACTAGTGGAATTTCGATAACTTGGATAACAAAACTTATGTGTTCATTTCCAGTCTGTGAATAAATTTTCTTTACTTACATTTGTTATTGTTTTAAATTTTTCCATACATAAACTCTATAATTTTCATTTTTTGTGATTTATTTTACTTTGTTTTACGAGATAAAGGGAAAGGAAAACTCAAGTTTTTATTTAAGAAAAAAATATACATCTAAAATGGATATTCGAAAAATGTAGAGAGAGATAATTCCAAAAAGTCTCTGTAATTTTGAGGGATTGTAAATTCTTTTTAGCTTTTATATATTAGGTTTGGCAATCATCGGGAAAAGGGGGAGACATGTGATTTTTAACTGAGTGTTTACTCCCAATGCATAAGTCATTTCTTACAAAAATATAGCCCGTAAGGCATGATAGACCGATAAATCACTTTACAATCTTCTATGATCATTAGGTCAGATTTTTTTTAAACGGGCAAAATAATGGCCGATTTGACTCGGGTAAATATCCCGCCGCACGTTCACTTGAGAATTTAATGAGCATTTTTTATTATTTTTTAAAGGTTTCGATCCATAAGTCATTTGGATCTTTAACATGTTTCAAACATGTATATCCATATTTTAAACATGTGCAGGAGCAATTAAAAATCTCTTTTTGATAAAATTCCTAGCTATTAGGGTTGAACTAGTGGAATTTCGATTACTTGGATAACAAAACTTTTGTGTTCATTTGCTTTCTGTGAATAAATTTTCTTTACTTACATTTGTTATTGTTTTAAATTGTTCCAGACATAAACTCTAAAATTTCATTTTATTGTGATCTATTTGACTTTTTTTTTTATTACGAGATAAAGGAAAAGGAAAACTCAAGTGTTTATTTAAGAAAAAAATATACATCTAAAAATGCTCAAATGTAGAGAGAGACAATTCCAAAAAGTCTATGTAATTTTTAGGGATTGTAAACTCTTTTTAGTTTTTATATTGTTGAATTTATGGAAAAGGGAAAAACTTCATTGACTTATTGTAATCAGTGTACATGAACCTCTATTTATAATAGAGGAAGGTAGTAGAGTCCAATTACAATAAAACTACCTTTGTCCCAATTACATTCAAACTCTAACACTTAAAGATAAGTACAAACATAATTAAATAACTCAATATAGATAAAATACAAACATAACTCAAACTAAAACTTCTCTAGGTCGTGACCATAAGATAAATATGGCTTTATGAGACCTTCTTGATCTCCCAACTGATGTGATAAAGATGTCCGCTCATGGTAATCATTGTGGGTCCTACTTCTTATGTGCTTGGGCCCATCTAGTGGGCCTTCTTTGGTCGTGTGACCCATCTTATAATACTCTTAGATATGTGGGTCTTCCTTGGTCGTGTGGCCTTGGGCCCTATCTTCCAACATATATATTAGGTTTGGCTATCATCGGGAAAAGGTGGAGGCGGGTGATTTTTAACAGAGTGTTGACTCCCAATGCATAAGTCATTTCTTACAAAAATATAGCCTATTATGCTTGATTGACCGATAATTCAATTTACAATCATCTATGATTGTTAGGTCAGTTTTTTGTAAATGGGCAAAATAATGACTTGTTTGACTCGGGTAAATATCCCGCCGCACGTTCACTTGAGAATTTAATGAGCATTTGTTATTCTCTTTAAAAGGATTGGATCCATAGGTCATTTGCATCTTTAACATGTTTCAAGCATGCATATCCATATTTAAAACATGTGTAGTATCAATTAGAAATTTCTTTCTTATAAAATTCCAAGCTATTAGGGTTGAATCAATAGAATTTCCCAAACATGAAAAACAAAACTTTTGTGTTCATTTGTCGTGTGTGAATAAATTTTAATTTATTGACATTTGTTATTGTTTTAAATGTTTTCTATACATAAACTCTAAAATTTTCATTTTTTTGTGATCAATTTGCCTTATCTTTTTGTTTACGAGATAAAGGGAAAGTAAAAACTCAAGTTTAGTTTAAGAAAAAATTATACATCTAAAATAGAAATGCAGAAATTTAGAGAAAGATAATTCCAAAAAGTCTCTGTAATTTTTAGGGATTGTAAACTCTTTTTAGTTTTTATATATAATGTTTTTCAATCATCGGGAAAAGGGGGAGGCGGGTGATTTTTAACTGAGAGTTGACTCCGAATCCATAAGTCTTACAAAAGTATAGCCCGTTACCCATGATTGACCGATAAATCGCTTTACAATCATCTTTGATCATTAGGTTTATGTATGGAAAACTTTTGTGTTCATTTGTGGTGTGTGAATAAATTTTCTTTACTTACATTTGCTATTTTTTTAAATGTTTTCCATACATAAACTCAAAAAATTTCATTTTGTTGTGATCTATTTACCTTATCTTTTGGTTTACAAGATAAAGGGAAAGTGAAAACTCAAGTTTAGATTAAATAAAAACGTATAAATCTAAAATGGAAATGCACAAATGTCAAGAGTGAAAATACCAAAAAATCTCTGTAATTTTTAGGGATTGTAAACTCTTTTTAGGTTTTATATATTAGGTTTTGCAATCATCTGGAAAAGGGGGAGATGGGGAATTTTTAACTAAGAGTTGACTCCCAATCCATAAGTCATTACTTACAAAAGTATAGCCCATTACCCATGATTGACCGATAAATCACTTTACAATCATCTATGATTGTTAGGTCAGTATTTTTTAACTGGGCAAAATAAAGGCTTGTTTGACTTGGGTAAATATCTCGCTAGATGTCCACTGGAGAATTTAATGAACATTTGTTATTCTCTTTAAATGGTTTGGATCCATAGGTCATTTGCATCTTTAACATATTTGAATCATGCATATCCTTATTTAAAACATGTTCAGGAGCAATTAGAAATCTCTTTCTTATAAAATTCCAAGCTATTAGGGTTGAACTTGTTGATTTTCAAGACTTCATGAATTTAGCTCATGGAGAAAAAGGAAAATAAAAAGGGTTATAGAATTGATTATTCCTTACCCTCCCCCTAAAGCTCTATTTATTGATTTATGAAACTACATGTTGGAAGATAGGGCCTTCGCCCACACGACCAAGGAAGGCTCACATATCTAAGAGTATTATAAGATGGGCCACAACCAAAGAAGGCCCACAAGATGGACCCAAGCCCATAAGAAGTAGGAACCACCATGATTACCACGAGCTGGCATCCTTATCACACCAGTTGGAAGATCAAGAAGGACTCACAAAGGCATCTTTATCTTGTGGTCACGTCCTAGAAGAGTTCTAGTTTGACATATGTTTGTCTTCTATTTATATTGACTTATTTAATCATGCTAAGGCTTATCTTTAAGTGTTAGAGTTTGGGTGTAATTGGGACAAAGGTAGTTTTATTGTAATTGGACTCTACTACCTTCCCCTACTATAAATAGAGGTTCATGTACTCTGATTATAATAAGTCAATGAAGTATTTCTCTTTTCCATAAATTCAACACTACAATATTATAATAATACCCCTGAACTTTGGGTTTAGGGTTTAGGGTTTTAACCCTGGAACTTTAACATAATTACATATGTGCCATTTCTATGAGATGACCCTTTATTTACCATCCTGCCATCAATGTATGTGGGCCTATGGGCTTCTCCTTGATCTATGGGCCTTGACCCCATCTTCTACTTTTCTTGGATCCGTGGGATTTCCTTGGTCTTATGGGCTTGGGCCCATCTTCTAGTAGACATGGATATGTGAGCCTTTCTTGGTCGTGTGGGCTTGGGCCCTGTCTTCCAACACTCCCCCTCAAGCTGGGGGTGAAAGAATAGCATGAACTCCCAACTTGCCGCAAATGTTGTATAAAATCTTTCTTGTATAATATTCCTTCATCTTCCAACACTCCCCCTCACGCTATTGCCCTCATTTTTTAGGCCCAACTGGTATAAAATCGGTGAGAGTAAATCACTCCTGGCCGCTAAGACATTGCTCTGGAGTGTCCACCTCCACCACTGTCTCCTTCCATAAGACAACGACTCTCAAGTTGTAGAGTAATATATGATATTAACGGTGGGTAGGGGGGGGGGGGGGGGGGGGTGGGGGTGTGTTAGTATCATAAATATGACAATAAGTTCCCCCGTCAAGTACTTCCAACCAAAAAAATGTGATATTTTTTACGGGGATGAAGTTCCGCCGTCATCGACTCCCAACCAGAAATAAATTTGATATTTTTTTTACGGGGATGAAGTTCCTCTGTCATGGACTCCCAACCACAAATAAATCTGATATTTTTTACGGGGATGAAGTTCTGCCGTCATGGACTCCCAACCACAAATAAATTTGATATTTTTGACGGGGATGAAGTTCCTCCGTCATGGACTACCAACAAAAAAAATTTGATATTTTTGACAAGGTTGACAATAAATAATGGTATGAGGCAATCTCTTCTTCAATAATAATGTTTTATAAAAAAAATACACAATAGCAACATCTTAAAAAGGCTAGGCTTGGGCTCATTTAACACGACCCAAAATAATTCTTGTAATATCACCTATGAAATAATCCAATGTACATATTTGTTCTAAACAATGTGCTGGCCAAGGAATAATTTGTCAATTCTTTAAAAATAATAATTCAGATAGAAAAAAAAAATTATTGAGTGTCGCCGAAAAAACCTTGGGCATGTATATCGAGGCAGAAAATAAATGGCCCGAGTTAGGTTGACCCGGACCAGAGTTGACCCTGATAGATTTGACTCGGTCTGGCTGGTGTAGAAGCTACACCCTTGGGTAGGCTGGGAAGGCTGGGTTGCTGGTCCAAGTTAACTCGGGCGAGTCGAGTCCGGGTCTCGGCAGGCGCTGAACAGCACTGATTAAATTTCCTAACTTAGGAAATATTTAATCCAGCTAATCATCTTCTTCCTCCCGTGAACGACTCGAAACAAGGAAACTTTCCTTTTCGAATAGCAGCAGCATTCAGACGGAGGAATCTTGAAGAAAAAACCGAAATGGAAACTTTCCAAAATAAGAGACATCACTGGGATGTCAGTAACTTCCAAAAAACAAAAAGCCATAACTTGCGCTCGGGAAGCTCAATGGTGCCAGCAGAGTGTATAATTCACAGAGAGACAGTGAAGGAGTCTCCGTCTTCGACTCGACTTCCCTTTGCGCTGCCTGGTGCTTCATCTTCTTTGGCAATGGCAACAGTGCCTTCTTCCTCATAGAGCGGTGGACTCTCAGCGGAAACTTCTTCCCCTCGACCGAATAGAGCGGCAATTTTCTAGACAATGTTTCTGAAATTGTAGCAGGTTTGTGGAACCAGCAAAGAGATGAGTTTCGGAGGAAACTCATGATGGAGAAGAACTCCCACTCGCTGAACGAGCACAAGCTCATCCACAAGCGTTTTATCATCAAGTTCCCGACGGTCTACCTCTAGATGCTGTTGCACCGCTCCTCTACACTGGTATAATCGCCTACAACTTGCTCCTCTCCGGGGAAGGCTGAGTTTTTCTTTTGGCGACGACGTTGGGAGGAAACTCCAACCTCCGATCGACTGTCGTGCCGGGCTCACATTGTTAAGCCGAGTCAACTCGGCTCAACTCAAATACGGAAAAAAGTGTGCAGAGAGAGAGCATACAGACATGGAGGATGATATGGTTTGATAAAAAAGATGAAATAAAAAAAACTATTGCACGAGACTAACAAATGAAGGAGAGAATTTTTTTTTCTAATCCTAAACGGAAAAGAATGAAACCTAAAAAACCATAGTCGGAGTCATGAAAATCAAAGCTCTGATACCATGTTGATTTTCAGGACTCAATGAATTTAGCTCACGGAGAAAAATGGAAAGAAACCCATTGGGAAAAAATAGGAGGAAGAAGGGTTATGGAATTAATTATTCCTTACCCTTCCCATGAATCTCTATTTATAGATTTATGAAGCTACAATATTACAATAATACCAGTGAACTTAGGGTTTAGGGTTTAGGGTTTTAACCCTGAAACTTTAACATAATTACATCAATGCCATCTCTATGAGATGACCCTTTATTTACCATCCTTCCATCAAGTTATGTGGGCCTATGGGCCTTTTCCTTGATTATGGGCTCAAGGCCCATCTTCTACTTCTCTTGGATCAATGGGCCTTCCTTGGTCTTATGGGCTAGGGCCCATCTTCCAATACACATGGATATGTGAGCCTTCCTTGGTCGTGTGGGATTGGGCCCTGTCTTCCAACAGAACTTGTGGAATTTCCAAAACATGGATAAAAAAAACTTTTGTGTCAATTTGTGGTGTGTGAATAAATTTTCTTTACTTATATTTGTTATTGTTTTAAATTTTTTCCATACATAAACTCTAAAATTTTGATTTTGTTGTGATCTATTTGCCTTATCTTTTTGTTTACAAGATAAGGGGAAAGTGAAAACTCAAGTTTTGATTTAAGAAAAAAGTATACATCTAAAATGGAAATGCACAAATGTAGAGAGAGAAAATTTCTGAAAGTGTTAAGCACCTAGCCAATACTAACCAAAAGACCGGCCGGTTAGGAGCGGAAGTAATAGGTACTTAACCCAAGGACCATAACAGTACACCCCGCCCTCCCGAGCCGACGACCACGGCGGCCTTAACACAGCAATAGGGACCGGGTCAGGAGCCCATACTCCCTTATGGCATCCTACCAGGGGCGTGCGATCCACCTGCGTATGCGGGGATTCGAAGTCGGGACATAGTGCCTGCTTTGATGTCAAATGTCTAGCACCTAGCCAATACTACCCAAAAGACCGGCCTGTTAGGAGCGGCAAACATAGGTATTTAACCCCAGGACCATAACAGAAAGTCTCTTTAATTTTTAGGGATTTTAAACTCTTTTTATTTTTTCTTTATTAGCGTTTTGTAAACATCAGGAAGAGGGGGAGGCGGGGGATTTTTAACTGAGTGTTGACTCTAATTCCATAACTCATTTCTTAAAAAAAGATAACCTGTTATGCATGATTGACCGATCAATCACTTTACAATCATCTATGATTGTTCGGTCAGCTTTTTTTTACATGGGAAAAATAATGGCTTGTTTGACTAGTGTATATATCCCACCGTACGTTCACATGAGAATTTCATAAGCATTTGTTATTCTCTTTAAAAGGTTTGGATCCATAGGTTATTTGCATCTTTAACATGTTTCAAGCACGCATATCCATATATAAAACATGTGTAGAAATCTCTTTTTTATAAAATTCCAAGCAATTAGGGTTGAAGTAGTGGAATTTCCCATACTTGGATAACAAAACTTTTGTGTTCATTTTTGGCGTGTGATTAAATTTTCTTTACTTACATTTGTTAGTGTTTTAAATTTTTACCATACATAAACTCTAAAATTTTCATTTTGTTGTGATCTATATGCCTTATCTTTTTGTTTACGAGATAAAGGGAAAGTAAAAACTCAAGTTTTTATTTAAGAAAAAACTATACATCTAAACTAGAAAATGTACAGAGAGATAATTCCAAAAAGTCTCTATAATTTTTAGGGATTCGAAACTCTTTTAAGTTTTTATATATTAGGTTTTGCAATCATCAGGAAAAGAGGAGGGGGATTTTTAACTGAGTGTTGGCTCCCAATCCATAAATCATTTCTTAAAAAAATATAACCCATAATGCAAGATTGACCAATAAATCACTTTACACTCATCTATGATCATTAGGTCAGATTTTTTTAAATGGGCAAAATAATGACCTATTTGACTCATGTAAATATCCCACCACACATTCACTTAAGATTTTAATGAGAATTTTTTATTCTCTTTAAAAGGTTTGGATCCATAGGTCATTTGCATCTTTAACATTTTTCAAGCATGCATATCCATATTTAAAACATGTGTAGGATCAATTAGAAATCTCTTTCTTATAAAATTCCAAGCTATTAGGGTTGAATCAGTAGAATTTCCCAAACTTGGATAACAAAAATTTTGTATTCATTTTTGGTGTGTGAAGAAATTTTATTTACTTATATTTGTTATTTTTTTAAACGTTTTCAATATATAAACTCTAAAATTTTCCTTTTTTGTGATCTATTGACCATATCTTTTTGTTTACGGGATAAAGGGAAAGTGAAAACTCAAATTTAGATTAAATAAAAAGGTATACATCTTAAATGGAAATGTACAAATGTAGAGATAAATAATACCAAAAGGTCTCTGTAATTTGTAGGGATTGTAAAATTTTTTTAGTTTTTTATTTATTAGATTTTGTAATCATCGAAAAAAAAGGAGAGGTGGGGGATTTTTAACTGAGTGTTGACTCCCAATCCATAAGTCATTTCTTACAAAAGTAAAGCCGATTACCCATGATTGACCGATAAATCACTTTACAATCATCTAAGATTGTTAGGTCAACTTTTTTGTAAATGGGCAAAATAAAGGCTTGTTTGACTAGGTAAATATCCCGCCAGACGTCCAGTTGAGAATTTAATGAGCATTTGTTATTCTCTTTAAAATTTTTGGATCCATAGGTCATTTGCATCATTAGCATATTTCAAGTATGCGTATCCATATTTAAAACATGTGCAGGAGCAATTTGAAATCTCTTTCTTGTAAAATTCAAAGCTATTAGGGTTGAACTAGTGGAATTTCCATAACTTGGATAACAAAACTTTTGTTGTAATTTGTGATGTGTGAATAAATTTTCTTTACTTACATTTGTTATTTTTTTAAAAAAATTTCATTCATAAACTCTAAAATTTTCTATTTGCCTTATCTTTTTGTTTTCGATATAAAGGGAAAGTAAAAACTCCAATTTTGATTTAAAAAAAAGTATACATATTTAATGGAAATGCACAAATGTAGAGGGAGATAATTTCTAAAAGTCTCTTTAATTTTATGGGATTGTCAACTCTTTTTAGTTTTTCTATATTAGGTTTTGCAATCATCGGAAAAAGGAGGAGGCGAGGATTTTTAAATGAGTGTTGACTCCAATTCCATAAGTCATTTGTTACAAAAATATAGCCCGTTATGCATGATTGACCAATAAATCACTTTACAATCGTCTATGTTTGTTAGGTGAGCATTTTTGTAAACGTGCAAAATAATGGCTTGTTTGACTATGGTAAATATCTCACCGCACGTTCACTTGAGATTATAATGTGCATTTGTTATTCAAATAAAAAGGTTTGGATCCATAGGTCATTTGCATCCTTAACATATTTCAAACATGCATATCCATATTTAAAACATGTGTAGGATCAATTAGAAATCTCTTTCTCCTAAAATTCCAAGCCATTAGGGTTGAACTAGTGGAGTTTTCCAAACTTGGATAATTATACTTTTGTGTTCATTTGTGGTGTTAGTATAAATTTTATTTACAAATATTTTTTATAGTTTTAAATTTTTTCCATACATAAACTCTAAAATTTTCATTTTGTTTTGATTTATTTGCTTTGTTTTTGTTTACAAGAAAATGGGAAAGTGAAAACTCAAGTTTTGATTTAAGAAAAAAGTATTCATCTAAAATGGAATTTCAAAAATGTAGAGAGAGATAATTCCAACAATTCTCTGTAATTTTTAGGGATTGTAAACGCTTTTTAGTTTTTATATATTTGGTTTGGCAATCATCGGTAAAAGAGAGAGGCAGGGGGGGGGGGGGGGGGTTAACTGATTGTTGACTCCCAATCCATAAGTCATTTCTTACAAAAATATAGGCCATTACACATAATTGAAATATAAATCACTCTACAATCATCTATGATCGTTAGGTTAGTTTTTTGTAAACGGGCAAAATAATGGCTTGATTGAATCGGGTAAAAAATCATGTCGCATGTTCGCTTGAGAATCTAATGAGCATTTTTTATTCTGTTTAAAAGGTCTGGATCCATAGCTCATTTGCATCTTTAACATGTTTTAAGCATGCATATCCATATTTAAAACATGTGTAGGATCAATTAGAAATCTCTTTCTTATAAAATTCCAAGCTATCAGGGTTGAACTAGTGGAATTTGCCCAACTTGGATAACAAAACTTTTATGTTCATTTGGAGTGTGTGAAAAAATTTTCTTTACTTACCTTTGTTATTATTTAAAATTTTTCCCATACATAAACTCTTAAATTTTCATTTTGTTGTGATCTATTTGACTTGTTTTTTTATTTTCGGTATAAAGGGAAAGGAAAGCTCGAGTTTTGATTTAAGAAAAAAATAAACATCTAAAATGGAAATGCACAATGTAGAGAGAGATAATTCCAAACAGTCTCTGTAATTTTTAGGGATTATAAACACTTTTTAGTTTTTATATATTAGCTTTTGCAATCATTGGGAAAAAGGGGAGGCGGGAAATTTTTAATTGAGTGTTGACTCCCAATCCATTAGTCATTTCCTACGAAAATATAGTTCGTTACCCTTGATTGACCGATAAATCACTTTAAAATCATCTATGATTGTTAGGTCAGCTTTTTGAAACGGGCGAAATAATGGTTGGTTGACTCGGGTCAATATCCTACCGCACGTTCACTTGAGAATTTAATGAGCATTTCTTATTCTCTTTAAAAGGTTTGGATCCACAAGTCATTTGTATCTTTAACATGGTTCAAGCATGCATATGCATATTTAAAACATTGTGTCGGATCAATTAGAAATCTTCTTCTTATAAAATTCCATGCTATTGGAGTTGAACTAGTGGAATTTTCCAAACTTGGATAACAAAACTTTTGTATTCATTTGTGGTGTGTGAATAAATTTTATTTACTAACATTTTTTATTGTTTTAAATGTTTTCCATACATAAACTCTAAAGTTTTCATTTTGTTGTGATCAATTTACCTTATCTTTTTGTTTAAGAGATATAGGGAAAGTGAAAACTCAAGTTCTGATTTAAGAAAAAAGTATTCATCTAAAATGGAAATGCACAAATGTAGAGAGAGATAATTCCAAAACGTCTCTGTAATTTTTTGGGATTAGAAACTCTTTTTAGTTTTTACATATTAGGTTTAGCAATCATTGAGAAAATGGGGAGGCAGGAGATTTTTAACTGAGTGTTGACTCCCAATGCATCAATCTTTTCTTAAAAAAATATAGCCCATTACGCATGATTGACTGATAAATCACTTTACAATCATTAATGATCGTTAGGTCAGCTTTTTGTAAACGGGCAAAATAATGGCTTGTTTAACTTGGGTAAATATCCCACCGCACGTGCACTTGAGAATTTAATGAGCATTTGTTATTCTCTTTAAATGGTTTGGATCATAGGTCATTTGCATGATTAACATGTTTCAAGCATGCAGATCCATATTTAAAACATGTGTCAGATCAATTAGAAATCTCTTTCTTATAAAATTCCAAGCTATTAGGGTTGAACTAGTGGAATTTCACAAACTTGGATAACAAAACTTTTCTGCTCATTTGTGGTATGTGAATAAATTTTCTCTTTTCACATTTGTTATTGCTTTAAATTTTTTCCATACATAAACTCTAAAGTTTTTATTTTGTTGTAATCTATTTTCCTTATCTTTTTGGTTACGAGATAAATGGAAAGTGAAAACTCAAGTTTTGATTTAAGAAATAAGTATATGTTTAAAATGGAAATGCACAAACGTAGCAAGAGATAATTCCAAAAAGTCTCTGTAATTTTTAGGGATTATAAACTCTTTTTAGTTTTTAAATATTAGGTTTTGCAATGAACGGGAAAAGGGGGAGGCGGGGGATTTTTAATTGAGTGTTGGTTCCCAATCCATAAGTCATTTGATACAAAAATATAGCCCGTCATGCATGATTAACCGATAAATCATTTTACAATCGTCTATGATCATTATGTCAGATTTTTTTAAATGGGCAAAATAATGGCCTGTTTGACTCGGGTAAATATCCCGCCGCAGGTTCACTTGAGAATTTAATGAGGATTTGTTATTCTCTTTAAAAGGTTAGGATACATAGGTAATTTATATATTTAACATGTTTCAAGCATGCATATCCATATTTAAAACATGTGTAAGATCAATTAGAAATCCATTTCTTATCAAATTCCAAGCTATTGGGGTTGAACTAGTGGAATTTCCCAAACTTGGATAACAAAACTGTTGTTTTGTGTTCATTTGTGGTGTGTGAATAAATTTTCTTTACTAACATTTGTTATTGTTTTAAATTTTTTCCATACATAAACTCTAAAATATTTATTTTGTTGTGATCAATTTGCCTTATCGTTTTGTTTACGTGATATAGGGAAAGTGAAAACTCAAGTTCTGATTTAAGAAAAAAGTATTCATTCAAAATGGAAATGCACAAATTTTGAGAGAGGTAATTCCAAAAATTTTTAGTAATTTTTATGGATTATGAACTCTTTTTCGTTTTTATATATTAGGTTTTGTAATCATCGAAAAAATGGGGAAGTGGGAGATTTTTAACCGAGTGTTGACTCCCAATCCATAAGTCATTTCTTACAAAAATATAGCCCGTTACGCATGATTGACTGATAAAGATTGACTGATAAATCACTTTACAATCATCTATGGTCTTTAGGTCAGCTTTTTGTCAACGGGCTAAATAATGGCTTGTTTGACTCGGATAAATATCTCACCGCACATTCACTTGAGAATTTAATGAGCATTTGTTATTCTTTTCAAAAGGTATGGACCCATAGGTCATTTGTATCATTAACATGATTCAAGCATGGCGTTCCATATTTAAAATATGTGTGGGATAGATTAGAAATCTCTTTCTTATAAAATTCCAAGCTATTAAGGTTGAACTAGTGGAATTTTCCAAACTTGGATTACAAAACTTTTGTGTTCATTTTTTGTGAGTGAATAAATTTTATTTACTTACATTTATTATTATTTTAAACGTTTTCTATACATAAACTCTAAAATTTTCATTTTGTTGTGATCTATTTACCTTATCTTTTTGCTTACAAGGCAAAGGGAAATTGAAAAATCAAGTTTAGATTAAATAAAAAAGCATACATCTAAATGGAATGCACAAATGTAGAGAGCGATAATACCAAAAAGTCTCCTTAATTTTTAGAGATTGTAAACTCTTTTTAGTTTTTACATATTAGTTTTTGCAATCATCCGGAAAAGGGGGAGGTGGGAGATTTTTAACAAAGTGTTAACTCCCAATCCGTAAATCATTTCTTACAAAAGTATAGCTTGTTACCCATGATTGACCGTTAAATCACTTTACAATCATCTATGATTGTTAGGGCAGGTGTTTTGTAAAGTTGCAAAATAAAGGCTTGTTTGACTCAAGTAAAGATCCTGCCAGACGTCCACTGGAGAATTTAATGAGCATTTGTTATTCTCTGTAAAAGGTTTGGATCCATAGGTCATTTGCATCTTTAACGTATTTTAAGCATGCATATCCAAATTTAAAACATGTCCAGGAGCAATTAGAAATCTCTTTCTTATAAAATTCCAAGAAATTAGGGTTGATCTAGTGGAATTTCTATAACTTGGACAACAAAACTTTTGTGTTCATTTGTGGTGTGTGGATAAATTTTCATTACTTACACTTGTTATTGTTTTAAATTTTTTCCATACATAAACTCTATAATTTTGATTTTGCCTTATCTTTTTGTTTACAAGATATAGGGGAAGTGAAAACTAAATTTTTATTTAAGAAAAAAGTATACATCTAAAATTGAAATGCACAAATGTAGAGAAAAAGAATTTCTAAAAGCCTCTTTAATTTTTAGGGATTGTAAACTTTTTTTTTTCTATTTTATGTTTTGCAATCATCGGGAAAAGGAGGAGGTGGGGGATTTTTAAATGAGTGTTGACTCCAATTCCATAAGTCATTTCTTACAAAATTATAGATCGTTGTGCATGATTGACCAATAAATCACTTTACAATCATCTATTATTGTTAGGTCAGCTTTTTCGTAAACAGGCAAAATAATGGCTTGTTTGACTCGGCTAAATATCCTACTACACGTTCACTTGATAATTTAATGAGCATTTGTTATTCTCTTTAAAAGGTTTGGATCCATAGGTCATTTGCATCTTTAACATGTTTCGAGCATGCATATCGATATTTAAAACATGTGTAGGATCAATTAGAAATCTCTTTCTTATAAAATTCCAAGCTATTTGGGTTGAACTAGTGGAATTTCCCAAACTTGGATAACAAAACTTTTCTGTTCATTTACAGTGTGTGAATAAATTTTCTTTACTTACATTTGTTATTGTTTTAAATTTTTTCCATACATAAACTCTAAAATTTTTATTTTGTTGTGATCTATTTGACTTTTTTTTGTTTACGAGATAATGGGAAAGGAAAAATCATGTTTTGTTTTAAGAAAAAAAATATACATCTAAAATGGAAATGAAAAAATCTAGAGAGAGATAATTCCAAAAAGTTTCTATAATTTTTAGGAATTGTAAACTCTTTTTAGTTTTTATATTTTAGGTTTGTCAATCATCGAGAAAAGGGGGAAGCGGGAGATGTTTAACTGAGTGTTGACTCCCAATGCATATGTCATTTATTACAACAAGATAGCCCGTTATGCATGATTGACCGATAAATCAGTTTACAATCATCTATGATTTTTAGGACACCTTTTGTAAACGGGCAAAATAATGGCTTGTTTGACTCGGGTCAATATCCCACCGCACCTTCACTTGATAATTTAATGAACATTTGTTATTCTCTTTATAAGGTTTGGATCCATTGGTCATTTGCATCTTTAACATGTTTCGAGCATGCAGATCCATATTTAAATAAAATGTCGAATCAATTAGAAATCTCTTTCTTATAAAATTCGAAGCTATTGGGGTTGAAGTAGTGGAATTTCCCAAACTTGGATAACAAAACTTTTGTGCTCATTTGTAGTGTGTGAATAAATTTTCTTTACTTACATTTGTTATTGTTTTAAATTTTTTCCATACATAAACCCTAAAGTTTTCATTTTGTTGTGATCTATTTGCCTTATCTTTTTGTTTAAGAGATAATGGGAAAGTGAAAACTCAAGTTTTGATTTAAGAAATAAGTATACATCTAAAATGGAAATTTACAAAAGTAGAGAGAGATAATTCCAAAATGTCTCTTTAATTTTTAGGGATTTTAAACTCTTTTTAGTTTTTATATAGTAGGTTTACCAATCAAAGGCAAAAGGGGGAGGCGAGGATTTCAACTGTGTGTTGACTCCCAATCCATAAGTCAATTCTTATAAAATTATAGCTTGTTACACATCATTGACCATTAAATCACTTTACATTCATCTATGATTGTTAGGTAAGCTTTTTGTAAATAGCCAAAAAAAATGGCTTGTTTGACTCATGTAAATATCCCACAACATGTTCACTTGAGAATTTAATGAGCATTTGTTATTCTCTTTAAAAGGTTTGGATCCATAGGTCATTTGCATCTTTATCATGTTTCAAGCATGCATACCAATGTTTAAAACATGTGTAGGATCAATAAAAAAATCTCTTTCTTATAAAATTCCAAGCAATTAGGATTGAACAAGAGGAATTTCCCTAACACTAATAACAAAAATTTTGTGTTCATTTGAGGTGTGTGAATAAATTTTCTTTACTTCCACTTCTTATTGTTTAAAAATTTTTCCATACATTAACTATAAATTTTTTACTTTGTTGTGATATATTTTCCTTAACATTTTGTTTACGAGATAAAGTCAAAGGAAAAATCTAACTTTCATTTAAGAAAAAAAATACATCTAAAATGGAAATGCATAACTGCAGAGAGAGAGATAATTCCAAAAAGATTGTAATTTTTAGGGACTGTAAACTATTTTTAGTTTTTATATATTAGGTTTTGCAATCATCGAGAAAAGGGGGAGGCGGGGGACTTTTAACTGAGTGTTGACACCCATTCCATATGTCATTTTGTATAAAAACATAGCATGTTATACATGATTGACCAAAAAATCACTTTACAATCATCTATGATTGTTAGGTCAACTTTTTTTAAACGGGCAAAATAATGGGTTGTTTGACTCGGGTAAATATCCCATCGCCCGTTCACTTGTGAATTTAATGGGCATTTGTTATTCTCTTTAAAAGGTTTGGATCTATAGGTCATTTGCATCTTTAACATGTTTCAAGCATGCATATCCATATTTAAAACATGTGTAGGATCAATTAGAAATCTTTTTCTTATAAAATTTCAAGCTATCAGCTTTTTTTGTTATAGTTTTAAATTTTTTCCATACATCAAATATAAAATTTTCTTTTTGTTGTGATCTATTTGTCTTACCTTTTTGTTTTCGAGATAAAGGCAAAAGAAAACTCAAGTTTTGATTTAAATAAAAGTATGCATCTAAAATCGAAATGTAAAAATGTAGAGAGAGATAATTCCAAAAAGTCTCTGTAATTTTTTTGGAATGTAAATTTTTTTTAGTTTTTATATATTAGGTTTTACAATAATCAGGAAAAGGGGGGAGGCGGGGCATTTTTAAATGAGTGTTGACTCCCAATCCATAAGTCATTTCTTACAAAAGGATGGCCCATTACGCATGATTGACCAATAAATCACTTTACAATCATCTATGATAGTTAGGTAAGCTTTTTTAGAAAAGGGCAAAATAATGGCTTGTTTGACTTGGGTAAATATCCCACCATATGTTCACTTGAGAATTTAATAAGCATTTGTTATTCTCTTTAAAAGGTTTTGACCCATAGATTATTTGCATCTTTAACATGTTTCAAGTATGCATATCCATATTTAAAATAGGTGTAAGATCAATTAGAAATATTTTTCTTATAAAATTCCATTCTATTATGGTTGAACTAGTGGAATTTCCCAATCTTGGATAACAAAAATTTTATGTTCATTTGTTGCATATGAATAAATTTTCTTTGCTTACATTTGTTATAGTTTTAAATTTTTTCTATATATAACCTCTAAAGTTTTCATCTATTTGTTATCTCTTTGCCTTATCTTTTTGTTTATGAGATAAAGGGTAAGTGAAAACTCAAGTTTTGATTTAAGAAAAAAATATAGATCTAAAATGGAAATGCACAAATGTAGAGAGAGATAATTCCAAAAAGTTTTTGTAATTTATAGGGATTGTAACCTCTTTTTAGTTTTTATGTATAAGGTTTTGTAATCATCAGGAAATGGGGGAGGCGGGGGATTTTTAAATGAGTGTTGACTCCAAATCCATAAGTCATTTCTTAAAAAATATAGTCCATTATGCATGATTGACCGATAAATCACTTTACAATCATCTATGATTGTTACGTCAGCTTTTCTGTAAATGGGCAAAATAAAGGCTTCTTTGATGCGGGTAAATATCCCGCCAGACGTCCCCTTGACAATTTAATGAGCATTTTTTATTCCCTTTAAAAGGTTTGGATCCATAAGTCATTTGCATTTTTAACATGTTTCAAACAAGCATATCCATATTTAAAATTCGAAGCTATTAGGGTTGAACTAGTAGAATTTCGATAACTTGGATAACCAAACTTTTGTGTTCATTTGCAGCCTGTGAATAAATTTTCTTTACTTACATTTTTTATTGTTTTAAAATTTTCCATACAAAAACTCTAAAATTTTCATTTTGTTTTGATCTATTTGAATTTTTTTTTGTTTACAAGATAAAGAGAAAGGAA
Organism: Aristolochia californica; assembly: GCF_029961685.1. NCBI lineage: Eukaryota > Viridiplantae > Streptophyta > Magnoliopsida > Piperales > Aristolochiaceae > Aristolochia > Aristolochia californica. The sequence continues at coordinate 16,928,973 of NW_027181881.1, read as the reverse complement.
AACTCAAGTTTTTTATTTATGGAAAAAGAATACATCTAAAATGGAAAATGCACAAAAGTCTCTGTAATTTTTAGGGATTGTAAACTCTTTTTAGTTTTTATGTATTAGGTTTGGGAATCATCGATCAAAGGGGGAGGCAGATGATTTTTAACTGAGTGTTGACTCCCAATGCACAATTCATTTCTTACAAAAATATAGCCTGTTATGCATGATTGACTGAGAAATCACTTTAAAATCATCTAAGGTCAGCTTTTTGTAAACGGGCAAAATAATGGCTTGTTTGACTCGGGTAAATATCCCACCGTACGTTCACTAGAGAATTTAATGAGCATTTTTTATTCTCTTTAAAAGGTTTGGATCCTTGGCTCATTTGCATCGTTAAGATGTATCAAACATTCATATCAATTTTTGAATTTAGGATCCCTCTTCCATTATTCCGAACAAGGGAAAGAAGAAAGAAAAAGAGAAAAAGGGAAGGAAAGCTCTCCAGTAGAGAGAAGAAAAAATAAAAGGGGAAGAAGTGGTTGTGCCAAGCAAAGAGAGAGAGAGAGAGAAACCAACTCGGGATTGAATGTGTGACTTGATTAATTCCAAATTACAACACCTCTATTTATACAAGCGGAGAAGATAGAGTCCTTATACAACTTGTCATTCAATCCTAATTACATTCCATCTCTAACTCTTTAATATAAGTCTATTCAAACTAAACTACTAGAAGACTAACTTGAGTTGAACTAGGAGTCCTTCATTATTTACGTGAATATAAGGGATAAGCCAGCTCATAGCCTTATCCTTGTAGGCCCCTCATTATCTCCTAGTGCACCTTGATAAGAGTGCCAGCTGGTGAGATATTTGTGGGCCCACTTGATCTTCAAGTCTTCTAACTCAATTCAGCTTGTGCTTCTTGATCCCTTAACTCATGCTTGCTTTGGGTAAGGACTCTTCTTGGTGTCCCACGTCCTTTACGACTCTTCTTGATGTCCCACGTTCTCTACGACTCTTCTTGATGTCCCCCGTCCTCATGGTGAGTCCCATCAGCTCGAGCACCATGGTGGGTCCCACATTGTAACAGTCCCCTTCAAGCTGGGGGTGAGAAGATATAGTCTTGTGAGTGACCGGTTTGGTGAAAATGTCTGCAACTTGGTTTTGTGATGATATGTGCTTTAGAGATAAGAGACCAGCTTGGAATTTTTCTCGTATAAAATGGCAATCTACCTCAATATGCTTTGTCCTCTCATGGAAGACTAGATTCGATGTAATATGTATTGTTGCTTAATTATCATAGTATAGATCCATTGGAGTTTCTTTATAGAACCCCAATTCAGTGAGAAGAGATCTTACCCATAAGAATTCACTAACAGTGTGTACCATGTATCTGTATTCTGCTTCTGCACTTGACCGTGCTACTACATTTTGTATTTTTCTTTCCCATGTAACCAGATTTCCTCCAACCATCGTGTAAAATCCCGATGTAGATTTTCTATCATCTGGGGATCCGGCCCAGTCTGCATCCGAGAATATTTCAATGTTGAAGTGACCATGATTTTTATGGAGGACTCCCCTTCTAGGGGCTCCTTTCAGATAACGTAGTATCCTCTCAAGTGCTTGCTAATGACTAATTTGTGGTTTGTGCTTGTACTGACTTACCACACTTACTGGGTATGAACTGTAGGGCCTTGTTACACACAAGTAAATAAGTCGTCCCACTAGCCTTTGATATGTACCAATATCTACACCTTCTCCAGTGCCTCCACATAATTTTGTATTCGCATCCATAGGAGTGTCTACCGGTTTGCATCCCATCATCCTTGTTTCTTCTAGTAGATCAAGGGCATATTTTCTTTGGGATAGGACAATCCCATGTCTGGATTGTAAGACCTCAATACCCAAAAAATATTTCAGTAATCCAAGGCCCTTCGTCTTGAATTCAGCATATATTCTTTATTTTATTCTTTGAATGCCCTTAGAGTCACTCCAAGTTAAAATAATATCATCAACATAAATAGCTAGAATCACCTTACTTCTCGCTGTGTTGTCAATAAATACTGAGTGATCTGCAGAGCATCTATAAAAAACCTGCCCGTATGATGGCTTGACTAAATTTCTCAAACCATGCCCATGGGGATTGCTTTAGTCCATATAAAGATTTTTTAAAGCGACATACGAACTTCCCTTCAACCACATATCCAGGTGGTTGTTGCATATAAATCTCTTCTTTGATATCAGCACTGAGAAATGCATTTTTAACATCCAGTTGATATATTGGCCATGATGAATTGGCTGCCAAAGATAATAATATACGTACCGAGGTCATTTTTGCCACTGGAGAGAATCTTTCATCATAATCAATGCCATAGAATTGAGGGTAACCTTTTGCAACCGGTCGAGCCTTCAGTCGTGCAATAGTCCCATCCGGATTATGTTTTACTGTATAAACCCACTTGCAACCAACGGGTTTTTTATCTGCAGGTAGAGGAACCAGTGACCATGTGTGATTATCATTGAGTGCCTTCATTTCTTCATCCATTGCTGCCTTCCACCCTGGATGTTGTAGAGCCTCCTGATATGACTGCGGAACAGATATGGAGGAAATAGAAGAAAGAAACTGACAACATAAAGGTGAGAGGCGATGATGAAACACAAAATTGGAAATAGGATGAGAAGTAGAAGGTTGAGTGCATGATCGAGGTTCCTTTCGTATAGCAATAGGATGAGTATCAAATTGTGGACCAAAAATGATTAGTGATGAAGGACTTACCTCTGGTGGATCTGATAACTCAATAGGTGTGGTATCGGCCACTAGCTCTGGGGGCTGAACAATCTTTGTATCACAAGGTACAACCGGTCGAGGAGAACTTGGTACTGATGACATACCAAGAGGAGCGCTATCAGAATAATATGAGGAGTTTTCAAAAAATGTTACATCCCTGGACACAAATAAGTGTTGCAAAGGGCTATAACAAACATAACCCTTTTGTGTGCAAGAGTATCCCAAAAAAATACACTTGATAGATTTAGGATCAAGTTTGCTATGTCTAGGCCATATATTATGAACAAAACATTGACAACCAAAGACTTTCAATGGTAATGCAAATGGGTCATCATGTGGTAATAGTTTAGAGTAGGGAGATTTATTTCCAAGAATAGTAGGCGGTAGATTATTTATAAGAAAGCACGGTGTAAGGACAACATGGGGCCAATAAAAGTATGGAACTTTCATGGCATATAAAAGACCTCGAGCTACCTCAAGAGTATGACGATTTTTCATTCGGGTACTCCGTTTTGTTGAGGAGTGTAGGCACACAATGTTTGATGGATAATGCCATTTTCTTGACAAAATGAGTCAAGGCCTTTTGAAATATACTCTTTGGCATTATCAGACAGAAGGATTTTTATCTTCTGACCAAATTGTGTGAGTACCATAGCATAAAATGACTTAAAAATTGATGGTATCTCAGAACGCTCCTTAAAAATAAACAACCAAGTTGTGCAAGTGAAATCATCAATAAAGGGAATAAAATATTTGGCATGAGAAATATTAGAGACACTCAAAGGCCCCCAAACATTATTATGAATCTACGAAAAAGAAGTGTTACTTTTGACTTTTGGACGAGGGGAGTATGTACTCCTTTGATGTTTACTTAACTGACACACCTCACAACTGAATTCTAACCTGATCTTAAGAGATGGAAACAAATGATGAAGAGACTGTATAGAAGGATGTCCCAACCGATTGTGCCATAATCGTGTCTCAGTCTAGTAGTAGACACCATGTTGATCTTTGGCACGTCCAAGTAGTAAATTACCCCTTGTTCATGGCCTCCACCAATCACCTGCTTCATTATAAGATCCTTAAAAACACATGAAGTAGGTGAGAAGGTGATTGAGCAATTAAAATATTTTGTAAGCTGACTAACAGATAATAAGTTCAAAAGAAAAGTAGGAACAAAAAGAATGTCAGTGAGCAGAAGTGATGGGGTGACAAAAGTAGAACCTTTTCCTTGGACTTTGGTTTGAGAACCATTAGCTATGGTAACAAACTTGTGTGAAAGACTCGGAGATAGAGAATGTAATAAAGTTTTGTTACTTGTAAGATGCTCGGAGGCTCCTGAATCAATTATCCAGGATGAAGATGTGGTAGATAGCATACCTAAAGCAATAGTGGAAGCAGTAGTTGCAGAGGAATTAGGAGAAGAACCCAGCATGGTCTTCATTTTCTGAAATAGCTCATACTCTTCATCAGTAATATTATTTTGTGCACCTGATGTTGTGGGATGGTCTTCTTGAGCATTACTCATAAGGGCTTGATTAGCCCTTGTCAATTCTGACTTGTCATTAGCTTCATAGCATATTTCTTTATAATGGCCATATTTACCATAAAGTGCATACCCTATAACGACACTGGTCTATAGTGTGGCCAGGAAATTTACAATGAGTACATTTAATATCATATGTTCTGCCAGTACTAGTCCTTCCAGCTCTTCCTCTGCCCCCCTCTATAACCTCTTCCTCGGCCTCAGCCGCTATCAGAGGATGATCCTCTATGATCAGAATACATAGTGGATGATACATCAGTAGTGGAGGAAGAAGTGTCTAATGTTGCACACACATCATCAAACTTTAGGACAGCAGAAGCTCTCAACAGTTGACTCTTGGCGATCTCAAGATGAGGTTTAATATTGGCAAGACAAATAGCAGTAATTAATGCTTCCTTTTGTTTGTCTTGGATAGAAATATTAGTGGTGGAGGGTTGAGCTAACTTCCACTCTTGAAGAAAGCCTCTAAACCGTGCCATGCACTCATGAATATTTTCTCCTTGTTTAGTATTCAACATTCTATAGAGAATATCATAGGGTCTATGCAATGTATCAGGGCATAAATATAGTTTAGTACATGTCTCCCAAATCTGTTTAGCAGTGTCAAGATGAATAACATTACTAGAGACATGTTCTTCCATGCTATTTATTAGCCAACCAATGACCAAAGTATCATGTTTCAGCCATTTCATATAAAAAATATCATCTTCATCAACAGGTGGTCCTTGGGTAGTGAGGTGACAAAGTAGGTCTTTTGTTATGAGAAACCTCCTAACAGAGGTGGACCAACTCATAAAAATTGATACCCCATGTAAGGGTATGGTGGTGATTCTCAGTATATCACCTTTGATATTCATATTTTCATCAACCATGATATGCTCTTCTTAAAAAAAAAAAAAACAACCAAGTAGTATTTCTTCAATCAACCCAGTATAAGTGAATATAGCATCAATGCTAAATTATAATTTTTTTTCCAAAAAAACACTCATAAGAGGCTCAATAGAAATATTCTATATTAGGGAACTCTTATCCCACGAAAAAAAAATCTCAATAATCTGAGTATGGACTGGTCTCGACAAACTGAATTTCCAAACCAATAAAACTATTTTGATAGCTCCTTCTAGATAGAGGGGCATGCATATCCATAACATAATAAGATGAAAGCATTCACATATTCATCCTTGAATCATCATCTAACTTCGAAGACCAGTAGCATAAAAAAAATAATTTTGAACACTTATCTCTCGGCTTGTGTTCTTCCTTCATACAAGAGCCTTCTTTGAGTGGTGTTGATCATCAATTCTCTTGAGCATTCTTTTGACGAGGGATCGTAAATAAATTGCTTTGATACCATGTTGAATTTAGGATCCTTTTTCCATGATTCCAAACAAGGGAAAGAATAAATAAAAAGTAAAAAAAGGCAAGGAAAGCTCTCAGGTAGAGAGAAGAAAAAATAAAAGGGTAAGAAGAGGTTGCACTAAACAAAGAGAGAGAGAAAGCAACTCGGGATTGAATGTGTGACTTGATTAATTCAGAATTACAACACCTCTATTTATACTAGAGGAGGAGGTAGAGTCCTTATACAACTTGTCATTCAATCCTAATTACATTCCAACTCTAACTCTTTAATATAACTCTATTCAAACTAAACTACTAGAAGACTAACTTGAGTTGAACTAGGAGTCCTTCATTATTTACGTGAATATAAGGGATAAGCCAGCTTGTAGCCTTATCCTTGTGGACCCATCATGATCTCCCAGTGCACCATAATAAGAGTGCTAGCACGTGAGGTGTTTATGGGTCCCACTTGATCTTCAAGTCTTCTAACTCAATTCAGCTTGTGCTTCTTGATCCCTTAACTCGTGCTTGCTTTGGGTGAGGACTCTTCTTGGTGTCCCATGTCCTCTAGGACTCTTCTTGATGTCCCACGTCCTCATGGTGGGTCCCAGCAGCTCGAGCACCATGGTGGGTCCCACATTGTAATATCAATATTTAAAACATATGTAGGTTCAATTAGAACTCTCTTTTTTATAAAATTCCAAGCTATTAGGGTTGAACTAGTGGAGTTTCCCAAACTTGGATAAAAAAAAATTGTGTTCATTTGTGGTGTGTGCTTAAATTTTATTTACTTAAATTTGTTATTTTTTTAAATTATTTCCATACATAAACTCTAAATTTTTCATTTTGTTGTGATCTATTTGCCTTATCTTTTTGTTTTCAAAATAAAGGAAAAGTGAAAACTCAAGTTTTGATTTAAGAAAAAACTATACATCTAAAATGGAAATGCACATATGTAGAGAGAGATAATTCCAAAAAGTCTCTATAATTTTTAGGGATTGTAAACTCTTTTTAGTTTTTATATATTAGGTTTTGCAATCATCAGGAAAAGGGAGAGGCGGCTGATTTTTAACTGACTGCTGAAACCCAATCCATAAGTCATTTCTTACAAAATATATAGAACGTAATGCACGATTGACAGATAAATCACTTTACAATCATCTAAGATCATAAGGTCAGATTTTTTTAAACTGCCAAAATAATGGCTTGTTTGACTCGGGTAAATATCCCGTCACACTTTCACTTGAGAATTTAATGAGCATTTGTTATTCTCTTTATAAGGTTTGGATCAATAGGTCATTTGCATCATTAACATGTTTCAAGCGTGCACATCCATATTTAAAACATGCATAGGATCAATTAGAAATCTCTTTCTTATAAAATTCCAAGCTATTAGGGTTGAATCAGTAGAATTTCCAAAACTTGGATAACGGAACTTTTGTGTTCATTTGTGTGTGAATAAATTTTATTTACTACCATTTGTTATTTTTAATTTTTTTTTCATTCATAAACTCTAAAATTTTCATTTTGTTGTGATCTATTTACCTTTTTTTTTTACGAGATAGAAGGAAAGTGAAAACTCAAGCTTACATTAAATAAAAAAGTATAAATCTAAAATGGAATTGCACAAATGTAGAGAGAGAAAATACCAAAAAGTCTCTGTAATTTTTAGGGATTGTAAACTCTTTTTAGGTTTTATATATTAGGTTTTGTAATCATCTCGAAAAAGGGGAGGTGGGGGATTTTTAACTGAGAGTGGACTCCCAATCCTTAAGTCATTTCTTACAAAAGTATCATCCGTTACCCATGATTGACCGATCAATCACTTTAGAATTATCTATGATTGTTAGGTAAGATTTTTTGTAACTGGCCAAAATAAAGGCTTGTTTGACTCAGGTAAATATCCCGCCAGACGTCCACTTGAGAATTTATAGAGAATTTGTTATTCTCTTTGAAAGGTTTGGATCTATAGGTCATTTGCATCTGTAACATGTTTCAAGCATGCATATCCTTATTTAAAACATGTGCAGGAGCAATTAGAATCTCTTTCTTATAAAATTCCATCAATTAGCTTGAACTTGTTGATTTTTTTTTACTTCATGAATTTAGCTCATGGAGAAAAAGGGAAAGAAACCTATTGGGAGAAAACAGGACGAAGAAGGGTTATGGAATTGATTATTCCTTACCCTCCCACTGAAGCTCTATTTATAGATTTATGAAACTATAATATTACAATAATACCCCCGAACTTAGGGTTAGGGTTTAGGGTTTTAACACTGGAACTTTAACATAATTACGTCAATGCCATCTCTGTACTTTTTTCTTAGATAAAAACTTGAGTTTTCACTTTCCCTTTATCTCTTAAACAAAAAGATAAGCAAATAGATCACAACAAAAAGAAAATTTTAGAGTTTTTGTATTGAAGAATTTTAAAATAATAACAAATGTAAGTAAAGAAAAGTTATTCACACAGCACAAATGAACATAAAAGCTTTTTTATCCTTTTTATGGAAATTCCACAAGTTCATCCCTAATTGCTTCAATTTTTTTAAGAAAGAAATTTCTTATTGCTCCAACATATATTTTAAATATGGATATGCGTGCATGAAACATGTCAAAGATGCAAATGACCTATGGATCCAAACCTTTTAAAGAGAATAACAAATGCTCATTATATTCTCAAGTGAACGTGCAGTGGGATATTTATGCGAGTAAAACAAGCCATTATTTTTCCCATTTACAAAAGAGCTGATCGAACAATCATAGATGATTGTAAAGTGATTTATCAGTCAATCATACGTAACATGCTATATTATTGTAAGAAATGACTTATGATTGGGAGTCAACACTCAGTTAACAATCCACCACCTCCCTCTTTTCCTGAAGATTGCAAAACCAAATATATAAACACTAAAAAGAGTTTGCAATCCTTAAAAATTACAAACACTTTTTGGAATTATCTCTCTTGACATTTTTTATTTTCCATTTTAGATGTGTACTTTTTTCTTAGATAAAAACTTCAGTTTTCACTTTCCCTTTATCTCGTAAACAAAAAGATAAGCAAATAGACGACAACAAAAAGAAAATTTTAGAGTTTTTGTATTGAAGAATTTTAAAACAATAACAAATGTAAGTAAAGAAAAGTTATTCACACACCACAAATGAACATAAAAGTTTTGTTATCCTTTTTATGGAAATTCCACTAGTTCATCCTTAATTGCGTCAAATTTTTTAAGAAAGAAATTTCTTATTGCTCATACACATATTTTAAATATGGAAATGCATGCATGAAACATGTCAAAGATGAAAATGACCTTTGGATCCAAACCTTTTACAGAGAATAACAAATGCTCATTAAATTCTCAAGTGAATATGCAATGGGATATTTACGCGAGTAAAACATGCCATTATTTAGCCCATTTACAAAAAAAGTTGATTGAACAATCATAGATGATTGTAAAGTGATTTATCGGTCAATCATACGTAATAGGCTATATTTTTGTAAGAAATGACTTATGGATTGGGAGTCAACATTCAGTTAAAAATCCCCGGCCTCCCTCTTTTCCTGAAGATTGCAAAACCAAATATATAAACACTAAAAAGAGTTTGTGATCCATAAAACTTACAGACACTATTTGGAATTATCTTTCTCCCCATTTTTGCATTTCCATTTTAGATGTATACTTTAGTCTTAAATCAAAAGTTGAGTTTTCACTTTCCCTTTATGTTGTAAACATAAAGATAAGGCAAGTAGATCGCAACAAAAATGAAAATTTTAGAGTTTACATATGGAAAAAATTGAAAAAAATAACAGATGTAAGTAAATAAAATTTAGTCACACACCACCAATGAACTGAAAAGTTTTGTTCTACATGTTATGGAAATTCCACTAGTTCAACCCTAATTTCTTGGAATTTTATAAGAAAGAGTTTTCTGATTGATCCAACACATGTTTTAAATATGGATATGCATGCTTGAAACATGTCAAAGATGTAAATGAACTATGGATCCAAACCTTTTAAAGAGAATAACGAAAGCTCATTAAATTCTCAAGTGATTGTGCGGTGGGATATTTAAGCGAGTAAAACAAGCCATTATTTTGCCCTTATACAAAAAGCTTACCTAACAATCATAGATGATTGGAAAGTGATTTATCGGTCAATCATGTGTAACGGGCTATATTTTTGTAAGAATTGATTTATGGATTGGGAGTCAACACTCAGTTAAAAATCCCCCGCCTCCCCCTTATCCCTATGATTGCAAAACATAATATATAAAAACTAAAAAGTGTTTAAAATCCCAAAGAATTACATTCACTTTTTTGAATTATCTCTCTCCGCATTTTTGCATTCCCATTTTAGATGTATAATTTTTTCAAAAATCGATAATAGAGTTTTCACTTTCCCTTTATCTCGCAAACAAAATGATAAGGCAAATACATCACAACAAAATGAAAATTTTAGAGTTATGTATTGAAAAAATAAAAAAAAATAACAAATGTAATTAAAGAAAATTTATTCACACACCACAAATGAACAGAAAAGTTTTGTTTTTGAAGTTTAGGAAATTCCAATGGTTCAACACTAATAGCTTGAAATTTTATAAGAAAGAGATTTCTAATTGATTCTACACATGTTTTAAATATGGATATGCGTGCTTGAAACATCTTAAAGATGCAAATGACCTATGTATCAAAACCTTTTAAGGAGAATAATAAATGCTCATTAAATTCTCAAGTGAACGTGCGGTGGCATATTTACTCAAGTCAAACCAGCCATTATTTTGCCCGTTTACAAAAAAACTGATCGAACCATCATAGATGATTGTAAAGTGATTTATCGGTCAATCATACGTAATAGGCTATATCTTTGTAAGAAATGACTTATGGATTGGAGTCAACACTCAGTTTAAAATCCCCCGCCTCTCTCTTTTCCTAAAGATTGCAAAACCAAATATATAAACACTAAAAAGAGTTTGCGATTTCTAAAAAATAGATCACAACAAAAAGAAAATTTTAGAGTTTTTGTATTGAAGAATTTTAAAACAATAAAAAATGTAAGTAAAGAAAAGTTATTCACACAACACAAATGAACAGAAAAGTTTTGTTATCCTTTTGATGGAAATTCCACTAGTTCATCCCTAATTGCTTCAATTTTCTTAAGAAAGAAATTTCTTATTGCTCCTACACATATTTTAAATATGGATATGCGTGCATGAAATAAGTCAAACATGCAAATGACCTATAGATCCTAACCTTTTAAAGAGAATAACAAATGCTCATTAAATTCTCAAGTGAACGTGCGGTGGGATATTTACCTGAGTAAAACAAGCCATTATTTTGCCTATTTACAAAAACTGACCTAGCAATCATAGATGATTGTAAGTTGATTTATCGATCAATCATGCATAATGGGTTATATTTTTGTAAGAAATGACTTATGGATTGGGAGTCAACACTTAGTTAAAAATCCCATATCTCTACCTTTTCCCATTGATTGCAAAACCTAATATATAAAACCTAAAAAGAGTTTATAATCCCTAAAAAATACAGTGACTTTTTTTGGTAAAGCGATTTATCGGTCAATCATACGTAAGAGGCTATATTTTTGTAAAAAATTACTTAAGGATTGGGATTCAATACTCAGTTAAGAATCCCCTGCCTCCCCTTTTTCCAAATGATTGAAAAACCTAATATATAAAAACTAAAAAGTGTTTACAATCACTAAAAATTACAAACACTTTTTGGAATTATCTCTCTCCACTTTTTTGCATTTCCATTTTAGATGTTTACTTTTTTCTTAAATCAAAACTTGGTTTTCACTTTCCCTTTATCTCATAAACAAAAAGATAAGGGAATTAGATCATAACAAAATGAAAATTTTAGATTTTTACTATGGAAAATGTTTTAAAAAATAACACATGTAAATAAAGAAAATTTATTCACACACCACAAATGAACACCAAAGTTTTGTTATCCAAATTTTTGAAATTCCACTAGTTCAACCCTAATAGCTTGAAATTTTATAAGTGTTAAGGAATGTCCCACATACATTAGTGAGAATAAAGATCTTGCATTTATTAGTTGAAAGAAGAGGTTTCCTATGTGGCTAGTCATTTTAGGATAAGGCCTTGGACCCAATTTAACATGGTATCAGAGCAAGGTTCTCATATATGGGCATCTACCAGAAATTATCCACGTGCCACCACGTGAGGGCCTCTACCCAAATTATCCACGTACCGACAAGTGAGGGGGAGTGTTAAGGATAGTCCCACATACAATTGTGAGTATAAATATCTTGCATTTATTAGTTGAAAGAAGAGGTTTCCTAAGTGGTTAGTCATTTTAGGATAAGGCCTTGGACCTAATTTTACAATAAGAAAGCGATTTCTAATTGATCCTACACATGTTTAATAGATTGATATGCATGATAGAAACATGTTAAAGATGCAAATGACCTTTGTATCAAAACATTTAAAAGAGAATAACAAATGCTCATTAAATTCTCAAGTGAACGTGCGATGCAATATTTATCCGAGTTAAGCAAGCCATTATTTTGCCCATTTACAAAAATTTGACCTAACAATCATTGATGATTGTAGTGTGATTTATCAGTCAATCATATATAACGGGCTATATTTTTGTAAGAAATGACTTATGGATTGGAAGTCAACGACCAGTTAAAAATACCCCGCCTCCCCCTTTTTCCAATGATTGAAAAACCTAATATATAAAAACTAAAAAAAGTTTACAATCCTTAAAATTTAAAGACACTTTTTAGAATTATCTCTCTATACATTTTAGCATTTCCATTTTAGATGTTTACTTTTTTTTTAAAATTAAAACTTGAGTTTTCACTTTACTATTATCTCGTAAAAAAAGATAAGGCAAATAGATCTCAAAAAAAAAAATTTTTAGAGTTTATGTATGGAAAAATTTTAAAACAATAACAAATGTGTATAAAGAAAATTTATTCACCCAAAAAAAATGAACAGAAAAGTTTTATTATCCTAGTTATGGAAATTCCCGATGATTGTAAAACGTAATATATATAAAAAAAAAAAGAGTTTACCATCCCTAAATATAACAATGACTTTTTTTTATTTTAAATTGATTTATCAGTCAATCAAGGATAACAGGCTATATTTTTGTAAGAAATGACTTATGGATTGGGAGTCACCACTCAGTTAAGAATTCCCCGCCTCCCCCTTTTCCCAATGATTGCAAAACCTAATATATAAAAACTTAAAAGTGTTTACAATCCCTAAAAATTACCGGCACTTTTGGAAATTATATCTCTCCACATTTTTGCATTTCCATTTTAGATGTTTACTTTTTTTTAAAAATCAAAACTTGAGTTTTCACTTTCCCTTTATCTCGTAAACAAAAAGATAAGGGAAATAGATCACAAAAAAATGAAAATTTACTATGGAAAATTTTAAAAACAATAACAAATGTAATTAAAGAAAATTTATTCACACACCACAAATGAAGAATAAAGTTTTGTTATGGAAATTCCACTAGTTCAACCCTAATAACTTGGATTTTTTTAAAAAAGATTTCTAAATGATCCTACATATGTTTTAAATATGGATATGCGTGTTTGAAACATGTCAAAGATGCAAATGACCTATGGATCCAAACATTTTAAAGAGAGTAACAAATGCTCATTAAATTTTCAAGTGAACGTACGGTGGGATATTTACCCGAGAAAAATAAGCCATTATTTTTTCCATTTACATAAAGCTGATCTAATCATATATGATTTTAAAGTGGTTTATTGATCAATCAAACGTAACGGGCTATATTTTTGTAAAAATTGACTTATGGATTGGGAGTCAACACTCAATTAAAAATCCCCTGCCTCTATCTTTTCCTGATGATTGGAAAACCTAATATGTAAAAACTAAAAAGTGTTTACAATCCCTAAAAATTATAGACAAATTTTGGAATTATCTCTCTCACATTTTTGCATTTTCATTTTTTATGTATACTTTTTTCTTAAATCAAAACTTGAATTTTCACTTGCCCTTTATCTTGCAAACAAAAAGATAAGGCAAATAAATCACCACAAAATGAAAATTTAAGAGTTGATGTATGAAATTTTTTTTAAAACAATAACAAATGTACGTAAAGAAAATTTATTCACACACCTTAAATGTAAGTGACTTTTTTTATTGCAAAGTGATTTATCGGTCAAAAGTGCTTAACATGCTATATTTTTGTAAGAAATATTTGATGGATTGGGAGTGAACACACAGTTACAAATCCCCTGCCCCCCCTCGCCCTTTTCCCAATGATTGCAAAACAAAACATATAAAAACTAGAAAGTGTTTACAATCCCGAAAAATTACAGACACTTTATGGAATTATCTCTCTCCACATTTTTGCATTTCCATTTTAGATCTATACATTTTTCGTAAATCAAAACTAGATTTTTCCCTTTCCATGTATCTCGTAAACAAAAAGGTAAGGAAACTACATAACAACAAAGAGAAATTTTTTGAGTTTATGTATGGAAAATTTTTAAAAAAATTACAAATGTAATTATAGAAAATTTATTCACACAACACAAATGAACAAAAAAGTTTTGTTATCCAAGTTTTGGAAATTCCACTAGTTCAACCCTAATAACTAGGAAATTTATAAGAAACAAATTGCTAATTGATGCTATACATTTTTTAAATATGGATATGCATGTTTGAAACATGTTAAAGATGCAAATGACCAATGTATCCAAACCTTTCGAAGAGAATAAAAAATGCTCATTAAATTCTCTAGTGAACGTGCGGTGGGATATTTACTCAAGCCAAACCAGAAATTATTTTGCCCAATTACAAAAAGCTCACCTAACAATTATTGATGATTGTAAAGTGATTTATCGGTCAATCATGCGTAACGGGCTATATTTTTGTAAGAAATGACTTATGGATTGGGAGTGGACACTTAGTTAAAAATCCTCCGCCTCCCCCTTTTCCTGTTGATTGGAAAACTTAATATATAAAAAATAAAAAGAGTTTAGAATCCCTCAAAGTTACCGACACTTTTTGGAATTATCTCTCTCCACATTTTTGCATTTCCATTTTAGATGTATAGTTTTTTTTTAAATCAAAACTTGAGTTTTCACTTTCCCTTTATTTCGTAAACAAAACGATATGGGAAATAGATCACGAAAAAATGAAAATTTTAGTGTTTTACTATGGAAAAAATTTTAAAAATAAAAAATGTAATTAAATAAAATTTATTGACACACCACACATGAATAAAAAAATTTTGTTATCCAAGTTTTGGAAATTCCATTAGTTCACCCCTAATAGCTTAAAATTTTATAAGAAAGAAATTTCTAATCGATCCTACACATGTTATAAAGATGGATATGGATGCTTGAAACATGTTAAAGATGCAAATGACCTATGTATCCAAACCTTTTAAAGAGAATTACAAATGCTCATTAAATTCTCAAGTGAACGTGAGGTGCGATATTTACCAGAGTCAAGCAAGCCATTATTTTTCCCATTTTCAAAAAGATGACCTAACAATCATAGATGATAGTAAAGTGATTTATCAGTCAATCATGTGGAAGGGGCAATATTTTTGTAAGAAATGAGTTATGGATTGGGAGTCAATGATCAGTTAAAAATACCCCACCTCCCCCTTTTCCCAATGATTGAAAAACCTAATATATAAAAACTAAAAATACTTTACAATCTCTAAAAATTAGTGACAATTTTTGGAATTATCCCTCTCTACATTTTTACATTTTAGATGTTTACTTTTTTTAACTAAATAGTACATTTTTAACTGATCGTTGGCTCCCAATCCATAAATCATTTCTTACAAAAATATAGCTCATTACGTATGATTGACTGATAAATCACTTCAAAATTATCAATGATTGTTAGGTCAACTTTTTGTAAATGGGCAAAATAATGGCTTGCTTGACTCGGGTAAATATCGTATCGCATGTTCACTTGAGAATTTAATGAGCATTTGTTATTCTCTTTAAAAGGTTTGGATACATAGGCCATTTGCAACTTTGACATGTTTCAAGCATGAATATCCATCCTTAAAACATGTGTCAGATTAATTAGAAATCTCTTTCTTATTGTTAAATAGGATCAAGGCCTTATCCTAAAATGACTAGCTTATTAGGAAATCTCTTCTTTCAACTAATAAATGCAAGATCTTTATACTCACTAATGTATGTGGGACTATCCTTAACACTCCCCCTCACCTGTAGGCGCGTGGATAATTTGTGTCGAGGCCCTCACGTGGTGGCACATGGATAATTTTTGGTGGATGCCCATATATGAGAACCTTGCTCTGATACAATGTTAAATTGGGACCCAGACCTTATCCTAAAATGACTAGCCACTTAGGAAACCTCTTCTTTCAACTAATAAATATAAGATCTTTATACTCAGTAATGTATGTGGGACTATCCTAAACACTTATAAAATTCCAAGCTATTAGGGTTGAACTAGTGAAATTTCAAAAACTTGGATGACAAAAATTTTGTGTTCATTTGTGCTGTGTGAATAAATTTTATTTACCTATATTTTTTATTGTTTTAAATTTTTTCATAGTAAAACTCAAAAATTTTCATTTTGTTGTGATCTATTTCCCTTATCTTTTTGTGTACAAGATAAAGGGAAAGTGAAAACTCAAGTTTTGATTTAAGAAAAAAGTTAACATAAAAAATGGAAATGCAAAAGTGTGGTGAGAGATAATTCAAAAAAGTGTCTGTAATTTTTAGGGATTGCAAACACTTTTTAGTTTATATATAATAGGTTTTGCATTAATAGGGATAAGGGGGAGGTCTGGGATTTTTAATTGAGTGTTGAATCCCTATCCATAAATAATCTCTTACTAAAACATAGCCCGTTAGGCGTGATTGATAGATAAATCACTTTACAATCATCTATGATTGTTAGGTTTGCTTTATGCAAATGGGAAAACTAATGGTTTGTTTGGCACGGGTAAATATCCCACCGCACGTTCACTTGAAAATTTAATGAACATTTGTTATTCACTTTAATAGGTTTGGATCCAGAGGTCATTTGCATCTTTAACATGGTACAAGCATGCATATCCATATTTAAAATGTGTGTAAGATCAATTTGAAATCTCTTTCTTATTAAATTCCAAACTATTAGGGTTGAACTACTGGAGTTTTCCAAACCTGTATAGCAAAACTTTTGTATTCATTTGTGGAGTGTGAATAAATTTTCTTTACATACATTTGTTATTGTTTAAAATTTTTCCATACATAAACTCTAAAATTTTCATTTTGTTACAGTCTATTTGCCTTATCTTTTTGTTTACGAGATAAAGGGAAAGTGAAAACACAAGTTTTGATTTAAGAAAAAAGTATACATCTAAAATTGAAATGCAAAAAAGTGGAGATAGACAATTCCAAAAAGTGTTGGTAATTTTTAGAGATTGTAAACTCTTTTTAGTTTTTATATATTAGGTTTTCCAATAATTGGGAAAAGGGGGAGGCGGGGATTTTCAACTGAGTATTGACTGCCAATCCATAAGTCATTTCTTACAAAAATATAGCCGGTTACGCATGATTGACCGATAAATCACTTTAGAATCATCTATGATTGTTAGGTCAACTTTTTGTAAATGGCCAAAATAATGGCTGGTTTGACTCGGGTAAATATCCCACAACACGTTCACTTGAGAATTTAATAAGCATTTGTTATTGTCCTTAAAAGGTTTTGATACATAGGTCATTTGCATCTTAAACATGTTTCTAGCATGCAGGTCCATCTTTTATATGTTTCAAGTATGCATATCCATATTCAAAACAAGTGTAGAATCAATAAGAAATCTTTGTCTTATAAAATTCCAAGTTTTTAGGGTTAAATTAGTGGAATTTTCGAAACTTCGATAACAAAAAATTTCTGTTCATTTTGGTATGTGAATAAATATTCTGTAATTACATTAGTTATTGTTTTAAATTTTTTCCATACATAAACTCTAAAACTTTCATTTTTTTGGTTATGTATTTGTGTTATCGTTTTGTTGACAAGATAAAGGGAAAGTGAAAACTCTAGTTTTGATTTATGAAAAAAGTACACATCTAAAATGGAAATGCAAAAATGTGGATATAGATAATTCCAAAAAGTATATGTAATTTTAGGAATTGTAAACATTTTTACTTTTTATAAATTAGGTTTTGCAATCATCAGGAAAATAGGGAGGCTGGAGATTCTTAACTGAGTGTTGAATCCCAATCCATAAGTCATTTCTTACAAAAATCTTGCCTGTTATGCACGATTGACCAATAAATCGCTTTACACTAAAAACAATCTCAGTAATTTTTAGTGATTGTAAAATCTTTTTAGTTTTTATATTTTAGGTTTTGCAATCATCGGGAATAGATGGAGGAGGGGGATTTTTAACTGAATGTTGAATCCCTATCCATAATTCAATTCTTACAAAAATATAGCACGTTACGCATGATTGACAGAGAAATCACTTTAGAATCATCTAAGATTGTTAGGTCAGCTTTTTGTAAATGGGCAAAATAATGGCTTGCTTGACTCGGGTAAATATCGCATCGCACGTTCACTTGAGAATTTAATGAGCATTTGTCATTCTCTTTAAAAGGTTTGGATGCATAGGTCATTTGCATCTTCAACATGTTTCAAGCACGCATACCCATATTTAAAATATGTGTAGGATCAATTAGAAATCTCTTTCTTATAAAATTCCTGGCTATTAGGGTCAAACTAGTGGAATTTCCCAAACATGGATGACAAAACATTTCAGTCCATTTGTGGTGTGTGAAAAAAATTTCTTTTACATTCGCTATTGTTTTAAATTTTTTCATACATAAACTCTAAAATTTTCATTTTGCTGAAATCTATTTGCCGTATCTTTTTGTTTATGAGATAAAGGTAAAGTGAAAACTCAAGTTTTGATTTTAAGAAAAAATAAACATCTAAAATGGAAATGCAAAAATGTAGAGAGAGATAATTCCAAAAATTGTCTTTAATATTTAGGGATTGTAAATTCTTTTTAGGTTTTTATATATAAGGTTTTGCAATCATTGGGAAAAGGGGGAGGTGGGGGATTTTTAATTGAGTGTTGACACCCAATCCATGAGCCATTTCTGACAAAAATATAGCCTGTTAGCTTTTTGTAAATGGGCAAACTAATAGCTTGCTTGACATAGATAAATATGACACCGAACATTTATATGATAATTAAATGAGCATTTGTAATTCTCTTGAAAATGCTTGAATACATAGGTCATTTGCATCTTTAACATGTGTCAAACATGCATATCTATACTTAAAACGTGTGTAGGATCAATTAGAAATATTTTTCTTATAAAATTCCAAGCTATTAGGGTTGAGATAGTGGAATTTCCAAAACATGGATAGCAAAACTTTTGTGTTCATTTGTGGTGTGTGAATAAATTTTCTTTACTTACATTTGTTATTGCTTTAAATGTTTTCCATAAATAAACTCGACAATTTTCATTTTGTTGTTATTTTTTTGCCTTATTTTTCTGTTTACGAGATAAAGGGAAAGTGAAAACTCAAGTTCTGATTTAAGAAAAAATTATACATCTAAAATGGAAATGCACAATGTGGACAGAGATAATTCCAAAAAGAGTTGGTAACTTTGAGGGATTTTAAACTCTTTTTAATTTTTATGTATTAGGTTTTCCAATCATTTGGAAAAGGGAGAGGCGGGGGTTTTTAACTAAGTATCCACCCCCAATCCATAAGTCATTTCTTACAAAAATATAGCCGATTACGCATGATTGACTGAAAAAGTTTTATATTCATCAATGTTTGTTAGACCAGCTTTTTGTAATAGGGCAAAATAATGGCTGGTTTGACTCTGGTAAATATCCCACTACACGTTCACTTGGAATTTAAAGTGCATAGGTCATTTGCATCTTTAACATGTTTCAAGCATGCATATCCATATTTAAAATATGTGTAGGATCAATTAGATATCTCTTTCATATAAAATTCCTAGTTGGGTTGAACTAGTCGAATTTCCCAAACTTGGATAACAAAACATTTTTGTTCGTTTGTGGAGATTAAATAAATTTTCTTTACTTATGTTTGTTATTGTTGTAAAAAATTTCCATACATAAACGCTAAAAGTTTCTCTTTGTTGTTATGTATTTTCTTTACCTTTTTGTTTACGACATAAATGGAAAGTGAAAACACTAGTTTTGATTAACGAAAAAAGTATACATCTAAAATGGAAATGCAAAAATGTGGAGAGAGATAATTCCAAAAAGAGTCTGTGATGTTTCGGGATTGTAAACACTTTTTAGTTTTTATATATTAGGTTTTGCAATCATCGGGAAAAGGGGGAGGCAGGGGATTTTTAACTGAGTGTGGATTCCCAATCCATCAAACATTTCTTACAAAATAATAGCTAGTTAAACATTTTTTACCGATAAAAAACTTTACAATCATCTATGATTATTAGCTCAACTTTTTTAAATGGGCAAAATAATGGCTTGTTTTACACGGGTAAATATCCTACTGCATGTTCACTTGAAAATTTAATAAGAATTTTTTATTCAATTTAAAAGGTTTGGATACGTAGGTCATTTGCATCTTTAACATGTTTCAAGCATGCATGTCCATATTAAAAAAATGTGTAGAATATATTAGAAATATTTTTCTTATAAAATTCAAGCTATTAGGGTTGAACTAATGGAATTTCCCAAACTTGGATAAAAAAACTTTTGTGTTGATTTGAGGTGTGTGAATAAATTTTCTTTACTTACATTTGTTATTTTTTTAAAAAAATTTCCATACATCAACTCTAAAATTTTCATTTTGTTGTGATTTATTTGCCTTATCATTTTGTATACGAGATAAAGGGCAAGTGAAAACTCAAGTTTTGATTAAAGATAAAAGTATACATAAAAAATGGAAGTACACAAATGCTGAGAGAGATAATTCCAAAATGTGTCTATAATTTTTAGGGATTGTAAACACTTTTTAGTTTTTACATATTAGGTTTTGCAATCATTGGGAAAAGGGAGAGGCATGGGATTTTTAACTGAGTGTTGAGTCCCAATCCATAAGTCATTTCTTACAAAAATATAGCCCGTTATGCATAATTACCTATAAATCACTTTGCAATAAAAAAGTCACAATAATTTTTATGGATTCTAAACTCTTTTTTAGTTTTTATATATTAGGTTTTTCAATCATCGAGAAAAGATGGAGGTGGAGGATTTTTAACTGAGTGTTGACCCCCAATCCGTAAGTCATTTTTTACAAAAATATAGCCCGTTACGTATGATTGACTGGTAAACCACTTAACACTGATCTATGATTTTTAGGTCAGCTTTTTGTAAATGGGCAAACTAATGGCTTATTTTACTCGGGTAAATATCCCACCACACGTTCAATTGAGAATATAAAGAGCATTTGTTATTCTCTTTAAAAGGTTTGGATCCATAGGTCATTTGCATCTTTGACATGTTTCAAGCACGTATATCCATATTTAAAACATGTGTAGGATCATTTAGAAATATTTTTTAAAAAAATTCCAAGCTATTAGGGTTGAACTAGTGGAATTTTCATAACAAAACTTTTGTGTTCATTTGTGGTGTGTGAATAAATTTTTAAAACTTTTCCATACTTAAACTCGAAGATTTTCATTTTGTTGTGAGCTATTTGCATTATCTTTTTGTTTAAGTGACAAAGGTAAATTGAAAACTCAATTTTGATTTTTTAAAAAAAAGTAAACATCTAAAATTGAAATGCAAAAATATAGAGAGGGATAATTCAGAAAAGTGTCTCTAATTTTTAGGGATTTTAAACTCTTTTTAGTTTTTATATATTAGGTTTTGCAATCATCGGGAAAAGGGGGAGGTGGAGTATTTTTAACTGATCATTGACTCCCAATCCATAAGTCATTTCTTTCAAAAATATAGTCCGTGACACATGATTGACTAATAAATCACTTTACATTCATCTATGATTGTTAGATCATCTTTTTGTAAACAGGAAAAATAATGGCTTGCTGGACTCGGGTAAATATTGCACCGCACGTTCACTTGAGAATTTAATGAGCATTTTTAATTCTCTTTAAAAGGTTTGGATACATAGGTCATTTTCATCATTGACATGTTTCTTGCATGCATATCCATCTTTAAAACATGTGTAGGATCAATTAGAAATCTCTTTCTTTTAAAATTCCAAGCTATTAGGTTTGAACTAGTGGAATTTCCAAAACTTGGATAACAAAACTTTTGTGTTCATTTGTGGTGTGTGAATAAATTTTCTTTTCTTACATTTGTTATTGTTTTAAATTTTTTCCATAGTAAAACTCTAAAATTTTCATTTTGTTGTGATCTATTTTTCTTATCTTTTTGTTTACGAGATAAAGTGAAAGTGCAAACTCAAGTTTTGATTTTAGAAAAAAATATACATCCAAAATGGAAATGCAAAAATGTGGAGATAGATAATTCCAAAAAGTTTTGGTAACTTTGAGGGATTTTAAACTCTTTTTAGTTTTTATAATGAGGTTTTCCAATCATCAAGAAAAAGGGGGAGGCGGGGTTTTTTAACTAAGTGTCCACTCCCAATCTATATGTCCTTTATTAAAAAAATATAGCCTGTTACGCATGATTGAAAATTAAATCACTTTAAAATCATCAATGATTGTAGGTCAACTTTTTGTAAATGGGTAAAATAATGGCTGGTTTGACTCGGGTACTTATCCCACTGCACGTTCACTTGAGAATTTAACGAACATTTGTTATTCTCTTCAAAAGGGTTGGATACATAGGTCATATGCATCTTTTACATGTTTCAAGCTTGCATATCCATAGTTAAAACATGTGTAGGATCAATTAGCAATATTTTTCTAATAAAATTCATAGTTATTAGGGTTTAACTAGTGGAATTTCCAAAACATGGACAACAAAACTTTTTTGTTCATTTGTGGTGTGTGAATAAATTTTCTTCACTTAAATTTGTTATTGTTTTAAAAAAATTTCATATAGAAATTCTAAAATTTCTCTTTTTTTTTATGTATTTTCCTTACCTTTTTGTTTACGAGATAAATGAAAAGCGAAAAACTCTTGTTTTGATTTACCAAAAAAGTATAAATCTAAAATGGAAATGAAAAAATGTGGAGAGAGTTAATTCCAAAAAGAGTCTGTAATTTTTCGGGATTGGAAACACTTTTTAGTTTTTATATATTAGGTTTTACAATCATCAGGAAAAGGGGGAGGCGGGGGATTTTTAACTGAGTATTCACTCCCAATCCATCAAACATTTCTTACAAAAATATAGCCCGTTAAACATTTTTGACTGATAAATCACTTTACAATCATCTATGATTGTTACCTCAACTTTTTAATGGCTTGTTTTACATGGGTAAATATGCTACCGCACGTTCACTTGAGAATTTAATGGGCATTTGTTATTCTATTTAAAAGGTTTGGATGCATTAGTCATTTGCATCTTTAACATGTTTCAAGCATGCTTATTCATATTAAAAACATGTGTAGAATCAATAAGAAATCTTTTTTTTTTATAAAATTCAAAGCTGTTAGGGTTAAACAAGTGGAAGTTCAAAAACTTGGATAAAAAAACTTTTGTGTTCATTTGAGGTGTATGAATAAATTTTCTTTACTTACATCTGTTATTGTTTTAAATTTTTTTCCATACATCCACTCTAAAATTTTCATTTTGTTGTGATTTATTTGCCTTATCTTTTTTCTTACAAGATAAAGGGCAAGTGAAAACTCAAGTTTTGATTTAAGTAAAATGTATACATAAAAAATGGAAATGGACAAATGTGGAGAGAGATAATTCATAAATGAATCTGTAATTTTTAGGGATTGTAAACACATATTTGGTTTTGCAATCATCGGGAACAGGGAGAGGTGGGGGATTTTTAACTGAGTGTTGTGTCCTAATCCATAAGTCATTTCTTACAAAAATATAGCCCGTTATGTCTAATTGACCGATAAATCACTTTGCAATAAAAAATGTCACAGTACTTTGTAAGGATTCTAAACTCTTTTTTAATTTTTATATATTAGGTTTTGCAATCATTGGGAAAATATGGAGGCGGGGGATTTTTAACTGAGTGTTGACTCCCAATGTGCAAGTCATTTTTTTAAAAAATATAGCCCGTTACGTATGATTGACAAAACTTTTGTGTTCATTTGTGGTGTTTGAATAAATTTTCTTTACTTACATTTGTTATTGCTTTAAAAAATTTCCATTCATAAACTCTAAAATTTTAATTTTATTGTGATCTATTTGCCTTATCTTTTTTTTATGAGATAAAGGTAAAGTGAAAACACATGTTTTGATTTAAAAAAAAGTAAACATCTAAGATGGAAATGCAAAAAAGTAGAGAAGGATAATTCCAAAATGTGTCTCTAATTTTTAGGGATTGTAAACTATGTTTAGTTTTTATATATTAGGGTTTGCAATCATCGAATAAAGGGGGAGGCGGAGTATTTTTAACTGATCATTGACTCCCAATTCATAAGTCGTTTATTACAAAAGTATAACCCGTTGCACATCATTGAGTGATAAATCACTTTAGAATCATCTTAGATTGTTAGGTCATCTTTTTGTAAATGGGAAATATAATGGCTACCTTGACTCGGGTAAATATCGCACCGCACGTTCACTTGAGAATTTAATTAGCATTTATAATTCTCTTGAAAAGGTTTGGATACATAGGTCATTTGCATCTTTAACATGTTTCAAGCATGCATATCCATATTAAAAACTTGTGCATAATCAATTAGAAATATTTTTCATATAAAATTCAAAGATATTAGGTTATAACTAGTGGGATTTCCCAAACTTGGATAACAAAACTTTTGGGTTTATTTGAGGTGTGTGAATAAATTTTCTTTACTTACATTTGTTATTGTTTTAAAATTTTTTCCATACATCAACTTTAAAATTTTCCTTTTTTTTGTGATTTATTTGCCTTATCTTAATGTTCACGATATAAAGGACAAGTGAAAACTCAAGTTTTGACTTAAGAAAAAAGTATATATCAAAAATGGAAATGCACAAATGTGGAGAGAGATAATTCCAACATGAATTTTTAAATCTTAGGTATTGTAAACACTTTTTAGTTTTTACATATTAGGTTTTGCAATCATCAGGAAAAGGGAGAAGCGGGGGATTTTTAACTAAGTGTTGACTCCCAATCTATAAGTCATTTCTTACAAAAATATAGGCCATTATGCATGATTGATCGATAAATCACCCTGCAGTAAAAAAGTCACAGTAATTTTTATGGATTCTAAAATCCTTTTTAGTTTTTATATATTAGGCTTTGCAATCATCGGGAAAAGATGGCGGTGGAGGATATTTAATTGAGTGTTGACTCCCAATCCGTAAGTCTTTTTTTACAAAAATATAGCCCGTTATGTATGATTGACAGATCAAACCACTTTACAATCATATATGATTGTTAGGTCAGCTTTTAGCAAATGGGCAAAATAAGGACTTATTTTACTCTAGTAAATATCCCACCGCTCGTTCACTTGAGAATTTAATGAGCATTTGTTATTCTCTTTAAAAGGTTTTGATCCATAGGTCATT
This sequence comes from Aristolochia californica, assembly GCF_029961685.1. Lineage (NCBI taxonomy): Eukaryota > Viridiplantae > Streptophyta > Magnoliopsida > Piperales > Aristolochiaceae > Aristolochia > Aristolochia californica. The sequence goes on along the minus strand of NW_027181881.1, from coordinate 16,903,729 downwards.
TTCATACTTGACATGTTTCAAGCACGCATATCCATATTTAAAACATAAGTAGGATCATTTAGAAATCTTTTTAAAAAAATTGCAAGCTATTAGGGTTGAACTAGTGGAATCTCTATAACAAAACTTTTGTGTTCATTTGTGGTGTGTAAAACAAATTTCTTTACTTTTGTTATTGTCTTAAAAATTTTCCATACATAAACTCTTAAATTTTAATTTTTTCGGAATCTATTGGCCTTATCTTTTTGCTTACGAGATAAAGGTAAAGTGAAAACTCAAGTTTTGATTTAAAAAAAAGTAAACATCTAAAATGGAAATGTAATAATGTAGAGCGGGATAATTCCAAAAGGTGTCTCTAATTTTTAGCGATTTTAAACTCTTTTTAGTTTTTATATATTAGGTTTTGCAATCATCGGGAAAAGGGGGAGGTGGGGTATTTTTAACTGATCATTGACTCCCAATCCATAAGTCATTTCTTACAAAAATATTGCTCCTTCCACATGATAGACTGATCAATCACTTTACAATCATCTATGATTGTCAGGTCATCTTTTTGTAAATGGCAAAAATAATTGCTTGCTTGACTCGAGTAAATATGGCACTGCACGTTCACTTGAGAATTTAATGAGCATTTTTAATTCTCTTTAAAAGGTTTGGAAACATAGGTCATTTGCATCTTTAACATGTTTCAAGCATGCATATCCATCTTTAAAACATGTGTAGGAACAATTAAAAATCTCTTTCTTATAAAATTCCAAGCTATTAGGGGAGAACTAATGAAATTTCCAAAACTTGGATAACAAAACTTTTTTGTTCATGTGTGGTGTGTGAATAAATTTTATTTACTTACGTTATTTTTAAAATTGTTTTCCATATTAAAACACTTAAATTATCTTTTTTTTTGTGATCTACTTTCCTTATCTTTTTGTTTACGTGATAAAGGGAAGTGAAAAATAGAGTTTTGATTTAAGAAAAAACTATACATCTAAAATGGAAATGCAAAAATGTGGAGAGAGATAATTCCAAAAAGTGTCGGTAATTTTAAGGGATTGTAAACTCTTTTTAGTTTTTATATATTAATTTTTCCAAACAACAGGAAAAGGGGGAGGCGGGGGATTTTTAACTAAGTGTCTACTCCCAATCCATAAGTCATTTCTTACAAAAATATAGCCCGTTACGCATGATTGACCGATAAATCACTTTACAATCATCAATAATTTGTTAGGTCAGCTTTTTGTAATTGGGCAAAATTATTGCTGGTTTGACTTTGGTAAATATTCCACCGCATGTTCACTTGAGAATTTAATGAGTATTTTTTATTCTCTTCAAAAGGTTTGGATACATAGGTCATTTGCATCTGTAACATGTTTCAAACATGCATATCCATATTTAAAACACTTGTAGGATCATTTAGCAATCTCTTTCTTATAAAATTCCTAGTTATTAGGGTTGAACTAGTAGAATTTCCCAAACTTGGATAATAAAACTTTTTTTTTTCATTTGTGTTGTGTGAATAAATTTTCTTTAATTATATTTGTTATTGTTTTTAAAAATTTCATACATAAACTCAAAAATTTTCTTTTTGTTCTTATGTATTTTCCTTACCTTTTTGTTTACAAGATAAATGGAAAGGGAAAACTCTAGTTTTGATTTACGAAAAATATATAGATCTAAAATGGAAATGCAAAAATGTGGATAGAGATAATTTCAAAAAGTGTCTGTAATTTTTTGAGATTATAAACACTTTCTTGTTTTTATTTGTTTGGTTTTCCAATCATCGGGAAAAGGGGGAGGCAGGGGATTTTTAATTGAGTGTTCACTCCTAATCCATCATACATTTCTTACCAAAATATAGCTTGTTAAGCACTTTTGACCGATAAATCACTTTAAAATAAAAAAAGTCACTTACATTTAAGGTGTGCGAATAAATTTTCTTTACTTACATTTGTTATAGTTTTAAAATTTTTTCCATACATCAACTCTTAAATTTTCATTTTGTTGTGATTTATTTGCCTTATCTTTTTGTTTGTGAGATAAAGGGCAAGTGAAAACTCTTGTTTTGATTTAAGAAAAAATTAAACATTAAAAATGGAAATGCAATATGTGGAGAGAGATAATTCCAAAATGTATCTGTAATTTTTAGGGATTGTAAACATTTTATTGTTTTTACATATTAGGTTAAGCAATCATTGGTAAAAGGGAGAGGTGGGGGATTTTTAATTGAGTGTTGAGTCCCAATCCATAAGTCATTTCTTACAAAAATATAGCCCGTTACGCATGACTGACCGATAAATCACTTTGTAATAAAAAATGTCACTGTAATTTTTATGGCTTCTAAACTCTTTTTTAGTTTTTATATATTAGGTTTTGCAATCATCGGGAAAAGATGGAGGCAGAGAATTTTTAACAGAGTGTTGACTCCCAATCTGTAAGTCATTTTTTACAAAAATATAGCCCGTTAAGTATGATTGACTGATAAACCACTTTAAAATTATATATGATTGTTAGGTCAGTTTTATGTAAATGGGAAAAATAATGGCTTATTTTTTTTGGATAAATATCCCACCGCACCACCGCACGTTCACTTGAGAATTTAATGAGCATTTGTTATTCTCTTTAAAATATTTGGATCCATAGGTCATTTGAATCTTCAACATGTTCCAACCACGCACATCCATATTTAAAACATGTGTGGAATTATTTAGAAATCTTTTTAAACAAAATCCAAGCTATTATGCTTGAACAAGTGGAATTTCCAAAAAAAAACTTTATTGTTCATTTGTGGTATGTGAATAAATTTACTTTACTTACATTTGTTATTGTTTTAAAAAATTTCCATTCGTCAACTCTAAAATTTTCATTTAGTTGTGATCTATTCGCCTTATCTTTTTATACATGAGATAAAGGTAAAGTCAAAACTCAAGTTTTGATTTAAAAATAAAAGTAAACATCTAAAATGGAAATGCAAAAATGGAGAGAGGGATAATTCCAAATATTCTCCCTAATTTTTAGGGATTTTAAACTTTTTTTAGTTTTTATATATTTGGTTTTCCAATCATAGAGAAAAGGGGGAGGCGGGGTATTTTTAACTGATCATTGACTCTCAATCCATAAGTTATTTCTTACAAAAATATAGCCATTACACATGATTGACTGATCAATCACTTTACAATCATCTATGATTGTTAGGTCATCTTTTTGTAAATGGAAAAAATAATGCCTTACTTGACTAGGGTAAATATCGTGCCGCACATTCACCTAAGAATTTATTAAACATTTTTAATTCTCTTTAAAAGGTTTGGATACATAAGTCATTTGCATCTTTAACATGTTTCAAGCATGCATATCCATCTTTAAAACATGTGTAGGATCAATTAGAAATCTCTTTCTTATAAAATTCCTAGCTATTAGGGGTGAACTAATGGAATTTCCAAAACTTGGATAAAAAAACTTTTTTGTTCATGTGAGGTGTGTGAATAAATTTTCTTTACTTACATTTTTTTTAAATTTCTTTCCATAATAAAACACTAAAATTTTCATTTGTTGTGATCTTTTTCCTTTATCTTTTTGTTTACGAGATAAAGGGAAAGTGAAAACTCAAGTTTTGATTTAAGAAAAAACTATGCATCTAAAATGGAAATGCAAATATGTGGAGAGAGATAATTCAAAAATGTGTCAATAATTTTTCAGGACAGGAAAGACTTTTCAGTTTTTACGTATTCGATTTTACAATCGTCGAAAAAAGGGAAAGGCGACAGATTTTTAGCTGAGTGTTGAGTCCCAATCCATAAGTTATTTCTTACAAAAATATATCTCATTACGCATGATTGATCGATAAATAACTTTGCAATAGAAAAAGTCACTATAACTTTTATGGACTCCAAACTCTTTTTTAGTTTTTATATATTAGGGTTTGCAATCATCGGGAAAAGATAGAGGCATGGGAGTTTTTAACAGAATGTTGACTCCCAATCTGTAAGTTAGTTTTTACAAAAATATAGCCCGTTATGTATGATTGACCGATAAACCACTTTACAATCATCTATGATTGTTAGGTCAGCTATTTGTAAATGGACAAAATAATGGCTTGTTTTACTCGGGTAAATATCCCCCCGCACGTTCACTTGAGAATTTAATGAGCATTAGTTATTCTCTTTAAAATGTTTGGATCCATAGGTCATTTACATCTTTGACATGTTTCAAGCACGCATATCCATATTTAAAACATGTGTAGGATGATTTAGAAATATTTTTAAAAAAAAATCCAAGCTATTAGGGTTGAACAAGTGGAATTTCTATAAAAAAACTTTAATGTTCATTTGTGCTATGTGAATAAATTTTTTTACTTACATTTATTATTTTTTAAAATTTTTTCCATACGTCAACTCTAAAATTTTCATTTTTTTGTGATCTATTTGCCTTATCTTTTTGTATACAAGATAAAGCTAAAGTGAAAACTCAAGTTTTGATTTAAAAATAAAAGTAAACATCTAAAATGGAAATGCAAAAAGGGAGAGAGGGATAATTCCAAAAAGTCTTTCTAATTTTTAGGGATTGTAAACTCTTATTAGTTTTTATATATTTGGTTTTCCAACCATAAAAAAAAGGGGAGGCTGGTATTTTTAACTGATCATTGACTCCCAATCCATAAGTCATTTCTTTCAAAAATATAGCCCGTTACACATGATTTACTGATCAATCACATTACAATCATCTATGATTGTTAGGTCATATTTTTGTAAATGACAAAAATAATGCCTTACTTGACTCGGGTAAATATCGCGCCGCACATTCACTTAAGAATTTATTGTGCATTTTTAATTCTCTTTAAAAGGTTTGGATACATAAGTCATTTGAATCTTGGACATGTTTCAAGCCTGCATATCGCATATCCATCTTTAAAACATGTGTAGGATCAATTAGAAATATCATTCTTATAAAATTCCAAGCTATTAGTGTTGAACTAGTGGAATTTCCAAAACTTGGATAACAAAACTTTTGTGTTCATTTGGTGTGTGTGAATAAATTTTCTTTACTTACATTTGTTATTTTTAAAATTTTTACCATAGTAAAACTCTAAAATTTTCTTTTTGTTGTGATCTATATCCCTTATCTTTTTTTTTTTTTACGAGAAAAGGGAAAGTGAAAACTCAAGTTTTGATTAAGAAAAAATTATACATAAAAAATGAAATCCACAAATGTGGATAGAGATAATTCCAAAATGTGTATATAATTTTTTGGGACAGGAAAGGCTTTTCAGTTTTTACATATTCGGTTTTGCAATCATCGGAAAAAGGGAAAGGCGGCAGATTTGTAACTAAGTGTTGAATCCCACTCCATAAGTCATTTCTTAAAAAAATATAGCCCGTTACGCATGATTGACCAATAAATAACTTTGCAATAGAAAAAGTCACTTTACTTTTTATGGATTCTAAACTCTTTTTTAGTTTTTATATATTAGGTTTTGCAATCATCGGGAAAAGGTGGAGGCATGGGGATTTTTAACTGAGTGTTGACTCCCAATCCATAAGTTATTTTTTACAAAAATATAGCCCGTTACGTATGATTCACCGATAAACCACTTTACAATCATCTATGATTGTTAGGTCAGCTTTTTGTAAATGGGCAAAATAATGGCTTGTTTTGCTTGGGTAAATATCCCACCACATGTTCACTTGAGAATTTAATGAGCATTTTTATTCTCTTTAAAATGTTTGGATCCATAGGTCATTTGCATCTTTGACATGTTTCAAGCACGCATATCCATATTTAAAACATGTATAGGATCATTTAGAAATTTTTTTAAAAACAATCCAAGCTATTAGGGTTGAACAAGTGGAATTTCCACAAAAAAATTTTATTGTTCATTTGTGGTGTGTGAATAAATTTTTTACTTACATTTTTTATTATTTTAAAAATTTTCCATACGGCAACTCTAAAATTTTCATTTTGTTGTGATATATTCGCGTTATCTTTTTGTATACGGGATAAAGGTAAAGTGAAAACTCAAGTTTTGATTTAAAAATAAAAGTAAACATCTAAAACGGAAATGCAAAAATGGAGAGAGGGATAATTCCAAAAAGTCTCTCTAATTTTTAGGGATTGTAAACTCTTTGTAGTTTTTTTATATTTGGTTTTCCAATCATCGGGAAAAGGGGGAGGCAGGGTATTTTTAACTGATCATTGACTCCCAATCCATAAGTCATTTCTTACAAAAATGTAGCCTATTACACATGATTGACCGATAAATCACTTTACAATCATCTATGATTGTTAGGTCAGATTTTTGTAAATGGGCAAAATAATGGCTTATTTTACTCGGGTAAATATATCCCACTGCACGTTCATTTGAGAATTTAATGAACATTTGTTATTCTCTTTAAATGGTTTGGATCCATAGGTCATTTGAATCTTTAATATGTTTCAAGCATGCTTATCCATATTTAAAACATGTGTAGAAATCTCTTTCCTATAAAATTCAAAGCTGTTAGGGTTGAACTAGTGGAATTTCCCAAACGTGGTTAATAAAAATTTTGTGTTCATTTATGGTGTGTGAATAAATTTTCTTTACTTAAATTTGTTATTGTTTTAAATTTTCTTCCAAACATAAACTCTAAAATTTTCATTTTGTTGTGATCTATTTGCCTTATTTTTGAATTTAGGATCCCTTTTCCAATATTCCGAGCTAGAGAAAGAAGAATGAAAAGGAAGAGAAGGGAAGAAGAGCTTTCAGGTAGAGAGAAGAAAAAAGAAAAGAGAAAAGAGAGGTGTGCACCAAGAAAAGAGAGAGAGAGAGAGAGATTAACTCAAGAAGGAGATGTGTAACTTGATTAATTCTTAATTAAAACACCTCTCTTTATAGTAGATGAAGAGAGAGAGTCCTTATACAATTAGCCTTTCAATCTCCTAATTACATTCCAACTCTAACTCTCTAAGATAAGTCTATTCAAAACAATCAACTAGAAGACTAATATGAGTTGAACTAGAACTCTTTCTTCAACCACGTGAATATAAGGGAGGAGACCAACTCATGGCCTTATCCTTGTGGGTCCCACATGATCTTCTAGCTCATATTGATAAGGTTGCCAGCTCATGGTATCTTTGTGAGTCCCACTTGATCTTGAAGTCTTCTAACTCATTTGAGCTTGTACTTTTTAACACCTTAACTCGTGCAAGCTTGGGTGAGGACTCTTCTTGGTGTCCCATGTCCTCATGGTGGCTCCCACCATCTCGAGCACCATGGTGGGTCCCACATTGTGACACTCCCCCTCGAGCAGGGGGTGAGAAACCATCATAAATGCCCAGCTTACTACATATGGTAGACGTAATCTTGTGAGTGACCGGCTTGTTGAGAATATATGCAACTTGACTTTGTGAGGATATATGCCTTAGAGATAAATAAACCTGCTTGGAAATTTTCTTGTATAAAATGGTAGTCTACTTCAATATGCTTTGTTCTTTCATGGAAGATTGGATTTGATGTAATGTGTATTGCTGCTTGATTATCACAATATAGATCTATGGGAGCTTCTTTGTAGAATCCCAATTAAGTGAGAAGAGATCTTATCCATAGGCGTTCACTAACAATGTGTGCCATTGCACTGTATTCTACTTCTGCACTAGACCGTGCTACTACATTTTGTTTCTTGCTTTTCCATGTAACCAAATTCCCTCCAACCATCGTACAAAATCCCGAAGTAGATTTTCTATCATCCATGGATCCGGCCCAGTCTACATCTGAGAATCCTTCGATGTTAAAGTCACCATGGTTTTTATAGAGAAGCCCTCTTCCTGGAACTCATTTCAGATATCGTAGTATCCTTTCAAGTGTTTGCCTATGACTAAGTTGTGGCTTGTGAATGTATTGACTTACCACACTTACTACATATGATATATCCAGTCTTGTTACACAAAGGAAAATAAGTCTTCCCACTAGTCTTTGATATTTTCCAATACCAACATCTTCTCCAGTGCCCACACATAATTTTGTATTTGATTCCATAGGTGTGTCTACTGGTTTGCATCCCTCCATTCCTATCTCCTCTAGTAGATCAAGGGAATACTTCCTTTTGGGATAGATCAATCCCATGTCGGGATTTTAATACTTCAATACCCAAAAAAAATTGAGTAGTCCAAGATCCTTCGTCTTGAATTCAGCACATATTTTTTCCTTTGTTTTCTTGATGCCCTCGGAATCACTACCAGTTAAAATAATATCATCAACATATACAACTAGAATTACCTTACCTCTCGATGTATTTTCAATAAATACTGAGTGATCTCCAGAGCATCTGTAAAAGCCGGCCCGAATGAGGGCTTGACTAAATTTCTTAAACCATACCCCAAGGGACTTCTTTAGACCATACAATTTTTTTAGGCGGCATATTGACTCCCCCTCAACCACATACCCAAGTGGTTGTTGCATATAAATTTATTTTTTAAAATCCCCATTCAGAAATGCATTTTTCACATCAAGCTGAAGTATCACCCACCAGAGATAATAATATATGTACTGAGTTCATTTTTGCCACTGGAGAGATGGTTTCTTCATAATCAATTCCATAACACTGGGTATAACCTTTGGCAACCAATCGAGCCTTCAGTCGTACAATTGACCCATCCAGATTATGTTTGACAGTATAAACCCACATGCAACCAACGGGTTTTTTATCTGTTGGAAGAGGAACCAGTGATCATGTCTGATTGTCATTAAGTGCCTTTATTTCTTCATCCATTGTTGTCTTCCACCTTGGATGTTGTAGAGCCTCCTGATAGGACTATGGAATAGATATGGAGGAAATAGAAGAAAGAAACTGACAACATAAAGGTGAGAGGCGATGATAAGATACAAAATTTGAAATGGGATGAGAAGTAGAAGGTCTAGTGCATGATCTAGGTTCTTTCCTTATAGCAATAGGACGAGTATCTGTTATGGACTCAATACCTAACCGAGACAAACAACGGAGGTGCATTGAGTTACAGAGTTAATAGTTTATTTCCATATTATTTTGAATTCGATTTTCATTCATTTTTTAAATTAAATTGCCATAGGGGTAGAATTGTAATTTTAAGCCTAAAACAAGGGGGGACGTTGTTAAGCACCTAGCCAATACTACCCAAAAGACCGGCCTGTTAGGACTGGAAGACATAGGTACTTAACCCATGACCATAACATCACACCCCTCCTTCGCGGCCGACGTCCACGGTGGCCCACTTGCGATGGCCCACTCCACCAAGGTCGCCTCCTTTGTACGTACGGTGGCCTACTCCGTCAAGGTTGCCCCCTCCGCATAGGTCACCCCCTTCCCAGTCACCCCCTCCAGGATTCAAACGCGCGACGAGGGAGCTAGCTCTGATACCAAATGTTTAGCACCTAGCCAATACTACCCAAAAGACCGGCCTGTTAGAAGCAGAAGACATAGGTACTTAACCCAGGACCATAATAGACGTCAACCCTACTTAAGAAGCAATCAAATGAGAAAAGGGGAAGTCTTGAATTAGGTAAATAGGGTTTGTAGTTCTCCTTGACGAGCTCTAGGGTTTAGAGGTCTCCTTGATGAGCTCTAGGTCCAGGTTCCCTTAGAATCTGAATATCCTTCTACCATCTCTTTGATTGCTATTCCATTGATCCATCTCGAGGAAGACAAGGGAGTTGATGTCCATTTCCTAAGATCAACCAGAGGCTTCAGCCTCCTTTTCATCACAAGAAACAAGAGAAGGATTCTTCCTCTCTTTTCAAGCAGGAATTGAGGCATTTCTATCATCATACCACGGGCAACCATAAATCAGGTTTCTTTTCTAGCATCAAGATCAACAAGAAGCCAGGTCAGAACTTCCTAACCGTAGGCCTAAGGGCTGTCCAAGTTAGGGGTTTCAACCCTAACACGAGCAGCAGCAAGGAGGGATCCAACCCTCTTTTCCGTGACCAAGAAGGGGTACCCTTTTCCCTTCCAATCCGAGTAGCAGTAGCATAAGGTCCCCTGACCCCTACTGAGCAACATACTAGTCTATCAAAAGAGGTTGCTTTCCTCTTGACCGAGTCTAGACCAAGAAAGGGTTATCATTACCTGACCTTACCGAGAGGAGCCACTCACTTACAGTGCTGGACTCTCAAGTCCCAAGCCGAGTTACTTGATCGATGACTAGGGACCATAACAACTTGGTATCAGAGTAGGGTAACATGAGGGATACATCCATCAATGAAGAACTTCAAATCAGGATGAAAAGGATAGAAGATAACCTGATAGCAGCAGAACCACAATTGGAAAAAATTTCTGGTATTGAAGCGAAACTCAATCGAATGACTAGCATGTTTTCTGTTCTAATGGCAGAGAGACAATCTAGTCCAGACCCAAGAGGGGTGACTCATTTGCAAAGCCGAAGAGGGGAGCAGTTGGCTGGGCGCATTGCTTTCCAGGTACCACAAAATGGAGGCACAATACCCAGGTATACCAAATTAGATTTTCCTACTTTTAATGGCTAAGTAGACCCCTTAATTTGATTCCATAGATGCGAGAATTTTTTTTAAAATCAAGGGATTGCAGCCTTCCATATGTTAGATGAGGCACAACTATGGTTCACCAGGTGGAACTATAAATATTGGTGCTGGATTGGGAGAAATTTAAAGAAATATGCACAATTAGATTTGGCCCTCCCACCCATAGCAATCCTTTGGGAGATTTGGTTATGTTGAGACAGACTGGGTTTGTTGAACTGTATCAGAAATAGTTCCAAGAAAAATTGGCTCACGCTGGCCGGTTGGTACGAGTCGACCAGTCGGTCCACTTATTTACAACAGGCCTCAATGAATCTCTGAGGTTAGAGGTGGAACTTCATTCCCCTTCAGATTTGGTTCGGGCAATGGAACAACGGCAACGGCCGTAGCATCGTAGGCCAGTTTGGCAAGGGGAACATAACACTTCTCCTTAGGTACCACATCCAACATTACCTCCTCCGAGAAACAATATGAGTACTACTCAAACAGCCGACATTCGCTCTATTAATCCTCAAAAAAAAAAATTGACAAGTGCTGAGATGGTGGAAAGGAGGTCCAAGAATCTGTGCTACAATTGCGATGAACCGTACCAAGAAGGTCACCAATGTCAAAGGTTGTTTTGGCATGAAGTGGATGAAATAGAGGATACAGATGACACTGATGATATTATATAGGAGTAACCACCAACAATTTCTCTGCAAGCTATTACTGGGCAGAAATCTGCCAAAACTATGCAAGTCAGGGCTCAAGTTCTCCACTAGGAACTTGTGGGACTCATGGATTTGGGAAGTACACACAATTTTCCTAGCTTAACTGCTACTCAACATCTTCAATTAAAGATCCTTCCACATTCTACAGCCACAGTTTCAGTGGCCAATGGGGAGAAAGTCACTAGCTACGGGACCAGCAAAGAGGTAAAATTTTCCATTGGTACTACTTTATTTCATGCAGAATTTTTTGTCATACCTCTGGCTGGCTTTGATATGGTGTTAGGCATTAAATGGTTGCAAACATTGGGACCCATTCTGTGGGACTTCTTTGCTTTAATGATGAGCTTTGTCTTGCGCAGTAGCCAAGTGCTCTTATAGGGCAGCCAGGTGGACAAACCCCATCACCTTCATAGCATGCACACACAGGACCATCCATACAGCACTATTGAAAACCTTATCGACAAGTTCTCCAACCTCTTCCATGAGCCTTCCGGATTGCGTCACTTGAGGCACTATGATTATAGGATATGTTTAAAACCAGGTTCTGATGTGGTGGTAGTTCGACTGTATTAGTATCCACACTTACTGAAAGATGAAATCGAGTGACAGTGCCAGGCTATGTTACAACAGGGCCTTATTTGCAGCAGCCGGTCCCCATTCTTGTCACCCATATTGCTAGTGAAGAAACATGATGGCACATGGAGATTTTGTATTGATTATCGGTAGTCGAATGCTCAGACAGTGAAGGATAAGTTTCCTATCCCGGTCGTGGAGGAGCTCCTAGATGAATTACATGGGTCGTGGGTCTTTACTAAACTGGACTTACGCTCTAGATATCATCTGCTTCGTATGCACTCCTCCGACATTGAGAAGACAGCCTTCCGCACACATCACCACCATTTTGAATTTGTTGTCATGCTGTTCGGCTTTTCAAATGCACCCTCCACATTTCAAGTACTGATGAATGAGGTATTTACAGAAATTCATTCTTGTTTTTTTTTATGATATACTCATATATAGCAAGTCCGGAGAGGAGCATTTAGCGCATTTACGGATTGTTTTTGAATTAATACGAGCACATCAGCTCTATTTAAAGAAATCCAATTGCTCTTTTGTGGCTTCACATGTCGCTTATCTCGGCCATATTATATCACATGCAGGGGTCACTATTGATCCCGAGCAGATTTAGGTAATTCATAATTGGCCACAACCCTAGTCTTGCTCAGCTTTGCGAGGATTTTTGGGCCTAGCAGGATACTACCGCAAATTCATTCAGAATTACGGTCAGTTGGCAGCACCCTTGACCAGTCTCCCCAAGAAGAATTCCTTTCATTGGAATGAGGAGGCCACACAGTCCTTAAAGGCCTTCAAAACAACTCTATCCTCAACCTGTCTTACAACTTCCTAATTTTGAAGATTTATTTGTGGTGGAGTGCGACGCTTCTGGTGGGGGCATTGGGGCTGTCTAACAGCAGCAGCCACATCCCATTGCATATTTCAGCCGACAGTTGGCAGTTCGTCATCACAAATTGGCAGCATATGAACGGGAATTAATAGGGTTGGCCAAGGCGGTCCAACACTGGTGCCCTTACTTATGGGGCCACAAATTTCCCATCCGTACTAATCACTATAGCCTTAGATTTTTACTTGAACAACGTCTCACGACTTTGCCACAACAGCATTGGATCAGTAAGTTGATGGGATTTGATTTTTCAGTGGAGTATTGTTCCGAAAGATTAAACCAGGCAGCAAACGCCTTGTCCTGGCATTTTGAACATTAGCAGCTTGTATATGTGATAAGCCAACCTCGCTTCCTCATCCTAGACTTGGTGAGAGAAGCCCATGCCACTATTCCGGTACTACAGGAGCTACATAGAAAAATTACTGAGGGGACAATGGAGTCTAAATGGTCCATCTAGGATTAACTTATTTGCTACAAACAATGGATTTATCTTCCCCACACTTCCAAGTTGATTCCAGCCATCCTCTCTGCATAAAGGTATTCAGAAAACTTTGCAACGTATTCGAGCAGATTTTTATTGGCAAGCCATGAAGACCTCCATCGAGACATATGTCTTAGCATGTCAGGTATGTTAATGCAACAAAGCCGACCACTTAATCCCAGTAGGTCTTCTACAACCTCTCGCCCTCCCTACACAGGTATGGGACGATATTTTGATGGACTTTGTTGAGGGTCTTCCACAGTACGCCGAAAAATCAGTACTATTTGTGGTGGTCGATCGGTTCTCCAAGTATACATATTTTATTCCTCTGGCTCATCCATATACAACATAACAGGTAGCACAGACTTTCCTTGAACATATTGTCTGATTACATGGTATTCCAGAATCTATTGTCAGTGATCGGGAAGCGGTATTCACTGGCACTTTCTGGGGGGAACTTTTTCATCTGAGCGGCACGAAATTGAAATTCTCCTCATATCATCCTCAGACAGATGGCCAAACCAAGGTGGTTAATCGCACCATCGAAATGAATCTACGGTGCTTTGTGGTAGATCATCCGAAGCAATGGGTTCAATGGTAACCGTGGGTGGAATACTTTTACAATACGTCATTCCACTCTGCCTTGCAATCCACTCCTTTCAGGGTTGTTTATGGCCAGGACCCCCCTCACCTTCTCTCTTATACTCTAGGGTCCACCTGCGTGGACGCCATTGATCAAGCACTCATGGATCACGACCAAGTGTTACAGACTATTGTAGAACGCCTACGGCGAGCTCAGGTTCACATGAAAGATGTCAATGACAAGAGACAGCGAGATGTCTCTTATGAGGTAGGGGACTATGTTTGTTACGCCTATAACCATATCACGAGCAGTCCCTTACAGGACCATCGCGCCATAAGCTTTCCCCCAAGTATTTTGGGCCTTTCTCCATTATTCGATTTGTGGGCCTGGTGGCCTTTCAACTACAACTGCCAGCCACAACCAAGCTGCATGATGTGTTTCATGTCTCCCTCCTGTAACCATATAAGGGGTCAACACCTACATCCACTCCATTCCTTCCTCCAGTGGACAATGGACACGTCATTCTTACACCATCTGTGGTGTTACGCGCCCGTTTTGTCAATGACCAGTGGGAAATTCTAGTCTAGTGGACAGCTATTGAACCTGAAGAAGATACATGGGAGCAGTTGGACATCTTCAAATAGGTATACCCAGCTTACGAGCTTGAGGACAAGCTCTTTCTCCAAGGGGAGGCAGATGTTGTGGACTCAATAGCTAACCGAGTCATACAACGAAGGCGCATTGAGTTATAAAGTTAATAGTTTCTTTCCATATTATTTTAAATTCGATTTTCATTCATTTTTTAAGTTAAATTGCCATAGGGGTAGAATTCTAATATTTAACCCTAAAACTAGGGGGGACGTCAAGCCTACTTAGGGGGCAATGGAATGAGAAAAGGGCAAGTCTTGAATTAGGTAAACAGGGTTTGGAGTTCTCTTTGAAGAGCACTACGGTTTAGAGGTCTCCTTGATGAGCTTTAGGTCCAGGTTCCCTTAGAATCTGAATATCATTCTACCATCTCTTTGATTGCTATTCCATTGATCAATCTCGAGGAAGACAAGGGAGTTTCTGTCCCTTTCTCGAGATCAACCAGAGGCTTCAGCCTCCTTTTCATCACAAGCACTAAGAGAAGGATTCTCCCTCTCTTTTCTAGCAGGAATTGAGGCTTTTCTATCATCATACCACGAGCAACCATAAATCAGGTTTCTTTTCCAGCATCAAGATCAACAAGAAGCCAGGTAAGGAGTTCCTAACCGTAGGCCTAAGGGCTGTCCAAGTTAGGGGTTTCAATCCTAACATGAGCAGCAGCAAGGAGGGATCAAACCCTCTTTTCCGTGACCAAGAAGGGGAACCCTTTTGTTATGGACTCTATAGCATCATGAGTTACCAACAAGCGTAGGAATTAATGAATGTGTTTTTCAATTTCCATGTAATTGTTTTTGGTTTGGTTTTGTCTTTGGTTTGGGTTGGTTTAGCATTTATTGGTTTGAACCATTGACCCAAGGGGTCTTTAGTGTTTTGGACATCCTCAATCCTATTTAAGGGGACGGCTAGGGTAATGAGAGATATGAATTGAGTCTACTTTAGCTAGAGTAAATTAGATAAATAGGTCAAGAGCTCCTTCAAGCTCTCTCCCGTTTTTCCCCAATTCTTTTTCGAAATTCTCCTTTCCGAAATTCAATCTCCATCATTCCCTCATTCCATCTCAACGTCAAGCAAGGTAATGGAAGGAAGAGAAGATAGGAGGGTGACAAGATCCATAGCTCGTGAGGATCCTAACAATGTGGTATCAGACAGGTCCGCCCTCGGTGATTCCTGTTCTCCAGAGAACATACATCAAGTACTTTCAGAACTTCAACAACGATCCACTCTTCAAGGTACTGAAATTTCTCACATCAATAATACATTACATACGCTGGAATCATCTGTCCAAACAGTCATCCGGCAACTTGCTGCACTTCAAGCACCAACGCCACCACCAGCCACCAATTTTCAACAACAACCAGTACATCAACAACAATTCACGCCACCACCAAATCCACCCCTGCGCCAACCACTGGTTTCCATGGCTACTCACGCACAAGGACCATCCACGGTTCCAAGGTACTTTAAACTTAACTTTCCTACATATGATGGCTCTAAAGATCCTTTACTGTGGTTCACGAAATGTGAAAAATTCTTCTATCATCAACAAACAGTGGAAATGGACAAGGTTACTTTGGCCGCCTACCACTTGCTCGATGAAGCACTCATGTGGTTCCATCACTACCAAAATGTCCATTCCACTCAGGATTGGCTGCACTTTAAACATGCTTGCCAGTTGAGGTTTGGACCTCCAACTAGCAGCAACCCAGTGGGGGGAATTGATCAACTATAAACAGACAGGCACCTTAGAAGTTTACTAAAAAATGTTCCAAGAAAGGTTGGCCGGAGCCAGCGAATTTGTTCCTCCTCACCTACATGTTCAAATTTTTAATGCTGGATTGACAGAGGCGGTTAGATTGGAAGTGGAATTACTTGGTCCGACAGATTTGGACTCAGCAATGAATTATGCCAGAGCTGTGGACACAAACAGAGAGTTCTAAAAGAGTCTTTACACCAAAAACCATTTTGGAACAACAGAATACAGGGTACTGCATTTGGTCCACGTTTTGGGTCCTCTACCCCTAACCGAGCAGATCAGTCTACCAGTGTGCCTCCACACACTATGCCACGCAAATTTTTGACTAAACAGGAAATGGAAGCTAGAAAGGCCAAAGGCCTATGTTTTAATTGTGACGAACAATTCCTTCCAGGAGATACCTGTAAACGCTTATTCAGTATTGAACTGTTGGAAGAAGATTTAGAAGAGCTTCCTGAAAATGAATTTGTTGAAGAGGTACAACAAAAACCAGAGCTCTCCCTCCATGCCATGCATGGCCTGCGTAGTTCTAATACCATGCAGGTAAAGGCCAGGTTACATCATCTCATGCTACTTGCTTTAGTTGATTCGGGCAGCACACATAATTTTATCAGTGAACCAGCCGCGCAACAACTGGGATTGGAAATTCAACAACAAAGGGGACTATCAGTTTCAGTGGCCAATGGGGCTAAAATTGCAAGTGTGGGTTTATGTGCAAACACCCCTTTCACCATTGAGGGACATTCCTTTCAGGCAGATTTACCAGTCATTCCCTTGGCTGGATTTTATTTGGTGCTCGGGGTCAAATGGCTTCAGTTATTAGGACCTATATTATGGGACTTTCAGGCTCGAACTATGACCTTTACAGCACCACAGGGTCAGATTACATTACAAGGTATTGTGGCACAGGTCCCTAATGCCCTTCATACTTTACAGCTTCAGCATAATGGTGATGGTCAGTTAGCTCCTTTACTTATAGCATTTGCGGATTTATTTAATGACCCTACGGGTCTACCACCAGTGCGTCACTGCGGTCACCGCATTCATTTAAAGTTGGGAACTGATCCAGTAGTGGTGCGGCCTTATCGTTACCCGCATATACAGAAAGATGAAATAGAACAACAGTGCATGCATATGCTCGCTCAGGGCGTGATCCAGCCTAGTCAATCTCCTTTTTCCTCACCAGTGTTACTAGTACGTAAAAAGGATAAATCATGGAGGTTTTGTGTCGACTATAGGCAACTCAACTTGCAGACAATTAAAGACAAGTTGCCCATTCCAGTCGTGGACGAGTTGCTGGATGAGTTACATGGTGCTACAATTTTTACCAAATTAGATTTGAAATCGGGCTATCTTCAAATAAGAGTTCACCCGGCGGATGTGGAGAAGACTACATTCCGTACACATCACGGTCATTTCGAGTTCCTCGTCATGCCCTTCGGTCTCTCCAGTGCACCCTCCACCTTTCAGGCCCTCATGAATGAGGTATTTTCATCACTTCTGCGTAACTATGTGTTAGTCTTTTTTTATGACATTCTGGTCTACAGCAAAAATTGGGAAGAACATCTCCACCACCTCCATCAGGTATTTACCATTCTACGCTCTCATCATTTGGTTTTGAATAAATCAAAATGTTCTATGGGTACATCTGAGGTGGCATATTTTGGCCACATCATATCCGCTGTGGGCTTGAAAGTTGACCAGAGCAAGATACAAGCAGTAACAGATTGGCCGATTCCCACCTCCATCACAACACTAAGGGGATTTTTGGGCCTAGCGGGATATTACAGAAAATTTATCCAATCTTATGGCCAGCTAGCAGCACCACTCAACAATCTTCTCAAAAAACATGCCTTCCACTGGTCTTCTTCAGCAGAACAGGCCTTTCACCTATTAAAGGAGGCCTTAGCCTCAGCGTCAGTCCTATAATTACCAGATTTTGAGGGAGACTTAGTGGTGGAATGTGATGCATCCGGGGGAGGTATAGGGGCAGTGTTACAACAATTGGGACACCCCATTGGTTATTTCAGCCGTCAGTTGGGACAACACCACCATAAGTTAGCTGCATATGAGAGGGAATTGATTGGGTTAGCCAAGGCTGTCCAACATTGGCGACCTTATCTCTGGGATGACCATTTTTCATTCGTACAGATCATTGCAGCCTCAAGTATCTTCTTGAACAGCACCTCACCACATCCCCACAACAGCATTGGTTAACTAAACTCATGGGCTTCGATTTTACGGTTCACTATAAGCTAGGTAGTTCGAATTTGGGGGCTGATGCTTTATCACGTCGGGATAATTCAGCCACAGAAGTTTATGCTATCAGTCACCCACGTTCACTGGTATTAGATTCTATTCGTGAGGAAATACATCAATATCCGGATCACATGTCATTATATCACGATATTCAACAGAGAACAGCAGCTCCTCATTGGACGATTCAAGATTGTCTCATACTCTACAAAAACAGGATCTTTATGCATCATACGTCCCCACTTCTTCACACCATCCTGTCCTCTATCCACGATAGCACACATGAGGGTCGACAGAAAACATATTTCCGAATCAGTCGGGACTTTTACTGGAAGGGCATGAAGAGCACAATTGCTGATTATGTAGTTGCTTGTCAGATTTGTCAACGAAATAAGGCCGAATCTTTAAGTCCGGCCGGCCTACTACAACGTCTGCAACTACCGTCTCAAATCTGGTCTGACATTTCCATGGACTTCATTGCTGGCCTTCCCATTTCATCAGGTAAATCTGTGATATTCGTCGTCGTTGATCGGTTTTCAAAATATGGTCACTTCATTGCTTTGGGGCATCCATATACTGCTGCTCAGGTCGTTCAATTATTTATGGACAACATTGTCCAATTACACGGAATTCCCTCATCCATTATCAGTGACAGGGATGCCATTTTTACCAGTATGTTTTGGAAGGAATTATTCAAATTACAGGGCACCCAATTGGCATTTTCGTCTGCATATCACCCACAAACGGACGAACAAACAGAGGTCGTCAATCACACGATTGAAATGTATATTCGTTGTTTTGTGGGGGACGCACCTAGACGATGGGTGAAATGGCTTTCATGGGCAGAATTTTGCTATAACACATCTTACCACACAACACTGAGAACTACACCTTTCAGGGTCGTTTATGGCAGAGATCCACCTCGTCTGTTACCATATGAACCAAGGGCATCCAAAGTCGTCACTTTGAACCAAGCGTTAGCTGAAAGAGATGCTATTCTAACTGAGGTACGTACTCATCTATAGGAGGCCCAACACTCTATGAAACACTATTATGATAAGAAGCACCGGGAGGTATCTTATTTCCCTGGAGACTATGTGTAGTTAAAGCTTCAACACTACCGCCAGCTGTCTATGACTGCATTCAAGCGCCATAAACTATCTCCAAAATATTATGGTCCATTTCAGGTGTTGGACAAAATTGGCCCCGTGGCATACCGCTTGCAGCTACCACAGGAATCAAAGATCCATAATGTATTTCACGCCTCCCAATTGAAGCCCTTCCAAGGGTGACTCACCCCTACTGCACACTCCACTGCCGCCACTACATGAGGGCAGAGTCATTTCTATTCCAGTTCAGGAAGTAAACGCACGCCACATTCAAGGTGATTGGGAAATTCTCATCCAGTGGGCAGATGCCGACCCCAGTGACACCACATGGGAGCCGTTATCAGTATTTCGACTCTTATATCCTTCCTTCGAGCTTGAGGACAAGCTCTTTCTCCAAGAGGGGGGTGATGTTATGGACTCTATAGCATCACGAGTTACCAACAGTCGTAGGAATTAATGAATGTGTTTTTCAATTTCCATGTAATTGTTTTTGGTTTGGTTTTGTCTTTGGTTTGGGTTGGTTTAGCATTTATTGGTTTGAACCATTGACCCAAGGGGTCTTTAGTGTTTTGGACGTCCTCAACCCTATTTAAGGGGATGGCTAGGGTAATGAGAGATATGAATTGAGTCTACTTTAGCTAGAGTAAATTAGATAAACAGGTCAAGAGCTCCTTCAAGCTCTCTCCCATTTTTCCCCAATTCTTTTCTGAAATTCTCCTTTCCGAAATTCAATCTCCATCATTCCCTCATTCCATCTCAACGTCAAGCAAGGTAATGGAAGGAAGAGAAGAGAGGAGGGTTACAAGATCCATGGCTCGTGAGGATCCTAACACCTTTTCCCTTCCAATCCGAGTAGCAGCAGCATACAGTCCCCTGGCCCGTACTGAGAAGCATACTAGTCTCACGAAAGAGGTTGCTTTCCTCTTTAATGAGTCTAGACCAAGAAAGGGTTATTATTACCTGACCTTACCAAGAGCAGCCACTCACTTATAGTTCTGGATTCTCAAGTCGCACGCTAAGTTACTCTGTCCATAACTATGGACCATAACAGTATCATATTGAGGGCCAAAAATAACTGGTGATTAAGGACCTACCTCTGTTGGATCTGTTAATTTGGCAGGTGTGGTGTTGACCACTTGCTCTGGGTGTTGAATAATCTTTGTATCACGAGGCACAACCGGTCAAGGAGAACCTGGTACTGAGGACATACCAGGAGGAGCACTATCAGAATAAAATGAGGAGTCTTCAAAAAATATTACATCCCTAGACTCAAATAAACGTTGAAGAGTGGGACTATAACTAACATAACCCTTTTGTGTGCGAGAGTACCCCAAGAACATACACTTGATAGATTTAGGATCAAGTTTGCTGTGTCTAGGAAATGAATTAGTAACAAAACATTGACATCTGAAGTCTTTCAAACGTAGAGAAAACGGATCATCATTTGGTAATAATCTAGAGTAAGGAGATTTATTACGAAGAACGGAAGATGGTAGACGATTTATAAGAAAGCATAGGACTGGATGAGGCCAATAAAAGTATGGAACTTTCATGGCATATAATAAACCTAGCTACCTCAAGAATATGACAATTTTTCCATTCAGCTACACCATTTTGTTGAGGAGTGTAGATGCATGATGTTTGATGGATAATGCCATTTTCTTGGCAAAAAGATTCATGGTCTTTGGAAACATATTCTTTGGCATTATCTGACCGGAGAATTTTTATTTTCTGACCAAATTGTCTGAGTACCATAGCATGAAATGACTTAAAAATAAATGGTATCTCAGAACGCTCCTTAAATATAAACAACCAAGTTGTGCGAGTGAAATCATAAATAAATGTAATAAAATATTTTTCTTGAGAACTATTGGAGACACTCAAGGGCCCCTAAACATCAGTATGAATAAAAGAAAATGGAGTAACACTTTGACTTCTGGACGAGGAGAGTATGTACTCCTTTGCTGTTTACTGAATTGACAAACCTCACAATGAAATTCTGACCTTACTTTAAGAGAAGGAAACATATAATGAAGAGAATAAGAAGATAGATGTCCCAATTGATTGTGCCATAACCATGTCTCATTTTCAGTAGTGGAAACTAAGAAGTAGTAAAGCCCCCCTTGTTCACGGCCTCCACCAATCACCTGCTTCGTTATATGATCCTTAAAGACACATGAAGTAGGTGAGAAGGTAACATAACAATTAAAATATTTTGTTAGGTGACTAACAAATAATAGATTCAAAGGGAAAGTTTGAACAAAAAGAATATCAGTGAGCGGAAGTGATGGTGTGATAGAAGTGGAACCTTTCCCTTGGACTTTGGTTTGAGAACCGTCAGCTATGGTAACTAACTTGTGTGAAAGACTCGGAGATAAAGAATGTAATAAATTTTTGATACTTGTAAGATGCTCGGAGGCTCCTGAGTCAATTATCCAGGATGAAGATGAGGCAGATAGCATACCTGAAGCAGTAGTGGCAGCAGTAGTTGCTGAGGAACTAGGAGAAGAACCCAACATTGTCTTCATTTTATGAAATAGTTCATACTCTTCATCAGTAAAAAGTTTTCTGTGCTACTGATTTTGTGGGCTGTTCTTCTTTTGTATCACTTACAAAGGCTTGATTAGCCTTTGTCAATTTTAACTGTCCATTGGATTTATAGCATATTTCTTTATAATGACCATATTGTCCATAGTAACTACATGTCTTGTAATCCTTGTAATAGCATTGATCTATAGTGTGGCCAACTTTCTTACAATGAGTACATTCTTTCCCATCTGCCCTGCTAGCACCAGTCCTTCCACCTCTTCCTCCGCCATGGCCTCAGCCAAGGTCAGATGATTATCCTCTATGATCGGAATACATAGCGGATGATACTTCAGTAGAGGAGGAAGATGTGTCTTGAATATGAAGTACAGTTGCACATACATCATCAAACTTGGGGACAACAGAAGCACTCAGAAGTTGACTCTTGGCAATCTCAAGATGGGTTTAACATTTGCAAGGCAAATAGCAGTAATTAAGGCTTCCTTCTGCTCGTCTTGGATAGAAATATTTGTAGTTGAAGGCTGAGCTAACTTCCACTCTTGAAGAAAGCCTCAAAAGCGGGCTAAGTACTCATGGATATGTTCTCCTTGTTTAGTATTCAACATCCTTTGGAGAATGTCATATGGTCTATGTAGAGTATCCGGGCAAGAGTACAATTTAGCACATGTCTCCCAAATTTGTTTAGTAGTGTCAAGATGAATAACATTGTTAGAGACATGTTCTCCCATGCTATTGATTAGCCAACTAATCACCAAGGTATCATTTTTCAACCATTTGTTATAAAAAATATCATCTTTATCAATAGGTGGTCCTCTGGTGGTGAGGTGACCAAGTAGGTCTTTTGTTATAAAGAACCTCTGAACCAGTGTGGACCAACTCATAAAATTTGATACCCCACGTAAGGGTATGGTAGTAATTCTCAGTATATCACTTTTGATATTCATATTTTCAGCAGCGATGATAGGCCCTTATAAAAAATTCTAACAATAACACCAAGTAGTATTCTTCAAACAACTCGATGTATGGGAAACTTTAGCATTGATGCTAAATTATTATTCTGATTTTTTTATTTAATAACACTCATAAGAGACTCAATAACAATATTCTATATCAGGGGACTGTAGTTCCCACGAAAAAAAATTCCAACAATCTGATCATGGAGTGGTCTTAGTTAGCAGAATTTCCAAATCGACAAAACTGTTTTGATAGCTTCTTCTAGATGGAGAGGCATGCATATCCACAATATAATAAGATGAACGCATTCACATAATAATCTTTAAATCATCTTCTAAATTTAGACACAAGTAAAATGAAGAAAAAAAATTTAAGCACTTATCTCATAGTTTGTGATCTTTATTCACAAAAGAGCCTTCTTTGAGTGGTGTTGATCATCACTTCTTTAGAGCATTCATTTTGATGAGGGATCCTAAATTTAATGCTCTGATACCATGTTGAATTTAGGATCCATTTTCCAATATTCCGAGTATGAGAAAGAAGAAATAAAAAGAAGAAAAGGGAATAAGAGCTCTCGGGTAGAGAGCATAAAAAAGAAAAGAGAAAAGAGAGGTGTCCGCCAAGCAAAAAGAGAGAGAGATATTAACTCAAGAAGGGACGTGTAACTTGACTAATTCCGAATTACAACACCTAAATTTATAGTAGAGGAAGAGATAAAGTCCTTATATAATTAGCCTTTCAATCTCCTAATTGCATTCCAATTCTAACTCTCTAAGAGAGTCTATTCAAAACAATCTACTACAAGACTAAAATAAGTTGAACTAGAACCCTTTCCTCAATCACGTGAATATAAGGGAGAAGGGCAGTTCATGGCCTTATCCTTGTGGGTCCCACATGATCTTCCAGCTCATATTGATAAGGTTGCCAGCTCGTGGTATCATTGTGGGTCCCACTTGATCTTCAAGTCTTTTAACCCATTTCAGCTTGTGCTTCTTAACTCCTTAACTCATGCTTGCTTGGGTGAGGACTCTTCTTGGTGTCCCACATCCTCAACGTGGGACCCACCAGCTCGAGCACCATGGTGGGTCCCACATTGTAACACTTATCTTTTTGTTTCCGAGATGAAGGGAAAGTGAAAACTCAAGTTTTGCTTTAAGAAAAAAGTATACATCTAAAATGGAAATGCATAAATGTAGAGAGAGATAATTCCCAAAAGTGTCTGTAATTTTTAGGGATTGCAAACTCTTTTTAGTTTTTATATGTCAGGTTTTCCAATCACCAGGAAAAGGGGGAGGCGGGGGATTTTTAATTGAGTGTTGACTCCCAATCCATAAAATCATTTCTTACAAAAATATATCCCGTTACGCATGATTGACCAATAAATCACTTTACAATCATCTATGATTGTTAGGTCAGCTTTTTGTAAATTGGCAAAATAATAGCTTGTTTGACTCGGGTAAATATATCCTACAACACGTTCACTTGAGAATTTAATGAGCATTTGTTTTTATCTTTAAAAGGATTGGATCCATAAGTCATTTGCATCTTCAACATGTTTCAAGCATGCATATCCATATTTAAAACATGTGTAGAAATCTCTTTCTTCTAAAATTCCAAGCTATTAGGGTTGAACTAGTGGGATTTCCCAAACTTGGATAACAAAACTTTTGTGTTCATTTGTGGTGTGTGAATAAACTTTCTTTACTTACATTTGTTATTGTTTTAAATTTTTTCCATGCATAAACTCTAAATTTTTCATTTTGTTGTGATCTATTTGCCTTATCCTTTTGTTTACGAGATGAACGGAAAGTGAAAACTCAAGTTTAAATTTAAGAAAAAAGTATACATCTAAAATGAAAATGCACAAATGTAGAGAGATAATTCCAAAAAGTGTTTGTAATTTTTAGGGATTGTAAACTTTTTTTAGTTTTTTTAAGTTAGGTTTTGAAATCATCCGGAAAAGGGGGAGGCATGGATTTTTACTAAGTGTTGACTCCCGATCCATAAGTCATTTCTTAGAAAAATATAACCCGTTATGCATAATTGATCAATAAATCACTTTACAATCATCTATGATTGTTAGGTCAGCTTTTAGTAAATGGGAAAAATAATGGCTTGTTTAACCTGGGTAAATATATCCTACCACATGTTCACTTGAGAATTTAATGAACAATTGTTATTTTCTTTAAAAGGATTGAATCCATAGGTCATTTGCATCTTTACACATGTTTCAAGAATGCATATCCATATTTAAAACAAGTGCAGAAATCTCTTTCTTATAAAATTCCAAGCTATTAGGATTGAACTAGTGGAATTTCCCAAACTTGGATAACAAAACTTTTGCGTTCATTTATGGTGTGTGAATAAAATTTTTTTACTAACATTTGTTATTTTTTTAAAAAAATTCTATGCATAAACTCTAAAATTTTCATTTTGTTGTGATCTATTTGCCTTATCTTTTTGTTTACAAGATGAAGGGAAAGTGAAAACTCAAGTTTTTATTTAAGAAAAAAAGTATACATCTAAAATGGAAATGCACAAATTTAGAGTGAGATAATTCCAAAAAGTGTTTCTAATTTTTAGGCATTGTAATAACTTTTTAGTTTTTACATATTAGGTTTTGAAATCATCAGGAAAAGGGGGAGGCGGGGATTTTAACTAAGTGTTGACTTCATATCCATAAGTCATTTATTTCAAAAATATTGCCCGTTACGCATGATTGACCGGTAAATCATTTTACAATAATCTATGATTGTTAGGTCAGTGTTTTGTAAATGGGCAAAATAATGGCTTGTTTGACATGGGTAAATATATCCCATCGCACGTTCACTTGAGAATTTAATGAGAATTTGTTATTCTCTTTAAAAGGTTTGGATTCATAGGTCATTTACTTCTTTAACATGTTTCAAGCATGCATATCCATATTTAAAACATTTGTAGAAATCTCTTTCTTATAAAATTCCAAGTTATTAGGGTTGACTAAGTGGAATTTAACAAACTTGGATAACAAAAATTTTGTGTTCATTTGTGGTGTGTGAATAAATTTTCTTTACCTACATTTGTTATTGCTTTAATTTTTTTCCATACATAAAGTCTAAAAATTTCATTTTGTTGTGATCAATGTGCCTTCTTAACAAAATTGTTTACGAGATGAAGGGAAAGTGAAAACTCAAGTTTTGATTTAAGAAAAAAGTATACATCTAAAATGGAAATGCACAAATGTAGAGAGAGATAATTCCAAAAAGTGTTTGTAATTTTTAGGGATTGTAAAAAGTTTTTAGTCTTTATATATTAGCTTTTGAAATCATCGGGAAAAGGGGAGGCGAGGATTTTAACTAAGTGTTGACTCCCAATCCATAAGTCATTTCTTACAAAAATATAGTCCATTACGCATGATTGATTGATAAATCACTTTAAAATCATCTACGATTGTTAGGTCAGCGTTTTTTAAATGGGCAAAATAATGTCAGGTTTGACACGGGTAAGTTTATCCCACCGCAACTTCACTTGAGAATTTAATGAGAATTTTTTATTCTCTTTAAATGGTTTTGATCCATAGGTCATTTGCATCTTTAACATGCATCAAGCATGCTTATCCATATTTAAAACATTTGTAGAAATCTCTTTCTTATAAAATTCCAAGCAATTAGGGTTGACTTAGTGGAATTTCTCAAACTTGGATAACGAAACTTTTGTGTTCATTTGTGGTGTAAAAATACATTTTCTTTACTTACATTTGTCAATGTTTTAAATTTTTTCCATTAATAAACTATAAAATTCTCATTTTGTTGTGTTCTATTTGCCTTATCTTTTTGTTTACGAGATGAAGGGAAAGTGAAAACTCAAGTTTTGATATAATAAAAATATATACATCTAAAATGGAAATTCACAAATGTAGAGAGAGATAATTCCAAAAAGTGTTTGTAATTTTTAGGGATTGTAAACTCTTTTTAGTTTTTATATATTAGGTTTTGAAATCATCGGGAAAAGGGGGAGGTGGGGATTTTAACTAAGTGTTGACTCCCAATCAATAAGTCATTTCTAACAAAAATATAGCCAGTTACGCATGATTGACCGATAAATCACTTTACAATCATCTACGATTGTTTGGTCAGCTTTTTGTAAATGGGAAAAATAATGGCTTGTTTGACTCAGGTAAATATATCCCACCACACTTTCACTTGAGAATTTAGTGAGAATTTGTTGTTCTCTTTAAAAGGTTTGGATCCATAGGTCATTTGCATCTTTAACATGTTTCAAGCATGCATATCCAAATTTAAAACATTTGTAGAAATCTCTTTTCTAAAAAATTCAAAGCTATTTGGTTTGACTTAGTGGAATTTCCAAACTTGGACAAAAAAACTTTTGTGTTCATTTGGGGTGTGTGAATAAATTTTCTTTACTTACATTTGTCATTGTTTTAAATTGTTTCCATACATAAATTCTAAAATTTTCATTTTGTTGTTATCTATTTGCCTTCTTAACAAAATTGTTTACGAGATGAAGGGAAAGTAAAAACTCAAGTTTTGATTTAAGAAAAAAGTATACATATAAAATGGAAGTGCACAAATGTAGAGAGAGATAATTGCAAAAAGTGTTTGTAATTTTTAGGGATTGTAAACTCTTTTTAGTTTTTTAAATATTTGGTTTTGAAATAATCGGGAAAAGGGGGTGGTGGGGATTATAACTAAGTGTTGACTCCCAATCCATAAGTTATTTCTTACAAAAATATAGCCTATTACGCAAGATTGACTGAGAAATCACTTTACAATCATCTATGATTGTCAGGTCAGTGTTTTGTAAATGGGCAAATACTGGCTTGTTTGACTCGGGCACATATATCTCACCGCACGTTCACTTCAGAATTTAATGAGCATTTGTTATTCTCTTTAAAAGGTTTGGATCCATAGGTCATTTGCATCTTTAACATGTTTCAAACATGCATATCCATATTTAAAACATTTGTAGAAATCTCTTTCTAATAAAATTCCAAGCTATTGGGGTTGACCTAGTGCAATTTCCAAAACTTGGATAACAAAACTTCTGTGTTCATTTGAAGTGGTGAATAAATTTTCTTTACTTACATTTGTTATTATTTTAAATTTTTTCCATTCATAAACTCTAAATTTTCATTTTGTTGTGATCTATTTGCCTTATCTTTTTGTTTATGAGATGAAGGGAAAGTGGAAACTCACGTTTTGATTTAATAAAAAAGTATACATCGAAAATGGAAATGCACAAATGTAGAGAGAAATAATTCGAAAAAGTGTCGGTAATTTTTAGGGATTGTAAACTCTTTTTAGATTTTATATATTAGGTTTTCCAATCATCGGGAAAAAGAGGAGGGGGGGGGGGGGGGGGGAGGGGGGGGAGGAGTTTTAAATCTGTGTTGACTCCCAAAAGTCATTTCTTAAAAAAATATAGCCCGTTACACATGATTGACTGATAAATCACTTTACAAACATCCATGATTGTTTGGTCTCCTTTTTGTAAATAGGTAAAATAATGGCTTGTTTGACTCGGGTAAATATATCCCACCGCACATTCACTTGAGAATTTAATGAGCTTTTTTTATTCTCTTTAAAAGGTTTTGATCCATAGGTCATTTGCATCTTTAAAATGTTTCAAGCATGCATATCCATATTTAAAACATGTGTTGAAATATTTTTCTTATAAAATTCCAAGCTATTAGGATTGAACTTGTGGAATTTTCCAAACTTGGATAACAAAACTTTTGTGTTCATTTGTGGTGTGTAAATAAATTTTATGTACTTACATTTTTTATTGTTTAAAATTTTTCCATACATAAACTCTAAAATTTTCATTTTGTTGTGATCTATTTGCCTTATCTTTTTGTTTACGAGATGAAGGGAAAGCTAAAACTCAAGTTTTTATATAAGAAAAAACTATGCAACTAAATGCACAAATGTAGAGAGAGATAATTCCAAAAAGTGTCTTTAATTTTTAGGGATTTTAAACTCTTTTTTGTTTTTATATATTAGGCTTTGTAATCATCGGGAAAAAGGGGGAGGTGGGGGGTTTTTAACTGAGTGTTGAGTCCAAATCCATCACTTTACAATCATCTATGATTGTTAGGCCATCTTTTTGTAAATAGACAAAATAATGGCTTGTTTGACTGGGGTAAATATTTCCCACTGGTAGTTAACTTGAGAATTTAATGAGCATTTGTTATTCTCTTAAAAACATTTGGATCCGTAGGTCATTTGCATCTTTAACATGTTTCAAGTACGCATATCCATATTTAAAACATTTGTAGAAATCTTTTTCTTATAAAATTCAGTTACAATGTGGGACCCACCATTGTGCTCGAGCTGGTTTGGCCCACCATGAGGACGTGGGACACCAAGAAGAGTCCTCACCCAAGCAAGCACGAGTTAAGGAATTAAAAAGCACAAGATGAAAAGAGTTAGAAGACTTGAAGATCAAGTGGGACCCACAAATATCTCATGAGCTGGCAACCTTATCAAAATGAGCTGGAAGATCATGAGGGACCCACATTGATAAGGCCACGAGCTGACCTCCTCTCTTATATTGATGTGAATGAAGTAAGAGTTATAGTTCAACTCATATTAGTCTTCTGGTATATTGGTTTGAATAGACTTATCTTTGATTCTGAGAGTGGAATGTAATTAGGATTGAAAGGCTAATTTTATAAGGACTCTACCTCTTCCTCAACTATAAATAGAGGTTTTGTAATTCAGAATTAAGCAAGTTACACATCTCCTTCTTGCGTTGATTTCTCTCTCTCTTTGTTTGGCGCCACCTCTCTTTTCTCTTTTAGTTTTTCTTCTCTCTACCCGAGAGCTCTTCTTCCCTTTTCTTCTTTTTTTCTTTCTGTTGCTCAGAATTATGGAAAAGGGATCCTAAATTCAACATGCTATCAAAGAATTAAATTTAGGATCCCTATTCAAAGGAATGCTCTAAAAAAGTGATGATCAACACCACTCAAAGAAAGCTCTTTTGCGAAGGAAGAACACAAGCATTGAGATAAGTGTTCAAATTTTTACTGGTTTCCAAATTTTAGAAGGTGATTTAAGGATGATTATGCGAATTCTTTCATCTTATTATATTATGGATATGCATGTCTCTCTATCTAGAAGAAGCTATCAAAACAGTTTCGTTGGTTTGGAAATTCTATTAACAGAGACCAGTCCATGAACAGATTGTTGGAATTATTTTTTATTTCATGGGAGCAAGAGTCCCTTGATATAGAAGATTGTTATTGAGTCTCTTATGAGTAGTATTAGTGAAAAAAAATTAGAATGATAATTTAGCATCAATGCTAAAATTCACCATACATCGAGTTGTCTGAAAAGTACTACTTGGTGTTATTATTAGAATTTTTTTGTAGAAGGGCCTTTCATGGCTGAAGAGAATATGACTATAAAAAGTGATATATTGAGAATTACCACCATACCCTTATGTGGGGTATCAAATTTTATGAGTTGGTCTACATCGGTTCGGAGGTTCCTTATAAAAAAAGACCTACTTGGTCACCTCACCACCCGAGGACCACCTATTGATGAAGGTAATATTTTTTATAACAAATGGTTGAAAAATGATACTTTGGTGATTAGTTGGCAAATCAATAGCATGGAAGAACATGTCTCCAACAATGTCATTCATCTTGACACTGCTAAAAAAATTTTGGGACATGTGCTAAACATTACTCTTGCCCGGATAATCTATACATAGACCATATGACATTCTCCAAAGAGCGTTGAATACTAAACAAGGAAAAAAATATCCATGAGTACTTGGTCCGCTTTAGAGGCTTTCTTCAAGAGTGGAAGTTAGCTCAGCCTTCAACAACAAATATTTCTATCCAAGACAAATAGAAGGAAGCCTTAGTTACTGTTATTTGTCTTGCAAATGTTAAACCCCATTTTGAGATTGCCAAGAGTCAACTTTGGAGTGCTTCTGTTGTCCCCAAGTTTGATGATGTATGCCCAACACTACTTCGTATTCCAGACACTTCTTCCTCCACTACTGAAGTATCATCCTCTATGTATTCCGATCATAGAGGATCATCATCTGACCTTGGCGAAGGTCGAGGCAGAAGTTATAGAGGAGGAAGAGGAAGAGGTGGAAGGACAGGTGCTAGCAGAGCAGATGGGGAAGAATGTAATCATTGTAAAAATTTGGTAACACTATAGATCAATGCTATTACAAGGATTCCAAGGCATGCACTTACTGTGGACAATATGGCCATTACAAAGAAATATGCTATAAAGCCAATGGACAATTAGAATTGACAAGGGCTAATCAAGCCTTTATAAGTGATACAAAAGAAGAACAACCTACAAAATCAGGAGCTCAAAATTTTTTTACTAATGAAGAGTATGAGCTATTTAAGAAAATGAAGACAATGCTGGGTTCTTTTACTAGTTCCTCCACAACTATTCCTGCCACTACCACTTCAGGTATTCTATCTGCCTCATCCTCATCCTGGATACTTGACTCAGGAGCCTCCGAGCATCTTTTAAGTAACAAAAATTTATTACATTCTCTATCTCCGAGTCTTTCATAGAAGTTTGTTTCCATAGCTGATGGTTCTCAAACCAAATTCCAAGGGAAAGGTTCCACTTCTGGCACACCTTCTCTTCCGCTCACTGATATTCTTTTCGTTCCTACTTTCCCTTTGAATTTATTATATGTTAGTTAGCTGAAAAAATATTTTAATTGCTCTGTTAACCTCTCACCCACTTCATGTGTCTTTCAGAATCTTATAACGAAGCATGTGATTGGTGGAGGCCATGAACAAGGGGGCTTTACTACTTGGATGTGCCAAAAGTGAATATGGTTTCCACTACTGAAAATGAGACAAGGTTATGGCACAATCAATTGAGACATCCATCTGCACAGTCTCTTCATTATATGTTTCCTTCTCTTAAAGTAAGGTCAGAATTTCATTGTGAGGTTTGTCAATTGAGTAAACATCAAAGGATTACATACTCTCCTCGTCCAGAAGTCAAAAGTGTTACTCCATTTTCTTTAATTCATACTGATGTTTGGGGGCCTTTGAGTGTCTCCAACATTTCTCAAGCAAAATAATTTATTACATTTATTGATGATTTCACTACCACAACTTGGTTGTTTATATTTAAGGAGCATTCTGAGATACCATTTATTTTTAAGTCATTTCATGCTATGGTACTCACACAATTTGGTCAGAAAATAAAAATTCTCCAGTCTGATAATGCCAAAGAATATGTTTTGAAAGACCTTGACTCTTTTTGTCAAGAAAGTGGCATTATCCATCAAACATCATGCGCCTACACTCCTCAACAAAATGGTGTAGCCGAATGGAAGAATAGTCATATTCTTGAGGTAGCTCGAGGTTTATTATATGTCATGCAAGTTCCAGACTTTTATTGGCCTCATGCAGTCCTTACGGCTTGCTTTCTTATAAATCTCCTTACTCTAGATTATTACCAAATGATGATCCATTTTCACTACCTTTGAAAGTCTTTGGATGTTAATGTTTTGTTCATAATTCATTTCCTAGACACAGCAAAATTGATCCTAAATCTATTAAGTGTATCTTTTTGGGATACTCTCACACACAAAAGGATTATGTTTGTTATAGTCCTACTCTTCAGCATTTGTTTGTGTCCAGGGTAGTACTATTTTTTGAAGACTCTTCATTTTATTTTGATAGTGCTCCTCCTAGTCTGTCCTCAGTACCAAGTTCCCCTTGACCAGTTGTGCCTCGTGATACAAAGATTATTCAACCCCAGAGCAAGTGGTCGACACCACACCTTCCGAGTTAACAGATCCAACAGATGTAAGTCCTTCATCACCGATTATTTTTAGCCCTCAATATGATACTCACCCTATTGCTATAAGGAAAAAACCTAGATCATGCACTAGACCTTCTACTTCTCATCCCATTTCAAATTTTGTGTCTCATCATCGCCCCTCACCTTTATGTTGTCAATTTCCTTCTTCTATTTCCTCCATATCTATTCCACAGTCCTATTAGGAGGCTCTACAACATCTAGTGTGGAAGGCAGCTATGGATGAAGAAATAAAGACCCTTAATGACAATCATACATGGTCACTGGTTCCTCTTCCAACAAATAAAAAACGTGTTGATTGCAAGGGGGTTAATACTGTCAAACATGATCCGGATGGGTCAATTGCACGACTGAACGCCTGACTGGTTGCCAAAGGTTATACTCAATGTTATGGAATATATTATGAAAAAACATTCTCTCCACTGGCAAAAATGAACTGGGTACGTATACTATTATCTCTGGCGGCCAATTCATCATGGCCGATATATCAACTTGATGTGAAAAATGCATTTCTTAATGGTGATTTTAAAGAAGAAATTTATATGCAACAACCACCTGGGTATGTGGTTGAGGGGGAGTTAGTATGCCACCTAAAAAAGTCTTTATATGGTCAAAAGCAATCTCTTTGGGCATGGTTTGAGAAATTTAGTCATGCCATCATACGGGCTGTGTTTTACAGATGCTTTGGAGATCACTCAGTATTTATGAAAAGTACACCAAGAGGTAAGGTGATTCTGGCTATATATGTTGATAATATTATTTTAACTGGGAGTGATTTTGAGGGCATCCAAAAAACAAAGGAGAAAATATGTGCTGAATTGAAGATGAAGGATCTAGGACTAAAATATTTTTTGGGTATTGAAGTATTACAATCAGGACATGGGATTGTGCTATCCTAAAGAAATTATGCCCTTGATCAACTAGAGGAGATAGGAGTGATGGGATGCAAACCAACTGACACTCCTATGGACTCAAATAAAAAATTATGTGGAGGCACTAGAGAAGATGTAGATATTGGGAAATATCAAAGACTAGTGAGATGACTTATTCACTTGTGTGTAACTGTTACAATATGGGACCCACCATGGTGCTCGAGCTGGTGGGACCCACCAAGAGGACGTGGGACACCAATAAGAGTCCTCACCCAAGCAAGCACAAGTTAAGGAATCAAGAAGCACAAGCATAATTGAGTTAGAAGACTTGAAGATCAAGTGAGACCCACAAATATCTCACGAGCTGTCAACCTTGTCAAGATAATTTGGAGGATCACGAGGGAGCCACAAGGATAAGGCGATGAGCTGGCCTTATTCCCTATAGTCATGTGTAGAAAGCAAGATTTCTAGTTCAACTTATATTATGCTTCTAGAAGTTTAGTTTAAATAGACTTATCTTAGAGAGTTAGAGTTGGAATGTAATTAGGATTGAAAGGCTAATTGTATAAGGACTCTACCTCCTCCTCTATAATAAATAGAGGTGTTTTAATTCGTAATTAATCAAGTTACACAACTCATTCTCGAGTTACTCTCTCTCTCTCTCCCTTTGCTTGGCACAAGTTCTCTTTGCTCTTTTTATTTTTTCTTCTAACTCTATCATGGCTGACGAAAATATGAATATAAAAGGTGATATAATGAGAATCACCACCATACCCTTACATGGGGTATCAAATTTTATGTGTTGGTCCACATCGGTTCGGAGGTTTCTTATAACAAAAGACCTACTTGATCATCTCATTACCCGATGACCGCCTGTTGATGAAGATGATATTTTTTATATGAAATGGCTGAAGAATGATACTTTGGTAATTGGTTGGCTATTAAATAACATGGAAAAACATGTCACTAGTAATGTTATTCATCTTGATACTGCTAAAAAAATTTGGGAGACAAGTGCTAAACTATATTCATGCCCGGATACACTACATAGACCCTATGATATTCTCCAAAGAATGTTGAATACTAAACAAGGAGAAAATATTCATGAGTACTTGGCCCGCTTTAGAGGCTTTCTTCAAGAGTGGAAGTTAGCT
The DNA here is from genome assembly GCF_029961685.1 of Aristolochia californica. NCBI lineage: Eukaryota > Viridiplantae > Streptophyta > Magnoliopsida > Piperales > Aristolochiaceae > Aristolochia > Aristolochia californica. Next base: position 16,868,887 of record NW_027181881.1, on the reverse strand, counting down.
CAGCCCTCAACCACTGATATTTTTATCCAAAAGAAACAGAAGGAAGCCTTCATTACTGCTATTTGTCTTGCAAATGTTAAACCTCATCTTGAGATTGCCAAGAGTCAACTTTTGAGTGCTTCTGCTGTCCCAACATTTGATGATATGTGTGCAACACTACTTCGTATTCCAGACACTTCTTCCTCCACTACTAATGTATCATCCTCTATGTATTCTGATCATAGAGGATCATCATCTGACCGCGGCCGAGGCCGAGGAAGAGGTTATAGAGGGGGCAGAGCAAGAGGTGGAAGGACTGTGTTGTGGTCCTGGGTTAAGTACCTATGTCTTCCGCTCCTAACAGGCCGGTCTTTGGGTAGTATTGGCTAGGTGCTTAACATTTTTTATCAGAGCTAGCACTATATCGCAAGTTCGAATCCCGTAGGGGGCAACTACGGAGGGGGCGACCTAGCAGAAGGGGCGACCAGAGTGTGCTACTTGCACCAATGGGCCACTGCTATATGCAGAAGGGGCAACCTAAGTGTGTTCCCGAACCATGGGCCGTCTCTAGAGTAGGCCGTCGCAAGTGGGCCATCGTGGACGTCGACTCATGCTAGCGTGGGTGTGATGTTATGGTCCTGGGTTAAGTACCTCTGTCTTCCGCTACTAATAGGCCGGTCTTTTGGGTTGTATTGCCTAGGTGCTTAACATTACACCTCGTCCACAGAGTAGTAGGTTTAAAATTTCATGAGAAGCATTTCCAAAAGGAGTTGTAACCAATGGAAGGCTAGGGTCATCCTTGTCTACTTGGACTGACTCCAGCCCTCGAGAAAGTAAAGCAGAAATAAGAAATAGCAGTGCCCCCAAATGACTTTGGAAAATGGGAAGCACAAATTTAAGGTGATGAAAGGCCTATGTTCTCAGAGTGACAACATTCACTCGTAACGCTTTCTGTAAGTATGAAGCTGAGTCAATTTGAAGACCGGCCAAGGCCGTAACCTGTGTCTCAAGTACTGCCTTTGATGCCCTGCTAATCTTCATTGCAGGTAGTGCTGGATAAACTTCCATGGGAGTTGCAGCAACATTTGCAAAAGAACCCATCAGACTTTTCTCCTTCTTTGCCTGTGCATGAATGCTTCCAAGCTCACTTGCTGCACAATGGCTATAACCAGCCCCCTTGAACTGCACTCCTTCGAGCCACTTGCAAACTGGTAAAGATGCGTCCCCCAAACGTTCAACATATGGAGTCTACCGGATCCATGTTAGCTTTAGAATCATGCAAACTCGTTCAAGAACCAGGATGACAATTTTAGCATCATCTGCATGCATCCACAGGAAGAAAAGTAGCATTATCTCCACCCCCAGTAGACACACACAGCGGATTGTTCCCGCCAAACCACCATCTGGACAGCTATACAATGTTTCGGATAATTCTTGGAAGGCCACTTTTGCTGCAAAAGATAGATTACTTGGGAGTGAAGATATCAAAGCTCCAACCTCCCTTTCTGAAGAAGCCAGCCCAGCATAGCAGAGGCAGAAGTCCCTTATTTCACTTTGGAGCAAGCTTTCAATGTTTTCAGCAATCAATGAGGAGTCTTGCTGGAGGAGGAGTGATTCTAGCACTGATTGACGTGGAAAATTTGGACTTTCTGGCACATTGATACTAGTCTTTGAAAGGGATTTTGTTAATACATCATCTTGAGTTGAAAACCACATTTCGCAAGTGGTGCATCCCATCACGGGTCAAGATCGCATGAACCTTTCTAGTGCGATAGCCACTATGTCAGGTCCAAACATAATGCTGTATGGAGGCTCTCCACCAAAGTTCTTTTGATCCACATCACTGCTTAACAACTGCAGGTAGCCACCACCACAATCCAGCTGCTGCTCATGCTTGACAGAAAATTGAACATCACCACTGCGGTTCCCTTAAATAAGTTGTTTTGGAACATGTGATTGAACACATTGCGCTGCTTGTGTGGCTTGCAAAACACACGTCAACATCTGACCTCTTGGTATTCGCACATGATCAACCCGTAGGACACCATTATCCATGGTATTGTAAGCTCCATTTCCAAATTGTATCCCCATATCACCAATTGTACTACCAGGAAGAGGGGATTGAACTTCCAAATTTTGTAGTTGCACAAGAAAACCATTCACTCCATGCTGCTGTCCATCGATGATTAGCTGAGCATAGAGAATAGCATGTGTTGAAACTTTACCCAAGCCACTATGCTCATCAACAGCTAAATAGAGCCTTCCCCAAAAAAATTTCAGCATCACTTAAAGCACAAATAAATACGGGACATGCACACTGGTCTCGCAATTGAAAAATTAAAGAGCTTCACATTCTCAAGTGGACAACGAACAGACACATTGGTGTTGTGCGTAGCAACAGAACAACCAAACCACCAGAAAAAAATTCAGAGGTACCAAAAAAAAATTTTTAATGTAGCCCGGCATTCTCCCAAAATTTTTATCTCGACTTGCATATACCCAAGCCAAAATTCCCTCATTTTGGCACTGGTTCGTTGCATTCCTGAAAAAAAGAACTTTCGTACCCAATTTCCAAGCAGTGTTCCTGCTGCTCAGCCCCTTGGAGGCCCTTCAACCTCATGGAACCACCGATTTGAACTAAAAATAGATGGCGTGTCAGAAGCGTACCCCCAATTTCGTTGGATATGGTTCCCCGCTGGGCGTCCGAGGGCAAGATTGAGGCGGAGAATGAGAATCCGGAAGCCAGAGCCCACTGGATTTGTTTCCGACGGCGCTTCCTCTTTTTTCAGTGGACTCTTGTTGTTGCTGGTGCTGGTAGACGTTCGAAGACAGAGGAGGGATGCCCTAACTGATTTGCCGTGACCGAGACAAATTGGAATGCTTCTGTCTGTGGTGGGGAAAAATTTTCTGCTGGCCGTGAGAAGGGGATTTGTAAGGTTGAACCCAAATCAGAATGTACCGAGGAAATTTTGGTAGAAAACCCTTCCGATTTCCTCAAATCGCCGCCATCTGATTGCAGAAGGTCTGAGTCCGAAATCTGATTTGTGTCCTTTTCAGCGATTTTCATGGTTCCCGGTGTCAAATTTGAGGTCACCCCCAAATCTTTCGCAAGTACTTCTGCAGGTAACTAGGATGACGTGTTTGATTTTTTTGGGCCGTGGTCTGTTTTCCTGTCCGAGATTGCTTCTCGAATGAATGCTACTCGATACTCCGTTGATAGCCAATACTTCACCTAGGAGGCACGCCATTTCTGTATCTCTTCCGCTGCAATGCCTGCTGCAGCCATTTCTTTGATTTGTCTGTGCATCGCCAAGCATGGGTCTTCGTGGCACATTGTGTTCCGGCTCTGAGCCGAATTTGGTCCCTGGGAGTGAGGTGCCATAGGTGGATGGCGGTGGCGTAATGGTGATGGAGGAGGTGGTGGTGGCTGGTGTTGCTTGGCCGGTGGAGAATAGGCTGCTGACGGCGGTGGTCCTCGACCCCCACCTTCATCAAGTCACTGGAGAACCATGACAAAAGGATACCCTATCAAAAAATATCACGGTTGGAAGATGGTCGTGTTATATATAGATGCTGCTATTATGTCTCTTGGGGACATTATTATTGAAGAAGAGGTGGCCTCATATAATCATTTATTTTACCCCGTCAAAAAAATATCACAGTTGGAAAACCATGACGGAGGATACCCTATCAAAAAATATCATGGTTGGGAAACCATGATGGGCCCTATCATAAAAAAAAAAATCACGGTTGGGAAACCATGATAGGCCCTGTAAAAAAATATAATATTTTGGAAACCATGACGGAGGAACTTATTATTACATCTATGTTATACCCCCCTGAATTGGCCAACTGGGCCTCATGGAAGAGAGCACCAGTGTGAGGGGGAGTGTTAGAAGATGGGAGGACTGCCATTTTATACAAAAATATTATATATGTCATTTACAACAAGTTGGGAGTTCATGATGTTCTCTCCCCCAGCTTGAGGGGGAGTATTGGAAGATTGGGCCCAAGCCCACACGACCAAGGAAGGCCCACATATCTAAGAGTATTATAAGATGGGCCAAATGACCAAGAAGGCCCACAAGATGTGCCCAAGCACATAAGAAGCAGGACCCACAATGATTACCATGAGTTGGCATCTTTATCACATAAGTTGGAAGATCAAGAAGGACTCACAAAAGTATCTTTATCTTATGGTCACGTCCAAAAAGAGTTTTAGTTTGAGTTATGTTTGTCTTTTATCTATATTGAGTTATTTAATTATGCTAGGGCTTATCTTTAAGTGTTAGAGTTTGGTTGTAATTGGGCTAATGGTAGTTTTATTGTAATTGGACTCTACTACTTCCTCTATTATAAAAATAGGTTCATGTATATTGATTATAACAAGTCAATAAAGTATTTCACTTTTCCATAAATTCAACACACCACTATCAATAATAGTAGTCAGATTTTCTATGATAGTCTTGGTCAATTACAAGACTTATCTTTGTATGCTTTTGATGACAAACTTTGATGATTTGATGAGAAAGGAGTTGTGAAGGCTGTATTTTTGGAAAGCAGAAAATGGTAAGCTTTTCTAAGGCCGGAAAGGAACAAAATACAACAAAATTATAGTTGGTTCACACTGATTTGTGGTGGCCTTCAGTTGTTACTTCGCTTAGAGTCTCTGCAGGTGTTGAACCGGTGCTTGATAATATCAGTTTCCTAACTTAGGAAACATGGAATTTTTCAAGATGTCATCGTCCTCGAACAACGCAGAGGAGCTACTGTTTTCCAAAAATATCCCAAAAAATCTTCAGGCCGTGATTGAAGTTCGTATATCAAATGGCAGGTTACGGGACCAGCAAAAGAGACAACAATGGCAAAGCCACAGTTGGAGATCCTTCCTAATAAAGCATGATCGAATCATGATAGAAAATAATCAAATAAACAGAGACAATGGATGTAGAGATTTTTTCTCGGAGCCTCAGGCTGTTTATACGGCAGAGATGTCTTCTCCGGCAAGTGCAATGGGATAATTTATCGGAGTTTGGTGTCATCGTCTCCAGCAACAGCAACGTCATCTTCGGAAAAATAGAACCTTGGAAGAAACACAACCTTGGCATCACCTAAGTTGGAAATTTAATTATGAAAAATCATCGTCTTCCTCCCCGATGTTGCATAGAGTGGGACAACGTCGAGAAGGATCATCATGGCAGCTGGCGATGAACCAGCGATCCCGAAGAAGCAGCAGCGAAATAATAGCAGAAACCAGAGAGTTTGATGAATCAACATCTCCTTCTTCCCCATGGCACCGAACAACTCGGGATAGTAGAGTCGTTCTATGGCATGTGAGCCAACAGAGACATAGATCTTCCAAAAGATCACCGAGCAGTAGTAAAAATAGAGAAGAGGATCTCCTGGGAAATCAGCAACGTGACAAAGCCTGAATAATAGAGATTAATCCAGCTATGGAGACGTCAAAAAATTGAAATAGATATCTTCACAAGGGGAATAATTCAAGAAATAATTCAATCCAAAAGCCGATAAATCAACTGTGTCAACAAATTTCTATTTGCATATTTATTCTCGGCAGAGGCAATAACGCAGCAATGACAACAAGGAGATCATTATGTAACTGGCCAGATCGGTAACAATGAAGCAACAGTGCAGAGGTTATGACTAGAAAATAAGGAAAACTAGAGTTTCCCGATGGACAACAGCAGTGGAAATACGATATAGAGGTGAAAACATAAAACAGCTAACGGGTGTAGGGACTAAAAAAAAATACACGAACCTAAACTGCTAGAGATAATAAATTAGAAAAGATCACATTACCTCTATGGGTTGACCGAGTCAACTCACAGAACCTGGCTTTGATACCATGTTGAATTTATGGAAAAGTGAAACACTTCATTGACTTATTATAATAAGAGTACATGAACCTCTATTTATAATAGAGGAAGGTAGTCAAGTCCAATTACAATTAAACTACCTTTGTCCCAATTACACCCAAACTCTAACACTTAAAGATAAGTCCTAGAATAATAAAATAACCCAATATAAATAGAAGATTAACATGCCTAAATAACTTTAAACTAAAACTCTTCTGTGGATCCATATCTTATGGGCTTGGGCCCATCTTCCAACATTCTTAGATATGTAGGCCTTCCTTGGTCGTGTAGTATTGGGCCCATCTTCCAATAGGCTATCAACCGACTAGAGTAAAGCATCTTGTACTTCTTCAGTCATCGCATTTTCAACATCAATTTTCTTTTCATTCTTCTATGGTGTTTAGCAATTCTTCTTTATGTGACCAAACTTGCAACAATTCCAGCACTCCACATTCCTTTCGAATTTGGACTTCCTTCTTCCATTCATTGACTTCCCTCTACCAATGCCCTTGTTGAAATTCCTCTCATAGTTCATGCCCCTAATATTGACACTTAGGGCAGAAGTAGATGTCGATGATTCTTTGGAGTCCTTTCTACAAACTTCCTTCACAATAATGGTATCCCAAACATCATTAAAAATCATCTTCCCATTGCCTACAAAGTTGCTAACCGTAACCCTCATAGGCTCCCAACAATTTAGCAGAGATGCCAAAAGAATTAAAGCACAAATATCATCATGAAATTTAATTTTAATGGAGGATAATTGATTAACTTTCATGGTAAACTCATTCAAATGTGATGCCACTGATATATTTTCTGTCATCTTTAAATTGAAGAGTTTTTTCATGATATGTATTTTATTATTTGTGGAAGGCTTCTCGTACATGTCAGACAAAATTTTTATCATCCCTGCTGTGGTTTTCGCCAATGCCACGTTTTGAGCAACATTCTTCTACAGTGTTGATTTTCAGGACTCCATGAATTTAGGTCATGGAGAAAAATGAGAGAGACACCATTGGGATAAAACTAGAGTAGAAGACGTTATAGACTTGATCCAAACCCTCCCCCATAAGGTATATTTATAGATATCAAAAATACCAATATTACAAGTATACCCTTCACCCTAATAAGAGTGAAGAAGAGACAGAAAACGTAAACTAATTACATCAGTGCCACCCTAATTACAACATATATTCCAACACCCCCCTCAAGCCGGGAGGTAATGGCAGTGATCCCAGCTTGAAAAAAATAACAAATTTAATAATAATCTCCTCCATCACGGCGTCCCAAGGATAAGTACGAAACTGGACACAAACTCTCGAAAGGTAAAAATGGGTGATAAAACATAAGTTGAAACTAAACTCGAAGGATTTCGAACGAATATAGTGACAATAATCACTAAAGTGGGTAATTCCTGTCATTCACAAGACGACGATAAAAGACCCAAGGGTACCAATAAAAAGTCTCAATGGACTTAAAACACCCATATGAATAAAAGGGACAACCAAAGCAATGCTTTAAAAAGGGTTGACCAATAAGGGTAAGTGCGAGTCAAATAAAGGATGGTAGGAGAAAGACTGCCAAAGGGTAACGGGTAATGGGTAAAGAGAAAATACGATGCTAAGGCCACCATGTGATTTATTTTTCTAAGAAATTCAAATTTTGCATCAAAAGAACCAATGCCAACAACAGTTAGCAAATAATGAACCCAAGGCAAGCAACCGAGGAGTTCTTCTTTAGAAATAATGTCTCAATCCAAGAGACACAATAGTAGCAGTGGAAATGGGCCAATGCCTAGATAACATGCACCATATGTGCAGTTGTATAGTAGCGGATAATCGGTAAATAATAGAGGTCCTTAAGAATAATAAGGACACATGAAATAGTCGACAGCGAGTCCATCAATAAATAAGAAAGTTGCACCAAATCCGGGTAATAATCCACCACAATAATCAGCCGGAGACAAAGAACCGAGTTGGACCAAGTCAAATAATAGACCAATATAGCCAAGTTCTGGGAAGAATCGGCATAGATCTCCGGACCCAGACACGTATACCGATGCCATTTTTTTCAGTTTGACCTGGGCCGGGTTGACTCATTCCAAGTTGACCCGATTTAACTCAGCAAAACAAGAGCAAGTGCTGACCCATCACTGGGTGAACTCGGCCCGGTCCAAGATGGCTTGACTTAACCAGGGCCGAGTTGGGCTGGAACAGGCGCTGAACCGGCACTTGATTAAGTTCGTTTCCTAAGTAAGGAAAATCAAAATTTCCACCAGTGTCTTCTTCCCACGGTGTCGAAAAACCAGAGATCATGATGAACAGAGAAAATACAGGCAGCTAATCAAGCTCCAACCGAATTTATGGAGAAGATCAATACGGCTTCCAGAATAAACTCATCCGAATAAACATCAATAAAATCAATCCAGCAAGGAAGATAAAAAATTTCGGAAGCTCACGGATATGTATCTCGGTATGGAAATCCAGCAGCAGCGGAAAAGAGTTTCCAAAATATTCTGTTAACTAGCTTAATATTTAGAAATAACAGCCTAACAACAGTGATGATCAGCGAAGAGATTAAAAGGCAGATATCTGATGAACCAAGGATCACGGAGCAGAATTTTTCTGGATGCCGGCTTTCAAATCAGAACATGACAACGTCATCATCCAGAAATGACAACCAAGCTAGCAGTATCAATCAGCCAGCGTCTTAGTGTTGTCGTCTTCGGCCTTCAAAAAGGGAAACAAAGCCGGATCAATTTTTTGGATTGACGGTAGATTGAATAGACCTTACTGGATCCTTCAGTACATCTGCCATGGAAGAAAGAGGTCATGCTTATGTTGTTAACATCTGAAGACTCGGGATGCAACAGTAGTATACCAGAGAACCGAAGATAATAGAGTTTCAGTAGATGATGTTAACAGAGAACTAACGATCATATTGCAGAGGAAGATGATTAAACGACGACCAGAGGTAGCATGGCAGCATATTAAAATGAGAAAAAATAATAGTTGTAGATTGATGGAGTAAGGAAGGTAATGCATTCCACGACAAAACAATATGAAGCATTTATCTAAGTAATAGATAGTGGAAGCAAAGAAACAAGAAGCAATGACAACAACACTATAGTCTTGAACAAACAACAAAGAGACTATGATAATCAAGATACCAAAGTAGAAGAAAATGAGTTAGAGTAGGAAAAAAAATAAATAAAATCCTAAAAACTCATAGTATGAGTCCTGAAAATCAATGCTCTGATTCCATGTTGATTTTCAGGACTCCATAAATTTAGATCATGGAGAAAAATGAGAGAGACACCATTGGGAGAAAACTGGAGAGAAGAGGTTATGGACTTGATCCAAACTGTCCCCCATAAGGTATATTTATAGATATCAAAACTACCAATATTACAAGTATACCCTTCACCCTAATAAGAGTAAAGAAGAGACAGAAAATGTAAACTAATTACATCAGTGCCACCCTAATTACATCATATATTCCAACAGATAGTGTTAACCGGACTACTCCTAACATCTATCTATTGTGGAGATTCCACTCATCCTCATTCATACTTCTGGTTTCATATCTAGAAGATGTGCGTGCAGCTTTTTATTGTACATATAACCTTCAATCTGCATCCTCTAGAATGCAAAATTCATACCATTGAACTTGTTAAATCCAAGTATCTATCCTTCTCACAAACCAAAGCTCTGATACCACTTGTTAGGAATTAGATGCCCTAATTCCAAACTAATGAGAGCAATAATAATAATCACGGAAGAAAGGAAAAGAAAGCATGAGAACAAACAAGATTTATACATGTTCGCCTCAAGATGAGACTACGCCCTGTCTTCCACCACTGCAGTAATCCACTATGAAGATGAAATAGTTTACGAGAGAGATCGCACACACTTATAGGTGTTGTTTTTCTTTAACCTCTCTGGGTGTCAACCAATGCTCCTCAGATGATAAAACCCTTAGCAGTGCCCCTCCAATATAAAGAGAAAACTAGGGCGACCTCTTTATAAGAGTAAAATTCCCAAACTACACTTAATGAAACAACATTCAATATATTGTGGACCGGGCGTACCAACTCAACGTAGGGCGTTGATTGGGGTCCACAACTTAATAAGACGGAAGATATCCTTCAACTAATAATGGACGAACCAAGTGCAAAAAAATTAAACAATGATAAAATAATCCCAAAGACAATGGAATGTTAGGCAAAAACTTTATTACTATAGGTCAACCCCCCAAGACCTAATGCATGAAGAAAATTTATATATAGATCAAAAGTCCTTTGATGGAAGATCCATATATGAATGGAATTTGGATGGATTATCTGAATATCAAATCTTTGAATTGCACATCAATGCTTGGAGAGATAAAAGGAGAGAAATTAGGAAAAATAAAATGAGATATTTTTTACATAACTGGCCTTTGGTATTTATGATATCAATATCTCCAAAATATAGCTCAAAATCACAAACGATTTTCTTTTAATAAAACTAGACTCAAAAATGTTTAAATTCATACCAAATTTCACATAAAAACTTCAATCTTGAATCTCTTATGACCTCTTCATTTTCTTCATTATGTAACTTGACCCTTATTGACTCCCTTTCGAATATCTTCCTAAATATAGATCAGATTGATAAGAAATTGTCTCCACTGAAACTAGACTTTGATACCTTCCAACAAGTATAATTTTCTTTTGATATATATTTCTCATGGTATTTATTTCTTCGTATAAATTCTCGTTATTAATAGTAGAAACTGGTTCAAAAGTTGGATTTTTTTGCTACTTCTCAAACCTCTCTTTAAGTCTGACCTTTGCTACTTCAAATGTTAATTTCTCTATGTAGAAAAATTGGAAAGCCAAAATTATTTTTGCATTGGAAAGTAGAATCAAATATATTTCCTTTAATATATAATTTAAAGTATAAAAAGTTCAATATAGAGGTACGAACATGAAGAAAACAATGGGTACTAGGACATGAAAGAAAAAAAAGATAAAATATGAACCTAATCTACTAGAGGTGGTAGATCATAAAAGGATTACATTATCTCTATGAGTTGATCGAGTCAACACACAAAACCCGCTCTGATACCATTTTGAATTTTTGGAAAAGATAAAAACTTCACTGACTTTTTGTAATTTGAGTACAATGAGCCTCTATTTATAATAAAGGAAACAAGTAGAATCCAATTATAATTAAAATACTCTTATCCCAGTTACACCTAAATTTAAACATTAAAAGATAATTCTTAGAAAAATTGAACAGTTAAACTTAAATAGAAGAGTAACATAATTAAAACCCCTTTAACTGAGACCCTTTTATGAGACTTTTTACTTTGAGAATCAAGTTAGACTCTGCCATATCTACTCTTCAACAAAATGGAATAGCATAAGAGAAATAAAATGGAATAATAGATTAATTTAACTTTGAAAAATAAAAGTAGAAAAAGAGACACCAAGATAAATAATAAAAGAAAACATTATCTTGTGGGTTGACCGAGTCAACTCACATAACTTGCTACAGTACCATCATGAAATTCTAGAGAATAATAATTTCTATAAGTTGAGTACAATTTATCTTTTATTTATAATTAAGAGAATAAATAGAATTAGATTTGAACTAAACTATCCATGTCCCAATTACACCCAAAGTATAACTCTTAAAAATAAATCCTAGAACACTTAAACAACTCTAACAAAAATAGAAGTCCAAATAATACTAAAATTCTTCCTCCTCTAAAGCTTCTTCCAAAAATACTCGTATAAGATTCTACCACATGCATTCTTTCTCTATGGAATTTATTTCCGTGAGAGTCATATAAGACTCTTCCATTTTTATTCTTTCACAAGGAGAGAAGAAATGTGGTTTTTGGATAGAAAAAGAATAATCACAAAAGGGTAGAAGAAACTGTTGAATTTAGGATCCCTTTTCCATAATTCCGAGCAAGAGAAAGAAGAAAGAGAAAGAAGAAAAGGGAAGAAGAGCTCTCAGGTAGAGAGAAGAAAAAAAAAAGAGCAAGGAGAGGTTGCGCCAAGAAAAGGGAGAGAGAGAGAGTAACTTGAGAATGAGATGTGTAACTTGATTAATTCCGAATTACAACACATCTATTTATAGTAGAGGAGGTAGCGTCTGTATACAATTAGGCTTTCATTCCTTATTACATTCCAACTCTAACTCTCTAAGATAAGCCTATTCAAATTAATCTACTAGAAGCCTAATATGAGTTGAACTAGGACTGTTGCTTCATTCACATGAATATAAGGGAGAAGGCCAGCTCGTAGCCTTATCCTTGTGGGTCCCTCATGATCTTCCAACTCATCTTGATAAGGTTGACAGCTCGTGAGATATTTGTCGGTCCCACTTGCTCTACAAGTCTTCTAACTCAATTCAGCTTGTGTTTCTTAATTCCTTGACTCGTGCTTGCTTGGGTGAGGACTCTTCTTGGTGTCCCACATCCTCATGGTGGGTCCCACCAGCTCGAGCACCATGGTGGGTCCCACAATGTAACAGAAACATAGTCACCAAAGAGAGAACAATAATCATGGAAAGGGAGAAGAGTAATCCCAATCTATTTCTTTTTGGACAGTTTGGCTAGTTTGATAGATTAAAGGAGAAAAATAGGGAAGAAATGCCAATTAAAATAATAGACAAAGTAGTTTTACTCCATTTGAATGTGTTAGATTGAGGGACATGTATCAAGAGAGAAATACCCTACACCGATTCTCCTGTAAAGATCCTTGTAGAGGATCTAGTTTCTGTAGGAGATGGATACCATAGAATTTAGAAAATCAAACGAATTAAAACTAGTGAAATGTAAAAGACAATGAAAATAAGAGTGTAGATTAACTCATAACTCATACAAAATGAAAGAAAAAATTAAATGCTTTTGACCGTTCTCCTCTATTTATAATATTTCAATCTTTCTCCAAGTCCATAAACTCTTGGAAACTATATTTTATATGAAATAACTTTCCTAGAAAATTAAGTAAAGCAATTATACCTTCTAACAATTCCAACCCTGATGATAATAATATGGCTATGATTGTTAAAAAATTAGAAAATTTTAGTAAGTTCGAAAAAGAAAGAGGTCAAGATTTAAGGAAAGACAAATTAAGATAAAGAGGACAAAAAAAAGTATGAAATAAAAAACCACATCATTGTGGAGTGTTCACTCAAAAAGGAAGATGAGATTACACAATTGAAGAATGCATCTAAGAAGCCAAAGAAGAAGGCTCTTAGAGTAGAAACATGGGAAGAAACTCCCACAATTTTTTAAGAGGAAGATAATGAATTGGATGATGATCAGTCAACCTATCTCTCATGGCATTGGGGATGTTGTATGTTAGGAATTTGATGATGAGTTTTATGTAGAAAACTTATAGAGAAAAATGACTATCTTCTTACCAAGAACAAGAAGTTTACCACAATGCTCAATTAACAAAAGATTGATAATGTAAAAATAGATATTATTCATAGTGAGGTGGTTGCAAGGCTATATGCCTTGGTTGTTGAGCTTACATAATCAGTTAAATTGCTTGAAAATGCATTAGTATAGAGGGGAATAAATAATTAGCTAAGATGCATGAGAATTGCATTAGTTGTAATAAGCTTGATGTCTTAAAAGCCAAAAAAAGATTGTTTGAAATGAGCTTTTGAAAAAAAATCTCTTTGAACCAAAATAAATTAGATACAATAACTCAAGGTTGCTCATGATGATATGAATGGTTTAGGATTTTATCAATGTTGGCCCGGGTGGCATCTCAAGAGGGGGATTCACTAAGGTTAGTTAAATATACCACAAAGAGATTCATGGATCTCTTAGGCCCAACCTAGTGCAATCTACGATTGCTACTCTACATAATCTCCCCAAATATTCCCTTACAAACACTAAATTCCTGCTCTAATGGGCATTTTTCTCTCTATAAACTGGTCGTATTAGTGAAGCCTTTTGGAATCAAGGCTCTATAATTACAAAAAAAATAAAAATACAAAAGAGAAAAATAAAACCGATAAGCTTTCTTTTGAGAGAAACCCACACTTGTGACATCCAAATTCTAAGTCGTTAAGAACAACAATGAATGAATATGGAACTTAAGGGCACTAAAAACAAATAAGTAGAACGAAGAGAAGTTGAAAAAACATGAAAGAATGAAGCAAAACTCTTATCTTTTCAAAGAAAAATGGGGAAAATAACACTAGATACCTTTGTACATAAAATGTAAGCTCCGGTATGCTTGAGGACCTACTTACATACTTTATTTAAAACCTTTCAAAGCAAAACTAGTTGTTGTGGAATGTTGGAGAAAAGTCATAAAAGATTGATCCACTACATGAATCGATCAATGGAAAGAGCATTGATTGATCAATGCCTTCAATGACTTCATATTTTGAATATTTCATACTCAATGATTGATCAATGACAACAAGGATGACCAATTTAACGTTTTACATCAATTCAATAATATTATAGTTGATTGATCAATCAATATAACTTTTAAAAGAAATATTTATATTGATCAATCGATGGTTCTAGAATTCTTCAAATATGTATAAAACTCAATGCAAAGCTTTGATAAAGTACAAAAATCTTTTCAAACTTTTGTATATGTTAAATTTCTAGAAAAGAGAAATACTTCACTGACTTGTTGTAATTTGAGTACAATTAGCATCTATTTATAATAGAGGAAACAATTAAAATCCAATTATAATTTAACTACCCTTGTCCCAATTACACCTAAAGTTAACTACTAAAAGATAAGTCTTTGAACAATGAAACAACTGAAAATAAATAGAAGACTAATATTACTAAAATACCTTTAATTGAGACTCTTCTAAGAGACCTCCTCCTGTGAGACTCCACCACATTAATTCTGACTCTGTGAGATTTCTTGCTATGAAAGTCATGTAAGAGTCTTCCCTACCTGCTCTTCAACACTCCCCCTCAAGCTAGAGTTTATAACTTTAGCTTGGAATGAAAAGGATTATTGGTCTTCAATCTTTGTATTCTATCTTCATTAGCTAAAAAAAAATCATGGATGTAAAGTCTTCATCTTTTTTTCTCCCCCTTTCTTTAATATTTTGGTCACACAAAAATTACCACACAATGAGGAACAAAAAACCACATTCTTGTACTTCTTCTTCTACTTCTTCCCCTCAAGTCCATAAAAAGGACATAGAGACATAGCTTCAACAAAACATAATATGGGAGAAGAAAATCACTCCTAGCCATACGACAAAGCTCCATACACCAATAAAAATTGGTCATAGTCTAAAACACACTCCGCTTAATTTCAAAGGTGGAAAAATGACCCAAATTTAGGGCACAACAAAGAGACTACCCATTTTTTATTGGTTATCCAAAAGTAAATCACATCTTGAGTGAAGAATAAAATACTTGATTCAACCTAGATGTTCGGCACACTCCTATATTTTTTAGGTAGTAGGTCTAGGCATTACTATGAAGTGATGAAAACATAAGATGGTAAAATGAAGAAATACTAGAGGAAAACAACTTTAACTTGGAGGAGGCGACTATGCAACACTCGTACTTCTTAACAAATCTAGAATATGATCTTCTTCTCTTTTAAGAAAAAAATAGGGGAGACTATAATGATAGAATTGTAAACATAAAGTTGGACCAAGTATAACCTCAAAGAATTTTATTTCTTTTGGAGGGGGGGGGGGGGGGGGGGGGGGGAGTATAGTTTTTGGAGATGACAATGCGGAAGATACACAACCAAGTAACAAAAACGTAAATATTGAAATATCATCCAAGCAGGATATCGATACCTTGAAGGAGCACATCATGGAATGATTAAGGCTAACCAAAAATATCTGATTAGAAGAAAATTTTCTTAAAAAACTAGGAATCTAGGAAAATTAAAACTCAATTCACGTCAATGCAAGGAGAGATAATAGGACAAAAAATTTCAAATGAATAAAATTTTACTACTTTTTATATTGATATATCCCAAAATATAGCTCAGAATCACAAAAAATTTATTGATCAAGAAACTAGACTACAACATATTTAATTTGGTACCAAATTTGGCATCAAAAGCTCCATTCTTTAATCTTTTATGAATGCATGATTTGCTTCATTCTATATTATGAGTCATTCTGACTCCAATACGAATATCTCCTTACATATAGATAAAATTGATATGAAAATTACTCCTTATGAAACTAGACTTTGATATCTTTCATTTAAATATAATATTTCTTCAGAAAATAGGTTCTTTTGAGAGAAAGAATCTGATAGATTTCAGACTTTGTGATCTAGCCGAACTAAGTACTCTTGCTATTTGGCAAGAATGACCATTGACTTTTCTAATATTGATATTTCCCTCTAGAAATACCATATTTAAAAATGATTTAATGGGTTATAAAATAAAATTAAATATATTTCTTTTGACATATAATCCATATAAATTCTCATTGTTGATGGCATAAAATGACTCGATAGTTAAGTTTTTTGTTACTATTCGACAATCTCTTATAGTTTGACCTATGCCGCTTCAAATATCAATTTCTCTTTGTAGAAAACTCTGATTTCAAAATTTCTTTTTTCCATTGGAAATTAAACTCAAAGATATTTCTTTTAAAATATAGTTTTTTATATAAAAATTTTAGTATGAATTATCGAAGGACAAGAAATCAATGTATACTAAGAAAAAAAGGAAGAAAAAGAGAGAATATGAACTAAACTACTAGAGATGATGAATCAGAAAAAAATGATCACATTATATCTATGGTTTGACAAATTCAACTCATAGAACCTGCTATGATACCATGTTGAATTTTTGAAAAAAAAAAAGAAATATTTCACTAGCTTGTTGTAATTTGAGTACAATGGGTCATAGTCATAATAGAGGAAACAAGTAGAATCTAATTACAATTAAGCTACACTTGTCCTAGTTACACCCAAAGTGAAATATTTTTAATTGAGACTCTTCTGTGAGACCTCCTCCAGTTAGACTCATGAAGGACTCCACCAAATTAATTTTGGCTCAATGAGACTTCTTGATGTGAGACTCTTCCATACTTGCTCTTTAACAGTATGATCATTTTGACATGGTTTTAGAAAAACTTTAATGTCCAAGTGCTCCAATTCAAATTTTACTCAAGTTTTGGAAGTTGGATTGGCAACCATTTTATAAGATTAGAGTTCTTTCTATGATATTTGGACTCTAGTCTTCAAGTAAATTCTTTTAGATCATAAATAAATTAGATACCTTGACACAATAACACAAGGTGGCTAAAGATATGAGTGACTTAGTACAAAATATGAAAATTTACACCATGATGAGAATGCTAGATTAGGGAACGAGAAGGATTATTTTGATAGATCTAGCATGTGACATGTTATTAGAGAAGACAATAAGCCCATTATCTAATAGAAATAGCCCATTGACTCATCAAAGAGTAACAAGTAGTACCATAGAGGGATGACACGCAAAGAAGTGTATAGCAACATTTGAGCCATAGTTTTCTACCAAGCCCATGGGATAAAATGTAGTTTTCCAATAACATTACGACAAGTCAAATGGAGAAGATTAAGCAAAAAAAGAAGAAAGTGGAGGTCGTTGGACCAATCTGTCACCCTATAAGGCCCAAATCTATATCTGTGATAGAGAAATTCTGGAACTAAGTAGGAGAGAGTTTGTTGTAGGGTTGAAGAAAAAACACTTTGACAAAGTTGTTAGAACTCTAAATCCCTGGATTGTACCCAAGGCTCTACAAAAAAAATTCTTTAAAATTAGAAACAAGTAGTTGTCTTGCTGCTTCTTCGTTCACTCCTTGGATTCACTATTAAATTTGGGTCTAATGATCATCTTAAAATGACTAGCCAAGTTAGTAAGTCTCGTTCATAAAAGATACAGCCAATATCTTATTACTCATTGATCCATGTGGTTAACACTTATCCCATAAAATGTGGGCCCTCTTTGTAGCTCCTACATAGACGATTTGAGTGGAGGCCCATGTACATGAACTTACTCTAATATGTTAAATAGGGTCCAAGGCCCATGTAGGAAGATAAGTGATAAGAGTGGTAAATTGTAATTTGCTCTATAATTCAGTTATTATTTCCAGCACTTATAATGATGGGGCATTTATTTAATTGTACACCCTAATACTTTTATACAAATTAAGGAAAGGAGAGTTAGGGTATCACTTCAAAAACTATAACCCCTTCCTATTTTTCGTGTGACACTCGAGCTCCTCAAATTCTACCACCTTCTTCCCTCTCTTTTCTATCTTTCACAGCTCACTCCCTCCTTTCCTCTTCTTTCTCATCTTCAAAGGATATCTTACTGGAATCCTAAGATTCAACATGGTATCAGGACTGACAACTTACGATTTCAAAGTCCTTTTTGCTTGGTCGTCGTAAGATGCTACATGGGATAGGATCACTAATGACAAGATAAGTTGTTCAACTCGTTTTTTTTTTATATATCCAAATCGGGGAAGACATAACAAACATGTGGCATACTTCATTTTTTTCATATATTTCACGAAAATTTATCATAATTAATTTTTCATCATCTGCCCATGCATGTGTGTATGTTGCAAGACTAGATTTTTCCTCCCCATGCTATTACTGAAGAACCTTTAGAAGTTGAGATTAGTCTTTGATGATTTTAAGAGACATCCATGTGTATAGGGGTGGAATGGTTAGTAAATACGGAGAACTTTCTTATAGATAGCATAGAATTGGAATTATGCAAGTTCTTGTATGTCCTCTTATGTCTATTTCCTTTTGAGGCATGTAGCACTAAGGGCATTGTAGTTGTTATAAACACCTCACACAACTATAAATATAGCCTCGAGACATGGGGTAGAAATCTATTCCTCTTGGCTCAAATTCATCCACACACCTCTACATTTTCCTCTTTCTTCTCTCCTTTGGTTTATTCTCTCCTTCCTCCCGAGAGCTCGAGTTCCTCTCTTCTCTCCTTCCCTTGAAATCTCTTATGTTTATTTGTTATCCCTAGAAATCAATATGGTAACAAAGTGGGAAAATATCTGAAATTGAAAATAAGAAGAAGATGGAGAAATAAGGGAGGAAGAAGAAAAATAATAAAAAGAAGAAAAAAAAGGAATAGAAAAAGAAGAGTTTCTCATTTTTCCTCGAGTCTTATTTCACTATTCCTTATTTCATTGGATGTTTCACTCTCTTGCCGTATTTTTCATATACAAATTATATACCATTGATAAAATAATTGAGTCTAGTTTCCAAAAAATAATAATCATTGAAATCAGATTTTTCTAGAGAGATAATTCGACATCACAAATAGAGAAGGTCAAGCAGCAAAAAAAGTTTTGAGTAGCAGCAGAAAGCATCAACAGTTTGTACCGATATTACTGAGGATTTAAATTTAGAATTATATCTCAAAAATAATTCTATGTGAGTCTAATTTGTATCCCAATAAAATGTTTCTAAATCTGATCAATCTAGAGAGAGAGATCCACATTGGAAAAATCAAAGGTCATGTTGGAATCCTGTTGCAAGCGAAGATCCGAATAAGCTTTTTTTTTTTTGCTTCACTTTTTGAGTAGCTAATGTTGGTTGAGTTTATTATCTATTTTCAAAATATAGTAAAGATTTTACCAACTTAATTATCTTCCCTTCGTTAAAATTTTATTTTGTTTGATCTCACATTACATTAGTTTCCTTAAGAGACGTACTTCCCATTTATGAGTCTAGTTTCCTTTTTTGACAAAATCTGAATTTTTTAATTAGATAGTCTTTTTTTCTCATTCTATTCTAAATATTAGATTCTAAATACCTCTCTCATTCTATAGCTAATATCTTGAATATTTTCTTTGAAAATTGGTCAAGTTGTGTTAAAAAGTAATTGCCTTATATGAGAAGTCTATGCTTATAAAGTTTTCATTATTTTGTTCCATCTCAAAACTTTCTTATTGGGGTTTTTAAGTTTCCTTAATCATTAGGTTCATTAAAGAATTGTTTTTATCTCCCTATTGTGTACTTTTTATCCCTCTATTGGTTTAAAATGGCATCCTTCTTACTTGGAAGTATGAAGAGTTGCATTGTGCGCATCCTTCTGTTTTAAGTATGAAAGCTACTATCTTTTTATTCACACCTTAATTCCTCAAGGTACGTTTTTTTAAATTTTTGGTCGATAAAATCACTTCAGAGCAATGCCTACAGACCCACTATTTTAAAGTATAGAAGTGTGCCCAACATCCACCTCGAGTCAAGTCTTTTATTCTTCACCAAAGAGGTGATTTGTGTTTGAGATACCCTTAAAAAAGTGAGTAGTCTCTTTATTGTGCCCTAAAGTTGGGTTTTTTTTCTGCCTTTGAAATTGAATGGAGTGTATTTCAGACTATGACCATTTTGACTGATGTATGGAGTTTTTTTGTACAATTAGGAGTGAATTTTCTTCTCTCACCATTATTTTGTGCAAATTGGGTCTCTTGGTAAAGAACAAAGAGATCCCCAGCTTGAGGGGGAGAAGTCCAAGAAGAAGTACAAAAAGAGGTAACCAATAATGTAGAATTCCATGTGTTATGGTAATCATGTTTTATGTTGCTAGAATATCCATGTAAGGAGGAGACAAGATGAAAACAAGATGACATTATAGGCAAGATTTGAACAAGAATAAGATGAGTCAAAGCAAGGCAATCAAAATTCTTTTCTAGCACACAAGTTTATTGACCAAGATTATTTGCAAGTGAAGTTACAAGCACTAGCTTGAGGGGGAGTGTTATGAGACACCCACGTGTGTAGGGTGGCATGGCTAGTAAATAAGGATAACTTTTACAGAGAAGGCATGAAATTATAATTATGCAAGCCGGTGTATGTCCTTTTATGTCCTTTTCCTATTGAACTATGTAACCCTTAGGGAATTTTAGCCATTGTAAACACCTTCACACAACTATAAAAATAGCCTCAAGGCATGAGGTAGAGCATTTAAAACTCTTCCTCTTGGCTCAAAATCGTCCATATGCCTCTCTCTCTTTTCCTCTTCCTTCTCTCCTCTCGCCAGAAAGCTAGAGTTCCTCTCTTCTCTCCTTCCATTGAGATCTATTATGTTATGTGTTATCCCTTGAACTCAACAGATGCTTCTAATGTGAGAATATCACACTTAGGAAGGATTTTATTCCATCATCTTGCTACTCAAACTTTTCTTGCATGATTTCTAGCCTCTTGTTCACGAACATATGTAAAGAAGTAGCAACAGTCATCGCGTATCTTGTTTTTCAAGCTTCTCCATCAAGATAATGAATTTTTTTCTAAAACAAGGAAAGAATTTCAAGGATTTTTATAAAACTACTTTTCAATATCCTGGTGTTTTAATCATCGCATGAGTCTTACCCTTATATTGAGTTTTGTATCAGTATTGCTCTTGGGTTCAATCTACTCTATTACCTTTATTGAGTCCTTAAATAGAGTCGTTGCATGAGAGTCCCAAGTTTACTCCTTGAATGAGGATGTTCCTCCCTCTTGACATAGGACACAAAATTTATTTCCTTTGGTTGTTACTATTGCACATACGTTATGGATTTGTGCTCTTTAATTTGTATTGCAACACTAGCATTTTTATAGCATCTGCAAGGATTTATCATTGGCTACTACATCCTAAGGTCCACCCAAAGTTCCTTGGCCATTCAAGGTTGTTACTCATGGCCGAAGAGAATTTTGACAAATATTTGGTAAAAGTGAGATGTTCAAGATCACAACTATTCCACTTAAATGATTATCAAATTACTTGAGCATGTTTCAATCAATTAGGTGATTCCTTATTACCTAAGATATATTTGATCACCATATCAAACCTCCTCTTATTGATGAGTATGACATTATATATACGAAAATGTTCAAAGAAGACACTCTTGTCATAAGTTGGTTGATTAATTTAATGGAAAAAATGTGAAAAATAATGTGGTCCATTCGTAAACAACAACACTTGTTTGGGACACTTGTGCTAAACTTTACTCTAGTTCTGACAATTTACAAAAGTATATTATGTGTTTCAGACCATATATAATAAAAAATAGGTTAGCATTTGCATGAATATTCTGATAAATTCAGAGGACTTATACAACACTGGAAGCTTTCACAAGCATACTCTACATAAATTGTATTTAAATAAAAGTAAAGAGGAGCACTAGTTGTTGCTATCTAGCTTGCAAATCTAAAATCATATCTTGAAGTGGCTAAAACTCATATACTTAGCTCTGTTGATTGCCTTTGTTTGATGATTATGGGCTAAAAATTCATATACCAACAATAGCCTCCACAACTTTAGTCATACTAGTAGATACATCCTCAACCATGTACACTCAAAGTAGGGTAGGAAATCTAAACAACAAAAGCCAAGGATGAAATAACAGGGGTGGCAGAGGAAGAAGTGGTCAAACATGTGGTCACAAATTCCAAATAAAAAAAAATAGACTCGAATATGTACCTACTATTGTTCTCCTAATCATCTAGTTAAGACATGTTATAAATTATATGGAAAACTAGAGTGGGCCACTACTAATCAAGCCACCTCTTGTAACTAAAACTACTAATCAAACCACCTCCACCACTTTAACTAAAACTTAAAGGAGTATTGATTCCTATAAAATAAAATAGGTAGTAACTAATAAGGAAATTGACATTCTTCGAAAAAGTAAGACTATGTTCCAGGGCACACCACCAACACAAGATCCCCTCAACCACTGCTTCAACTACTATCACATCTATGCTCTCTCTTACTTCTCCATCTTCATCTCCTTGGATCATTGACTCTAGGGCCTCCAAACATTTGACTAGTAATATTGATCTCTTAAAGTCATTATCACCTTGTCCTAAAGGTATATCTTTATTAGTAGAAGATGGATCTTAAACCAAGTAACCAGGCATGAGATCTACTTGTTGACCAAGAGTTTCTCTCATCAATATTTGGATCAAAATAAAACATAATGGAACAAACCATTGAAAATTTAGCATTTCAGAGGCCTTTCGTTCAAGAGACACAAAAATCAAGGTCTGTGCAAAACAATTGGCATATGCACCTCAAGACCTCGAGTTCCGACAGTGTGTCAAGTCATCATGAAGAAGGACCTACAAGTGAAGAAATGAAGAATGGAAGTCTAAGTCCAAATTGCCTATAAAATCTCTAGAACTCTATCCATGTAAGACAACAATCACAAATCTTAAAATTTGAGGTAAAAATGAAAGCTATAGGAGATTTTGCATTCATAACACTTTACTGATGTATATCCAGCTTTCAAACATGTTAGAATAACTAAGGACAAAATTTTATCATGATTTGAAGCCTAGATTAGCTAAATCTCAAGGGAGAATATTGTCATCCTATATGTGTGCATACATGTGGCTTTAACAGTGTTCCACAATCTCTTTTGTGTAAATTCTAGCTAATAGAGCTAATTAGTGGAATTTCCTAAACAAGGGTTCTTGGGCGGTGAATACAACTAGGGGAACATCAATAACAAAATATCCTTGTGTTGATTGTGGAGTGTGCATATTTTATTTTATAATTGATTTAAATTTCAATTTACAGGACTTTCTTAGAAATTATTAAAACTCACTACAACACCCCCTCCAACATCTCCCCTCCTCCTTGAGTAGCCACCTAAGCCAACAATTGGTATCAGACCAAGCCTTTACATATTTGAAATCAAAATCTTGCTTGATTTCAAGGCATCTGAAGAAAAGTTGTTCCTAACCAAGATCAACCAACTGTCCCCCATTGTTCAATGGACAAAATCAAGATATCAGAAGGTAAGAATGGAGTTATTTCTCTAATCTATGGATTGGGCCATTTGAACTAAAAAAAACTATAAGATGGCCATCTTTTCACAAAAAAAAATTAATTAAGTAACAAGGGAAGATAAAGACCAACTTAGAACAAACTCTAAGGCAATTATTATGAGCCTTAGGTCCAAATAAGTTGAACCAGGTCTCAACATGCAAAACAACCAAAGAAAATTGGGACAAGCTCAAAGTAACCCATTAAGGGACCACTTGAGTCAAGGACTCTTGATCAGTTTGTTGATAAGCCAATATAATGAATTTAAGATGAAACTAGGTGAATCGATTAGTGAGGTGAACTCTAGGTTCACTCATATAATAAAAAAATTGAACATCTTAAGAGAAGAGATCCTATTATGTAGGAAAATGATAACCTTCTCAAGACACTTTCAAATTCAACAGACATGAGGAAGACAATTATTTGTGAGAAAGAAAATTTTAGAACAATGAGCTCAAAAGAACTACTTGGGATTCTCCTAGCATATGAGAAGGAACTGGAAGAAAAAGGGGAGGAGCAATCCAAGAGGAAAATTCTTGCTCTTAAGGCCAAATCTAGTGTAAATAATGACACTAGTGAAGAAAACTCCAATGAGGTAGGCATTATCACTAAGGATTTTCAAATGAAGTATAGGAAGAAAAAAAAACTTTAGAAGAGGCCAATTTAAGAACCAAAACGATAAATCTTTAAAAAGGACTGATGTTTGTTATGAGTGTGGAAAATTAGGGTAAAGAAAAACAAATGCCCAAATCTAGAAGGTAGAACCCCATCCACAACAAAAGATTCAAGAACAAGAAGAAAAAGGTTTTGATCTCAAGTTGGAATGCAATGGAAGAAGAGTCTAGCCACTCCAAGGAAAAAGAGAGTGGCGTGGCTCTCATGGCCATTGAGGATGGTGAGTCCATTACTTCGGAAGAAGTAAGTGACTCAGATTAGGAAAATGAGCTTGAACTTCTTATAGAAAAATCAATTCATAGTCCAAGTAAGTATAATAAAAAATTAAATGCTCAAAAACATGAGATTACAAAGCTCAAGAGTGAGTTTGTTGCCTTGAAGGATGCAAATGAAAGCCATGTGGCTAATGCTTCAAGGCAAAGTGGTGTAATTGATAAATTCTCTTGTAATAGGCAAGATTTTGAGAAGAAGAGTATTGAGTTAGAATAACAACTTAAAACCCTATCACAAAAGAACACACCTAGGAGGGAAATTTAGAAGAACAAGATAAAAAAAATGAAAAAAATTAGAAGTTCACTCTCATTCCTCACATTAGATGCCACTATCACAATGAGTTGGGTCATTGTGCCACATTTGCCAAATTAAAAACTCAAATGGCATCACATGGGTACCCAAAGCAACCAATACGGTAGTAGTAACCCACAAATCCACAGGAAAACAAGTTTGTATGCCCAAATCACCTAGCGGATCAAATATTTCCCTAAAGGGATCCAAGTGAATAGGATCTCTAAGGGTTGATCTTTTAGTGATGTAGGTATTTTTCTGAGCCAAGGCACATGGATCATAGATAGCAGGTGCTCGAGGTATGGATCTTAGATAGTGGGTGTTTAAGGTACATGACTGGAGATAAGAAGAAGTTCATTGAACTCAACTCAAGAGACGGTGGTCTTCAAACTTTTGGAGATAATAGAAAAAAAATCATCAAAAGAATTAGTAAAATAGGTACCTCAAACTCTTTCATATATGATGTCTATTATGTTGAAGGGTTGATGCACTATTTACATAGCATTTGTCAATTTTTTAATAAAGGAAACAAAGTCACTTTTGAGAAGGACAAATGCTTATTAAATAATGAAAATCATGAACTAGTTCTAGAGGGACAAAGAAATAAAAATCTCTATGATGCGAACATAGTAGACTTATCCTCAACTAGTGACATATGTTTGGGTATAAATATTGTTGAATCTTGTTGGAATATTTTTCATAAATTCAAAAATTTTTAGTTATAGTATAAGAGGCTAGGATGCACAGGAATATATTCATCAAATAAATTAGTAAAGAAAATCCTAGAGAGGGGACTACCAAATCCAAAATTTGTGAGAGAGAAACCATGTGATGTTTTCAAGGTTGGAAAACAACACAAAAACTCTTTCAAAGCTAAGAATGTAGTTTCCACCTCTTGACCTCTTCAACTAATCCACATGGATTTAGTTCGATCTACTCGAACCATAAGCTTAAATGGAAAGTGTCTCACCAAAGTGGTTGTAGATGACTATTCCATGTTCACTTGGGTAGATTTCCTAACACATAAGGATGATGTTTTTCTAGCCTTCAAAAATTGTGGAATAAATTTCAAAAAACAAGGTTTTAGCATTATCAAAATTAAGATTGGCCATGAAGGAGAATTTATAAATTCACATTTTGACGAATATTGCACACGACATGGCATAGACCATACCTTTTCAGTTCCTTGAACCCCACAACATGTGTTGTTGAGAGAAGAAATAGAACACTATTGAAATGGCAAGAGCTACACGACATGTGTTGAAGAACAAGTATGAAAGAGTTTTACATGACTCTCACAACAAGAAGTCTCACAAGAACCAGAATTAACATGGCAGAGTCTAACACGAGTCTCACAGAAGATTTTATTTCAAGGTTTTTTAGTTATGTTAGTCTTCTATTTATATTCAGTTGTTTAATTATTCCAAGACTTATTTTTTAGTGTTTAATTTTGAGTATAGCTAAGACAAGGGTAGTTTAATTGTAAGTGGATTCTACTTGTTTCCTTTATTATAAATAGAGGTTCATTATACTCAAATTACAACAAGTCGGTGGACTATTTCTCTTTTCCAAAAATTCAACATGGTATCAGAGTAGGCTCTATGAGTTCATTCGGTCAAGCAACAAAGATAATGTGATCATTTTATAATATATCATCTATAGTAGTTTAGGTTATTATTCTACATTTTTTCCCTTTCATGTCTCAGTATCCATTGTTTCATTGCCATCCACGCCACTATACTGAAGTTTTCATATTGAAGATTATATATTGACAAAAAGACCTTTGAGTCTAATATCCTACTCAAAAATAATTTTGGTAATTGAACCTTTCTACAAAGAAAAAAATTATATTTAAAGCAGCAAAGGTAAGACAATAATAGAGGTTCGAGCTGTAGCTGAAAGCTTTATCTTTCGAGGAATTTTATGCCACCAAGAATGAGAGTTTATATGGAGAATTATATGTCAAAATAAATATCTTTAAGTTTTATCAAAAAAATTCTCAATCTGAGTTTTCTAAAGGGGGATATCAATATCGTAAGAGTCAACAGCCATCCTAACCAAAGAAGAAAGACTGCTTAGTTTGGCTAGATTGACAAGTCCAAAATGTATCAGATTCATTATATTAAAGTAAAGTATATTTCATGAAGAATTTTTAAATTTGAATGAAATATATTGAAGTCTAGTTTCATAAGGTGCAACTTTTATGTCAATTTGATTTATATGTAAGGAGATATTCTCATTGGAGTTGGCAAGGGTCATGCAACAAAATGAAGCAAATCAAATGGTCATAAAAGATTCAAGAACAAATATTTGTATGTCCAATTTGGAATCAAATTAAAGCTCTTTGAGTCTAGTTTCTTGAACATTAAACCGTTTGTGATTCTAAAAAATAATCTTGGAGATATTGACATCAAAAGTACAAAAGGTCAATTCTACAAAAAATCTCTCATTTTCCTATTTTCTCTCGTATTATCTCTACATGATTTGACATGAATTGAGTTTCCTTTTCTCTTAGAGTTCTAGCTTTTTAGGAAAATTTCTCTTCTAAATAGAGAGTTTTGGTCAGTCTTAATCATTCCATGATGTGTTCATTCACGGTATCAATTTCCTATTTCGATGTTGTTTTTTATTTTTTTATTTTGTATTTTTGTTACTTTTTTGTGTATGTTTGGTATCCCCCAAAGTCATACTTGGTCAAATTTTTTAAGTTCTTCAGTTCGACCATTATAGTCTCCCCTATGTTTCAAAAAGAATGTCACATCCCAAATTCGTTTGGAAGTATGAGTGTTGCATAGTCGCCTTCTTCCAATTAAAGTTGTTTTTCTTCACTTGATCATCTTGTGTTTTTATCACTTCAAAGCAATGTCTAAACCCACAAACTAAAAAGTATAGGAGTGTGCCCAACATCAAGCTTGAGTCAAGTCTTTTATTCTTCACCCAATATGTAATTTGTATTTGAGCTACCCTTTAAAAGTGAGTAGTCTCTTTGTTTGGACTATTTTTCTGCCTTCAAAATTGAGTAGAGTGTGTTTCTGACTATGCCTATTTTGACTGACGTATGGAGTTTTTTCGTACGAATAGGAGTATTTTTCTTCTCTTGTATTGTGTTTTGTCCAAGCTCGATCACTATGTCTTTCTATCCCCAACTTGGGGGGGAAGTACAAAAAAGAGGCATGTTATTCCTCATGTTGTAGTAATTTTTATGTGACAAAAATATTCAAGAAAACAAAAGATGAAGTTTTTGCATCTATCAAGAATTTTTTTTCAGCAAAAGAAAATTGAATACCATGAATCTTTTTCATTGCAATTTGAAGTTGTAAACTCCATATTGAGGTAGAGTGTTGAAGAACAAATATGAAAGTCTCACATGACTCTCACAACAAGAAGTCTCATAAGAGCAATAACTAAAATGGCAAAATCTAAGAGGAGCCTCACAGGAGGAAGTCTCATAGAAGAGTTTATTTAAAGATGTTTTAGTTATATTGATCTTCTATTTATATTCAGTTTTTCAATTGTTCTAGGACTTATCTTTTAGTATTTTACTTTGGGTGTAACTTGGAAAAGGGTAGTTTAATTGTACTTGGATTCTACTTGTTTCCTCTATTATAAGTAAAAGCTCATTTTACTATAATTACAACAAGTCAATGAACTATTTCTCTTTGCCATAAATTCAACAACATGCATAACTCCACCAACATAGATCTAGTAGGTTACTCTGATGTCAATTTTTTTGAAAGCAAATTTGTCAGAAAGAGTACGAGTGGTAGTTTTAAATTACTTGGAAATATGGTTATTTCTTGGTTTTCCAAAAACCAACATTTAGTTGCCCTATCTACAATAGAGGCTGAGTATATACCTAATAGAAATCATTGTACGTAACTTCTATGGATGAGACACCAACTAGAGGATTATGGTTTAGAGTAAAATGAAATTCCAATCTATTGTGAAAACATGAGCACCATAAGTCTAAGTAAGAACCCAGTTCACCACTCTCGATCTAAAAACATTAAAATCAGACACATTTCATTCGAGAGCTGGTCCAAACCAAGGTAATTAAAATTGAATTTGTTACATTCAAAAACCAAATGGCGGATATTTTAACAAAGCCATTAGGACTTGGTCGGTTCTCTAACCTTCAAGGAAAACTAGGCATGTGCGACCCACCTCCATCTAAATAGGCTAATAAAAATTATGTTAAATGTAATATCCCATAAAATTCATGCTATGAAAGTGAAATAGAATCTCATAAATCATTTTTGCTCAATCATCATAAAGGATGATCGTTCATTGACTGCCAATGATTAATCAAACTTAAATGGCATAATCGATCAATGCCCTAGCAATAATCGATTGACTTAATGAGATAAATTGATCAATCAAATTACACTAATCAATCAATCACGGCAGGAACCGAGAATATGAAGGGTTTTAAGTGCCTTTTCAACTTCATTTCATCATTTTAACCCTTCACACTCATTGCACATAGCTCCAATGCCCACTTTTCCATGTTTTTTCTTAACCTTCTTGTTGATTTTCAGGTCTCCATGAATTTAGCTCATGGAGAAAAAGGGAGAAAGACCTATTGGGAGAAAACCAGAGGAAGAAGAGGTTATGGACTTCATGTCCGAAGCCTCCCCTGAAGCTCTATTTATAGGTTAATAAAAGTAATGTATTACAATAATACCCCTGAACTTAGGATTTAGGGTTTAGGGTTTTAACCCTATAAATTTAACTTAATTACAACAATGCCATCTCTATGAGATGACCCTTTATTACCATCCTGCCATCATTGTATGTGGGCCTATGGGCCTTCTCCTTGATCTATGGGCCTTGAACATGTCTTCAATATCTCTTGGATGCATTATGGGCTTGGGCCCATCTTCAAACACACTTGGATATGTAGGCATTCCTTGGTCATGTGGGCATGGGCCCTATCTTCCAACACTCTCCCTCAAGTTGGGGGTGAGCGAACAACACGAACTCCCAGCTTGCTGCAAATGATGTATAAAATATTTGTTATATAAAAGGGCACATCTTCCAATATGCCTTCATTTTCCAACACTCCCCCTCACGCTGGTGCTCTTGTTCATGAGGAATAACTGGCATAATATAAGTGAGAGTAAATCACTCCTAGCCGCTAAGACCAATACATATTCTTGTCTTAACTCATGTTGGATGTAGGGCACACTCCATCTTCTATAGGTAGTGTGTCTATCGGCATTGCTCTAAAGTGTCCACCTCCACCTCCGTGTCCCTCCATAGGACAATGACTCTCAAGTGGTAGAGTAATAAATGACATTAATGGGAGGAAGTGGACTTATTTATCATGGTGTCCCAATCCGGCACCGACTCTCATAATGTCCTAACCGTAATATTTTTGAGAGTCAAATAAATTATGGTATTAGCAAAGGTAATGAGGCCACCTCTTCTTCAATAATAATGTCTCATCCAAAGAGACACTATAGCAACAGCTAAAATGGGTTTGGGTCCATATAACACGAACCAAAATAATCCTTGTAAAATTGACCCAAAAAATAATCTAATGCAAATATTTGTACCAGATAATATATTGACCAAGGAATAATCTATCAATACTTCAAAATAATAATCCAATAATAGAAAAATTTATCGAGTCGTGCCGAGTCAAATAGTAGACCAATATATCTGAGTCGCTATAGAAATATGTATAAGCTTTGGTCCAGACAGGTATACCAAGGTAGAAAATAAGTGGCCCGAGTCACATGAACCCGGACCTAAGTTGACCCAGACTGAGTTGACTCAGTCCGAAGTGGTCTCGGTTGACTCGGTAATGAACAGAAGTCAAGCTTGATTGGCAAGTCCGTTGGGTTAACCCGCCCGGTCCAGGTTGCGGTTGAATAGGCATGTCCCGAATTTAATAAATCATGTTTCCTAAGTTAGGAAACCTGAAATATTTCCACAATATCACCTTCTTCTTCCTCTCGGCCGAACAGAGTGGAAGACCAAAGCTTTACAGAAGATAATTACGGCAAGATAGAGATGGCAATGAACCCATTTTGGAAAGACCAGCGAAGAATAACATCAATTTATGATCTTTGCCAACTTGGGATGGACAAAAGCGATGACATGATACCACACTATGATTTCCAAAAACTTAGCAGCAACGGTGTTCTGGCAGAAAATACGGCAAGAATATGGAAGAAACTTTCTATCCAGAGAAGAAGAGTTTCCGAAAAAATATTTCTGAAGATAGCCAGCAACAAAAGAAAACTTTCTGACTGCAACAGTGCATCCTTCTTCCTCTCAATTCCGAAGGATCGGCGCAAACAATCCAGAAACGGCAACTCAGTCCTGGCGCTTGGGAAACTCGGCGGTGATATAGCCAAAGGAAACTTGCAGATGAAGCTGGGAACCGACCGCTGCGATCTTCCAATACAAAGGCAACCATGGACAGCATCTAGAGGAAGAACACCAACAGGTGTTCAAGAATTCTTCCTCTCTGTCTACACGTGTTTCTCTCTTCACTAGTCTCTGAGATGGCAACCAACGGTGCCGGTCACCCTGACTAGGGCAACGGAAGGTCCAAACTCAGAAGCTCTCATGCAGACGTCAAGGTGCACCTATTGGCATGTTTGTTGTTCAACCGAGTTCACTCGGGCTGGATTCACTTGATAATCCGGAAAAAAAGTTATGAGAATCCGACGAAGTTATGAATGGGCAATCTGGAAAAAATTACAACTAAGGAATGTAGGTACTAAAAAATAAACACAAGAAAAAGAAAATTATGGGAAAAATGAAGGAGAATAAAAAACTATAGTCATAATCTTGAAAATCAAAGCTCTGATACCATGTTGATTTTCAGGACTCTATGAATTTAGCTCATGGAGAAAAAGGGAGAAAGACCCATTGGGAGAAAACCTGAGGAAGAAGAGGTCATGGACTTGATGTCCTAATCCTCCCCCTAATGTTCTATTTATAGATTAATGAAACTACTGTATTACAATAATACCCCTGAACTTAGGATTTAGGGTTTAGGGTTTAAACCCTAGAACTTTAACTTAATTACATCAATGCCATCTCTATGAGATGACCCTTTATTTAACATCTTGCCATCATTGTATGTGGGTCTATGGGCCTTCTCCTTGATCTATGGGCCTTGAGTCCATCTTCTATATCTCTTGGATGCATGGGTCTTCCTTGGTCTTATGGATTTGGGCCCATCTTCTAACACACTTAGATATGTGGGCATTCCTTGGTCGTGTGGGTTTGGGCCTATTTTCCAACACTTCTCTTGATTTATTCCATTCCCACAGCTCAAAACCCTCAAAAACGTGAAAACCTCTTGAGGTTCATATAACTTTTCCTCTTTGGGACTTCTTTTTCTTGATTTTTGAAGCTCCTATCATCATAACAAAAAGGTTGGTACAAAGAGGATGGCTAGAAAGGATACCTCGTCTGTGAGGAGGAATTTTGCAAGGAAATTCCACAATGGAGGGATCCTTTGCGAACTCGTAACCAAAGGAATATTTGAAGTCATTCACCTCCAAGAGCATGGTCGAGCCAACTAGACTCGACCTTGGGTTTTGCAATTGTCATGTGATGTAATAAAATCCATTGTGAAATCAACTCAATTTCATAATCACATTGAAATTTTATGAAATGGAAGGCCATAGAGCCACTTTGATTATAATTTGAATTTTTTTTCTTATGACATCAAGGGAGAGAAAGAACAAATTATGCTTGAAACTAAAAATTGAAAATCAAATATGCATAATTTTACAGGGAGCTTATTTCATAACATGAATTCACTCAAACTTTCATGCTCCTATGCCATGGGATTTTTATTATTTTGTTTTTTAATATTAAGTTTTTTTATCATAAAGAAAGGGAAACTATTGACCGAGAGTTGACTCCCGTCATTGATAATAACAAAACTTAATCGAGCTAGCAATTGCAATTTTAGCATTTAAGAGGCTAGTTTGGCTTGGGGAAACTATAAATACCCCACCAAACATTCCTTAAATAAGTTACTAAGCATTTATTTTTAAACCTACCATATTCAAAGTATTTAACACTTGAAATTTATCTCAGTCTATTTTGAGAGAAAAGGGGCCAACCACTTTGTAAAATTCCATTTTGTTTTTCAAAATTTTCTTTGTATTACAATCAATCAAGGTCCAAATTCACTTTAATCAATGCTTAAAAGTTGGAGGCTTGGAGATTCCAAAGGAGGAGGATGTCTCTCCACCAAATTCAAAGGCTGTAAGCTTTTTTTATCTTTTGTAGTATTTATATTTGTATTCATAGGTTGATCTATGACCTTAATTTTAGATAGAAGAGTTTGCTAGAGCTAGAATCTAAAAGAGGGTTAAAATATCTTTTGTGTAAATTTTAGCTATTAGAGCTAATTAGTGGAATTTCTCAAACAAGGGTTCTTCGGTTGTGAATAACAAGGAAATATTGATAAAAAAAAATATCCTTGTGTTGATTATGGTGTGTGCGTATTTTATTATACTATTGCTTTAAATTTTAATTTACTATAGCTTTAAAGTTTAATTTAGAAAAATTTTGTTTAAAATAAAAAAAAAATCAATTCTCCTCTTCCACTCACCCCCTCCCCACCCCCCCCGTCTCACACCCTCTTAAGCCACCTAGACCAACACTACTTCCCCTACATAATTATTTCAATTACATGATGTTTTTGAAATTTCCTTTGTTTTTAATATGTATCAGTCAAATAACCAAAAGGTTTAATTACTCCATAACGTGTACCCAACTCATTGTGTTTTTTAGGATCTATAAACAAAGAAAGTGATTATGGAGCCAAAGAGCAAGGAGCTCTCTACTTCTTTGACAAACCAGCCTTCACTGTCACAACAAGTTCACAAGAAAAGGCTCTCCAATGGCATAGTAGACTGAAATACCCTTTTTTACCCTCTCTACAGGCACAATTCCCATCTTTTAAACCAATATCTAAATTACTCCTATGAAGTGTGTCACGTCACAGTCAAAGCCAAAGTCATCATTATTAATGATGTACTACAGTGAAATGGTTATTCTTGATGAGAGTTAGATTTGAAGCCTTACCTATTTTTAAATTATTATTTTCCATGATTTCAACCCAATTCAGCTCTAAACTAAAAATTCTTCATTCTGATAATGTCAAGGAATTTATTTTTGTTTAATTTCAAAAAACTTTAATGAGAATGGCATTATTCATCAAACATCATGTGTTTACACTCCACAAAAAAAATGGATTGGCTGGAAGAAAACTAGGCACCTACTTGAAGTTGTTCAAACCCTACTATAGTGTATGAATGCACCTCAGTTTTATTAGTTGGATGTTGCTCTCACTACATGTTTTCTTATTAATTATTTGCCTTCTTTAGTTCTTAATAATATGTTGCCATTATCCATGCTCTTCTATGATGATGATTTTTTTCCCCTTATACAAATTAGTTGGCTCCTAAGGCTATCAAATGTATTTTCTTGGGCTATTTCTCATACTCAAAAAGGATATATGAGCTATAATGCCTCCACCTAGTTTCTCTACTTCTATAGGTATTCTCAAGCCTATAGTGCCATTAAAAGTCCATTTAGTACAAGTACATAAAACAACCTTCAACAACCTCCTGCTCAGCTAAACAACCTCATGTGAAGCCTACAAATCCTCCTTATATTAGTTCTTCTTCTCCTTCTCCTATTATTTTTGGTCATCTTATGACAGTTGACACATAGCTCATCCATAATGGTGAGCAACAAAAGAAGAAATGACAAGACTTTATGGAAACTAAACATGGTCATTCCTGATCCTACCACTACATAAAAAACAAATAGGGATATTTAAATGGGTATTCATAAGTAAACACAATCCATATGGCACCATTGCAAGACTCAAAGAGGGAGGAGGTGAGAAGGGGAGAGGGGGCACAGCGGTGGAGTGGTTAGTCAACAATGAACTTGAAATGAAGTTCACGCTCATCACATAATTCATTCAATTAGGCCGTTAGTGGTGAATGATGCTGGCACTCATTTGAAAACAGCAGATCATCTACTCAGGCAAAAACGGTGGAAATGGGTTTTAGGCTGATTTTCCAAATCTTTCACTTGAAGCCGCGCACAGGACATGTCTTTGCCTCCCCCAACCAAAATATTTTCTATCATTTGTGTTGTTCTCCCTCTTGGCGTTCCTCTGGCAAAAAACTTTTTCTTCTGCTCCCTGCTTCCTCTCATCGTGTTCCTCTCTCGTCTTCTTCTCCCTTTGTATTCGAATCTCTTTTCTCCCTTCTGCGTCTTCGCAACTCCTCTCCTTGTCTCTCTCGTCCTCCCTCTCCCTTCTCCCTCTCTCTTCTCCCTCTCGGCCTTTCTCTCTTCTCACTCTCAGCCTCCCTCTCCCCTCTCGGCCTTCCTCTCTTCTCACTCTCAGCCTCCCTCTCGCTCTTCTCTTTTCCCCTAAAACTCCTCCCGATTTTCTTTTATTTAACCCATTTAGGTTTCTATTTCCTTCAATTTCCCCATTTCAGCATCAATCTCTTTGATTCCACTTTGATTTCCCTTGATTTTCCCATTTGGATTCGATTTTGACATTGGATTTTGATTTTCCCCAAATTTCAGAAGGTAACCCTAAACCCTAATTTTTTTATTATTAATTTAATGTTGTATTTGATTTAATCATAATTTTTTGTGTGCATTATTGGTATTTATTGTTTAGTTTCTCCATAATTTCGGATATAGAGTTAGGGTTTATGGTATTTAGGGTTCATTTTTGTCTTTATGGTTTAGGGTTTAGGGTATTTAGAGTTAGGGTTAAGATAGGGTATAATTTTGGCTTTTGGCTTAGACTTTAGGGTTTATGGTATTTAGAGTATGTTTACGGTAGAGTTTAGGGTTTTTAGGGTTAGGGTTTTTTTTTAAGCACAGTCTAGGTAGGGTCAGGGTTTAGGGTTTAGGATTTAGGGTTTGGGGCTTTTAGGGGGTTTAGTGTAAAAAGTTTATGGTTTGGGTTATGGAATTTGGGTTAGGGTTTAGGGTTTAGGGGCTAATGGAGAGTAGGTTTAGGGTTTAGGTTTTAGGGGCTAAGGTTTAGGATTTAGGGTTTAGGGTTTATGGTTTACGAGGCTAATGGGTGGGTTGAGTCTAGTTCAAACTAGGCTGAGTCGCCAACACGGTCGTCCATTATCCAATGAAACCCGACCTCCATCACTAATGAGGTACGATTTGCTGCGAAGTCATATGGAGCTCTACCAAGGGTGTTTGGCGAATTTGGACTTGATGAGTGTGGTTTTACATTGTTCTTGTCATCTGCAGCTAATTGTTTGATTAATTTTTAAATGTTATAGAATGTTGTTGAATAATTTTGAATGGAATGATGTTGCCATGTGGTGAGGAGATTCGAATAGTTTATAAATATCCACCACGTGGTTTTTTCTTAAGTTCTTATTTGTGCTTCCATGTTTCCCTATTTAATATGACAGGTAAAGTTTGTCTGATAATTTTTTTTCATGATGACCATCTCGGATTTGGAAGCATGAGGTGTATATGGACTGTGTCAATAAGTTCACTGAAGACGCAGTTAATAAAAAAGTTGTTGAACAACTCAAGAATAGAACAAGATCATGGAAGAAAACTTACCAAATAGTAATGAGTTGTCTCAAAACTAGTGGGTTCGGCTAGGATGCAACCACACAACGAGTTACTGCATGTTATTCATTATGGCAAGACTACATCTAGGTCAGTAAATCATACTATACTGCAAAATATTTTGTATGTTTTTCGCTTTGTTAGAACTCTCTATCGACAAGTCTAAAAGATGATTCTTGCTTGTAGGAGCATAAAGATGCTGGAAAGTATAGACGTGAAGGATGCCCGCTTTACGACAAATTGTCTTTGGTAGTGGGAAACTCAATAGCTATGGGGACAATAAGTCAAACTAGTGTAGACATGTGCAATGATGTCTAACGTGAGTTAGAAAATTCACCCTTGGATGTGCTCAAGGATGTCGATTTAGATAGGGATACGCCATCAGCATTCTTTAGCGGAATGAGTCGGCAGCAGATCAGTCTAAAAGTGGTAAACTGTCAACTTCAACTCGTCGTAGAAAGAGATCCAATATGTCCACTTATGACACTTTTGTATTATTTGATACAATGAAGTAAATCATCGTGGCATTTAGTGAAGCTATCAAACCTAAAGATGGTAAAGTCGGAGATAAATGGTTCAAAGCCCACATGGAAATCCCGGACCTGCCAAAAATTTTGAAGTTTCACGCTCCTCGATGGTTGGATACGAAAACTAAGTGGGACATGTTTACGAAGCTGTTAGTGGAAGAGGGGCTCGAGTGGCTTCAAGATTATGCTAGTGAAATGTTGTAATGAGTTTTAAGTATTGTGTCTACTTTTGGGACGAATTTTTTGAATTTTAATGCTGTTTTTTTAATTATGACATTTTAAGACTTAATATTGATTAATTATGAATGTCATTATGGCTTTCATGGTTGTTGGTTTCTTATTGTGTGGATGAATATTATGGATGTGTGATTGGATATGGTTCTATAGAGGTGTGATTGAAAATAAGTAACGATCGAAGATAGGGGTATGTTTGTGTTTATGACTTTTAGGAAGAAAGATGAATTATTTTTGTAGTTGTCATTGTGCTTGTGGTGATTGTATTTGCAGGTTTCCATGGATATTAAGAAAGACAAAGAAAAGATTGTAAGTATGTTAGCGTTCACATATATGTTTTACACCATGGGATGGCACTATCTCAACCACTGGAATAGAGGTGCACCACATTCCTATGGGATTGGTGGTCCTATTTATTTGCAAAAGGCATTAGATAAATTTCCTATTAAATTTTTAAAAGTTTATAGGATGC
Organism: Aristolochia californica; assembly: GCF_029961685.1. NCBI lineage: Eukaryota > Viridiplantae > Streptophyta > Magnoliopsida > Piperales > Aristolochiaceae > Aristolochia > Aristolochia californica. The sequence continues at coordinate 16,831,132 of NW_027181881.1, read as the reverse complement.
ATCAAATCGTGTTTCACAAATTGGCAGAGATACTTGATAGTAAAGGATTTTTATCAATCACCAAGACCATTTCAGTGGAAGAACAACTTGCATATTTTCTCCTAATTGTTGGTCAACAACAATCATATAGTGTCATAGTAGAGATTTTTGATAGATCAAACTGGACCATAAGTAGGTGTTTCAATAAGGTGTTGAATACTATTATCAGACTTCAATCTGATTACATCGAACGGCCATCAGAATGCACTCACTCAAAGGTTTTAAACTATCCAATGTTTTATCCGAATTTTAAAGTAACATCACTTGCCTTCTAATGAACAATTTTAGATTAATTTACAAAGTTATTTTTTATTAAATGGAATGGTATAATTAGGATTGTATTGGGGCTATTGATGGAACTCATATTAAAGCGAACATCCCACTTGAAGAACAACAAAGGTTCTGGAATAGAAAGTGCTATCTCTCACAAAATGTGATGGCAGCATGTACATGTAACATGCAATTCACTTATGTACTTGTTGGATGGGAGGGATTAGCAGCTGATTCCCGTGTACAGAAGGATGCATTGACTCACGAAGATAAACACCTGAAGGTAAATGATATTTTTTTATTCAGTATCTTTTTATCTATTATTATCTTCAATTATTTTATGTGAAATATATTTTGTATTGTAGTAAATATTATCAAGTCGATGTTGGTTATGCAAATATGCCAGGATTTTTGGCACCATATCTAGGAACTCGTTATCATCTAAAAATTTGGAGACAACCTTCCTAGAAATGATAAAGAGTTATTCAACCGAAGGCATTCATCTTTGAGGAATACTATTGAACGAACTTTTGGTGCTTTAAAAGATCGATTTCAAATGTTGAAAGGCGCTCCTCCGTTTTCTTATAAGATCTAGATTAAAATTGTAATAACTTGTTGCATATAACATAACTATATTCGTAAAGATGATTACAATGATATGTTTGAATCGGATGATGATTCAACTGGTGAGCTTGGTGGAGGAAGTGATGAAGTTAGATTAGCTGGTGTTAATGATGATGAAGATAGTGATGGTAGCGATTATCTTGTGGATGAAGACAGCCAATCAACAAACATGTGGAGGTTGCGTGCATTAAAATCCACATAAGCCGCACAATTTCGAGACGCCATAGCAACTAGCATGTGAAATGATCATTGATGGTTGTATTTTATTGCTTTTGAACATGTATTTTGTCATTCATATGTACTAAACTATTAAGTTGATGATTTTAATATTAAATGCATGAACCCGTTGTTATATTCCAAGGCATAAACGTTTGCTTTTATGCTGTAAATTGTGAACTATTACGAGTCACTTGATCCATTTTCAAACATTTTTTTTAAGTTTTAATTTTATATATATGTTATTAATAATCTATCCGAGGTGATTAATAAAATAAATATATTATTTTATTTATTATATTCATTAATATTATTACTATATTAAATTATAAATTTATGACTGGTAATTAAAATATTGTGAAAGAGAAAATTTGATCAATTATTTTGGTCAAATTATCCCATTTTTATAATTAATTAAAATAATTATTTTTATTTTTTAACAATATATTATTAATTAATAGTACTAAAAATAGACATATATTGTGTTATTTAAAATATAATATATTTATTTACTTAGTTATTTTATTTTTATTAATTTATTAAATTAGTCATTTTTAATGTTAAAAAATATCTTATGTTTTAAAAAATTAATTAATTTATTTATTATATTCACTTTTTTATTTTTAATTATTTATTTATTTTTTATAATTTATTATAGTCATACGTAATCATTATATTATTTTATAATAAACTGTAATCATTAACAAATATAATATAGTATTTCATTAATTAATATATTAATACATTTTAATACTATATTAAATCATTTATTAGTGTAGTAACCATGTTTGTTTTGGTTAATTATCTATTTAGGTATCTTTTCTATTTAAGCATATTATAAAAAATTACTCATTCTCTTGTTTACATCATATTTTTTATTTTAGGGCACTAACACCAGAATCTGTTTTCCAGTGCACATGAACTCGTCTACAATAACACCCAAGGATGAGTTGAAGTTGAATCAATTCATTGCATTGAATTTGAAGTCTAACTTCAACTTCAATTTGGTCCTTACGCCAAATTGATGTAAAAAAACATTTCTTAACAATAACATTCAAGAGGAGATTTATATGAATCAACTACTTGGGTTTGTGGCTGAGAGGGAGTTAGTGTGTAATTTATAGAAATCGTTATATAGGCTAAAACAGTCATTACGAGAGCACGTTCTGATAAAAAACAGTAGAGCAATGCTATGATTTGGTTTTAATAAAGGAGTTGTTCTTCTATCTGTGTATGTAGATGATATCATTGTGACAATAAGTGATTCAGAAAGCATCAACCAAGTGAAAGGAAGGTTGTGTAAATAAATCCAGATAAAAGATATGGGACTCCTCAAGTACTTCATTGGTATTGAAGTGCTAAAATCAAGGTATGGCATTGTCTTATCACAAAGTAAATATGTGAGAAATAGGAATGTGCTATGGTCCCTAGCCATGGATCTAGTAACTCGGCAAGATAATTGTGAATCCAGCACGTTATGGGGGTTCTTGATCAAGGTTATGAAGCAAAGACTTGCTTTTCTCTTCCTGTTATCATAATGCTTGAAAAGGAGTTTCCTTTTCTTAGTCTTCTACGTAACTAGAAGACTAATTGTGTTGTTCTTGACCAAAACAAATGAAACCCCTTTTAGACTCACGTCAAGGATGTAGGGTTTCTCTTGAAGACGCTATTGTTCACGTAAGAAAGGTTATGATCCCCTAACCCTTCTACACTCGGAAAAGAGGTTAAAGTTTCCTCTTTTGATATGTTGTTCGAGTGTCCAACCCAAACACCTTGTTCGGATTGAAGGCAAAACCCTTCTTTCTTGCTGCTATATCGTGGAAGAGGCTAAAGCCCTCCTTAAACTCGGAAAAGAGTAATTACAACCCCTTCCTCCCTTGATCTCGAATAGTCTCAATACAAACAGAATTCAAAGATGAAAAGAATGAAAGATCAAATCAAGAACCATACCTTGGAGCTCGTCAAGGAGACCTCCCAACCCTAGAGCTCGTCAAGGAGAACTCCAAACCTTGTTTAACCTAATTCCAGACTTGTCTTTTCTCTATTTCCTTACCCTTTAAATAGGGTTTTGACGTCATAAGTGTTTTAAGGCTAAAAATGCCAATTCTGCCCTACATCCTTGCTCATTACATAATTAATGAAAAATTAAACTGAAAGCAGTATAAAATATGAAAGTTAAACTAGTGAACTCAATGAGTCATTGCCTCTTCCTTTGGGTGACTCGATGTGCTATGGAGTCCACAACATCTGCCTCCCCTTGGAGAAAGAGCTTGTCCTCAAACTCATAAGTTGGGTAGAACTGTTTGAAGTTGTCGAGCCGCTCCCATGTAGCTACTTCAGGGTTTGTATTCGTCCACTGAACTAGAATCTTCCACTGGTTGGCGACCAAACGGGCGCGTAATACCGCAGAGGGTGTCAGAATGACGTGTCCATTGTCCACTGGAGTAGGACAGGAGTGGTAGGCGGTGACCCCGTATATGGTTTCAAGAGGGAAACATTAAACACATCATGCAGCTTTGCCGTGGCTGGCAGTTGTAGTTGATAGGACACCTGTCCCACGAGCTGAATAATCGAAAAAGGCCCAAAAAACTTGGGGGAGAGCATGTGGAGCGATGGTCCCGCAATGGACTGCTGGCGGTATGGTTGTAAGCGTAACCAAATAGTCCCCTACCTCGTATGAAACATCACGGTTTCCCTTGTCGTAGTCACCCTTCATGTGATCCTGAGGCCGTTGTAGGTGGTCTGTAATAGTTTGTAATACATGGTTTCAATCCATGAGTGCCTGATCAATGGCGTCCACACGGGTGGAGCCTCTAGCATAAGAGAGAAGGCGAAAGGGATCCCGTCCATAAAGAACCCTTAAAGGAGAGGATTGCAAAGCGGAGTGGAACGAAGTATTGTAACAGTATTCTGCCCATGGTAGCCATTGAACTCATTGCTTCGGACGATCGCCAACAAAGCACTGTAGATACATTTCAATGGTGAGATTAACCACCTCGGTTTGGCCATCTGACTGAGCATGATACATGGATGAAAACTTCAATTTTGTGTCGCTCAATCAAAAAAGTTCCCTCCAGAAAGTGCTTGTGAATACCGCATCCCGATCACTGATAATAGATTCTGGTATGTCATGTAATCGTACAATATGCTCCAGACAATTATGTGCCACTCATGATGTTGTATATAGATGAGCCATCGGAATAAAATGGGCATACTTGGAGAACCGATCGACCACCATGAATAAAAGTGACTTCCCGGCTTACAGTGGAAGACTCTCAACAAAATCCATGGAAATATTGGCCCATACCTAGGTAGGGAGGGCGAGAGGCTGGAGAAGACCTTCAGGACTCAAATGATCGGTTTTATTGTGTTGACATACCTAGCAGGCTGAAACATAGTTCACAATGGAAGTCTTCATAGCCTGCAAATAAAAATCGGATCAAAAGCACAACAAAGTTTTCTGAATACCTTCATGTGTACTATCATGATAAGCTGAGAGAATAGTTGGAATCAAATCGAACGTGTGGGGAGGTAAATCCAATGTTTATAACAAATAAGTGAATCCTGGATGGACCACTTAGAATCCATAGTCCCCTGTGTAATCTTTCTATGGAGCTCCTATAGGACAGGAAGAGTGATAAGTGCATCACGCACCAAATCTAGGATGAGGAAATGAGGCTAGCTAACTGCATATATGAGCTGCTGGTGTTCAAAACGCCTGGACAAGGCATCTGCTGCCTTGTTTAACCTCCCCGCACAGTACTCCACCGAGAAGTCAAAGCCCATTAACTTATTGATCCAATACTGTTGTGGCGAAGTCGTGAGGTGTTGTTCCAGTAAGAACTTGAGACTATAGTGATCAGTACGGATGAGAAATGCACGGCCCCATAAGTAAGGCCGCCAGTGTTGGACCGCCTTGGCCAACCCAATTAATTCCCGTTCATATACAATTTGTGATGACGAGCTGCCAACTGTCGGTTGAAATAAGCAATGGGGTGTGACTGCTGTTGTAAGACGGCCCCAATGCCCCCACCAGAAGCGTCCCACTCAACCACAAATAAGTCTTTAAAATTTGGAAGTTGTAAAATAGGGGTGGAGGCGAGAGCACTTTTGAGGGCCTCAAAGGACCGTGTGGCCTCCTCATTCCAATGAAAGGATTTCTTCTTAAGGAGATTTGTCAAGGAACCTGCCAGAGGACCGTAATTCCGAATGAATTTACGGTAATAGCCTGCGAGACCCAAAACTTTGTGCAAAGCTGAGCAAGACTAAGGTTGTGGCCACTCGCGAATTACCTGAATCTTCTTGGGACCAACAGTTACCCCCTCATGTGATATAATGTGGCCGAGGTAAGCCACATGAGATGCCGCAAAGGAGTATTTGGACTTCTTCAAATAGAGCTGATGTGCTCGTAATAATTCAAACACAATCCGTAAATGCGTTAAATGCTCTTCTCTGGACTTGCTATATATGAGTATGAATTTCCGAAGATAAGTGCTAAATACCTAGTTCATCAGTGCTTGAAAAGTTGAGGGCGCATTTGATAACCCGAATGGCATGACCACAAACTCAAAATGGTCGTGATGTGTGTGGAATGCAGTCTTCTCAATCTCAGAGGGGTGCATGCGAAGCTGATGATATCCACGACCCATGTAATTCATCTAGGAGCTCCTCCACTACTGGAATCGGGAACTTGTCCTTCACTGTCTGCGAGTTTAATTCCCAATAATCAATACAAAATCGCCATGTGCCATCATGTTTCTTCACAAGCAATATGGGTGAAGAAAACGGGGACCGGCTGCTGCAAATAAGGCCCTGTTGTAACATCGCCTGGCACTATCTCTCAATTTCGTCTTTCTGTAGGTGTGGATACCGGTACGGTCGAATGACCACCACATCAGATCCTGGTTTGAAACAGATCCGGTGATCACAGTGCCTCTAGGGAGGCAGCCCGGAAGGCTCATGGAAGAGGTCGGCGAACTCGTCAATAAGATTATCAAGAGTGTTGTCCAGAATGTCCGGGTCGTGCATAGAATGAAGGTGAGGTGGTTTGTCCACTTGACTCCCTTGTAGGAGCACTTGGCTACCGCGCAAGACAAAACTCATTGTTAAAGTAGAGAAGTCCCTCATAATTTGTCCCAATGTTTGTAACCATTTAATGCCCAATACCATATCAAACCCGGCCATAGGAATGACAAAAAATTCAGCATGAAATAAAGTAGTACCAATGGAAAAATTTACGGCCTTGCTGATCCCATTGCTAGGACCTTTCTCCCCATTGGCCACTGAGACTATGGCTGTCGGATGTGGAAGGATTTGTAACTGTAGATGCTGAGCCGCCGTTAAACTGAGAAAATTGTGGGTACTCCCTGAATCCACTAGTCCCACAAGTTCCCTATCGAGGACCTGAGCTCTGACTTGCATAGTTTTGGGCGATTTCTGCCCAATAATGGCATGCAAAGATATTTCCGGTGGTTCCTCCTCTATAATCTCATCTATATCATCTAGATTACCTACTTCATCCACTTCAAGCCAAAACAACCTTTGGCACTGGAAACCTGTCTGATACTGTTCATCACAGTTGTATCACAGATTCTTGGATCGCCAATCTGCCATCTCAGCACTTGTCAATTTTTTTATATACTGGGGTGGAGGATTACTAGATCTTGTATCAGCTGTCATAGTGTTACCCGGAGTGTTTCTCGAAGGAGGTAATGCTGACTGAAACACCTGAGGAGGAGTATTTCGTCGTCCTTGCCAGGTGGAGGAAGTGCTCTGCTCCCCTTGCCATGCTAGCCTTCTATGCTGGACTTTCTGTCGAAGTTCCAATGCCCGAGCTAGATTCATTGCTCTGGCTAAGTCGACAGGTGCATGTAGCTCCACCTCTAGTCGTAAGGACTCATTAAGGCCTGCTGTAAATAAATTTACCTGCTAGTCCACCCGAACCATCCGGCCTGCTCTTGCTAATTTTTCCTGGAACTGTTTTTGATAGAGCTCCATTGAACCAGTTTGGTGTAACAACACCAAATCCCCCAAAGGGTTGCTATGAGCCGGAGGACCAAAACGCATAGTGCACAATTCCTTAAACTCTTCCCAATCTACCAATAATCTATTTGACTCAACTTGATGATACCAAAGTTGTGCTTCCCCCAGTAAGTGGAAAGCGGCCAACCCTACCATATCATTAGCTGTTGTTCTTTGATGGCTAAAATATTTTTCACACCTATGCAACCAAATCAAAGGATCTTCTGACCCATTAAAAGCAGGGAAATAAAGTTTAGTATACCTGGGTACGGTGCCTCCTCCTTGGTTGAAGTGTCCCTACTGGCAAGGAAAACTAGTGCGCCCAACAAACTCATCTCCCCCTCTGTTATGTGAGTTGTCCTCTCCTCTTTGTTTCAGAATTGTGTTCCTTCAAGTCGTTAGACCAGTTGTTATACTGTCCATCCTCCCATTCAGTCTCTCAATCTCGAGATTTATTCTAGGAAACATCTCCATGATTTGAGCAAATTTTCTCTCATTCTCTGCCAGACCTCTGAGCATCAACTCCCTTAATTCACTATTGCTGATCTCCGCCGTGTTACCCTGCTCTAATACCAAGTTGTTATGGTCCCAACCCATGGATCTAGTAACTCGGCAAGGTAATTGTGAATCCAGCATGTTATGGGGGTTCTTGATCAAGGTAATGAAGCAAACCCTCCCTTTTCTCTTCCTATTATCGTAATGCTTGAAAAGGAGTTTCCTTTTCTTACTCTTCTATGTAACTAGAAGACTAATTGTGTTGTTCTTGACCAAAACGAATGAAACCCCTTTTTAGACTCACGTCAAGGATGTAGGGTTTCTCTTGAAGACTGCTATTGTTCATGTAAGAAAGGTTATGATCCCCTAACCCTTCTACCCTTGGAAAAGAGGTTAAAGTTTCCTCTTTTGATATGTTGTTCGAGTATCTAACCCAAACATCTTTTCTCCCTTATTCGGATTGAAGGCAAAACCCTTCTTTCTTGATGCTATATCGTGGAAGAGGCTAAAGCCCTCCTTAAACTCGGAAAAGAGTAATTAAAACCCCTTCCTTTATTGATATCGAATAGTCTCAATACAAACAGAATTCAAAGATGAAAAGAATGAAAGATCAAATCAAGAACCATACCTTGGAGCTCGTCAAAGAGACCTCCCAACCCTAGAGCTCATCAAGGAGAACTCCAAACCCTGTTTAACCTAATTCCAGACTTGCCTTTTCTCTATTTCCTTACCCTTTAAATAGGGTTTTGACGTCATAAGTGTTTTAGGGCTAAAAATGCCAATTCTAGCCCTACGTCCTTGCTCATTACATAATTAATGAAAAATTAAGCTGAAAGCAATATAAAATATGAAAGTTAAACTAGTGAACTCAGTGAGTCATTGCCTCCTTCTTTGGGTGACTCGATGTGCTATGGAGTCCACAACAGAATGTTGAGTTGTCATCCTATAAACACTCCTATAGACACAATGTGACACGATTTGGTGGTTCTAGAGAAGATGTAGATATTGGAAGATACCAAAGATTGGTAAGAAAACTGATATATCTTATCATAACCTTAACTGACATTTCCTTTATAGTAAGTGTTGTTAGCCACTACATATATAAACCTCAAAGTTCCCACAAGCAAGCCTTTGAAAGAGTCCTCTGGTACGTGAAGAAATTTATGGACATGGTCTCCTATAAAAATGCCATGGACATGTTGATATTCACAATTTGCTGATATTGTTTGGTTCTCTGGGTGACAGGAAATCTACCTCAGGTTATTGCAGATTGGTATGAGGTAACCTAGTAGCTTGGAAGAGTAAGAAGAAAAATGTGATTGTACGATCCAGTGCAAAAGCAGAATACAAAGCCATAACACATGTAGTAAGTAAAATGGTATGGATCAAGTCCATTCTCTCTGAACTTGGATTCAGCAAAGACAATCCAATGAAACTCCATTGTGATAATCAAGCTGTCATTCATTGTTTTTTACACCATCTTGAGGGAGTATTGGAAGATAAGTGAGAAGAGTGGTATTATTGTAATTTAATATAAGATTTATCCCTATTTTTTCAGCATTTATAATGAATGGAATTAATGTAATTTTGCACCTAGAACTTTTATATAAAGTAAGGACATGAGGGTTAGGGTATCATTTAGAAAAACCCTAACCTCCTTCCTCTTTTTCCTCTCTCACTGGAGCTCCTCAAACTCTTCCTCCTTCTTTCCTCTCTTCTTTTTCGTATGCAACTCACTCACTCTTTTCCTCTTATTTTCTCTTATTCAAAGGTTCTCAAATGATGTATTAGTGGAATCATAAGATTCAATAGTTCCTCCCAAAGAGATTAAGCGTGTTCCGACACCTCATCTAAAATGAATAGCCAAGTTAGAAAGTCTCTTTATCAACTAATAAACCTAAGATCATTCAATTTATTGATCTATATGAGTGTCTTATTTAATACTCATGTGTAGGCTCTCTTTCTGGCTCCTACACTAGATAATTCGGGTGGAGCCTTACATATGAGTCCTAATTTTTTATCATGTTAAATTAGGTCTAAGGCCTATCTTAGATTGACTAGTAAAGTTAAGAAGCTTCTTCCCTAACTAATAAACCCAAAATCTTTCTATTCTTTGCGACTTCTATATGTTAATAGTTTGGGTAGAGACCCATGCACAAATACTTGTTCTGATAGCATGTTAAATTTGGGTCCAATACTCATACCAAAATGTATCTAAGTCGAGAAACTTCTTCCCAAAAAATAAATCTAAGATCTTTATACTCATTGATCTATATGAGACTATTCTTTAACATTCTCCAGACTTAATAAGAAGCCAAATCTTCTGGTCAAGTGTCATAGTGGCCAACAACAGAGTGGAGGCACTAGCTCACTATGGAGGATCAAATCAATTTGTCTACATAACTAACAATGAATTTCTATAAATATCAAATTGAAGGACCAAATGAGAGGAAAGTGTTAGAGAAATGAGTAAAATCATGATGATCTGTATTATTTTGATGACAATACAATGAGTAGATTGAAATTTTGCTATTAATGTTGTTTTAAATGTATGTTAGACACATGCCTTTCAGCATAGATTTATGTGGTCTATGAAAAAAATCTCAAGTCAAGACAATGAACAATCAAGTTGCCAAGTAGAGACCTGAAGCAAAAATTCATTGAAGTAATATTACTATGAAGAAAAAGTTTTATGAAAAATAAGCATAAAGAATTCAAGACCTATAGTCTAAGCAAAATAGAAAAATCTCAAAAACTCTAGCTCCGTAAGAGGATGATCCTGAAGATTTTGAATCTTAGAACTAAGTATCTTTTCAGCATTAGGACATGCAGTATTTTCTGAAATCATGTTTTCAAGTTTATTCAAATTTTTTTGAATGTTTTATTCACTTTGAATTGTCCTATATCATGCTTAGATATTATTTGTCATGATTGATCACCCACTTAACAATGTGATCATATAGAATGTATATTGCTAATATGCCAATATACATTGCCAATAACAAATTGATCATCCTCAAACCAGCTAAGTAGGACTTACAATGCATGTTCGATCATTCTTTATGGAGCATGATTGATCATATAGAATGTTGTTATGCAAGAATTATAAGGCATGGTCGATTATCTTATTGGCATTGTTCAAAGTGGGGCCAAGCCCACAAGCTCAAGGCTAGTCAGCCCACACGTCTAAGTGATTGCATATGGTTAGAATAGGATATTTTCCATAAAGATGGCATAAAGGTGTAACTACTTGTTATTTTTATGTCTCTTCTTTTATCAAGTTGTATCCCTAAGGGCATTGTAAAGCTATAAAAAAGGCATTGGCTAAGAGGTAGAGCATTGAAGCTCTCCCCTCTTTTCTCAAGAAATTCGTCCAGCCTCCCTCCTCTCTTGGTTGGCACACCTTCTTCTCCCTTAATCCAACTCTCACCATCTTGGTTCATTCCTTCTCCTTCTCCTTCTCCTCTCCTTCCTCTCTTCTTCTTCTCCTTCTTCGTTGATCTAAAGTCCTCCACATGGGATCCTAAATTCTATATGGTATCAGAGCAAGGATTTTAGGATCCCTTTTGATGAAGTATACAAAGAATTATTTATGACCTTTGTTCAAGAATTTTTTCATGAAAGAAGGAGTCCAGCCATGAAGAGATAAGTCAATTTTGGCATTATTTACTTACTCTTTCATTATTTTTTGAATTCCTGATTTCAAAATTACAACAAGTCAAGATAATCTTCATATGAGAGGTTGTGAATATTTATCTGTTATGACTTGTTGGAAGATAGGTCAAAGCCCACACGACCAAGGAAGGCCCACATATCTAAGAGTATTATAAGATTGGGCAACACGACCAAGGAAGGCCCACAAGATGGGACCAAGCACCTAAGAAGAAGGACCCACCATGACTACCACGAGATGGCTTCCTTATCACATAAGTTGGAAGATCAAGGACTCACAAAGGCATCTTTATCTTATGGTCACGTTCTAGAAGAGTTCTAGTTTGAGTTTTGTTTGTATTTTATCTATATTGAGTTATTTAATTATGCTAGGACTTATCTTTAAGTGTTAGAGTTTGGATGTAATTGGGACAAATAATATTATTGTAATTGGACTCTACTACCTTCTTCTATTATAAATAGAGGTACATGTACTCTGATTATAATAATTTAATGAAGTCAATGAAGTATTTTTGTTAAGCACCTAGCCACTACTACCCAAAAGACCGATCTATTAGGAGTAAAAGACATAGGTACTTAACCCAGGATCCAGCTGTCTGACGCACTGTGATTGTTGTCCCATAACAGTACTCCCACCGTTACAAGCCGATGACCATGACGATGCAACGACATTGGCCAAACTGCAGCCTACCAGTAATTTTAATCCAGCCTCGACAGCCTACCAGTAATTTTAATCTAGCCTCTGCATGCCCCGGGAATCGAACTCACAACATGGCACCCGCTCTAGTACCAACTGTTAAGCACCTAGCCAATACTACCCAAAAGACCGACCTATTAGGAGCAGAAGACATAGGTACTTAACCAAGGAACTAGTTGTCTAATGCACTGTGATTGTTGTCCCATAACTATTTATTTTTTTCATAAATTTAACATGGTATCAAAGCAGGTTCTGTGAGTTGACGTGGTCAACCCACAGAGATAATGTGATCCTTTTCTCTAAACCCTAAACCCTAAGTCTAGGTTCGTAGTTTTTTTTTTCAATCCCTTCACTCATTGTTTGATTTGCATTTTTCACCTCTATTCTGTGATTTTCATATTTCAAATTATATATTGACGAAAATATATTTGAGTCTAATTTCCAAGAAAAAATGATTCATTCCAATTGGAGTTATCTACATAGAGATATCGATATTTGAATGAACGAAGGTTAGATTGCAAAAAGGTTCGAGCAACAGCAGAAAGCTTCAGCTTTTGAGGTATTTTATGCTATCAAGAACTAGACTTTATATAGAGAAATATATATCAAATGTAATATATATAAGTCTATTCTTTTACCTATTCAACCAATTTTTTATCTGAGTTATCTACAAAGAAAAGTAGATATTTGAATCAGCAAAGGTCAGATTGCAAAAGAGGTTCGAGCAGCAACAGAAAGCTTCAACTTCTGAGGAATTTTATACTATCAAGAAAAAAAGGAGAAACAGTAATTAGTTCGGCCAGATGACAGAGACCGAAATCTATCAGATTATTTATCTTCTGATAATTATATTTTATGAAGATAAGTTATACTTTGATGAAAGGTATTTAAGTTTACTTTCATAAGGAGAAACGTTCATGTCAATCTGATCTATATTTAAAGATATATTCGCATTGGAAGAATCAAAGGTCATGCTGGTATTCTGTTGTATTGAAAAATCCGAATTTACGCCCATTGTTTTGCGTCACTTTTTGAGTTGATGTATCTGGAAAATACCTCACTTCTCCCTGGTTTGAGGGCGTATTTATTCATCTTTGTTATTTGGGCTTATAGCTACATCTATGATATTTGGTTCAAGCTGGGATCACTACCATTACATCCCAGTTTGAGGGGGAGAAGTACAAGAAGTACAAGAACGAGATATTTTATTCCATATGTTGTGGTTAAGTTTATGTGACCAAAATATTCAAGAAAAAGGGTGCACAAAAGATGAAGCTTCTGCATCTAATAAAAAATATTTATATCGGATTATGATTATTTCATGGGTCCTTCTACAAGGTTTATTATTTTGGTTCGTGTTATATGAGTTGGAAGATGGTCGTGTTATATTCAGTAGCAGTTATTATGTCTCGTTGGGGACATTATTATTGAATAAGAGGTGGCCTAAGTACCTTTTCTCATACCATAATTTATTTGACTCTCAAAAATATCACGGTTGGGACACCATGAGAGTCGGTGCCCGGTTGGGTCACCATGATAAATTTAACTCTCAAAAATATCACGGTTGGGATATCATGAGAGTCAGTTTCCAGATTGGGACACCATTATCAATACACCCACTACCCCCTGTAATGGCTTTTATTACTCCTACCACTTGAGAGTCGTTGTCCTGTAGAGGGACACGGTTGTGGACAATTCAGAGCAATGTTGATAGACACACTATCTATAGAAGACGGAGTGTTCCCTACATCCAGCATTAGGACTGGAGTATGGAGCAATGTCTTACCGGCTAGGAGTGATTTTTACTCTCACTTATATTATGCCAGCAGGGCCTCATGGAAGGACACAACAACGTGAGGGGGAGTGTTGGAAGATGAAGGCATATTGGAAGATGTGCCATTTTATACAAAAAGATTCTATACATCATTTGTAGCAAGTTAGGAGTTCATGTTGTTCTCTCACCCCCAGCTTGAGGGGGAGTGTTATAAGATAGGCCAAAGCCCACACGACCAAAGAAGGCACACAAGATGGGCCCAAGCACATAAGAAGAAGGACCCACCATGATTACCACGAGCTGGCTCCTTATCACATAAGTTGGAAGATCCAGAAGAACTCAAAAAGGCATCTTTATCCTATGGCCACGTCCTAGAAGAGTTCTAGTTTGAGTTATGTTTGTCTTTTATCTATATTAAGTATTTAATTATGTTAGGACTTATCTTTAAGTGATAGAGTTTGGGTGTAATTGGGACAAAGGTAGTTTTATTGTAATTGTACTCTACTACCTTCTTCTATTATAAATAGAGGTACATGTACTCTAATTATAATAAGTTAATGAAACCAATGAAGTATTTCTCTTTTCCTTAAATTCAACATGACTAAGAAGTTGTTATAATCTTGATCTTCTTGTAGCTAAATTACAAGCTTGGTCAAGATTAGTTGCTGCTAGTGTCTTATCAAGATTGAAAATTTGATGATTTGCGATTCGGTTACCTTTATGTAACTTGGATTAATTTTCTTTGAGGTGGAATTCCAGCATTATGTTGTTGTAAATTCTCTCACTTGACACTACTCATGGGATCTTGTTATGTTGTTGGATGACCGTCATATGATTAAAATTCCAGCACCTACTTATCTCTACTACTTTGCTGCTCTTGAACTCCAACGATTGCCTCTTTTTTTTTTACGTTGGAGTGTTCCCATGATCTGAGAAAAGTTTGCTTCCTAGAGTCCTGATTTGCCTCTAAGTATTTCTAAAAAAATTTCCCACAGTTTGTGTTATATTTTGAATTAAAGCATAAGAGTTGGCATCTAACCTCTCCTCTTTGTTTTTCTATAGGAATATAAGAGGAATTATGTGATGGCTGGATCTTGTCCCCACTTGACAAAAGCACAAATTCATTGATGATTTAGTGCTTGCTCTCGTGGAAAATCTTTATTCCTTCCATTGTCAGGGGCAGATTTGGTCCACGGTTTCTTCAAATTGCATTGAGTATTTGTTATTTGAAAATTTCATTGAGTAATTATTATTTGAAGACGCCCCTTGCAATGGACCTTGGCATTTGAATTGCCTCATAATGGAGATTGGAACAAGTAGTAAGAGTGACATACTCCACATTACTACAATTCCATTAAGAGGTCTCTCCAATTATCTTAGTTGGTCACAATCGGTACGGAGGGTTCTCATTACTCGTGACCTTTTCAATCACGTAATCAAACTCCATCCTCTGATTGATGAAGAAGATGTAGCCTACCTCAATGGCTTAAAAATAAAAACCTGGTTATTAGCTGGCTCATCAATAGCATGGAAGAGCATGTAGCTAACAATGTGGTCCACTTGGAAACAGCCAAGAACATTTGGGACATATGTGCTAAACTGTACTCCAGTGCGGACTCCTTACAAAAATTATTCAATGTCTTACAAAGTACCTGAGTACTAAACAAGGAGATAACATTCATGAGTTTTTTGCCCGGTTTTGGGGCCTTCTCCAATAATGGAAAATCACTCAGCCATATTCAACAGATATTCTAATTCAGAAAAGGCAACGGGAGGCCTTGACAACAGCCATTTGCTTGAAAAATATCCCCTAACTTGAGGTTGCTAAAACCCATCTTCTTAACTCCTCCGTTCTTCCATCCTTCGATGACATCAGAGCCATGTTGTTACATATCTTTGATCCCTCTACTTCTTCCCCCATTGATGCTCCATCTGCTATGTACTCCGACAATAGGGGTATATCATCCTCGTACCGAAGACGTGGTAAAAATATTAGAGGGGGTTGCAATACAGGTGGTAGAACGGGTCCAACCGATTCCTGGACTGAGCCTCGCCTTGGACTTACAGTGGTGGTCATTACCGCCTTGTGGAAACCTACTGGAAACTTCTTGGCAAGCTTGATTGGGCCACGGTTAACCCAACTTCAGTTATTTTTTATAAATGGGAAGAAAAGGCTGACTCCAAATCCGGGAACATGACTCTCACTGTTGAAGACTATGCCGCATTTTAGAAGATGAATTCTCTAATGGAGTTCTCCATTCAACCTTTACCTACTACTGGTACCACCATTACCTCAGGTATGCTTTCTTCCTCTTTGCCCTCCTTCTCTTGGATTATCGGCGTCAGGGCCTCCGAACATCTATTAGGTAACAAACACATGCTTCATTTTTCATCTCCATGTCTTCCCCAACAATTTGTTACCACAACCAAGGTACTTCGAAAGGGTTCCTCATCTCTTACATCTTCTATCCCTATTCAAGATGTTTTGTTTGTTCCTCAATTTCCTTTAAATTTGCTTTCATTTTGTCAAATAACAAAAAAAATTGAATTGCTCTGTCACCTTCTCACCCTCTTCTTGTACATTTCAGGATCTAACTACGAAACGGATGATTGGTGGCAGCCATGAAAAAGGGGGTTTGTACTACTTCACTCTTCTACCATTAGCTGCCCTATCATCCACTACATCCAAGGTGTTACAACGTGCAACCCACCATGAGGACGTGGGACACCAAGAAAAGTCGTCACCCAAGCTAGCACGAGTTAAGGAGATAAGAAGCACAAGCTGAAATGAGTTAGAAGACTTGAAGATCAAGTGGGACCCACAAAGATACCACGAGATGGCAACCTTATCAATATGATCTGGAAGATCATGTGAGACCGACAAGGATAAGGCCATGAGTTGGCCTCCTCCCTCATATTCATGTTATTGAAGAAGAGTTCTAGTTCAACTCATATTAGACTTCTAGTAGACTGTGTTGATAGACTTATCTTAGAGAGTTAGAGTTGGAATGTAATTAGGAGAATGAAAGGCTAATTGTATAAGGACGCATCTCTTACTCTACTACAAATAGAGGGGTTGTAATTCAGAATTAATCAAGTTACACATCTCCTTCTTGAGTAAATCTCTCTCTCTCTTTGCATGGTTCACATCTCTCTTTTTTTTTCTTCTCTCTACCCGAGAGCTCTTCTTCCATTTTCTTATTTTTATTTTTCCTTTCCCTTGCTCAGAATATTAGAAAAGGGATCCTAAATTCAACATGGTATCAGAGCATTAAATTTAGGATCCCTTATAAAAAAGAATGCTCTAAAGAAGTGATGATCAACACCACTCAAAGAAGGCTCTTTTGTGAAGGAAGATCACAAACCATGAGATAAGTGCTTAATTGTTTTCCTTCATGTTACTGGTTTCTGAATTTAGAAGATGATTTAAAGATGAGTATGTGAATGCTTTTCATCTTATTATATTGTGGATATGCATTCCTCACCATCTAGAAGAAGCTATCAAAACAGTTTTGTCGTTTTGGAAATTCTGTTAACCGAGACCAATCCATGATCAGATTGTTGGAATTTTTTTTGTGGGAATAGGAGTCCCCTGATATAGAAGATTGTTATTGAGTCTCTTATCAGTGGTATTAGAGAAAAAAATCAGAATAATAATTTAGCATCAATGCCAAAGTTCCCCATACATCGAGTTGTTTGAAGAATACTACTTGGTGTTATTGTTAGAATTTTTTTGAAGAAGGGTCTATCATGGCCAAAGAGAATATGAATATCAAAAGTGATATACTAAGAATTACCACTATACCCTTACATGGCGTATCAAATTTTATAAGTTGGTCCACATCAGTTCGGAGGTTTCTTATAACAAAAGACCTACATGGTCACCTCACCACCCGAGGACCAACTATTGATAAAGATGATATTTTTTAT
Source organism: Aristolochia californica (assembly GCF_029961685.1). Taxonomy (NCBI): domain Eukaryota; kingdom Viridiplantae; phylum Streptophyta; class Magnoliopsida; order Piperales; family Aristolochiaceae; genus Aristolochia; species Aristolochia californica. The sequence goes on along the minus strand of NW_027181881.1, from coordinate 16,813,394 downwards.
TAAAAATGGTGTAAAAATGATACCTTGATGATTAGTTGGCTAATCAATAGCATGGAAGAACATTTCTCCAATAATGTTATTCATCTTGACACTGCTAAATAAATTTGGGAGACATGTGCTAAACTGTACTCTTGCCCGGATACTCTACATAGACCATATGATATTCTCCAAAGGATGTTGAACACGAAACAAGGAGGAAATATCCATGAGTTCTTGTGCTGCTTTAGAGGTTTTCTTCAAGAGTAGAAGTTAGCTCAGCCTTCAACCACATATATTTCTATCCAAGACAAGCATAAGGAAGTCTTAATTACTGCTATTTGCCTTGAAAATATTAAACCCCATCTTGAGATTGCCAGGAGTCAACTTCTGAGTGCTTCTGTTGTCCCCAAGTTTGATGATGTCTGTGCAACACTACTCCATATTCCAGACACTTCTTCCTCTACTACTGAAGTATCATCCGCTATGTATTCCGATCATAGAGGACCATCATCTAACCACAACCAAGGCCGAGGCAAAGGTTATAGAGGAGGCAGAGGAAGAGGTGGAAGGACTGGTGCTGGTAGAGTAGATGGGAAAGAATGTACTCATTGTAAGAAATTTGGCCACACTATAGATCAATGTTATTAAAAGTATTACAAGGCATGCAGTTATTGTGGATAATATGGTCATTTTAAAGAAATATGCTACAAAGCCAGTGGATAGTAAGAATTGATAAAGGTTAATCAAGCCTTTGTAAGTGATACAAAAGAAGAACAACCCACAAAATCAGCAACACATGAAAATTTTACTGATGAAGAGTATGAGCTATTTCAAAAAATGAAGACATTGTTGGGTTCTTCTCCTAGTTCCTCCACAACTACTGCTGCCACTACTGCTTTAGGTATGCTATCTACCTCATCTTCATCCTAGATAATTGACTTAGGAACCTTAGAGCATCTCACAGGTAACAAAAATTTATTACATTCTCTATCTCCGAGTCTTTCACACAAGTTTGTTACCATAGCTGACGGTTCTCAAACCAAAGTCCAAGGGAAAGGATCCACTTCTGTCACATGATCACTTCTGCTCACTGATATTCTTTTCATTCCTACTTTCCCTTTGAATCTATTATCTGTTAGTCAACTGACAAAATATTTCAATTGCTTTGTTACCTTCTCACCCACTTCATGTGTATTTCAAGATCTTATAATGAAGCAGGTGATTGGTGGAGGCCATGAACAAGGGGGGTTTTACTAACTGGATGTGCCAAATATGAATATTGTGTCCACTACTAAAAATGAGACAAGGTTATGGCACAATCGGTTGGGACATCCATCTGCACAGTTTCTTCATTATATGTTTCCTTCTCTTAAAGTATGGTCAAAATTTCATTGTGAGGTTTGTCAATTGAGTAAACATCAAAGGCCTCATCCAGAAGTCAAAAGTGTTACTCCATTTTCTTTAATTCATACTGATGTTTGGGGGCCCTTGAGTGTCTCCAACATTTCTCAAGCAAAATATTTTATTACATTTATTTATGATTTCACTTGCACAACTTGGTTGTTTATATTTAAGGAGCATTCTGAGATACCATTTATTTTTAAGTCATTTCATGCTATGGTACTCACACAGTCTGGTCAGAAAATAAAAATTCTCTGGTCTGATAATGCCAAAGAATACCTTAACTCCTTTTGCAAGAAAATGGCATTATCCATCAAACATCATGTGTCTACACTCCTCAACAAAATGATGTAGCCGAACGAAAAAATCATCATATTCTTGAGGTAGCATGAGGGTTATTATATGTCATGAAAGTTCCATATTGTTATTGGCCTCATGCAGTCCTTACGGCTTGCTATCTTATAAATCGTCTACCATCTTCCGTTCTTGGTAATAAATCTCCTTACTCTTGATTATTACCAAATGATGATCCATTTTCACTACCTTTGAAAGTGTTCGGATGTCAATGCTTTGTTCATAATTCATTTCCTAGACATAGCAAACTTGATCCTAAATCTATCAAGTGTATCTTCTTGGGATACTCTCACACACAAAAGGGTTATGTTTGTTATAGTCCCACTCTTCAACGTTTATTTGTGTCTAGAGATGTAACATTTTTTGAAGACTCCTCATTTTATTCTGATAGTGCTCCTCCTGGTCTGTCCCTAGTACCAGGTTTCCCTAGATCGGTTGTGCCCTGTGATACAGAGATTATTCAACCTCCAGAGCAAGTGGCCGACACCACACTTACCAAGTTAAAAAATCCAACAGAGGTAAGTCCTTCATCCCCAGTTATTTTTGGCCCTCAATATTATACTCGTCCTATTGCTGTAAGGAAAGAACCTAGATCATGCACTAGACCTTCTACTTCTCATCCCATTTCAAATTTTGTGTCTCATCATCATCTCTCACCTTTATGTTGTCAGTTTCTTTCTTCTATTTCCTCCATATCTATTCAACAGTCCTATCAGGAGGCTCTACAACATCCATGGTGGAAGGTAGCAATGGATGAAGAAATGAAGGCACTTAATGACAATCAGACATGGTCACTGGTTCCTCTTCCAACAAATTAAAAATACTTTGGTTGCAAGTGGGTTTATACTGTGAAACATAATCCGGATGGGTCAATTGCACGACTGAAGGCTTGACTGGTTGCCAAAGGTTATACTCAATTTTATGGAATTGATTATGAAGAAACCTTCTCTCCAGTGACAAAAATGAACTCAGTACGTATATTATTATCTTTAGCAGCCAATTCATCATGGCCTATATATCAACTTGATGCGAAAAATGTATTTATAAATGGGGATATTCAAGAAGAAATTTATATGCAATAACCACCTAGGTATGTGGTTGAGGGGGAGTCAGTATGCCACCTCAAAAAATCTTTGTATGGTCTAAAGTAGTCCCCTCGGGCATGGTTTGAGAAATTTAGTCAAACCCTCATAAGGGTTGGCTTTTATAGATGCTCTGGAGATCACTCAGTATTTATTAAAAACACACTGAGAGGTAAGGTAATTCTTGTTGTATATGTTGATGATATCATTTTAACTAGTAATGATTTCGAGGGCATCCAAAAAACAATAGAAAAAATATGTACTGAATTCAAGGCGAAGGATCTTGGACTACTCAATGTTTTTTTGGGTATTGAAGTATTACAATCCTGACATGGGATTGTGCTATCCCAAAGGAAGAATGCCCATGATCTACTACAGGAGACAGAAATGATGGGATGCAAACCAACAGACACTCCTATGGACTCAAATACAAAATTATGTGAAGGTACTGGAGAAGATGTAGATATTAGAAAATAACAAAGACTAGTGAGAAGACTTATTTACCTATGTGCAACAAGGCCAGATATATCATATGTAGTAAGTGTGGTAAATCAATAAATGCACATGCCTCAACTTAGTCATTGGCAAGCACTTGGAAGGATACTACGATATCTGAAAGGAGCTCCAAGAAGAGGGCTTCTCTATGAAAACCATGGTCACTTCAACATCGAAGGATTGTTAGATGCAGAGTGGGCCGGATCCCCGGATGACAAAAAATCTACTTCGGGATTTTGTACGATGGTTGGAGGGAATTTGGTTACATGAAAAAGCAAAAACCAAAATGTAGTAGCACGTTCTAGTGCAAAAGCAGAATACAGAGCCATGGCACACACTGTAAGTGAACTCCTATGGATAAGATCTCTTCTCACTGAATTGGGATTCTACAAAGAAGCTCTGATGGATCAATATTGTGATAATCAAAAACCAATACACATTACATCAAATCCAGTCTTCCATGAAAGAACAAAGCATAATGAAGTGGACTGCCATTGTATACGAGAAAAGTTCCAAGCAGGTTTTTTATCTCTAAGGCATATATCATAACAAAGTCAAGTTGCAGATACTCTCACCAAGCCAGTCACTCACAAGATTACGTCTACCATCTGTAGCAAGCTGGGCATTTATGATGTTTTCTCACACCCAGCTTGAGGGGGAGTGTTACAATGTGGGACCCACCATGGTGCACGAGCTGGTGGGACCCACCATGAGGATGTGGGACACCAAGAAGAGTCCTCACCCAAGCTAGCACGAGTTAAGAAGATAAGCGGCACAAGCTGAAATGAGTTAGAAGACTTGAAGATCAAGTCGGACCCACATAGATACCACGAGCTAGCAACCTTATCAATATGAGTTGAAGATCATGTGGGACTCACAAGGATTAGGCCACGAGCTGGCCTTCTCTCTTATATTCACTTTATTGAAGAAGAGTTCTAGTTAAACTCATATTAGACTTCTAGTAGATTGTGTTAATAGACTTATCTTAGAGAGTTAGAGTTGGATGTAATTAGGAGATTGAAAGGCTAATTGTATAAGGACTCTATCTCTTCCTCTACTATAAATAGAGGGGTTGTAATTCGGAATTAATCAAGTTACACATCTCCTTCTTCAGTAAATCTCTCTCTCTTTTCTTGGCGCACATCTGTCTTTTCTTTTTTTCTTCTCTCGACCTGAGAGCTCTTCTTCCCTTTTCTTCTTTTTCTTTCTCCTTTCTCTTGCGCAGAATATTGGAGAAGGGATCCTAAATTTAACACGAGGTACAAATTTGGCACAACCGGCTTGGCCATTCGTCTTCCTCTTCATTTTTTATTTTACTTCCTTCATTAAAATCACTTTCTACTTTCAATTGGAAACACCATAGGAGTACATATTCTCCTCACCTTACAACTACAAGTGCTGCTCCTTTTGCTTTAATACACTTTGATATATGGGGACCTTTGTGTGTCTCTAATATTTCTAAAGTTAAATACTTTGTACATTTGTTAATGATTTTACCAGAGTCACTTGGTTATATCTATTTAAAGAACGATCAGAAAACCTTCCTATTTTTAATACCTTTCATGCTATGGTATTGACTCGATTTGGAAAGAAAATTCAAATCCTTAGGTCTGAATGATAAGGAATACTTATCTAGTGAGTTCCAATCAATCTGTGAGGGTAATGGGCATATCCATCAAACATCATGTGACTATACCCCTCAACAGAATGGTGTTGCTGAAAGAAAGAATTGTCACCTTCTTGAAGTTGCTCGGGGCCTCCTCTACTCCATGAAGGTACCCTACTTTTATTGGCCTCATGCTATACTTACGACCTATTTTCTTATCAATAGGTTACCTTCATCTGTTCATAGCAGTAAAACTCTGTTACAAGGTAGGATCCACCAAGCTTACACGAGCTGGTGGGACCCACCATGAGGACGAGGGATGACTTGATGAGTCATCACAAGAGCTGGCATGACCTGGAAGAGTTGAAGATCAAAAGGGACTACCACAAGCTGGCTTTCCTATCTCATAAATTAGAAGATTAAGTGGGACTCACGAAGATAATCACAAGTTGGTTGGAAGATCAAGAAGGACTCCTAAAAGAGAACCACGAGCTGGTTAGAAGATCTAGTGGGACCCACAAGGATAGCCACGAGCTGGCATCTTATCCTAAAGGTCACGTCCTCATAGAAGATGTTCAGTTTGAGTTATGTTAGTCTTCTAATTATATAGAGTTATTTTATTATATTGGACTTATCATTTAAGAGTTATAGATTGAATGTAAATAGGAGAAGGTAGTTTAAATGTACTTGGACTCTACTACTCTCCTCTACTATAAATAGAGGACCTTGTACTTGGAATTAATCATCAAGGAAGTAGTTCTCCACTTTTCTCCTTCACATGAAGAGTTCTTCCCTTTTCTGTTTTCTCTCTTCTTATCCATACCCAAGAGCACTCTCTCTCCTCTTTCTTTTTTCTCCATCTCTCTCCTAGCTCGAGATTTAAGTAAAGGGATGCTAAATTCAACATGGTAACAGAGCATCAAATTTAGGATCCCCACGTTAAAAGGAAAGATCAAAGAAGGTATTATCAAAGTTGTTCATAGAAAGCTCTTTATGAAGCAAGATTGAAAGCTCATGAGATAAGTGTCTTAATTAATTTTTTTAAATTATTGAATCATGGTCTTGGTTCTCGGATATTAGAAGATGGTTTAAGATATGTTTTTATGGTTCTCTTCATCTTATAAGATTAGAAGATGTTACCAAGGTAGTTTTATTTGTTGGGGAATTTGTTTTTTAACCGAGACTAGTTTTGTTGAGATTTTTTGAAAAATAGTTATAATTATGTGGGAACGAAATTTCCTAATAAAGAAGATTGGTATTGAGCCTATTATGAGTGGTTATTCATTGAATTTCAGAAATATGATTGATTAGCTTTTATGCTAAAGCCTCTGCATTAACCGAGCTAGTTAAAGAACACTACTTGGATTTTTTGATTAATTGGAGAATTTTTGTTGAATTGCCTATTATGCTTGAAGACAACATGAGTCACAAGAATGATATACTCAGAATTACTACTATACCCTTGCGAGGGGTATCAAATTTCATGAGCTGGTCCACATCAGTTTGTAGGTTTCTTTTAACAAAAGATCTTCTTGGTTACCTTACCAACCGTGGACCACCACTTGATGTAGAGGATATTTTTTTTTATAAAAAGTGGTTAAGGAATGATACTTTGGTTATTAGTTGGCTTATAAACAGCAAGGAAGAATATGTCTCCAACAATGTTATTCATCTTGATACTGCTAAACAAATTTGGGAGATATGTACTGAGTTGTATTCTAGTTCTGAGAACTTACATAGGCTATATGATATTCTCCAAAGATCGTTTAACACTAAACAATGAGAAAATATCCATGAATATTCAGCTAGCTTTAGAGGTCTTCTTCAAGAATGGAAAATAGCTCAGCCTACCTCCACGGATGTCTCTGTCCAAGACAAACAAAAAGAACCCTTAATCACTGCCATATGTCTTGCAAACATTAAACCGTATCTCGAAGTTGCTAAAATTCAACTTCTTAGCTCTTCAGCTATTCCCATTTTTTATGATGTATGTGTCCCATTACTTCGTATTCCAGACACTTCTTCCTCTACTACTGCAGTGCCATCCGCTATGTACTCCGAGCATAGGGGACCATCATCTGACCGTGCCAAGGCCATGGCAGAAATGATAGAGGAGGATGAGGAAGAGGTGGAAGGAATGGTTATGTAAGAATATATGGAAAATAATGCACTAAGTGTGGGAAATATGGCCACACTATAGATACGTTCTATTCAAACAAGGAATGCACCTATTGCGGAAGATATGGCCACACTATAGAGGTATGTTATAGGAAGGCTAATCAAGCCTTAGTAAGTGCTACAAAGGAGGAACAGTCTACCACATCAACAGAAAAGAAAACCCTTACCGATGATGAGTATGAGTTATTCTAGAAAATGAAAACACTGTTAGTTTCAGTTCCAAGTTCCTCCTCCACTGTTGCTGCCACCACCACTTCAGGTATGCTATCTGCCTCCTCTTCTTCCTAGATAATTGACTCAGGGCCCTCCGAGCATCTCATAGGTAACATTTTGTTTCTCCTTGTCACTCCCATAAATTTGTTCCCATAGCTGACAATTCTCAAACTAAGGTTCTAGGGAAATGATCCACTTTTGTTACACCATCATTTCCGCTTATAGATATTCTCTTTGTTCCTACTTTTTCCTTGAATCTTTTATCTGTTAGTCAACTCACAAAATATTTTAATTGCTCCATCATCTTCTCACCCACTATTTTGTGTGTTCTAGGATCTTATAACGAAGCAGGTGATTGGTGGAGGCCATGAACAAGGAGGGCTCTACTACCTGGAGGTGCCTAAAATAAGTACTATTTCAACCTGTGAAACTGAGACAAGTCTATGGCACTACTGGTTGGGACATCCATCTGCACAATCTCTTCATCGTCTTTTTCCAACTCTTAAAGAAAGGTTAGAGTTAAATTGTGAAGTCTGTCAGATGAGCAAACATCAGAGGACTACATACTCACCTCGTCCTGAACTTAAAAGTGCTATTCCTTCTTCATTGATTCATACTGATGTATGGGGGACCTTTGAGTGTCTTCAATATTTCTTGAGTAAAGTATTTTCTTATATTTATTGATGATTTTACTCATACCACTTGGTTATTTCTCTTTAAAGAACGTTCTGAAATAACATCAATATTTAAATCCTTTCATGCTATGGTACTCATTCAGTTTGGTCAGAAAATAAAAGTACTCTGGTCTGATAATACCAAAGAATATACTTCCAGAGACCATGACTCCTTTTGTCAAGAAAATGTCCATCAGACTTCGTGTGCCTACACCCCTTAACAAAATGGTGTAGCGGAATGGAAGAACCGTCATCTTCTTGAGGTAGCCCGCAATTTACTATATACCATGAAAGTTTCATACTTTTATTGGCCGCATGCCATTCTCACTGCATGTTTTCTTATAAATAAGATATGTTCTTCCGTTCTAGGTAATAAATCCCCATACTCGCTATTATTGCCAAATGATGATCCTTTTGCACTTCCCTTGAAAATCTTCGGGTGTCAATATGTTGTTCATGTTACTTCCCCACAACATAGTAAACTTGATCCCAAATCTCTCAAATGTATCTTTTTGGGATACTCTCGCACACAAAATGGTTATGTTTGCTACAATCCCACTCTCCAACGTTTACTTGTGTCCATGGATGTCACCTTTTTGAAGACTCTGCATACTATTCTGACAATGCGCCTCCAGGACTATCTTCAATACCAAATTCTCTTCGACCGGTTGTGCCCCATGCTATAGAAATTGTTCAACCCCCAGACTCACTGGCTGAAACCACACTTGCTGAGTTAAGGATCCTACCAAGGTAAGTCCATCTCCTCCTATTGTTTTTGGCCCACAATATGATACTCGTCCCATTGCCTTGAGAAAAGAACCCAAAACTTCCACTAGGCCTTCCACTTCTCGCCCCATATCAAATTTTGTGTCTCACCATCATTTATCACCTTTATGTTATCAATTTCTTTCATCTATCTCCTCCATATCAGTCCCACTGTCCTATCAGGAAGCTCTCAAACATCCAAAGTGGAAAGCGGCAATGGATGACGAAATGTAGGCACTATATGAAAATCAGACATGGACTCTAGTTCCTCTTCCATCAGTGTTGAATTTATGGAAAAGAGAAATACTTCATAGACTTTTTATAATTAGAGTACATGAACCTCTATTTATAATAGAGGAAGGTAGTAGAGTCCAACTACAATAAAACTACATTTGTCCCAATTACAACTCAATATAGATAAGAGACAAACATAACTCAAAATAAAACTCTTCTAGGACGTGACCATAGGATAAAGATGCCTTTGTGAGTCCTTCTTGATCTTCCAACTGATGTGATAAAAATGCCAGCTCATGGTAATCATCGTGGGTCCTACTTCTTATGTTCTTGGGCCCATCTTGTGGGTCATCTTTGGTCGTGTGGCCTATCTTATAATACTCTTAGATATGTGAGTCTTCCTTAGTCGTGTGAGCTTGGGCCCTATCTTCCAACACTCCCCCTCAAACTGGGGTGAGAGAACATCATTAACTCCCAACTTGCTGCAAATGACATATAGAATCTTTTTGTATAAAATGGCAGTCCTGCCATCTTCCAACGTTCCCCTCACACTGGTGCTCTCTTCCATGAGGCCCAGTTGGCCAATTCAGGGGGGGTATAACATAGATGTAATAATAAGTTCCTCCATCATGGTTTCCCAACCATGATTTTTTTTTTGACAGGGTCTATCATGGTTTCCCAACCGTGATATTTTTTGACAGGGTATCCTCCGCCATGGTTTCCCAACCGTAATATTTTTTTACAGGGTGTTAAGTTCCTCCGTCATGGTTTTCCAACAGAGATATTTTTTTTTACAGGGCCCATCATGGTTTTCCAACCGTGATATTTTTTGATAGGGTAAAATAAATGATGATATAAAGCCACCTCTTCTTCAATAATAATGTCCCAAAATAAACATAATAGAAGCAGTTGTATATAACATGACCATCTTCCAACACATATAACACAAACCAAATAATAAACTTTTTAAAAGAACCCATGAAATAATCCGATATAAAAATTTCTTCTTAGATGCATAAGCTTCATCTTTTGTTCTCCCCCTTTCTTGAATATTTTTGTCACATAAACTTATCGACAACATAAGGAATAAAATACCTCTTTCTTGTACTTCTTCTACTTCTCTCACTCAAACTGGGAAGTAATGGTAGTGATCCCAGCTTCAACCAAATATCATAGATATAGCACTAAGCCCAAATATTAGAGATGTATAAATAAGCCCTCAAACCAGGGAATAGTGAGATATTTTCCTAATATATCAACTCAAAAAGTGACGAAAAACAATTGGGATAAATTCAGATTTTTCAATACAACAGAATACCAACATGACCTTTAATTCTTTCAATGCGAATATATCTTTAAATATAGATGAGATTGACATAAAAAATTTTCCTTTTGAAACTATACTTAAATAAATTTCATCCAAGTATAACTTCTCTTCATAAAATATAATTATCAGAAGATAAATAATCTGATAGATTTTGGTCACTGTCATCTGGCCGAACTAAGCATTGTTTCTCCTTTTTTTTTAGCATGACCATTGACTCTTCCAATATCAATATCTCCTTATAAAAATATCATACTGAGAATTGGTTGAATAGGTAAGAAAATAAACTTAAAGATCTTTTTTTTTATATATAATTCTCCATATAAAGTCTCTGTTTTTTATACCATAAAATACCTCAGAATCTGAAGCTTTCTGCTACTGCTCCAACCTTTTTTCAATCTGAGCTTCACTCATTCAAATATCGATATCTCTCTGTAGATAACTCTGATTGTAAAAAATTATTTTTCCTTGGAAATTAGACTCAAATATATTTCCGTCAATATATAATTTGTAATATTAAAAACTCCGTATAGATGTAAAAAAAGTAAATCAAACTACGGGTGTAAGGACTGAAAAAAATAACTACGAACCTAGACATAGGGTTTAGGGTTTAGAAAAAATGATCACATTACCTTCGTGGGTTGACCATGTCAACTTATAGAACCTTGCTCTGATACCATATTGAATTTATGGAAAAGATAAATACTTCATTGACTTGTTATAATTAGAGTACATGAACCTCTATTTATAATAGAGGAAGTTAGTAGAGTTCAATTACAATAAAACTACATTTGTCCCAATTACACCCAAACTCTAACACTTCAAGATAAGTCCTAGCATAATTAAATAACTCAATATAGGTAAGAGATAAACATAACTCAAATTAAAACTCTTCTAGGACGTGACCATAGGATAAAGATGCCTTTGTGAGTCCTTCTTGATCTTCCAACTGATGTGATAAGGATGTCAGCTCATGGTAATCATTGTGGGTCCTACTTCTTATGTGCTTGGGCCCATCATGTGGGCCTTCTTTGGTCATGTGGCCCATCTTATAATACTCTTAGATATGTGGGCTTTCCTTGGTCGTGTGGGCTTGGGCCCTATCTTCCAACAATCAGGAAAAAAAAACTCATCGATTGCATGTGGATTTTTACAGTGAAACATAATCCAGATGGATCCGTTGCTCATCTTTAGGCTCGACTTGTTGCTAAAGGCTATACATAGTGCTATGTAATTGATTATGAGGAAATTTTCTCTCAAGTGGCCAAAATGAACTCGGTACGTATTTTATTATCTCTGGCTGCTAATTCTTCCTAGTATGTATATCAACTTGATGTGAAAAATGCTTGGCTTAATGGGGATATTAAGGAAGAAATTTATATGCAACAACCACCTGGTTATGTGGTTGAGGGGGAATTGGTATGTCGATTGAAGAAAACTCTTTATGGTCTGAAATAGTCTTCTCGAGCATGGTTTGAAAATTTTAGCAAAGCCCTTGTACAGGCTAGATTTCACAAATGATCACTCCGCTTTTATTAAAGATACACCTAAGGCATGGTCATTTTTGTAGTATACGTTGATGATATTATTCTAACTAGTAGTGATCCCGTGGGCATCTAGGAAACCAATAAAAAAATATGTGCAGAATTCAAGACAAAAGATCTTGGATATTGAAGTACTACAGTCCAGACATGGGATTCTACTATCTCAAAGGAAGTTTGTCCTTAATCTACTAAACGAGACAGGAATGATGGGGTGTAGACCAGTGGAAAACCCTATGGACTCAAATACAAAATTGTGTGCAGGTACTGGAGAAGATGTAGATATTGAGAAATATCAAAGACTTGTGGGAAAAATTATTTTTCTCTATGTAACAAGGCAAGATATATCATATGTAGTAAGTGTGGTAAGCACAAACCACAACTTAGTCACTAGCAAGCCCTAGAAAGAATATTGCGATATTTGAAGGGAACTCCAGGAAGAGGGCTTCTCAAATGTAGAAGAATTCTCAAATGCAAACTGGGTCGGATCCCCGGATGACAAAAAATCTACTTCAGGATATTGTACTATGATTGGAGGGAACTTGGTTCCATGGAGAAGCAAGAAGCATAATTTAGTTGCACAGTCTAGTGCAGAAAGAGAGTACAGAGCCATGGCAGACACAGTTAGTGAGCTTCTATGGATCAAATTCCTTCTCACTGAACTAGGATTTTATAAAGAAGCTCCTATGGACCTATATTGTGATAATCAGGCAGCGATACATATCACATCAAATCTAGTCTTCCATGAGAGAACAAAAACACATTGCAGTAGACTACCACTTCATACAAGAAAAATTCCAAACCGGCATACTATTGCTCTAACATATATCTTCATAGAGCCAAGTTGAAGACATTCTCACCAAACCAGTCACACATAAGATCTTGTCCACCATCTGCTGCAAGCTAGGTGTTTATGATGTCTTCTCACCCCCAACATGAGGGGGAGTGTTACAAGGTAGGATCCACCAAGCTTGCACAAGCTGGTGGGACCCACCATGAGGACGAGGGATGACTTGATGAGTCATCACATGAGTTGGCATGAGATGGAAGAGTTGGAGATCAAGAGGGACTAACGCAAGTTGGCTTTCCTACCTAATAAGTTGGAAGATTAAGTGGGACTCATAAAAATAACCACAAGCTGGTTGGAAGATCAAGAAAGACTTCTAAAAGAGAACCACATGCTAGTTAGAAGATCTAGTGAGACCCACAAGGATAGCCATGAGCTGGCATCTTATCTTAAAGGTCACGTCCTCATAGAAGAAGTTTAGTTTGAGTTATGTTAGTCTTCTAATTATATAGAATTGTTTTATTATATTAGACTTATCTTTTAAGAGTTATAGATTGAATGTAATTAGGATAAGGTAGTTTAAATGTACTTGGACTCTACTACTCTCCTCTACTATAAATAGAGGACCTTGTACTCACAATTAATCATCAAGGAAGTAGTTCTCCACTTTTCGCCTTCACGTGAAGTGTTCCTCTCTTTTCTATTTTCTCTCTTCTTCTCCTTACCCGAGAGCACTCTCTCTCCTCTTTCTTTTTTCTCCCTTTCTCTCCTTGCTCGAGATTTAAGAAAAGGGATCCTAAATTCAACAAACTCCTTACTTTGTTTAATTTCATGGTGAAGATCTTTTTTATCTTCCCCTTAATTTTTTTGGATGTACATATTTTGTCCATGTCACTTCACCACAAAAGAGTAAGTTTGATCCTCGCTCTATGAGGTGTATTTTTTTTGGGGTACTCTCGCACCCAGAAAGGATATGTCTGTTACAATCATACCCTTTGAAGGATGCTTGTAAATCGGGATGTGACCTTTGGGGACACCTCCTTCTACTCCTTGAATGATGTTCCTCCAGGGTTGACATTTCCTCCTACCACTCCTTGTCCACTTGTGCCTTTCAATGTCGATATTACTCACCCCCCTGAAGCACTGGCCGCCGCCTCACCTGTGGACTTGTCAGATCCACCCAAGGTAAGTCCTCCTATGTTTGGGCCAGAATTTGATACTCGGCATATTGCTTTAAGAAAGGAACATCATTCCTATACTACTTCTCACCCTATCTCCAACTTTATGTCTCATTATCGTTTGTCTTCCGATTGCTCTTAGTTCCTTGCATGTCTTTCTTCTCATTCCATTCCACAGTCCTATAATGAGGTCCTAAAGCATCCACGATGGAAGGCGGCTATGGATGAAGAAATGCACGCCTTATATGAGAATCAAACCCAATACTTAGTATCACTCCCAAAAAGAAAAAAATCGATCAGTTGTAAATGGGTTTTTTCAGTTAAACATATACCGACTCATCATGGCTCGTATATCAACTCGATGTAAAGAATGCCTTATTAAATGGTGATATACACGAGGAAATTTATATGGTTCAATCACCAGGTTATGTGGTTGAGGGAGAGTCGGTATGTCGGTAACAAAAATCCTTATATGGGCTTAAACAGTCCCCTCAGGCTTGGTTTTCATCAGTGCTTGATGGATCATTCGGTATATTTTAAAGATACCGTCAAAGGAAAAATATTATTAGTTGTATATGTTGATGATATTATCTTCACCGGCGATGATGCACATAGCATACAGGAAATGAAAAATATGATATGTTAGGAATTCAAAACTAAAGATCTGGGACTGCTTAAGTTTTTTTTGGCATAGAAGTTCTTCAATCCAAACATGGGATAATATTGTCTCAGCGAAAATATATCTTGGACATACTCGAAGAAACAAGAATGTAGGGGTGTTGACCAGTTGACTCACCTATGGATACAAATATAAAATTATGTGCAACGACTGTAGAAGATATTGATATTGGCAAGACTTATGGGAAAACTGATCTATCTCACAGTAACTAGGCCAGCCATATCATATGTTGTAAGCGTGGTGAATCAATTAATGCACAACTTACACACTAGCAGGCCTTAGAGAGAATATTGCGATACCTAAAAGAAGCTTCGGGAAGAGGATGGCTTTATAAAAACCATGGGCACTTCAACATAGAAGGCTTCTCAAATGCAAATTGGGTTGGATCACCAGATGATATGAAGTCTACATTTGGATATTGCACTCATGTTGGAGGGAACTTGGTTATATGGAAAAGTAAGAAGCAAAATATGGTTGCAAGATCTAGCGCCGAAGCATAATACAGAGCTATGGCCCATACAATTAGTGAACTCTTATGGATCAGGATCCTTCTTACTGAATTAGGATTTTATAGAGGAGGTCCCATTGGTCTACATTATGATAACCAACAGCCATTCATATTACTTCAAATTCAGTCTTCCATGAAAGGACTAAACACATTGAAGAGAATTGTCACTTTATACTGGAGTAGCTTCAAGAAGGAATAATCTCCCTCAAACGTGTTTCATCTCAAGAGCAAGTAGCAAATATCCTCACTAAACCAGTTACCTCTAAAATCCTATCCTTTATATGTGGCAAGCTAGGTATCTATGATGTTTTTTCTCCTCCAGCTTGAGGGAGGTGTTGGAAGATGGGCTCAAACCCACAAAACTCAGGTCTAATAAGCCTACACGTCTAAGTGGTGGCATATGGGTAAAATAGAATATTTTTCATAAATCTGGCATAAAGGTGTAAATACTTGTTCTTTTTATGTCTCTTCTTTTATCAAGTTCTAGCCCTTAGGGTAATGTAAAGCTATAAATAAAGGCATTGGCTAAGAGGTAGAGCATTGAAGTTTTCCCCTCTTTTCTCAAGAAATTCGTCCAGCCTCCCTCCTCTCTTGGTCGGCGCACCTTCTTCTCCCTTAATCCAAACTCTCTCCATTTTTGTTCATCCCTTCTCCTTCTCCTTCTCCTTCTCCTTCTCCTCTCCTTCCTTTCTTCTTTTTCCCCTTCTTCGTTGATCTAAAGTCCTCCACATGGGATCTTAAATTCTACAGGCATGATTGATTATTTAGAGTGTTGCCACAATGAAATACAAAGCATGATCGATCAAGTGTGTAAAACATGATTGATCATCCAAATTTAAAAATGGTTTCAAAGTGGTTGATTGATGTCATAATCAATCATAAAGCTTTAAGAACTCAAAAATAGTTGTTGGGGGACAATTGATCTATCAGTGAAAAGGTATGATTGATCAACCTCTTTTGTGGCATTTTGAACAATAGTCAAAACAATTACTTTTGTGAGAAAACTCATCCTTGAGGAATTAATAAATATATATTGGCAAACTAAACCTTTGAAGAAATATTTGTGTCTCAATTTCTAATTCTACCCTTTTACATGAGAAAAAAATCCAAACCTGCCTACATTTCCCAATTCTCAATATTTCTCGGCATTTCTAGTTCTATCAATTTACATATTCCTTTTTTCCATATGCTTAGTGATTGGAAGTTTGAATCTAGCTAAGAAAGTTCTCTTCAAAAAAGGTGTAAGTTTATTTTTTCTTTTATATTTTTACTTTCTTTTGAAAGAGGCTTCCTAGAACCTTAAATCTAAAAGGGGAACACCTACTAGAAGGAAATATCTTTAGGAGAAATTGAGATAGTGTAATTGGATATTACACTTAACTAAAGCATGCTGGTTAATCTCTTTATAATTTTTTAAATAAAGTAACATATTGAATTTTTCCTAAGGGTTATTGGGTGGTGGTTACCCTAGCGGAACATCAAGAATAATTTTTTTTTTCTCCTTGTAGTTGAATGTATGCGGTTTTAATTTTGTTTATTGACTTAAATTCAATTACACTATATGCACTTAAATTTTATTTTATACTTAATTCAACCCCCTCTTGAGACACCACCTGAGCCGATCATAAAACTTTTTCATCTTTTATACTTTACAATTTTTTTATTGTTGTTCTTATAATTTCACATCTTCACGGACTAAACACTTTGTACATCGACAAACTATTTTGCGAAATTGTCTCTTTTATATTTTAGTGTAATTGATTTTCTGAATATATATTTTTTTAGAATAACTAAGAATGCTCCTACTTTAGGTTCAACCCAATTAACAATGTACTTTGTTAAATATTAGTGTTACGCTAAATTAAATTGTAATATTAGACTATGTTATCAACTAAAGTAGTTTTACATTAGCTATACGTTATAGTTCTTAAAACTTAGGGGGCCTGAAAAACCTGGGGATGAGTTCCATTTTCCACCCTGCAGGTCGGGGACAGGATTAAAAAATAAAAACCTCCAGGTTTCGGGTCAGGACCCGCGGGGTTTTATACCCATAAAGCCCCTATTTAAAAATTTAAATGATATATTGGTAATTAATAAAATGATATGATTTAATAACTTTATCTGGGACATTTATGAAAATATTTTATCTCTGTCACTTTTTACTGGACTTCAATATCCTGTTTTTAAAAACAAATCTAAAACTTCTTTATTTAAAACGTTGGCAATTAATTTTATTAAAAGGGTATTTATGGAAGAAAAATATTGGGCTTCCAGCCCCATTTTTTCCCGAAATCGACAAATCTTGCCGCCCGTCCCCGTCCCCGTCCCCGTCCCCTACAAGTCGGCAACCTTCCAAACCGTCTTCTGTCCCCTCCCCAGTCATGTTGCCACTGCTGGCGTCCGTATCCTACTTATTTTCCTTACTCCTTCGATCTTTCCCATCCTGCGTCGATTTCCTTCGGCTTTTTCGTCCCGTGCCGGCTAAAGAGTCACTGCCACCACCACCGCCAAGCTGTCAGTTACCACAAAAAGGGTAATTCTTCTCATTACTCCTTAAATCTGAATTTTTAATCTTTGATTTAACTTACATTCTAATGTTTTTAGAACCCTAATCGGACATGCTTTTTTCCTCATCCGTGTCCACTATTCCTGTTGCCGTCACCATTTTGGACTGGCATCGGTTGATAAATCAAAGCCCCGGCTCATCTATTAGTCTACACCGATGGATCCACCCACCGAGAGGTATTTTTAAATATTGGTTGTTTATGTAATTTTTTTTTATTTGCAATTCCTCTTAAATTACAATAGTGAAAATTAAATTGCAATTACATCTATGCATACTTCATGTCTTCATGCTCAATAAACTGCAATTTTTTATCGTCTTTATAAATGAAGTTATTGAGCACTTAATTGCAATAATCCGTTTATTTTTTTAATCAGGGGCGGTATTGAGGAATTGGGAAACAAGGTGGTGACAGGGTTGGTTTCCCTACCCCCTTTAGGTTTTTCTAGGTTCGGGTTTTGGGTTTATATAGATTCAGGTTTTGGAAAACCCAAGCCCCACCCGTGCCCACCCCTAATTAAACTAAACAAGTATAATACATAATATTCTATTAAAGAATATCACTTTTATATGTTATAGACTTAAAATCATATTGGGATCATTTTGAAAATTTTGACATTATATTATAGTTTTTGGACCCATAACTCTGCAAACAAGATCTAACAAAATATTCTGGTGAAGATTAGCAAAATAATAAGTTGTAATATTGTAGTATGTCAAGAACTAGGTACTTTGTTAAAGACTAAGATAATACTATCTTAACATTAGGTTATATTCCAGTTGGGATCCAAGCTAAAAATGGGCACATTCTTGTCACAAAAAGTCATTGTTCAAATTAATATACGAAAGACAATTATTGAAAACTAATATTAATCTACAAATATTCCAATAGAATTTCAGTGTATTTTTTGGAATTATGCTCATCTTAAATGGACAAGTCCACATAATTTTTTTTTCCTTCAGCCCAGAAATTTTTTCTCTAACCTACAGACCAATCAATTGATCGGGTGTTCCATTAAATTTCAAATATAAGAAAAGAACATAAAAGGTTATTTTTTAGTCATGTGAGTTGTATATTTTAAATGAAATCCACGTTTGTCCTAGTGGTGGCCCTACGTTTTTTATCTTAAACCAAATAAACGAATCGAATCGAATATTTAACAAATTTCAACTCGCTCAATTACACCATAAAATCGTAATCTAAAGCGTCCTGGGTGCTCAGCAAAGGCCAATAACTCTCACAAAAGCACGAAAAAAGAAATCAAGCAAGAGAAACAGAGGAGATCTCCTTTTAATTGGAAATTATGTCACCAATAATGGTTATCTGATAACTTCCTGAACACGAGTCTCCACAAAAACAACTGCAAAAACGAAGTTTAATAGTCACAGAGGAACACCTGGGCCTGAGGGCCGGATCTTCCCCAAACCGACCAATGTAGGGCTCCATGACTTTAAAAAGCCAAGAAATATTAAAGAAACACGAGGCAAATGATGAAGCTATTGCAAATCAAATTAAGCACATAAAGAGAAGAATAACAACACAAAAAGTGAAGAAATTGAGGAAGCAAAACTCACTAGTGGAGGGCATAAACTACAGCAACAATTACTCCGACTGCCTGAACCCATAGAAGACGGTTATAGGATTGGGCAGCACCACTGCAATCATCATCCGTCCCACTGAAGCACCCAGGATGTGTAATCTTTGTAACACCCCCATCCAATGAGAAGGTTCTGTTTGGTGTACCACCAGCAAACAACACGCACCAGAAATATGGGGCACCCCCATCACTGCCACTCACCGCAGCTCCCATCTGAGTGTGATTCCTACTGTGTAGAATCTCCAAGCTCCTACTGTTCTGGATCAGGATATCGGAGAATGCATCCGAGGGAGGCACATAACGAGACTGGCAACCAAGGAGACGACCAGTCACGGGGGCCAAGGTTGAAGCCTGCACACCGCAATTGGGTGCAAAGGTCTCTGCAAATTCTGCATCTGCTGGTTTTTTTCCATTTCCTACCTCATCGCACTTTCCTTGGTAGGCTTTGATGTACTGCAAGGCAATGCACCCTAGTCCAGGACTGTCAACAAGGGATGGTGATTTGTGAGCCGTTCTATTTGCATTGACCACGGCTACAAGCTCATCTGCCGGGTTATCTGTAAAGTTTTATTGACAAATACAGATTGTCATTCCAACACAAGTATAAAAATGATGGATACTAAACAAGCAGGAAAACCAGACTTCCTTGGATAACATAATATATGCCACATATCAACTGAACTATAACTAGAAATGACCTTGTAAACCCTCTTATCTACCCTGTTCTTTGACTAGCTAAGATGGCAAAAATAGCCAAACTCAATTTTTCATTACTTTCCACAAGTAGGCAAAGAAGAACAAACACAATGTAATAGAATTATCAAGACCAGCAAGGAGTACACAATGCAATACAATTACATCATAAAAAGACTGCTGGACTATATACGATAAATTCAAAAAAGAAAAATAAAATACTGCCGGACTGGATCTTCTAGAATTCAGCTCCAGCCTGCAATAATAGTTTTCACTATGAAATGTTTACTTTGAGAAAGTAACATGATTTGTTTTTGTTAGTCATAATCAGTCCAGAATATTGTTTACAGCAGATGGCATGTTTTCTTTTCTTTGCTAATGTAGAAAAGAGATATGAAAGGTGTATTACCATAATTACAAATGAACAAGAGGAGAAAAACTAGACTAAAGGCAACATGAGATGAATCATGCTCAGAAATTCAGATGTCACATCCTTATAGACACCAATAAATGTGCACCTAATTGATCATTGGAAATGACTCTTTCAATTAATATCAAGTCAGTTTCAGCCTTCACTTTAAAACCAGTACCATAACATGCTAAGCAGTTTTCATAACACTTCTAGTTCTTCATTATCTCCAAGTGGATTTCTTTTCTTGTCAATGGATACCAGAACCATAACATGCTAAGCAGTTTTCATAACACATCTAGTTCTTCAGTATCTCCAAGTGGATTTCTTGTCAATGGATAGATATTTGTAGAAAATAAAAATAAAAAATAAAAGTTAAAAAATGCCAAATTCATGTAAGCTGATTTTGGGGGTTCAATTCTTGAGTCCAAGCATTCACATATGATACCAATAACCCATTATCCAGCACAGCGAGCAACATAGAAGATAGATAATAGACATCTCTACAGACATAGCTTCATCATACCTCTAGACTCTATAAAACCAATTCAATGTACACAGTCTTCAATTCCACGAGTTGATTATAAATGTGACTTTTACTAGATAAATGTTCTGCAGAAAGTAAGAATATATTCACAGTCAAAGACGACAAGGGAACATTGGTTCAGTCGGTTATTTGAATGAAACATTGTTATAATTACAATTTACAAATCAAGTTTAGGCACAAACAGAAGCCCAGTCTCATCAAAACATAGCTAACAAAAAGAGACAACAGTATATGCTCTCCAACTTAAAGAACATCCCAAAAACCCTACGAGAGGGTTATTGACAAAAGAACCATATTGAGTATTATATAAGGTTCATCCACTCCTTTTTACCTGTGCTTTTGACATGCCATCAGATAAAGGTACAGAAACAAGCCTTTTTACATCATTTAGAAACAAGGTAAATGGAGGGTTAGGATTGAAGAAATAAATGTTGCAGAATTACAAGGGAAATAGAGTTCCTAGCAGACTCTGCTTTTGATAATGTAGTTGCAGGGATTTTTCTGCAGTTGTAACTCTTGCTGAGGACATTTCTAATGTAAAAAAAATGAGAGATTTTTATCATGTTAGATCTATGCAAGAAGAATGTTGGGAAATGAGGATAAATTTGCAGTAGAAACAAGTTAAGAACTAAGTGTCAGAAATTTCCTGTAGTTGCAGTTCTGGACTTTGGAGCCTACTATTTATGAACTGATGTGAGAATATGTATGTTAACTTGGGTGTTCTGTACTGGAATATTGAGATACAACTCGTAGAAAATTATGGTACTGATTCAATCAGCTAAAAGCCGAAAATGCCAGTTTTTGGCACCAAAAACCTTAAAGAGAATACATGCATAAGTTTACAATCTCATTAATGAAGAAGCAACTTAAGAATTGCCAACTGTTTATCATTTCAAGCTGCATGTGAAAGCCGTCACCTGATTACGCTTAATCTGTATTTGTTGGATCAACAGAATCTTTATCTTGCAAACGAGAGCCACAAAACGAGCTGGTAAACTTCAAGAAAAGCATCATAGAAATATATTTCACATTTAAGGAAAGTGAACAAAAGTGTGTCCCGTTTCCATCTATTATAGTTGAAAACAAATCAGAACACTACAAAAAAGGATTCCATTGAACGGTCTCCAAAGCATTGCTGCAGAATAGAAACACTCTCTTTACAACAACTTTCCTTACCAAAATCCTAGATCGGAACTATCTGGAGGAAACACTAGAAGGACGTGGACAGAAACCTGGGGGCGAGGAATTCAATTTGCAGAAATCAGAAAATGAACTAGCAATCGAACGAAATATTCCAACATGTGTTGACTCTGGAATCTAATCGCGTCAAACCAGCAATGCAGAATCCTATTAGAAAAATATGCGAGGACGATTTCGAGGTGCATTCTGATCCTCCAACACACATATGGAAACCTGGCTTCAGAGTTCTAGACCTGACTTACAGCAGCTCCTCTCACAGAAAAATTTTGAAGCATATATGATATCAGAATGGAAGATATTTTCTGCAGTATAATAAAATGTGAGCACAAGCCACCATTCAGAGTGCCGGCTCAACGCTATCTCGAGCTACATTGTAGTCCCAAGAAAGTAACTAAAAAATCTAGTTTCATCTAACAAAAAGTAGCTTCAATTCAAAAGTCACAAAGATCCGAATGGAAAATTACTAGACACATTGTCTTCTTCTCCAAGCAAAAAAAGAAGAACTTACGCTTACTGTCGGTTGCATCTGAAACAAGGAGAAATGCGGAGAAGAGAAACCAAAAAGCGACCGCCATTGCTGTCCTTGCAAGTGATCAGAACCTCCGAATGGAGAACAAACTGTTGCCCAATTTATACAAGGTTACAAGCCATCGATACTTCACAAAATTACCACGAAGCCTCTCAAAAACTTCGGTCGACTTCTCTGGTCGCTTGTCTGGTCTCTGACAAAGTAATACCAACCGCCCAAGGTTTAGTCCGGATTCCAGATATTGAGAATTGGTACAGAAACTGAAAAAGCAGATTTGGAGTTGGGCTGTCCCCACGTGCCTAACTCCTCTATAAAATATCAGAATTACCCTTCTCATTGAAGTATCCAATGGGACTACCAACTTGTACGTGACACCGCAACCCTTCAAGTGCCGCCATTTCTATGCACATCGAACCAGTGCGTCTCGTATAATTTTAATCTATACATATCCATATAATTTCACTACTTCAAAATCCAATATATGGTGGTACATAGGCTACATCGAGTGAAATTCTTCTAATAAAATTGCTAACCATGGTTTTGTAGACCTGCATGAACGGTAAAGAAGTAAGGACTCGTTCCAAAATGGTTAATGACCAATTTAGTTATTTTATCAACAAACAAGATTGATAAACAGTTATAAAGGCTTACTTTAGAGTTAAATGCCTTTAATGGCAAAAGGGTCATCCAACTACCAACAATGCTATCACCCCTACCAACTTAGTCAAGAATTAGTACCTCACACAAGTTATTTCAATAGAAGAAAAATGAGTTAAGGATGAAAAGACACAAAAAAAAAAAAAAGTGAAATAATAACAAAGTGATTATGTTTGTCTCGAGCTAAATTGCTCCACACCTTTTAGTGATCCCTTCAAAGTGAACATAGGAAAGATGGGATAGGGCTTCATAATCACACTTTTGATGTAATCCTTTCTTGGGGTCCAATTTAGTTAAAGTTCATGACTAAGATTTACCATCTTTAACTTTATATTGTTTTCCCTATATCTTGACTAATGTTTGATCTAATAAAAAAATAAATTGCCATCATTAATTTCATATTGTTTCCTCTATATCTTTACTAATGTTTGATATGAAACAAAAATCAATAAGTGGATCAAATATTTAAACATGCACATACAAAAAATAATGTTATTTTTCTTTAGACTAGGATAGAATTGGCCCATTAATCAAAACTAGAAAACATATTGGATTAGGCTGAGTTTCTTTTTTTTTAAAAAAAAAAAAGGTCAAGACAATAATTATATTTAAGTAAAAAAATTCATGACAACACTACAGTAGGATAAGGCAACTGGGTTTTTGGTTCACATCATCCACTTTTCTTTTTAACATTGCCAAAGTTGATTCATTTTTTTATTGTTAGATGGTTTAGTTAAAAGTTATCAATTTTTCACCCATATTAGAAGTCTTTGGAGCTTTCTATATTATTTGCTAACCACTCAAACCTTGAGAAAGATATATAATATTACTTTTATTATTAACTTAAATTCATTTATGCCAACATGATGCAATAAAGGGATGTCATAATTGTTAGGAATTAGACACCCTAATTCCAAACTAATTAAAGTATTAATAATAAACACAAAAGAAGAAAAAAAACAGGCACGGGAACTAAACAATAAGATTTATACAGGTTCACCTCAAGGTGAGACTACGTCTTGTCTTCCACCATTGTAGTAATCCTCTATGAAGATAAAATAGTTTACAAGAGAGATCACACATACTTACATGTGTTTTTTTTTTAACCTCTCGGGCGGCACCTTTTGATGCTCCTCGGATGAATGATAAAACCCTAATAGAGGTGCCCCCACAATTATAAAGAGAAAATTAGGGCAACGGCTTTACGAGAGTGAAATTTCTAAACTGCCTTTAATGAAATAGCAGTTAATATATCGTGGATTGGGCATGGGATCTACCCTGTTATGCACGCAATAACATTATTATTATAATTATTTTTATTTAATTTACTTTATTTTATTTCAGTTAAAGTAGAATAGGCCACAAGGGTATTTTTGGAATATTTATTTATAAGGGTATTTTTGTAATATTTTATCTTAAGCCTTTTAAGGGTGACCCTATTTAAGGGGTAAGAGTAATGAGAAAGACAAGCATTGATTTTTAGGTTAAACAGGCTTGGAGGTCTCCTCAACGAGCTCAGAGGTGTGTGTTCTCCTTAACGATCCTAGGATTTTCAAGCTTCCCTTTGGCTTGATTTTCGTCTTCCTCTTCTTCCTCCCTAAAAATCCATCTATCAGATCCGGGACCATAACAACTGGTATCAGAGTGGGAACACAATGAGGGATTCGTTGCGAGAAAAACGTATGGCCATACTCGAATTATTGGAAGAAATACAAGAGGGAATGCATAGAACTTCCAGTGAATTTTCTGCAATGATGAGGTACCTAGCAGAAAAGAAGGTCATACAACCTCAAATCTCCAAGCATGACAATTGCACAGTAGAAGAGGCAACAAACGCTGTTATGGATAGGCAGAAGGGCCATGGGCCAGAAAATTTCAATATTCCCAAGCAGGGAAGTCCAGCGATGGGCCAAACAAATCTAATTTCTCAGTCATGGAAATTAGACAATAGGGACCCTGGAAATTCGAAATCAGAGGGGTCTGCTACCAAATCCTCGTTGGTAAGGGTTGATTTGGGTTCGACCTCAAAAAATCACTTCTCACGGCCAGCAAAATGTCTCCCAGAACACCAGACAGAAAAATTCTGATCTGCCTCTGTCTTGGCGAATCAGTTCAGCCGTCCCTTCACTATCTCGGAAAATATACAAGCAGCGAAGCCACAAAGGGCTGCTATTCGTCACTGAAAAAAGAGGAGGCGCCGGCAGAAACAAATCCGGTGGGCTTTGGCTTCCAGATTCACACTTTCAGTCTCAATCTCGCTTGCAGTAGGCCAGTAGGGAACCCACATCAACATATTTTTGGGTAAGTTTCTGACATGCCCTCAATTGATATGTATAAAAAATTTTTCCATGGGGGTGAAGGAGCTCCAAGGAGCTGAGCAGCAGCGACGCTGCTCAAATTTTTGGCCTGGTGGTTTTCTATTCCGGGAGGCAGAGAAATAGAACCATTTTGACTCATTTTTGACAAGTGTGTTTGAATTCCGAGAAGGAATTTTTTTGGGGATGCTGGGAAGGATAGAAATATTTGTTTGGATGTTGTTTTATCCTTCTATTGTCGAGAACAACAGTAGTATGGAATTTAGGATATCATGAAAGGAACTTTAGATCAACAAGAAAGAAGAAGAAGAAGAAGAGAAAAGGAGAAGAGAAGAAGAAGAACGTGGAAGGAGAGAGTTTGAATTAAGGGAGAAGAGGGTTGTGTCAAAAAGAAAAATGAGGGCTGGACGAATTTTTGGAAAGAGAGGAGAGTGCTTCAATGCCCTACCTCTTAGCCATTGCCTTTATTTATAGTTTTACAATGCCCTTAGGGCTACAACTTGTTAAAACAAAAGACATAAAAGGAACACATATTTACACTTCAATGCCATCTTTATGGAAAGTACCATATTTTACACATATGCCATTCCTTTGACATGTGGGCTTCTTGTCTTGAGCTCGTGGGCTTGAGCCCATCTTCCAACACTCCCCCTCAAGCTGGAGGAGAAAAGACATCATAAATACCCAGCTTGCCCCATATAAACGATAGGATTTTAGATGTAACAGGTTTAGTGAGAATATCAGCTACTTGCTCTTGAGATGACACATGTTCGAGAGAGATTATTCCTGCTTGAAACTTCTCTTGTATAAAATGACAATCCACCTCAATATGTTTAGTTCTTTCATGAAAAACTGGATTTGAAGTGATATGAATGGCTGCTTGATTATCACAATGCAGATTCATGGACCCCTTTTTATAAAAACCTAGTTCGGTAAGAAGGGTCTTGATCCATAAAAGTTCACTAACGGTATGGGCCATAGCTCTGTATTCTGCTTCGGCGCTAGATCTTGCAACCACATTTTGCTTCTTACTTTTCCATGTAACCAAGTTTCCCCCAACCAGTGTACAATATCCTTATGTAGATTTTCTATCATCAGGAGATCCAGCCCAATCTGCATATGAGAAGCCTTCTATGTTGAAGTGCCCATGTTTTTTATACAGCAATCCTCTTCCCGGAGCTCCTTTTAGATAACGTAATATTCTCTCTAAAGCCTGCCAGTGGGTAATTTGTGATTTGTGCATGAATTGACTCACCACACTTACAGCATATGATATGTCTAGCCTAGTTACCATGAGATAAATCAGTTTTCCCACAAGTCTTTGATATTTGCCAATATCAATATCTTCTTCATTTGTGGCACATAATTTTACATTTGTATCCATAGGTGTGTCAGCTGGTCTACAACCCTTCATTCCTTTTTCTTCAAGGAGATCCAAGACATATTTCCTTTGAGACAATATTATCCCATGTTTGGATTGAAGAACTTCTATACCCAAAAAATATTTAAGCATACCAAGGTTTTTAGTCTTGAATTCCTGACATATCATCTGCTTCACCTCTTGTATGCTCAAAGCATAATCACCAGTTAAGATAATATCATCCACGTATATGCCCAATAATATTTTCCCTTTGACCGTATCTTTATAATATACAGAATGATTAACTGAGCACTGATGAAAACCAAACCGTAGGAGTGTTTGACTAAATTTATCAAACCAAGCCCGAGGGGACTGCTTAAGCCCATATAAAGACTTTTTTAACCGGCATACTGACTCCCCCTCAGCCACATAACCAGGTGGTTGAACCATATAAATTTCCTCACTGATATCACCATTTAAAAAAGCATTTTTAACATCTAACCGATAGGCGGGCCATGAGGAGTTAGCAGCAATTTTGCAATAGGAGAGAAGGTCTCCTCATAATCTATCTCATAGCACTGTGTATAGCTCTTAGCAACCAGTCGAGCTTTAAAAGGAGCAACCGATCCATTCGGATTCTGTTTCACCAAAAAAACCCATCGACAGCCAACCTGTCTTTTACCTTTCGGGAGTGATGTCAAGTACCAGGTTTGGTTTTCGAATAAGGTGTGTGTTATGCATGCAATAACATTATTATTTTAGTGTTTTCTTTAATTTACTTTATTTTATTTCAGTTTTAGGTCATAGGGGTATTTTTGGAATATTTTATTCATAGGGATATTTCTGTAATATTTTATTAAACCCTAACAGGGTGAACCCTATTTAAGGGGTAAGAGTAATGAGAAAAGCAATCATTGAAGTATTAAGAATTAGGTTAATTTTAGCGTAAAGAGGCTTAGAGTTCTCCTCAACGAGCTCTAGGGTTATCAAGCTTCCCTTAGGCTTGATCTTTCGTTTTCATCTTCCCCATGTCTTCCTATTACCCCTACGGTAATGCCTAGAAGACCCGCAACCCGTGGCAGACCCCAGATCCTCCCAAAGAATCCATGTGTCAGATCCGGGACCATAACAGCGTGCATTTCTTCATCCATAGCCGCCTTCCATCCTGAATGTCTCAGAGCCTCTTGATACGACTGCGGAACGGAAGTAGAAGAAAGGGACGCAAGAAACTAAAAACACTCGGAAGACAAGTGATGGTGAGACATAAATTTTGAGATAGGATGCGAAGTAGTACAGGAGCAACGTTATTTTCTTAAAGCAATACGCCGAGTATCAAATTTAGGCCCATACATAGGAGGAGAAGGACTTACCTCGGGTGGATCTGACAACTCCACAGGTGAAGGTACGACCGGTGCATCAGGGGATGGTTCCACTTCAAGATTGAACGACACAAGCGGACAAGGAGTAGTAAAAGGACAAGTCCATCTTGGAGGAGGATCATGGGAGGAGTAGAAGGGGGTGTCCTCAAAGAAAGTCACATCCCTGGAGATAAACATCCTCTGAAGGGTAGGATTGTAATAGACATAACCTTTCTGGGTGCGAGAGTACCCCAAAAAAATGCACGTCATAGACCGAGGATCAAGTTTATTTTTATGTGGGAATGTAACATGAACAAAACACGTATATCCAAACACTTTCAAAGGAAGAGAAAAATGTTTTTCACCATTAAATAACATAGAGTGAGGAGTTTTATGATGAATGACTGATGAAGATAACCTATTAATTAGAAAGCATGTTGTAAGTATAGCATGAAGCCAATAGAAATAGGGTACCTTCATGGAGTAGAGGAGGCCCCGAGCAACTTCAAGAAGATGATGATTCTTTCTTTCAGCAACACCATTTTGTTGAGGAGTATAGGCACATGATGTTTGATGAATAAGCCCATTACTCTCACAAAATGATTTGAAGTCATGAGACATATATTCCTTAGCATTATCAGATCTAAGAGTTTGAATTTTCTTCCCAAATTGAGTCAAGACCATAGCATGAAAATTTTTAAACAAAGAAAGAATTTTGGAATGCTCTTTAAATAGATATAACCAAGTCACTCGAGTAAAATCATCAACAAAAATGAAAAAATATTTAACTTGGGAAATATTTGAGACAAATAAAGGGCCCCATACATCAGAATGTACTAGTTCAAACGGAGCAGTACTTGTAGTTGTAAGACGAGGAGAATATGTACTCTTGACTTGTTTACTTAATTGACAAACCTCACAACTAAAATTAGAAAGTCCTTTTAAAGATGGAACCGAAGAATGAAGTGAATGGGTAGACGGATGACCAAGTCAGTTGTGCCATAGATGTGGTGGACGATAATGCAGCTAATGGTGGAAGAGTGAAGTAGTACAAACCCCCCTTTTCATGGCCACCACCAATCACCCGCTTCGTAGTGAGATCTTGAAAGACACAAGAAGACGGTGAGAAGGTGATAGAGCAATTTAATTGTTTGGTCAATTGACTAACTGAGAGCAAATTTAAAGGAAATTGAGGAACAAACAAAACATCTTGAAGGGGAATAGATGAAGTAAGAGAGGAGCTAAACCTTTGCCAAGGACCTTGGTTTGGGTACCATCAGCAATAGTAATGAATTTATGAGGATAACAAGGAGATAAGGACTGTAACAAGTGTTTGTTACCTGATAGATGTTCGGAGGCCCCGGAGTCGATGATCCAAGAGGAAGAGGAAGAAGAGGAAGAAAGCATACCTGAGGCAATAGTAGTGGCAGCAGTAGATGATGAGGGAATAGATGATTCCATGAAGGACTTCATTTTCTAAAATGCATCATAGTCCTCAGCCGTAAGAGTCACATTTCCTGATGATGATTCAACTTATCTTCATTTTTCTCAACGTTAACCGAGACTGGGTTAGCTATGGCCCAATTAGGCTTGCCATGAAGTTTCCAGCATGATGCCACAAGGTGGTTCTGACGGCCACAATAAGTGCAAAGTTGAGAGTCAATACGGAAAGAATTCTGACCCGTTCTACCACCTCTATTTTCTGCCCCTCTCATAGTTCGACCCCCTCTCATATTTCTACCCCGTCCTTGGGATGAGGAAGATGTTCCCCGATTGCCAGAGAACATCACCGATGGAGCATCAATAGGAGAAGGAGGGGATGGATCCGGTATCCAAAGTAATGTAGCACTAATATCATCGAAGGATGAAAGAGCAGAAGAACTTAGAAACTGAGTTTTGGCCACCTCAAGGTATGGCTTAATATTCGATAAGCAAATGGTTGTTGCCAAAGCTTCTCTTTGTCGTTTTTGAATTGCAATATCAGTGGAATATGGTTGAGCTAGTTTCCATTCTTGAAGAAAACCTCAAAACCATGCCAAAAATTCATGAATATTATCTCCATGTTTCGTATGCAGCATGTTTTTTAAGACATCATATATTTTTTTGTAATGAAGCAGTGCTTGAGTAAAGCTTGGCACAAGTGTCCCATATGTTCTTGGCGGTTTCCAAGTGGACCACATTGTTGGCCACCTGCTCTTCCATGCTATTAATGAGCCAACTTATCACCATGTTATCATCCTTAACCCACTTATGGTAGGACGCATCTTCTTCATCAATCGGAGGAGGAAAGTTAACAACGTGGCTCAAGAGGTCACGAGTAATAAGAACCCTCCGAACCGATTGTGACCAGCTCATGTAATTGGAGAGACCTCTAAGTGGAATTGTAGTAATACGGAGTATATCACTCTTATTACTATTGTATCCAATCTCCATGATGAAGCAAGTAAAATATGGAGGTCAAGGGGAAAGGCCTTCTTCAAAGAACAATTACTCAATGTAATTTGAAGAACCCGTAGACCAAATCAGTCACCAACAAAAGAGAACAAGAACCAATTTCTTTCATGAGGGCAAGCACCAAATTATCAAAAAAAATTTGCCTTTAGAAAGTGATAATAACATCCAGCCATCACTCAACATCTCTTGTATTCATAAGAACAAAGAGAAGAAAGTATATGCAACCAATTAGGCCTTAATCCAAACTCCAACACAAACGACCAATAAACAAAATATTAGAGAAGATTTAACGGCAAACCAAGACACTCGGAAGAGATTTATCTTCAGCTCATGGGAGACTTCAACATAAACAAAAATTAGATTGTTGAAGTTAAAAAAATTGGGAACTACAAAGGGTAAATGACTGCTGGAATTTCATCAAACATATAATGGGCATCCAACAACATAACACAAACCCATGAGCAACCTTAAGTAGGAGAAGATACATCAACATGTGCTGGAATTCTACCTCAAATGAGATGGATCCAAATTACATAAAGGTAATTGAATTTCACCCATCAATCTTAATAAGATGCAAACAACAAATGATCTTGATCACTCTTGTAATTGATTTACAAGGAGTCAAGATTATAACATCAATTTAGTCATAGAAATAATTCTTTACAACATATAAAGATTTATCTTGACTTGATGTGACTAAAAATTCAAGAAGTAAAGAAAAACAGTAAAAAGGAGTATGTAAATAAGAAAAGGAAACAAAAAAAACGTAAATAAGAAGAACATGAACTTATCTCTTCATGACTGAACTCCTTTTACAACTTCTTGAACATATTTCATAACAACTCCATGAAGAGAGATCCTAAACTCCATGCTCTGATACCTTGTAAAATTTAGGATCTCATGAAAAGAACTTTAGATCAACAAGAAAGAAGAAGAAGAAGAAGAAGAGAAAAGGAGAAGAGAATAAGAAGAACGTGGAAGGAGAGAGTTTGGATTAAGGGAGAAGAGGGTTGCGTCAAAAAGAAAAATGAGGGCTGGAAGAATTTTTGGAAAGAGAGGAGAGTGCTTCAATGCCCTACCTCTTAGCCATTGCCTTTATTTATAGTTTTACAATGCCCTTAGGGCTACAACTTTTTAAAACAAAAGACATAAAAGGAACACATATTTACACTTCAATGCCATTTTTATGGAAAGTACCATATTTTACACATATGCCACTCCTTTTACGTGTGGGCTTCTTTTCTTGAGCTCGTGGGCTTGAGCCCATCTTCCAACAAGTAGTATGCATATCCCATATCAATTTGGGGACCTTGTGTTTAATCTTTTGAATGACTTGTATACTGCTCGCCAACTGGTTGTCAAAATTCTTCAACCAGATGGGAAATGTGGTGATAAAATTTTGTTGGGTATTCAGGGCAGGGGTGAGATAATTCTGTGGATGAAGGATTTTTCTATTGATGGGACTGTAACAGATGATCATGATTTTAGGGGCTTCATCTCTCGTGAAATATTTGACGAACTCTGTGCTGATCTGTGGGAGCAAGCTCTTGTACCTGTCAAAGAAGTGCTTACACATTCTGGCTTGAGAGTTGATGAACTATATGTTGTAGAGCTGATAGGTGGTGCAACTCGGGTGCCTAAGTTGCATGCTAAACTTCAACCCTCAGAGTGGATTGATGTTTCAATTAAAAAATTTACTACGGCGAATTCAACCAATACTACACCAAACATATCACTTGAAGAAAGCCCTGACAATAGGACAATTGTTGGCAATGAAAAACTGAGCACATAATCTGTGGTAGATAGTTCCTCTAATCCTATCCTAGAGCCACTTATTGTTGGCAATGCAACCTCAATCCAGACATTGGCATGGAGGGTGGAAGAAGTATGAAAGGATAAGTTGTAGAGTTGGGCTTTATCAGCAATCCAAGATTGGGATGGGGTAACAGATAGTTCCTTATCCAAGCAAGATCAAGGCATGATACAAATGGTAGCTGCACTTGTAGTTGTTGGAGCCCATACTAGGGCTATGACAGCTCCCACTTCACAAAATTGGTCCGAGGTGCAGCTGCTTGTGACGTTCCATTCATTATTGTTGCTTGAAATTCGTCACGCTATTAGCAATTCCAAATTACAGGTGCTGCAACAGCAAGCAACATATGTCCTTGGTGGCCTCACACTGGGCTACAAGTCTATCATTATTACAATTTTTTCCAGTACAGTAGCCATCGACGTGGGTTTCAGTCTTGCTGCCGTATATGAACTTTCAGTGACAGTTTTAGGAATGCTTAGCGCAATTACAACCAGGCTTGCGCTTGACATATATGGACTCAAGGGCTTGCGATTGACACCTATGCACTTGACACTTATTGGCAAGTATTATGCACAATTTCTTGGGAGGAGGGATTTGGACAAGCACCTTGATGCAGATGAAGAAATCGTACTTGGAGCAACTCTTCATGCTGCAAATTTAAGTGATAGAATCAAGTTGAACCGTAAACTAGGCATAATTGATGGTTCTTTTTATGCGATCATAATGAAATTGGATGGTTCAGATCTCATTAAAGATGAGAACTCAAAACAGCTATTGGTGCCAAACATGAAAACACTCCTCAGTAAGATGTTTAGGTCTATTAAGCCCAAGATGGAATCTAGTAAGATGTTCTGGGCGGCGTCTGAACAGTGTATCAGTGCGGCTGTTGTGGCACTGCAGCAACCAGTGCAACCAGTGCTGCCACTAGTGGCACTGCTGAAACCAGTGCAGCCAGTCAACCAAGCAAACAAGGCTGTTGTGGCAGTCCAACATACACTGCAGCCAGCAAGCCAAGCAAACAAGGTTGTTGTGGCAATCCATCATACACTACTGCTAGTCAGCCCAGTCAAGGTGCTTCTTGAGGATGCAGAGGGATATTTGCATGCAATCAAGGCACTAACCTAGAGTGCTGGAAAAGGGAAGTATGATTCCAGTGGTGCTGAATTTAGTGGTGCTGAATCTCATGGACGACTCAAATGCTGATGCTGACAATCATGTACTGGCGAAAGAGCAAGTTGGTAAGGGATTCAGGGGAGATGTTCCCGTATTGCCTACACTTGTTGTTCATAATTGACACTATCAAGGGAAGTTAGAGAAAAGTGTTATAATGAAGGCTATTTGAGCTGGTTTTGAGGAAACTACTGAACCTACTGTTTGTTTGAGTGATGACATTGAGATAAATGAATGCTTGAGCAATAATGGTGGTTGTTGGCGAGGTAAAATTGTGCATATAACAGCTTGCAAGGACATATTCCGTGGTACTGTGAGTGTCCCTTGGGTGAAGGTGTGCAGTTCCAGGGGGATGGTTATAGCCATTGTGTAGCAAGTAGGCCTGGATGATGCAAGCTAAACAATGGAGGTTGTTGGCATGCTACTCAAGATGGACATTCCTTCTCAACTTGTTGGTTTATGTCTAGAATTTTGAGAAGGAACAATAGGTTGGATTCATACAAAGCTGGGTTTTCTGCTGATGATGGTGATGAGGAAAAAACTTGTAGTGGGCTTCCTACTGTTGTTCAGTTACCTACCTATTTAGTTCCACAAACCATACAACGTCACCATGCTGATCCTATCATCCGTGATGGTTTCAATCCTCTGAGTGTTTCAAGGTGCAGTAAATGGAGGGGTCAGTGCTGCTGTGTTGGGTTCTCTAGCCATGGATCGTGTCACCCGACGTTCCCCTCTTGATTCCAGTGTTGAAGATGATGAAGGAAGGGCTATAGTTCTCTTTGAACGTCAAATAGTTGTTGGTTGAGTTCGGAGAGAAGAGGGAGCAGAGGTGTGAATGATGCTGGCGAGTTCAGTGAGGGAATAGAATGAATGCGTGAAGATAACTTGAGCTTCAAAGGAGCTCTACCTTAGGTCTCGATTAATCAACTAAAATTGCTTCCTCTTTTCATTTCATTCACGCCCTTTATAAAACCAGGGCGTGCCTTACACATCCAACGTCAAGAGACATGGATTTCAGCAATATTGCATTAACCTGCCACTAAGTCAAAATCCAACAGCCAACGTCAAGAGATATGGATTTCCACAATATTACATCAACCTGCCATTAAATCAAAAATCCAAAAATTACACAAGTCACCCTCTTCTTCTATCAGCTACTCTTGATGCTATGGAGTCCATAACATCACCCCCTCCTGGGGAAAGAGCTTGTCCTCAAGCTCAAAGTTGGGGTAAAGGGTCCGGAATTGCTCGAGGGTTTCCCATGAGGCTGGAAACAAATCTACGTCAGACCACTGGACGAGTAGCTCCCAGGAGTCTTGGGTGCAACGAGCCTACAAGACCTGTGCAGGGAGGGAAGAGTACGCACTTCATGGAGTGGAGGCAAGAACGTATGCAACATGGGGGAATCACCACGAAAGGGCCTCAAGAGAGAAACATGGAAGACGTCATGTATGCTGGCGTTGGGGGAGGGGAGCTGGAGGCGATACGCAACACTGCCAATGCGAGCCAAGACTCTGAAAAACCCATAATACCGGGGAGAAAGTTTGTACCGGCGAGCTGCTGTAAGTGACCACTGTCGGTAAGGCTGGAGGCACAACCAAACGTAATCTCCCAAAGCAAAAGAAAGGTCCCTATGGCGCTGGTCATAGTAGAGCTTCATAGTGTCCTGAGGTCGCTACAAATTTGCCTTGACCTGTGCCAGCATCTGATCCTGTTCACCCAAGGCCTGGTCGAGCAGTGGAAGGGGAGACAAGCCAGGTTCATAAGAGATGAGGCAGGGAGGGTCACATCCATAGACCACTCTGAAAGGGGTAGTGCCCAGTGCTATATGGTACGAAGTGTTGTAGCAATATTCTGCCCATGCTAACCAGTGTACCCAATATTTAGGCTGATCCCCCACGAAGCACCATAGATAGATCTCAAGAGTACGGTTCACGACTTCAGTCTACCCATTGGATTGAGGGTGGTATGCTGAAGATAAGTTCAATTTGGTCCCCCTATAAGGGAAAGAGAGTTTTCCAGAAGGTACACGTGAAGATAGTGTCGCAGTCGCTAGTGATGGACTTCCCAATGCTGACTATAGATCAAGATATCGTAAAAAGCCACAAGAATGAACTTGTGGAGGAAGGGACAAAATACCTCATTCATCAATGCTTGGAAGGTGGACAGTGCATTGGAAAGACCAAAGGGCATCACCAAGAACTCAAAGTGAGCGTGGTGTGTTCGGAAAGCCGTTTTCTCCACATCATCAGGGTGGACCCGGATTTGATGGTAGCCGGATTTCAAGTCCAGCTTTGTAAAAATTGCGGCACCATGAAGTTCGTCCAGCAGTTCATCCACCACGGGGATGGGAAATTTATCTTTGACTGTCTGAGCGTTTAGCTCCCTGTAGTCTACACAGAACCTCCAAGACTTGTTTGGTTTCTTTACCAACAAAACGGGTGGTGAGTTGGGCGAACGGTTGGGCTGAATGAGTCCTTGAGTTAGCATGAGCTGACACTGCCATTCGATCTCGTCTTTCTGCAAGTGAAGATAGCGGTGGGGGCGCACGACCACTGGTTCAGTGCCCAACTTCAACCGGATACGATGATCACACAACCGTATCGGCGGAAGAGCAATAGGGGGCTGGAATAAATCAGCGAAGTCCTAAATTAGCTGGGTGAGGTGCTGGCCATCGGAGTCCAGCACATGAAGAGTTTGCAAAGTGCGCTGGAAGGGGCCATGGGGGCCCTGGAGTGTGAGCTGCTGTGGACCCTGGGTGCATAGTAAGGGACTGAAAGTTCCACAAGATCGGTCCCAACTATTGCGGCCACTTAATGTCGAGCACGAGATCAAAGCCAACAAGTGGAATCACCAAAAAATCTGCCGTGAAAGTGTGGCCGTCAACCACAAATGGCATGGCGGAGCAGTGTTAAGCACCTAGCCAATACTACCCAAAAGACCTGTCTGTTAGGAGCGGAAGAAATAGGTACTTAACCCAAGACTATAACATCACACCCCACCTTCGCGAGCCGACAACCACGGCAGCGCAACAACACTGGCCCAACCCGGTGGCCTACTCTAGCGGCGGCCTACTCCTAGTGCCCCTTTGCAGTTCTCTAGGTCGCCCCCTTCGCTTGGTCGCCCCTTTCGAACCTACCAGTAATTTTAATCCAGCCTTTGCACGCCCCGGGACTCGAACTCACGACGTGGGAGCCCGCTCTGATACCAAATATTAAGCACCTAGCCAATACTACCCAAAAGACCGGCCTGTTAGGAGCGGAAGACATAGGTACTTAACCCAAGACCATAACAAGTAGACCCCCACGCTGGGAATTTTTGCTCCATTAGCTACTGCAACGGACAAGCTCGAGTTATGCTGAATTGGCAACCCCAATTGCTGGGCTGCTGGTTGGCTATGGAAGCTGTGTGTGCTGCCTGAGTCAACCAGTGCCAGCAGCATACGAGCCTGGATACCAGCATATAGCTGCATCATATTAGTGCCGTGTAACCCCGTCATGGCATGGAGGGAGATGGCTGGTTCTTCTTCTTCGGGCCCGGCCTCGTCCTCGAAGGAAGGGCTGTCTTAGGGATCCTCAACCTCTAACCAAAACAGTCTCTTGCATAAGTGGCCTTGGAAGTACTTCTCGTCGCAATTAAAACAGAGGCCTTGTGCCCGCCACTGATCCATTTCAGATTTAGAGAGGCGTTTAAAATTTTGAGGCTGAGGAGTGGACCTGGAAGTCCCCGTTGGATGTGATGTGGGAGGGGTGTGAGCTGGGGCTGTACCAGTGGACATTCGGTTTGGCCAAGGTGGGCGGTGTAGCAAGGAGTCCTTCAGAATTCTGTGTTTAGTATCCAATGTCCAGGCCAAATTCATTGCATGGGCGAGGGAGGGTGGGGCAAGCAATTCCACTTCAAGGTGTAGAGCCTCTACCAACCCAGCGGTAAACAAAGGAACGTGCTGGCTCACAAAGGCACCGGCCCGGGCAAGTCATTCCTAAAACTGTTTCTTATATGCCTCAATAGATTCGGTTTGTTTCAGATTAACCAAATCCTCAAGAGGGTTTCTGCGGACGCATGGGGGGGGGGGGGGGGGGGGGGGGGGGGCGGCCGTAAACCGCAATCATACACTCGATGGTCTGAATCGAACTGGGTATACCACAACAACGCTTCGTCGACCATGTGGAAGGCGGCTAACAAGACCTGCTCCTCTGGTTGAATTTGTTGGTGCCAAAAGAAGTGGTCACAACGATGCAACCACATTAAGGTGTCAATGGAACCATCCTAGGAAGGAAACTGTAATTTTGTATACCTTGGCACACTGGAAGTGTCGGTGCTGTGAGAGGCCCTTGGATTGAAATGATGAGGACGCAGGGGAGGCATTGGTGGGGGGATGGAGCAGAGTGGTCTACTGGGTGTGGGAAACTATGTGGAGGGGGAGCTTCTCAGGGCCTCTGAGCTTGGAGAAGCTGGAGCACAAACTCCAGAAGTTGGTTCATTCGGGTCAGGAAAGCATCCTGTGTAGCTTGGAGTGTGTCAACAGTAGCACGTAGGTCAGATGGAGAGGAAAAATCATCCAAGGTGGTCATGTCTGATACCACGATGTTGGGTTCTCTCACCACGGATCGTGTCACCCGATGTTCCCCTCTTGATTCCAGTGTTGAAGATGATGAAGTAACGGCTATAGTTCTCTTTGAACGTCCAATAGTTGTTGGTTGAGTTCGGAGAGAAGAGGGAGCAGAGGTGTGAATGATGCTGGCGAGTTCAGTGAGGGAATAGAATGAATGCGTGAAGATAACTTGAGCTTCAAAGGAGCTCGACCTTAGGCATCGATTATGGAGAGAACATGATCCAATTAATCTACTGAAATTGCTTCCTCTTTTCATTTCATTCACGCCCTTTATAAAACCAGGGCGTGCCTTACACATCCAACATCAAGAGACATGGATTTCAGCAATATTACATCAACCTACCACTAAGTCAAAATCCAACAGCCAACTTCAAAAGATATGGATTTCAGCGATACTACATCAACCTGCCACTAAATAAAAAATCCAAAAATTACACAAGTCACCCTCTTCTTCTATCAGCTACTCTTGATGCTATGGAGTCTATGACATGCTGAGTCTTCTAAATCACAAGGGCCTGGTCATGATGTTGTTGCTGCCATGCTTGCAAAGTGTAGGCAGTGCAACCTTGCCTATGGGGGGCTGCCGTGAGGGGCTGTTTCGCACCAGTCCAGGACTAAGGGACAACAAAAATGTTGTTTGGGGAGATGTAGCGACGTTCTGCATGCATCCCTACATTTGACCATAGAGTCGAAAAAAAGTCTAATCTGTTTTGTCATCTAGAGGGCTGACACAGTTACCGCGGTTGATACTTGCGAACAGATGGAGACGTCGGCACGAGCAAGCAGACCCTACCTTCGAGCTTGAGGAAAAACTCTTTCTTCTAGGGGGTGTAATGTTATGCACGCAATAACATTATTATTTTAATTATTTTTATTTAATTTACTTTATTTTATTTCAGTTAAAGTAGTAATAGGCCACAAGGGAGTTTTTGTAATATTTTATTTATAGGGGTATTTTTTTAATATTTTATCTTAAGCCTTGTAAGGGTGAACCCTATTTAGGGGGTAAGAGTAATGAGAAAGACAAGCATTGATTTTTAGGTTAAACAGGCTTGGAACTCTCCTCAACGAGCTCAGGGGTGTGCGTTCTCCTTAACGAACCTAGGGTTTTCAAGCTTCCCTTTGGCTTTATTTTCGTCTTCCTCTTCTCCGTAACGATTAGGGTATGTCCCTCGTTGCTATGTGTTAAGCCACCATGGTCGTCGGCTCTTAAGGACAGGTGTGATGTTGTGGTCCTGGGTTAAGTACCTATGCCTTCCGCTCCTAACAGGCCGGTCTTTTGGATAGTATTGGCTAGGTGCTTAACAACCCCCACAGCCCTGGGGCGTTGATTTGGCTTGACAACTTAAAAATTAATTACTTCCATTGATGTAACATGGAAGTATGAGATTACGCTTGTTGCAATTGAAGAATGAATATGATCTAAGTTTCAAAAAAAGATTGTCATAATTATTCCCATTTATGTAACATGGAAACATGACATTACTCTTGCTGCAATTTGATTCTCCACGTTATGAATTGGCCAACTTAGCAAACCTCAAGTTATAATGGTAGGATATTTTTTAAATTGGATATGTTACTAAAGTGCAAATTTTTAATGTAAATTTCACATGTGTTTTTATTAAGTAGGTTGATATCTCCATTGGGAGACTATCAATGTCAAAATTCTCATTCAACCTTTTGATCATAACAAAAACTTAGAAACTAATCAAGTATCATGGAAAACTTTGGAACATAGTTTGTTTTAAATCATTCTCAAGGATGTACAACATTGATTGTTTGAACTATGTAGTTCAAGGATGAGAAATAGAAGTACCGGAAGCACAAACCATTCACACTATAGTCCAACCATTCCAGAAGTGTTGCAAACAAAAGTGAAGATCTAAAGCCTAGACCGTTCAAACAGTAGGAGTCTATATTCTAATGATGCATCAAAAAAAAATCTAAATGATGTGCTTAGTATTTTATATTGTTTCAAAAGTTGAAAGGAAGAAACCATTTGAATGGTGCCTTTCTGTATTCAAATGGTTTAACAAACATAAGGTAATAGAAGAACTCAAAGAAAGGAACCATACAAACTGTTAGGTCTTCTAGGCCACTATCCTAAAAGGGGGAAGGGGGAGGGGAAGGGTGGGGGTGAATAATAGGTTTGTGGGCACTATTGCTAATTTAAATTTTTGTGTATATCTATTCCCTTTGTATTTGCAAGTTGACAATACAATCCAAGATCAAAGCAAATTAAGAAGCAAAAAAAATTGACACGAGTACACAATGATTTTCATAGTAGTTTGGATTCAAAACATGGGTTTTTAATCCAACCCAAAGTGTTTGCACTTTGGTATTGAATTCATTGACTCTAATTGCCAAAAATCAATTACAGTCTTTGGGCTACCCAAGCCAAATTATAAGAAGAGGCTACACAAGTCTTTCTCAATCACTTCCTGCCTACACAAGCTAAGTTACAATAATACCCATAAAGAGACTTTGTAACTCCATATTAGACTTGTTGAAGAGCATATACAGAAAAGTTTTACATCACTCTCACAATAAGAAGTCTCACATATCAAAACTTAATAAGGTGGAGTCTGAGAGGGAGTCTTTTAGGAGGAGTTTTCATAGAAAAGTCTCAGTTAAAGGTGTTTTAGTTATGTTAATCTTCTATTTATATTTAGTTGTTGATGGAAGATGGGCTCCAGCCCACACAACCAAGGAACGCCCACATATCTAAGATTATTATAAGATAGGCCACACGACCAAGGAAGGACAACAAGATGGGCCCAAGCAC
Organism: Aristolochia californica; assembly: GCF_029961685.1. Taxonomy (NCBI): domain Eukaryota; kingdom Viridiplantae; phylum Streptophyta; class Magnoliopsida; order Piperales; family Aristolochiaceae; genus Aristolochia; species Aristolochia californica. The sequence goes on along the minus strand of NW_027181881.1, from coordinate 16,772,333 downwards.
TTAAGAAGTAGGAGCCACCATGATTACCACGTGTTGGCATCCTTATCACATAAGTTGAAAGATCATGAAGGACTCACAAAGGCATCTTTCTCTTATTGTCACGTCCTACAAGAGTTCTAGTTTGAGTTATATTTGTCCTTTATCTATATTGAGTTATTTAATTATGCTGTGACTTTTCCTTAAGTGTTAAAGTTTGGGTGTAATTGGGACAAAGGTAGTTTTATTGTAATTGAAATCTACAACCTTCCTCTATTATAAATAGAGGTTCATATACTCTGCTTATAATATGTTAAAGAAGTCAATGATGTATTTTTCTCTTTTCCATAAATTCAACATGGTATCAGAGCAGGTTCAGTGAGTTGACTTGGTCAACCCACATAGATAATGGTATCCTTTTCTCTAAACCTAAACCCTAAGTCTAGGTTCGTAGTTATTTTTATCAGTCCCCACACCCGTAGTTTGTTTTGCGTTTTTCACCTCTTTACTGAGATTTTTATATTGAAAATTATATATTTATGGAAAGATATTTGAGTCTAATTTCCAAGGAAAAATTATTTTTTATCCAATCAGAGTTATCTACAAAGAGAAATCGATATTTGAATGTATGAAAGTCATATTGTGAAAGAGGTTCGAGCAGCAGCAGAAAGCTTCAATTTCCAAGGTATTTTATGCTATCAAGAATGAGACTTTATATGGATATATATAGAAAAAAAGATCTGTAAGTTTATTCTCTTACATATTAAACCAATTTTCAATTGGATTTATCTACAAAGATAAATTGATATTTGAAGCAACGACGGTCAGATTCAAAAAGAGGTTCAAGCAGTAGCAGAAAGCTTCAACTTTTGAGGTATTTTATGCTATCAATAACAAAACTTTATATGGATAATTATATATAAAAGGAAATATATTTAAGTCTATTTTCTTAACTATTGAACCAATTCTCTATCTGAGTTTTTATTAAGGAGATATTGATCTTGGAAGAGTCAATGGTCATGCTTGAAAAAAAGGAGAAATAATGCTTAGTTCGGCTAGATGATAGAGACTAAAGTTTCTCAGATTATTTATCTTCTGATAATTATATTTTATGAAGAGAGGTTATACTTAGATGAAATTTATTTAATTCTAGTTTCATAAGGAGGAAATTTCATGTCAATCTGATTTATATTTAAAGATATATTAGCTTTTGAAGAATCAAAGGTCATGCTGGTGTTCTGTTGCATTGAAAAATCTGAATTGATGCCCATTGTTTTGCATAACTTTTTGAGTTGATATATCAGGAAAATATATCACTTCTCCTTGGTTTGAGGGCTTATTTATACATCTCTATTATTTGGGGTTATTGCTACATCTATGATATTTGGTTCAAGTTGGGATCACTGCCATTACCTCCCAGTTTGAGTGGGAGAAGTAGAAGAAGTACAAGATAGAGGTATTTTATTCCATATGTTGTGGATAAGTTTATGTGACCAAAATATTCAAGAAAGGAGGTGCACAAAAGATGAAACTTTTGCATCTAAGAAAACATATTTATATCATATTATGATTATTTCACGGGTCCTTCTACAAGGTTTATTATTTTGGTTCGTGTTATATGAGTTGGAAGATGGCCGTGTTATATTCATCTGCAACTATTATGTCTCTTAGGGGACATTAGTATTGAAGAAGAGGTCGCCTCAGTGCCTTTTCTCATACCATAACTTATTTGACTCTCAAAAATATCATGGTTGGGACACCATGAGAGTCGGTGCCCGGATTGGGACACTATGATAAATTTAACTCTAAAAAATATCATGGTTGGGATACAATGAGAGTTGCTGTTCGGATTGGGACTCCATTATAAATAAACCTACTACCCCCATGTAATGGTTTTTATTACTCCTACCACTTGAGAGTCATTGGCTTGTGGAGGGACATGGTGGTGGACACTTCAGAGCAATGCCGATAGACACATTACCTACAGAAGACAGAGTGTGCCCTACATCCAACATTAGGACTTGAGTAGGGAGCAATGTTTTACCGGCTAGGAGTGATTTTTACTCTCACTTATATTATGCCAGAAGTGCCTCATGTAAGGATGCAACAACAAGAGGGGGAGTGGTTGAAGATGAAGGAATATTGGAAGATGTGCCATTTTATACAAAATGATTTTATACATCATTTGCAGCAAGTTGGGAGTTCATGATGTTCTCTCACCCCCAGCTTGAGGGGGAGTGTTGGAAGATGGGCTCCAGCCCACACGACCAAGGAAGGCCAACATATCTAAGAGTATTATAATATGGGCCACGTGACCAAGGAAGGCCCACAAGATGGGCCCAAACACTTAAGAATTGGGACCCACCATGATTACCACAAGCTGGCATCCTTATCACATAAGTTGGAAGATCAAGAAGGACTCACAAAGGCATCTTTATCCTATGGTCACATCCTAGAAGAGTTTTAGTTTGATTTATGTTTGTCTTTTATCTATATTGAGTTATTTTATTATGCTAGGACTTATCTTTAAGTGTTAGAGTTTTGGTGTACTTGGGACAAAGATAGTTTTATTGTAATTGGACTCTACAACCTTCCTCTATTATAAATTGATGTTCATGTAATCTGATTATAATAAGTTAAAAAAGTCAATAATGTATTTTTCTCTTTTCCATAAATTTAACAATTGTTCAATTATGCTAGGACTTATCTTTATGTGTTCAACTTTAGGGGTAACTAGGATAAGGGTAGTTCAATTGTAATTGGATTCTACTTGTTTCCTCTATTATAAATAAAGGGTCATTGTACTCAAATTACAATAAGTTAGTGAAATATTTCTCTTTTCTAGAAATTCAACATGGTACCAGAGTGGATTTTCTGAGTTGAATCGGTCAACCCATAGAGATAATGTGATACTTTTCTAATCTATCATCTCTATTTGTTTACATTTGTATTCTATCTTTTTTTTCTGTCCTACTATTCACTATTTTCATGGTGTTTGCACCCCCATAATGAACATTTCATATTACAAATTATATTTGATGGAAATATCTTCAATTCTACTTTCCAATAGAAAAATAATTTTGGCAATTGGAGTTTTATAGATAGATAAATCAATTTTTGAAGCTAAAAAGGTCATATTGCAAGAAATATTTGAGCAATAGCAGAAAGCTTCAACTTTTGAGTCATTTTATACCATCAAGAATGATGGTTTATATGGAGAATTATATACCAAAATAAAGACATGTAAGTATATTTTCTTACCTATATTTCTCAATACAAGTTTTTAGAGGGAGAAATCGATCTCGAAAGAGTCAATGGCCATGTTGGCCAAAGTAGAAAGAATACCCAGTTCAACCAAATTAAAGAGTCTAACATCTATCAGTTTATTTCTCTCAAAAATATATTTTATAGAGAAAAATTACACTTAGATGAAATTATCAAAGCCTGGTTTTATAAGGAGAAAATTTCATGTCAATCTAATATATATTTAAGGAGATATTTACATTGGAGTTGGCAAGCGTTAAGCTATAGGATGAAGAAAATAAAGACGTCATAAAAGATTCAATAATGAAGATTTTTATGTTAAACTCGGTATCAATTTAAATATATTTTATTCTATTTTATTTAGAAATACATAGTTTGTGATTCTGAGCTATATTTTGGAGATTTTGATATCATAAGTACCAAAGGTCATTTTTGCCAAAAATTTCTCATTTTTTCCTATTTTCTCTCATATTATCTCTCCATGTATTGACGTGAATTGAGTTTCCTTTTTCCTAAAATCTGAGGTTTTTTAGCCAATTTCTCTTCTAATCAGAGTGTTTTGGTCAGACTTAATCCTTCCATGATGTGCTCCTTCAAGGTATGCAAAAATTTCCTACTTCGATGTTGTTTCCAAGTTTTACGTTTTTGTTACGTGTTTGTGTATCTTCTGCATAGTTAACTCCAAAAAATTGTTGTGATCCAAAAGAAGTTAAATTTGGTCAAACTTTTTAAGTTCTATCATTATAGTCTCCCCTAGTTTTTTTTTTAAAAAAGGTCACTTTGGAAGTATGAGTGTTCCATAGTCGCCTCATTCTAGTTAAAGTTATTTTCCTCTAGTATTTCTTCCGTTTATCATCTTGTGTTTTCATCTCTTCAAAGGAATGCTTAGACTCACTACCTAAGAAGTATAGGAGTGTGCCCAATATCCAGCTCGAATCAAGTCATTTATTCTTCACCCAAGAGAAGATTTGTGTTTGAGTAACCCTTAAAAAGTGAGTAGTCTCTTTGTTAAGACCTAAAGTTGGACCCTTTTTCTACATTTAAAATTGACCGGAGTGTATTTCTGACTATGACCATTTTGACTAAGTTTTTTCATATGACTATGAGGGATTTTCTTCTCCCATATTGTATTTTGACCAAGTTGGGTCTCTATGTCCTTTTTATCCCCATCTTGAGGGGGAGAAGTAGAAGAAAAAGTACAAGAAAGAGGCATTTTGTTCCACATGTTGTGGTAATTTTTATGTGACCCAAATATTCAGGAAAATGGGAGAACAAAAGATGATATTTTTGAATCTATGAAGATTTTTTTTTTCATCAAAAGAAAATTGAAGATCAAGAATCTTTTTCATTACAAGCTAAAATTATAAATTCCAACTTGAGGGGGAGTGTTGAAGAGTAGACATGGAAGTCTTACATGACTCCCATAGTAAGAAGTCACACAGAGCTAGAATTAATATGGTGGAGTCTTATAGGGAGTCTCATAGAAGAGTCTCAATTAAAGGTGTTTTAGTTATGTTATTCTATTTATGTTCAATTTTTCAATTATTCTAGGACTTATCTTTTAGTGTTTAACTTTGGGTGTAGCTGGGATAGGAGTAGTTTAATTGTAATTGGATTCTACTTGTTTCCTCTATTATAAATAGAGTCCATTGTACTCAAATTACAACAAGTTAGTGAAATATTTCTCTTTTTTCCATAAATTCAACATAGATTGCACAAGCCTAGACCCACTAAAGGATTTTTGAAAGATCAAGTAGGCTATGCAAGTTTAGACCTACAAAGTCATTTTTCCACTAGGTTATACATGTCTAGACCTACAAAGGGGTTTTAGACAACTCAACTAGGCTATAGAAGCCTAAACCCACAGAGGGACTTTTCACGGCTCATTAGGTTACTAAAACCTAGACCTAAAATGGAATTTTCTTTACACAATCTGGCTACAAAAGGATTTATAATTTCTTGTGATTTGGAATGATGGACTTGCCAACAAGAGGCTTGTCTACTGTTGAAAGACATAGAGAAGCTTGGGTTCCATTAGTAAATATCTTAAGTTTTTTTTTAATCTCTTCTTCACTCTCTAGGGTGAAGGGTATATTTGTAATTTATGTACTCTTGACAACTATAAATAAAGGCTAAGGGGGAGGGTTTGGAGATCTTTCACAACCCCTATTCTCCCATTTCTTCTCTTCTCTACGTGCCCATCTCTCTCTCACTCCTTTCCTCTTTCCCTCTTCTCTACTAGACTCTAAGTTGAAGACATTAATATTATGGAATCCATAAATCAACATAGTATCAGAACTCTGATTTCAGGATTCTAATATGCATCATTGCTGCTCAGATTATGAGAAATGAAGATAATGGTTTATGTTGAAGATTTCATTGGGCATTTGGTTTGTAGAAGACTGCCTGAAATCAACATGGTATCAAATATCTGATTTCAGGATTCCAGTTTGCTTTATTGCTTCATAGATTATGAGACATGGAGATAATGGTTTATGTTGAAGATTTCATGGGCATTCAGTTTGAAGAAGACTACCTATGCTGATTAAGAAAAGATAAGTTCTTTTCCTCTTTACTTCTCTATGAAAAAGGCTTTGCATGCTAGTCTTTGGCACCTATTTCCTGCATGAAAAAAATCTGTTATCTACTTCGATAAGGTAAGATCCTCCATTGTTGTTTGGTTATATAGGTGCTTTTGTTGTTTTAGACTACTCTACTATGATAGTATTACGAATTTTGGTTGGTGTTGGTAGTCTTTGTGGTGGATGGGCCTTCTTATAAATCTTGACCTAGAATTTTGAGTGAAGGAGCTGCCTTCATACAATTTACATATAAGTTGTTGATTTTGGCTATCGACTCCTTGACAATCTCTGTGTTGCCTTGACAAGATTCATTGATGATCTGGGTGATCTTGTGTGACCCTCGCAAATAACCTCTTCCGCTTTATCATGGAAATCATAGTATTTGTCTTGATGGTATACGACATGCTTTGTTACTGCTAATCTCTCTCAATTGGTATTCTCAGTTGATCTTAGCTCCTAGAATACGACAACATATATTGGTAGCCAGATAAATGGCTAGTTGGTATTCTACTGAAGGTCTCACATAGCTTGATAATAGGCTGGTTCCCTGATTGATTACAACACCATACAAATATCAAAATATCATAATCAATCTAACACTCCAACAAAACAAGAAGAGGAATCTACTTGATTGGCGTCGACAATTGGATCCAAGTTCTGCTAAGGATCCAACGTCTACTGCTACATGATTTTTTTTGGATGTTGCTATGTGATTGCTCTCTCGTGGCATCATTCTAGTTGGTGTCTCATTTTCCTTTCAAATTTTGTCTGGCATCTAATCTAGTTGGCCATATCAGTTTGATTCTTAGCAACAGATCTTCAATACTATCATAATATTATTTCAGCTTGGCATACCAGCTTGTAGATCTAGGGAGATTTTTTATTAACATATTATGTTTTGGCATTCTGCTAGAATATTGTGATTCTCGAAAAGTTTCCTCTTAGCCAACGAAGGCAATTGGTATCATCTTCGTTTGCCAAATCCATATGGCAAGGATTTTTTTTTCCAGCTGTTCATGCCAGGAATTCCCTTCTGAAACGTTGTTGGTTATCCGCCAAGAAGATTGTCTTCAATATATTAGGAAACAACTGACAATTGCCATCCCACAAGCTATCCTCTGAGCCAGTTACCGGCTCTATTTTTTGACGGTGGAGAACCAAAAAATCCTCCCTTTTTCTGCTCGTCAAGAGGGTTAGAACCCTTGCTGATTGTTGACGTTGAGAAGGAGGGAAGATCCTCTCTTTGAGCTCGGAAAAGGGGCAGGAAGCTCCTCTTCCTATTATGGGTGTTGAAGGATGAAGATGGATGAATTTGGATGAGGATGGAGGGTGAAGGTAGGTTGGATTTTTGGAGTAAACCCTAAACTCGAGATCAAGAGGTGATCTCAGCCTGTTTACACTAGGTTATTCTAAAATCTCAAAGTTTACCTATTTCATTCATTCCATTCCCTTAAATAGATCACGCCATGGAGTTTTAGGGTTATGGTTACAATAATTCCCCATAATGTCCCTACATATAAAAGTAATTAGAAATAACTCCTACTTAAAACAATATAAGGAATAAATCCTACTCAAAGTAATATAAGAAATAAATCCTATTGAGTGAGTTGTTGTTGCCTCCTTCGTTATGTGACTCGGTGTGCTATTGAGTCTACAATATCTGCCTCCCCATGGAGAAAGAGTTTGTCCTCAAGCTCAAAAGCTGGGTAGACCTGTTTGAAGATGTCGACACATTCCCATGTTGCAGCATCGGGGTCAATGTCCGTCCACTGAATGAGAATCTTCCAATGGTCATTGGTCAGCCGCGTGCAAAACACTGCAGTTGGGTTAAGAATAACTTCGCTATTATCAACCGGTGGTAGGAATGGAGTGGATGTATGCTGCACCCCCAGAATGTGGCTTCAAAAGAGAGACATGAAACACATCATGAATTTTGGCTGTGTCCGATAATTTGAGTTGATAGGTGACTGGTCCCACGCGTCGAAGAATGGGAAACGACCCAAAAAATATGGGAGAGAGCTTATGACATGGAGGTCCCGCAAGAGACTGCTGATGGTAAGGCTAGAGCCGTAGCCACACATACTCCCCAACCTCAAAAGAGACCTCACGGTGGCCTTTGTCGTAGACATCCTGCATCCGAGCTTGGGCACGTCGTAGCCGTTCAGTGATATTCTATAGCAGCAGATTCTAGTCCATGAGTGCCTGATCAATCGCGTCCATGCGGGTGGACCTTGGGTTGTACGAGAGAAGGCAAGGTGGATCCTGACCATATATAACCAGGAAAGGAGTGGATTGCAAGGCAGAGTGGAACGAAGTGTTGTAACAGTATTCGGTCCACGAAAGCCATTGAACCCGTTGCCGCGGATGATCACCCACCAAGCACCATAGATACATCTCGATGGTGTGGTTCACCACCTCTGTCTGCCCGTCTGTCTGTGGATATAGGCGGAGGAGAACTTCAATTTAGTCTCACTCAAGAAAAAATTTCCCACCAAAAGGTGCTCGTGAAAACTGCATCTCTGTCACTCACAATGGATTTTTGAATGCCATGTAAGCAGACTATCTACTCCAGGAAAGTCTGAGCAACCCGTGTTGCTGTATAAGGATGAGCCAGCGGTATAAAATGTCTGAACTTGGAGAATCTATCAACCACCACGAAAAGTAAGGATTTTCCAGAGGACAGGGGTAGACCTTCCACAAAATCCATCGAAATGTCTACCCAAACCTGCGTAGGAAGGGCCAGAGGCTGGAGAAGACCGGTTGGACTCAAGTGCTCGGCTTTGTTGCACTGGCAGACCTGACAGTCACCCACATAAGTCACAATAGAGGGTTGCATGGCTTGCTAGTAAAAATAAGCTCTAATTTTGTGCAAGGTCTTCTGTATCCCCTCGTGTGTACTATCATGGTAGGCCGAGAGAATAGCTGGAATCAACTCAGACTCAGGTGGAAGGAAAAGCCTCTGCTTGTAATAAATAAGTGAATCCTGGATGGACCACTTCGAATTCATTGTCCCTTCCAAAATCTTCTGATGCAGTTCCTGCAGTGCAGGGTCAGTGGCATGTGCATCTCTCACCAAGTCCAGAATGAGAAATCTTGGCTAGCTTATCGAATAGACCGACTGCTGACCCTCAAAACACTGTGACAAGGTGTCTGTCGCCTTATTTAATCTCCCCGCACGATATTCCATTGAGAAGTCAAACCCCAACAACTTACTGATCCAGTGCTATTGTGGTGACGTCGTCAAACGCTGTTCTAGTAGGAATTTAAGGCTATAGTGATCCGTGCATTTGACAAAGCCCGACCCCAGAGATAAGGCCTCCAATGATGGACCGCCTTGGCCAACCCAATCAATTTGCGCTCATAGGCTGCCAGCTTGTGATGACGGACTGCCAACTATCAGCTAAAATACACAATAGGATGGCCCAGCTGCTGTAAAATGGCCCCAATGCCCACGCCTGAAGTGTCGCACTCTACCACGAACAATTCGTCAAAGTTGGGAAGTTGTAATACTGGCACAGATGCGAGGGCGTCTTTGAGTGCCGCAAATGACTTGGTGGCCTCCTCATTCCAAATAAAAGATTTTTTCTTGAGTAGACTGGTCAATGGTGTTGCCACTGGCCCATAATTCTGAAAATTTGTGGTAGTAACCCGCAAGACCCAAAAAACCCCGTAATGTAGAACACGAATGTGGCTGCGGCCACTGGTGAATAGCTCGGATGATCTCGGGATCCACCGTAACCCCCTCATGTAAGATAATGTGTCCCAGATACCCCACATGTGAATCCGCAAAAGAACACTTGGAATATTTCAAATAGAGCTGATGTGATCGTAACTAGTCGAAAATAATCCTCAAGTGTGCCAAGTGCTCCTCAACCGACTTGCCATATATAACAATATCAGCAAAAAACACAAGAACAAATTTTTGATAATAGGGGCTAAATACCTCGTTCATCAAAGCTTGAAAAGTGGAGGGTGCGTGCGGAACACCGTCTTCTCGATATCAGAGGGGTACATCCGGACCTGATGGTATCCCAAACGGAGGTCGAGTTTAGTGAATAACCATGACCCATGTAACTCATCCAGGAGCTCATCCACTACCGGAATCGGAAACTTGTCTTTTATTGTCTACATGTTCAACTCCCAACAATCCACGCATAACCTCCATGTCCCATCATGTTTCTTCACCAGTAAGACGGGTGAAGAAAACGGGGAGCAACTGGGACGAATAAGACCCTGTTTCAACATATCTTGGCATTGACGCTCTATCTCGTCCTTCTGAAGGTGTGGGTAACGGTACGGTCGCACGACCACTACCTCAAATCCTGGTTTCAGACAAATTCTGTGGTCACAATGCCTCAAGGGAGGCAAACCCGATGGCTCTTGCAAGAGGTCAGAGAACTCCTCAACCAGACCATCACTAGTACTGTCAGACTGTTCCTGTGTCTGCGAAGTATGCATACGGTGGGCCTTGTCCACCTGACAGCCTGTAAGAGCACCCGACTCCCGGCCAAATCAAAGCTCATGGTTAAAGCCGAAAAGTCCAACAGAATGGGCCCCAACATTTGTAACCATTTAATGCCTAATACCATATCAAATCCCGCCAGGGGAATAAAAAAAAATTCAGCATTAAACGAAGTAGAGCCAATGGAAAAGGTTACCGCCTTACTAATCCCATAGTTAGGGACCTTCTTGCCATTGGCCACTGAGATAGTGGTTGTCGGATGAGTGTGTATCTGGAGCTGGAGATGTTGTGCGGCTGTCAAACTCAAAAAATTGTGTGTATTCCTCAAGTTGACTAGTCCCACCAGTTCTCGGTCGATGACATGAGCTCGGACTTGCATTATATTAGGCGATTTTTGCCCAGTAATAGCATGCAAGGATATCTCCGGTGGTTCCTCCTCGATAATATCCTTTGGCTCCTCTGGATCCTCTGAATCCTCCACCTCGATCCAAAATAATTGTTTACATTGGTGCCCTACCCGATACTGCTCATCGTAGTTATAAAATAAATTTTTGGACCGCCATTTTGCCATCTCCGCACTTGTTAATTTTTTTATAAAGTTTGGTAGGGGATTGCCAGGATAGGGATCGGCTACCCGAGTCATAGTCGAAGAGTGTCTAGATGGGGCTGCTGGAGATGCTCCCTGAGATGAAGTATAGCGGCACCCTTGCCACGTGAGGAAGTGTTCCTCTCACCCCACCAACCTGGCTTACGTTGCTGCAACTGTTGTCGGTGTTCCATTGCTCGGGCCATATTCATTGCATGAGCTAAATCCGTAGGCATAAGGAGTTCTACCTCTAGCCGTAAATACTCATTGAGACCCGTTGTGAATAGGGAGACCTATTGGTCAACCAATACCCTCCCACCAACACGAACCAACTTTTCCTGGAACATTTTTTTATATTGTTCCACCGAACCAGTTTGTCGCAATAGGACTAACTCCCCCAGGGGGTTGTTGTTGGTGGGAGGGCCAAATCTAACTATGCATAAATTTTTAAATTCTCCCCAAGTCATCCCTAGTCTCTCTTTCTCTACTTGAGTAACCCATAACATGGCTTCATCTGTCATATGGAAAGAGGCTAGTTGCACCTTATCCCTTTTAGTAGTCCCTTGGTTCAAAAAAAAAAATTCACATCCATGCAACCAAATTAAGGGATCAACTGAACCATTGAAAGAGGGAAACTCTAACTTGGTGTACCTTGGAACTGTGCCTCCATGCTGGGGTCCTTGGACAGCAGTGTGCCCAAGCCACTGATCCCCTCTTCTGTGATATGGTTGAGCAACCTCTCTCACCTCTGGACTCTGATGTCTCTATGCCCTCAACTCTGTTAGCATGTTGATGACTCGGCTCATCTCTTCTTCCAAACCACAAACCTTCCCCAACATTGGTTGTGCTGTTTCAAGGCTATCTTCTATCTTTTGTATCCTGATTTGGATTTCTTCATTGCTGAGAGTATTCCTCATGTTACCCTACTCTGATACCACGTTGTTATGGTCCTGGGTCATGGATTGAGTAACACGACATGGGATTTGTGAATCCAGCATTGGTACTGAGTTGCTGGACTTGGTAAGGAGGGTTAAAGATCCCTTCTTTGGCTAATCTTCCACCAGTGATTAGTCTCCCTTTTTATGAACCCACACTAGTGCTAAAGTTATAGCTAGAATGCAAATAATTCAGGTGGAGAGATAATGGAAGAAGTACCTTTTTTTGCTCACGTAAATCAGGGTTTCAACCCTGATTTGGTTGCTGCTCATGCTAGGATTGAAGCCCTAGCTTATGTGTAGCCCTTGGCTCACCTTGGTAGACGTTGAGGCTAGGTTTCAGTGATGCTTCCAAGCAGGGAAGGAATGCACCAGATCTTCACGTGGAGAACCAGAAAATCCTCCCTTTTTCTGCTCATCAAGAGGGTTAGAACCGTTGCTTATTATTGACGCTGTGAAGGAGGGAAGATCCTCTCTTTGAGCTCGGAAAAGGGGCTGAAAGCTCCTCTTCCTACTATGGGTGATGAAGGATGAAGATGGACGAATTTGGATGAGGATGGAGGGTGAAGGATAGGTTGGATTTTTGGAGTAAACCCTAAAATCAAGATCAAGAGGTGATCTCAGCCTGTTTACACTAGGTTATTCTAAAATCTCAAAGCTTACCTATTTTATTCATTCCTTTCCCTTAAATAGATCACCTCATGGAGTTTTAGGGTTAGGGTTACAAAAATTCCCCATAATGCCCCTACATATAAAAGTAATTAGAAATAACTCCTACTTAAAACAATATAAGAAATAAATCCTACTCAAAGTAATATAAGAAATAAATCCTATTGAGTGAGTTGTTGTTGCCTCCTTTGTTGTGCTATTGAGTCCACAACATTGTAATAATATAGTTTGATTAATCTATAAATTAAGCTTTAGGGGAAGGGTTAGGATTATTAAATCCATAACCTCTTCCTCCTCTGGTTTTCTCTGAATGGGTGTCTTTCTCTTTTTCTCTTTGAGCTGAATCCATTGAGTCCTGAAAATCAACATACAGGCTCCTTGGTCATTTCACAACATGCTACAAAGGAGGAGGCATCTTGAATCTCTCAAGGAGAAGCATCTCTCCAAGTAAGGGAGTAACTTTTCTCTTTCTTTTTATTTAATTTTGAAAGGTTTATCTAGAACTTATTAATCTAGAAAGAAAGGCCTAGCTAGAGCTAGAATCTAGCAACAATCTCTTGGGAAGATTGGCATTGTATAAAATTGTGTATTGAGCTACACATGGCCAAAAAGAGTCAGGGTTTCTTTTATAATTTTCCTGCTATTAGAGCATAATAGTGGAATTTTCTAAAGCAAGGGTTTTTGGGCAATGACTACCACTAGGGGAACATCGTTAACAAAAAAAATCCATTTGTCCTTCTGGTGTGTGCATATTGTTCTTTACTATGAATTGATTTTATGCATGAGTTTTTAATCATAGACAAGTTGTTTTTAATTTGAATATCTCAATCCACCCTCCTCTTGAAAAGCTACCTAGGCCAACAATTGGTATCAAAGCAAGTCAAACACTTAACTTTAGTCAAAATCCTCTTGATTTTGAAATCGATTACGATGGCATCTCATGTAGAAGTTACGTTCCTATAGGGTCATGATCCCTTTTCAGTTGCCTTGATCATTACTTCACAATACCAATGGGGGCGATTAAGAATGGATTTTTTCTTACAAAACATTGGATTTGAATTATGGGAAGCTATCATAAGTGGACCCTTCATCCCATCCCAAAATATAAAGGAAACATTTATTCCAAAATCTGTTTGTGATTGGGATGACCTTGACATTGCAAGAGTAGATGGCCATGCTAAGGCTATAGAACTCATTCTTAGTTCCTTGTGTGATGAAACAGTTGATTCCCATCTATCTTGTAAATCAGCCAAGGATTTATGGGAAAAATTAGAATCTAACTTTTCTAGAAATAAAGAATGTTTCTCTTCAAACTCTCAGTGCAATACATCAAGTGATAATGCTGAGATTATTGATTATATACACTTATGTTTATATGGAAACACCATCTTAGATCGAGATGAAACTTTAGAGAGTGATAATTGTGAGGAATTAGGCGAAGAAGAATTCTGAAGCAAACTTGATGACTCCATATTCTCCCTTAGAAGAAGAGAGAAAGAAAACAAGAAATTAAGGAGGTAGCTTTCCAAATTACAAAAAGAAATTAATGAATTCAAAGTTAGACTTTTTCTCAAAGCTAGAAGAGCTTAGAAAAGAAAACAATATGCTCATTTCAGAATGTGAGAAACTAGATGACTATTCTTTAAACATTCTTGAATTGAGAAAATAAAATTATATGTATTGTCCTAGGATTTTAGAATTACAAGATGAAAAAAAATTGCTAAAATCCAACAACTTTATAGCTAAAAGAAAAACCCTTGACTTATCTCATGCTTTGAAGATTCTAACCTTGGGAAAAGTTACTCCTACGATCAGATCGGAAAATCAAGTGAGAAAGCTGGGATTTAGAGTTAATGTCCTTGAGACTAGAATAGAAAGGAAATCTAGCAGTTCTCATAGGATAACTGTGACAAAGGTCACAACCTCACCAATGCATAATGATGGATGTTACATTTGTGGAATCACTGGACATTATGCGGTTGAGTGTTCAACTAGAAGATTAAAGCTTAATGTAGTGAAGCAAATTAGGATTTCCAAGAGAAGCCTAACTTTGTCTTCCAAAGTTGACACAGTGGAGATTTGAGCCCAAGGTCACTTGATCTTCATAGCAAGGAGTGAACTCTTCGAGTCAAGATACATACTACAAAAAAATTACCTAAATAGCTTGTGGGATATGAATTATTTAATTAAGACTTCATAATTTGATGTTCATTTGGAGGTTCATCGTAGATGATTTGATTTTGAGGATTGACACAATGATTACTTTATCATATAACCAATCTTCAAACTTGTTCGCGTGGGACTAAGCTATCTTTGTAAATTAATCCTTACACATCAACAAAATTTTCTTTAGCACTTGGTTTTAGTTTGATTGAGGATAGGGAAATTAGATAAATCTGAAACCTCAAACTTAGATTGTTAAATATATTACCTTTAGTGCTACCTATGTGAATTTATGATGAGCATATTTGAAAATTGAACCCACACCCATAAATTCAAAAATGTAGTTATACATTTTATGCATTGGTGCTTTATGACGAGCATATTTGATGTTGCTTATCAGTGAACTTCAATTACTATATCAAAATTTGGTAATTTGACCACTTTGTTTATATGAGCTACATTGATGATCATTGATTTGCTACTAGTGCAAGTCATGACATCTGACACTCTTGGGTAAACTATAAGCTTGCATTAGGTATCTCCCTAAAAGGAGAATTGGTTGATATTTAAGGGAAATATTAGTTTGTTGGAGAAATGAAATTCAAATTATGTGTCTCCATACAAATTAACCAGGTCTAATATGATGGGCATGGAATAAAACTTGATTAGAAGATAATTAGAAAATCCTTTAGGTCCTAAAGACATTAGAACCCTTATGGAGCAAAATTGAATTTATCATCATATCTTAGATGTTTGGCTATATTTGATGCCTTTTGCCTATAAAGCATATTGAAAATCTCTTGGCTTAGGCAAGTTAGACACATATTGTCATTAGCCTTACTTATACTATAAGAGATAATAAACTGGGTGAGTTAAAAAGTAAAATACTTGAGTAAATGCATATTTGGCATTATAACTTTGGTAACCTCAATATGGAATAAATGTACTTGTGTTCTTTGGGCTTCTATCAATGTTTAGAGAATCTCATCTCCTGGTTATGAATTACTTTACTTAGAAGTTGATTCTAATCACAATTTATATGATTGATTCTTATGCTTGCATAAAAACCTGGACAAAATTAATTCTCATTTAGTTGGCTTCAACAACTTAAAGAACATTTTTTGAATTTGCTCAGCATAATTTAAATTTGCCTACTTATGCTAAATTTGATTTTGATATTCACCCTTTCTATAGTCGTGAAGATCTCAATTTTAAATAATATAGATAAATTAAATTTATCTTCACAAAGCACATAGGTCTATGAGTTAATGATAAATCTTATCTTAATTAGACAAGGTTTAAGATTGTAAATCATATTATTGTGCTTCAAGCGGTGAGAGTTTCCATTGAGTCTTAACCAATCTCATCCTTTGATTATGATATTAGACTCATTAATATTTTTACTACTCAATGACATATTGAGATTTCCAATCCATAATGCAAATTACATAAAAAATCTACATGGTTTGAAGCAAGCTTTTAGAGTTCATGATTAAGCGAATTCTTAGAAAAGAATGGCTATAAGAGAGGGAGTGTGGATAAGACTTTATTTACTAAGAACCATGATCAAGACTTGATTATCATTCAAATTTATGTGGGTGATATCATATTTGGTTCTACAAACCCCTCTCGATGTCAAGAATTTGCTAATTGTTGATTTGTAGGACTCGTGGATTTAACACATGGAGAAAAAGAGAAAGACACCCATTGGGAGAAAACCAGAGGAAGAAGAGGTTATCGACTTATTTCCTAACCCTTCCCCTGAAGTTCAATTTATATATTAATCAAACTACACTATTACAATAATACCCCTCAAACTTAACTAATTACATTTGTGCCATCTCTATCAGATTACTCTTTATTTACCATCCTGCCATCATTGTATGGGCCTGTGGGCCTTCTCCTTGATATATGGGCCTTGAACCCATCTTCTACATCTCTTTGATGAGTGGGTCTTCCCTGGTCTAATGGGCTTGGGCACATCTTCGAACACACTTGGATATGTGGGTCTTCCTTGGTCATGTGGGCTTGGGCGCATCTTCCAACACTCCCCCTCAAGTTGGGGGTGAGAGAACATCATGAACTCCTAGCTTGCTGCAAATGGTGTATAAAATGGCAGTCGTCAATATCATCCAACACTCCCACTCATGCTAGTGGTCTCTTCCATTAGGCTCAGCTGGCATAAGATAAGTGAGAGTAAAATCACTCCAAGCCATATGACATTGCTCCACACTCATGTAGAGCACACTCCTATCTTCTATAGGTAGTGGGTCTATACGCAATGCTCAGAAGTGCAATAAAAACTCCTCCATCACCATGTCCCTCCACAGGACAACGACTCTTAAGTGGTAGAAGTAATAAATGCCAATTCAGAGGGACTATATGATATTAGTAATAAACTCATCCATCATGGCGTCCCAATCCAGGCACCGACTCTCACGGTGTCCCAACCGTAGTAACACTTAAAAGGTTACAATAAAGGTTTTTCCCAAAGATATTTTTGAGAGTCAAATAAATGATGGTATGAAAAAATATAGTGAGGCCATATCTTCTTCAATAATAATGTCTCTTCCAAAGAGACACAATAGCAGCAGCTAAAATGGGTCTGGGCCGATATAACACTAACCAAAATAATCCTTTTAAAATGACCCATAAAATAATCCAATGCAAGTATATGTACCAAATAATATGATGACCAAGGAATAAGCTATCAATACTTCAAAATAATAATCCAACCAAAGAAAAAGTACTCAGTCACACCAAGTCAATAGTAGATCAATATATCCGAGTCGTGATAGAAATATGTATAAAAATTGGGTCTTGGACATGTATATCGAGGCAGAAAATAAGTGGGCCATGTCTGATTTGACCTACACAGGGTTGACTCGGTTCGAGTTGGTCTGACCCACTGGATGAGCGGAAAGAATGAGTCTAGCGAGTCGTTGATTTGCTGGGAACTCGGCCAGACCGGGTTGCTCGGCAGACATGCGACCCAGATTTAATAAGTTTCCTAACTTATGAAACATATAATTCTTCAACAGTGCTTCTTCTTCCCCGATGCTGATGCCAAAGGACTCAACAAAGACAGTCCAAAAAAAGCGATGGTGATTGCCGAGCACAGAAGAGAACCGTGCGAAGTCCGTTGTCTCCACAAATGGCAAAGGCTAATCCAACAAACAGAACCAAGATAAATATTTTTGAAGATAGTCGTGATCTTTCTGAATAGAGGAAAATATTTTTGGAAGCTAATATCAACCCGAAACAGTTACAGATTGTATGGATCTCTTGATAAATCTCCAAAGATAATCTTTCTAGGAAATCAATCCAGTCTCTAAATTACGGGAAATCTGCAACCTCTGTTTCAAGGATCACTGAAAAGCAGCAGCAAACGAGTTTCCAAAAAAACCAAATCTCTATACATGGCAATGGAACACTTGTTTTGCCAAAGAAAATCAACGAGAGCTCAGTGTAATAACTTATGGGGATTAATATGGACCGATAGAACACTTATCGGGCAAAGACTTTCGCTCGGTGCCAAAGATTTATTTCCAAAGGTCATATTTTGGACGGCAGCAGCAACGGGATTTTCTCGTAGTCATGGGAGCAGATTCGTCTTCTCCAGCGATGTTAGCTGCCAGAAAATTCTGAAAATGAGAGAACCACCAAGACTTCAGACGGCAATTACTGCATCTTCAGAGAAGCAACGAACAAAAAATCAATCAGCAAAGGAACTTTCCAAAATCAATAGAGTCATCATCCTTGTTTCCAAAGTTTCAGCAGATTAAAATCAAACTCGAATGATAAAGCAGTGGAAGGAGATGATTTTAGGCAGAATAACAAAGAGAGAATAAAATCCAAAAACACAATCTTCTAGCTTGAAGGCAATTTACTGGACGAGATTGAAGGCTACAAGAAATACGATCTTCCTTCCAGAAATAACAAAAACTTCCTCTGTTAATAGAGTAATAGAAATGGCAGCATCAGCAGCTGCGGTAACGGGGAGGCTTTCACTGAGGATGGTAAATGATAATAAAATAAAACGGTGGCAAATGGGCTCTGTTTGGAACTTGAATTCCTAGAACATGAATTCTACCTCATCGACAAAAATAAATTTCAACAACAACGGAGGAGCCATTACAGTAAAACACGAGCAACAAAATAAAAAAAAAACTAATATCCTACAATGAAAAAAAGGAAGGAGAATGAAACCTGAAAAACCATAGTCGGAATCTTGAAAATCTTTGCTCTGATACCATGTTGATTTTCAGGACTCATGGATTTAGCACATGGAGAAAAAGAGAAAGACACCCATTGGTAGAAAGCCAGAGGAAGAAGAGGCAATTGACTTATTTCCTAACCCTTCCCCTGAAGCTCAATTTATAGAATAATCAAACTACATTATTACAATAATACCCCTAAAACTTAACTAACTACATCTGTGCCACCTCTATCTATTACTCTTTATTTACCACCCTATCATCATTGTATGGGCATGTGGGCCTTCTCCTTGATATATGGGCCTTGAGCCCATCTTCCTTATCTTTTGGATGTGTGGGTCTTCCTAGGTCTTATGGGCTTGGGCCCATCTTCCAACACACTAGGATATGTGGGTCTTCCTTGGTTGTGTGGGCTTGGGCCCATCTTCCAATACTCCCCCTCAAGTTGGGGGTGAGAGAACATCATGAACTCCCAGCTTGCTGCAAATGGTATATAAAATCTTTTTGCATAAAATGGTAGTCCTCCACATCTTCCAACACTAGTGTAATAAGAATGAGTTTGAAATGAGTTTAATGGGTGAAGTCACATTCTTACATGGACTTCAAGTAATACAAACCAAAATTGGCACATTTATAATCAGTCCAAATAAAGTTAAGAGATTCAACATCGAAAATCTTAAGTCAATTAGCACACCATGAGTTCATCCTTGAAACTTGACTCGGACAACTCCTGTATGACCATAGATCTATAAATGCATGATAGGATCCCTACTATAGCTTTCAGCCAATAGACCAGATATAATATTTTTGGTATTCCTATGTGCTAGATTTCAATATGATCCTAGAGAATTACACTTAGCGGTAGTGAAAAGAATTTTCCATTACGTAGATAGGACACCCAACTTAGGTCTTCAATACTCTCTTCAGCCATTGATCTAGTCGATTACTCGGATGCTAATTTTTCTGGTTACAAATTTTGATAGAAAGAGTACAAGTGGTTGTTCCCAATTACTTGGAAACATGCTTGTCCCTTGGTTTTCCAAAAAAACAACATTCAGTTTCACTATCCACTACCGAAACTAAATACATAGCATGCGGAAGTTGTTGCGCTCAACATTTTTGGATGAAACAACAACTAGATGACTATGGCTTAGAGCAAAAAGAAATTCCAATCCATTGTGACAACATGAGCGCCATAAGTCTTAGTAAGAACCCAGTTCACTACTCTCGATCAAAACATAGAGACATTAAACATATTTTTATCAGAGAGCTGGTTCAAACCAAAATTATCAAAATTGAGTTTGTTCCCATCGAAAATCAAGTAGCGGATATCATTACTAAACCATTAGGATTTGACCATTTCTCTAAGCTTCGAGGAGAACTAGGCATGAAAAACCCACCTTGATTCACTCTAGCTGAAAATTTTGAGCTTAATGAACACATCCCACTATTGTAGTGCCAATAGAGTGAAATGGAAATCAAAATATTACATTTTAATCACTCTGCAAAGGTCATTGATTGATCAATGCCTATTGGTTTGATCAATCAACTTTAGATATTAATCGATCAATTGAAACAGAATGATTGATCATTCCTAACGTAAACAGAGAAGATGAAGAGTCAAATTATAATTTTTAACCTACCTCTTCATCCCAAAACATTTCAAAACCCTTTCCAAAAAAATTCTAGAGCTCCAGTGACCCCAAATCTCCATTCTACCTATGATTTTGAGATATTTCCCATCAAATTTGAGGCTAAAACCCTCATTTTTCACACTTACTCTCAAAATCTAATAGAGCTACAATGGTTAGGATGAAGGTCATTGTAAAGAAGAAGACTCCAAGGAAAGCAATGCTTGCAAGGAAATGCCAAACTAGAGGGAGTACTTTGGTACTAGACCTCAAAGAGAAAGGTATTTCTCAACTTTTTCCCCTAAAAGAGTCGTTGAACTTATGAGAGTTGACATTCCCTTCTTCAAGAGCGAAATTGAATACTTTACATAGCTCTTCCAGCCTTCCAAAGGCTTATTGGAGAGAGAGGAGCCAGTGTTGTTTTACATTAATTTGGAAATTGAGTTTGAGCTTCATAGTGTCAAGATATCTTCCTATGTGAAGAAAATGCCCAATTGCATTCGGACTCCTACTCAGAATATATCTGCTCAGCTCCACCATCATAGGCATGATGAGATATATCAATGAAAAATAGCTGACGGATCTCCACGAGGACCTCCCTCAAAATATTCAAGATGTTATCTTCTCTCTGTTTGGACAGACAGTTGGGAGCTCCTATGAGGTGAGGATATGAGACGTCACTATGCCATAGAGAGTTGCCACGGATATAGTGACTCACATGCTAAATAAGAGGAAGGGAACCTACTCATAGCTCACAACAGCCAACATTTTTTGGTTGATGGCTATTTTCCAGAAAGTCCCCTTCCATTATGGATAATTCATTGCCAGTAGGATGGCCGATATTGCTATTAGCTCAAGGGCGGATAGTCTTACGTTCACTTCGGAGATCCCTGTCATCCTCATACATAGTGGTGTAGACCTCTTAGATGAGGTATCTGTGGACATGATGAAGAAGATGTCCATTGGTGAAATTAAAGTTGGAAAGTTTAGGTTTGCCAAATGGCGAGGTTAGTGGATACAGAAAGAAAAAATACCACAACCTCATAGCTTATTGTTGCTAGATATGAGCTTAGTTTGGAGCCTCTTGTTGATCAATTTCAGTTCACAAAGAGGAGGAGAAGAACGGAAGAAGGTAACTCATCATCCACTGATCGACTCTTAGCACTAGAAGATGTCGTGGATGATGTCAGGGCTACCCAAGTAGTTTTTTTATCCACAATGGACAAGTTGAAGGCAAGACAGTACAGGATCGAGCATCTCCTAGACACTGTCCTTAGCGGACTCCTGCCTCCAGCTTAATTGACCTAGGATCCACCCATCCTTTTTTACTGCATGTGTACATGTTTTTAATGATATACTTCTATAATCTTTATGATATGGCCTTTGAGCCAATCTTTTTCTTATATCCTATGCATTTCAATTGATTATAATTTTGAGTATGACAAAATGGGGCAGAAATTGGGAACTTGGATCAAAAGACCTAGGCCCTCATTAAATTACAAATCTTAAGCTTTAAAGGATTAAAACAAACTATGCAAAGATTAAGAGAGGGGGAGAGGGGGGGGGGGGGGGGGGGGGGGGGGGGGGGGGGTGGGGGAGGGGGTTTGGGGGGTGGGTGTTTGCTGGGCTGTGAATAAAACTGCATCATTTAATTAACTCCAACCCTTAAGGAAGTGTAATTTTTATTTTTTCCAAGTTAAATTTTGTCATCATAAAAAAAGACGAGATTGTTGATCGTAGGTTGACTCCCACATTGAATTAAAAACTTGAAAATCCAAGTATTATAGATACTTCACCTTCAAGAGCATCTCAAGGTCTAAAGCGTCAAAGCCAAAATTCAAGACCTCAAGCACAATTGAAGAACATCTCTTGATGAAGCACCCACAAGGAAGATGACAACGAGAAGACTCGAGTTCAAACATCTAAACTCAATCACTTTTGTGAGAGATCATTCCAAACTCTCTATTCCTTAAGTACATTTGAGAAATACGAGCATTAGGTTATAAGTTGGATATAGGGTTGTTTAGGTTCATCATAAACATCATTTAGAACATGCTCAAACACTTAGAGAAAAATTTTTCATGCTTTAAAAATTCTACACTTTGAAACTGACTTTGGAATGATCGATTAGCCACTTGTAATGATAGATCATCCAGAACTATGCAAGCCAAAAAATATATAGCATGATCAATCATCTTAGACATGGCCATTTCACGTTATAGCGGATGATCAGTCATCCCACTTGGATTGATCAATCAATCAAAATGTTGCCAGTAAGGGACATAAAGCACGATTGATCATATGAAAATACATTGATCGATCATACTTGTATTGCACAGCTCTTGGGAATGTCGATCGATCGATCATCCACTGATAATGATCTATCAACTTGACTTTTCTGGACCAACGGTTATATATGGATCGATCAGTCCATTGACCAATAAGCTACTATCTAACAGAAAATAGCCATTATGATTCATTGATCGATTAACAACTTAATGATGATATCGATCAATCAAAGTACTGATTTTTTTAAAAAGGTAAATAACAGCTAATTTGAGTGGGAAAGCTATAAATACCCACCAAACCATGAGTAAAGGAATAAATGAGCATTTATTGATATATCTTCAAGCCACTATCCTTTATCTTGCAATTTTCCATCAAAAGTACTTTAGAGAGAGAGAAAGAGAGAGCCACACACTTTGAGAACAGTATTCTTTTTCAATCATCCTTCCATTCATAATCGTGCAAGCTCCTTGATCATTTCACAACATGCTACAAAGGAGGAAGCAACTTGAATTTCTCAAGGAGAAGCATCTCTCTTTTTATGTAATTGAGAAAAGTTCATCTATAATCTATTAATCTAGATAGAAATGTCTAGCTAGAGCTAGAATCTAGCAGCAATCTCTTGGGAAGATTGGCATTGTATAAAATTGTGTATTTGTTGGAAGATATGAAGACCTCTTCATGGATTTCTCTACGTTGGTCAAATAAGGAAGAGGGGAGCCAAAGTTCAATTGTTGTTGTAAATATATTTGTTGCAATTATGTCTCAAAGATAGAGAAGAGACAAGCTCGAGCAGAGAAGAGTGGCTTCTTCCAAAAGAATCTGTAGTAAGTGTAGAATTTAGGATCTCATGAGAGGAACTTTAGATCAACGAGGAAGAAGAAGAAGAAAAGAGAAGGAAAGGAGAAGAAGAAGGACATGGAAGGAGAGAGTTTGGATTAAGGGAGAAGAGGTTTGCGTCAAGAGGAGAATGAGGGTTGGACAAATTTGAGGAAGGAGAGGAGAGAGCTTCAATGCTCTACCTCTTAGCCAATGCCTTTATTTATAGTCTTTGCAATGCCCTTAGGGCTACAACTTGATGAAACAAAAGACATAAAAAGAAAACATATTTACACCCCTATGCCGTCTTTAAGAAAAACACCATATTTCACACATATGCCGCTCCTTTGACGTGTGGGTTTCTTGTCTTGAATTTGTGGGCTTGAGCCCATCTTCCAACACTCCCCCTCAAGCTGGAGGAGAAAAGACATCATAAATACCCAGCTTGCCACATATAAAAGATAGAATTTTAGATGTAACGGGTTTAGTGAGAATATCAGCTACTTGCTCTTGAGATGAAACATGTTTGAGGGCGATTATCCCTGCTTTAAACTTCTCCCGTATAAAGTGACAATCCACATCAATATGTTTTGTTCTTTCATGGAAAACTGGATTCGACGTAATATGAATGGCTGCTTGATTATCACAATGCCGACCCATGGAACCCCTTTTATAAAAACCTAATTCAGTAAGAAGTGTCCTAACCCATAAGAGTTCACTAACTGTATGGGTCATAGCTCTGTATTCTGCTTCGGCGCTAGATCTTGTAACCACATGTTGCTTCTTACTTTTCCATGTAACTAAGTTTCCTCCAACCAAAGTTCAATATCTTGATGTAGATTTTCTATCATCAGGTGATCCAGTCCAATCTACATCTGAGAAGCCTTCTATGTTGAAGTGCCCATGTTTTTTATATAGCAATCCTCTTCCTGGAGCTCCTTTTAAGTATCGTAATATTCTCTCTAAGGCCTATTAGTGGGTAATATGTGGTTTGTGCATGAATTGACTCACCACACTTACAGCGTATGATATGTTCGGCCTAGTTACCGTGAGATAGAACAACTTTCCCACGAGTCTTTGATATTTGCCAACATTAATATCTTCTCCATTTGTGGCACACAATTTTACATTTGTATCCATAGGTGTGTCAACTGGTCGACAATCCTTCATTCTTGTTTCTTCAAGGAGATCCAAGACATATTTCCTTTGAGACAAGATTATCCCATGCTTAGATTGAAGAACTTCTATGCCCAAAAAATATTTAAGCATACCCAGATCTTTAGTCTTGAATTTCTGACATATCATCTTCTTCACTTCTTGTATGCTCTGAGCATCATCACTAGTTAATATAATATCATCAACATACACAGCCAATAATATTTTTTCATTTGATAATTTTCTTATAATATACTGAATGATCAACCGAGCACCAATGAAAACCAAAACGTAGAAGTGCTTGACTAAATTTATCAAACCAAGCCCGAGGGGACTGCTTAAGCCCATATAAAGATTTTTTTAACTTGCATACTGACTCCCCCTTAACCACATAACCAGGTGGTTGAACCATATAAATTTCCTCACTTATATCACCATTTAAAAAAGCATTTTTAACAACCAATTGATATACATGCCATGATGAGTTAGCAGCAATAGATAAGATGATGCTTACCGAATTCAATTTTGCAACAGGAGAGAAGGTCTCCTCCCATAACACTGAGTATAACCTTTAGCAACTAGTCGAGCTTTAAGATGAGCAACCGATCCATCCAGATTATTTTTTACTGAAAACACCTATCTACAACCAACCAGTCTTTTTCCTTTCGGGAGTGATGTTTAGGACCAGGTTTGATTTTCATATAAGGCGTGCATTTCTTCATCCATAGCGGCCTTCCAACCTGGATGCTTCAGAGCCTCTTGATATGACTGTGGAATAGAAGTAGAAGAAAGAGAGACATGGAACTAAAAACACTCGGAAGACAAGCGATGGTGAGATATAAAATTTGAGATAGGATGCGAAGTAGTACAAGAACGACGTTCATTTCTTAAAGCAATAGGCCTAGTATCAAATTCAGGCCCAAACATAGAACGATAAGGACTTACCTCTGGTGGATCCGACAACTCCACAAGTGAAGGTACGGCTAGTGTGTCAGGGATTGGGTTAACTTCAACATTGAAGGGCACAAGTGGACACGAAGTGGTAGAAGGAAATGTCTATCCTGAAGGAGCATCATGGGAGGAGTAGAAGGAGGTGTCCTCAAAGAAAGTCACATCCAAAGAGATAAGCATCTTCTAAAGGGTAGGATTGTAACAGACATAACCTTTATGGGTGCAAGAGTACCCCCAAAAATGCACCTCATAGACACATCAAGTTTATTTTGTTGTGGAGAAGTAACATGAACAAAACATGTACATCCAAACACTTTCAGAGGGAGAGAAAAAGGATCTTCACCATGAAATAACACAGAGTAAGGATTTTTAATAATGAAGAACTGATGAAGGTATCCTATTAATAAGAAAGCATGTCGGAAGTATAGCAATGAGGCCAATAAAAATAGGGTACCTTCATGGAGGAGAGGAGACCTTGAGCAACTTCAAGAAGATGACGATTCTTCCTTTCAGCAACACCATTTTGTTGAGGTGTATAGACATATGATGTTTGATTGACAAGCCCATTATCCTCATAAAATGAATTAAATTCATTAGACATGTATTCCTTAGCATTATCAGAACTAAGGATTTGAATTTTCTTCCCAAATTCTGTCAATACCATAGCATGAAAATTTTTAAACAAAGGAAGAATTTCTAAACACTGTTTAAATAAATATAACCAAGTCACTTTAAAATCATCAACAAAAATGACAAAATATTTAACTTGGGAAATATTTGAGACACTTAAAGGTCCCCATATATCAGAATGTATTAACTCAAAAGGAGCACTACTTGTAGTTGTAATACGAGGAGAATATGTACTCCTAATATATTTACTTAATTGAAAAACCCCACAACTGAAATTAGAAAGTTCTTTTAAAGATGGAAGCAAAGAACGAAGTGAAGGGGTAGACGGATGACCACCCCGTTGTGCCAAAGTTGGGCCTCAGATGTAGTGGATGATAGTGATGTGAAATTTAATTACATCGGCTTTTATACCTCGCAAGCGTACGAATCGTTCATGTAATCTAGTGGGAAGCGAGGATCATATCCACAGGGAGGACTGAATTTTGTGTATTCATCAGTCAACTAGCCTAACCAAATATGATGAATTAATCTGAACTAAACACTATTTATATCCTAAATTATCAAGCAATAATCTAATTAACTACTTGCATAACAGGAAACGTCAACTCTGGATTTTACCGTGATCTGTGCCTCTCTCGAGAGCCACGAAACCATGAATCCGGATTCTCAAACCTTGCATCTAGCCCCTCTCGGGCGCCTAGAGTTAATGACAGAGATCGGATTACAATAGAATGCAAAGAATCAATTTCCTATTGTGATGATGCTAAAATTATCAACTCTAGATTTTACCGTGATTCATGCCTCTCGAGCGCCACGTAATCACGAATTTGATTTCTCAATCCTTGCGTCTAGCCCCTCTCGGGCGCATAGAGTGAAAGACAGAAATCGGATTAAAATACCAAAATCCAACCTAAATTACAATCCTACCCTAACTAGCTAATTTAATCAAATATCTGGAAAACAAATATTCGATAAACATTAATTCTCAAATAAAATTTAATAAACATTCAAAACCTAAGTTCAAACTATAGGAAAATTAAATTACAAAATGACGGATTACTCCCCTTCTCCTTCCTCTCGCTCGGGCAGCACAGGCTCGTTCTCACGGATGCTGTAATTTCAAGAAATTGATGGCTTCGGGTTGCAAGAGTGAGTGGCCGGAGGTAGAGACAACGTCGGCAAAGAAGGATAGAAACCCACGGATGAAGGTGACAAACGGCGTTCGACGGAATGGAGCCAAAGTCATCTGACCGGCTCTCTCGAGTCTCGGTCGGAGTCGAAATAGCTCCAAAAATGGTTAGAAATGGGTAACCGACGTCGGAGGATGGTCGGAATGCAAAATTGGCACCGGAGGAGCCCTCTCGGGTCACCTCTTGGCCTACCGAGCAGAAAATGGCAGCGTCGAACTCGCCGCGACGGAGACTCTCTCGAGCTCTCCTCGGGTTTGTTCTCGATTGCAGGATGGGGGTGGATGACGGTGACGAACGGTCGGTGGCCTCCCCTGTTTCTCCCCCTCCGAACGGTCGGCGACCTCCATTGTTTCCCCCCCCCCCCCCCCCCCCCCCCCCCCCCATCTCCCTTTCACTAATGGCATTTTGGTAAATATCTCCTTCTTCACCAAAATTCTCGTGAAATTTCATAATTGAATCCATAAAAATCATTTCATGAAGAAATAAACCCTAAAAGCAATGAAATATAATTCAGGAGAGAAAAATATTCAATATAGACAGTGATTAATGCCAAATTCAATAAATGCACGCTTCATTTGAAAACCGATAAATAACCACCTATAACACAATTATAAGGGTTATTCTATTATAATTAACCTAGTTCTCATGTCAGAATCTGGCATCTATCAATAAGGCAGCTAATGGTGGAAGAGCGAAGTAGTACAAACCTTCTTTTCATGGCCGCCACCAACCTGCTTCTTAGTGAGATCCTGAAATACACAAGAAGATGGTGAGAAGGTGACAAAATAATTTAACTGTTTGGTTAATTGACTAACAGAGAGCAAATTTAATGGAAACTGAGGGACAAACAAAACATCTTGAAGAGGAATAGACGAGGTAAGAGAAGAGGGACCTTTTCCAAGGACCTTGGTTTGAGTACCATTAGCAATAGTAATGAATTTTTGAGGAAGACAAGGAGACAATGACTGAAACAAGTGGTTGTTACCTGATAGATGTTCGGAGGCCCCGGAGTCGATGATCCAAGAGGAAGAGGATGAAGAGGAAGAAAGCATACCTGAGTCAATAGTAGTAGCAGCAGTAGATAATGGGGAAATGGAGGATTTCATTAAGGACTTCATTTTTTGAAATGCAACATAGTCTTCAGCAGTAAGAGTCACATTTCCAGAGTAAGAATCAGTCTTTTCTTCATGTTTCTCAAGACTAACAGAGACTGGGTTAGCCGTGGCCCAATCAAGCTTGCCATGAAGTTTCTAGCATGTTCCCACAAGGTGGTTCTGACCACCATAGTAAGTGCAAAGTCGAGGCTCAGTACGGGAATTATTAGGACCTGTTCGACCACCTCTATTTTCTACCCCTTCAAAGTTCTACCCCCTCTCATATTTCGGCCCCGTCCTCGATATGATGAAGATGTACCCTGATTGCCAGAGAACATCACCAATGGAGCATCAATAGGAGGAGAGTATGGATCAGGTATCCGTAGTAATGTAGCACTAATGTCATCAAATGATGGAAGAGCGGAAGAACTTAGAAGCTGAGTTTTAGCAACCTCAAGGTAAGGTTTAATATTCGACAAGCAAATAGTAGCTGCAAAGGCTTCTTGTTGTCATTCTTGAATGGCAATGTTAGTGGAGTATGGCTGAGCTATTTTCCATTCTTGGAGAAGGCCCCAAAATTGGGCCAAAAATTCGTGAATATTATCTCCATGTTTAGTACGCAGCATACTTTGTAACACATCATTTACCCTTTGTAATGAGGTAGTGCTCGAGTAAAGCTTAGCACAATTATCCTACATGTCCTTGGCTGTTTCCAAGTGTACCACATTGTTAGCCAAATGCTCTTCCATGCTATTGATGAGCCAACTTATAACCATGTTATCATTTTTAACCCACTTGTGGTAGGCTTCATCTTCTTCATCAATCGGAGGAGGGGATTTAATAATGTGGCTTAAAAAGTCACAAGTAATGAGAACCCTCCATACCGATTGTGACCAACTAAGGTAATTGGAGAGACCTCTGAGTGGAATCGCAGTAATACGAAGTATATCTCTCTTATTACTGTTGTGTCCACTCTCCATGACGAAGCAAGTCAAATGTGAGGGTCAAGGGAAGGGGCCTTCTTCAAATAACAATTACTAAATCAATTTGAAGAACCCGTGGACCAAATCAGTCACCAAAAAAAATTCCTTCACGAGAGCAAGCATCAAATTATCAACAAATTTGAACCTTAAGCAAGTGAGAATAAGATCCAGCCATCACTCAATTCCTCTTATATTCTTAAAAACAAAGAGGAGAAGGTAGATACAACTGATTAGGCCTTAATCCAAACTCCAACACAAACCGAGAGAGAGAGAGAACAAATATTTAGTGATAATTTAAAAAGCAAATCAAGACACTTGGAAGAAAATTTATCTCCAATTTATCTTCAACTCATGGGAATACTTCAACGTAAAAAAAAAAATCAATTGTTGAAGTTCAAGAGAAACAACAAAGGGTAAGTGAATGCTGGAATTTCATCAAACATATAATGGGCATCCAACAACATAACACAAACCCATGAGCACTATTAAGTAGGAGAAGTTACAACAACATGTGCTGGAATTCTACCTCAAATAGGATTGATGCAAGTTACGTAAAGGTAACTGAATCTCAACCATTAATATTAATAAGACACAAACAACAAATGATCTTGATTAAGTTTGTAATTGATTTACAAGAAGAACAAGATTATATCATTATTTTAGTCATAAAAATAAATCTTCACAACATATAAAGATTTATTTTGACTTAATGTGATTCAAAGTTCAAGAAGTAGAAAAACTGTAAAGAGGAGTATGTAATTAAGGAAAGAAAAAAAATTGTAAACAAGAAGAGAATTAACTTATCTCTTCATGGATGAACTCCTTCTTTTACAAACTTCTTGAATAGATTCCATAATAACTTCACCAAGTGAGATCCTAAACTTCTTGCTCTGATACCATGTAGAATTTAGGATCTCATGAGAGGAACTTTAGATCAACGAGGAAGAAGAAGAAAAAAAGAAAAGGAAAGGCGAAGAACAAGGACGTGGAAGGAGAGAGTTTGGATTAAGGGAGAAGAGATTTGCGTCAAGAAGAGAATGAGGGCTTGACGAATTTGTGGTAGGAGAGGAGAGAGCTTCAATGCTACCTCTTAGCCAATGCCTTTATTTATAGTCTTTACAATGCCTATAGGGCTACAACTTAATCAAACAAAAGACATAAAAATAACACATATTTACACCCCTATGCCATCTTTAAGAAAAACACCATATTTCACACATATACCACTCCTTTGACGTGTGGGTTTCTTGTCTTGAGCTTGTGGGCTTGAGCCCATCTTCCAAGAGTAAGATCAACCAAAAAAAAAAAACTTCCTAAAGAGTGTTTTGCACTGGTTTAGCGACGATAAAGAATCAAATAACTTCTTCAAATACCTCTCCAACAAGAGAAGATAATTTGTGCAAGAAGAAAAAAGATGATCATTGCTCTAAGTAGCAGATTGTAGCAATGCCAACAGCAAGAAGATAATCATTGTTGTAAGTAGCAGATACTAGCAATGGCGGTAGAAAGAAGATAATCTCAAAGGCTCAAGTGTCATAATTTCAAAAGCTGGAAGAGCTATAGCACTTTCTGATGATCATAAACCAAATAGATGGTTATTGTAAAGTCATCTCCTTTACTCTACTATTGTATCTAGGTGGATAAAGAGGAGCAAAGTGATTTCCAAATCCAATGTAGCATTAATGACTACATCTAAGAAAAAAATAGTAGCAAAAAATATAAGACAATAGACGACGGATTCAAATTTTTGATTTGATAAGATTATGATAAGAATAATTACTGTGTTGAATCGAAAAAGACTTGATAATGATTTTATCTAATTGTTGTAACTTCTTGAAAATCACTGCTCTGAGACCATGTTGATTTTCAGGATTCCATAGATCATATTGTTATGCAACGGATAAAAGAAAGAAGGAGAAGTAAAAGCAAAAAGAAAAGAGTTGACCAAGGAGAGGGCGAGAGAGCACGTTGAGAAAAAAAGGAGGAATAATTAGAGTAGTTACTTTCACACCCTCCCCCATAAGCTTTATTTATAGATTCTAGAAATACCAATATTACAAGTATACCCTTCACCCTAATAAGAGTGAAGAAGAGACAAGAAACTTAAAGTAATTACATCAGTGCCACCCTAATTACATCATATCTTCCAATAGTATTGAGCTACATGTGACCAGAGAGTGCTGAAACCTCTTTTATATTTTCTAGCTATTATAGAATAGTAGTGGAATTTTCCCTAGCAAGGGTTCTTGGGCGGTGACTACCACTAGGAGAACATGGATAACAAAAAAAATTATTTGTCCCCATGGTGTGTGCATGTTGTTATTTACTATGAATTGCTTTTTATGCATGAATTGCTTTTATTTACTATGTTGTTATTTGTCCCCATGGTGTGTGCATTTTTTATTTTGAATATATCGATTCACTGTCACTTGAGAAGCCACTTGGGCCAATAAAAGGTGGCAATGGATTGAGTCTTGGACTATTAAAGAGGGATGAAGACCTTCCAGCCAAAAGAGCGATACTCAGAGGATGGCAACCTCCCTTAGTCGGGCGCGAGGAGCGGAATGTAGAATTTTGTTCAAAGAGGTAATTTTTTGTTCGACCAGACATATTAAAATAGTTGTTGATTTGCCACATTGATCTAATGGTCATGATTAAATTTTTATATCTTTCATACAATAAGCCCTTTTACATTGAAAATCCATTTAAAAATAATATTTCCAAAAACTAAACAATCAACAATAGTCCATTTGATTGAGTAGCGCTTGCCAACCCAAGTACCTCTAATTTCCTAACCCTTCCCCTGAAGCTTAATCTATAAATTAATCAAACTATATTATTACAATAATACCCATAAAACTTAACTAACTACATTTTTGCCATCTCTATTAGATTACTCTTTATTTACCATCCTGCCATCATTGTATGTGCATGTGGGCCTTCACCTTGATATATGGGCCTTGAGCCCATCTTCTACATCTCTTGGATGTGTGGGTTTTCTTTGGTCTTATGGGCTTGGGCCCATCTTTCAACACACTAATATATGTGGGCCTTCCTTGGTCGTGTGGGCTTGGGCCCATCTTCCAATACTCCCCAAATAGTTGGGGGTGAGAGAACATCATGAATTCCCAGCTTGCTGCAAATGGAGTATAAAATTTTTTTGTATAAAATGGCAGTCCTCCACATTTTCCAACACTAGTGTAATAAGAATGAGTTTGAAATGAGTTTAATGGGTGAACTCACATTCTTACATGAACTCCAAGTAATACAAACCAAAATTGGCACATTTATAAATCAATCCAAATAAAGTTAAGAGATTCAACATCAAAAATCTTTAATCAATTAGCACAGCCATGAGTTTGTCCTTGAAACTTGACTCAGACAACTTCGGTATGACCATAGATAAAAAACTCCATAGATGCATGATAGGATCCCTATTATAGCTTTCAGCCAATAGACCAGATATAATATTTTTGGTATGCCTATGTGCTACAATTTTCCATTACGTAGTTAGGACACTCAACTTAGGTCTTCAATACTCTCTTCAGTAGTTGATCTAGTCGATTACTCGGATGCTAATTTTTCTGGTTACAAATTTGATAGAAAGAGTACAAGCGGTAGTTGCCAATTTCTTGAAAACATGTTTGTTTCTTGGTTTTCCAAAAACACAACATTCAGTTGCACTATCCACTACTGAAACTAAATACATAGCATGTGGAAGTTGTTGTGCTCAACTTTTTTGGATGAAACAACAACTAGATAACTATGGCTTAGGGCAAAAATAAATTCCAATCCATTGTGACAACATGAGCTCCATAAATCTTAGTAAGAACCCAGTTCACCACTCTCGATCAAAATACAGAGAAATTAAACATATTTTTATCAGAGAGATGGTTCAAACCAAGATGATTAAAATTGAGTTTGTCCCCATCAAAAATCAAGTAGCGGATATCATTACTAAACCATTAGGATTTGACCATTTCTCTAAGCTTCAAGGAGAACTAGGCACGAAAAATCCACCTTGATTCACTCAGGCTGAAAATTTTGAGCTTAATGAACACATCCCACTATTGTAGTGCCAATAGAGTGAAGTGAGAATCGAAATATTACATTTCAATCACTCTGCAAAGGTCATTGATTGATCAATGCCTATTGGTTGATTGATCAATTGAAACAAAATGATCGATCATTCCTAGCGCAAACAGAGAAGATGAAGAGTCAAATTATAATTTTTAACCTACCTCTTCATCCCAAATCATTTCAACACCCTTTCCAAAAAAATTCTAGAGCTCCAGTGACCTCAAATCTCTATTCCACCTTTGATTTTGAGATATTTCTCATCAAATTTGAGGCTAAAACCCTCATTTTTCACACTTACTCTCAAAATCTAATAGAGCTATAAGGGTTAGGATAAAGGTCATTGTAAAAAAGAAGACTCCAAGGAAAGCAATGCTTGCAAGGAAATACCAAACTAGAGGGAGTACTTTGTTACTAGACCTCAAAGAGAAAGGTATTTCTCAATTTTTTTCGCTAAAAGAGTCGTTGAACCGATGAGAGTTGACATTCCCTTCTGCAAGAGCGAAATTGAATACTTTACATAGCTCTTCCAGCCTTCCAGAGGCTTAATGGAGAGAGAGGAGCCAGTGTTGTTTTACACTAATTTTAAAATTGAGTTTGAGCCTCATAGTGTCAAGATTTCTTCCTATGTGAAGAAAATGCCCATTTCCATTCAGACTCCTGCTCTGAATGTATCTCCTCGGCTCCACTATCATAGGCATGATGAGATATATCAACGAAAAATAGCTGACGGATTTCCACGAGGACCTCCCTCAAAATTTTCATGATGCTATCTTCTCTCTGTTTGGACAGACAGCTGGGAGCTCCTATGAGGTGAGGATATGAGACGTTACTATGCCTTAGAGAGTTGTCGTAGATATAGTGACTCACATGCTAAATCCAAGGAAGGGAACCTTCTCATAGCTCACAAAAGCCAACATTTTTTGGTTGATGGCTATCTGTCAAAAAGTCCCCTTGGATTATTGATAATTCATAGCAAGTAGGATGGACGATATTGCAATTTGCTCCAGGGCGGATAGTCTTACGTTCACTTAGAAGATCCCTGTCATCCTCATTCATAGCGGTGTAGACCTCTCAGATGAGGTATATGTGGACATGATGAAGAAGACGTCCATTGGTGAAATTAAAGTTGGAAAGTTTAGGTTCACCAAATGGCGAGGTCAATGGATACAGGAAGAAAAGATACCACTGCCTCGTAGCTTACTGTTGCTAGAAATGAGCTTAGTTTGTGTTCAATTTATGGAAAAGTGAAATACTTCATTGACATCAATAACTTGTTTTAATCAGAGTACATGAACCTCTATTTATAATAGAGGAAGGTTGTAAAATCCAATCATAATAAAACTACCTTTGTCCCAATTACACCCAAACTCTAACACTTAAGGTAAGTCCTAACATAATTAGGTAGCTCAATATTGATAAAAGACAAATATAACTTAAACTAAAACTCTTCTTGGTCGTGACCCTAAAATAAAGATACTTTTGTGAGTCCTTCTTGATCTTCCAACTGATGTCAGATCTTGGTAATCATTGTGGGTCCTACTTCTTATGGGTTTGGGCCCTTCTTGTGGGCCTTCCTTGGTTATGTGGCCCATCTTATAATAATCTTACATATGTGGGCCTTCCTTGGTCGTTTGGGTTTGATCTTATCTTCCAACACTCCCCCTCAAGCTGGGGGTGAGAGAACAACATGAACTCCCAACTTGCTGCAAATGATTTATAAAATATTTTTGTATAAAATGGCACATCTTCCAATATGCCTTCATCATCCAACATTCCCCCTCACGCTATCTCTGTCATATGGCCGAACTATGTTTTGTTTCTCTTGTTTTTCCAGAATGACCATTGACTCTTCCAAGATCAATATCTACTTACAAAAAAATCATACCGAGAATTGGTTGAATAGTTATGAAAATATACTTACAGATATTTCTTTTGATATATAATTCTCCATATAAAGTCTCTTTCTTGATAGCATAAAATATCTTGGAATTTGAGGCTTTCTACTGCCGCTAGAACCTCTTTTTAAATCTGACCTTTGTTGCTTCAAATATCGATTTCTCTTTGTAGATAACTCAAATAAAAAATTGGTTGAATAGGTAAAAGAATAGACTTACAGATATTTATTTTTATATATATATCTCCATATAAAGTCTAGTTCTTGATAGTAAAACATACCTCGAAAGCTTAAGCTTTCTACTACTGCTCAAACCACTTTTGTAATTTGACCTTCTCTCATTCAAACATCAATATCTCTTTGTATATAACTTCGATTAGAACAAATAGGTTTTCTTTGGAAAGTAGACTCAAATATATTTCCGTAAATTTGTAATTTTCAATATAAAAACCTACGTATAGAGGTAAAAAATGCAAAGTAATCTATGGGTATAGGGACTGAAAATAATAACTACGAACCTAGACCTAAGGTTTAGGGTTTAGAGAAAGGATCACATTGTCAACTCACAAAACTTGTTCTGATACCATGTTGAATTTATGAAAAAATGAAATACTTCATTGACATCAATAGCTTGTTGTAATCAGAATACACGAACCTCTATTTATAATAGAGGAAGGTAGTAGAGTCCAATTACAATAAAAATACCCTTGTCCCAATTACACTCAAACTCTAACACTTCAGGTAAGTCCTAACATAATTAGGTAACTCAATATTGATAAAAGACAAATATAACTTACACTAAAACTCTTCTTGGTCGTGACCATAAGATAAAGATACTTTTGTGAGTCCTTCTTGATCTTCCAACTGATGTGATAAGGATGCCAACTCTTGGTAATCATTATGGGTCCTACTTCTTATGGGTTTGGGCCCATCTTGTAGGCCTTCCTTGGTCATGTGGCCCATCTTATAATAATCTTACATATGTGGGCCTTCCTTGGTCGTTTGGGCTTGATCTTATCTTCCAACAGTTTGGAGCCTCTTGTGGATGAATTTGAGTTCACAAAGAGGAGGAGAAGAACGAAAGAAGGCAACTCATCATCCACCGGTTAGCTCTTAGCACTAGCAGATGTCGTGGATGATGTCAGGGCTACCCAAGTAGTTGTTTTATCCACAATGTCATCCACCGGTTAGCTCTTAGCACTAGAAGATGTCGTGGATGATTTCAGGGCTACCCAAGTAGTTGTTTTATCCACAATGGACAAGTTGAAGGCAAAACAGTAGAGGATCGAGCATCTCCTAGACACCATCCTCAACCGACTCCTGCCTCCAACTTTGTTGACCTAGGATCCACCCATCCTTTTTTACTACATGTTTTTAATGATATACTTGTATAATCTTTATGATATGGCATTTGAGCCAATCTTTTTGTTATATCCTATGCATTTCAATTGATTATCATTTTGAGTATGACAAAACGGGGGAGAAATTGGGAACTTGGATAAAAAACCTAGGCACTCATAAAATTACAAATCTTAAGCCTAAAAGGATTAAAACACACTAAGCAAAGATTAAACAGGGGGCTTAGAATAAAACTGCATCATTTACGTAACTCCAACCCTTAGGGAAGTGTAATTTTTATTTTTTCCAAGTTAGATTTTGTCATCATAAAAAAAAGGCGAGATTGTTGATCGTAGGTTGACTCTCACATTGCTTTTGAAGAGAACAAAACATAATTGAATTAATAACTTGAAAATTCAAGTATTATAGATACTTCACCTTCAAGAGCATCTCAAGGTCTAAAGCATCAAAGCCAAAATTCAAGACCTCAAGCACAATTGAAGAACATCTCTTGATGAAGCACCCACAAGGAAGATGACAACGAGAAGACTCGAGTTCAAACATCTAAACTCAATCACTTTTGTGAGAGATCATTCCAAACTTTCTATTCCTTAAGTACATTTGAGAAATACGAGCATTAGGTTATAAGTTGGATAAAGGCATGTTTAGGTTCATCATAAAAATCATTTAGAACATGTTCAAACACTTAGAGAAAAATTTCTCATGTTTTAAAAATTCTACACTTTGAAACAGGCATTGGAATGATCGATTAGCCACTTGTAATGATAGATCATCCAGAACTATGCAAGCCAAAAAATATATAGCATGATCAATCATCTTAGACATGGCCATTTCACATTATAACGCATGATCAATCATCCCACTTGGATTGATCGATCAATCAAAACCTTGCCAGTAAGGGACATAAAACACAATTGATCTTAGGAAAATGTATTGATCGATCATACTTGTATTGCACAGCTAGTGGGAATCTCGATTGATCGATCATCCACTGATAATGATTTATCAACTTGACTTTTCTAAATCAAAGGTAATATATGGATCGATCAGTCCATTGACATATAAGTCACTATCTAACATAAAAATAGCCATTATGATCGATTGATCGATCAACAACTTAACAATGATCGAACGATCAAAGTACCGATTTTTGTAAAAAGGTAAATAACAGCTAGTTTGAGTGGAGAAGCTATAAATACCCACCAAACCATGAGTAAAGGAATAAATGAGAATTTATTGATATGTTTTCAAGCCACTATCCTTTATCTTGCAATTTTCCATTAAAAGTGCTTTAGAGAGAGAGAAAGAGAGAGCCACACACTTTGAGAACCGTATTCTTTTTCAATCATCCTTGCATTCATAATCGTGCAAGCTCCTTGATCATTTCACAATGTGCTACAAAGGAGGAGGCAACTTGAATCTCTCAAGGACAATCATCTCTCTTTTTATGTAATTGAGAAAAGTTCATCTATAATCTATTAATCTAGATAGAAACGTCTAGCTAGAGCTAGAATCTAGCAGCAATCTCTTGGGAAGATTAGCATTGTATAAAATTGTGTATTTGTTGGAAGATCTGAAGACCTCTTCATGGAGTTCTCTACGTTGGTCAGATAAGGAAGAGGGGAGATATTTGTTGCAATTATGTCTCAAAAAAAGGGAAGAGACAAGCTCGAGCAGAGAAGAGTGACTTCTTCCAAAAGAATTTGTAGTAAGATCAACCAAAAAAAACCCTCCTAAAGAGTGTTTTGCACTGATTGAGCGACGATACAGAATCAAATAACTTCTTCAAATACCTCTCCAACAAGAGAAGATAATTGGCGCAAGAAGCAAAAAGATGATCACTGCTCTAAGTAGCAGATCGTAGCAATGCCAACAGCAAGAAGATAATCACTGTTGTAAGTAGCAGATACCAGCAATTGCAGTAGAAAGAAGATAATCTCAAAGACTCAAGTGTAATAATTTCAAAGGACGGAAGAGCTATAACACTTTCTGATGATCACAAACCAAACAAATGACTACTGCAAAATCATCTCCTTTACTCTACTATTGTATCCAGGCAGATAAAGAGGAACAAAGTGATTTCCAAATCCAATGCAGCATTAATGACTACATCCAAGCAAAAAAATAGTAGCAAAAAATATAAGACAACAGACGATGGTTTCAAATTTCTGATTTGATAAGATTATGATCAGAACAATTACTGTGCTGAACCGAGAAGGACTTGATAATGATTTTATCTAATTGTTGTAACTTCTTGAAAATTATTGCTCTAAGACCATGTTGATTTTCAGGATTCCATAGATCACATTGTTATGCAACGGATAAAAGAAAGAAGGAGAAGTAAAAGCAAAAAGAAAAGAGATGACAAAGGAGAGGGCAAGAGAGCGTGTTGAGAAAAAAAGGAGGAATAATTAGGGTAGTTACTTTCACACCCTCCCCCATAAGCTTTATTTATAGATTCTAGAAATACCAATATTACAAGTATACCCTTCACCCTAATAAGAGTGAAGAAGAGACAAGAAACTTAAAGTAATTACATCAGTGTCACCCTAATTACATCATATCTTCTAATAGTATTGAGCTACATGTGACTGGAGAGAGTTGAACCCTCTTTTATATTTTCTATCTATTATAGAATAATAGTGGAATTTTTCCAAGCAAGGGTTCTTAGGTGATGACTACCACTAGGAGAACATTGATAAAAAAAAAATCTATTTGTCCCCATGGTGTGTGCATGTTGTTCTTTACTATGAATTGCTTTTATGAATAAATTTTTAATCACATGCACAAGTCATTTTTTATTTTGAATATATCAATTCACTGCCACTTGAGAAGCGACTTGGGCCAATAAAAGGTGGCAATGGATTGAGTCTTGGACTATCAAAGAGGGATGAAGACCTTCCAGTCAAAAGAGCGACACTCAGAGGAAGGCAACCTCCCTTAGTCTCGGGCGCGAGGAGCGGAATGCAGAATTTTGTTCAAAGTGGTAAAATTTTGTTTGACCAAAGATATTAAAATAGTTGTTGATTTGCCACATTGATCTAATGGTCATGATTAAATTTTATATCTTTCATACGATAAGCCCTTTTACATTGGAAATCCATTTAAAAATAATATTTCCAAAAACTAAACAATCACCAATAGTCCATTTGATTGAGTAGTGTTTGCCAACCCAAGTACATTTGAGCTTGACATTAGTTTTTTTATATTACCAGTTATTAGCAAATCATCTTTGAGCTTTTAAAATTTTAAACCATCATTCTACAAGCAATTTTTTTATTAAGAGCTTAGTTTTAATCATTGATTCAGTTTCAAAAACTAATCCTTAGCTTCAAATCCCTTAGATTGGTATTCCTCTTAGCTCCTATTATTACAATTGGAGGTCATAATGAGAATCATTGTTGTATTTGGCTATAAATAGGCATTGGATGACCATACTATAAAATCAAGCATACCTTGGTATTTGAGTTGGTTGACCTATTTGTATGAAAACTTTAGCCTATTTCTCAACTATTTGTAATGCCTTTGTGAGCCACTGTAGTAAGTGATTATTGTAATTGTATTTTGTACCTAGTTGGTGCTAGGCTAGTGTAAGCTTGGACTAAAGTTGTGTAGCTTTTGTGGCTTACTTGCTTTTGTAGCCAAAGCTATATGTTGACCTTTGTGGCCATGTACTACAATAAGAGTTGTTTACCTTTAGTCTTTAGGCTAGTGTAGTCAAGTAGTATCTTTGTGGAGGACGATTTACTATAAATTGATTTTTGTAGATATTTGATATAAGCATCATTGGGATTTTTAATGTGGATTTAACTCCAAAGTGTGGAGACACCTTGAGAGTAGATTAGCTGGTAGAGATGGCAGTTCAAAGTAGATTTGGGGTTGGTTCCAACCTCACCCTACAACCTTTGTCCGTACCCGCCACTTTGACGTTGATTTTTCGACTCCATCCCTACCGTACAAGCCCACTCCACATTCCCATCTCCACTTGCTCGATTGTGTCGCTGTTTCCATGATAAGGTTAATTGTTTAATCTGATTTTAAGGTCCCTTCCTTACACTTAAAAAAAAGGCATGTTCTCAAAAAAATGAGTATGATGTATTAAAAAAGGTATCTAATTTATTAGCTCATAACTATTTTAAGCATTAATAAAGGTTCAAAAGTATATATTTAAAAATATATTATGTAGGATATATTTCACTGGGATAGGTTTTCATGGATGGGAATGGGAAAACCAATATGCACTTCGAACCCACAGAGCGATTTGGGATTCGCCTCGTCCCCACCCTATGGATAAAAAATGTATGACCCCACCCTTGTATTTAGTAGGGAAGGCATGGGGTGAGTTTCCAACAAATTCTATGACATTGATCTCTTTCTTAATAGTTTGAGTTTGGATTGTGAATTACTATAATAATTATAATATCTAATGTATGGTTAAATGATTATTTGTGTGCTTGCTTGAAACTTAAGTTTTAAGGTGTTTTTTTTGTTGAGGAAGTCATAAAGTCCTTAGGTAAGTAATTTTCTCTCCTCTTTTACCTTTTGAGTAACTTTAATCTAATTATCTAAAGAATATGATTATTTATACCAAGATTTTGAAGACATAAAGAAAGCCCATAACTAGAGAAAAATGTCATCAACGAATACCAAATTTCTTGCTACATTTTTAAAGTCCATATGTTTTTAAGGACTAGTAGATTTTTTGAGTTCATGAACTTATAAGCATTTTGAAGTGATAAGGATTTACATGAACTTTAATGGCTTATAGCTGCTTAGATACACTTAAATCCAAAGGTTTCAAAAGTTAGATGATAGTGGGATAGAATGGACTTGTAAATCAATAGTGGCTCAATGCCTATATCATACATTTTTTAATTAAAAATTAAAATTATTTAAAGCTTTTCATTTTTTCCCAAAATTTAAATATTAAATGATTAGAAATATTAAAAGTGGATGTATTTAAATACAAATTATTTTATATAAAAATAATAAATTATATGATTTTTTAAAAATTATTGTTTGGATTCATAGTTAAAAATAAAATAATTAAAATAATTAATTATTTTTTAATAAATTAATAAAATATTTCAATATGTCATTCAAAATATTATATTAAAATTTCTTTCAAATATTTTAAAATATATTGACAATTAAAATAAAAGACTATGCGCTAAATAATTGTGCATAATATCTATAATGGTTGTTGTTTTAATCCTAAATTTATAATTTTCAAAATCAAATAGTAAAAATAATTTTAAAAATCATATAACATTACTAGATAAACCTAAACTCTTTTACATAACTGCAAGGAGGGCAATCTTGTAATTTTCTTGGAGCCGATAACTGACGTACGGAACGGATAAGAAAAGATGCTTGGTTCGCTGGCTTTCATTTTGGGTACTTTTCCCGACGAGGAGAACGACTGCCATGCGATTGCTCGGTGGAAATGGCTGCTTACCTTACGCATGCTAGTGGCTTTAGTCGCTTAAGCGTCAGTTTCTCCCTTGCCCCCCCCAACCAGACATCTAGAAGTAAAACCTCAAGTCGCGTGAAATGCGACGCATCTTCAGAGGAGAGGTCTGTAAGTCGGCGAACTGTTTCCGTAGCTGTCTCTCTCTTCCATTGGTGCTGCTCCAATCCTAGAGGTTCGCCATTTTCCCATTCTGTACTGGAC
The DNA here is from genome assembly GCF_029961685.1 of Aristolochia californica. Lineage (NCBI taxonomy): Eukaryota > Viridiplantae > Streptophyta > Magnoliopsida > Piperales > Aristolochiaceae > Aristolochia > Aristolochia californica. The sequence goes on along the minus strand of NW_027181881.1, from coordinate 16,729,733 downwards.
GTTTTCTCTTTTTTCTTCATAAATTGATTGTTAGGCAAAACTTACTTGTGCGCGCCATCCAGGTAAGGCGTACTATTAATAAATATGCCTGCTGTTTTTAGTTTTAATGCATCTGCATTATGATACCTTTGTTTGTAAGCATGTGCAGTGCGCCTTTTTTTTATCGAACTTTTTTTCTTCTCCAGATGCCAATGCCGGCAGCATTCTAGATAAGTACGTCAAAAGGTGAGAATAACTATTCATGTTCTCTGCTTGCATTGTTCGTTTTACATAATTTATATTAATATTTTTATTTTGTTGTGCTTCTAATTGCATTTCTTATGTTATTCGTATTTAGACTTTCAAAACTTGTATTTATTTAACAAACTAAGAAGTCTTACACTGAAGGGACAACTTAGGGTCTGCATTTGAATGCAAGATTGTTCCACGTATAAAAGATTATAGAAATCTGAATTAATTTCATTCATGGAGTCTCCTTGTTATCTCTGGTATTTAATCTCGTTAATGCGTCTTTCTATATTTGCTCCTTTATTTTTAGTGTACTTTTATTGTGTTTATAATTTGAAATTTTATGTTATATGTCCTTCACTCTGTTATTAGTTTTTAAAATTATTATCAGTTAAAAGGATACGAGAAAAGGTGATTACGGGCTCTAACGATTGGATACATTTTTGGTCCAAGCAAAAATATGGTAAAGCTATTTGATTTTTCTCTAAAAGCAACCTTCTTGTGCTAAGAGGCAAGGTTCATCTTGGTGTCTCTCAATAAGTGGGATCAAAAGAATTATCAGTATCCTATACAGCATTCCAATTCCTCCATATTGAAACTTTGTTGTTTGTAATGCATATGATGATTTTGGAGTCACCCTGCAATCGGACTTCTGGCGCATTTTGAAGAAAGTGCAAGAATTAAGAACTGGTTAATGATTCTTTCTTGGTTGCATTACTGTAAAGTGGTTGAGGTTGTTGCAATACTAGTTCAGGGACATTTTTGTCATTTCATTATCTCACATGGGTCCCATCTTGTTGCAGCAAGCTAGAATACCTGTCATGATTCTATGCTTCAAATTACACTTAATTCTGATATGTTTTCATAGAGTTATGAGACTTTTTGTACTAAGGGGCATAATTATCCTTTTGAGTAAAAAACAACATTAAGTGAAATATTAAAGGGGAGAACTAGAATTTTTTGAGCTCTAACCCCAACGCAGACTTCAAGCTGCTCTCTCATCTCTTCTCCTCTATTTCTCTCCCTTGTTCTCTTCTATTCTTTCTAATTTTACAGTTTTACACAGGTAAAACACTCAAATTCCTGACCTGATAGATCACTTTGACTTCTTCATCATTAACTCCTTAATTAACTCTTCTCTTAAATGGGTAATTTAGACAGGTTTCAGTTGGGTTTGTCCTTCAATGGATTGGTCTAACAAATGGCATTTGCATTCTGCAGTTGAATAGAGCATGAATAAAAAAATCATAGGAATGCTAAGAGTTAGCATTTAATTTACTATTTACTTGCAAATTGTTTAATTTCTTGAGTTACAGAATAATATGTTTTGTGAAATAGTAAGCAACTAAATTCTTTTTGAACTTGTAATAGTTATTTTCACGCATTAAAGTGTATGCTAACAAGGATTTATGGTCAAAGTAGTCCTGCCATTTTCTCCTTATACTTTTTATTTATCTGCTAATGTCTATGATATTGATTTTTTTTTCTATTTGTTTTCATCATCATGGCCTCATAACAGTTGTGTTGCGATCAGCTACATGAATCTTCTTGCGTTCTGCTCTTAATTTGCTCCTACTGCTTCAAGAAGTTCTCACTTCTTGCATTCATATTGTTTTGACCTTTTTCTGTTTCTTGTAATATTGGCAACAAACTTGCCTATGGCCAGAATGGTTTACCAAAGTCTTTATAGGTTCGGAACTCCCCCCCCCCCACCATAAAAAATAAAATAAATAATAATAATAATAATAAAGAATAGATGTTTTAATAGTTTTCTCAAAAAGACCATTAGAATTAAGACTTTGCTACTTTTTAGGGAGTAGCAGTTGCTTTTTCTTTGTGTGCAAAGTGGTCAGTGAGAAATTTTAGGACCTTTAAGTGATCTCTTTGTTAAAGATGCTATTGCTTGCATTAAACTGGTATAACTTTTTATATGGAAGGCAGCATGTATGGCTCATGCTCTCAAAAAGAAGGATTTCTTCGTACAATATTATTAAACTAGCTAGAGTGGAAATTTTGAGGATCATGGCAAGTTGCTGCTGGACATGTCTAGCTAGGAGCAGGTTCAATGTGCTTTCAAAAGGGACTGCAATTTGTAACACAGCTAGTGGGCATGGAATCTATAAAGTTGTTGTGATTTTGCATCAAATAAGGGAGGTGACTAAAAGGTCCTTGAACTTTTTTATTTTCATTGATGTGCCTCACTTTCAATTTGCTAGGAGACTCCAGAGGTAAGATAGATTCTATCAGCCGCTATGCTACTTCTGAGTAGCAGAACCAAAAAGAATGCTGAACAGTTGATTCAATTCTTCATCTCCAATCTGCATGGTTAGTGAACCATTTGTGTTGAAGAGAAAAATAAGATGGCAGATATATATGCTGAGGACCTCTAATAAGAATGGTCAACCCTAGAAGATATCAAAGGGTTTTCTATGGATAAGAAATGCCTGCACTCCTCCCCAAAATGGATGTTGAGGACAGGTAGATACCCATTATATGGTGTGTGAGACGTCTTCATGCAGCTAATAAAAATTTCACTGCACCAAAATCAGCATCAGGGTTTTCTGGGTTTCCTCCTTTTCTCCAATGAATCTGCTTCTAGGTGAATGTACTGAAAGCAAACCGCCATTACTTCTCAACGTATAACGTTTTCAAGTGCATTAGATGGAAACATGTGATCCCTTTTTGTTATGAAGCTTTTTTTTTTTTTTTTTTTTTTTTTTTTGAAGTAGTGCTGAGTTATATTAAAAGGCTCAAAGGAGCAAAATTACAAGGAAGGGGAGCCGTCCCAAACAATGAGAGATTGCTGGGAGGTTCCAAATTTAGCTAGCCTAGCAGCCACAAAATTGGCTGACCTAGGAATGTGATTCCAAGTACAAGAAATGGAAGATACCATATCTGAAATAGAAGAAGTAGTTGGCCAATGCCTCCAAGGGGGAGTGGCTGAATTAGAGCACTAGCTTATGACCACTTTAGAGTCTCCCTCTATTAGCAGCTTCCCTTGAAGTCTGTCTTTGAAAATCTTCAACCCAAGATGAAGAGCATTCACCTCCGCGGTGGTAGAATCTGCAATGCCCACTGGCCCAGCATAGGAGAAAATTGTTTCTCCACTATGATTTTTGAACACCCCCCAACCCCCCCCTCCTGTCACCAGCCGGACTTGGGCAACACAAAGCACTTCCGTCAGTTTAATGCAATCTTTGAGGGGAGGCTCCCACTCAGCCATGATCAGAATCCTTTGGGGCCCCACCATGTGGGCATGTGGGCCAGAAGACACCAATTCCATCCAAGGGAGATACCAGCCTGAGGAACAAATTCCTTCCTGGTGTGGAGCCAGCTGGAAACCATACCCACAACACAAGAGACCGTACTATCCAGATTGCTGAATTTGGAGTTGAATCTCCGATTATTTCTCTCAAGTCAGAGACACTAGGGGATGTAACCAAGGCAAGCAGAGAGCAGAATCTTGCCAATTTTGGGGAAGCGAATCCCAAGTACCATCTGTAAAGTACCAAATAGATCCTGATGGAGGCCCACCTGAATGCTGATTTCTTGGAACACAACCATCCAAACTCTCCATGAGAAGCCACAATGCAAAAGGATATGTTGTACTGACTTCTCACAAATGCCACATAGGAGGCAGGTAGCATCCGGGGCGGTGGATCCTCTCCTATGGAGATTGTCCGCCTTGAGGAGTTGCTCTTTGATGGCTGTCCAAATAAAGAATTTAACTTTGTTAGGCACTGAAAGTCTCCAGATGAGGTTTGCTTTATGCTTTGACTGACTGAGGACAGCTTCCCTGATGTGGGAATAGGCTGTAGCCACTGTGAATGTTCCATTGATACTAGGTTTCCAAATCAGCTTATCTAACACTCTCTCCCGGAGGATGGTACCACTAAGACTGGAAAGAAGCGAGCAGAAGGCAACAACTTCATCATCATCCAAGCTCCGATGGAAGAGAAGACTCTAAGAAAGATTACTCCAAGATTCGGCTTTTGAGCATAAAAGGTCCATAGCAATCCTGTACAGTCCCGGGTATACCTCAGAAGGGGGCGGGGACTGCACCACTCGTTGGTCCAGAATAAAAGAGTCCTCCTATTTCCTAGGTAGAAGGAGATCGTGGCCTTGAAGGCTGGAAGCAACTTATAAATAGATTTCCAAATCGGGGATAGACGGCAAGGAGTGCCTCCCTCTCTCCACCAGTGTTCTAGAATCTGAAGATAGTGGCACACTATATTTCTCCACAAATTTCTATGGTTGGCATTGAGGATCCAAATCCACTTAAGTAGAAGGGCATTATTCATATCCTTTGTAGGCCGAATGCCCAACCCACCTCTATTATGAGGCATGCAAATTTCCTTCCAGCTGACCAAATGATATCTGAATGTGTTTTCCGATCTTCTCCATAGGAAGTGACGGTGAATAGCATCTATCTTTAAGCACACAGCGGCTGGACACTTAATAAAAGATAGGAGATAATTTGGCAAGCCAGCCAAGCAAGACTTTAGCAGAGTAAGTCCACTATGGATACGAGCTTGTCCATCCAAGTTGCCAGACGCTTCTCAAATTTATCTATAAGGGGGGGCCAAAGCCCAGTTGTGGGGCAAGAATCAAAGAGGGGGAGGCCCAAATATGTAGTAGGCGTACTCTCCAGAGAGCATCCCAGGAAATCAGCCATACCTCTGAGCTCAGCTCCATCTATATAATATCCCTGTAGAGTGGTTTTCCTCCAATCGATTTTCTGAGTTGAAGCCAACTCAAATAGACCAAGAACAACTCTTAACTTCTTGATTTGATCCATGGTGCCCATGCCAGAGCAAATAGTGTCATCCGCAAAATGAAGAATCAGTATGTCAAAAGCCGCAATATCCGTTGTGCGAAGAAGCCACCCCAAATCCTTGGCCGAATAAATCAGAGAGGAGAGATATTCCGCCACCACATTAAAAAGCAGAGGGGACAGGGTGTCCCCCTGACAAATGCCCCGAGTGCCTTTAAAAAATTCATACATTGTACCATTCAGAAGCACCGAGTAGCTGGCTGAGGAGATGCTGCTTTGAATCTAGAATCTCTACTTAACACCACAACCCATTCTTTTCAAAAGAATATCAAGAAGCTTCCAATTGACTCTGTCGAATGCCTTCTCAAAATCTAGCTTGAGAACAAATCTGGGAAGTTTCAAGGTCTTGAAGTGGTGCGGAAGCTCATGACAAGCCATGGCAGAATCCAAGATTTTCCTCCCTTTGATGAAGGCACTCTGCCCTTGTTATGAAGCTTCTTAATGATATTCCTGATCTGGTGAAGAGTATGATGGCTCTTTTTTTAGGCTAACCTTCTTTGTCTATCACAACTACTTGCTAACAACATTACAAACCATTCCTGAAAGTTTCTGATATATTCAAGGGCAAGAAGTACCTTGAGAGTGTAGAAGAGTGAGTCGGTAGTTAAGCCCTCTTATGCTTAGTAGCAGAACAACATTGATCTTCCTTTTTTATATTTTGAACCATCTTCTTTGTCTTTTTCTCGTTATTTATATGAATTGTGGATTTGGCTTTTGCCTCATTGGCCAGATTGAAGGGTTTCAAGTGTTAGGTCTTGGGTTCAAGTCCCACCAGTGGTATGCAGTGTAGTTTGTGTGTGTTAAATAACCATTCTAAAAAAAATATTTGCATGTGTTAGGCTGTAGGTTAGAGAATTGTGCCCGTTCTCTTCTATGCCCATGTTAGTTAGCTATTAACCATTTGTGTCTTGCTGATACATGGCCCAGCACTTGGCAAATCTGTTATTGCAGCTGAGGAAGGAGTAGTTAATGCTAGTGTTAAGCTCAAGTTCCAATTTGACATGGTGGCATGAACATATTTTTTCTCTGGTGAATATTGTTGATAGCTAAGAGAGTATGCAGGTTCCTATTTGTTTTGTTTGATGATATGCAGGAAAAAGCTTGACCCGCTGGAGGTGTATGTACCTGCTGTTCTCTTGTCTCAATCACAGTTTAAGGACTTGGGTATAGAGTTCTCCATTTCTATTTATGTTTCTTTTTCAATCTGTTAAGTAAAATTGGAAGCCAGAAAAACCTCCATTTGTTAAAATTCAGTGGCGAACTAGTAGTTGTGGACCTTTATCCCAGAACTAGTAAATGAATGACTTCTATCTAGAGTTTTTTTGCATTCAGAAAAGACTTTGGAGGAGGATCAGCCAAAATTTTCTGACTGCAGATCTCTCCTACGTTCAGGCCCTGCTGCGTCCTTACGTATAAACATTAAAGCAGTAAGTCCACATGTTCTTTTACATGCCTGTAGGACCCTCATACTCCAAAGTTTTTATTGCATGGAGTAAGTTGGATTTCATCTTTGTGGCGAAGCTAATATTTCTTTAGAAAAAAGGCTCAAGATGAAGGGTAAAGGAAATTTCAGACTAATGACAGATATAATAACAGCTTTCTGGTGGTTAGAAATTCGAAGTGCAAATACTGAAATGTCATGATATATTAGCTTTGGTTCATGCAAACACTTCATCTTTAACCTCTTTGCTAAGGATTGCAGTTTATGAGCTGGCATAGAGGTTTGAGAAGATCTCAGAATGATTATTCCAGAAGAGATGTTAATATAACTTGAATGATATTTCAAGATGTGGATTATTTATTTTTATTTTTTGAAGAAGAAGAAGGCAAAATTTTTATTTCCAAGTGAAGTTATGATAACTTGGGTGGATCTTCCAGATGTGGAATTTGGTAGCAGGAAAACTTAGAGGCAGTCTTTAAAACCAATACTGCTACATTGATTGGAACTAATGACTCTGCTAACTGAAGAATTAGTTGGCAATAAAGGAGTTGGTAATAAAGTTTCTAAGTTTCCTCTTTTTCTGTTAACCAAAAGAAATAAATAAATAAGAGGCTTTTGTTGTGCCTTCATTTGAATGAATAACTTGAATTCCTTGTGGTTAATAGGTTGCACAATATGCTTCAGATGATGGTAAAGGAAAGACTGCTTTTGATGCTGTTGACCAATGCCTCAGGTACTCATATTTTAGATTGAAATCATCTTAGTGCCGGCTGGTACCTCATTTTGTTATGTTGCACACTCAGTCAGCTGAACATTAGCATGTGCTCCAACAGGGCCTTGGAGGAACTCGATTCGCTGCTATTACATGCATCTAGGAATGACTCAGAGGCCACAGTTGAGTCAATGAAGACAAAAATTGGTGTTGCTACGAGAGCTTTGGATAGGTATACTTCCAGTTTTCTATTACTTTAGTGAATTTACCACATGTAAACTACACTTTACTGTATGCATAGATTCCATCAAATTGACGAACATTAGACATCCCTATATAAAATGCATAAGAGGTTTCAACAGTTGATATATTATTTGATTAATTATTCTCACCTCTCTAGAAAGTGGTGAAATTAAACACTTATCCCTGGAATAAAATGTGTACACGATTTGATAAGTGGATGAATGAAATGAAATTTTCACATTTGGAGTACCTAAAATTATACATTTCTCAAGGGGTTGGAGTAATTAACCTTATCATATAAAAAGGAGAGGGCTTATTGCGATGTCAAAGGAGGGGGTTTCATATGATAACAATTTCCTGCTGTAGGCAAAATGATCTATCCATCTAAGGGGTTTGATCAGTTTGCTTTTGATGTCAACTCACCTAAAATAGACTTGTTGGGAATGTTGCTTTGTTCATATTCTTTTATTGAAGGGGCAGAGATGAAGCAACTGGCTCCATGAAGGCTATATTAAGTAATCAGGCAGAGATCCATTAGTTCAGGGTACTCAATACCCATCTAATACATTTCACGAAGGAAAAAAAAAAAACCCACCCACTGAAAGGGCCTCTAGGAAGAAATTCTTCAACATTGCAATCAGGTCTTCCTCCTTCCCACCCCATAAAATATAATTATCTGTTTTAATGAAATGTTCTCTAGTTTTTCTTGTCAATCTCTCTGTGACACCTGATTGCATGAAGAGATAGTCAGAGAGGTGAGGCAAGAAATTTGGATTATGGCCCATCCACAGTGGGAATCCTTTGATATGTGATGTCTTGGAGTTCATAGAAAGCATCCCATACCATACTACCTTGTTAGCCTGATTTCATAAACTATGCAAGTGACCTTACAAACGGCGCTAAGAAATCATATTGAAAACTCTGCAGCCTCCTTCAAACTGTGCCATCACATGTGCTGGACAAAGGAAGAGCAATTGCAGATGCATACAGTATGCCACGCAGTGTAGATCCTGAAGCAAGGAAACCTCAGGATTCAGACCCAGATTTGCAGCAGTTAGAATCTCTGCTTTAGTTCCTTGATTGGCATATTTCTGATTTTCTATTGCTCAAATTTTCTGTCATCTGATCACCAAATAAGTTATCCTTTGTAATTGTGGTTATGCTTATTCTTTGGTTCAAATGCAACTGCACTCATATGTGATTGTAAATATGAGTTAAACACATCAAAATTGACGTGAACGAAGGACTCTTGAGGTAAGCCAGTTTTCACTCTTTTTTGGGGGAAGTGGTGTTATTAGAGTTAAATCAAAGAAACCTGCCATGGAACTTCAGACATGATAAGTCCGTATTGGCAAATGCTCCATGTTGACTTGAAAATCGGGACCAATGTTGGGGTTCAGGTACGCCACTCACAACTGAAGAGGCCTTTTCCATGTTGTTGCTTTTCATTTATTAATGCTTTGTGCCGGAAGCCTAAGATAGGTATTGTCCAAGTGTGATGAGTTTATGGTGTATTTGTGTTAATAGGATTTATAGGAAAAAATGCCTAGCAGACAATTTTTCATTTCACCAGATTTTTTTAATGTTTGTGCCAGTTTTGGGACAAAAAAAATGTTCGGCTTGATTCCTCTTAGTTTTTTTTTGTCTTTTAAGCATGTTAAAAAAGATAAGAAAATAAGTTTTCTATTGCTCTGATAAGAAACCGTGAGAAAAATAAACACAAGAAAATTAAAGTGGTTCTATGTTACTTCTCTTCCTTTATTTTTATTATTTATAAATTTATCTTTTTCTATTATAGACACAAAACACTATGCAATTAATTTCCCATTATTTCATATGGTGGAACAAATAAAAAAAAATTTCAATGAAAAATTAGTCGAAGGGAAAATAAATTTTCTGCGTTTTTTTTTCCTAGCCGCACAAACAGTCCTTCAATGTTGTTTCTTGATGTTTTTCATGGTGTATATGGAGGTTGTTTCTCAGGGTTAATGTCTATTTGTTGTGGACTCAATAACACACCGAGTCACACAACGAAGAAGACAACAACAACTCACTCAATAAGATTTAATTCTTATATTTCTTTGAGTAGAATTTATTTCTTATATTGTTTTAAGTAGAAGTTATTTCTAATTACTTTATATGTAAGGGCATTATGGGGAATTATTGTAACCCTAACCCTAAAACTCTTTGACATGACCTATTTAAAGGAAAGGTATGAATAAAATAGGTAAGCTTTGAGATTTTAGAATAACCTAGTCTAAACAGGTTGAGATCACCTCTTGATCTAGAGTTTAGGGTTTACTCAAAAAATCCAACCTATCCTTCACCTCCCATTGCCATCCATATTCACCCAAATTCATCCTTCATCATTTATACTAAGAAGAGGAGCTTCCTGCCCCTTTCCAAGCCCAAAGAGAGGGTTCTCCCTCTTTATCAACGTCAGCCACCATCAAGGGGTCTAACCCTCTTGACGAGCAGCAATTGGGGGAGTTTTCTGGTCATTCACGTAAGGAGATTAATTGTTGTTCCTAAGCTTGGAGCCAGCAAGGAAAGAGAGGGTAATCATTCATGCACGTGGGCCAAGGCTTGCTACAAGCCAGGTGTATATAGCTTGACTTGTTACAACCAAATCAGGTTTGAAACCTTGATTTTCGTGAGAAGAAAAAGGTATTCTACTTACTTTATTTTGGTCAACATTGATGGCTTAATTTCATATATTTAGCAATCAAGATATTGTATCCATCAAGTCTTGTCCACGTGAGAGAAAACCAGCAAGGAAGGTTTTTGTTTACCCTCATATCGAGTCCAGCAACTCAGTACCAGTGCTAGATTCACAAATGGCACGCCGTGTTACACGATCTATGACTCGGCACCGTAACAACTTGGTATCAGAGCAGAGTAACATGGGGGATAATATCAGCAATGAAGAAATCCAAATCAGGATACAAAAGATAGAAGATAGCCTTAAAATAGCACAACCAGTGTTGGGAAAGGTTTGTGGTTTGGAAGAAGAGATGAGCTGAGTCATCAACATGCTAAAGGAGTTGAAGACAGAGAGACATCAGAGTCCAGAGGTGAGAGAAGCTACTCAACCATATCACAGAAGAGGGGAGCAGTGGCCTGGGCGCACTGCTGTCCAAGGATCTCAGCATGGAGGTACAGTCCCAAGGTACACCAAGTTGGAGTTTCCCTCTTTCAATGGTTCTGTGGATCCCTTAATTTGGTTGCATAAATGTGAAAATTTTTTTTGAACCAAGGGACTACTGAATAGGATAAGGTGTAACTAGCCTCTTTCCATATGACAGATGAAGCCATGTTATGGGTTATTCAAGTCGAGAAAGAGAGACCGGGAATGACTTGGGGATAATTTAAAAATCTATGCACTTTTAGATTTGGGCCTCCCGCCAACAGCAATCCCCTGGGAGAGTGAGTTCTATTGCGACAAACGGGTTCTGTGGAACAATATAAAAAACTATTCCAGGAAAAGTTGGCTCGTGCTAGTGAGAGGGTATTGGTTGACCAGCATGTTTCCTTATTCACAACAGGTCTCAATGAGTATTTACGGCTAGAGGTAGAACTCTTTAGGTCCACGGAATTAGCTCATGCCATGAATATGACCCGAGCAATGGAACAACGACAACAGCTGCAGCAACGTAAGCCGGGTTGGTCGAGTGAGAGGAACACTTCCTCCACGTGGCAAGGGCGCCGCTATAATTCCTCTGAAGGAGCAGCTACAACAGCACCATCCAAACACACTCCGACTACGACTCAGGTAGCCGATCCCCGCCCTGGTAATTCCCTACCGAGCTTTATAAAGAAATTGACGAGTGCGGAGATGGCAGAAAGGCAGTCCAAAAATCTCTGTTAGAACTGCGAGGAGCAGTATCGGGTCGGACACTAATGTAAACGATTGTTTTGGCTCGAGGTGGAGGATTCAGAGGAGCCAGAGGACCCAGAGGATATTATCGAGGAGGAACCACCAGAGATATCCTTGCATGCTATTACTGGGTAGAAATCGCCTACTACAATGCAAGTCCGAGCTGATGTCATCGACCGAGAACTGGTGGGACTAGTCAACTCGGGGAGTACACACAATTTTCTGAGTTTGACATCCGCATAGCATCTCCAGCTCCAGATACACACTCATCCGACGACCACCGTCTTAGTGGCCAATGGCGAGAAGGTCCCTAGCTATGGGATTAGTAAGGCGGTAACTTTTTCCATTGGATTTACTTCATTTAATGCGGAATTTTTTGTTATTCCCCTGGCGGGATTTGATATGGTTTTAGGCATTAAATGGTTACAAACCATGGAGGTTTTTGCGTGGATTATCGGGAGTTGAACGTGCAGACAGTAAAAGACAAGTTCCCGATTCCGGTAGTGGATGAGCTTCTGGATGAGTTACATGGGTCGTGGTTATTCACTAAACTAGACTTCCGTTCGGGATACCATCAGGTCCGGATGCACCCCTCTGATTTCGAGAAGACGGCGTTCCGCACGCACCATGGCCACTTTGAGTTTGTCGTCATGCCGTTAGGGTTATTCGATGCACCCTCCACTTTTCAAGTTTTGATGAACGAGGTATTTAGCCCCTATCTTTGAAATTTTGTTCTTGTATTTTTCTATGATATTTTGATATATAACAAGTCGGTTGAGGAGTACTTGGCACACTTGAGGATTGTTTTCGACTTGTTAAGAGCACATCAGCTCTATTTGAAACATTCCAAGTGTTCTTTTGGGGCTTCACTTGTGGGGTATTTGGGACACATTATCTCACATGAGGGGGTTACGGTGGATCCTGAGAAGATCCGCGCTATTCACAAGTGGCCGCAACCACAGTCGTGTTCTGCATTACGGAGTTTTCTGGGTCTTGCGGGCTACTACCGCAAATTTATTCAGAACTATGGGCCAGTGGCAGCACCATTGACGAGTTTACTCAAGAAAAATTCCTTTATTTGGAATGAGGGGGGCCACCATGTCATTTGTGGCACTCAAAGCTGCCCTCGCATCCGCGCCAGTATTACAACTTCCCAACTTTGACGAATTGTTTGTGGTAGAGTGCGACGCTTCGGGCGTAGGCATGGGGGCAATTTTACAGCAGCTGGGCCATCCTATTGCGTATTTTAGCAGATAGTTGGCAGTCCGCCCTCACAAGCTGGCAGCCTATGAGCGCGAATTGATTGGGTTGGCAAAAGCGGTCCAACATTTGAGGCCTTATCTCTGGGGCCGGGCTTTTCTCATACGCACGGATCACTACAACCTTAAATTCCTACTAGAACATCGTTTAACGACGTCGCCACTTCTCGGTGGAGTATTGTGCGGGGAGATTAAATAAGGTGACAGATGCCTTGTCACGGTGTTTTGAAGATCAGCAGTCGGTCTATTCTATCAGCCAGCCGAGATTTCTCATTATAGACTTGGTGCGATAGGCACATGCCACTAACCCTGCACTGCAAGACCTGCATCAAAAGATCTCGGAAGGGACAATGAATGTGAAGTGGTCCATCCAGGATTCACTTATTTATTACAAGTAGCGGATTTTCCTTCCACCTGAGTCCGAGTTGATTCCAGCTATTCTCTCGGCCTACCATGACAATACACACGAGGGGATCCAAAAGACCTTGCACAGAATTCGAGCTGACTTTTACTGGCAAGCCATGAAACCCTCTATTGCGACTTATGTGGGCGACTGTCAGGTATGCCAGCGCAACAAAGCCGAGCACTTGAGTCCAGCCGGTCTTCTCCAGCCTCTGGCCCTTCCTACGCAGGTTTGGGCCGACATTTCAATGGATTTTGTGGATGGCCTACCGCTGTCAGCCGGCAAATCCGTACTTTTTTTAGTGGTTGATAGATTCTCCAAGTACGGGCATTTTATACCGATGGCTCATCCGTATACAGCAACACAGGTTGCTCAGACTTTCCTGAAGCAGATAGTCAGCTTAGATGGCATTCCATAATCCATTGTGAGTGACAGAGATGCAATTTTCACTAGCACCTTTTAGTGGGAACTGTTTCGCTTGAGTGGGACGAAATTGAAGTTCTCCTCCGCCTATCATCCATAGACAGACACGCAGACTGAGGTGGTGAACCGCACCATCGAGATGTATCTACGGTACTTGGTGGGGGATCGTCCTCGGCAATGGGTTCAATGGCTTCCGTGGGCCGAATACTATTACAACACTTCATTCCACTCTACATTGCAATCCACTCCTTTTCGGGTTATATATGGCCGGGATCCACCTCGCCTTCTCTCGAACAACCCAGGGTCCACCCGCGTGGACACGATTGATCAGGCACTCATAGACAGGGATCTACTACTACAGAATATCACAGAACAGCTACGATGCGCCCAAGCTCGGATGAAGGATGTATACGACAGAGGCCATCGTGAGATCTCTTTTGAGGTTGGGAAGTATGTGTGGCTACGGCTCCAGCCCTACCGTCAGCAGTCTCTTGCGGGACCTCCACGTTATAAGCTCTCACCCAGATTTTTTGGGTCGTTTCCCATTCTTCGACGCGTGGGACCAGTCACCTATCAACTCAAATTATCGGACACAGCCTGAATTCACGATGTGTTTCATGTATCTCTTTTGAAATCACATTTCGGAGCACAGCCTACATCCACTCCATTCTTACCACCGGTTGATCATGGGGAGGTTATTCTTAACCCAACTGCGGTGTTACGTGCACGACTGACCAATGACTATTGGGAGATTCTCGTTCAGTGGACGGACACTGACCCCGACGCTGCAATATGGGAACATGTGGACATCTTCAAACAAGTCTACCTAGCTTTTGAGTTTGAGAACAAGCTCTTTCTTCATGGGGAGGCATATGTTGTGGACTCAATAACACACCGAGTCACACAACGAAGAAGACAACAACAACTCACTCAATAGGATTTAATTCTTATATTTCTTTGAGTAGGATTTATTTCTTATATTGTTTTAAGTAGGAGTTATTTCTAATTACTTTATATGTAAGGGCATTATGGGGAATTATTGTAACCCTAACCCTAAAACTCCTTGACGTGACCTATTTAAAGGAAATGTATGAATGAAATAGGTAAGCTTTGAGATTTTAGAATAACCTAGTCTAAACAGGTTGAGATCACCTCTTGATCTAGAGTTTAGGGTTTACTCAAAAAATCCAACCTATCCTTCACCCCCCCCATTGCCATCCATATTCACCCAAATTCATCCTTCATCATCGATACTAAGAAGAGGAGCTTCATGTTCCTTTTCCAAGCCCAAAGAGAGGGTTCTCCCTCTTTATCAACGTCAACCACCATCAAGGGGTCTAACCCTCTTGACGAGCAACAATTGGGGGAATTTTCTGGTCATTCATGTAAGGAGATTAATCACTGTTCCTAAGCTTGGAGCCAGAAAGGAAAGAGAGGGTAATCATTCATGCACGTGGGCCAAGGCTTGCTACAAGCCAGGTGTACATAGCTTGACTTGCTACAACCAAATCAGGTTTGAAACCCTGATTTCCATGAGAAGAAAAAGGTATTCTCTACTTTATTTTGGTCAACATTGATGGTTTAATTTCATATATTTAGCAATCAAGATATTGTATCCATCAAGTCTTGTCCACTTGAGAGAAAACCAGCAAGGAAGGTTTTTGTTTAACCTCATACCGAGTCCAGTAACTCAGTACCAGTGCTGGATTCACAAATCCCACGCCGTGTTACACGATCCATGACTCGGGACCGTAACACTATTACCAAACTTTGAGGAAGGCATTTTGCCTCCCTGTTGGCACTCAGAAAATGGATACGGTGAAGGATATGCTCTTTAGTAGTTAGAATTAGGGTCATACGTTATTCATTAATTTCCACTCATGGTAAGACATGGTTTAAGAAATCCCAAAGTCATCTTCAGTATATTTATCAGTTTTTGTTTCTCATCAGCTCTATGGCACCTTATTTGATAAGCATTTCCTTGTCTTTCTCACATACGTGTTTTTATATAAAATTTCACCTAGCTTTGGAAGCTATTTTAAATTTTTTATAACCATATTTTAAAATTTTAAAACTATAAGGTTTCTTTTTATTTTTATTTAGAAAAGTATTAATTTTTTTTATATGAGGTCTTGAGTTTGAGTCCATTTTGCTATATGAGCTATTTAACCAAGCCACTCCTAAATAAATCCTCAATCAAAGTAACTTATCCTAAGAAAGTAATGTGGCAACAAAATTTGAATTGTTTAAGCCGCCAATAGGGGAGGGGTGGAATCGAATCGAATCGAGCTCAAACCTGTTTATGTTCGAGCTAGGCTTGATTTAAATATTTTGAACTGAGTTCGAGCCAAACCCAACCTCGAGCTTAAAATTGTAATCGAGCTCGAGCTCAATAAATGTAATCGAGTTCGAGCTCCAACCTACAATTAAAACTTAGCATAAAAATATGTCTCAATTTGGGTATTGGATTTTGTGGGCCTTGGAGGTTTATCCACTCGAAGTATCAAGTAAAGGTCCATGCACTCGTGACCGGAGAATTTTCACCTTCTAATAATTATAATTGTCTCTATTGAGAGGAATAATATAAGAGAAATCAAAATTTGGAAAAAATAAAGATTGAACAACTTTAAAATAAACAAAAACCTTACTAAAATATGAAATGAAGCCAAATATCAAATATTTATCCATATAAATAAATTTAAACAAATAAATCAACATGTCATTATAATTTTTACTGTGGGTTTAGACTATAACACATGAGCGATTTATATCACTTTATTATGGAATCAAAATATGTTTATAAAAGAATTTTCTAAGCCTGTGGGCAATTAGATTTTTTTTAAATATTACTTAAATATGACATTTTATCCTGTGGAGTTAAATTATTATATTTGCAAGATTAATCACATTTTTATGTCATTAATTTTATGTGACTAAGCTTAATGTCACTAGAAATTTTCATAATTAAGAATGTTGTCGTTATCACTCAAGTATTCAAATATAAAACAATATGACACCAAAATAATTGACTAAAATTGATGCCAATTATTAATTCCTTATATTTAGGTAAAAAAATGCTTAAAATCCTAAATAAAAATTATCTTAACTATATATATATATATATATATACATGTAAAATTATTTTATTCATATGAATTAAATGAGAAATGGCGTAAAAAAACTAATTTTATAGTTATTCTAATATCCATTAAATGTATCCAACCATTAAACTTAAAGTGAGATAGCCTGGAGGTCATTTTCAAAAAATTTAAGTTGAGGGGGTGGGTTCAAATCCCACACTCAACAAAATTTTTTTTCTAAGGATTACTAAGTCCGGAGGACTCAATTGTGCGGTTTTGGAACAGGTGAGTCGCATCCAACTCATTCTGAACCCTGGAGGTCATCTTCAACCTCCAACCACGTGTAGAGAGCAACACCCTATGCCAGCCTCCGTCACCACCTCGACGACGGCCACCGTTGCAATTGACGACGACGCACCCAGTGCGAACCTTGGCTATGTTCCAACATGTTGCAGAGCCAAGAACAGACAATGAAGGCTCCATCGCTGGAGGCCTCAATGAAATCCAACGATTACTCATCCAGAAAGATTTTTCTTCGTTTTTGAATAATTTGAATAGGTCAAGTCCAACCTCTAGCTACAAATAATAGAAAACGGAAATTTCCTCCACAAAATTTGAACCCATACCCCTTTTTAGTTCATCCCCACTACTTAGCATGTCTTCTGTCGTGATGCACGATGGACTACATGTAGGGAAATCTGCGAGTTATTCTTCTATTGTAGGTTTTCTATTAGAAAATAGGGCCCAAGCCAACACAACCAAGGAAGACTCAAATATCAAAGTGTATAAGAAGATGAGCCCAAGCCCACACGACCAAGGAAGGCTTACATATTAAAGTGTATAAGAAGATGAACCCAAACCCATAAGACCAAGGAAGACCTATGGATCCAAGAGAAATAGAAGATGGGCTCAAGGCCCACAGATCAAGGAGAAGGCCCATTGGCCCACATATATTGATGACAAGAGGGTAAGTAAAGGATCATCTTATAGAGATGTCATTGATGTAATTAAGTTAAAGTTCTAGGGTTAAAACCCTAAACTCTAAACCCTAAGTTCAAGGATATTATTGTAATACAGTAGTTTCATAAATTTATAAATAGAGCTTCAGGGGGAGGGTTAGAATAATCAATTCCATAACCCTTCTTCCTCCAGTTTTCTCCCAATGGGTTTCTCTCCATTTTTTTCCATGAGCTACATTCATGGAGTCCTAAAAATCAACATTTTCTTATTCTTCTGAAAGGTGCATCCGTAAAAAATTTGGGAGGGAAAATTCGTCGAAAATTCTTATCCAGTTTGCATCCATCGAAAATTTGGGAGGGAAAGGTATCACGTTCGGTCCCGACTCCTGACTTTTGACTCTTTAAGTAAACGAACTGGTTCGCGAGCTCGCGAACTGAATCGAGCTTCATTTAGGTTCGAAACATTTACTTAAACGAGTCGAAACCCGATCTCAAATTCGATTTGAGATAGGGTTTATTTGAATCGAACCGAGCCAGAACCGAGTAGAGCTTGAGCTATTCGCGAACTGGCTTGGTTCGATGCCACCCCAAGTCACCATGACCCTTTCTTTATTTTAGTTGCCTCATTTTTTTCTACCACAATGGGATGTTCAAAGGAAACGATACAATCGTGGCAACTAAAGGATAATTTGTATTACCATCGAAAATAAAATGATAAGTTAATAATTTTCCTTTGACCAAAATTCTATTATAAAAAAATTTCTTTGACATTTTTTTTGACTTTTGTTCCTTGGTTTATTTTTTCTTTAATTTCCTATTAAAGCAATAGGAAACTAAATTTTGTATACCTTTTATTTATTTGAGAAGCAAGAGAAATTGAGGCAAAAAAATTTCATCCAATTAAATTGGTACAAACATGTGAAATTTTTGGTCAAGCAAAGAATATTCAGCTTGCGATTTTTTATTTTTTTTGCACAAATATGCCTTAAGCTTTCAATCCCCTAACATGCATAACTATAGATAAATTAAGAGTTTCTAATAATGTGGGTCAATGAATAATTATTAGAACAAGAAAAAATAATTGCAAAAACAATTGTAATAACATTGAAGTAATAAACTACAAATGAATATAAAAAAGTTTAAAAAAACATTGTGTTGATCATTAAGAAAATATAAGGTACACAATTTAAAATTTTCACAAAGATTATACACTACAAATAATAATCATCCCATTAGCTCTCAAAATATACCTCAGAATTTTTTTATCAATCTATCTATCTGTCTATCTATCTATATATGTGTGTGTGTGTGTGTGTGTGTGGATATATATATAGAAAGAGAGAGAAAAAATAGGTGAAGAATCTTTCATTGCTCAATTTACTCCACTTTCAACCGATCCAGATCAAATAAGAAAGAGAATGGAGGAAATGGACTCTCATTTCTCCACTTGATGTCTCTCTTTCTATCTCTCTCTCTCTCCATTCCTAGTCTCCCGCCCTTGTTCGTGGCAATATGCTCTCATTTCTCCTATAGCTGGACTTCATCTCTCCTTGTTCCTTGGACAAATTCCCAAGTAAGATTTTCCCACATTCCTTTTGATGACAACAAGACTTAATAAAAATAACAACTTAAAAATCCAAGTCTTTAAGATATTTCATTTCAAGGTCTAGAGCATCAAAACCTTATTCAAGACCTAAAGCACAATTGAATAACATCTCTTGAAGAAACACTCACAAGGAAGAAGACAGCGAGAAGACTTGGGTGAGTTCAAGAATTATAGAAAAACATCTAACATCATTCACTTTTGTAAGAGAGCATTCCAAACTTCTTATTCCTTAAGTACATTTGTGAAATCCAAACTTTAGGTTATAAATTGTATATAGACATATTTAGGATCATCATAAACATCATTTAGAAACATATTAGAGAACTTAGAGAAAAATTCCCATGCTTTTAAAAATTTACATTTTTAAACTGCCATTGGAATGATCGATCAACCACTGGTAATGATTGATCACCCAGAACTGTGCAAACTGTTAAATTTGGTCAAATGCCCTATCCCAAAATGACTAGTCACTTAGGAAACCTCTTTCCCAGCTAATAAACTCAAGATCTTTGTACTCAGTAATCTATGTGGGACTATTCCTTAACACTCCCCCTCACGTGTAGGCACGTGGATAATTTGGGTAGAGGCCCTGACGTGGTGGCACGTGGATAATTTGGGTGGATACTCACATATGAGAACTTTGCTTTAATACCATGTTAAATTTTTTCAAAGGCCCTGTCCCAAAATGACTAGCCACTTAGGAAACCTCTTTCCTAGCTAATAAATTCAAGATCTTTGTACTCAATAATCCATGTGGGACTATTCCTTCACACAAGCCAAAAATATAAAGCTTGATCGATCATCCAGGACAAGGCCATTTCATGCTATCGCATGATCAATCATCCCACTTGGATTGATCGATCATTCAACTTGGAATGATCGATCATTACTATCTAGGTAAGCAAAATTTTCATGGAATGATCAATTAGTCAGAAACTTGCCAGTAAGGGACTTAAAAAGCATGATGGTTCATAGGAAAATACACTGATCGATCATACTTGCATTGCACAACCAATGGGAATCTCGATTGATTAATCATCCACTGATAAGGATTGATCAACTTGACTTTTCTTGATCAATGATAATATATTGATATGATCAGTCCATCGATAACTCATTGTCTGATAGAAAATTAGCCATTATGATCGATTGCAATCAAAGTACTGATTTTTACAAATGGGCAAATAATGACTAGTTTAAGTTTGGGAAGTTATAAATACACAATCAAACAATGAGTAAAGGAGAGAATGAGCATGTATTGGTATGACACTATCCTTTATCTTGCAATTTTTGATCAAAAGTGTTTTAGAGAGAAAGAGAGAACCACACACTTTAAAAGCTTTATTATCTTTCCATCGTCCTTGCATTCATCAAAGTACAAACTCCTGGATCATTTCACAACATACTACAAAGGAGGAGGCAACTTGAATCTCTCAAGGAGAAACATCTCTCAAAGTAAGGGTGTAACTTTTTCCCTTTTTTTTTATATCATTGTGAAAGGTACATCTAGAAGGTGGTAGTCTAGATAGAAAGGCCTAACTAGAGCTAGAATCTAGCAACAATCTCTTAGGGAGATTGGTACTGTGTAAAATTGTGAATTGAGCTACATGTGGCCAAAGAGAGCCAAAATATCTGTTGTAACTTTCTAGCTATTAGAGCATAATAATTGAATTTTTCCAAGCAAGGATTCTTGGGCAGTGGCTACCAGTAAGAGAACATCGATAACAAAATACCTATTTGTCTCTGAGGTGTGTGCATGTTGTTCTTTACTTTTGAATTGCTTTATGCATGAATTTTTAATCACACACACAAGCTGTTTTCAATTTGAATATCTCAATTCACTCCCCTCTTGAGAAGCCACCTGGGCCAAAATTTATATATTTATTGATCTTTACAAATTATTCAAGGGAAATTACATATTCATATCCCTTGGATTTGATGTGTCTGGTTATTAATTGTTTTAAAACAACCAATTGAAAAAAAAGTTAATAGTAGACACGGTTTGAGTTCAAGGTAGGTTTTTGAAAACCCAAATATCCTGACCTTGAATTCTCTTCCAATGAAAACCTGTAATGGGGCTAGAAATGTCGTCACCACATTCTTCCCCTCTTCCCAACTCCATCCTTGCTTCATTGTCAAGTACTTGGTCCATCCCTATTTTGGTCCTAGCTAACTCTATCTTTTACAAAACTTCGAAATAGTTGTAAAAAAATGTCTAAATATATTTAACCAATTAAAATAGTAAACCCATAAAATTACATGAAAACATAAATAATACTATGTAGCAACCAAATATATACAATCAATGGATCTATAAGAAAGCCAAAAATTTTAAACACTAATCCTTTGTAAAAATCCAAGGGATAACCATTTAGTAAGACCTTTCGAAGTTTGATTTCACCCTAAAGGGTGAAGAGAAAACCATATTCCCTTTATTGAAGAGCATATATGGAAGAGTCTTACATGACTCTCACAAAACCAGAATTAATATGGTGGAGTCTTATAAGAGTCTCATAGGAGGAGGTCTCACATAAGAGTCTCATATAAAGGTATTTTAGTTATGTTAGGCTTCTATTTATCTTCAGTTGGTCAATTGTTCTAAGACTTCTCTTTTAGTGTTCTTCTTTGGCTGTAACTGGGACAAGGGTAGTTTAATTGTAATTGGATTATAATAGTTTTCATTATTATAAATAGAGGCTCATTGTACTCAAATTACAAAAAAGTTAGTGAAATATTTCTCTTTTTCAGAAATTTAACTCCCTTAAAAATTGGACTGGATCAGGTTGCATTCCCCATTTAATTAAATTGATGTCCACCCCCTCATTCTCACTCTCTTCTAGTTCAATGTTGTTCTTTAAACATTAAATAAAGGATTTTTATGCATTTGTGTATTTGGATTGCTTTTAATTGAAGACGAATTTAAATTTAGCCATCAAATTTGATAAACCTATTCACCCCTCACCTCTAGGTTTATCCTTTTTATGAAGAAAAAGACATGATTTATGTACTTGGGTTATTATACAATTATTTAATTTTTGTCCTTTAGTTATGCTTGATTAAGGACAAATCCCTTAATTTTTGTACATTATAAATCAAGTTTAAGGAGAAGGGTGTTAAGAAGCATTATTGGTATATCTTGTAATTATGAAGATGAGTGGTTCTACTTGTAACTTTTTAGGACTTTATCCCTATTTTATTTCATTTGTACTAAGGTTTCTAACCCTTATTTATAAATAAAAATTAAGGGGGAGAGACTCAAACCCAATGAGCTCTCTTTGTTTGTGAAACCCTACGGACTCGAGCTCTCTCTCAGTGTAATGTTCTCCTCTCTTTTTCTCTTTTCTTTTCTTCTTCTCTTCTCCTCCTTCTTACCCCTTTCTCTAGCCTCTTTTAGATATGAAATCCTGGAATCTAACATGGCATTAGAGCAGGGATTCTACGGCTTTAATAAGCTCCCCAAAAGTGAAGCAAAACTGAAGTTTTGATGGCATGAAAAGGGCTGTCCTCATCAACTCATGAGTGCTGAAAAAATTATTGCAAGTCTCTTAGTTAAATCAGGTTCCAAAATCCTCCTCCTTTATGTTTTGAATCCTTTAATTCATGTTTATGTTCTCCTTGATGTCCTTGAAATTTAAATTACAAGTTTCTTTAAAAAAATCATTTTTGAGGCCTATTGAAGGCTGAAATTTAGTGTTTAAAACTGTTGATCATATGGCTTCAAGATTATATCAAATCAATGCCATATATTTCTTATTATATTTTAAAATTCTTATTAGAATTTCTAGAGTTTGATGTCTTTTTTTTATTAATCTTGTGTCATCAAACCCTAAGTTAGGGTTTCAAGTTCATAGCTGAATGAAAAGTTATTGTCTTTTAAGAGTTTGATACTTTCAAGGATTCTGAAATTTTTGTGGGTATATTAGCCTTAATATATTACCTAATTTAGTCCAGCCATGATGAAGTTGAACCAAAGCTCATAATTTTCAAAATTTTCATGCATGTTTGGTATACATATGTGCTGAATTTTGATGTTAAGTTGTTGTTTTTTTCTTGCCATTGTGGTACTTTAGGGTTTAGTGATTACTTCCTCTCCTTCTTAAGTTCAAATTGTGTTAGTGTTGATTCTCTTGGAATTCTAGAGTTTCCTTGAGTTTTGTGGTTGTTGTAATGGTTGAAAGTTCACTAAAATCTCTTACATTTGCTGATTTCTATAACCATGGTCCCTTGAGAATCACCACTATTCCTCTTATGTAGGGGTGGCATCGAGCCGAGCCAAGCCTGAACCTGCCTATGTTTGAGCAAGCTTGATTTAAATATTTTGAGCTTGAGCTCGAACCGAGCCTAGCCTCGAGCCTAAAATTGTTATTGAGCTCGAGCCCAATAATTTTAACCGAGTTTGAGAGCTTCAACATTCATATAAAACTTTTCAAAAATTACATGTCTCGAGTTCGAGCTCCAACATAAATCTAAACTTTTCAAAAAATACATGTCAAATAAATTGTATATAAAATTGGGCATACATTTTACATAAAATTGGGCATGTATTTTACATAAAATTGGGCATAAATTTTACAGAAAATTGGGTATGACCTCTACATAAAATTGGGCATGACCTCTACTTAAAATTGGGCATAAGGGTGGCATCGAATCCAGCTAAGTCTGAACCTTCCTATGTTCGAGTCAAGCTTGATTTAAAGATTTTGAACTCGAGCTCGAGCCGACCTTACCTCGACCCTAAAATTGTAACCGAGCTCGAGCCTAATAATTTTAACCATGTTCGAGCTCCATCTCTAGCCGAGTTCGAGGTTAACCTACATTTAATACTCTACATAAAAAATATGTCAAATAAATTATCAATAAAATTATGCATACAATTTTAAAAAAAGAATGATAGGGGAGGTTCGGGATTGAATCTTAATAAGAGATTAGAACCCACCAATATTAATCTTTTTCACCCCAATTGTTGTCTAGCTTATTTTGTAATTTTTGAATCTGGCCATAAATTTTCTCTGGCCTCCTTAGTGCCCCTGATTGAAAATTTATATTCTAGGAAAAGCTAGAAATTTTTTTCCTTGGATACATATTTAAAAAAAAAACTTTAATTAAAATCCTTTTACTATTAGAGACTTACTAGAAAATTACAAGAAATATTTTTAAATTTTCTTAGAAAAGTTAAATGGACCTCTTATTGCCTCTTCTAGGGAAATAAATAAAAATTAATAATCAATCTAATATATTACTATACTTATCGATAAATTTGTAATCAAATAAAATGTCAAACGCAAAATTGCTATGAAAATTGTCTCATGCTAAAAGTATTATAGCAGCAACTGTCAAATACTTATTTAAAATTTTTCAAACGGTTTTATAGCCCATCTTGGCAAGAAAATCTTACTTAGAAAATTATATGATTTTTTAATAAGAATTTCTAATAAGAAAAATGTTTCCAAAAATTTTAAGGCACTAATAGTCCCTATATTTCTACTAAAAATGTCTTTTCAACATTTATTGAAAAAACCACTAATAGTCTCTAGAAACCTATTTCTACTAAAATGTCTTTTCGATTTCTTCAAGAGCCATGAGGAAGGGACAAAGAGTTTTTTCTTTTACTTGTTTATGATCTCGCACGTGTGACTTTCACACGTGCGAAATCGTCTTCGCCTCGGTTTATGATCTCGCACGTGTGACTTTCACACGTACAAAATCGTCTTCACGGTTGGGGAGCGGGGGGGGGGGGGGGGGGGGGGGGGGGTAACTTAGGTGTTGACTCTGGTTTTCCGCCGAGACTATGCAGAGCGATGATGCAGTGCCAATGAGGACCTGTTGTCGGTGACATAGGCGGCGACGATGGAAGCGGAGGTGACGGAAATAGAGGCGAAGAAATCGGAGGGAAGGGGATGTAGAGGCCGGCGAGAAGTTGTCGATGGCGATAGAGGCGGCCAAAGTGGCGGATGGGAGGGGCTCGAAGTCCCACTGCCCTCTCCTCACGAGCCCGTTAACGAGCTGGCTTGCGATCTTTCGAGCCGAACTTCAATTTGGTCGAGCTTGGCTCATTAACTCAAACGACCCGTATCTGGCATGTATACCGGAATCGAGCCGAGCTCGAGTCGCTCATGAGCCGTCTTGGTTCGAAGCCACCCCTACTCTTATGTGTAAGTAATTTTTCCTCATGGTCCAAATTAGTAAAAAACGTTTCATAATTACAAGAGACCTTGCCAGACACTTGACTCAGCCACATCTTAGTGAAGATGATCCTTCATATCAAAAGTGGTTAAAGGGTGAAAATGTAGTAATAAGTTGATCAATAAATAGCATGGATGAATCAGTTGCTAACAATTTTATTCACTTGGATACAGCCCATGAGATTTGGGACACTGGTTCTAGACTTTATTCCACTCCTAACAGCCTTCAAAAGGTCTATAATATTTTTTTACAAAAGAGATTTAGCAATGTTATAATGTGGGACCCACCATGGCCCACAAGTTGGCGGGACCCACCATGAGCTCAGAGGTGTCAACAAGAGTCCTCATACAAAATGGCTCTAGCTAAGAGGTAAGGAACATGTGCTGGAATTAAATACAATATTTGAAGATCAGGTAGGACCCACAAATATACCACGAGCTGGTATCTCTATCTACATGAGTTGGAAGATCATGTGGGACCCACAAGATATGACCATGAGCTGGCTCTCTAGCTTAATTCACGTCCTTAAAGAAGGTTTTTATAGTTGAGTTAAATTAGTCTCTTAAATAGATATTGTAATCTTATCATGGTAGACTTATCTTGGAGAGTTCTAGTTGGAATGTAATTAGGAGTCCTAAAATTACTTATACATGGACTCTATCACCTCCTCAACTATAAATAGAGGTGATTGTAACTCGAAATTCATCAAGAAAGTTTCTTATTTTTTTTCTTCTCTCTAGTGAGAAGTGTTCTCTCTCTACTCTTTTTTATTTTTCTACTCTTCTCTCTCTACCCGAGAGCTCTTCTCTTTTTCCTTTTTTTCTTTATCTCTCCCCTTGCTCGAGGTATTACTCATGGGATCCTAAATTCAACAAGCAATGTTCTCCAAAGGGAGAAACACAACTATGGAAAAGGTGATAGATCCTATGGTAGAGGTAGAGGAAGAGGTGATGGTGAATCCACCTCTAATTCCACAAATCTTGGTCAGTACAGGAAGTGCACTTTTTATGCTTTAAATAATTGGTAGAAAAATTCTGGAATTTACATGGGAAACCATATCAAGGCTAATCAAACCTCCAACTTTACCACAACAACCAACAATGAAGTGTCCTTAGATACTCTTAAAGGGAAGAAAAGGGAGGATGACACGTATAAAGAAGGAATATAAATACAGAAACCTAGAATATTCATTGATTGTCCCTCACGTGTACCTACAACTATAGTTGCTATCACTTGTATATTTTTTTTTATGTCTCAGTTCTCACTTTGGATCATTGGTTCTGAAGCCTTTAAACACCTTACTGATAAAGTTTGAAACTTATCCTCTTTGTCTCCTTTTTGCATGGATCGATTTGTATTCGTCCCAACAAAGATTTAGGGTATCAATACTTCTACTATATCCCCCTCTTTCTCACTTTCCAATGTTTTATTTATTCCTTAGTTTCCACTAAGTCTTATGTCAGTTAGCCAACTAACCGAAAGATCAAATTATTTTGTCACTTTACCCCTTCTCATTGTGTTTTTCATGGCATCAATATGAAATAGGTGATATGTGGTGGCCACGAGAGATGAGGCCTCTACATTCTAAATCCTTCAATTTTGATAGGTGAAGCAACAACAAATAAATATGTCGTTTATGCATGTACTAACTCACAATGCTTACATCATATGATATGTCTGGTCTAGTTACCATGAGGTAGATAAGTTTGCCCACAAGTCTTTGATATTTACCAATGTTGGAAGATGGGCTCAAGCCCACAATCTCAATGCTAGAAGCCCACACAACAAAGGAGTAGCAAAGTGGTAATTTATGATAAGTTCCATATGGATGTCATAAAGATGTAAATACGTTGTGTGATTATGTCTTTTAATCTATTGAGTTGCAGCCCTAAGGGCATTGTAACACTATAAATAAGTGTTTTGGCTAAGAGGTAAGGGATTCAAGCCTTCTCCTCTCTTCAGAAATCGTCTAGCTACCCTCTCTTCTCCCTTGACGCATCCTCTCCTTTCTCATGTCCTTCTCCTTCCCCTCTCCTCTCTCTCTTCTCTCCTTCTTCCATGTTAATCTAGTTCCTGCTCATGGGATCCTAACTTCTACATGGTATAAGAGCTTGGAGTTTAGGATCCCTATTCAAGTACTTATGTCATCCATTCAAGAAGAAGGAGAGGAGAGAGAGGAGAGGGGAAGGAGGAGGACGTGAAAGAGGAGAGTTTGGATTAAGGGAAGGAGAGAATGCGTCAAGGGAGAAGAGAGGGTTGCTGGATGATTTAGGATCCCTATTTAAGTACTTATGTCATCCATTGAAGAAGTTGTTTATAGAAGAAGGGGTTTTGCTATGAATAGATAGGTAAAGTTTGTTTTTTTTTTTTTCATATTTCTTCTTTGCGGTTTCTACTTTTTTCTATTCTTGAATTCTTGAGTTACATCAAGTCAGGATAATCTTCATAAACATTGTGAAGATCTATCTTTTATGACTAAAAAGATGTTATAGTCTTGATTATCTTGTAGAAAAATTACACGATTGATCAAAATTTTTGTTTTTTTTTGTTTTTTATGATTTGGATTCAGTTACCTTTATGTAACTTGGATCAAACATCATTGATATGGGATTCCAGCATATGTTGCTGTCAATTCTATAATCTAACGTTACTCATGAGATTGGGTTATCTTGTTGGATAACCGTCATTTGGTTAGAATTCCAGCATTTACTTACTCCTATTTTTTTTTTCTACTTTTCAACTTCAATAATTGATTTTTTTTGTTGAAGTATTCCCATGAGTTGGAAATTATTTTGCCAAGAAATTGCTCTCGGTTTGCCAAGAAAGGCCTTGTCTAAATTTTCTCTCGATTTTGTGGTTGAGTTTGGATAAAAGATGAGAGTTGCATCTATGCTCTTCTTTATGTGTTAGATAAATATAAGAGAAGTTCAATAGTGCTTGTTAACACTTGACAAAATCAAAAAAAAATTCCATGATTTGGTGCTTATTCATGTGAAAATATTCTCTACTTATTTTTCTTTGGTGGCTAATTTGGTCTACAGGTGTATAAAATTACGTCGTGTAATTGTTATTTGAAGAAACCCTTTGAAAATTGACCTCAATAGTTGATTTGTGAAGATTGGACATATGATTAATAAGGGTGACATACTCCAAATTACAACAATTTCATTTTTAGGTCTTTTACCACATTTGGTCACAATCGGTACGGAGGGTTCTCATTACTTGTGACCTTTTCAGTCATGTTATCAAAATCCCTCATTCAATTGATGAAGAAGATGAAGCCTACCACAAGTTGTTACGGTCCCGAATCTGGCACAAGGATTCTTTGGGTAGATCTGCAATCTGCCACGGATTACTGTACGGATAGTAAGGATTGAAGGAAGACATGGAAAACGAAAACGAAAGATCAAGCCAAAGGGAAACTTGAAAACCCTAGAGCTCGTTGAAGAGAACTCTAAGCCCCTTTACGCTAAATTTAACCTAATTCTTAATACTTCAATGCTTCCGTTTCTCATTACTCTTACCCCTTAAATAGGGTTCATCCGTTTAGGGTTTACAATAAAATATTCTAAAAATACCCTTATAAATAAAATATTCCAAAAATACCCCTATGACCTAAAACTGAAATAAAATAAAGTAAATTAAATAAAACAACTAAAATAATAATGTTATTACATGCATAACATTTAATGTTATTGCATGCATAACACAAGTGGGTTAAAAATGATAACATGGTTATCAGTTGGCTTATTAACAACATTGAAGAGTATGTAGCTGTTGGAAGATAGACCCAAGGCCGCATGACCAAGGAAAGCCCACATATCTAAGAGTATTATAAGATGGGCCATTAGACCAAGAAAGGCCCAGTAGATGGGCCCAAACACATAAGAAGTAAGACCCACCACGATTACCACGAGCTGACATCCTTATCATATATGTTAGAAGATCAAGGACTCACAAAGGCATCTTTATCTTATGGTCACATCCTAGAAGAGTTCTAGTTTGATTTATGTTTGTCTTTTATTTATATTGAGTTATTTAATTATGCTAGGACTTATCTTTAAGTGTTAGAGTTTGGGTGTAATTGGGACAAAAGTAGTTTTATTGTAATTGGACTCTACTACCTTCCTCTATTATAAATAGAGGTTCATGTACTTTGATTAAAATAAGTTAATAAAGTCAATGAACTATTTATCTTTTCCATAAATTCAACATGGTATCAGAGCAGGTTCTTTGAGTTGACTTGGTCAACCCATAGAGATAATGAGATCCTTTTCTCTAAACCCTAAACCCTAAGTCTAGGTTCGTAGTTAAGTTTTTTTAGTCCCTACACCCATAGATTACTTTGCATTTTTCACATCTATACTTAGATTTTTATATTGTAAATTATATATTTACGAAAATATATTTGAGTCTACTTTCCAAGGAAAAATGATTTTTTCCATTTGGAGTTATCTACAAAGAGAAATTGATATTTTATTGAGCGAAGGACAGATTGCGAAAGAGGTTCGAGCTGTAGTAGAAAACTTCAACTTCAAAGGTATTTTATGTTATCAATAAAGACACTTTATATATATATATATATATATATATCAAAATAAATATCTTTAAGTCTATTCACTTACATATTCAACTAATTTTCAATCAGATTTATCTACCAAGAGAAATCAATATTTGAAGCATCGAATGCCAGATTGAAAAAAAGGTTCGAGTAGCAACAGAAAGCTTCAACTTCTGAGGTATTGTATGCTATAAAGAACGAGACTTTATATAGATAATTTTATATCAAAATAAATATCTATAAGTCTATTTTCTTACCTATTCAACCAATTCTCTATCTATGTTTTTTATTAGGAGATATTGATCTTGGAAGATTCAATGGTCAGCAGGAAAATTTGGAGAAACAGTGCTTAGTTCGGCTAGATGACAGAGACCGAAATCTATCAGATTATTTATCTTCTGATAATTATATTTTATGAAAAGAAGTTAGAATTGGATAAAATTTATTTAAGTCTAGTTTGATAAGGAGAAAATTTCATGTCAATCTGATCTATATTTAAAGATATATTGTCATTGGAAGAATCAAAAGTCACACTGGAATTCTATTGTATTGAAAAATTCGAATTTATGACCTTTGTTTTGCATCACTGTTTGAGTTGCTATATCAGAAAAATATCTCACTTCTCCATGGTTTAAGGGCTTATTACTACATCTATCTTATTTGTGCTTATTGCTGCATCTGTGATATTTGGTTCAAGCTGGGATCACTACCATTACCTCCCAGCTTGAGGGGGTGAAGTAGAAGAAGTACAAAAAAGAAGTATTTTATTCCATATGTTGTACATAAGTTTATGTGACCAAAATATTCAAGGAAGGGGGAGCACAAAGATGAAATTTATGCATCTAAGAAAAAATATTTATATCAGATTATGATTATTTCATGGATCCTTCTACAAGGTTTATTATTTTGGTTTGTGTTATATGTGTTGGAAGATGGTTGCGTTACATTATAGCTGCTGCTATTATGTCTCTTTTGATGAGACATTATTATTGAAGAAGAGGTG
This sequence comes from Aristolochia californica, assembly GCF_029961685.1. Taxonomy (NCBI): domain Eukaryota; kingdom Viridiplantae; phylum Streptophyta; class Magnoliopsida; order Piperales; family Aristolochiaceae; genus Aristolochia; species Aristolochia californica. Next base: position 16,698,921 of record NW_027181881.1, on the reverse strand, counting down.
GCCTCAGTACCTTTTCTCATATAATAACTTATTTGACTCTAAAAAATATCATGGTTGGGACACCATGAGAGTCGGTGACCGGATTGGGACACCTAGATAAATTTAACTCTAAAAATATCACAGTTGGGATACCATGAGAGTCGGTGTCCGGATTGGGACACCATTACAAATATACCCACTACTCCCCTGTAATGGCTTTTATTACTTCTACCACTTGAGAGTCATTGTCCGATGGAGGTACACGGTGGTGGACACTTCAGAACAATGCCGATAGACACACTACCTACAAAAGATGGAGTGTGCCCCACATCCAACATTAGGACTAAAGTGTGGAGCAATGTCTTACCGGCTAAGAGTGTTTTTTACTCTCACTTATATTATGCCAGCAAGGCCTCATGGAAGGATGCAACAGTGTGAGAGGGAGTGTTGGAAGATGAAGGCATATTGGAAGATGCGCCATTTTATACAGAAAAATTCTATACATCATTTGCAGCAAGCTGGGAGTTCATGTTGTTCTCTCACCCCCAACTTGAGGGGGAGTGTTGGAAGATAGGCCCAAACCCACACGACTAAGGAAGGCCCACATATCTAAGAGTATTATAAGATGGGCCATACGACCAAGGAAGACCCACAAGATGAGCCCAAGCACATAAGAAGTAGGACCCACCATGATTACCACAAGCTAGCATCCTTATCATAAAAGTTGGAAGATCAAGAAGGACTCACAAAGGCATCTTTATCTTATGGTCACGTTCTATAAGAGTTCTAGCTTGATTTATGTTTATCTTTTATCTATATTGAGTTATTTAATTATGCTAAGACTTATCTTTAAGTGTTAGGGTTTGGGTGTAATTGGGACAAATGTAGTTTTTTTTGTAATTGGACTCTACTACCTTCCTCTATTATAAATAGAGGTTCATGTACTCTGATTAAAATAAGTTAATGAATTATTTCTCTTTTCCATAAATTCAACAGTAGCTAACAATGTGGTCCACTTGGAAACATCCAAGGATATTTGGGACACATGTGCTAAGCTCTATTCAAGTACCGCCTCCTTGCAATGGGTATATGATGTTTTCCAAAGTATGCAGGCTACCAAACAAGGAGATAATATTCATGAGTTTTTGGCTCGATTTCGTGGCCTTCTCCAAGAATTAAAAATTTCTCAACCATACTCTACCAACATTGTTGTTCAAGAAAAACAATGACGGGCCCTAGCAATAGCTATTTGCCTTACCAATATTAAGCCTTATCTAGAGGTGGCTAAGACTCAACTTCTTAGTTCCTTTGCTCTTCCCTCATTTGATGACTTTAGTGCTACATTGTTACGGATTCCTGATCCATCTCCTCCGATTGATGAACCATCAACTATGTTCTCTAATAATCGGGGTACATCATCCCAATCCCGAGGACTCTGTAGAAATACAAGAGGAGGCCACAATTGGGGTGGTCGAACGGGTCTGGCTCATTCCTACCCTGAGCCTTGATTGTGCACTTACTATGGTGGTCAGAACCACCTTATGGATTCATGCTGGAATCTCTATGGCAAGCCTGATTGGGCCACAGTAAATCCAGCCTCTGATAATGTTGAGAAAAAGGAGGAAATGGCTGATTCTCCTTCCTGGAATGTGACTATTACTGCATAAGACTATGCTGAAATTCAGAAGTTGAAATCCTTATTGGAGTCCTCTACTCCACCAGAACCTATTGCTGCCACTACCATTGCCTCAGGTATGCTTTCTTCCTCTTCAACCACTTCTTCTTGGATCATTGACTCCGGGGCTTCCAAATACTTGTTAGGTAACAAACACATGCTTCATTCATCGTCTCCATCTCTTTCTCATAAATTTGTCACTATTGCTAATGGTTCCCAAATCAAGGTGCTTGTCAAGAGTTTCTCCTCTCTTACTGCATCTATTCCTCTTCAAGATGTGTTTTTTGTTCCTCAATTTCCGTTAAATTTGATCTCCGTTAGTCAATTAACCTAACAATTGAATTTCTCTGTCACCTTCTCACCATCTTCGTGTACATTTCAGGATCTAACTACGAAACAGGTGATTGGTAGTGGCCATGAAAAAAGGGGATTATACAATTTTACTCTTCCACCAAAAGCTACTATTTCATCCACTACATCTGAGGGTCAACTTTGGCACAACAGGCTTGGTCATCCATCTATCTCGACACTTCGTTATTTAGTTCCATCTCTTAAATCTTTGTCTACTTTCAATTGTAAGGCATGTCAATTAAGTAAGCATATTAGGAGTACATATTTTCCTCGTCTTATAACTACTAGTGCTGCTCTGTTTGCATTAATACACTTTGATGTATGGGGTCCTTTAATGGTCTCTAACATTTCTCAAGTTCAATATTTTGTTACTTTTGTTGACGATTTTATCCGAGTGACTTGGTTGTTTTTATTTTAAAGAAAGATAAAAAATTCTTTCTATTTTTAAAAAGTTTCAGGCAATGGTAATGATGCAATTTGGGAAGAAAATTGAAATTCTTAGAACTAATAATGCTAAGGAATATTTTTCTAATGGGTTTAAATCATTTTGTGAGGGTAATGGGCTTGTTCATAAAAAATCATGCGCCTATACCCCTCAACAAAATGGTGTTACTGAAAGAAAGAATCGTCACCTCCTTGAAGTTGCTTGGGGCCTCCTCGACTCCATGAAGGTACCCTACTTTTATTGGCCTCATGTTATTCTTACAACATGCTTTCTCATCATTAGGTTAACTTCATTAGTGCTTAGCAATCAAACTCCATATTTTTTTTGTTTCATGGTGAAGATCCTTTTTCTCTTCCTCTTAAAGTTTTGGTTGCACATATTTTGTTCATGATACTTCACCACAAAAGAGTAAACTTGATCCTCGGTCTCTGAGGTGTATTTTTTTTGGGTATTCTCAAACTCAAAAAGGAAATATTTTTTATAATCCTACCCTTCGGAGGTTGATGGTATCTCGGGATGTGACTTTCTTTGAAGACACTTCCTTCTACTCCTCACATGATGCTCCTCCAAGATTTACATTTCCTCCTACCACTCCATGCCCGCTCGTGTTGTTTACTGGAGATATTACTCAACCCCCTGAAGCACCAGTCATCCACTCAAATGTGAAGTTGTCGGATCCACCCGAGGTAAGTCTATCTCCTCCTCCTATGTTTGGGCCTGAATTTGATACTTGGCCTATTACGTTACGAAAGGAACGCCGTTCTTATACTACGTCTCATCCAATTGCCAAATTTATATCTTCTCATCGCTTATCTTTTGAGTGTGTTCATTTTCTTGCTTCTCTTTAGTCTAGTTGTGTCCATTCCACAATCCTATCAGGAGGCCCTAAAGCATCTAGGATGGAAGGCGACTATGGATGAAGAAATGCATGCATTATATGAAAATCAAACCTGGACATTGGTATCACTCCAAAAAGGAAAAATACCAGTTGGTTGTAAAAGGGTATTTTCGGTGAAACACAACCCAGATGGGTCGGTTGCTCGTCTTAAAGCATGACTCGTTGCTGAAGGTTACACTTAGTGCTATGGGGTAGATTATGAAGAGACTTTCTCTCTAGTTGCAAAACTGAACTCGGTACATATCATCCTATCTATTGCTACTAACTCATCATGGCCCATATATCAACTTGATGTAAAAAATGAATTTTTAGATAGTGATATACGCGAAGAAATTTATATGGTCCAACCACCAGGATATGTAGTTGAGGGGGAGTCTGTATGCCGGTTAAAGAAATATTTATATGGGCTTAAACAATCCCCTCGGGCTTGGTTTGATAAATTCAGTCAATCACTTTTACGATTTGGCTTTCATCGATGCTCGTTTGATTACTCAGTATATGTTAAAGATACAATCAAAGGCAAGATATTATTGGCCGTGTATGTTGATGATATTATCTTGACTGGGAATGATGCTCATTGTATACAAGAAGTGAAGAATATGACATGTCAAGAATTTAAGACTAAAGATCTGGGTAAGCTCAAATATTTTTTGGGTATAGAAGTTCTTTAGTCAAAACATGGAATAGTATTGACTCAAAGAAAATATACCTTGGATCTTCTTGAAAAAATAGGAATGAATGGCTGTAGACCAGTTGATACACCTATGGATACGAATGAAAAATTGTGTGCTAAAACTTGAGAAGATGTTGACACTGGCAAATATCAAAGACTCATGGGAAAATTGATCTATCTCACGGTAACCAAGCCAGATATATCATATGATGTGAGAGTGGTAAGTCAATTAATGCACAAATTACTCACTGGAAAGATTTGGAGAGAATACTACGATGCCTAAAAGGTGCTATAGGAAGAGGATTGCTATATAAAAAACATGGGCACTTCAATATAGAAGGCTTCTCAGATGCAGATTGGCCTGGATCACCCTATGATAGAAAATCTATGTCTGGGTATTGTACCCTTGTTGGGGGGAACTTGGTCACATGGAAAAGCAAAAAGCAAAACACAATTGTAAGATCTAGTGCTGAAGAAGAATACTGAGATATGACCCACACTGTAAGTGAACTTTTATGGATAAAGACTCTTCATACCAAATTGGGATTTTATAAAGGAGGCTCCATGGGTCTACATTGTGATAATTAAGCAGATATTCACCTTACGTCAAATCCAGTCTTCCATGAAATAACTAAACATATTGAGGTAGATTGTCATTTTATACGGGAAAATTTCCAAGCAGGAATAATCTCTCTTAAATATGTTTCATTTCAAGAGAAAGAAGCTGATATCCTCACCAAACTGGTTACATCCAAAATTCTATCTTATATATGTGGCAAGCTAGGTATTTATGATATATTTTCTCCTCTTGCTTGAGGGGGAGTGTTGGAAGATGGGTTCAAGCCCACAAGCTCAAGGCTAGAAGCCCACACGTCAAAGGAGTGGCAAAGTGGTAATTTATGATAAGTTCCATAAGGATGGAATAAAGATGTAAATACATTGTGTGAAAACGTCTTTTAATCTATTGAGTTGTAGCCCTAAGGGCATTGTAACACTACAATTAAGAGCTTTGGATAAGAGGTGAGTGATTCAAGCATTCTCCTCTCTTTCAGAAATCGTCTAGCCACCCTCTCTTTTCCCTCGATGCATTCTCTCCTTCCCTTAATCCAAAATATCCTCTCTCACATCCTTCTCCTTCCTCTCTCCTCTCTCCTTCTTCTTCCATGTTAGCCTAGAGTCATTCTCATGGGATCCTAACTTTTACAACCGATATCAATATCTTCTCCAGTCATTGCACATAATTTTACATTCGTATCCATAGGTGTGTCAACTCATTGACACCCCTTCATTCTTGTTTCTTCAAGGAGGTCCAAAACATACTTTTGTTGAGACAATATTATCCCATGTTTGGATTGAAGAAATTTTATGCCCAAAAAATAATTAAGCAGTCACAGATATTTATTTTTGAATTCCTGACATACCATATTTTTTACCTCTTGTATGCTAATTGCATCATCGCTGGTTAGGATAATGACATCAACATATACAGCCAATAATGTTTTTCCTTTTGAGGTATCTTTAAAGTATACCAAATGATCTACCGTGCACCAATGAAAGCCAAATCTTAGTAGTGCTTGGCTAAAATTTTCAAACTGGATCCGAGGGGACTGTTTAAGCTCATATAAGGACTTTTGTAACTGGCATACAAACTCCCCTTCAACCACATAACCAGGTTGTTGAACCATATAAATTTCCTTAGGGATAGCCCCATTTAGGATGACATTCTTTATATCGAGTTGATTTATGGGCCTTGATGAGGTAGTAGCAAGAGATCATAGGATACGTCTCGAATTTAACATGGAAATAGGAGAAAAGGTCTCCTCATAATCCACTCTATAACACTGAGTGTATCATTTAGAAATGAGTTGGTCTTTAAGATGAGCAATGGACCCATCCGGGTTATGTTTAACTGAAAACACCCATTTACAACCGACTGATTTTTATCCTTTTGCGAGCGGTGTTAAATGCTAGGTTTGATTCTCATATAAGGCATGTATTTCCTCATCCACATCCGCCTTCCATCCTGGATACTGCAAGGCCTCATGAAAGGATTTCGGAATTGAAGTAGAAGGAAAGAGAGGCAAGGAACTTGTTATGGTCCTCGGGTTAAGTATCTATGCCTTCCGCTCTTAACAGGCCGGTTTTTTGGGTAGTATTGGCTAAGTGCTTAACATTTGGTATCAAAGCGGGCTCCCACATCGCGAGTTTGAATCCGCAAGGGGAGTCCCAGCACTGGTGTCGCGAGCCCCGGACATGGTCGTCATAAGGGATTATGGAATCTTGACCCATAACCCATTGTTGAGTGTTAAGCCACCGTGGATGTCAGCTCGCGAAGGTGGGGTGTACTGTTATGGTCCTGGGGTTAAGTACCTATGCCTTCCGCTCCTAACAGGCTGGTCTTTTGGGTAGTATTGGTTAAGTGCTTAACAGAACTGAGAGCAAGCGGAAGACAAACGATGGTGAGACATAAAGTTGGCTATAGGGTGAGAATTAGTATAGGAACAACGTTCCTTTCTTAAAACAATAGGTCAAGAATCAAATTTTGGACCAAACATAAGAGGGGATGGTCTTACCTTGAGTGGATCCGAAAACTAAACTGGTGAGGTGTCTGCCAGTGCTTCAAGGGGCTGAGTAATATCGACATTGAAGGGCACAAGTAGACAAGGAGTGATAGGATGAAATGGAAAACCTAGAGGATCATCATTCGAGGAGTAGAATGAGGTGTCCTCAAAGAAGGTCACATCCCTAGATACAAGCATCCTACGAAGGGTAGGATTGTAACAGACATACCCTTTTTTGGGTGCGAGACTACCCCAAGAACTACACTTCGTAGAACGAGGAGCAAGTTTACTCTTTTGTGGAGATGTGAGATGGACAAAACATGTACAACCAAAAACCTTGAGGAGAAGGGAAAAGGGATCTTCACCAAGAAATAATATAGAGTAAGGATTTTTATGACTAAGAACAAATGAAGGTAACCTATTGATATGAAAATAGGTTGTATGTATAACATAAGTCCAATAAAAGTAAGGTACCTTCATGGGGTATGGGAGGCCCTAAGTACTTCAAGAAGATGACAATTCTTTCTTTCAACAACACCATTCTATTGAGGGGTACAGACGCATGATGTTTGATGGATAAGCCCATTACCCTCACAAAATGATTGGAACTCACCAGACAAGTATTCCTTATCGTTATCAAACCTAAGGATTTGATTTTTGTTTTGCCAAATTGAGTTAACAACATAGCATGAAAGGTTTTGAAGATAGTAAGTATTTCAGATCATTCTCTAAAGAGATAGAACCATGTGACCCAGACAAAATCATCAACAAACGTTATAAAGTATTTAACATAAGAAATATTAGAGACACACAAAGGTCCCCATACATTAGAGTGTACTAAAGAAAAAGGAGCATTACTTGTAGTTGTAAGGCGAGGAGAATATGTACTCCTATGATGTTTACTTAATTGATAAACCTCACAATTGAAAGTAGAGAGAGTGTTGTGGTCTTGGGCTAAGTACCTATGCCTTCCACTCTTAACAGGTCGGTCTTTTGGGTAGTATTGGCTAGGTGCATAACATTTGGTATCAGAGCAGGCGCTACGTCGCGAGTTCGAATACTGGCGCTTGAAGAGTCTTGACCGGCACTTGAAGAGTCCTGCGCCGAGGGGGCGACCTAGCAGAAACTAGAGTGGGCCATCGCAAGAGTGGGCCACCATGGATGTTGGCTCGTGAAGGTGGGTGTGATGTTGTGGTCCTGGGCTAAGTACCTATGCCTTCTGACTCCTAACAGGATGGTCTTTTAGGTAGTAATGGCTAGGTGCTTAACAAAGAGATATTAATGAAGGAAGTAAATGACAAAGAGAAGGTAAAGAAGGATGGTCAAGCCGGTTGTGCCAAAGTTGTGCCTTGGATGTAGTGGATGATAAGGTAGCTAATGGAGGAAGGTTGAAGTAGTACAAACTCCCTTTTTCATGGCCCCCGTCAATCACTAGTTTCATAGCTAGATCCTGAAATGTAGAAGAAGAGGGGGAGAAGGTGACAGATCAATTCAGATTTTTTGTGATTTGGCTAATCGAAAGCAAATTTAAAGGAAATTGAGGGACAAATAAGACATCTTGAAGAGGGATAGAAGATGTGATAGATGAGGAACCTTTGCCAAGTACTTTGGTTTGGGTACCATTAGCAATAGTAACAAATTTATTGGGAAAATTTGGAGATAAGGAATTAAGCATTTGTTTATTAACTAATAGGTGTTTGGAGGCCCCAAGTCTATGATCCAAGAGGTGGAAGAGGAAGAGGAATAAAACATACCTGAATCAATGGTGGTAGCAATGGTAGCTACCAGTGCAAGGGAAGACTCCATGAGCGACTTCATCATCGAAACGTGGCATAGTCTTTAATAGTAAGAGTCATTTCTTCGGATTGGGAGTTAGCCTTTTCTTCTTGTTTATTAAAATTAATGGAGGTTGGGTTAGTCATGGCCCAATCAGGCTTGCCATGAAGCTTCCAATAGTTTTCCACAAGGTGGTTCTGACCACCATAGTAGGTGCATATGTGAGGCTCAGTGCGTGAATAGGGATGACCCGTTCTACCACCCCTTGTGTGGCCCCCTCTAAAATTTCTGCAACATCCACGGTTGGAAGATGATGTAACCCTATTACCGGAGTACATAGCCGATGGAACATCACTAGGGGATAGTAGTAGAATATGGGTCAAGAATCTGTAGCAACGTAGGACTGATTTCATCAAAGTATGGAAGTGTGGATGAGCTAAGGATGTGGGAAGATAGGGCCCAAGCCCACACAACCAAGGAAGACCCACATACCTAAGAGTATTATAAGATGGACCACACGACCAAAGAAGACTTACAAGATGGGCTCAAACACATAAGAAGTAGGACCCACAATGATTACCATGAGCTGACATCCTTATCACATCAGTTAGAAGATCAAGAAGGACTCACAAGAGTATCTTTTTCTTATGGTCACGTCTAAGAAGAGTATTAGTTTCAGTTATGTTTTTGTCTTTTATCATATTGAGTTATTTAATTATGCTATGACTTACCTTAAGTGTTAGAGTTTGAGTGTAATTGGGACAATGTTAGTTTTATTGTAATTGGACTCTACTACCTTCCTCTATTATAAATAAAGGTTCATGTACACTGATTACAACAAGTCAATGAAGTATTTCTCTTTTCTATAAATTCAACATGGTATCAGAGCTGGTTCTGTGAGTTGACTTGGTCAACCCATAGAGATAATGAGATCATTTTCTCTAAATCCTAAACCGTAAGTCTAGGTTTGTAGTTATTTGTTTTTCAGTCCTACACCCGTAGTTTGCTTTGCGATTTTTGCCTCTATACGGAGTTTTGTCATATTGCAAATTATACATTGAAGGAAAGATATTTGAGTCTAATTTCCAAGAAAAATTATATTTTCCAATCAGAGTTATCTACAGAGAGATATCGATATTTGAATGAGCAAAATTTAGATTGCAAAAAGGTTCAAGCAGCAGCAGAAAGCTTCAGATTCTGAGGTATTTTTTTGCTATCAAGAACTAGACTTTCTATGTAGAAATATATATCAAAAGAAATATACGTAAGTCTATTCCTTTTCATATTCAACCAATTTTTTATCTAAGTTATCTACAAAGAGAAATCAATATTTGTAGTAGCAAAGGTCAGATTGAAAAAGAGGTTCGAGCGGTAGCAGAAAGCTTCAAATTTTGAGGTATTTTATGCTATGAAGAAATAGACTTTATATGGATAATTATATATCAAAAGAAATATATGTAATTCTAGTTTCTTAAATATTCAACCAATTCTCGGCATGATTTTTTAAAGGAGATATTGATCTTGAAAGAGTCCATGGTCATGCCGGAAAAAAAGGAGAACCAGTACTTAGTTCGGCCAAATGACAAAGACCAAAATCTATCAGATTATTTATCTTCTTATAATTATATTTTATGAATTGAAGTTAAACTTGGATGAAAGGTATTTAATTTTAGTTTTATAAGGAGAAAATGTCATGTCAATCTGATCTATATTTAAAGAAATATTCGCGTTGGAAGAATCAAAGGTCATGTTGGTATTCTGTTGTAATGAAAAATCCGAATTTATGCTCATTGGTTTGTGTTGCTTTTTGAGTTGATATATCATGAAAATATCTCACTTCTCCCTGGTTTGAGGGATTATTTATACATTTCTGTTAATTGGGCTTATTGCTACATCTATGATATTTGGTTCAAGCTAGGATCACTGCCATTACCTTCCAGCTTGAGGGGGAGAAGTACAAGAAGTACAAGAAAGAGGTATTTTATTCCATATGTTGTGGATGAGTTTATGTGACCAAAATATTCAAGAAAATGGGATCACAAAAGATGAAGCTTCTCCATCTAAGAAAACATATTTATATCGGACTATGATTATTTCATGGGTCTTTCTACAAGGTTTATTATTTTGGTTTATGTAATATGAGTTGGAAGATGGTCATGTTATATACAGCTGTTGCTATTATGTCTCATTGGATGAGACATTATTATTGAAGAAGAGGTGGCTTCAGTATATGTTACATCACCATGACGGAGGAACTTAATACCCCATAAAAAAATATCACAGTTGGGAAACCATGATGGAGTAACTTAATACCTTGTCAAAAAATATCAAGGTTGTGAAATCATGACGGAGGAATTTAATTCCTTGTAAAAATATATCACGGTTGGGAAACAATGATGGAAGAATGCTTGTCAAAAAGTATCACGGTTGGGAAACCATGACTGAGGAACTTAATACCTTGTAAAAAATATCACAGTTGGGAAACCATGATGGAGGATACCCTATCAAAAAATATCACGGTTGGGAAACCATGACAGAGGAACTTATTATTACATCTATGTTACACCCCCCCTGAATTGGCCAACTGGGCCTCATGGAAGAGCGCAACAGTGTGAGGGGGAGTGTTGGAAGATGGGAGGACTGCCATTTTATAAAAAAAGATTCTATATGTCATTTGCCACAAGTTGGGAGTTCATGATGTTCTCTCACCCCCAGCTTGAGGGGGAGTGTTGGAAGATAGGGCCCAAGCCCACACGACTAAGGAAGGCCCACATAACTAAGAGTATTATAAGAGGGGCCACATGACCAAAGAAGGCCTACAAGATGGGCCCAAGCACATAAGAAGTAGGACCCACAATGATTACCATGAGCTGGCATCCTTATCACATCAGTTGGAAGATCAAGAAGAACTCATAAAAGTATCTTTATCTTATGGTCACGTCCAAAAAGAGTTTTAGTTTGAGTTATGTTTGTCTTTTATCGATATTGAGTTATTTAATTATGCTAGGACTTATCTTTAAGTGTTAGAGTTTGGGTGTAATTGGGACAATGGTAGTTTTATCGTAATTGGACTCTACTACCTTTCTCTATTATAAATAGAGGTTCATGTACACTGATTACAAAAAGTCAATGAAGTATTTCTCTTTTTCATAAATTCAACAAAGGAGTTGGGTCTTGTCAAGATATGGCTTGATATTTGTCAAGCAAATGGGTGCTGCCAAGGCCTCCCATTGCCTTTCTTGAATTTTAATATCTATTCAATACGGTTGAGTGATGTCGTATTCTTGAAGAAGTCCCCAAAATTGGGCCAAGAACTCATGAATATTATCCCCTTGCTTAGTATTCAACATATTTTGTAAGACATCAAATAATATTTGCAAGGAGGTTGTGCTAGAGTATAACTTAGCACATGTGTCCCAAATATCCTTGGCTATTTCCAAGTGGATCACATTGTTAGCTACATGCTATTTGATACTATTTATGAGCCAACTAATAACTATATTATTATTTTTAAACCACATGAGGTAGGCTACATCTTCTTCATCAATCGGAGGAGAGGGTTTGTTTAAGTGAATGAGAAGATCATGAGTAATGAGAACCCATGGTACTGATTGTGACCAGCTAAGATAATTGGAGAGGCCCCTCAAGGAGATAGTAGTAATTCTGAGTATGTCACCCTTACTACTTGTATGTCCAATCTCCATGATGAAGCAAATCAAATGCTTAGATCACACCAAGATAAATTGTAAAGGGTATCTAAAAAACAAATCCACTAATACAACTTGGAAGATCTGTGGACCAAATCAGGCACTTACAAAGAGAGATATAGAATTTTTTCCCCTACAAGAGTAGGCACTAAATCATCAAAGAATTTTTGCTTATGATATCATCCAAAAATCAATCAATTCCTCTTATATCCTTTAAAAAAAGGGGATAGATTTAAACCCTTATGCCTTAATTCCAACTTAACAAATTGTGGCCAAACACTTAAGAATCACAATCTTCTTTTGAGATCCTTAGTAGCAAGTCAAGTCTCTTATAACTACTTAACTCATGGGCACAATCCCACTTCGAAAAAAAAAGTGTTGGAGAAGGGACAACAGAGTAATAGAGGCAAGTAGACGCTGGAGTTTGAACCATATGACGATTATCCAGCAAAATAACAAGATCCTGTGAACAACGCCAAGTGTGAGAAGACTTACAACAACATGTACTGGAATTCTAACTCATAGAAAATTGATCCAAGTTACATGTAGGTAACCAAATCGCTAATCATTTTCATTGACACGTCAATCTTGATGAAACACTAGCAGCAACCAATCTTGATCAAGCTTGAAATTTAACTCCAAGAAGATCAAGATTATAACATCACAAGAGATTATTCTTCACAACTTCTCATATGAAGATCATCTTGTCTTGATGTAAATCAGAAATCAAGACATCAACTTATAGAAGGAGAATATGTAAATAATGACCAGAATTGACTTATCTCTTCATCGTTGGACTCCTTTCATGAATAAATTCTTGGATGGATCTTCATAAATATTTGCTTGTATACTTCATCAAAGGGGGATCCTAAACTCCTTGCTCTGATACCATGTACAATTTAGGATCCCATGTAGAGGACTTAGATCAACCAAGAAGAAGAAGAGGAAGGAGAAGAGAGGAAAAATGGGTCAACTACAGAAGGGAGGGAGCTTGGACTAAGAGAAAGGAGAGGTGCACCAACCAAGGGAAGGAGGGAGGCTGGACGAACATTGGATAAAGGAGGAGAGAGTTTATATGCTCTACCTCTTAGCCAATGCCTTTATTTATAGCTTTTACAATGCCCTTAGGGCTACAACTTTATAAAAGAAAAGACATGAAAATGACAAGTATTTACACCTTCATGCCATCTTTATCATAAACATCCTATATTTCCCATATGCCATCACTTAGACATGTGGGATCTCTTGCCTTGGACTTGTGGGTTTGATCCCATCTTCTAACATGGCCTATCTTCCAACTCTTCCCCTCAAGCTGGGGGTGAGAAAACATCTTGAACGCCCAGGTTGATGCAAATGGTGTGTAGGATCTTCCCATATCTTCAAAGAGACCCAACTGGTATATTGAGAGTACAATCATTCCTAGCCATAAGACATCGTTCCATACTCCAGTCAAATGGTCATAGTCATAAATACTTTCCGCTCAATTTCACAAGCAGAAAAGTAGCCCTACTTTGGGGCACATAGTCTACCCTCTTTCTCAATGTAGCTCAAAAAACACCTCATGGGTGAATAATAAACTTGACTCACGCTAGATGTTGGGCACACTCCTGTCCTCTATAGGTAGTGGGTCTATAGGCATTGCTCAGAAGTGTAGTAATAAACTCCTCCACATAGTGTCCCTCCATAGGGCACCGACTCTTAAATGGTAGGAGAAACAATGCCAAATAAAGGGGTACAAATTAATCACCCAAAGATAATATTATGGGGCCACCATATGCTTTCTTCTTCATCAGAATAACCAATGCTGACAACAATCAACAATCGAGAAGTCCTTCTTCAATAATAATGTCTCTATCAGACAGACACAATAGCAACAGCTGAAATTGGCTTGGGCCCAATAACACTTACAAAATAATGAAAATACTTAAAAAATGACCCATAAAATAACCCACAGATAGTCCATCACTGAATAAGGAAGGTGCACCAAATAATATGTTGGAATCAAGTAATAATCCAACTGAAGAAAAGGGATAGAGTCAAGCCAAGTCAAATATCAGACCAATATAGCCGAGACATGGAAGAAATAAGTATAGAACTTGGGACCCGGACACGTCTAACCAAGGCAGGAAGAAAGTAAGATGGCCTAAGTTAGGTTGGTCCGATCGATTTGACCTGGCAGATTTGACCCAATCGATTGACCCGACAACTTTTACCCGACCAAGTTGACTCGGTCCAAGTTAGTCCGAGTTGACTCAGTCATGCTAGTGAGGCTTGAAAGCAGTGAGATGGGTCAGCTTGGTTCGATGGGTTGACCCAGCAAGGTCTGGTCTAAGTTGGGGTGAATCAGCGCTTGATTAAAACCAATTTTTCTAACTTCACGAAATTTTAATTCGGCAAGTCAGCTTCCCCACTTTTGAGCAGAGCGAGATAGCAGTGAGAGCAGAGATTTCTCATGCTTGAAACAGAAACAAAAAATCAATCTTCCTGGCGTCTTCATCCTCCCAAAGTGGCAACCCAGTTAGTGTTGAAAAAAAAAGCAAACAGAAAAGAAGGCTGGCGAAGCACAACGATAATATTTCCATATTAATAGCCTATATATTTCAAAAGACTGACACAGAGAGATTCCTCAGAGTCTCAGGCTAGATGACAATGAAGATGGAAAGTTCTAATGAAGATAACAACGCAGATAACTAGGAATTATTTTCCAAATTAATGAGGAGAATGAAATCCTAATCAACACATATAATCAGCAAGACATGCTCTATTTGGAACTTGGTTTGAGTTGTTGTTAAAGTAGACAAATCAAATCAAGATCTTCCAAGTAGAATACTGGTAGATCACCAGAACATTTGATTACATATTATTGATTCGAGTTTATCAGTTCACTGCAGATTACGTGCTCTGTTTGGAAAGATCATGAACCTTGATTTTCTGGTTCACTATATTCTCAGTAGGCGTATGGAACTGGTAAGATCACACCAAGATCGATATCAAAGATCAACCAAAGATTGGAAAATGCTGGAGACATCAAGCAAAGAAAATCCTCGGCAAAAGATATGTCCTATTTGGCCTTCAATAGTCTTCCAGAATTAGAATAGAAGGCAATGAAATGATCTTCCAGTTGATATGGCTTGCTGGATATCTGGTGAGTTGATCAAATAACGAAGCTACTTTCGGAATGATGCACCATTTGCCAGCCAGAGAAGCTCTCAAATGATGATGTCAACCAGTTGATTATTTCTAGAAGGTAAGAAAAAAAATCAATATTCTAGGATGAAACAGATGTTATATAGATGATACCACAAGCAAGCTAATATCCAACCCACGAACCTGCTAATCTCTCCACACTCATTGCATTGGAGGTAACCAAAACTTTTGTTGTTCATGTCTAAAGGCTCAGTGATGATGACAACCAATTCTAGTGAAGGCAACAATGATGGAAACAACAAGTTCCAGCGGTGAGCAAGTTCCAACGATGAAGATACTAGAGAACCAAGTTATGCCAAAGAAGCAACAAAATAAATTTACCATTTTGTATCCCGAGTGACAAGTTATGGAAGAAATCCAATATAATGTAAATGAATTGTTCCAGCAATGGTGAAGCAAAAGGAACAACAACAATGCGCTTGGTTCAATAAAAAAGCTAACAAAGAGCTCTCATCCATCAATGACAACATTGGCTCATTGTTGTTGGAAGAAAGGGCCTAAGCCCACACGACCAAGGAAGACCCACATATCCAAGGGTATTAGAAGATGGGCCTAAGCCCATAAGACTAAGGAAAGCCCATGCAACCAAGAGATATCGAAGATGGGCTCAAGGCCCACATATCAAGGAGAAGGTCCATAGGCCCACATACAAGATGGTAGGATGGTAAATAAAAGGTCATCTCATAGAGATGACATTGATGTAATTAAGTTAAAGTTCTAGGGTTAAAACCCTAAACTCTAAACCCTAAGTTCAGGAGAATTATTGTAATACAGTAGTTTCATAAATCTATAAATAGAGCTTCAAGGGGAGGGTTAGGTAAATCAATTCCTCTAGTTTTCTCCCAATGGATCTCTCTCTTTATTTCTCCATGAGCTAAATTCATGGAGTCTTGAAAATCAACATGGTATCATAGCTTTGATTTTCAGGATTCCGACTATGGTTTTTCAGGTTCATTCTCTATCATGTTTCATTCTCCTCCGTTTATTTCAGTTTAGGTTTAATATATCGTAGCTATGGTTCCAAAATTTTAGTTTGTCTCGAACCCTTGTCTTTTGCTTATTCTTTCCCTTGGTGAAACCCACTTTTCTTTATTCACGTCCGATATCCGAACATGCTTTAGTAAGAATACTTCAGCTTCTTCAAAGCACACATTTGAGCTTTGTGGAAGTGATATTGTCGCTGGTTTCTGACAAGTACATGGAAGCTGCTGAGAGACTCTTGGAATTTTTTTCTCTTCTCTGAGCATATCTTTTTTCTTCACTCAAGCATACAACACGTTCAAAACCGTGTACTCGAAGATAAAAAAAGTCTCTATGATGGCGAGGTTGGGACCATGGGCAGAGAGGCACAATCGATCGCCACGATCAGCCTGAGAGCTGCCGCTACCAACTGAACTGGACTGGCTAGCGTAATGTTGAAATTAAATAGAGATGAAGCCCATGAAAAAGTACACGCTAAACTAGGAAGCGCAAAGGGATGCCGAGTTGAAGACGGAGACTCCTTCACTGTCTCTTTGAGAATTATTCACTCAGTTGGCACCGCCGAGCTTCCCGAGGGCTAGCCATGCGTTGGTGTTTTTTGGAAGTTGCCGTCGTCGACGTTTTGCTTGATTCCCGGTGATGTCTCTTATTTCGAAAATTTTCCATTTCCATTTTGTCCTCAACATCTCCCTGCTAGGCTCAAGGAGGACGAAGGCACTGGTTGCATGCCGCATTGTTGCTTTTTTGGAAGCTGCTCTCGTCTCTGTTGGCTAGTCTATTTCAGAAAGTTTCCCGTTGCTGTTCCGCTCTGTTAGGAAGCCGAGATCGTCGTTCCTTAGATTTTTCATTTACTTTAAGAGAATCGAGAATCCAAATTTATTTTTTGAACAGAACAACCACTTTGTTCGGCGCTGAAGTGGGGAAGAAAACACTGTTCAAATATTTCATGTTTCCTAAGTTAGGAAACAAGAAATAATCAGTCTGGGTCGCTTGGTTCTGCCGAGACCCGGACTTGCCCGAGTCAAGCCAGCGAGCCAGCGAACCAGCAACCCGAGGGTTTTGGGTCCGTTCTAACTGAGCCAACTCGGACCGAGTCAACCCGGTCTGGGTCAACTCCGGTACGGGTCAAACTGACCCGGGCCACTTATTTTTTGCCTCGGTATATGTGCCCAAGTTTATACATATTTTGGTGAGACTTGGTAAATTTTTTCTCTGGCTGGATTATTAGTTTTGAAGAATTGACATATGATTCCTTGGTCAACTTATTATTTAGAACAAATATGTGCATTGGATTATTTCATGGGTCAATTTTACAAGGATTATTTTGGGTCATGTAAAATGGTTCCAAGCCAATTTTAGCTACTGCTATTGTGTCTCTTTTCATGAGACATTATTATTGAAGAAGAAGTAGTTTCATACCATTATTTATTTGTTCTGGTAAAAAATATCAAAATTATTTGTGGTTGGGAGTCCATGACGGAGGAACTTCATCCCCGTCAAAAATATCAAAATTATTTGTGGTTGGGAGTCCATGATGGAGGAACTTAATCCCTATTAAAAATATCAAAAATATTTGTGGTTGGAAGTCAATGACGGAGGAACTTCATCCCCGTCAAAAATATAAAAAATATTTGTGGTTTGAAGTCAATGACGGTGGAACTTATTATTATATTTATATTACTTCCCCCCATTAATATCATATATTACTGTACCACTTGAGAGTCATTGTCCTGTAGAGGGACACGGTGGTGGAGATGGATACTTCAGAGCAATGTCTTAACGGCTAGGAGTTATTTACTCTCACTGACATTATGCCAGCTAGGCTTCATGAACAAGTGTTGGAAGATGAAGGCATCTTGGAAGATGTGCCATCTTATACAAAGATTTTATACATCATTTGCAGTAAGCTAGGAGTTCATGAAGTTCTCTTATCCCCAGTTTGAGGGGAGTGCTGAAAGACAGGGCCCAAGCCCACACGACCAAGGAAGACCCATGCAACCAAGAGATATAGAAGACGGGTTCAAAGCACACATATCAAGGAGAAGGCCCATAGGCCCACATACAAGATGGCAGGATGTTAAATATAGGGTCATCTCATAGAGATGGATTGATATAATTAAGTTAAAGTTCCAAGGTTAAAACCCTAAACTCTAAACCTAAGTTCAAGGGTATTATTGTAATATAGTAGTTTCATAAATTTATAAATAGAGCTTCAGGGGGAGGGTTAGGAAAATCAATTCCATAACCCTTCTTCCTCTAGTTTTCTCCCAATGGATCTCTCTCCTTTTTTCTCCATGAGCGAATTTCATAGAGTCCTGAAAATCAACAATTGTCAAATAGCATCCAAGAAGGCACATCATGGCTGATTAATAAATTTGAAAGTAATTTGGCACTCTGTGGTTGTCTTTTTGAGCCTTACGGTTAAAAGAAATGCCTTGACAACACTCAATATGGCCATTACGGTGGTTGTTTGTAAGTCTGAAATGCTTTGTTTGAAAGATATGGTGGACTTAAAATACAGGTAATTGGAAGAAGCAAAAAAATAGTAATATGGGTAGGCCAACTATGGATGATCAATGATGTAAAATTTAGTTACATCGGCTTTAATACCTCGCAAGCGTACGAATCGTTCATGTAATTTAGCGGGAAGCGAGGGTCATATCCACAGGGAGGACTGAATTTTGTGTATTCTTCAGTCAACTAGCCTAACCAAATATGATGAATTAATATTAACTAAACACTAATTATATCCTAAATTATCAAGCAATCATCTGGTTAACTACTTGCACAACAGGAAACGTCAACTCTGGATTTTACGGTGATTCGTGCCTCTCTCGAGCGCCATGTAACCACGGATCCGATTTCTCAATCCTTGCGTCTAGACCCTCTCGGGCGCATAGAATGAAAGATAGAAATCAGATTAAAATACCAAAATCCAACCTCAATTATAATCCTACCCTAATTAGCTAATTTAATCAAATATGTAGAAAACAAATCTTAAATAAACATTAATTATCAAATCAGATTCAATTAACATTCAAAACCTAAGTTCAAACCATATAAAAAATTAAATTCAATAATGACGAATTACTCCCCTTCTTCTTCCTCTCGCTCGGCAGCAACTCGTTCTCACGGGTGCTGCAATTTCCCGAAATCAATGGCTTCAGGTTGGCAAGAGTGAGTGGCCGGAGGTAGAGACGACGCCGGCGACGAAGGTTGGAAGCGGACGGATGGAGGGAACGTCCGGCAAAGAACGAAACAGAGCTGACGTTCTCTAACCGGCTCTCTCGAGTCTCGGTTGGAGTCGAAATAGCTCTGGGACTGGTTGAAAATACGTAACCGACGCTAGAGGATAGTCAGAAAGCGGAAGTGGCACCGGAGAAGCCCTCTCGGATCTCTTCTCGGCCTGGCGAACGACAACTGTCGAACTCACCTCGACGGAGACTCTCTCAAGCTCTCCTCGGGTTTGTTCTCGGTTGTTGGACGGCGGTGGACGACGGTGGACGACGGTGGCGCGGCGAAAGGCAGTGGCCCAGCGAACGACGGTGGGGAACTCCTCTCGGGTCCTCCCCTGTTTCTGGTCCAAGCTCCTTTGTTTTGGTCTCCATTTTTGTTTTCTTTTCACGCTCCTCTCCCCCTTTCGTTCGACGCTCCCCTTTGCTTTAAATATGATTTTTCTTATTTTAAAACGATTTGCCCTAGAAATTACCTCCATTTCACTAAGGGCATTTTGGTAAATATCTTCTTCTCCACCCAAATTCTCCTGAAATTCCATAATTAAATCTATAAAAAGCATTTGAGGAAGAAATAAAACTAAAAAATAATGAAATATAATTCAGGAGAGAGAAATATGCAATATCGACAGTGATTAATGCCAAATTAAATAAATGCTCATTTCATTTGAAAACCGATAAATAACCACCTATAACACAATTATAAAGGTTATTCTATTATAATTAATCTAGTTCTCATGTTAGAATATGGCATCTATCAATCAACCGAGATAGCAAGTTAGAAATTCTAGAAAACCATACTATGAGTCCTGAAAATCAATGCTCTGATACCATGTGAAGTTGGGTCCAAGACCCATCCCTAAATGATTAGCCAACTTAGGAAGCCTCTTTTCTAACTAATAAACTCAACATCGTTCTACTCACTAATCCATGTGGGACTATTCCTTAACACTCCCCATCCCGTGTAGGCCCTCTTTTATGGCTCTACATATGGATTATTTTGGTGGAGGCCCACATATGAGTACATGCTCTGATACCATGTTGATTTTTAGTAGATTTAGCTTATGGATAAAGGGAGGGATGACATATTGGGAGAAAATGGGGGGGGGGGGGGGGGGGGGGGGGGGGGGGGGGAAGGAAGAGGTTGTGGACTTGTGTCCTAACCCTTCCCCTTAAGCTCAATTTATATATTAATAATCCTATAACATTATAATTATGCCCCTAAAGCTTAAACTAATTATATCAGTGCCATTTTTATGAGATGAATCTTTATTTACCATCTTGCCACCACTTGGGGCCTTGAGCTCATCTACCACCTCTCTTGGATATATGAGCCTTCCTTGGTATGTGGGCTTGAGCCCATATTCCAACACACTTGGACGTGTGGGCCTTCCTTGGTCATGTGAGCCTAAGCCCATCTTCCAACAACTTTTCTCCACATTTTTTTTTGTGTATGGACCTCCTTGTGACAATGGACATGTTGCCCTTCATAAAGAACCTCATTCATACACCTCTCACCCTATTGCAAATTTTCAATTCACTCACTGATTGTCCTCGAGATGTGCTTCCTTCTTAGCTACAGTATCATCATCAATCATACATTCCACTTATGTCGAGTCCTCAAAAGATCCAAGGTGGAAAGCTATTATGGATGAAGAAATGTAAGCCATGTACAAGAGTCATACTTGGCACTTGTCCTCTCTTCCCCCATTGAAGAAGGTAGTAAGTTGAAAATGGGTGTTTACACTAAAATATAACCTGATGGTACAATTGCTAGATATAAGATAAGACTAGTGTTATGGTCCTGGGTTAAGTACCTATGTCTTCCGCTCCTAACAGGCCGGTCTTTTGGGTAGTATTGGCTAGGTGTTTAACATTTGGTATCAGAGCTAGCGCTCGGTCGCGAGTTCGAATCCCGACAATGGCGCAGAGGCTGGATTTAAATACCGGTAGGTCGCGTCGCTGTTGCGATGCTGCGGTTGGGCCAGTGCCGCGTTGTGCGCAAAGGCTGGATTAAAATAATGGTAGGTTGCGCCGCTGTTGCGATGCTACGGTTGGGCCAGTGTCGTTGTGCCGCCGTGGTCGTCGGCCCGTGAAGGTGGGGTGTGATGTTATGGTCCTGGGGTTAAGTACCTATGTCTTCCGCTCCTAACAGGCCGGTCTTTTGGGTAGTATTGGCTAGGTGCTTAACATTTGGTATCAGAGCATCACGAGTTATCCATAGGCATAGGAATTAAATTATGTCAATTTACTTTTCATGTAATTTCAATTCGGTTTGGTTTACTTTATTTGGTTTGGTTTACTTTGGGTTGGTTTAGTGTAATGTGGCTGGAACCACTTGACCTAATGGGTCATCTTTGTATTTTCGTCCTCAACCCTATTTAGGGGGACGTGAAGGAAAAGAGAGGCAAGTATTGAGAAAATTATATTTTACAGGTCTGATTCTCCCTCAGAGGTCAAGGTCGGATTCTCCCTTTGAGATCCAAGGTTGAGCTTACTCCAAAACTCCTTCATTCTAATTGAGTTCCACCATTACTCGTTCAAGAAACAAGGGTTCTCTTCCAACGTCAAGATCATGTTAGGCTCTCTAGCCATGGATCGAGTCACCCGACGATCTCCTCTAGCTTCCAGATTGAATGACGAAGAAGGGAAGGATTTGGGGTTCTTGGAACGCCCAATGATGAAGGGACATGAGCCTTTGAAGGAGCTCCAACCTTAGGCCTCTTTAGAGAGAGAACCTGATCTCATTTAGACTAATGATCAATGCTTCTTTTCATTCCATCACTTGACGCCCTAAATAGGTCAAGGAAAACATCAAAGGTTCTATAATTACAATTAGACCCTTATGGAACTTCAAATTACAATTAAACCCCTAAGGTACTGAAATACAAGTTATTCCATCTCTTCTCTTCTCCGGTTAGCCACTCTTGATGCTATGGAGTCCATAACATCACCCCCCTTCTGAAGAAAGAGCTTGTCCTCAAGCTCGAAAGTGGCGAATAGAGTCTGGAAGGACTCGAGTGTCTCCCAAGAGGCTTCTATCAATTCCTTGTCAATCCATCGAACCAGCACTTCCCATGCGTTGTTCACTCGCCTGGCTTGAAGGATCTGAGCGGGCGTGGGCATGGACCTGCCATCTTTGAGAGGAGGCAAAGGGGTATGCAGCAGTGGTGAGTCTCCCTTGAACAGCTTGAGAAGGGAGACGTGGAAGACGTCATGGAGCTTGGCGTCTGGTGGTAGTTTCAAACGATACGCCACAGTGCCAATACGCTGCATGACCTGGAATGGCCCATAAAATTTTGGAGAAAGCTTATGGCGTTTGATGGCGGCAAGTGATAGTTGGCGGTATGGTTGAAGTTTGAGCCAAACAAATTCTCCAGGTGCAAAGGAAAGGGGACGATGTCCTTTGTCATAAGTATGCTTCATAGTGGCTTGTGAACATTGTAACTGAAGGCGGACTTACGCAAGTATTGCATCTCTGTCGGCTAATGCTTGGTCCAATGCTGCTACCCGAGAAGACCCCGGTTCATAAGAAAGTAGGTGCGGAGGTTCGCATCCATAAACAAATCGAAAAGGGGTAGTACCCAGTGCGGTGTGGTATGAGGTATTATAACAATACTCCGCCCATGCTAACAAAGGAACCCACTGTCGGGGTGTGTCCCCCACAAAGCACCGCAAATACATCACCAATGTGCGGTTAACCACCTCTGTCTGGCCATCTGTTTGAGGGTGGTATGCTGAAGAAAAAGCTAACTTAGAGCCATGGAGCTTAAATAGTTCCCCTGAGAATTTACTGGTGAAGATAGCATCATGGTCGCTGGTGATGGTCTCTGGAAGGCCATGGAGATGGACAATATTATCCATGAAGAGCTGAGCGACTTGTGTTGCTGTATACGGATGGCTGAGGGCCATAAAGTGGGCATATTTCGAGAACCGGTCTACCACAACAAGAATAAAAGATTTCCCTGCAGAAGGAGGAAGACCATCGATAAAATCCATTGAGAGATCTGCCCATACCTGTGAAGGAAGTTGAAGTGGCTGTAGCAAGTCGGCGGGTTGTAAGGATTCAGACTTATTCCTCTGACAGACCTGGCACGATGCAACATATTCAGCAATGAGCCGCTTCATACCTCTCCAATAAAACTCCCGACTGAGGCAGAAGTATGTCTTCTGCTGGCCCTCATGTGTACTATCATGAAAGGAGGCAATAATGGCAAGAAGGAGTACCGACGAAGGATGAAGATATATGCGTCCTTTATATAGAATGAGACTGTCCTGTAGTGTCCAGTTCTTGTCCTTGGAATGGTTGTCGATTTGAGCTTGTAATTCAAGGAGATCTGGATGATGGCTAGTATCCTGACGGATTGTGTCCAGCAAAGGGGACTTGGGGTGGCTCAGTGCGTGCAAGTGTGAATCCCCTAGTTCTCTGCGGGACAAGGCGTCTGCTGCCCGGTTGAGATAACCCAGTTTGTATTCCACCTGAAAATCGAATCCCATTAATTTGCTGAGCCAATGTTGTTGTGGGGATGTAGTAAGGCGCTCCAATAAGTATTTGAGGCTACAGTGGTCTGTCCGGATTACAAAAGGTCTGCCCCACAAATACGGCCGCCAATGCTGCACGGCTTTGGCCAAACCGATGAGTTCCCGTTCATAAGTGGCTAACTTGTGATGGTGAGGAGCGAGATGGTGGCTGAAATAGGCAATGGGGTGACCCTGTTACTGTAAGATGGCACCTATCCCTCCCTCGGATGCATCGCATTCGATGATGAAATTTTCGGCAAAGTTGGGCAATTGGAGAACTGGTGCTGACGCTAATGCCTGTTTTAAGTTGTTAAACGAGGAGTCTGCCAACTAAGACCACTGAAAGGCATGCTTCTTCAGTAAATTGTGCAATGGCGCTGCCAGGTGACCATATTCTTTGATAAATTTTCTATAATACCCTGCGAGACCAAGGAACCCTTTCAAAGCTGTAACGGAATGAGGTGTGGGCCAATCCATAACCGATTGTATTTTGCTGAAATCTGGTTTCACCCCAGATGCCGAGATCACATGCCCCAAATGAGCTACTTCGGATGTGGCAAAGTCACATTTGGCACGATTGAGAAATAAATGGTGTGCTCGGAGAATTGTGAAAACCTGTCTCAATTGGTGCAAATGTGCTTCCCAAGTTTTGCTATAGACCAATATATCGTCAAAAAAAACTAAGACATGCTTCCGTAAGAAAGGGCGAAATACCTGGTTCATAAGCGCTTGAAAGGTGGACGGGGCATTGGATAGCCCAAATGGCATCACCAAGAACTCGTAGTGACCATGGTGGGTGCGAAAGGCAGTTTTTTCGATATCCTCCAAATAAACCCGAATCTGATGGTAGCCAGATTTCAAGTCCAACTTTGTAAATAATTGAGAGCCGTGTAGCTCATCCAATAATTCATCGACCACTGGAATTGGAAATTTATCTTTGATGGTGCAAGCATTGAGTTTGCGGTAATCCATACAAAAGCGCTAAGATTTATCTGATTTCTTTACCAGCAATACCGGGGAAGAAAAAGGAGAATGACTAGGCTGAATAATACCTTGTTGGAGCATTTGTTGACATTGTCTTTCTATCTCATCTTTTTGCACATGGGGATAGCGGTAGGGACGCACTACCACTGGTTCGGTGCCCATTTTGAAACGAATTCTGTGATCACACTCTCGTATAGGAGGAGGGTCGGCAGGGTCCTGAAATAAATCAGCATATTCTGCCAACAATGAAGCTAAGTTATCCCCTTTTGAAGGATCCAACGAAAGTGTTTGGAAGTTGCATGGCCGCTGGGCGCTATTGCCCTGGAGGGTGATCGGATGGGTGTCCTGTTTAAAACTCATGGTAAGGGATTGGAAATCCCATAAGATCGGACCCAATCGCTGTAGCCATTTAATGCCCAATACGAGGTCAAACCCAGCCAGCGGTATGACCAAAAAATCTGCTACAAAGGAGTGACCTTCAATAGTAAAGGGCACTGCTGAACCGAAACCCACAGTGGTGACCTTGTCACCATTAGCCACTGAGACTGATATTCCTGATTTCTGCTGTAGTGATAACCCCAACTGTTGTGCTGCCTGGCTGCTTATAAAATTACGTGTGCTGCCTGAGTCCACGAGTGCGAGCAGGAGATGATGGTTCATGGTGGCATGGACCTGCATGGTATTGGTGCTCTGCAGGCCTGTCATGGCATGGAGGGAGATTTCTGGTGTTTCCTCCTCGGTTTGGTCCATATCCTCCTGAAAGTCATCCTCTGAGGGGTCTTCTATTTCTACCCAAAATAGTCTTTTGCATTGATGGCCCTTGACGAATTTTTCATCACAATTGAAACATAGGCCCTGAGCCCTTCTCTGATCAATTTCTGCTTTTGTCAGACGTTTGATAAATCCCGGTGGGGATGTAAAGGCTGGTGGTGGTGGTGGTGAGGGGTGGTTGGGAGGAGGCCTGGGGTGAGTGGAATAAGGACCATGGTGCTGTGGGCGAGGTTGCCAAGGGGGACGTTTGTTTAAGGACTCACAGAAGAGGCTCTGTTTGGTGTCCAATGCTCTTGCCAAATTCATGGTGTGGGCTAGGGAGGTGGGGGCTTCCAATTCCACTTCTAGGCGAAGGGGTTCTACTAGGCCAGCCATGAACAAATTGACATAAAGTTCAGGTCAGACCAAATGACTTGCACGAGAAAGTTTTTCTTGGAACAATTTCTGATATTGTTCTATAGTGCCAAGCTATTTTAGATTGACCAAATCCCCAACTCGGTTGCTGCGAAGCGGAGGACCAAACCGTAGCATACAATTTTCTTTGAAAAATTCCCAATCATAGACCACAAACTCGTTTTTGAATTGATGAAACCACATAAGCGCTTCATCGAGCATGTGGAAGGCGGCTAATTGAACCTTGCCTTCGGGCAGAGTTCCTTGATTGGAAAAGAAATGATCACACCTATGCAACCACATTAAAGGGTCGGAGGACCCATCATACGTTGGAAAACCAAACTTTGTATACCTTGGCACGGTAGGGGGTGCTGGATTGAGGCCCCCACGAGGTGGAGGTGTTTGGCGCAGGGGAGGAGGTGGAGGCGTTGGATGAGGGTTGAGATGATCTGCTGGGCGTGAGGAGGATGCCATCTGGACTGAAAGCTGGGTAAAGCCTTCCTCCATGCATGACAACAACATCTGGAATTTTCCCTCCAGGCCATTGATTTGAGATTGTAGATTAGCATGGTTTTCTTCCACAAAATTTCGAATTTCTGTAGGGGAAGAGGAATCACCAAGGGTGGTCCTATCTGATACCACGATGTTGGGCTCTCTAGCCATGGATCGAGTCACCCGGCGATCTTCTCTAGCTTCCAAATTGAATGACGAAGAAGGGAAGGATTTGGGGTTCTTGGAACGCCCAATGATGAAGGGACGTGAGCCTTTGAAGGAGCTCCAACCTTAGGCCTCTTTAGAGAGAGAACCTGATCTCATTTAGACTAATGATCAATGCTTCTTTTCATTCCATCACTTGACGCCCTAAATAGGTCAAGGAAAACATCAAAGGTTCTATAATTACAATTAGACCCTTATGGAACTTCAAATTACAATTAAACCCCTAAGGTACTGAAATACAAGTTATTCCGTCTCTTCTCTTCTCCGGTTAGCCACTCTTGATGCTATGGAGTCCATAACAGATCATCCATGGAGGGAAGAGAGGAAAGAAGGGTGACTCGATCCATGGCAAGGGAAGAACCTAACATTTTGGTATCAAAGCTAGCTCCCTCGTCGCGTGTTCGAATCCCAGAGGGGGCGACTACGAAGGGGGCGACCTTGGCGGAGTGGGCCGTCGCTAGAGTGGGCCATCGCAAGTGGGCCATCGTGGACGTCAGCCCGCGAAGGAGGGGTGTGATGTTATGGTCCTGGGTTAAGTACCTATGTCTTCTGCTCCTAACAGGCCGGTCTTTTGGGTAGTATTGGCTAGGTGCTTAACAACTAGTTGCTAAAAGATATACACAGTCCTAGAGTATCAACTATAAAGAAACCTTCTTTCCCATAGCCAAGTTTAATTCCATATGGGTTCCTATTTTTCTAGCAAAAAAATTTAAATGGTCTATCTATGAATTAGATGCTAAAAATGGTTTTCTGGATGGTAATTTATAGGAGGAGGTTTATATGATTCAACCACATGGTTAGGTTATTGAGGGGGTAAAAGTATGTTGTCTGAATAAGGCCTTTCACAAGGTGTCAAAGAGAGCACTCAGTGTTTAAAAAATGTTAAAGAGTAGATATGGAAGTCTTACATGACTCTCACAGAGCCAAAATTAATATGGTGGAGTTTTACGGGAGTCTCATAGAAGATTCTAAGTTGAAGGTATTTTAATTATGTTAATCTTCTATTTGTGTTACGTTATTCAATTGTTCTAAAACTTATCTTTTAATGTTTAACTTTGGGTGTAACTGGGATAAGGATAGTATAATTGTAATTGGATTCCACTTATTTCCTATATTATAAATAGGAGGCTCATTGTAATCAATAACAACCAGTTATTGAAGTTTTTTCTTTTCCAAAAATTCAATATGGTATTAAAGCAGGTTCTGTGAATTGACTTGGTTAATCAAGAGATAAATATGACCCTTTTCCTATGTATCATCTCTAGTAGTTTAGGATCGTATTCTATCATTTTTCATTCTTTTCTGTCCCAATACCCATTGGTTTCTTGGTGTTTTCACCTCCATAATAAAATTTTCATATTATAAATTATATATTTATGGAAATATCTTTGATTTTAATTTCAAGCAGAAAATGAATTTTGGAAATTAGAGTTTTCTACAAAGAGATATCAATATTTGAAGCAGCAAAGGTCAGAATGAGAGAGAGGTTCAAGCGGCAGCAGAAAACTTCAAAATTTGGGCCATTTTATACCATCGAGAACGAAAGTTTATATGGAGAAATATATATAAACAAAAATATCTATGACTCTACTTTCTTACCTATCCAAGCAATTCTCAATCCGATTTTTCTTGAGGGAGATAATAGTCTCGGAAGAGTCAATGGTCATGCTAACTTAAAAAGAAAGAGTACTCAATTTTGCTAGATTCAAGAGTCCGAAATCTATCAGGTTCCTTCTCTTACAAAAATTATATTTTATAAAAAAAAGTTATACTTGGATGAAAGGTATCAAAGTCTAGTTTCATAATTAGAAAATTTCATGTCAATCTGATCTATATTATTGATTTTTAGGGATAACACATAAACACAAGAGATCTCTATTAATTTTCCGGATTCCATGGATTATCTCATGGAGACAGAAGAAAAACACACATTGGAGAGAAAATGAGGAAGAATGAGGTTATGAACTTATGTCCATAACCTCACCCTTAAGCTCTATTTATAACTGATAAAAGTACAATCACCCTAGTAAGAGTGAAGAAGAGATAAAAAACATAAACTAATTACATCAATGATACCCTAATAATGACATATGTTTCAACACTCCCCCTCTAGCTAGGGGGTAATGATAGTGATTCCTGTGTAACCAAATAACTTAGATATAGTAATAGCTTCTCCATCACAGTGTCCTCCTCTATCACATAACCAGGTGGTTGAATCATAAAAATTTCCTCGCATATATCATCATTTAACAAAACATTTTTGACATTGAGTTGATAGGCGGGCCATAAAGAGTTAGCAGCAAGCGATAACAGGATACATACCAAATTTAACTTTGCAATAGGAGAGAAGGTCTCCTCATAATCCACTCCATAACATTGAGTTTGCCCTTTAGCGATGAGGCGGGTCGTAAGGCAAGCAACAAACCCATTTGGATTATGTTTTTTGGAAGATGGGCCCAAGCCCACACGACTAAGGACGACCCACACATCTAAAAGTGTTAGAAGATGGGCCCTAGCCCAAAAGATATGGATCCACAGAAGATGGACTCAAGCCCACATAACCAAGGAAGACCCACATACCTAAGAATGTTGGAAGATGGGCCCAAGCCCATAAGATGTTATGATCCTAGGGTTAAGTACTTGGCTTTCCACTACCTACTAGACCGGTATTT
Source organism: Aristolochia californica (assembly GCF_029961685.1). NCBI lineage: Eukaryota > Viridiplantae > Streptophyta > Magnoliopsida > Piperales > Aristolochiaceae > Aristolochia > Aristolochia californica. Next base: position 16,669,377 of record NW_027181881.1, on the reverse strand, counting down.
TGGGTAGTATTGGCTAGGTGCTTAACATTTGGTATCAGAGCTATACCGCTGTTGCAAGTTCAAATCTCGGAGGGGGCGACCTAGAGGGGATGACCTAGAGACTTGTGTAACGCAAAAAGGTGGTTCGGATCGCTAGAGTGGGCCACTAGAGTGAGCCACCGTGGACATCAACTCATAACAATGGGATTATTGTTATGATCCTGGGGTTAAGTACTTGGTTTTTCGCTACCTACTTGGCCGGTCTTTTAGGTAGTATTAGTTAGGTGTTTAACATAATATATGGACCCACAAAAGAGTTTCAGTTTAAAGGTGTTTTAGGCATGTTAATCTTCTATTTGTTTTGGGTTATTTAATTATGCTAAGTCTTATCTTTAAGTGTTAGAGTTTGGGTGTAATTGAGACAAATGTAGTTTTATTGTAATTGGACTCTACTACCTTCCCCTATTATAAATAGGGGTTCATGTACTCTTATTATAATAAGTCAATGAAGTATTTCTCTTTTCCATAAATTCAACATGGTATCAAAGCAGGCTCTCAACCCACAAAGATAATGTGATCCCTTTTTTTATGTATTATCTTTAGCAGTTTAGGTTCGTGTTTTTTTTCAGTCCCTATACCCGTTAGTTGTTTTATATTTTTCACCTCTACACTGTTATTCTATAAGGGAAGCCGAGAATTCCTATTTCTGTCGAGAAGAGAGGTGGTGCTGCGTTGTCTGATTAGTCTCCACCTCATGTTGCGGAATTCATTGTGCTTCCAACGGATGTCTATCAGTGCCTGCTGCAGATCCTCCTCTTCGTCTTTGTCTTCCAGAAAGTTTTTCATATTCTGCCTGTTGATTCCACTGTCTTCTGTGCCAATTACCATCACTGTTTTGGGATGTGGCTGCTCTCATCATATTTCCGTTGATGCTGGAATCAAGTTTAGACCGTCTGCCAATGGTATCAGATTCATTCCGAGTTAATCTCACCGAGTCAAATTACCTTGCTCACTGCTAGTTCTTCAGTTCTATGTTACTACCGTTTTATAAACCGAATTTTGAATCCAGCTAGTCTGTGATATCTATTGTGAATAACTGCTCCAGCAATCAACCAATCGTCGTCATTGTCATCGTGACTTTCTGCTATTTCGAAGCACATCTGCCGGTATTACTCTCTACTTCGCTGTATTAGAATTTAGAATCGGAAAGAGCCATTGCTCTGCTCATCGGGTTGGCGTAGTCGAGAAGATGAAGATGGGTTGAATCGTGAAATGTTTTATTAAAACACTGTTACAAAATACATGAAGCTTTATACAGTAAAAGAGAAAAAGGGTAAAATAGTAAAATACAAAAATTAAATAATAAATAAATTAATTACATTCTAATACTCTCCCTCAAGGTGGCTTGTAAATATCCTTGATAGCCATCTTGGACAACAAAGAAAAAAGGTGGGTAGAAGGAAGAGGTTTAGTGAACATGTCGGCTAACTGGTACTGAGAACGAATGGGAAGTAACTTAAGGACGCCCGAAGTAACCCGTTCATGAACAAAATTACAATCGATCTCAATATGTTTTGTACGCTCATGGAATGTGGGGTTTGAAACAATATGAATCGCAGCTTGATTGTCGTAATAGAGCAATGCAGGAGATGCAACCTTGACTTGAAAATCTTGAAAAAGTTGCTACAACCAAATAATTTCACTGGAAGTAGAAGAAAGAGCTCGATATTCAGCCTCGGCGGAGGAGGTGTGAGACGGTGGTCTGCTTTTTGGCCTTCCAGGAGACCAAAGAATCACAAATGAATATGCAAAAACCTTTAGTAGATCGGCGAGAATCAAGGCATGATCCCCAATCAGCATCAAAGTAAGTGCTTACCTGCAAGGAAAGAAGTAGAAGAAAAAAACAACCCTTGACCAGGGCTGGTCTTGAGATAACGAAGCAGGTGATGTACTGCCTAGAGATGAGGAAGGCGGGGTTGTGTTAGGTTCTTCCCTTGCCATGGATCGAGTCACCCTTCTTTCCTCTCTTCCCTCCATGGATGATCTTGACGTTGGAAGAAAATTCTTGTTTCTTGAACGAGTAATGGTGGAACTCAATTAGAATGAAGGAGCTTTGGAGGAAGCTCAACCTTGGACCTCAAAGGGAGAAATCCGACCTAGACCTCTGAGGGAGAATCTGACCTGTAAAATATAATTTTCTCAATACTTGCCTCTCTTCTCATTCACGTCCCCCTAAATAGGGTTGAGGACGAAAATACAAAGATGACCCATAGGTCAAGTGGCTCACGCCACATTACACTGAACCAACCCAAAGTGAACCAAACCAAATAAATTAAACCAAACCGAATTGAAATTACATAAAAAGTAAATTGACATAATTTAATTCCTATGCCTATGGATAACTCGTGATGCTTTGGAGTCCATCACATCACCCCCCCCCCCCCCCCCCCCCTCCCCTGGAGAAAGAGCTTGTCCTCAAGCTCAAAGTATGGGTAGAGGGTGCGAAATGCCGCTAATGACTCCCATGTTGTGTCACTAGGGTCAACATCTACCCATTGCACTAAGATCTCCCAATCACCCTGAATACGGCGAGTTTGTAATACCTATGCCGGGGTAGAAAGTACACGTTCTTCATGAAGTGGGGGCAGCGGGGTGTGCAGCAAAGGTGAATCACCTTGGAAGGCCTTTAATTGTGAGACATGAAAGACGTTGTGAATTCTGGCTTCTAGCGGAAGCTGCAATCTGTAGGCCACTGTCCCAATGTGGTCCATTGCCTGAAAGGGACCATAATATTTAGGAGAGAGCTTGTGACGTTAGGAGGCTGTCAACGACAGCTGCCTGTAGTGTTGGAGATGCAACCAAACATAATCTCCAGGAGAAAAGAAGACTTCCCGGTGCTTCTTGTCATAATATTTTTTCATAGAATGTTGTGCCTCCTGTAGATGAGTGTGCACCTCAGTGATGAATGTGTCTCTTTCAGCTAATGCTTGGTCCAAAGTGGCAACTTTAAAGGCCCCTGATTCATAGGCTAAAAGACGTGAGGTTCTCTACCATATACCACCTTGAATAGGGTTGTGCCGAGTGCGCTGTGGTAGGAGGTGTTGTAACAGAACTCAGCCCAGGCGAGCCATTTAACCCACCTCTTAGGTGAGTCCCCATGAAATAGCAAAGATACATTTCAATGGTTCTGTTGATGACCTCTATCTGACCATCAGTCTGCGGATGGTAGGCTGAAGAAAAGGCTAACATTGTGCCCTGTAACTTGAAGAGTTCTTTCCAGAAGGTACTTTTAAAGATTGCATCCCTATCACTGGTAATTGAATTAGGCATCCCACGTAAGCGGACAATGTTATCCATAAAAAGTTGTGCTACCTGAGTTGCAGTGTAAGGATGCGCTAGAGGAATGAAATGCCCATACTTAGAGAAACGATCGACCACTACAAGGATAACAAATTTACCCGACGAAGAGGGGAGTCCATCTATGAAGTCCATAGAAATATTAGACCAGACCTGTGACAGAAGCTGAAGTGGTTGGAGCAACCCAGCTGGACTTAATGTTTCAGCTTTATTCCGTTGACAAGTCTGACAAGCTGCCACATAATCAGCTATACTGCACTTCATGCCCCTCCAATAAAATTCCGTACTAATCCGGAAATATGTTTTTTGTCGGCCCTCATGTGTACTGTCATGGAAGGAGGCTAAAATGCTGTTAATCAGAGGGGATATGTGGTGTAGAAAAATTCTGTTTTTGTAGAGGACGAGATTGTCCTGAACCCTCCAATGGTTTGCCGCTGTCCCCTGCTGGATGTCCTGGCATAAGGAGATAATATCTGGGTACTGTTGTGCCTCTTCCCGTATAGAATCCAACAAGAGAGCTCTGGGCTGACTGATGGCATTTAATTGCGGCTCTGGAATGTCCCGGCGAGATAAGGCATCAGCCCCTACATTCAAACTTCCTGGTTTATACTCGACAGAAAAGTCAAACCCCATAAGCTTACTTAACCAATGCTGTTGTGGTGAAGTAGTTAGACGCTGCTCAAGAAGCTACTTGAGGCTGCAATAATCAGTGCGAATAAAAAAAGAACGTCCCCATAGATAAGGGCGCCAATGCTATATAGCTTTCGCCAATCCGTTCAATTCCCTCTCATAAGCTGCCAACTTGAAGTGGTGTTGGCCCAATTGACGGCTAAAATAAGCAATTGGGTGGCCTTGCTGGTGCAACACTGCGCCATTACCGCTCCCCGAAGCATCACATTCCACTACAAACAACTCCTCAAAGTCGGGTAGCTGCAACATTGGGGCTGATGATAAGGCGTCTTTCAATTGCTGAAAGGAATGAGCTGCTATCTCTGACCAGGTAAAAGTGTTTTACTTGAGGAGATTGTTGAGCGGAGCTGCAAGCTGGCCATAGCTACGGATAAATTTTCTATGATATCCAGCTAGACCCAAAAATCCTCTTAAGGCTGTAATAGATGTAGGAATAGGCCACTCTATGACCGCCTGTATCTTACTCTGGTCTTCCTTCACCCCCGCTGTTGAAATAACGTGGCCCAAGTATGCCACTTCTGATGTGCCCATAGAACATTTTGATCGATTTAAAACCAAATGATGTGAACGTATAAGAGAAAATACCTGGTGAAGGTGCTGAAGATGCTCTTCCCAACTGTTGCTATAGACCAAAATATCATCGAAAAATACCAATACATTTTTTCTCAAGAGAGAAGAAAGTACCTCATTCATGAGGGCCTGGAAGGTGGAAGGCGCATTTGACAGACCAAATAGCATTACGAGGAATTCAAAATGGCAGTGATGCATGCAGAACACTATTTCCTCCACATCTGATGGATGAACTCGGATTTGATGATAGCCAGATTTCAAATCGAGTTTAGTAAAAATAGTAGCTCCATGGAGCTCGTCTAATAGCTCATCCACCACTGGAATAGGAAATTTATCTTTAATCGTATGGGCATTGAGTTGTCGGAAATCCACACAGAACCTCCATGACTTATCATACCGGTGAAGAAAAAAGAGACCTGCTGGGCTGAATAATACCCTGTGCTAACATTTGCTCGCACTGCCTTTCAATCTCATCCTTCTATAAGTGAGGGTAATGATACAGATGCACCACTACCGGCTCGGTACCAGTTTTCAAACAGATACGGTGATCACAGTGCCTAAGTGGTGGTAAGGCAGTGGGGTCTTGAAAGATATCTTCAAATTCTATAAGTAAGTGAGATAACTTACACGTGTTTGTGGACTGGACCTGGGCAGCCTGTAGTGCGCAGGTGAGTGGTGCTTGTGTGCCATGCAATATAATCTGATGTTGGTGCTCTATAAAAGACATGGTTAGAGCTTGGAAATCCCATAGTATTGGTCCCAACAATTGTAGCCATTTAATTCCTAGCACCAAATCGAATCCTGATAGTGGAATGACCAGAAAATCTGCAACAAATGCATATCCTTCAATATCAAAGTGTGTGGCTGGTGATGTGCCTACACTAGTAATTTTAGCCCCATTGGCTATTGATATAGAAAGACTAGTCTGTTGCTGTACTACTAACCCAAGTTGTTCTGCCACCTGTTGACTGATGAAATTATGTGTACTGCCCGGGTCAACTAAAGCCAGTAACTGTAAATGATGTAATTGGGCCTTAACCTGCATTGTGCTTGACTACGTAGACCAGTCATTGCATGAAGGGAAATCTCTGGACCTTTTTGGTCAGTTTCCACAATTTCCTCATCTGGTGGTATTTCTTCTCCATCCTCCCACAGACATATACTGAATAATCGTTTGCAGTGGTGTCCAATGACATACTATTCATCACAGTTAAAACAAAGGCCCTTGGCCTTTCTCTGGTCCATTTCCTGTCTAGTATGTTTTTTGAAGTAAGGAGCAAGTGGAGCCCAATTAGAGATGTCTGGGCGTGGGGCTACACTGTCTCTAAATCTTGGAGGTCCATAGGAAGGGTTTGGCGCTGAGGCATTGTGCCTCCCTTGCCAAGCTGGTTTTCTTTCTAGTGACTCCTTTAGAACACGCTGCTTGTGCTCAATTGCCTTGGCTAAATTCATAGTGTGGTCTAAATCTGTAGGAGCATGTAATTCAACTTCTAATCGTAGTGCTTCTGTCAAACTAGCAGTAAAAATATGAACATACTGTGTCTTGCTAACAAACTGGTTTGCTCGGGCTAACCTTTCCTGGAAGGTCTTTTGGTACACCTCTAGTATTCCAGTTTGTTTGTAATTGATTAATTCTCCCAATGGATTGCTACTAGCTGGAGGACAAAATCTCATCATGCAAGACTGTCTAAAAGTTGCCTAATCCTGAACCACTTGGTCATTTCGGAATTGGTGGTACCATAGAAGCGCTTCATCGAGCATGTGGTAGGCGGCCAAATACACTTTCTCATCCGTAGGCATTTTTTGATGATAAAAGAACTGATCACACTTGGCTAACCAAATCAAAGGGTCCTTAGATCCATCATACGCATGAAAGTCAAGTTTTAAATACCTGGGCACAATGTTTGGTCCTTGAACGGCAGGCCCCAGATGGGGATGATGTTGACGCATTGGTGGTTGTGGGGGAGGTGGTGGGTGGAATTGATGGTGGTCGGCCGGTGGAGAGTAGGCAGCTGGTGGTTGGGCACGTGTATCATGGTCCTCTTGTCGCCGGAGGAGAGCTTGGATGGCAGCATCCATTAATTTTATTGCCTCACGCAAATCAAAGGTTGTTTGACACACCTCTTGTAGGGCATGAGGCTGGTTATCTGTCTCAAATCGTCAGGGGAAGAGGAATCCCCAAGGGTGGGCCTGTCTGATACCAAGATGTTAGGTTCTTCCCTTGCCATGGATCGAGTCACCCTTCTTTCCTCTCTTCCCTCCATGGATGATCTTGACGTTGGAAGAGAATTCTTGTTTCTTGAACGAGTAATGGTGGAACTCAATTAGAACGAAGGAGCTTTGGAGGAATCTCAACCTTGGACCTCAAAGGGAGAAATCCGACCTAGACCTCTGAGGGAGAATCTGACTTGTAAAATATAATTTTCTTAATACTTGCCTCTCTTCTCATTCACGTCCCCCTAAATAGGGTTGAGGACGAAAAATACAAAGATGACCCATAGGTCAAGTGGTTCACGCCACATTACACTGAACAAACCCAAAGTGAACCAAACCAAATAAAGTAAACCAAACCGAATTGAAATTACATGAAAAGTAAATTGACATAATTTAATTCTTATGCCTATGGATAACTTATGATGCTATGGAGTCCATAACAGGTTGGGCCACAAATTGAGTGAGCTTGTGAACGGTAAAATTAATGTCAGGGCGAGATAAAGTGAGATAAAGAAGTTTCCCAACAAGCCGCCGATAGTGGGTTATATCAAGAAACAGGTCACCGTCAGTGGTAGTTAAATGAAGCTTGGGATCCATGAGAACACTAGTGGGTTTACAAGCTAGGTAACCCGAGTCTTCAAGTAATTGTAAGGTGTAATGGCGTTGAGAAAGCACAATACCGGCCTTGGACTGAGCAATTTCAAGACCAAGGAAGTGCTTCAGACAACCAAGATCCTTGAGCTTGAACTGAGTATGCAAAAATTGTTTGAGCTCAGCAATAGCACTAGAGGAAGGGCCAGTAAGGATGATATCCTCCGCATAACCCAATAGTGCAACAAAGGAGGAACCATGACCTTTGGTGAAGAGAGAGTAATCAGATTTCGATTGGAGAAAGCCAAAATTGATTAAAACATGAGAAAATTTGGAATACCATTGCCGCGAAGCTTGTTTGAGACCAACTTGTGAAGCTTGCAAACGAGTCGGCTGTGAGATGAAGAGGACTCCCCTTGTTGAAGGTAGCCAAGAGGGAGATCCATATAGATCTCTTCAAAAAGATCACCATTTAAGAAAGCATTGTTATCAAGCTGAGCTAGATGCCAATTATGAGAAGCGGCAAGGGCAAGAAGAACCTTCACAGTGACCAATTTGGCCACGGGAGAAAAAGTGTCAACAAAATCTAAACCTTCTAGTTGTGTGTAGCCTTTGGCTACCAAACGAGCCTTATATCGCTCAAGAGAACCATCAGATTTAAGCTTGATTTTATATATCCATTTGCAACCAATGGTATGTTTATTAGGAGGCAAAGAAGTGATGGTCCAGGTTTTGTTGGTTACCAAAGCATTCAATTCATCCCACATAGCTAACCTCCATTCAGGGCACTTCATGGCTTGGTGATAGTATTGAGGTTCAATTTTAGCAGAGACATTGAGTGCAAACTGTCTGTGCGAATCAAAAAGGGAATGATAAGAGATGTAGTTAGAGATCGGATAAGACGTAGAGGGTAAAACAGATGGAGAGGAACCAGCAAGTAAATTGCAGTGATAATCTTGCAGGTAATGAGGTGGATGGATCGTCCAAGTAGATTTTCGAAGAGAAGTACCAGTAGATGTGGAAGGAACAAGCAATGGAAGATTATGAGTTGGAATATCATCAAAAGGAGCATCATAGCTAGCTGGTGAATCATGAATAGGGGAAGAATCAAGTTCTGGGAGAGAATGAGGTTGTATGAAGGAGTGGGGCAGAACCAAATCAGGAAAGGGATCAGGAACTGTATTTGAACTGGTGATGGTATGAAAAGGAAAAACTTCCTCATGGAACGCTGCATCTCTAGAAATAAAAACATGTTTAGTCTCCACATCATAGAATTTATAGCCTTTCAAACCAGCTGGATAACCAAGAAACACACAAACTCGAGCACGAGGGTGGAACTTAGTTTGATGAGCAGCTAATGTGGAAACAAAAGCTAAACAACCAAAGACTCAAAAAGAGGGATAATCAGGAGCGGTGTTGTACAACAAATGAAAAGGCGTGTTGTGTCGCAAGAGAGGAGGAGTTTGATTAATCAAGAAAACCACGGTAAGAATACATTCTGTCCAAAAAGAGACTAAAATTCAGGATTGGAAGAACAGTGATCGAGCCACAATCAAGAGGTGTTGATGTTTTCTTTCAACAACTAAGTTTTGCTGAGGTCTTTCAACACAAGAAAACTGGTGCAAGACTCCTTGATCTTGAAAAAACTCAACAAAAGATAACTCAGGGGCATTATCAGATCGAAAAACTTTGATTTTAGCATTAAACTGAGTAAAAACCATTTTAAAAAAATGCGGTATCACAGATATAGCATCAGATTTAGTCTTTAATAGATAGATCCAAGTAAATCGAGTGCAATCATCAACAAGCGTTAAGAAGAAACGATGGCCAGTGTGTGAAACAATTTCATAGAGTCCCCATATATCACAGTGCACAAGATCAAAAGGAAAATTTGATAAGTTATTGTGAGATTCAAAAGATAGTCTACGTTGTTTAGCAAGAGGAAAAATATAACAAGGATTTGATTTATGTAATTTAGTTACATCGCAGTTCAACTGATCCTTCAAAAAGTCAAGTCGCTGGAAAGAAATATGTCCTAGCCTATTATGCCAAACATGGGCTGAAACATTGTTAACAAAAACATGAGAAACAGAATTCAAACTTTGAGCAATGAGGACATAGAGATCTTGGACTTTGTCACCCTTGCCAATTGTCCTCTGGGTGGATAGATCTTGGATAACAAAACAATCAGGAATGAAACTTATAATAAGGCCAGAGTCAGTAACTAAAGCACTAACAGAGATCAAGTTGAATTTGAATTGAGAAACAAATAGTACGTTTTTAAGCACAAGGTGAGGATGCAATTTAATATCACCAGCAAGATGGATTAAGAGTTGAGTATTATTGGGCAAAGTAACTGTAGTGTGAGGGATAGCATGCAAGGAAACAAAAACAGGAGCGTGAGAGCAAATATGTCGAGTAGCTCCTGAGTCAATAATCCATGATTGAGGTGATGAAATTAAAGGATTTAAGGATACAGAAAAACAAATACCTACCATGCAGTTGGATGTAGAAGATTTTGGAGTAGTGGTGACTTGTGCGGAGCTACTCAGGTGTATAGAAAACATTGACACGAGCTGCTGGAACTGGGCGGAGTCAAGATTCTGCACAAGACTCCCAACAGAAGTAGAACCGGGGCTATCAGCAGCGATGGAAACCTGATGAGCAGCAGCATGAGAATGTTGCGTTGGTTTGGAGGTGGGTTCAGTCGGATAGCCATGGATCTTGAAGCACCGAGCAATAGTATGTCCAATAGGCTTGCAATGAGTACAATAATACTTATCCTTGTTCGGATTCCAGGGAGCATGGTAATTCTGATTTCAGGAAGCATTGGGGTTCGGATTCCGAGGAGCACTATAAGTTGAGTGAAATTTTTGAGAGGTTTGTGGGCCAGGTTTAAGAACGTCTGTCTGCCCAGATTTAAACGCGAATGCCATTGTGTTGGTGGGGGTATGCGAACTTGAGGCATGAGGGGTCCTCCGTTGTTGTTCCTCTTGGACAACCAAAGAAAAAACACGATTAAGAGGAGGCATCGGATCCATGAGAAGTAACTGACCACGAACACGGGAGAAAGAGTCATCAAGGCCTATCAAGAATGAGATGACATACTCCATGTTGTGGTAATCAATGAGGTCCTTAAAGCCACCACATCATTTTCCACAAGAGCAATGAGGGCGGTAATTGTTCAGTTCTTCCCAAAGGGTAGTAAGCTTTGTGAAATAAGTGCTAGCAGAATCCTTGTCTTGGCGCAAGTTCATCAATTCTTGTTTAAGTTGAAAAATGCGCGGACGTTGCGTTGTTGATAACGATCCCGAAGAGCGAGCCAAATTTTGCGGGCAGAAGCAGGAAACATAACACTCATAGAGATTTCCTTGGAAACCGAATTTAAAATCCAAGACATGACAATATGGTTATTTCGGGTCGGGGGATCAACACTCTGAGGTTCATGTATGGAACCATCGATAAATCCCACTTTTTTTTTCATGGATAAGGCGAGGGACATTGCACGACTCAACTAGTGTAATTTTCACCAGTAAGTAGCTGCGAGACAAGAACTTGCCCGGGACTGTCCGAATGGTGAAGATAGTAGGGGTTCGATGGTTCGTCAAAAGTGGAACAAGTCAAACTGGTACGAAGACCAGAACTGGAAACGCCCATCGATGAATAAGTCACCATGAAGCCCCCAAGAAAATTCTCCAAATAAATGAAGGTCTTTCAGAATTCAACAAAAAAACTCTGATCAACAAATATACCACAACACACTTCTCGCCCAACCACAAAGGTCCAGAAAAAAATCCCCACACCTCTCGGCTAATCACAAAAGTCCAAAAAAATATAACCTTCACGGCCAAATCCAGAGGGAGCACAAGCTCTCGGCCAAATCCAGAGGCAAATCACCTCTCACGGCAACGGCGCTAGAGCACTACTACCAAAATCCAGAGGCAAATCACCCCTCACGGCATCGGTGCCAGAGCACCACTACCAAAATCCAACCTTCACGGCAACGGCACTATCTTGCCGAGAAAACAGAAGCTTAAGTCTGTCGAAAAAAAAATATTTGGGATGAAGACAAAATCTAACCTCTTTGTCGGTAGATCCGCCGAAATAGAGAGCTGAAATCAGCCACTGCCAAACGGGTTCCGCCGGAAAGGGCGAAATAGACGATAGCTGAAACCAGTCGCCGATGATTGTCGCCGAAAAATATGTCACCGAAATGGACGAGAGAAGGGCCGCCGGCCGAAAATATTCAAAGGATGAGGATCATCCGCTCTGATACCATATTAGAATTTAGGATCGGAAAGAGCCGTTACTCTACTCGTCAGGTTGGCGTAGTCGAGAAGACAAAGATGGGTTGAATCGTGAAATATTTTATTAAAAACACTGTTACAAAATACATGAAGCTTTATACAGCAAAAGAGAAAAAGGGTAAAATAATAAAATAAAAAATTAAATAATAAAAAAATTAATTACATTCTAATATCTATCAATCGGGATTCTCTAATATATTAGTAATCTCATTAAATCGAATTTCAACGGCTGCCATCTATCTTTGGAACTTTATTTTTTCCACTATCTGATTGCCATAAAATTCGCAATCCTATATTGGTTTCATAAATTCCCGTAATCTTCGTTGTTGTTTCTGGATATTTGTTGGAATTGCTTCTCCTTGGCAAGCCAAAACTATCTCGGCCAAATTGACAGGATTTCGTTCCATCACTATTTTTTTGTCCATTCCTTTTTCTCTGGCTGGTTTACAAAGTTGTTCAATGCTGTGGGAAGAAGGACACACTACTTTTGAATTTAAATATCTCGATAGTGAGATTATAATCTTCTGCTTGAGTCTCAGACCGACCTGAAGCTGTTGTTGGGGACAATGCTTTGTTCGGAAGCGAGGAAGATGACTCCACCGTCGTGGGGTGGAAGATGATGAAAATCAGGTTTCCTGAGTTAGGAAACCTGAATTCAGCAGTGCCAGGCCGAGCCTATTTTGATCAAGACCCGGACCGGGCCGAGTTAACCCAGCAACCCGAGCTTTCTGCTTCTGCACTAGTATTCTGAGTCAATCTAGTCTGGGTCAACTCAGACTGGGTCAACCCAACATGTCCCACTTATGTTTTTTGCCTCGGTATATGTGTTTAGGTCCCAAGTTTTATACCTCCTATTCTGATCGATGCCTGGACCGGGCCAAGTTAACCCAACAACCCGAGCTTACTACTTCTACACCAATATTCTGAGTCAATCTGGTCCAAGTCAACCCAACTTGGCCCACTTATTTTTCTACCTCAGTATACGTGTCTGGGTCCCAATTTTTATACCTATTCTTCCACGACTCGGTACTTTTTCTCTAGTTGGATTATTATTTTGAAGTATTGGCAGCTTATTCCTTGGTCAGTATATTATTTGGTACAAATACTTGCATTGGAGTATTTCATGGGTCATTTTACTAGGTTTATTATTTTGGTCCGTGTTATATGTGTTGGAAGATGGTTGTGTTATATGGGCCCAAGCCCATTTAAGTTGGAGCTATTATCTCTCTTTGGATGAGACATTATTAATGAAGAGGAGTTGGCCTCAGTATATGTTACATCACTGTGATGGAAGAGCTTATTACTACATCCACTACCTGTAAGGACATCTATGTTATTTCACAGTGATGGAAGAGTTTATTACTAACTCTATGTTATACCCCTATGAAGTGGTATTTATTACTCCTACCACTTGAGAGTCGTTGTCCTGTGGAGGGACACAGTGATGGACGAATTTTTTTATTAAACTTTTGAATAGCGTATAGACCCACTACCTACATTAATAGGAGTGGCACTACCTACAGAAGATAGGAGTGTGTCAAACATCTAGCATGAGTTATTTGATTGGATTATGAAGCAATGTCATACGGCTTGAAGTGATTTTACTCTCATTTATCTTATGCCAGTTGGGCCTCATGAACGAGAGCACCAGCGTGAGGGGGAGTATTGGAAGACATGGCTACCATTTTATACAAAAAAAAGATTTTATACATCATTTACAGCAAGCTGTGAGTTCATGATGTTCTCTCACCCCCAGCTTGAGGGGGAGTATTGGAAGATGGGCCGAAGCCCATAAGATATGAATCCACAGAAGATGGGCTCAAGCCCATACGACCAAGGAAGGCCCACATACCTAAGAATGTTGGAAGATGGGCCCAAGCCCATAAGATACCCACACAAGCGTTTCATTTTAAAGGTGTTTTAGTCATGTTAATCTTCTATTTATTTTGGGCTATTTAATTATGCTAGGACTTATCTTTAAGTGTTAGAGTTTGGGTGTATTTGGGACAAAGGTAGTTTTATTGTAATTGGACTCTACTACCTTCTTCTATTATAAATAGAGGTTCATGTACTCTGATTATAATAAGTCAAGGAAGTATTTCTCTTTTCCATAAATTCAACAATGTTTGAAGGTAAAAACCCATTTACAATCCATCAATTTATTACCTATCAAAATGGTGCTAAGTTCCATGTCTGATTTTCATATAAAGCTTGCATTTCCTCATCCACAACCGCCATTCATCCTAAATGTTTCAGGACCTCCTCATAGGACTGTGGAATAGATATGGAAGAAAGAGATGCAAGGAATTGATAAGATGAGGAAGACAACCGATGGTGAGACATAAATTTGGAGATAGGATGAGAAGCAGTGTAAGTACGATGTTCTTTTCTTAGAGCAATGGGTCGAGTATCAAACTGTGAACCAAATGGAATAGGAGAAGGACTTACCTCAGTAGGATCTGAAAACTCCATAGGTGTGGTGTGAGCCGATGCTTTGGGGGGCAAAGTGACATCGGCATTAAAAGGCACAAATGGATGAGGAGAGGCTGGAGGGAATGAAAGACCCGGAGGAGCATCATTCGTGGAATAGAATGATGTGTTCTAAAATAAGGTAAAATCCCTAGATGTGAGTAACCGCCAAAGGGTAGGATTGTAATAGACATAACCTTTTTGGGAGCTAGTGTAACCCAAGAAAGTGCACTTCATAGAATGAGGAGCAAGTTTACTTTTCTTAGGAGATGTGAGATGGACAAAACAAATACACCCAAAGACTTTCACAGGAAGAGAAAACGGGTCTTCATTTGGAAAAAATACAGAATACGGAGTCTATGACCAAGTACAGATGAAGATAACCTATTGATAAGAAAACATGTTGTAAGTATGGCATAAGGCCAATAAAAGTAGGGTATCTTCATGGAGTAGAGGAAACCCCGGGCAACCTCAAGGAGATGGCGGTTCTTTCTTTTGGAAACACTATTCTGTTGAGGTCCTACGCACATGATGTTTGATGGATAAGGTCATTATCTTGACAGAAGGACTGAAATTCACTAGACAAGTACTCTTTAGCATTATCAAACCTAAGTACTTGAATTTTCTTGCCAAACTAGGTCAATATTGTTGAAACCATTGGGCTAAAAGGCTCGAACATGTTAGGAAAGCAACCCCACGGATCTTATACAAGGACTGGCCCGGTCGATACAAACACAAATTCCAACACTCCCCCGCACGGGAAAACCCATGGAGAAATACACCGGAAAAACCCGGGACAAACTCCTGGAAAAACCTAGGACAAATTCACCAGAAATACCTGGGACAGAATTCGGTGTGAGAGGGACTCGAACTCGGGACCAACCTGCTCTAATACCATGTAGAATTTAGGATCTCATGAAAGGAACTTTAGATCAACAAGAAAGAAGAAGAAGAAGAAGAGAGAAGGAGATGAGAAGAAGAAGAACATGGAAGAAGAGAGTTTGGATTAAGGGAGAAGAGGGTTGCGTCAAAAAGAAAAATGAGGGCTGGACGAATTTTTGGAAAGAGAGGAGAGTGCTTCAATGCCCTACCTCTTAGCCAATGCCTTTATTTATAGTTTTACAATACCCTTAGGGATACAACTTGATAAAACAAAAGACATAAAATGAACACATATTTACACTTCTATGCCATCTTTATGGAAAGTACCATATTTTACACATATGCCACTCCTTTGACGTGTGGGCTTCTTGTCTTGAGCTCGTGGGCTTGAGCCCATCTTCCAACACTCCCCCTCAAGCTGGAGGAGAAAAGACATCATAAATACCCAGCTTGCCACATATAAACGATAGGATTTTAGATGTAACGGGTTTAGTGAGAATATCAGCTACTTGTTCTTGAGATGACACATTTTTGAGAGAGATTATTCCTACTTGAAACTTCTCCCGTATAAAATGACAATCTACCTCAATATGTTTAGTTCTTTCATGAAAAACTGGATTTGAAGTGATATGAATAGCTGCTTGATTATCACAATGCAGATTCATGGACCCCTTTTTATAAAAACCTAGTTCGGTAAGAAGGGTCCTAATCCATAAAAGTTCACTAATGGTATGGGCCATAGCTCTGTATTCTGCTTCGGCGCTGGATCTTGCAACCACATTTTGCTTCTTACTTTTCCATGTAACCAAGTTTCCCCCAACCAGAGTACAATATCCTGATGTAGATTTTCTATCATCAGGAGATCCAGCCCAATCTACATCTGAGAAGCCTTTTATATTGAAGTGCTCATGTTTTTTATACAGCAATCCTCTTCCTGGAGCTCATTTTAGATAGCGTAATATTCTCTCTAAAGCCTGCCAGTGGGTAATTTGTGGTTTGTGCATGACTTGACTCACCACACTTACATCATATGATATGTCTGGCCTAGTTACAATGAGATAAATCAGTTTTCCTATGAGTCTTTGATATTTGCCAATATCAATATCTTCTTCATTTGTGGCACATAATTTTACATTTGTATCCATAGGTGTGCCAACTGGTCTACAACCCTTCATTCCTGTTTCTTCAAGGAGATCCAAGACATATTTTCTTTGAGACAATATTATCCCATGTTTGGATTGAAGAACTTCTATACCCAAAAAATATTTAAGCATACCAAGGTCTTTAGTCTTGAATTCCTGACATATCATCTGTTTCACCTCTTGTATGCTCAAATCATCATCACCGGTTAAGATAATATCATCCACGTATATGGCCAATAATATTTTCCCTTTCACTGTATCTTTATAATATACGGAATGATCAACCGAGCACCGATGAAAACCAAACCGTTGGAGTGTTTGACTAAATTTATCAAACCAAGCCCGAGGGGACTGCTTAAGCCCATATAAAGACTTTTTAAACCAGCATACTGACTCCCCCTCAACCACATAACCAGGTGGTTGAACCATATAAATTTCCTCACTGATATCACCATTTAAGAAAGCATTTTTAACATCCAATTGATAGACGGGCCATGAGGAGTTAGCAGCAATAGATAAGATGATGCGTACCGAATTCAATTTTGCAACAGGAGAGAAGGTCATAATCTATCCCATAGCACTCCGTACAGCCCTTAGCAACTAGTCAAGCTTTAAGATGAGCAACCGATCCATCCGGATTATGTTTCACCAAAAAAACCCATCGACAACCAACCAGTCTTTTACCTTTCGAGAGTGATGTTAAGTACCAGGTTTGATTTTCATATAAGGCGTGCATTTCTTCATCCATAGCCGCCTTCCATCCTGGATGTCTCAAGGCCTCCTGATACGACTATGGAACGGAAGTATAAGAAAGGGACACAAGAAACTGAAAACACTCGGAAGACAAGCGATGGTGAAACATAAAATTTGAGATAGGATGCGAAGTAGTACAGGAGCGACGTTCTTTTCTTAAAGCAATAGGCCGAGTATCAAATTCAGGCTCATACATAGGAGGAGAAGGACTTACCTCAGGTGGATCTGACAACTCCACAGGTGAAGGTACAGCCGGTGAATTAGGGGATGGATCCACTTCAAGATTGAACGGCACAAGCGGACAAGGAGTAGTAGAAGGACAAGTCCATCCTGGAGGAGCATCATGGGAGGAGTAGAAGGGAGTGTCCTCAAAGAAAGTCACATCCCTAGAGATAAACATCCTCCGAAGGGTAGGATTATAACAGACATAACCTTTCTTGGTGCGAGAGTATCCCAAAAAAAATGCACTTCATAGACCGAGGATCAAGTTTATTTTTATGTGGAGATGTAACATGAATAAAACACGTACATCCAAACACTTTCAAAGGAAAAGAAAAAGGATCTTCACCATTAAATAACACAGAGTAAGGAGTTTTATGATGAAGGTAACCTATTAATGAGAAAGCATGTTGTAAGTATAGCATGAGGCCAATAGAAATAGGGTACCTTCATGGAGTAGAGGAGGCCCCGAGCAACTTCAAGAAGATGACTATTCTTCCTTTCAGCAACACCATTTTTTTGAGGAGTATAGGCATATGGTGTTTGATGAATAAGCCCATTACTCTCACAAAATGATTTGAAGTCATGAGACATGTATTCCTTAGCATTATCAGATCTAAGGGTTTGAATTTTCTTCCCAAATTGTGTCAAGACCATATCATGAAAATTTTTAAACAAAGGAAGAATTTCAGAACGCTCTATAAATAGAAATAACCAAGTCACTCGAGTAAAATCATCAACAAAAATGACAAAATATTTAACTTGGAAAATATTTGAGACACATAAAGGGCCTCATACATCAGAATGTATTAGCTCAAACGGAGTAGTACTTGTAGTTGTAAGACGAGGAGAATATGTACTCCTGACATGTTTACTTAATTGACAAACCTCACAACTGATATTAGAAAGTTTTTTTAAGGATGGAACCAAAGAACGAAGTGAAGCGTAGATGGATGACCAAGTCGGTTGAGCCAAAGTTGGGCCTCAGATGTAGTGGACGATAATGCAGCTAATGGTGGAAGAGTGAAGTAGTACAAACTCCCCTTTTCATGGCCGCCACCAATCACCCACTTCGTAGTGAGATCCTGAAAGACACAAGAAGACGGTGAGAAGGTGATAGAGTAATTTAATTGTTTGGTCAATTGGTTAACCGAGAGCAAATTTAAAGGAAATTGAGGAACAAACAAAACATCTTGAAGGGGAATAGATGAAGTAAGAGAGGAGGAACCTTTGCCAAGGACCTTGGTTTGGGTACCATAAAAAATAGTAACGAATTTATGAGGATAACAAGGAGATAAGGACTGCAACAAGTGTTTGTTACCTGATAGATGTTCGGAGGCCCCAGAGTCAATGATCCAAGAGGAAGAGGAAGAAGAGGAAGAAAGCATACCTGAGGCAATAGTTGTGGCAGCAGTAGATGATGAGGGAATAGATGATTCCATGAAGGACTTCATTTTCTAAAATGCAGCATAGTCCTCAGCTGTAAGAGTCACATTTTCGGATGATGATTCAGCCTTATCTTCATTTTTCTCAACGTTAACTGAGACTGGGTTAGTTGTGGCCCAATCAGGCTTGCCATGAAGTTTCCAGCATGATGCCACAAGGTGGTTATGACGGCCACAATAAGTGCAAAGTTGAGGCTCTGTACGAAAATAATTCTGACCCATTCTACCACCTCTATTTTCAGCCCCTCTCATAGTTCGACCCCCTCTCATATTTCTGCCCCGTCCTCGGGATGAGGAAGATGTTCCCCGATTGCCAGAGAAATCATTGATGGAGCATCAATAGGAGAAGGAGGGGATGGATCTGGTATCCTAAGTAATGTAGCACTAATATCATCGAAGGATGGAAGAGCAGAAGAACTTAGAAGTTGAGTTTTGGCCACCTCAAGGTATGGTTTAATATTTGATAAGCAAATGGCTGCTGCCAAAGCTTCTCTTTGTCGTTCTTGAACGGCAATATCAGTGGAATATGGCTGAGCTAGTTTCCATTCTTGAAGAAGACCGTGAAACCGTACCAAAAATTCGTGAATATTATCTCCATGTTTTGTATGCAGCATGTTTTGTAAGACATCATATATTTTTTGTAATGAAGCATTGCTTGAGTAAAGCTTGGCACAAGTGTCCCATATGTTCTTGGCGGTTTCCAAGTGGACCATATTGTTGGCCACCTGCTCTTCCATGCTATTAATGAGTCAACTTATCACCATGTTATCATCCTTAACCCACTTGTGGTAGGACGCATCTTCATCATCAATCAGAGGAGGAAAGTTAACAACGTGGCTCAAGAGGTCACGAGTAATAAGAACCCTCCGAACTGATTGTGAGCAGCTCATGTAATTGGAGAGACCTCTAAGTGGAATTGTAGTAATATGGAGTATATCACTCTTATTACTATTGTATCCAATCTCCATAATGAGGCAAGTAAAATATGGAGGTCGAGGGAAAAGGCCTTCTTCAAAGAACAATTACTCTATGTAATTTGAAGAACCCGTAGACCAAATCAATTACCAACAAAAGAGAACAAGAACCAATTTCTTTCACAAGGGCAAGCACCAAATTATCAACAAATGTGTGCCTTTAGAAAGTGATAATAACATCCAGCCATCACTCAACTTCTCTTGTATTCATAAGAACAAAGAGAAGAAAGTAGATGCAATCAATTAGACCTTAATCCAAACTCCAACACAAACGAGCAATAGACAAAAATTTAGAGAAGATTTAACGACAAACCAAGACACTTGGAAGAGATTTATCTTCAGCTCATGGGAGACTTCAACGTAAGAAAAAATTCAATTGTTGAAGTTAAAAAAAAATGGAACTACAAAGGGTAAATGGTTGTTGGCATTTCATCAAACATGTAATGAGCATCCAACAACACAACACAAACCCATGAGCAACCTAAAGTAGGAGAAGATACAGCAACATGTGCTGGAATTCTACCTCAAATGAGATGGATCCAAATTACATAAAGGTAATTGAATTTCACCCATCAATCTTAATAAGATACAAACAGCAAATGATCTTGATCACTCTTGTAATTGATTTACAAGGAGTCAAGATTATAACATCAATTTAGTCATAGAAATAAATCTTTACAACATATAAAGATTTATCTTGACTTGATGTGACTCAAAATTTAAGAAGTAAAGAAAAATAGTAAAAAGGAGTATGTAAATAAGAAAAGGAATAAAAAAAGACGTAAATAAGAAGATGATGAACTTATCTCTTTATGACTGAACTCCTTTAACAACTTCTTGAACAGATTTCATAATAACTCCATGAAGAGATCCTAAACTCCTTGCTCTGATACCATGTTGAAACCAATGGCTAAAAGGCTCGAACCTGTTAGGAAAGCAACCCCATGGATCTTATACAAGGACTGGCCCGGTCGATACAAACACAAATTCCAACAAATACCATAGCATTAAATACCTTAAAGATAGTAAATATTTCAGATCTTTCTTTCAATAGATATAACCAAGTAACCCGAGTAAAATCATCAACAAAAGTAATAAAATATTTAACATGAGAAATATTTGAGACACTCAAAGGTCCCCATACCTCAAAGTGTACTAGAAAAAAGGGAGCAACACTTTTATTGGTAGGGCGAGGAGAATATGTACTCCTCTAGTGTTTGATTAAGCGACAAACCTAACAATTTAAAGTAGACAAAGACTTCAAAGAAGGAAATAAATGTCAAAGAGCAGATGTAAAAGGATGGTCAAGCGGGTTGTGCCAAAGTTGCGCCTCAGATAGAGAGGATGAAAGTGCAGCTAACAGAGGCAACTCCAACTAAAATAAACCCCCACTTTCATGGCCTCCACCAATCAACTATTTCGTTGTTTAAAGGGATATACACACGAAGAGGGTGAGAAGGTGATAGAGCAAAACTGACTTACCAAGAGTAAGTTTAAAGGGAATTGAGGAACAAATAGGACATCTCGAAGGGGAATAGAGGGAGTAATAGAAGATGATCCCTTGCTAGGTACTTTTGTTTGGGTACCATTAGTTATAGTAACAAACTTATCGAAAATACATGGAGATAAAAAAATTTAGTATATGTTTGTTACCTGAGATATGTTTGGAGTCCCCAAAGTCTATTATCCAAGATAAAAAAAGAAGAAGTGGAAAAAAGCATACCTGAAGCAATAGTGGTACCAACCCTAGGTAAAGATGTAAGGGAAAACCCCATGAATGACTTCATTTTCTGAAATGTTTCATAGTCTTCATGAGTGAGAGTCATCCTCCTGGTTTGTGATTCAGCATTTTCTTCTCATTTATCATTGGTAAAGGAAGCTGGAGTAATCATGGCCCATTCCGGTTTGCCATAAAGCTTCCAACAAGTTTCCACAAGGTGGTTTTGACCACTCCAATAAGTGCATATTCGAAGCTCTGTGCGAAAGGAACTAGGACGGGTTCTACCTCCTCTTGTTCGGCCTCCTCTAGAATTTTTGTTCTAGCCTCGGTTGGAGGATGATGTACCTATATTACCTAAATATATAGCAAATGAAGCATCATTATTTGAGTTAGGAGATGGATAGGGGATTTGCAACAATGTGACACTTATATCATCAAAGAACGGAAGTGCGGAAGAGCTAAGAAGTTGGGTCTTAGCAACTTCAAGGTTTTGTTTCATGAACTAAATATCAAAGTATGGTTAAGCGATCTTCCACTCTTGAAGTAAACCTTGAAACCAAGCCAAATATTCATGAATATTGTCCCTTTGCTTATTATTGAGTATGTTTTGCTATACATCAAATAACTTTTGTAAAGTCATTCGTACTAGAGTATAACTTAGTACAAGTGTCCCAAATCTGTTTGGCTGATTCTAAATGGACATAATTGTTGGCTACATGCTATTACATACTATTAATAAGCCAACTAATTACTAAATTGTCATCCTTCACCCACTTTAGATTGGATTGACTTAATTCATCAATAGATGGTGAGGGCTTGGTTAAGTGATAGAGAAGGTATCGAGTAATAAGAAACCTTCTAACCGATTGAGACCAGCTAAGATAATTGGATAATCTTCTTAAGTGAATAGTAGTAATTTTGAGTATGTCACTCTTACTAGTATTTCCTTCATCCATCTTAAAAAAATTCTTAGCATGGGGATCTCTTTGTTCTTTACCAAGGACCCAAATTTCACAACATAATGGTGAGAGAAGAAAAATCATTCCTAGCCATACGACAAAGCTCCATACACCAGTCAAAAGGGTCATAGTTTGAAACACATTCCCTTCAATTTTAAATACAGAAAAATAGCTCAACTTTAGGGCACAACAAAGAGACTACTCACTTTTTAAGGGTAGCTCAAACAAAAGACACCACTTGGGTGAAGAATAAAAAGATTTGACTCAAGTTGGTTGTTGGGTGCAGTCGTATACTTTTTAGGTAGTGGGTTTATAGGTATTATTTTGAAGTAATTTTAACAAAAACAATTGAAGAAAGTACTTTGAGGAATTAAGGGTTTAAATAAAAAAAAAGGTAGCATTTCACATACTTCCAAGTTAGAAGGAGGCGATTTTATACCAACAAATGAATTAAAACTGACCAGGTTTGACTCGAAAGGGAGGTGCAAAAATAATTCTTCCATGAATATGATAATTGAAGAAACATAAAACAAAATTTCAATAGAAAATTTTGAGATGGAAGATAATACTGAAAACTTTCTAAAACTATTCTTGTATAAGGCAATTACTTTTTAACACAACTTGACCAATTTAGAAAGAAAATATTCAATAGATAATTCTGAAATAAGGGAGATTTAGGACACTTATTTTGAATCTAGAATTAGGGAACAAAACTTTCTAGATAAAAAAATTTCAGACTTAGTAAAAAAGGAACGTAAACTCATAATGGGAAAAACTTCTCTTAAGAAAACTAATGTAATGTTAGATCAAACAAAAAAAATTTTAAGAAAGGAAAGATAGTCAAGTTGGTAGAATCTTCTCTATATCTTCTTTAAAAAATTGGGAAACTCAAAAAAATTATAAAATAAAAAAGTGAAGCAAACAGTTCAGCTTAAATTCGGATCTTCGGATGCAATAGGATACTAGCATGACTTTTGATTATTTAGATGTGTATATCTCTCTCTAGAAAGATAAGATTGAAAAACGCTTTATTGGGATAAAAAGTAGATTCACATAGATTTATTTTGAAGTAAAATTATCAATATAAATCCTCAATAATTTTGGTACAAACCATTTAGAAAGTTGATGCTTTCTACTACATGAAATTTTTTATTGCTTGACCTTGCTACTTCAGATGTCAATTTCTCTTTCTAGAAAAATTTGATTTCAACAATTGTTTTTTTATTTGAAAACTAAACTTAATGATTTTTCCAAAGGTAATATATCTTGCTCTATGAAACATACATTAAGAGAGTGAAACATCTAATGAAAAATAGAAACTGGCAATGAAGACTGAAGGAAAAACTAGAAACTCCCCCTTTTTTGTTTTTGTTTTTCTTCTTCTTCTTCTTCCTCCCTTTCTTCTCAATATTCCTCTCCTTTTCTATCTCAGATCTTTTCCCACTCTGATACCATGTTGATTTTTATGAAAACACATAAACACAAGAGATCTTTAGGGAAGGGCAGAAGAGAGGAACTCTTGTTCTTGGGAGAGAGGAGAGAAGAAACCAAGGGATAGAAGGAAGAAGGAAAGAGAGAGAGGTGGATGGATGAATTTGAGCCATGAGGATGACGCTTGAATGCTCTACCCCATGCCTTGAGGCTATATTTATAATTGTGTGAAGGTGTTTACAATAATTATAATGCCCTTAGGGCTATATGCTTTAAAAAAAAAGACATATGAGGCCATACATCAGTTTGCATAATTATAATTTTATACTATCTCTATGAAATTTTTTCTTATTTACTAGTCATGCCACCCCTACACACGTGGGTGTCTCTTCACACATGTTTAATGAGATATTCACATAAGAGTCGACAAGGATCAAACTACATAATGAAGAAAATCAAGAGATCATGAAAGATTCATGAATGAATCTTTTTATATCAAAGTAGGTATCAATTTAAAGCTCTTTGAGTCTAGTTTCTTGATAAAAAAAACCCTTTGCTGAGCTATATTTTGGGAGATATCGATATAAAAAATATTAAATGTTAGTTCTGCAAAAAAATCTCTCTTTTTTTCTAATTTTCTCTCCTATTATCTCTCTATTGGAAGATGGGCTCAACCCTACACGACCAAGGAAGGCCCACATGTCCAAGAGATGTAGAGATGGGCTCAAGACCATAGACCAAGGAGGCCCACATGTCCAAGAGAGGTGGCATGATGGTAAATAAAGAATCATCTCATAAAGATGCCACTGATATAATTAGTTTAAGTTTAGGGGCATAATTATAATATTGTAGTTTATTTATCTATAAATTTAGCTTCGGGGGAGGGTTACTATTGGAATTATGGTTTCAAATATATTATTTATAAAATAAAATTACCATGATATTAGAGGTGTGGGGCCCACTTCTAGATGTTTTGTCATTGAAAGTTTAGTACATGGAATAATGGTCAACACATCCCCCTGTAGAGGTAGATTCATTGGGTGCATTGACTGGACACATCCCTTGGGCATTAGGAGATGTATCTCTCCTTAGGGGATGTATCTCTCCTAAGGGGATGTATCCTTATGAATAGTCATTAGTGCTACACCCTTTGGAAATCTATAAATTCCTCCATGGTCTTACAAGTGAGGCAAAGGCTATTTGCACACCCAGTCTGGCTGAACGGGAGCAAACTTATCACTTGTAAACGAATTATCAAAGGTTATCTTGTGCACTTCAAGTACTATTTATATTCTTCAAGATGAAAGGTACGCTCTCTTTATTCTTCTTATTTCAATTCTATGATATATGTATGACTTTCATGATAATGGAATTATGGAGGATTTAATATCTATTTCTATGATGTTTATTTTATTAGACATCAAGTCTAACAAATACAAGTGAATAATGCCTCTGCTGGTATCATAGAGATAGATTCTAATTTTATATATTTTTTCCATATTTTTTTTGGATTTTTTGGCTATTTATTTGTGAATGGAAATAAGCCTAGTTTAGGCTTGTTGGGTTCTAGCGCCGTAGGCGGGCCTGCCAATGTGCGGGCCTCTATGGGCGGGCCTACTGGTGCGGGCTATTGTGCGCAGGCTTGCTGTGCACAGGCTGCTGCGTGCGGGCTACTGCGTGCGGGCTACTGTGCCGGCATGCTGGTGCGGGCCGCTGTCCGCGGACCTGCTGGTGCAGGCTTGCCAATGTGCAGGCTTGTGCGGTCCGGGTCGATAATGACCCAGAACCATGAACCAAACCGGGTTTTGCTAATATAATGAGTCAGAATGTGTTTTAAGGGTTTATTTTTACCCAGAATTGTATTTTGAATAGAATTTCCTTTTTATTTGGAATTTATTTGGCTCTTTGAAGTATTTATAATTTTTTTTTTGCATACCTTGTTATATATTTATGTATTTGTATGTGAAAATTAACTCAATTATATAATTTGAAAAATCCCCAAAGGGTAATGCATTTTGTATAGATTAAATTAATTTTATGTGTGTTTATTTTGAGTATAATTTGTTTTATGAGTTATACTAATTTTATTATACGATTACCAAAATCCCCAAAGGCTAATGCGAATTGTATAATTAGATTAGTATGTTGTAAATTAATTTGTATGAATCCCCAAAGGGTAAGTATGAATTAATTTATTTGTTTGTTTGTTGGTTTGTGATATTGTTGGTTGTTTATCATGTGTGGAATGATTTGCCTAGTAACACTCATGAATCCCCAAAGGGTAAATGGGAGTACTAGATGGCTGAAATGATTGTATAATTATATATGTTATCCCAAATATTGAAATATTTTCTGGATGATAGGAATATCCAGTAGTGGACATAATTTTGCTGAGTCCCTAAAGAAAAATGTACTTGATGGGACTAATTATGTGAAGTGGTCACAACGGGTTGACTTAATGCTACGAGGCTATAGGTTTGATAAGATTATCAAAGTGGATACTCCTCCTCAAAGACCTTCCCGAATAAACTACCCCGATAATCTAAAACAGTATAAGAAGGACCTTAGAAAATTCAAGGAATGGGATAATGCTAATGAAATTTCTAGGTCACATATTCTTGGGGCTCTAAGTGAGACTCTCTTGATGACTTATTTTCATGTCCCCACTACAAAAGAGATTCTCGACCAGATTGAGGTTAAATATGGTAAAAAGTCATCTACTCACATCAATAACTTATGGGAAAAGTTCACTCGTGCCAAATGCGAAGAAAATGTTGATGTGAGAAAACATGTAAATGACATGCTTGCCTTGGCAAATGAGTTACAATATCATCATAGACCAATGGATGAAGAAACTAAAGTGGTCACCATTATCAACTCTTGACCTAAATCTCTCAAATATGTTCAAGGTTTTTATTCTTTATCCAAGACAAAGTGGGGCTATATTTGATTTGGTTAATATGATCGACCACCAGTCCGAAAGACTCAATCCAAGTATTGAGTTAGATAAACCTTCACCTAGTGCTAACCTAGTTTTGAAGCCGAAGAAAAATAATTTTAAGAAGAAGGGAAAGAGCTTTCGATTTCAAAACTTCAAGGACAAAAAGGTCAATCAACAAAGGGTTGAAGTACATGCAAATCAACGTGTTTGCTTCTTCTATAATAAGCCAGGACATATAAAAAAGTATTGTAGGGCTTTAAAAACCATGCAAGAAGGGCAACAGGAGAACACCAGTGAGTCCTTATCTCTTCAAACTTGTACTATTTATATCAAGCCTTTTAGTTGGTGGGCTGATTCTGGTGCAATTGTTCATGTATCGAATGAGTTGCAGGGCTTCAAGGAGCTAAGAAAGATTGAGGACAAAACAAGCTTTATTTGCATGGGAAATGAACAAAAGGCCATTGTGGAAGGTGTGGGAACTTATCGGCTAAAGCTTGTTGATAATAAGTTTTTTTATTTAGAAGATTGTCTTTATGCTCCTTCTATGAGAAGAAGTCTATTATTTGTATCTTGTCTTGAGAAACTTGGAATTAAATTTTACTTTGGAAGTGGAAAGATTCTTATGTTACAAGATGATAAAGTTATTTTGAGAGGTTTTCGAAATTCTTGTCTATATTAATTGCAACTTAATGGAAATATGGTGTTAAATGTTTCTACTTCTTCGGATATTAAAGAAAATGAATTGTATTTGTGGCATTTACGACTAGGGCATATAAACAAGGATAAAATTACAAGACTTGTGACACAAGGATTATTGAAAAAATCTTTCACATAATGATTTTCCTATTTGTGAATGTTGTACATATGGGAAAATGACAAAGATACCCTTTCCATCCAAAGGCTCAAGAAGTTCTCATGTTTTGGATATTATTCATTCGGATATATGTGGACCTATGAATGTGAATACTCGTAATGGTCATTCGTATTTTATAACATTTATAGATGATTGCTCAAGATATGGAAGAGTATATTTAGTGCATAGAAAAAATGAGGCCTTAGATTATTTCAAAACCTTCAAATTGGAGGTAGAAAATGCTACAGGAAGGATGATCAAAACATTGCACACCGATAGAGGTGGAGAGTATCGTTCGGAGTTATTCTCTGAATTTTGCAAGTCAAACGGGATTATCCATATGTTCAGCATGCGTTATACACCTGAACAGATTGGTATTGCTGAAAGGAAAAATCAAACTTTACTAGAGATGGTAAGATCTATGATGGCACTTGCAAATTTGCCAATATCCTTTTGGGGCGAAGCACTATTGACAACTACCTATATCTCAAATAGAGTGCCTTCAAAGTCGGTTGAAAAAACACCTTATGAGGTATGGTCAGGCAAAACTCCTAGTCTTAACCATTTTAAAGTATGGGGATGTGTTGCTCATGTTTTAAAACTTGATCCTAAGGACAAATTGAAGGTTAAGACTCAAAGATGCTTATTCATTGGGTACTCTGAACATTCGAAAGGATATAGGTTATATGATCCCAAGGAGAATGTGATTATTGAAAGTAGACATGTAAAATTCATTGAGGATAGATTTGATTGTGATGAAGAATTAGATACGAAGTCTCACTTGGAAGAATGTGTTGAAATGTCTTCTTTTGATTCTCCTTTTAGTATAGAGAATTCCACCCAAACGGATATTCGAAGAGGGACTAGAGAAAGAAAACCTTGTCAACTCCAATCATCTTCAGATTTTAATACCTATGCTGGAGAAACTTATGAAAGAACAAGGTTGAATAAAGATGTTACTGATCCTGTCACTTACGAGGAAGCACTCGATGTGGATTCCGACAAGTGGAAGTCAGAAATGGAAGAAGAGATGGACTCTATGTACAAAAATGAAGTTTGGAAACTTGTTGATCCTCCTACATCGGTTAAGCCCATTATGTGCAAGTGGATTTTTACAAGGAAGAGAAATGTTGAAGGTAAAGTTGAAAGATTCAAAGCTTGTCTTATTGCCAAGGGTTTTACTCAACAATACGGGATTGATTATGATGAAGCATTCTCTCCTATTGCAAGAATACAGTCTATTCGAGCTCTCCTGGCATTGGTTGCATATTATGACTATGAGTTATTCCAAATGGATGTTAAAACCGCTTTTCTAAATGGAAATTTGGATGAGAAGATTTATATGGAACAACCACGTGGATTTGTTAGACCTAGAACTAAATCAAAAGTGTGTAAGTTGAACAAGTCTATTTATGGTTTGAAACAAGCCTCAAGATTATGGAATATCAAGTCCAATGAAGCAATTACTGCGTATGGTTTTACTCAGAATCTAGAAGATCACTGTGTTTATATCAAAACAGTGGGAGATCGCATTGTTTTTCTTACTTTATTTGTAGATGATATTTTATTAGCCGGGAATGATATTCAGTTACTCCAAGGTATAAAGATATGGTTGTTTCAGACGTTTGATATGAAAGACCTTTGGGAAGCTTCTTATATTCTTGGCATTAAAATTCTACGGGATAGATCATTGCTAAATTTGAGTTTGTCTCAAGAGAAGTATATCGACACTCTTTTGGATCGGTTTCACATGTCTAATTATATACAAGGTAAAGTACCTTATGATAGCACTAAAAAGATGAGCCATGTGGATTGTCCTTCTCGCCTCAAAGATAAGTTGGCCGAACCTAAGTATCCATACGCTTCTGTTGTGGGGGGTTTTATGTATGCTCTTATATGTAAAAAACCTAATCTTGCTTATGCTGTTGGGATTCTTAGACGGTTTCAAGCTAATCCAGGTTTCACTCGTTGGGAAGGGGTAAAATGGGTAATGCGCTATCTAAAAAGAACAAAGTCATATGCTTTGACTTATCAAGCGGAAAAGTTGGAATTGGTTGGTTATTCTGACTCAGGTTATCAAGGATGTATTGATACCCGAAAGTGTACTTCTGATTTTATCTTTATGTTTGGCAGAGGTGTCATTTCTTGGAAAAGCAAGAAGCAAGACAGTGTCGCGCAATCAACCATGGAGGCAAAATATGTGAGAGGTTGTCTATCTTCGCAAATTCTTGCGAAGTCTTCTAGTGGTAGACTGTGTGGAGCGACCTATTCGTCTCTTTTGTGATAATGCATCTGTTATTGCTATCATGATAGATCCAAAGTGTCACTCCAAGGCTAAACATATCGAAGGGAAATACCACTACGTACGAGACATGCTGAGGAAGGAGGAAGTTGTTATTTTTAAGATATCTTCTCCGGATAACTTAGCTGATCCACTAACCAAGTGTCTTCCCGTGACCAGTTTCACTTTCCATGTGGGGAACATGGGTTTGATTTGTTTATAATTAATGAGACCAAGTGGGAGAACATTATTTTGTATGCATTGTGGTCTCAATGATTTGTAATACTATGTATGTCATGACATTGTAATTTATATTCCATGGAATGATTTTGAAAGAATGCATATGTTTTTGTGTGATAATATGAGTACTCAGTGTATGCCTTGAGATTCAGCTTCCCTATTAGGTATGCACTTGTACGTGTATATGTGAGGGTCTCAATAGGGAATGACAGTTGAGTCTCTAAATTGTCTAGGCCAATGGGACTGCATAGGCACAGTTTCCTTTACGGCTAATACTCATGCTGCTATAGAGCTTTACCCTGAGCTCCTCAGGTACTAAGTATGCTATGGAGGGTGAGATGCCTTGATGTCCAACTTTTCTATTAGGTATATACTTGTATGTATATACAAAAGGGTCTCAATTGGAAGGTAGAGTTGGATGTCTAAATTATTCAGGCCTATGGTATTGATTAGGCACAGTTACCTTAGTGGCTAATACTCAAACTGGTACAGAGCTTTACCCTGAGTTCAGGTTTGAGTATACTATGAATGGAGACCGTTGAACTGGAAAATTTGACAAGTATGGATTTGGTTTATTCCCCAATCTTGGATATCTAAGATATATATTGTGTAGGCCCGGGTTAACTACACATGTATATTAAAGTGTTTAAGGTAATGCCTATGGTCACGGTATGGTTTTATGTGTCAAGATTGATTTTTCATGTTTTTTTGAAAATCGGAATTTGAAATGGATTTGAAACCAAGTGGGAGTTTGTTGGAATTATGGTTTCAAATATATTATTTATAAAATAAAATTACCATGATATTAGAGGTGTGGGGCCCACTTCTTGATGTTTTGTCATTGAATGTTCAGTACAGGGAATAATGGCCAGCACATCCCCCTGTAGAGGTAGATTCATTGGGTGCATTGACTGGACACATCCCTTGGGCATAAGGAGATGTATCTCTCTTGAGGGGATGTATCCCTCCTTAGGGGATGTATCTCTACTTAGAGGATGTATCTCTCCTAAAGGGATGTATCCTTATGAATAGTCATTAGTGCCACACCCTTTGGAAATCTATAAATTCCTCCATGGTCTTACAAGTGAGGCAAAGGCTATTTGCACACCCAGTCTGGCTGAACGGGAGCAAACTTATCACTTGTAAACGAATTATCAAAGGTTATCTTGTGCACTTCAAGTACTATTTATATTCTTCAAGATGAAAGGTACGCTCTCTTTATTCTTCTTATTTCAATTCTATGATATATGTATGACTTTCATGATAATGGAATTATGGAGGATTTAATATCTATTTCTATGATGTTTATTTTATTAGACATCAAGTCTAACAGTTACAACACAGGTCCATAACCTCATTCTTCCTCCTATTTTCTCTCCAATATGTCGTCTCTTCTTTTCACCATGAGTTAATCCATGGAGTCCTGAAAATCAACATGGTATCATAACAATGGTTTTCAGGACTCATAGCTATGGTTTTTTAGAATTCCTATCTTGTTGTAACGATAGCTCATTTAGAGTTGGCCTACCCAGATTGTGATTTTCTTTTCAATTCCCAGTTTTTGATATTGGGCTCGTGCCTCTACTTCATCAACAATGGAGTCTACGTCCCAACGGCCAATTGAGAGAGACCCTCGGTTGATTGGAGGAAAATGCTTGGAAGTAATGCAAGCAATGGACCCTATCGGCCTGCATTTTTAAAAGGTACCATTCAAAAGGTTGTCCCACATGCTCCAAGTAAGAAGGTCAATCCAGGGAGTTCAAAACTTTCTGCATCTATGCTTCTGAAGGCACCCTTTGCAAAGGCTTTGTCTTCAATACACAAGCAGTATTTAGAAGAGAAACAGGAAGCCTGAGTATTTTCTGCTTGAGAAACAGACTACAAGTGGCTCCACCATTGATCAGTGCAGGGATGCTGTCAAACTAGATCCGTCGACTTTGCAACTGTGTAGCCGTTGGAGGATCGCTCTTCTCTCTCCTCAAGTATGGAGATAATTAGCTGCAATAAAAAATTCCACCATCAACTCAAGTTCAATATGAAATTCAGTCTCTTTTCCACTTGCAAATTGAAGAAGCCAGTAGAAATACTGGCAGATCTTCTCAAGAATCATCGTGCTTATCTCCAGAAACCTCACCTCTCAGTGCTGCCTTTTCGCAAAACTCATTGGAGAAGTAGATCACCGTCCGGTCCCGAACGACCGAAGGAAAAAGATCAAGAAAGTGGACTTCTTATCCAACAATATTAATCATCCACGAGCTGAAGACAACGACAATGAGGAGGATAATGATGAGAACATCAGGTATTGAAATCTGGCGTCTTACGTGATGGCCAAAATCTTCGACGAGTGCACCTTAGAGCTCGCCCCCGATATCTCCTTAATCCAACCTGGTCGTCGGAGGTCGTATTGTTGTCATCTTGATCCCTTCTGGCATAATTCCATAATCTTTGCTGCTTCTCTGATGCGTATCTGCCAAAGACAGAAATCTACATGATCTCTGGAATGAAATGAAGGTGCTGGAAGTTTTTCTATCCACATGAAGTTTTCATATCCAGCTCTTGCAGAATACCGGATTTACTCTATTGTTCTGCTTCCAGCTCTGTCTCTGAGGGTTAAGCAGCTGGTGGATGAATTTAATCTTATATCATTTCTTATATCGGAAGATTTGGATTGCTGTTTTGGTATCTTGGAAGGTTTTTTCCAGCAGCAGAGACAACTTTGTCTTTGCTGGCATTTGGTTTATTTCTAGAACCACCATTACACACAGATTGGCAATCGATTGCTGAGTTCGCTTTCTGTTTATAGCTCGTGACTGGGTTCCAGTGATTTTTTTTTGCAAGCTGTCTTCCGAGCCAATTACTAGCTGTGTTTTTGGGACGTTGATGCTTTCAGATGATCGTATCTCTGTTGTTTACCTAATGTAGTTACAAAGACCAGCTATTTATCCATGGCTGATATTTTGTCGCTCGTTGCTGCTTCTCCTAGAAGATCTCTGCCCCTTAATCCAAGATCTCTTGCTGTGGGATTGTAGAAGTCGCTCTGCTGGACCTGCTGTCCCGCTCTGTTCAGAAGCGAACGTCATGAAGAAGATGAAGTTCAGATTATTTAATCTGTCGAGTGACCCGAATCAACCAACCCGCGAGTGAATTCTGTTCCGCCCGGGTTAACCCAGCGAGCAGGCGACTAGACTTACTCTGTTCCACACGGTTTAGCCCAGGGAATCGGACCAACTCGGTCTGGTTTCAGCCCAACTTAGACCAAGTCAACTCAGACGGAGTTAACTCGGCATCAGTCAACCTGATTCAGCCCACTTGCTCTTCGACTTTGTATATGGGTCCGGGTCTTGAGCTCTCTACTGATTCCTCCCACGACTAAGCTATATTGGTTTATTACCTGACTCGGCTTGACTCGGCTCAATTCAATCGCTTGCCTCAGTTTAACTTGATGCCTTGTCTTTGACTGGAGTATTATCTTGAAGTATTAACAACTTATTACTTGGTTCCGACATATTATTTAGTGCATCTTCCTTATTCAGTGAGGGACTCTCTGCGGATTTTCATGAGTCATTAAGGACTTTCATTATTTGGTATGTGTTATTTGGGCCTAGGACCATTTCCATTGCTACTATTGTATCTGTTTGACCGAGACATTATTATTGAAGGACTTTTCGGTTGCTAACTGTTGTCAGCATTGTTATTCTGATGAAGAAGAAAACACATGGTGGCGCCAACATATTATCTTCCGTTGATTCCCCTTAACCCTCTGATTATTTGTTAAAATCACTTTTGACCAATGCCTATAGACCCACTACCTACATAGGATAGGAGTGAGCCTGATGAGAATGCAAAATGTCATATTTTTATCTCTTAATACTCAGACTTTTATAATTATTTGGTGCCTAAATATACTCATTATTTTTATATTTTGATTTAGGATGTGAATGGAAGCGTTAAGTGCAAAACGAAGTTAATTGGGCGATTGAGGACAATTTTGATATTAATTCTTAATCTGGGCATAACTCTCTCATCCGATCTCATATGGAGATGATTCAAGATGCTATAGAAGTCAAAGAAACCGTTCTATAACTTTTATGTTTTGTATTTTGAGTAATACGGGATGTATCTAAGTCAAAACTAGGCTTAAATTCACGGCACGTGCATTGTGACCCAAACCGGATGCACGAAAAGAAAACCCCTAAATGGGGAGAAAAGGGAGGATTAGAAGGAAACAAAGGATTTCGGCGCCCCAGACCTCATTTTCTCTTCTCAAGATTTTCCTCTCTCTTTTCTCTAGTTGTTTTTCCTCAGATTTCTTCATGGCCCTGCGTGGCTAAACTTTCAAACTAGGTCAAGGGAAACGGAAGCCTCGGTATCTATACAACTGTGAGATCTGATTTATTTTTATCATTCAATTTATGTTTTGAGTATCTGATGTTCTTCTGAAATTTTCATTCATGATTGTCTCGTTTAATCTCTAGGAGGCCTACTAGTTTATTACTCGTTGCAATCTACTACTAGGTTAGATGTCAAATCTGTAATTGTTTGATCTCTCTAACCTGTGAAGCAATCGAGATTTGATGATTTGCTGCTTAAGAAATTATTAGATCTTGAGAAGAACGTTGGACTAAATTAAATGCAGTTGTTTGTGTTTGTGTTGTTTAGCTTATCTCTATAATTCTTAATGCTTCTGCTAGATTAAACCTTTAGCGCATGTCTTGGGTTGTTTAGTAGTTAGGGTTAATTGGATCGCTTATTTTCTAATTAACTACGAAAGGAGAGTTAGGAAGATAGTTCCAACGATGAATATTCATGTGTGAATTGATATATGCTTGCATCGATTATCAGTTTTGGAATTCCGATGGTGGATGTTGACTTAGACCAAGGTTTTTTCTCTTGATTGATTTCGATTATTTTAATTCGAATTGTTTCTAAGTTGTTTTTTTAAAAGTGTTTTTGTCACACTCAACCCTCCCTCCCCCCTCCCCCCCTCACCCCCCCCCCCCCCCCCCCCTCCTTGTTCTCAGAGCATAAAAGTAGACTAATCACTCTTTGTGGGATCGATCCTTACTCGCACTACTACATATATTTTTAGGAGTATAGGTTTTATTTTTGCTTGCCGACGACAGCACACCAAATTTTGGCGCCGTTGTCAGGGAGTGATTCTAGTTGATTTTTGTGATCATTATTTCGTTCTAGAAATTTTTGAAAAAAAATAGTTAGTTTTTCCTTGTTACGGTTTTGGCAGAATTCTGACTTTGAAGCCAAATTCCACCCGTTTTCTAGGATTTTTAGAATTTTTATTTGTTTTCGTTATTCTAGATTTTTCCTGATTAGTTTTTCATGTTTTGTTAGAGTTCCCTTGATTTTTTATGATTGTATCTCGATCTTCTAATCAAGGTGATTTTGTTATGGACTTCATTGCATCAAGAGTAGCGGATAGACATAGAGGGTGATTGGTGTAATTTTTGGATTTCACGTTGAGAGGCATGTGGAAGTAATTTTACTAAAAACTCATGTCTTTTGACGTTAGCAGTCTAAAGCACGCCCTGGTTTTATAAGTGGCGTGAAATGGAATGAAGAAGAAAGCATTTTCAAAAGATTAATTGGATTAGGTTCTCTCCTAAATCGAGTGTTAGGTTCTTCCCTTGCCATGGATCGAGTCACCCTTCTTTCCTCTCTTCCCTCCATGGTTGATCTTGAAGTTGGAAGAGAAACCTTGTTTCTTGAACGAGTAATGGTGGAACTCAATTTAGAATGAAGGAGCTTTGGAGGATGCTCAACCTTGGACCTCAAAGGGAGAATCCGACCTAGACCTCTGAGGGAGAATCTGACCTGTTTAATCTAATTTTCTCAATACTTGCCTCTATTTTCCTTCACGTCCCCCTAAATAGGGTTGAGGACGAAAATACAAAGATGACCCATTAGGTCAAGTGGTTCACGCCACATTACACTGAACCGACCCAAATTAAACTAAACCAAATAAAGTAAACCAAACCGAATTGAAATTACATGAAAAGTAAATTGACATAATTTAATTCCTATGCCTATGGATAACTCATGATGCAATGGAGTCTACAACATCACCCCCCCACACCCCCCCCCCCCCCCCCCCCCCCCCCCCCCCCCCCCCCCTTGGAGAAAGAGCTTGTCCTCAAGCTCAAAGTATGGGTAGAGGGTGCGAAACGCCGCTAATGGCTCCCATGTCGTGTCACTGGGGTCAGCATCAGCCCATTGCACTAAGATCTCCCAATCACCATGAATACGACGAGTTTGTAATACCTGTGCCGGGGTAGAAAGTACACGTCCCTCATGGAGTGGTGGCAGCGGGGTGTGCAGCATGTGCGAATCACCGTGGAAGGCCTTTAACTGTGAGACATGAAAGACGTTGTGAATTCTGGCCTCTGGCGGAAGCTGCAATCTGTAGGCCACTGTCCCAATGCGGTCCATCACCTGAAAGGGACCGTAATATTTTGGAGAGAGCTTGTGACGTTTGGAGGCTGTCAATGACAACTGCCTGTAGTGTTGGAGACGCAACCAAACATAATCTCCAGGAGAAAAGAAGACTTCCCGGTGCTTCTTGTCATAATATTGTTTCATAGAATTTTGTGCCTTCTGTAGATGAGTGCGCACCTCTATGATAAATGTGTCTCTTTCAGCCAATGCTTGGTCCAAAGTTGTGACTTTCGAGGCCCCTGGTTCATAGGCTAAAAGACGGGGAGGTTCTCTACCATATACCACCTTGAATGGGGTTGTGCCGAGAGCACTGTGGTAAGAGGTGTTGTAACAGAACTCAGCCCAGGCGAGCCACTAAACCCACCTCTTAGGTGAGTCTCCCACGAAACAGCGGAGATACATTTCAATGGTTTTGTTGACGACCTCTGTCTGACCATCAGTCTGTGGATGGTAGGCTGAAGAAAAGGCTAACGTTGTGCCTCGTAACTTGAAGAGTTCTTTCCAGAAGGTACTTGTAAAGATTGTATCCCTATCACTGGTAATTGAATTAGGCGTCCCATGTAATCGTACAATGTTATCCATAAAAATTTGAGCTACCTGCATTGCAGTGTAAGGATGTGCCAGAGGAATGAAATGCCCAAATTTAGAGAAATGATCCACCACTACCAGGATAACAGATTTACCTGACGAAGAGGGAAGTCCATCTATGAAGTCCATAGAAATATCACACCAAACCTATGACGGAAGCTGAAGTGGTTGGAGCAACCCCGCTGGACTTAATGTTTCAGCTTTATTCCATTGACAAGTCTGACAAGCCGCCACATAATCAGCTATATTGCGCTTCATGCCCCTCCAATAAAATTCCCTACTGATTCGAAAATATGTTTTCCTTCGGCCCTCATGTGTACTGTCATGGAAGGAGGCCAAAATGTTGTTAATCAGAGGGGATGTGTGGTGTAGAAAAATTTTGTTGTTGTAGAGGATGAGATTGTCCTGAACCGTCCAATGTGGTGCCGCTATGCCCTGCTGGATATTCTTGCATAAGGAGATAATATCTGGGTACTGTTGTGCCTCTGTTAAGCACCTAGCCAATACTACCCAAAAGACCGGCCTGTTAGGAGCGGAAGACATAGGTACTTAACCCCCGGACCATAACAGTACCCCGCCCTTCCCCGAGCCGACAACCGCGGAGGCGACCACAACAGAGCAACCGAAGCCGGGTCGAACCCGGGTCAGTCCAGGCGTGTGACCACCCGCATCCATTTTGGGGACGCCGGGATTCGAAGTCGGGAAGCAGCACTAGCTCTAATACCAAATGTTAAGCACCTAGCCAATACTACCCAAAAGACCGGCCTGTTAGGAGCGGAAGACATAGGTACTTAACCCCCGGACCATAACAGCCTCTTCCTATATAGAATCCAACAAGAGAACTCTGGGCTGACTGATGGCGTTTAATTGCGGCTCTGGAACGTCCCGGCGAGATAAGGCATCAACCCCTACATTCAAATTTCCCGGTTTATACTCGACAGAAAAGTGAAACCCCATAAGCTTACTTAACCAATGCCGTTGTGGTAAAGTAGTGAGACGCTGCTCAAGAAGATACTTGAGGCTGCAATGATCAGTACGAATCAGAAAACAACGTCCCCAAAGATAAGGGCGCCAATGATGTATAGCTTTCGCCAATCCAATCAATTCCCTCTCATAAGCTGCCAACTTGTGGTGGTGTTGG
This sequence comes from Aristolochia californica, assembly GCF_029961685.1. Classification (NCBI taxonomy): domain Eukaryota; kingdom Viridiplantae; phylum Streptophyta; class Magnoliopsida; order Piperales; family Aristolochiaceae; genus Aristolochia; species Aristolochia californica. Next base: position 16,631,181 of record NW_027181881.1, on the reverse strand, counting down.
CCCAGTTGACGGCTAAAATATGCAATCGGGTGGGCCTGTTGGTGCAACACTGCGCCAATACCGACCCTGAAGCATCACATTCCACTAAAAAGGACACCTCAAAGTCGGGGAGCTGCAAAACTGGGGCAGATGATAAGGCGTCTTTCAATTGCTGAAAGGAATGAGTTGCTGTCTCTGACCAGGTAAAAACATTTTTCTTGAGGAGATTGTTGAGCGGAGCTGCAAGCTGGCCGTAGCTACGAATAAATTTTCTATAATATCCAGCTAGGCCCAAAAATCCTGTTAAGGCTGTAATAGATGTAGGAATAGGCCAATCTGTGACCGCTTGTATCTTACTCTGGTCAACCTTCACCCTTGATACTGAAATAACATGACCCAAATATGCCACTTCTGATGTGCCCATAGAACATTTTGACCGATTTAAAACCAAATGATGTGAACGTATAAGAGAAAATACCTGGTGAAGGTGCTGAAGATGTTCTTCCCAGCTGTTGCTATAGACCAAAATATCGTCGAAAAAGACCAATACATATTTTCGCAAGAGAGGGGAAAATACCTCATTCATGAGGGCCTGGAAGGTGGAAGGCGCATTTGATAGACCAAATGGCATTGCGAGGAATTCAAAATGGCCGTGATGCGTACGGAATGTTGTTTTCTCCACATCTGATGGATGAACTCGGATTTGATGATAGCCAGATTTCAAATCGAGTTTAGTAAATATAGTAGCTCCATGTAGCTCATCTAACAGTTCGTCCACCACTGGAATAGGATATTTATCTTTAATTGTATGGGCATTGAGTTGTCGGTAATCCACACAGAACCTCCATGACTTATCAATGTTGCGGACTAGTAATACAGGTGCAGAAAAAGGAGACCTGCTGAGCTGAATAATACCCTATGCTAACATCTGTTGGCACTGCCTTTCAATCTCATCCTTCTGTAAGTGAGGGTAACGATACGGACGTACCACTACCGGCTCGGTCCCCGTTTTCAAACGGATACGGTGATCACAGTGCCTAAGTAGCGGTAAGGCAGTAGGGTCTTGAAAGATATCCTCAAATTCTGTAAGTAAGTGAGATAACTGGCATGTATTTGTGGACTGGACTTGGGCAACCTGTAGTGCGCAGGTGAGTGGTGCTTGTGTGCCATGCAATATAATCTGATGTTGGTCCTCTATAAAAGACATGGTCAGAGCTTGGAAATCCCATAGTATTGGTCCCAACAATTGTAGCCATTTAATTCCTAGCACCAAATCGAATCCTGATAGTGGAATCACCAGAAAATCTGCAACAAATTTATCCCTCAATATCAAAGTGTGTGGCTAGTGATATGCCTACACTAGTAATTTTAGCCCCATTGGCTACTGATACAGAAAGACCATTCTGTTGCTGTACTACTAACCCAAGTTGTTATGCCGCCTGCTGATTGATGAAATTATTTGTACTACCCGAGTCAACTAAAGCTAGTAACTGTAAATGATGTAATTGGGCTTTAACCTGCATTGTGCTTGCACTGCGTAGACCAGTCATAGCATGAAGGGAAATCTCTGGATCTTCGTGGTCAGTTTCCACAATTTCTTCCTCTTGTGGTATTTCGTCTCCATCCTCCCACAGACATATACTGAATAATCGTTTGCAGTGGTGACCGAAAACATACTGTTCATCACAATTAAAACAGAGGCCCTTGGCCTTTCTCTGCTCCATTTCCTGTCTAGTAAATTTTTTGAAGTAAGGAGAAGGTGGAGCTGAATTAGAGATGTCTGGGCGTGGGGCTGCACTGTCTCTAAATCTTGGAGGTCCATAGGAATGGTTTGGTGCAAAGGCATTGTGCCTTCCTGGCCAAGCTGGTTTTCTGACCAGTGACTCCTTTATATCACGCTGCTTGTGCTCAATTGCTCTGGCTAAATTCATAGCGTGGTCTAAATCTGTAGGAGCATGTAATTCAACTTCTAAACGCAGAGCTTCTGTCAAACCAGCAGTAAAAATATGAACATATTGTGTGTGGCTAACAAACTGGTTTGCTCGGGCGAACCTTTCCTGGAAGGTCTTTTGGTACACCTCTAGTGTTCCAGTTTGTTTGTAATTGATTAATTCGCCCAATGGATTGCTACTAGCAGGAGGACCAAATCTCATCAAGCAAGACTGTCTAAAAGTTGCCCAATCCTGAACCACTTGGTCATTTCGGAATTGGTGGTACCATAGAAGCGCTTCATCGAGCATGTGGTAGGCGGCCAAATACACTTTCTCATCCGCAGGTGTTTTTTGATGGTAAAAGAACTGATCACACTTGGCTAACCAAATCAAAGGGTCCTTAGACCCATCATACGTAGGAAAGTCAAGTTTTAAATACCTGGGCACAGTGTTTGGTCCTTAAACGGCAGGCCCCAGATGGGAATGGTGTTGACGCATTGGTGGGTGGAATGGATGGGGTTCGGCCGGTGGAGAGTAGGCAGTTGGAGGTTGGGCTTGTGTATCATGGTACTCTTGTCGCCAGAGGAGAGCTTGGATGGCAGCATCCATTGATTTTATTGCCTCACGCAAATCAGAGGTTGTTTGATGCACCTCTTCTAGGGCATGAGCCTGGTTATCTGTCCTTTGCCTATTATCTTCCACTAACTGTCTCAAATCGTCAGGGGAAGAGGAATCCCCAAGGGTGGACCTTTCTGATACCAAGATGTTAGGTTCTTCCCTTGCCATGGATCGAGTCACCCTTCTTTCCTCTCTTCCCTCCATGGTTGATCTTGACGTTGGAAGAGAAACCTTGTTTCTTGAACGAGTAATGGTGGAACTCCATTTAGAATGAAGGAGCTTTGGAGGAAGCTCAACCTTGGACCACAAAGGGGGAATCCGACCTAGACCTCTGAGAGAAAATCTGACCTGTTTAATCTAATTTTCTCAATACTTGCCTCTCTTTTCCTTCACGTCCCCCTAAATAGGGTTGAGGACGAAAATACAAAGATGACCCATTAGGTCAAGTGGTTCATGCCACATTACACTGAACCAACCCAAATTAAACCAACCAAATAAAGTAAACCAAACTGAATTGAAATTACATGAAAAGTAAATTGACATAATTTAATTCCTATGCCTATGGATAACTCGTGATGCTATGGAGTCCATAACATCACCCCCCCCCCCCCCCCCTTTGGAGAAAGTGCTTGTCCTCAAGCTCAAAGTATGGGTAGAGGGTGTGAAACGCCGCTAATGGCTCCCATGTCGTGTCACTGGGGTCAGCATCAGCCCATTGCACTAAGATCTCCCAATCACCATGAATACGACGAGTTTCTAATACCTGTGCCGGGGTAGAAAGTATACGTCCCTCATGGAGTGGTGGCAGCGGGGTGTGTAACATGGGCGAATCACCGTGGAAGGCCTTTAATTGTGAGACATGAAAGACGTTGTGAATTCTGGCCTCTGGCGGAAGCTGCAATCTGTAGGCCACTGTCCCAATGCGGTCCATCACCTGAAAGGGACCGTAATATTTTGGAGAGAGCTTGTGACATTTGGAGGCTGTCAATGACAGCTGCCTGTAGTGTTGGAGACGCAACCAAACATAATCTCAAGGAGAAAAGAAGACTTGCCGGTGCTTCTTGTCATAATATTGTTTCATAGAATTTTGTGCCTTCTGTAGATGAGTGCGCACCTCTGTGATGAATGTGTCTCTTTCAGCCAATGCTTGGTCCAAAGTTGCGACTTTCGAGGCCCCTGGTTCATAGGCTAAAAGACGGAGAGGTTCTCTACCATATACCACCTTGAATGGGGTTGTGCCGAGAGCACTGTGGTAGGAGGTGTTGTAACAGAACTCAGCCCAGGCGAGCCACTTAACCCACCTCTTACGTGAGTCCCCCACGAAACAGCAGAGATACATTTCAATGGTTTTGTTGACGACCTCTGTCTAACCATCAGTCTGTGGATGGTAGGCTGAAGAAAAGGCTAACGTTGTTCCTTGTAACTTGAAGAGTTCTTTCCAGAAGGTACTTGTAAAGATTGCATCCCTATCACCGGTAATTGAATTAGGCATCGCATGTAATCGTACAATGTTATCCATAAAAATTTGAGCTACCTGCGTTGCAGTGTAAGGATGTGCCAGAGGAATGAACTGCCCATATTTAGAGAAACGATCCACCACTACCAAGATAACAGATTTACCTGACGACGGGGAAGTCCATCTATGATGTCCATAGAAATATCACACCAGACTTGTGACGGAAGCTGAAGTGGTTGGAGCAACCCCACTGGACTTAATGTTTCAGCTTTATTCCGTTGACAAGTCTGACAAGCCGCCACATAATCAGCTATACTGTGCTTCATGCCCCTCCAATAAAATTCCCTACTGACTCGAAAATATGTTTTCCTTCGGCCCTCATGTGTACTGTCATGGAAGGAGGCCAAAATGTTGTTAATCAGAGGGGATGTGTGGTGTAGAAAAATTCTGTTGTTGTAGAGGACGAGATTGTCCTGAACCGTCCAATGTGGTGCCGCTGTGCCCTGCTGGATATCCTTGCATAAGGAGATAATATCTGGGTACTGTTGTGCCTCTGTTAAGCACCTAGCCAATACTACCCAAAAGACCGGCCAGTTAGGAGCGGAAGACATAGGTACTTAACCCCTGACTATAACTGTACCCCGCCCTTCCCCGAGCCGACGACCGCGGAGGCTACCACAACAGAGCAACTGGAGCTGGGTCGAACCTGGGTCAGTCCAGGTGCGTGACCACCCCCATCCATTGAGGGGGCGCCGGGATTCGAAGTCGGGACGCAGCGCTAGCTCTGATACCAAATGTTAAGCACCTAGCCAATACGACCCAAAAGCCCAGCTAGTTAGGAGCGGAAGACATAGGTACTTAACCCCCGGACCATAACAGCCTCTTCCTGTATAGAATCCAACAAGAGAGCTCTGGGCTGACTGATGGCGTTTAGTTACGGCTTAGGAACGTCCCGACGAGATAAGGCATCAACCCCTACATTCAAACTTCCCGGTTTATACTCGACAGAAAAGTCAAACCCCATAAGCTTACTTAACCAATGCTGTTGTGGTGAAGTAGTGAGACGCTGCTCAAGAAGATACTTGAGGCTGCAATGATCAGTGCGAATCAAAAAACAACGTCCCCAAAGATAAGGGCACCAATGTTGTATAGCTTTCGCCAATCCAATCAATTCCCTCTCATAAGCTGCCAACTTGTGGTGGTGTTGGCCCAGTTGATGGCTAAAATAAGCAATCGGGTGGCCCTGTTGGTGCAACACTGCGCCAACACCGCCCCCTGAAGCATCACATTCCACTACAAAGGACTCCTCAAAGTCGAGGAGCTACAAAACTGGGGCTCATGATAACGTGTCTTTCAATTGCTGAAAGGAATGAGCTGCTGTCTCTGACCAGGTAAAAGCATTTTTCTTGAGGAGATTGTTGAGCGGAGCTGCAAGCTGGCCATAGCTACGAATAAATTTTCTATAATATCCATCTAGGCCCAGAAATCCTGTTAAGGCTGTAATAGATGTAGGAATAGGCCAATCTGTGACCGCTTGTATCTTACTCTGGTCTACCTTCACCCCTGATGCTGAAATAACGTGACCCAAATATGCCACTTCTGATGTGCCCATAGAACATTTTGACCGATTTAAAACCAAATGATGTGAACGTATAAGAGAAAATACCTGGTGAAGGTGCTGAAGATGTTCTTCCCAACTGTTGCTATAGACCAAAATATCGTCGAAAAAGACCAATACATATTTTCGCAAGAGAGGGGAAAATACCTCATTCATGAGGGCCTGGAAGGTGGAAGGTGCATTTGATAGACCAAATGGCATTACGAGGAATTCAAAATGGTCGTGATGCGTGCGGAACGATGTTTTCTCCACATCTGATGGATGAACTCGGATTTGATGATAGCCGGATTTCAAATCGAGTTTAGTAAATATAGTAGCAACATGTACCTCATCTAACAGTTCGTCCACCACTGGATTAGGATATTTATCTTTAATTATATGGGCATTGACTTGTCGGTAATCCACACAGAACCTCCATGACTTATCATGCTTGCGGACTAGTAATACCGGTGAAGAAAAAGGAGACCTGCTTGGCTGAATAATACCCTGTGCTAACATCTGCTGGCACTGCCTTTCAATCTCATCCTTCTATAAGTGGGGGTAACGATACGGACGTACCACTACCGGCTCGGTCCTCGGTTTCAAACGGATACGGTGATCACAGTGCCTAAGTGGTGGTAAGGCAGTAGGGTCTTGAAAGATATCCTCAAATTCTGTAAGTAAGTGAGATAACTGGCATGTATTTGTGGACTGGACCTGGGCAACCTATAGTGCGTAGGTGAGTGGTGCATGTCTGCCATGCAATATAATCTGATGTTGGTCCTCTATAAAAGACATGGTCAGAGCTTGGAAATCCCATAGTATTGGTCCCAACAATTGTAGCCATTTAATTCCTAGCACCAAATCGAATCCTGATAGTGGAATCACCAGAAAATCTGCAACAAATTTATCCCTCAATATCAAAGTGTGTGGCTAGTGATATGCCTACACTAGTAATTTTAGCCCCATTGGCTACTGATACAGAAAGACCATTTTGTTGCTATACTACTAACCCAAGTTGTTATGCCGCCTGCTGACTGATGAAATTATGTGTACTACCCGAGTCAACTAAAGCCAGTAACTGTAAATGATGTAATTGGGCTTTAACCTGCATTGTGCTTGCACTGCGTAGACCAGTCATAACATGAAGGGAAATCTCTAGATCTTCGTGGTCAGTTTCCACAATTTCTTCCTCTTGTGGTATTTCGTCTCCTTCCTCCCACAGACATATACTGAATAATCGTTTGCAATGGTGACCGAAAACATATTGTTCATCACAATTAATATAGAGGCCCTTGGCCTTTCTGTGCTCCATTTCCTGTCTAGTAAGTTTTTTGAAGTAAGGAGAAGGTGGAGCTGAATTAGAGATGTTTGGGCGTGGGGCTGCACTGTCTCTAAATCTTGGAGGTCCATAGGAATGGTTTGGCGCAGAGGCATTGTGCCTTCCTGGCCAAGCTAGTTTTCTGACCAGTGATTCCTTTAGAACACGCTGCTTGTGTTCAATTGCTCTGGCTAAATTCATAGCGTGGTCTAAATCTGTAGGAGCATGTAATTCAACTTCTAAACGTAAAGCTTCTATCAAACCAGCAATAAAAATATGAACATACTGTGTGTGGCTAACAAACTGGTTTGCTCGGGCTAACCTTTCCTGGAAGGTCTTTTGGTACACCTCTAGTGTTCCAGTTTGTTTGTAATTGATTAATTCGCCCAATGGATTGCTACTAGCAGAAGGACCAAATCTCATCATGCAAGATTGTCTAAAAGTTGCCCAATCCTGAACCACTTAGTCATTTCAGAATTGGTGGTACCATAGAAGTGCTTCATCGAGCATGTGGTAGGCGGCCAAATACACTTTCTCATCCGTAGGTGTTTTTTTATGGTAAAAGAACTGATCACACTTGGCTAACCAAATCGAAGGGTCCTTAGACCCATCATACGTAGGAAAGTCAAGTTTTAAATACCTGGGCACAGTGTTTGGTCCTTGAACAGTAGGCCCCAGATGGGAATGGTGTTGACGCATTGGTGGGTGGAATGGATGGTGTTCGGCCGGTGGAGAGTAGGCAGCTGGAGGTTGGGCTCGTGTATCATGGTCCTCTTGTCGCCGGAGGAGAGCTTGGATGGCAGCATCCATCGATTTTATTGCCTCATGCAAATCAGAGGTTGTTTGATGCACCTCTTCTAGGGCATGAGGCTGGTTATCTGTCCTTTGCCTATTATCTTCCACTAATTGTCTCAAATCGTCAGGGAAAGAGGAATCCCCAAGGGTGGACCTTTCTGATACCAAGATGTTAGGTTCTTCCCTTGCCATGGATCGAGTCACCCTTCTTTCCTCTCTTCCCTCCATGGTTGATCTTGATGTTGGAAGAGAAACCTTGTTTCTTGAACGAGTAATGGTGGAACTCAATTTAGAATGAAGGAGCTTTGGAGGAAGCTCAACCTTGGACCTCAAAAGGAGAATCCGACCTAGACCTCTGAGGGAGAATCTGACCTGTTTAATCTAATTTTCTCAATACTTGCCTCTCTTTTCCTTCACGTCCCCCTAAATAGGGTTGAGGACGAAAATACAAAGATGACCCATTAGGTCAAGTGGTTCACGCCACATTACACTGAACCAACCCAAATTAAACCAAACCAAATAAAGTAAACCAAACCGAATTGAAATTACATGAAAAGTAAATTGACATAATTTAATTCCTATGCCTATGCATAACTCGTGATGCTATGGAGTCCATAACATCGAGGCCTAAGGTAGAGCTCCTTTGAAGCTCAAGCTCTCTTCACACTCACATTCTTTTCCCTCACCAAACTCGCCAGCAACGCACACCTCTCTATTTGTCCTTCTCTCTAAACTCACTAGCAGGTATAGGACAAGCTCTTTCTCTCTTGAGCCCTTTCACGGTGACTCTCCCCTGCTGCATACGCCCTTGCCTCCACTCCATGAATGGTATACTCTTCCTTGCCCGTCTCAGGTCTTGTAGGCTCGCCGCATCCAAGACTCATTAGAGCTGCTCATCCAGTGGTCTGACGCAGCATTGCTTCCAGCCTCATCGGAACCCCTCCAGCAGTTTCAAACCCTTTACCCCACCTTTGAGCTTGCGGACAAGCTCTTTCTATAAGGGGGGTGTTGTGGACTTCATAGCATTAAGAGTAGCGGATAGACATAGAGGGTGATTGGTGTAATTTTGCTGAAAACTCATGTCTTTTAACGTTAGCTGTCTAAGGCATGCCCTGGTTTTATAAGGGGCGTGAAATGGAATGAAGAAGAAACCATTTTCAGTAGATTAATTGGATCAGGTTGTTAGGTTCTTCCCTTGCCATGGATCGAGTCACCCTTCTTTCCTCTCTTCCCTCCATGGTTGATCTTGACGTTGGAAGAGAAACCTTGTTTCTTGAACGAGTAATGGTGGAACTCAATTTAGAATGAAGGAGCTTTGGAGGAAGCTCAACCTTGGACCTCAAAGGGAGAATCCGACCTTGACCTCTGAGGGAGAATCAGACCTGTAAAATATAATTTTCTCAATACCTGCCTCTCTTTTCCTTCACATCCTCCTAAATAGCGTTGAGGACGAAAATACAAAGATGACCCATTAGGTCAAGTGGTTCACGCCACATTACACTGAACCAACCCAAATTAAACCAAACCAAATAAAGTAAACCAAACCGAATTGAAATTACATAAAAATTAAATTGACATAATTTAATTCCTATGCCTATGGATAACTCGTGATGCTATGGAGTCCATACCATCACCCCCCCCCCCTTTGGAGAAAGAGCTTGTCCTCAAGTTCAAAGTAGGGGTAGAGGGTGTGAAACGCCACTAATGGCTCCCATGTCGTGTCATTGGGGTCAGCATCAGCCCATTGCACTAAGATCTCTCAATCACCATGAATACGACGAGTTTCTAATACCTGTGCCGGGGTAGAAAGTACGTCCCTCATAGAGTGGTGGCAGCGGGGTGTGTAACATGGGCGAATCACCGTGGAAGGCCTTTAATTGTGAGACATGAAAGACGTTGTGAATTCTGGCGTCTGGCGGAAGCTGCAATCTGTAGGCCACTGTCCCAATGCGGTCCATCACCTGAAAGGGACCGTAATATTTTGGAGAGAGCTTGTGACGTTTGGAGGCTGTCAATGACAGCTGCCTGTAGTGTTGGAGACGCAACCAAACATAATCTCCAGGAGAAAAGAAGACTTGCCGGTGCTTCTTGTCATAATATTGTTTCATAGAATTTTGTGCCTTCTGTAGATGAGTGCGCACCTCTGTGATGAATGTGTCTCTTTCAGCCAATGCTTGGTCCAAAGTTGCGACTTTCGAGGCCCCTGGTTCATAGGCTAAAAGACGGAGAGGTTCTCTACCATATACCACCTTGAATGGGGTTGTGCTGAGAGCACTGTGGTAGGAGGTGTTGTAACAGAACTCAGCCCAGGCGAGCCACTTAACCCACCTCTTACGTGAGTCCCCCACGAAACAGCAGAGATACATTTCAATGGTTTTGTTGACGACCTCTGTCTGACCATCAGTCTGTGGATGGTAGGCTGAAGAAAAGGCTAACGTTGTACCTTGTAACTTGAAGAGTTCTTTCCAGAAGGTACATGTAAAGATTGCATCCCTATCACTGGTAATTGAATTAGGCATCGCATGTAATCGTACAATGTTATCCATAAAAATTTGAGCTACCCGCGTTGCAGTGTAAGGATGTGCCAGAGGAATGAAATGCCCATATTTAGAGAAACGATCCACCACTACCAGGATAACAGATTTACCTGACGAAGAGGGAAGTCCATCTATGATGTCCATAGAAATATCACACCAGACCTGTGACGGAAGCTGAAGTGGTTGGAGCAACCCCGCTGGACTTAATGTTTCAGCTTTATTCCGTTGACTAGTCTGACAAGCCGCCACATAATCAGCTATACTGCGCTTCATGCCCCTCCAATAAAATTCCCTACTGATTCGAAAATATGTTTTCCTTCGGCCCTCATGTGTACTGTCATGGAAGGAGGCCAAAATGCTACTAATCAGAGGGGATGTGTGGTGTAGAAAAATGTTGTTATTGTAGAGGACGAGATTGTCCTGAATCGTCCAATGTGGTGCCGCTGTGCCCTGCTGGATATCCTTGCATAAGGAGATAATATCTGGGTACTGTTGTGCCTCTGTTAAGCACCTAGCCAATACTACCCAAAAGACCGGCCTGTTAGGAGCGGAAGACATAGGTACTTAACCCCCGGACAATAACAGTACCCCGCCCTTCCCCGAGCCGACGACCGCGGAGGCTACCACAACAGAGCAACCGGAGCTGGGTCAAACCCGGGTCAGTCCAGGCGCGTGACCACCCGCATCCATTTAGGGTCCGCCGGGATTTGAAGTCGGGATGCAGTGCTAGCTCTGATACCAAATGTTAAGCACCTAGCCAATACTACCCAAAAGCCCGGCCTGTTAGGAGCGGAAGACATAGGTACTTAACCCTCGGACCATAACAGCCTCTTCCTGTATAGAATCCAACAAGAGAGCTCTGGGCTGACTGATGGCGTTTAATTACAGCTCAGGAACGTCCCGACGAGATAAGGCATCAACCCCTACATTCAAACTTCCCGGTTTATACTCGACAGAAAAGTCAAACCCCATAAGCTTACTTAACCAATGTTGTTGTGGTGAAGTAGTGAGACGCTGCTCAAGAAGATACTTGAGGCTGTAATGATCAGTGCGAATTAAAAAACAACGTCCCCAAAGATAAGGGCGCCAATGCTGTATAGCTTTCGCCAATCCAATCAATTCCCTCTCATAAGCTGCCAACTTGTGGTGGTGTTGGCCCAGTTGACGGCTAAAATAAGCAATCGGGTGGCCCTGTTGGTGCAACACTACACCAACACCGCCCCCTGAAGCATCACATTCCACTACAAAGGACTCCTCAAAGTCGGGGAGCTGCAAAACTGGGGCTGATGATAAGGTGTCTTTCAATTGCTGAAAAGAATGAGCTACTGTCTCTGACCAGGTAAAAGCATTTTTCTTAAGGAGATTGTTGAGCGGAGCTGCAAGCTGGCCATAGCTACAAATAAATTTTCTATAATATCCAGCTAGGCCCAAAAATCCTGTTAAGGCTGTAATAGATGTAGGAATAGGCCAATCTGTGACCGCTTGTATCTTACTCTGGTCTACCTTCACCCCTGATGCTGAAATAACGTGACCCAAATATGCCACTTCTGATGTGCCCATAGAACATTTTGACCGATTTAAAACCAAATGATGTGAAATTATAAGAGAAAATACCTGGTGAAGGTGCTGAAGATGTTCTTCCCAACTGTTGCTATAGACCAAAATATCGTCGAAAAAGACCAATACATATTTTTGCAAGAGAGGGGAAAATACCTCATTCATGAGGGCCTGGAAGGTGGAGGTGCATTCGATAGACCAAATGGCATTACGAGGAATTCAAAATGGTCGTGATGCGTGCAGAATGCTGTTTTCTCCACATCTGATGGATGAACTCGGATTTGATGATAGCCAGATTTCAAATCGAGTTTAGTAAATATAGTAGCTCCATGTACCTCATCTAACAGTTTGTCCACCACTGGAATAGGAAATTTATCTTTAATTATATGGGCATTGACTTGTCGGTAATCCACACAGAACCTCCATGACTTATCATGCTTGCGGACTAGTAATACCGGTGTTGAAAAAGGAGACCGGCTGGGCTGAATAATACCCTGTGCTAACATCTGCTGGCACTGCCTTTCAATCTCATCCTTCTGTAAGTGAGGGTAACGATACGGACGTACCACTACCGGCTCGGTCCCCGTTTTCAAACGGATACGGTGATCACAGTGCCTAAGTGGCAGTAAGGCAGTAGGGTCTTGAAAGATATCCTCAAATTTTGTAAGTAAGTGAGATAACTGGCATGTATTTTTGGACTGGACTTGGGCAACCTGTAGTGCACAGGTGAGTGGTGCTTGTGTGCCATGCAATATAATCTGATGTTGGTCCTCTATAAAAGACATGGTCAGAGCTTGGAAATCCCATAGTATTGGTCCCAACAATTGTAGCCATTTAATTCCTAGGACCAAATCGAATCCTGATAGTGGAATCACCAGAAAATCTGCAACAAATTTATCCCTCAATATCAAAGTGCGTGGCTAGTGATATGCCTACACTAGTAATTTTAGCCCCATTGGCTACTGATACAGAAAGACCATTCTGTTGTTGTACTACTAACCCAAGTTGTTTTGCCGCCTGCTGATTGATGAAATTATTTGTACTACCCGAGTCAACTAAAGCCAGTAACTGTAAATGATGTAATTGGGCTTTAACCTGCATCGTGCTTGCACTGCGTAGACCAGTCATAGCATGAAGGGAAATCTCTGGATCTTCGTGGTCAGTTTCCACAATTTCTTCCTCTTGTGGTATTTCGTCTCCATCCTCCCACAGACATATACTGAATAATCGTTTGCAGTGGTGACCAAAAACATACTGTTCCTCACAATTAAAACAGAGGCCCTTGGCCTTTCTCTGCTCCATTTCCTGTCTAGTAAGTTTTTTGAAGTAAGGAGAAGGTGGAGCTGAATTAGAGATGTTTGGGCATGGGGCTGCACTGTCTCTAAATCTTGGAGGTCCATAGGAATGGTTTGGCGCAGAGGCATTGTGCCTTCCTGGCCAAGCTAGTTTTCTGACAAGTGACTCCTTTAGAACATGCTGCTTGTCCTCAAAATCTCTGGCTAAATTCATAGCGTGGTCTAAATCTGTAGGAGCATGTAATTCAACTTCTAAACGCAGAGCTTCTGTCAAACCAGCAGTAAAAATATGAACATACTGTGTGTGGCTAACAAACTGGTTTGCTCGGGCTAACCTTTCCTAGAAGGTCTTTTGGTACACCTCTAGTGTTCCAGTTCGTTTGTAATTGATTAATTCGCCCAATGGATTGCTACTAGCAGGAGGACCAAATCTCATCATGCAAGACTATCTAAAAGTTGCCCAATCCTGAACCACTTGGTCATTTCGGAATTGGTGGCACCATAGAAGTGCTTCATCGAGCATGTGGTAGACGGCCAAATACACTTTCTCATCCGCATGTGTATTTTTATGGTAAAAGAACTGATCACACTTGGCTAACCAAATCAAAGGGTCCTTAGACCCATCATACGTAGGAAAGTCAAGTTTTAAATACCTGGGCATAGTGTTTGGTCCTTGAAAGGCAGGCCCCAGATGGGAATGGTGTTGACGCATTGGTGGTTGTGGGGGAGGTGGTGGGTGGAATGGATGGTGTTCGGCCGGTGGAGAGTAGGCAGCTGGAGGTTGGGCTCGTGTATCATGGTCCTCTTGTCTCCGGAGGAGAGCTTGGATGGCAGCATCCATTGATTTTATTGCCTCACGCAAATCAGAGGTTGTTTGACGCACCTCTTCCAGGGCATGAGCCTGGTTATCTGTCCTTTGCCTATTATCTTCTACTAACTGTCTCAAATCGTCATGGGAAGAGGAATCCCCAAGGGTGGACCTTTCTGTTACCAAGATGTTAGGTTCGTCCCTTGCCATGGATCGAGTCACCCTTCTTTCCACTCTTCCCTCCATGGTTGATCTTGACGTTGGAAGAGAAACCTTGTTTCTTGAACAAGTAATGGTGGAACTCAATTTAGAATGAAGGAGCTTTGGAGGAAGCTCAACCTTGGACCTCAAAGGGAGAATCCGACCTTGACCTCTGAGGGAGAATCAGACCTGTAAAATATAATTTTCTCAATACCTGCCTCTCTTTTCCTTCACGTCCCCCTAAATAGGGTTGAGCACGAAAATACAAAGATGACCCATTAGGTCAAGTGGTTCACGCCACATTACACTGAACCAACCCAAATTAAACCAAACCAAATAAAGTAAACCAAACCGAATTGAAATTACATGAAAATTAAATTGACATAATTTAATTCCTATGCCTATGGATAACTCGTGATGCTATGGAGTCCATAACACAAGTTCTCTCCTAAATCGAGGCCTAAGGTAGAGCTCCTTTGAAGCTCATGCTCTCTTCACGGTCACATTCTTTTCCCTCACCAAACTCGCCAACAACGCACACCTCTCTATTTGTCCTTCTCTCTGAACTCACCAGCAGCTATAGGACATTCAAAGAGACGCTCAACACTTCCTTCATCTTCTTCAACACTAGAATCAAGAGGAGAACGTCAGGTAACTCGATCCATGGCTAGAGAACCCATCAGATTTGCAGTATGATCTAGAAATAGAGAGAACTTTGCGCAGGTTAAGGAGAGACGCTCAGAGGAAATCTGAAGAGAACGGTCTAGCTCTTGATTCCCAATTTGATAGTGAACCTGATTTAGTGGAGGCGGAAGTCATGGCTAGAAATCGAACTTTGAAAGAGCTTGCGGCCCCAGATTTGAATCAACATTCCTTATGCCTAATGTTCCCCACTTTAGATGCTACTAGAACATTTGAATTAAAATTTGGACTAATACATCTCTTGCCCACTTTTCATGGTCTTGCAGATGAAGATCCTCACAAGCATCTAAAGGAGTTTCATGTGGTATGCACGAGTATGAAACCCATGGGGGGTGACTGAAGAGCAAATTAAATTACGAGCCTTTAAATTTTCTTTGAAGGATTCAGGTAAGGATTGGCTCTATTATCTACCCTCTGGGAGTATTACCACATGGAATGTGATGAAGAGATTGTTTTTGGAGAAATATTTCCCAGCTTCAAGGGCGGCCAACATTCGGAAAGAAATTTATGGCGTAAGGCAGCATAACGGAGAGTCCCTACACGAATATTAGGAATGTTTCAAGAAATTATGTGCAAACTATCCACATCATCAAATTAGCTAGCAACTTCTTATCCAGTATTTCTATGAGGGCCTTCTACTCACTGATAGGAGTATGATTGAAGCTACTGGTGGAGGAGCTTTGGTGGATAAAAGTCCCGAGGCCGCGAGAAACTTGATTGCAAATATGGCGGCCAATTCTCAACAATTCGGCACTAGGCTTGACCTTCCATCTAAGAATGTTAATGAGGTAAATATTTCCTCCATTGAACAACAAATTGTAAGTCTAACTTCTCTTGTTCGTCAAATGGCTGTAGGTAATATGCAAACAGAGAAGGCTTGTGGGATTTGTTTAGTAGTAGGGCATCCAACTGATATGTGCCTAACTCTTCAAGAGGAGCCCACTGAGCAAGTGAATGCGGCGGGTGGTTTTCCTGGACAACCGCAAAGGAAGTATGATCCCTATTCGAACACTTATAACATGGGATGGATGGATCATCCCAACCTTAGCTATGGGAATCCACAAGTTAATCAGCTTGCGACTCAAAATCACCCAAGTTACCAGCAATATAGGCAGCCATATCCCCCTAGACAACAACCGGGCCAAAATTCCAATTCTGGTATGTCTTCAGAAGATATTGCTAAATATCTTGCGACTAATAATTTGAAATTTCAACAGAAGACATGGGCCAGTATTCAAAGTAAGGACAATCAGATGGTTCAGATGGCAATCACAATTAGTCGGATAGAGGCACAAATTTCGGGGAAATTACCCTCTCAAACGGTAGTAAATCCAAGAGAAAATGCAAGTGCAATCTTTTTGAGAAGTGGTAAAGAGGTTGAGATCCCGGTAAAGGCAACCCCTGCATCATTGGAGCAAGTAAAGGAGAAAAATATCATTGCAGACATGAATGTTCCCAATGATGATGACGTACCTAAGCGTAAGTTTCCACCTCTTTCTGACTATAAACTCATTCCTCCTTTTCCTTAGGCTTGGGCAGATCCTAAAAAATATGAGCAAAATAAAGATTTATATGAGACTTTTCGTAGATGCGAGGTAAATGTTCCATTTTTAGATGTTGTTAAACAAGTGCCTCGTTATGCTAAATTCCTGAAAGAACTGCGCACAATTAAAAGGAAACAAAAACTTAAAGGATGTGAGAAGGTGAGAGTAGGGGAGAATGTTTCTGCAATTATTCAAAGAATCTAGGTGTGTTTACTATCCCTTGCACGTTAGGTAACATCGGATTTGAGAAGGCCATGATAGATTTAGGATCTTCGACTAATGTCATGCCATATTCTATATATGCTTCTTTGAAACTTGGACCTTTGAATAAAGCTGGTGGTTTGATTCAATTGCATGATAAATCTAATGCCTATCCTAAGGGTGTAGTGGAGGATGTTCTTGTGCAAGTTAATGATTTGATTTTCCCTACTGATTTCTATGTGCTTGATATGGAAAATGGTGACCAAATTGCTCCTATTTTGTTAGGTAGACCATTCTTAAAGGCATCCAAGACTAAGAAAGATGTTCATAGTGGCACACTTACCATGAAATTTGATGGTGAAATTGTTAAGTTTGACATTTATGATGCCACGAAATATCCTGGTGATGATAATCCTATTTATTCTATTGATGTGATTGATTCTTTCGCACAGGAAATTTTTGAACTTGATGAAAAAGATGAATTAGAAGTTGCTATTAGTAAGCATCTTGAGAAAGAGAATGAGGAGTTAGCCTTGAGTTCTGATTTGCAGAAAACTGTTACAACATTGAATGATATTCCACTGTTTTAGCAGTTAGGTAACGTTCTTTATATGGCATTACCAATTTCTAATGAGAGGCCTTTAACCTCTATATTGCAGGCTCCCACTCTAGATTTAAAGCATCTCCACAGTCACCTCAGGTACGTGTTCCTTGGAGATGGAGGAACGTTACCAGTGATCATCTTCAGTAAACTTAGTGCACCACAAGAAGAAAAGCATGTGCAGGATGAACTTCATTTGCAGGAAATGTTCCCTGATGTGAAATTACTCTCCGCAAGTGTGACATTACCTTGGTATGCGAATATTGTTGGTATGCGAATATTGTAAATTATTTGGTTACTAATATGTTACCTCCTGGTTTTTCTAGGGGTCAAAGAGATAAGGTCAAGAGTGATGTGAAATACTATATGTGGGATGACCCATAATTACAGAAGCATTGAGTCGAGCCAATGACAATAAACAAAGGCGCTGCTTGGGAGGCAACCCAAGGGGGGTTCGTTCCTTTTTCTCTTTATTTTCGCATTTATATTTTGGTTATTTGTGCCCTCTCTTTGAATTTCACCTTACATTAGGGACAATGTAAGTTCTAAAGTGTGGGGGAGGGGATTTAGGTTGTGTTCCAATTTTGTTTAAAAAAAAATTCAAAAATAACATTTCTTTGTTTTTGTGGTTTTTAATGATTTCTTGGTTGTGTATGTCATGAGCAAGATTAAATTAGGCTCTTGAAATATTCATAACACGATTGAATAAGTAATCTTCCAACTGAGAATGAATTAGTCTAGTTATTTTCTTTGAGGATGGTAGTGACTAAATTTGGTAGACAAAAGCCGATGAGATTTTGAGCCTTTAGAATGACAGATCCATATCAGTCTCACTATTTTCTTTCATGAGAGATATTCTTCCATAGATTTGTTTCTTTAGAACTTTCCTTGATTCTCTTTGAGGTCACATTGACCCATGCATGCATGAACATGATTAAGGCCCTCTTTGTTATAAACTACATAAGCCAAATAGCCTACCTTGTAATTAACTATTTTCCTTTTGTGGAACCCCTTTGAGCTTTATAGTTTTTTGTGTGAACCCACGTTACAAGCTTTAAACCTGAAAAAAATAAAAACTTTTACCCAAGCCGAAGAGCTAGTGAAGCATTGTTCATCACTATGGTTCGTGTGGGTGCGAAAGAAATAAGTGTGGTGGTGTCTGGATTTGTGGTATGGCAATGAGAGATGAAATGGAACATGTTTTCATCCTAAATTCATGAGTTCCATGGTGAGTAAAAAACAAAAAAACAAAAAAAAATGAAGAGAAAAAGAAAAGAAGAAAGGAAGTGATGGAGGGAATGACTTTTAAAGTTACAAACTGTTAGTGTTCATAATTCCTCCTAAAATTCCAAGAAAGAGGTCTATTTATACGAGATAGATACAAATTGAAGAAGATGTTGAGTGGAGTGATTGGTTTTACATGTCTAATATATTCGAGCTTGAGTTGATTCATTTTTGCTCCACTAGTTTCGATGGCTTTTGAGCTACATTCCCAAATATTTCCCACCTTGATCCTAAACCTCATTACAACCCTTGAAAAGTCCTTATAATTTGTGTTATGCATGTGATCTGAGTGGTGGAGAATGAGAAGATATGCAAGCCTATGGTAGATCATTTTTATTGGAATGAATTTGAGAGAAACACATACCCTTCAACCACATGAGAGTAAAGTGTTTATTTTTGTGAGGGTCTACTTATTTAGTTTACTCCATCTTTGAATGAAAATTCTTACTAAGTAATTGTAAGTTGATTAATAATGTTTTTTCATGATATGTTATGAGTTTTGAAGAGCTTGGTTGCTTTTTGTTGTTGGCGTTACAACCTTGGTGTTTTTGGGAAAGTGAATTTGAGTTTTGCCCGAGGACGAGCAAAAGCTGAGTATGGGGGAATTTGATGAGAATGCAAAATGTCATATTTTTATCTCTTAATTATTAGGCTTTTATAATTATTTTGTGCCTAAATATACTCATTATTTTTATATTTTTATTTAGGATGCGAATGGAAGCGTTAAGTGCAAAACGAAGTTAATGGGGCTATTCTGGACAGTTTCGACATTGATTTGTAATCTGGGAATAACTATCTCATCTGATCTCGGATGGAGATGATTCAAGATGATATAGAATTATAATAAACCGTTCTATAACTTTTATGTTTTTCATTTTGAGCAATACGGGCTATATCTAGGTTAAAACCGGTCTTGAAGTCGCGGCACGTGCATTGTGACCCAAACCGGATGCACGAAAAGAAAAACCCTAAATGGGGAGAAAGGGGAGGATTAAAAGGAAAAAAAGAAGTTTGGCACCCCAGACCTTATTTTCTCTTCTCTAGCTTTCCCTCTCTCTTTTCTATAGTTTTTTTCTTCAGATTTCTTCATGGCCTTGCATGGTTAAACTTTCAGACTTGGTTAAGGGAAACTGAAGCCTCGGTATCCATACAACTGTGAGATCTGATTTATTTTCATCATTCAATTGATGTTTTGAGTATCTGATGTTCTTTGTTCATGATTGTCTCTTTTAATATCTAGGAGGCCTACTAGTTTATTACTCGTTGCAATCTACTGCTAGGTTAGATGTCAAATCCTTAATTGTTTGATTTCTCTAACCTGTGAAGCAATTGAGATTTGATGATTTGCTGCATCAAAAATTATTAAATCTTGAGAAGAAAGTTGGACTAAATTAAATGCAGCCGCTTGTGCTTGTGTTGTTTAGCTTCATCGATCTCTCTAATTCTTAAGGTTGCTGCTAGATCAAACCTTTAGCGCTTGTCTTGGGTTGTTTAGCAGTTAGGGTTAATTGGTTCACTTGTTTTCTAATTAACTACAAAAGGAGAGATAGGAAGATAGTTCCAACGATGAATATTCAAGTGTGAATTGATATATGCTTGCATCGATGATCATTTGTGGAATTCCGATGGTGGATGTTAACTTAGACCAAGGTTTGTTCTCTTGATTGATTTCGATTCTTTTAATTTGAATTGTTTCTAAGTTATTTTTTTAAAAGTGTTTTCATTATACTCAAACCCCCCATCCTTGTTCATGGAGCATAAAAGTAGACTAATCACTCTTTGTGGGATCGATCCTTATTCCCACTACTAAATATATTTTTAGGAGTATAGGTTTTATTTTTGGTTGCCTACGACTGCACACCAGAGCCCAACATCCAGCATGAGTCAAAGTCTATTATTCATCCAAAAGGTGTTTTGTTTAACTACCCTGAGAAAGTGGGTAGACTTTGTGTCCCACAGTTGGACTACTTTTCTGCTTTTGAAATTGAGCGGAGAATATTTCAGACTATGACCATTTGACTAGAGTATGAAACTTTGTCATATGGCTAGGAATGATTTTTATCTCTCGTCATTATTATGCCTACTAGGTCTCTTGACAAGAACAAAGAGATCTCAAGCTTGAGGGGGAGTGTTGGAAGATATGATGAACTGCTATTTTATATGGAAAGATCCTATACACCATTTGCAGTAAGTTGGGCGTTTGTGATGTTCTCTCTCCCCTCAACTTGAGGGGGAGTGTAGGAAGATGGGCTAAAGCCCACATGACCAGGGATGGCCTACACGTCCAAGAGAGGTGTGTTAGAAGATGGGGCAAAGACAACATGAGCAAGGAAGGCCCACATGTCCAAGAGAGGTGGAAGATGGGCTCAAACCCACAAACCAAGGAGGCCCACATGTGCAAGAGAGGTGGCATGATGGTAAATAAAGAGTCATCTCATAAAGATGACACTAATATCCATAACCTCATTCTTCCTTCTATTTTCTCCAAAATATGTCATCTCTTCTTTTCTCCATGATTTAATCCCTGGAGTCTTGGAATCAACACTCTCCATGCATTGACGTGAATTGACTTTCCTTGTCTCCTAAAATTTGAGTTTTTTTAGCCAAATTTGTCTTCTAATCAGAGAGTTTTGGTCAGATTTAATTACTCCATAATGTTCTCATTCAAGGCATGTAGTATCTTACTTCAATGTTGCTTTCAAGTTTTGCATTTTTATTACTTGGTTGTGTATTTTCCTCGTAGTTAACTCCAAAAAATTGTGGTCACTCCAAATAAGGTTATACTTTTTCAATTTTTATTAAGTTCTACCATTGTAGTCTCCCCTAGTTTTCAAAAAACAAAAGCCATTTTGGAAGTGTGAGTGTTGCATAGTCGCCTCCTTCCTGTTAAAGTTGTTTTCCTCTAGCATTACTTCAATTTATTATCTTGTGTGTTTATCACTTCAGAGTAATGCCTAGACCCACTACCCAAAAAATATAGGAGTGTACCCAACATCTAGCTTGAGTCAAATCTTTTGTTCTTCACCCTAGAGGTGATTTGTGTTTGAGCTACCCTTAAAAAGTGAGTAGTCTTTTTGTTGTGCCCTAAAGTTGGTCTTTTTTTTCGCCTTTAAAATTGAACGGAGTGTGTTTGAGACTATAACAATTTTGATTGGTGTAAGGAGCTTTGTCGTATGGCTATGAGTAATTTTCTTCTTCCACATCGTGTTTTGTTCTAGTTGAGTCTTTATGTCCTTTTTATCCCTAGCATGAGGGAGAAAATAGAAGAAGTACTCAAAAGAGGTATTTTGTTCCACATGTTGTGCTAATTCTTATGAGACCAAAATATGTAAGACAGGGGGAGAACAAATGATGAAGATTTAACAACTATGAAAAAAAATAGCAAATGAATATTGAAGACCATGAATGAAGACCAGGAATTTATTTCATTGCAAGCTAAAGTTATAAACTCCAGCTTGAGGGGGAGTGTTGAAGAGCAGTTATGGAAAAGTCTTACATGACTCTCACAATCAGAAGTCTCACACAACTAGAATTAATATGGTGGTGTCTTACAAGAGTTTCACAAGAGGAGGTCTCACAGAAGAGTCTCAGTTAAAGGTGTTTTAGTTATGTTAGTCTTCTATTTATGTTCAATTATTCTAGAACTTATATTTAAGTGTTTAACTTTGGGAGTAATTGGGGTAACGGTAGTTTAATTTTAATTGGATTCTACTTATTTCCTCTATATAAATAGAGGCTCATGTACTCGATTAACGACAATTCAATGAAGTTTTCTCTTTTCCAGAAATTTAGCTCAAAAATAAATACAAAATATATGATTCTTATGGTTGTCTATTTGATGACATTATTATCACATGAAGTGACACTGGGGGGATTCAACATGTGAATAAAGATTTGAATGAGGAATTTCAAGTAAATGACCTAGGGCTACTCAAATATTTCCTAGGTATAAAATTTCTTCAATCTAGTTATGGCATATTTTTGTCTCAAATGAAATATGTTCTTGATCAATTACAAGAAACTAGAATAATGCTTGGGGTGTAAACTTGCTCATACACCAATGGAACCCAATGTTAAGCTTTGTTTTGAATCAAGTGATAATGTTGATGTTAGTAGATTCCCATGGTGGGTGGGGAAATTGATCTATCTCACGGTTCTAAGACCAAATTTCTCTTATTCTATAAGTGTCATTAGTCAATTTATGCATCAGCTTTGACATGCTCATCTTGGAGAGGATTCTCAAGTATTTAAAGAAAAATCCTAGGGAAGGATTGTTACATAAGTGTCATGAGCATACAGATATTGAAGGTTTTGAAATACAGATTGGGCTGGTTCTCTTGATGATAAAAAATTAACTTCAAGTTATTGTACAACCATAGGAGGAAATCCGATCCCATGGAGAAGCAAGAAACAAAGAGTTGTCTTAAGATCAAGTGCTAAGGTAGAATATAGGGCCTTGGCACATACAATAAGTTGATTTATTATGGCTTAAGACCAAGCCCATGTAACTATATTGTGACAATCAGGTGACAATTCACATTGTGGCCAACCCAGTCTTCCATGAAAGAATAAAGCACATTGAGATAGACTGCCATTTTTTTTCAAGAAAAATTAGAAGCTGGTGTCATGTTATGTAGTACATTCCTTCAAAAAATCAACTGGTAGATAATTTTACAAAGGCTATTGCAGCAGGACTCCTCTTGACCACTTGCTCCAAGCTGGGGATATTTGATGTGTTTGCACCAACTTGAGGGGGAGTGTTGAGAAGCATAAGTGACATATCTTTTAATTAAGAAGATGAGAGGCCATACTTGTAATTTTTTGGGACTTTAAATCCCTCTTTTCTTTAAATTGTAGTTGGGTTTCTAAACGTTATCTATAAATAAGAATTAAGAGGGAGAGGCTCAAACCCAATGAGCTCTTCTCATTTATGAAACCCTAAGGACTTCAGCTCTCTATAAGTCTAGTCTTCTCCTTTCTTCTCCTTTCTTCTTCTCTTCTCCTCCTTCCTTCTTACTCTAACCTATTTTATATGATAAACCCTAGAATCTACAAAGGGCTTGACCTAATTGAGGGAGCCACTTCTCCTTGTGGTTTCTCTTCTCTCCTCTCTCTCACTTTGTTTGTCTCACCTTCTTCTTTCACTCTAAACTTTTCTTCTTCTTCTCTCTCTCTAAACTTTTCTTCTTCTCTTTCCATACCAACCAGTCTTATTAATGGAGAAAAACCCTACACTCTAACATGAAATTAAAATCAGGGATTTTAGGGTTTCGAAAATATTGCTCAAAAATAATCCTTCGAAGCTTGAAAGAAAATGACATTCATGTTGCTGGATAGCCTGATTACCGTGGATAGATAGGTAACCGACAAGACTCAATTTTTTTCTCCTTATTGTCTCTTTCCATTCCAAGTTCACATTGAGTTTACATGTCATGTTCCTTGGTTGTGTCTTATTACCTCCCATGCAGATTCAACTAGGGTTAGAGACTCTATCCCTAGTTATTCGTTTTAATCTCTGCCATGCTCTAAATGTGGCTATTACGAGTCTTTTAGTGGGTTTTAGGAGCCCGAACTCCTTTTATTTTTTTCCTTAACCTCACAAACTCATTGATACTTGAAACTCTAATTTAAGGTTTAGGCCGTTATCACCTATGTTTCTCTTGCTTAGGCACATGTGATTCTTACTTTGTAGCACTTTTTTCGACTAGCTGGATAAACAAAAGTTCTATCTTTGCATGGAAACATTGCCATGATTCATACTTAAGCATGTCAAGCTCTAGTTTGTTCAAGTCTGATACGTTTTGTTATTGTTGAGTGATCACCTTGTTATTTAGACATTAGTTTGTTTTTCTATCACAAATTCTCAATAGGATTGTTTTTTTTGTACTTTCCAGCCAAATATGCCGACAAAACAAATAAATTCTTGAGTTCGTTTAATGCGCTTTCCAAATATGATTTCTTTTAATGATCACTAGTTTACCTCTTAAAGGCCTGTCCAACTATATTTCATGGTCCCAGTCAGAAAAATGATTTTTGGTTCCTTAGGATCTTATTGGTCACTTGATTAAACCTCCTCCATTTCCTAATGAAGAAAAAGGAGGACACAATTGTTATTATTTTGCTAACTAATAGCCTAGATGAATCAGTTGCCATTAACATTGTGCATCTAGACATAGCCAAACTATTTGGGAAACTTGTGCGAAGTTATATTCTACTCATGACGGTCTCTAGAAGATTATGATATTTTTAGGGGATGTGCAAGTAAGATGGAAATGTAAATGAGCATTTTTTCTTGATTATAGGGCTCTACAAGAGTGAAAACTTTCTTACTCTTACTCAACTAACATTGCAGTTCAAGAAAACTAAAGAGAAAAACTAGTTCTACCATATCCCGTAAAAATTTAAGCCTTATCATGATGCTGCAAACTCATAAGTTCTTTGCTCCACTTCTAAGCCTTCTTTTCATGACATATGTGTTGCCATACATAGACTTCTAACAAAAAACACCAGATTCTTAGCCCTTGCCAACAGAGACTTTTGCCATATTCAGTTAAGACGAAGGTAATGGCAGCAATGGAAGAGGCCGAAGTCGAGGTGGTTGAGGCCGAAGTATAGGTGACTCAACTAATTTTTGTGGATGCTACATGGAAAATAGGAGTTATCCTTTGCCAATCATGCCACTGTCATAGCTGAGTCTAAAATAGAGGAAGCATCAGACTTCTCCAAAGGAAAGAATTTTGTTGCACAAGTGACACTCAAGAGTATATTGATTTTATCCCTTGGTACATCGACTACTATAGTTACCACTATAGGTATGCATTTTTTCTTTCATGTTCCTATTCTTCTCCTTGGCTCACTTGTTGAAATATATAGACAAGCTTAGGAGTCATTATTATAAATATCTTATATTTTTTGTCTCTTCTTCACTCTTTCTAGGGTGAAGGGTATACCTATAATTTATGTACTCTTGATATCTATAAATAAAGGCCAAGGGGTAGGGTTTTAATATAATCCATAACCCTAATTCTCTCCCTTTCTTCTCTCCTCTACATGACCATTTCTCACCCTTTCTCTTCCAGCCGTCCTCACTCTCTCCTCCTTTCTCTTCACCTCTTCTCCTCTTCTCTTCTTCCTTCTTCTCTCCAACACTCTAAGTTGAAGATCTTGATAGTATGGAATCATGAAATCAATATGGTATCAAAGCTGTGATTTCAAGACTCCAATTATTTTATTTTTTTACTCAGATCATGATTCATGAAGGAACTATTTGGCATGGAGGAGTTTCATGACAAAGATAAGTTTTTTTCCTTGTTCTTGAATCTGAAGTAGTACCCCATGCTTCCCTTTGATATTATACCTGATTATTGTTGCTAATTTTCATCTTTTGATGATGCCTTAGTGCTTCTAACCTGCATCTTTTAATGATATTTTTTTGTTGTTAATCTGCTTCTCGTTCATAATCCTGAATTCGTTTTCTAGCCTGGCCTAGTGTTTCCTCATAATCTCCTTCATAATCCTGGTGTTTGCTCGGTATACTTGTCGGTATCCTACGTTACTCTGTTCGTTCATAATCCTGAATTCATTTGCTGCTATAATCATGGTGTTTGCTCATAATCCCTCTCATAATCCTGATGTTTGCTCCGTACATATGTTGCTAATCAGCTGAGTTAAATGATTGAAGAACAATAGTCTCAAGATCCTATGTTGATAATAATCCCCAACACACAACTACTACTCAGTAGCCTCTCTTATTTGAGAACTAGCACTGGATAGATTTTCGTGAACCAGCACTGTTGTCTTTTAAAACGTTCAGTTACTGGTGTCATCTCTTAGATGTATGCTTCAGAGGAAGGAGAAGTTGATTCTCTGCCTTGCTTTCGGTTTGAAAAGTTGATGCAAGGGGTGTAAGACTAACATGAATTTCTAACTTCATGAAATTTATAGTATGAAATGTAAACGGAAGCCAAAAACCATACCTTCCTTTATACGATCAGATTTCGTGTAGAAATCACAAGCGTTCTGTTCTCTGCTTATGTTTGGCACATCCAGTCTCTGATCACTCTCAGTGATGGTGTAAAACTGAAGGGGTGAGTGAGTTGACGAGATTGGGGACCAAAACTGTAGATCTTATTAGCCAACCTCCCATCAAGGTTATTCATGGCTTCATGTTACCAAGGGAGTTGCAACTGGAGGGAGTTGCAACTGCCAAAACTTGAGACCAATCGTGTCTCGATGAGAAACTGTTTCTCATGAGAAATGGTTAACATTCTCCCACTTGGTCCAAACTTCTAATATATTCTTAAACCCATCGATAATCTGAATTTAAGTAATAAATACATGAATCATGGTGATAGGTAGGGGTGGCTTCGAACCGAGCTGGTTCGTGAGTGACTCGAGTTCAGCTTAGTTTGGTTCGTTATCAATCAAGCTCGAGCTCTGAAATTGGCTTGTTTACCTTAACGATCCGAGCTCGACCGAAGCCAGGTTCATTTCGTCGGCTCACGAGCCGGCTCAAAGTGAGTCAGGATCGGTATCGGGTCAGGAGATGGGGAGCAGGAGCGTTAGCGAGAGCGGGGGAGGGGGGGTGCTATGGAATATTTTCCTCCCCTCGTCACCACCGAGCCCATCCCGTCGGCTGTTGTCACCGCCTCTACCACCGTCGACAGCTGCTCACTGGCCGCCTTTCTGGCCGTCTGTTCGATTTCTTCCACTCCTTGTCGTCGCCTCTATTTCCGTCTTCACTACTTCCATCGCCGTCATCCCCGACGACAGGTCCTCCGCGGCATCATAACCCCCTTCCCTCCGCGTCGTCTCAGCTCTTAGTGGAAAACCTGAACCAGTAAGTTCAGGGGAGAAATTAGGGGAGAAATAATCTCCCCCTCCCCCGCGCGAAGATGATCTCGCACATGCGATTTTGCATGTGCAAGATCGTAAAGTAAAAAAAAATTTAGAATTTAGGATCTCATGAAAGAAACTTTAGATCAACAAGAAAGAAGAAGAAGAAGAAGAGAAAAGGAAAAGAGAAGAAGCGGAATGTGGAAGAAGAGAGTTTGGATTAAGTGAGAAGAAGGTTGCATCAAAAATAAAAATGAGGGCTGGACGAATTTGTGGAAAGAGAGGAGAGTGCTTCAATGCCCTACCTCTTAGCCAATGCCTTTATTTATAGTTTTACAATACCCTTAGGGCTACAACTTGATAAAACAAAAGACATAAAAGGAACACATATTTACACTTCTATGCCATCTTTATGGAAAGTACCATATTTTACACATATGCCACTCCTTTGACATGTGGGCTTCTTGTCTTGAGCTCGTGGAGTTGAGCACATCTTCCAACACTCCCCCTCAAGCTGGAGGAGAAAAGACATCATAAATACCCAGCTTGCCACATATAAACGATAGGATTTTAGATGTAATGGGTTTAGTGAGAATATTAGCTACTTGCTCTTGAGATGACACATGTTTGAGAGAGATTATTCCTGCTTGAAACTTCTCCAATATAAAATGACAATCCACCTCAATATGTTTAGTTCTTTCATGAAAACCTGGATTTGAAGTGATATGAATGGCTGATTGATTATCACAATGCAGATTCATGGACCCCTTTATATAAAAACCTAGTTCGGTAAGAAGGGTCTTAATCCATAAAAGTTCACTAACGGTATGGGCCATAGCTCTGTATTCTGCTTCGTCGCTAGATCTTGCAACCACATTTTGCTTCTTACTTTTCCATGTAACCAAGTTTCCCCCAACCAGAGTACAATATCCTGATGTAGATTTTCTATCATCAGGAGATTCAGCCCAATCTGCATCTGAGAAGCCTTTTATGTTGAAGTGCCCATGTTTTTTATACAACAATCCTCTTCCTGGAGCTCCTTTTAGATAACGTAATATTCTCTCTAAAGCCTGCCAGTGGGTAATTTGTGGTTTGTGCATGAATACTCACCACACTAACAACTTATGATATGTCTGGCCTAGTTACCGTGAGATAAATCAGTTTTCCCACAAATCTTTGATATTTGCCAATATCAATATCTTCTTCATTTGTGGCACATAATTTTACATTTGTATCCATAGGTGTGTCAACTGGTCTACAACCCTTCATTCCTATTTCTTCAAGGAGATCCAAGACATATTTTCTTTGAGAAAATATTATCCCATGTTTAGATTGAAGAACTTCTATACCCAAAAAATATTTAAGCATACCAAGGTCTTTAGTCTTGAATTCTTGACATATCATCTGTTTCACCTCTTGTATGCTCAAAGCATCATCACCGGTTAAGATAATATCATCCACGTATACGGCCAATAATATTTTCCCTTTGATCGTATCTTTATAATATACGGAATGATCAACTGGGCACCGATGAAAACCAAACCATAGGAGTGTTTGACTAAATTTATCAAACCAAGCCCGAGGGGACTGCTTAAGCCCATATAAAGACTTTTTTAACCGGCATACTGACTCCCCCTCAACCACATAACCAGGTGTTTGAACCATATAAATTTCCTCACTGATATCACCATTTAAAAAAGCATTTTTAATATCCAACTGATAGACGGGCCATGAGGAGTTAGCAGCAATAGATAAGATGATGCGTACCGAATTCAATTTTGCAACAAGAGAGAAGGTCTCCTCATAATCTATCCCATAGCACTGCATATAGCCCTTAGCAACTAGTCGAGCTTTAAGATGAGCAACCGATCCATCCGGATTATGTTTCACCGAAAAAACCCATCGACAACCAACCGGTCTTTTACCTTTCGGGAGTGATCTTAAATACCAGGTTTGGTTTTCATATAAGGCGTGTATTTCTTCATCCATAGCTGCCTTCCATCCTAGATGTCTCAGGGCCTCCTGATACGACTACGAAACGGAAGTAGAAGAAAGGGACACAAGAAACTGAAAACACTCGGGAGACAAGCGATGGTGAGACATAAAATTTGAGATAGGATGCGAAGTAGTACAAGAGCGACGTTCTTTTCTTAAAGCAATAGGTCGAGTATCAAATTCAGGCCCATACGTAGGAGGAGAAGGACTTACCTCAGGTGGATCCGACAACTCCACAGGTGAAGGTACGGCCGGTGCATCAGGGGATGGATCCACTTCAAGATTGAACGGCACAAGCAGACAAGGAGTAGTAGAAGGACAAGTCCATCCTGGAGGAGCATCATGGGAGGAGTAGAAGGGAGTGTCCTCAAAGAAAGTCACATCCCTAGAGATAAACATCCTCCGATGGTAGGATTGTAACAGACATAACCTTTCTGGGTGTGAGAGTATCCCAAAAAAATGCACTTCATAGACCGAGGATCAAGTTTATTTTTATGTGGAGATGTAACATGAACAAAACACGTACATCCAAACACTTTCAAAGGGAGAGAAAAAGGATCTTCACCATTAAATAACATAAAGTAAGGAGTTTTATGATGAAGGGCTGATGAAGGTAACTGTTATGGTCCCTAGCCATGGATCTAGTAACTCGGCGAGATACGGATGAATCCAGCACGTTACAAGGTTTTTGAACACTATAAGGAACCAAGAATCTCGTCTCCAACCATTGTTCACGCAGGTAAGTTGAAACAGAATCCCTTTTGTCTAACGTATGGATTTAACCACTAATCACACAGGTAAATTAAAACAGAATTCTAACCTGCTGTACTTAAGAAAATAGAATCTCAAGTTACCTCTTTGATTGAATTTGGAACTCCTCCTCAGCTCAGATTCGGAACTCCTCTTCAGCCCAAAATTCGGAACTCCTCTGCCTAGAATTCGGAACTCCTCCTCAGCACCAATTTCGGAACTCCTCTGCCCAGAATTCGGAACTCCTCCTCAGCTCAGATTCGGAACTCCTCTTCAGCCCAAAATTCGAAACTCCTCTACCGAGAATTCGGAACTCCCAACCAGCAACAAGAACCCGTCCTCCTTCCTGGGTAGACTCACGTCAAGACCTCTCCTTTTCTGGATTTTTTGTGGAAGAGATGACCTTCTCTTGCAGCTGGAAAGAGAAAGGTAATTCCTCTTCCTTTTCCTTCCAAGATCTCCTCAAAGACTCCCCAATGGATGCAGCAAACCCCCAAGAGAGTTCACACCAAGAACCCTAGAATAGAGAGCCTAGAAGGAACCTAAATTACCCTAGTTTATGCTAATTCCGAACTTGCTTTATTTCTCCATCCTTACCCTTAAATAGGGTAATTAACATCAACATAGGTTAGGGTTATAAAACCCAATTCTACCCCTACCTTTAAGTCTTATTACAAATCAATACAATTCAAAATTAAAAGCAACATAAATAATAAAAGTAAAGTAGATGACTCAGTGTTATTGAGTCAATAACAGTAACCTATTAATGAGAAAGCATGTTGTAAGTATAGCATGAGGCCAATAGAAATAGGGTACCTTCATGGAGTAGAGGAGGCCCCGAGCAACTTCAAGAAGATGACGATTCTTCCTTTCAGCAACACCATTTTTTTGAGGAGTATAGGCACATGATGTTTGATGAATAAGCCCATTACTCTCACAAATTGATTTAAAGTCATGAGACATGTATTCCTTAGCATTATCAGATCTAAGGGTTTGAATTTTCTTCCCAAATTGTATCAAAACCATAGCATGAAAATTTTTAAACAAAAGAAGAATTTCGGAATGCTCTTTAAATAGATATAACCAAGTCACTCGAGTAAAATCATCAACAAAAATGATAAAATATTTAACTTGGGAAATATATGAGACATATAAAGGGCCCCATACATCAGAATGTATTAGATCCAATGGAGCAGTACTTGTAATTGTATGACGAGGAGAATATGTACTCCTGACATGTTACTTAATTGACAAACCTCACAACTGATATTAGAATGTCCTTTTAAAGATGGAACCAAAGAACGAAGTGAAGGGGTAGACGGATGACCAAGTCGGTTGTGCCAAAGTTGGGCCTCAGATGTAGTGGACAAAAATGCAGCTAATGGTGGAAGAGTGAAGTAGTACAAATCCCCCTTTTCATGGCCGCCACCAATCACCCGCTTCGTAGTGAGATCCTGAAAGACACAAGAAGACGGTGAGAAGGTGATAGAGCAATTTAATTTTTTGGTCAATTGGCTAACCGAGAGCAAATTTAAAGGAAATTGAGGAACAAACAAAACATCTTGAAGGGGAATAGATGAAGTAAGAGAGGAAGAACCTTTGCCCAAGGACCTTGGTTTGGGTACCATCAACAATAGTAACGAATTTATGAGGATAACAAGGAGATAAGGACTGCAACAAGTGTTTGTTAGCTGATAGATGTTTGGAGGCCCTGGAGTCGATGATCCAAGAGGAAGAGGAAGAAGAGGAGGAAAGCATACCTGTGGCAATAGTAGTGGCAGCAGTAGATGATGAGGGAATAGATGATTCCATGAAGGACTTCATTTTCTGAAATGCAGCATAGTCCTTAGCCGTAAGAGTCACATTTTTGGATGATGATTCAACCTTATCTTCATTTTTCTCAGCGTTAACTAAGATTGGGTTAGCTATGGCCCAATCAGGCTTGCCATGAAGTTTCCAGCATGATGCCACAAGGTGGTTCTGACGGCCACAATAAGCGCAAAGTTGAGTCTCAGTACGGAGAGAATTTTGACCCATTCTACCACCTCTATTTTCAGCCCCTCTCATAGTTCGACCCCCTCTCATATTTGTGCCCCATCCTTGGGATGAGGAAGATGTTCCCCGATTGCCAGAGAACATCACCGATGAAGCATCAATAGGAGAAGGAGGGGATGGATCCCGTATCCTAAGTAATGTAGCACTAATATCATCGAAGGATGGAAGAGCAGAAGAACTTAGAAGTTGAGTTTTGGCCACCTCAAGGTATGGTTTAATATTAGATAAGCAAATGGCTGATGCCAAAGCTTCTCTTTGTCATTCTTGAATGGCAATATCAGTCGAATATGGCTGAGCTAGTTTCCATTCTTGAAGAAGACCATGAAACCGTGCCAAAAATTCGTGAATATTATCTTCATGTCTTGTATGCAGCATGTTTTGTAAGACATCATGTATTTTTTGTAATGAAGCAGTGCTTGAGTAAAGCTTGGCACAAGTGTCCCATATGTTCTTGGCAGTTTCCAAGTGGACCACATTGTTGGCCACCTGCTCTTCCATGCTATTAATGAGCCAACTTATCACCATGTTATCATCCTTAACGCACTTGTGGTAGGACGCATCTTCTTCATCAATCGGAGGAGGAAAGTTAACAACGTGGCTCAAGAGGTCACGAGTAATAAGAACCCTCCGAACCGATTGTGACTAGCTCATGTAATTGGAGAGACCTCTAAGTGGAATTGTAGTAATACGGAGTATATCACTCTTAGTACTATTGTATCCAATCTCCATGATGAGGCAAGTAAAATATGGAGGTCAAGGGAAAAGGTCTTCTTCAAAGAACAATTACTCTATGTAATTTGAAGAACCCGTAGACCAAATCAATCACCAAAAAAAGAGAACAAGAACCAATTTCTTTCACAAGGGCAAGCACCAAATTATCAACAAATTTGTGCCTTTAGAAAGTGATAATAACATCCAGCGATCACTCAACTTCTCTTGAATTCATAAGAACAAAGAGAAGAAAGTAGATGCAACCGATTAGGCCTTAATCCAAACTTCAACACAAATGAGCAATAGACAAAAATTAGAAAAGATTTAACGACAAACCAAGACACTTGGAAGAGATTTATCTTTAGCTCATGGGAGACTTTAACGTAAGAAAAAATTCAATTGTTGAAGTTAAAAAAAAAAACGGAACTACAAAGGGTAAATGGCTATTGGCATTTCATCAAACATATAATGAGCATCCAACAACATAACACAAACCCATGAGCAACCTAAAGTAGGAGAAGATACAACAACATATGCTGGAATTCTACCTCAAATGAGATGGATCCAAATTACATAAAGGTAATTGAATTTCACCCATCAATCTTAATAAGATGCAAACAGCAAATGATCTTGATCACTCCTGTAATTGATTTACAAGGAGTCAAGATTATAACATCAATTTAGTCATAGAAATAAATCTTTACAACATATAACGATTTATCTTGACTTGATGTGACTCAAAATTCAAGAAGTAAAGAAAAACAGTAAAAAGGAGTATGTAAATAAGAAAAGGCAATAAGAAAAAACGTAAATAAGAAGATGATGAACTTATCTCTTTATGAGTGAACTCCTTTTACAACTTCTTGAACAAATTTCATAATAACTCCATGAAGAGATCCTAAACTCCTTGTTCTGATACCATGTAGAATTTAGGATCTCATGAAAGAAACTTTAGATCAACAAGAAAGAAGAAGAAGAAGAAGACAAAAGGAGAAGAGAAGAAGCAGAACATGGAAGAAGAGAGTTTGGATTAAGTGAGAAGAGGGTTGCATCAAAAACAAAAATGAGGGTTGGACGAATTTGTGGAAAGAGAGGAGAGTGCTTCAATGCCCTGCCTCTTAGCCAATGCCTTTATTTATAGTTTTACAATACCCTTAGGGCTACAACTTGATAAAACAAAAGACATAAAAGGAACACATATTTACACTTCTATGCCATCTTTATGGAAAGTACCATATTTTACACATATGCCACTCCTTTGATGTGTGGGCTTCTTGTCTTGAGCTCGTGGGCTTGAGCCCATCTTCCAACAAAAAAATTCCTTAAACACTCCTAAAAATTAAAAATACATTTTATAGAAATAAGTTTCTATGAACTATTAGTGTCTCATATTTTTTTTAAAAATTTTTAATTAAAAATTATTTTTAAAAATCATATAATTTCCTAAGTAAGATTTTCCTACCAAGATGGGGTAGACAACTGCATAGAAAATTTTTGAATAAGTATTTAACTGTTGATACTGTAATACTTTTAGCATGAAGCAATTTTCATTGTAATTATGTTTTACATTTTATTTTATTAAAAATTTATCGATAAGTATAATAATATATTAGACTGATTATTATTTTTTATTTATTTCCCTAGATGAGGCAATAAAAGGTCCATTTAACTTTCCTAAGAAAAATTTAAAATATTTCTTCTAATTTTCTAATAAGTCATAATAGTAATAGGATATTATTTAAACGTTTTTTTGAGAATATGTATCATAGGAAAAATATTTCTAGTTTTTCCCAGAATATAAATTTTCATCTAGGGGCACTAAGGAGGCCATAGTAAATTTATGGCCAGATTACAAGCTAGACAACAATTGGAGTAAAAAAGATTAATATTGGTGCATTTTAGTCCATTATTGAAATTCAATCTTGAACCTCACCTATCATTATTTTTTTTAAATGTATGCAGAATTTTATATTTAATTTATTTGAAGCTACCCCTACGTGCGAGATCATAAACAAGGAAAAAAAACTCTTTGTCCCTTCCTCATGGCTCTTGAAGAAATTGAAAAGATATTTTAGTAGAAATACGTTCCAGAGACTATTAGTGGGTTTTTTCAATAAATGTTGAAAAGACATTTTTAGTAGAAATACAGGGACAATTAATGCCTCATGTGTTTTGAAAATATTTTTCTAATTATAAATTCTTGTTAAAAATCATATAATTTTCTAAGTAAGATTTTCTTGCCAAGATGGGCTAGAAAACCGTATAGAAAAATTTTGAATAAGTATTTGACAGTTGATGATATAATATTTTTAGCATGAGGCAATTGTCATAGCAATTTTTTATTTGATATTTTATTTGATTAAAAATTTATCGATAAGTATAATAATATATTAGATTAATTATAATTTTTATTTATTTCCTTAGAAAAGGTAATAAGAGGTCCGTTTAACTTTCCTAAGAAAAGTTTAAAAAATTTCTTTTAATTTTCTAGTAAGTCTCTAATAGTAATAGGATTTTATTTAAAGGATTTATAGTTTTTATTTGGGTGATTGTAAATTGATAGTGATATTTCATTTAATTTTGTTGTGTTTGATTATTGTATGGAGTTTATTCATAATGTAATGTAGTGTATGGAGTGTTTAGATTATTTTATGGAGTGTATGGAGTGTATAAACAATTTCACGGAGTGTTTATGGAATGTATAGATAATTTTATGGAGTGTTTATGCAGGTATTATGTATATAGCTTATGCCTAATTTTAAGTAGAGGTCATGCCGAATTTTATAAAAGTATTATATACATAGATTATGCTTAATTTTAAGTAGAGGTCATGCCCAATCTTATACATGTATTATATATATAGGTTATGCCCAATTTTATGTAGAGGTCATACCTACTTTTATGTAAAATATATGCATAATTTTATATACAATTTATTATATATATATATATATATATTATTTTATTTTTTGAAAAGTTTTAAATATATGTAGAAGCTTGAGCTCGACTCGAAGCTTGGCTCGAATTCGGTTAAAATTTTTGGGCTCGAGCTCGATAACAATTTTAGGCTCGAGACGAGGTTCGGCTCAAAGCTCGGCTCAAAATATTTAAATAAAGCTTGTCTCGAACATAGGCAGGTTCGGGCTTGGCTTGGCTCAATGCCACCCCTAGCGATAGGTCCTCTAATGATGAGTATTACCTTCCATGTATTACTATGTATTTATTTCTTATACTTTATGAATGAACCCTATGTTTACTCTTTGTCCAACACAGATGAATTTTCTCAATATTAAGGTGCACATTAATATGAGAAAAACATCAAAATAATTAATAATTTTACTGAAATAACATTGTTCATACAATGAAAAATTACATAATGTTACCAACTCTCATATTCACGACATGATCCTTGAATTTAAACGGTGGCATGCCCTTAGTCAAAGGATTAGCTATCATTAATTATGTGCTTACGTGCTCAATGACCTCTTTATTTTCTTTAACACGTTCTCTTATGGTCAAATACTTTATGTCGATATGTTTACTTCAACTTCCACTATTATTGTTCTTGGCCATAAAAATAGTAGCTAAATTGTCACAATATATTCTCAATGGCCTAGAGATAGAATCCATAATTCTAAGCCCATAAATGAAACTCTTAAGCCATACACCATGTGAAGTAGCCTCAAAACAGGAAACTAACTCGACTTCCATAGTGGACATGGCAGTCAAATTCTATTTGGCACTCCTCCATGATATAGCTCCACTGGCCATAAAAAAAATGTATCCTGATGTTGATTTGTGTGAATCAATACAGCCAACAAAGTCAGAATCTGAGTAGCCAATTACTTCTAAATTTTCTGTTTGTTTATACATCGGCATGTAGTCCTTGGTTCCTTGAAGGGACCTCATTACTTTCTTTGCAACTCTCTAGTGCTCTATCCTTGGATTACTCTGATATCGTCCCAACATTCCTACAACAAATGCAATGTCAGGTCTTGTGTAGACTTGAACATACATTAGGCTTTCGACAGCAGAAGCATATGGAATGGGCTTCATTTGTTCCCTTTCAAGGTCATTCCTTAGGCATTGGTTCAAATTGAACCTTTCACCCTTCACAATGGGAGCTACACTTGGTGAACAATCCTTCATCCAAAATCTCTCTAAAAATTTATTAATTCAGGTTTCCTGAGATAGACCTAAGATAACTCGAAATTTGTCTCTATGAATCTTTGCCAATGACATAAGATGCCGCACCCATATCCTTCATATTGAAAATTTTAGAGAGAAATTATTTCACATCATGCAGAAAACCCTTATCATTGGTTGCTAGCAAAATGTCATCCACATATAAAACAAGAAAACAAATTTTACTCCCACTAACCTTCTGGTATATACATTGATCCATAATGTTTTCTACAAAATCGAATGAAGAAATTACATTATGGAATTTAAAATATCATTGGCCGGATGCTTGTTTTAATCCATATACGGTCTTTTTTAGCTCTCACACCAATTGCTCACCATCACTAGAGGGGAGTCCTTCAGGTTGTTTCATGTAAACTTCCTCCTCTAGATCTCCATTGAGAAATGCCATTTTCACATCCATTTGTTGCAACTCTAAGTCAAAATGGGCTACTAATGCCAAAATAATATATAAGGAATCTTTCTTAGATATAGGAGAAAAAGTCTCCATGTAATTGATTCTTTGTTTTTGAGTGAATCCCTTAGCAACGAGTCTTGCCTTGTATCTCTCAAAGTTGCCCAATGAGTCTTTCTTTGTCTTATAGACCCATTTACATCCAATGGCTATAATCCACTAGGCAACTCAACAAGATCCGATACTCCATCACTTTTCATAGAATTCATCTCTTCCTTCATGGCATTGTGTCATAATTCTGATTCTTTGCAACTCATGGCTTGTAAAAAGAACTGGGGATCATTTTCGGCTCCAATGTTGTAGTCAAATTCTTGCAGATACACAACATAATCATTTGGAATTGCTGATCTCTTTAATCTAGTAGAACTTCTTAAAGTTGTACCATCATATTCCTGAGAAGTATGTGGTTCAACTAGTTGCTCAATAGTGCTTGGCAACTCTTGAACTACCTTAGCTACTGGAATATTTTCAACAACTTGTGGAACTTCAATGATTGGTTGTTCAATACCAGTTTGTACTTGAGGGGTGTTGTAAACAATAACATATCTATCACTTGAGGTGGAAGGTTGAGATTCTAAATAATCCATCTCAGAAACTATGTTCCAAGTTGGATTGCTCCCACTGATCTAGTCATTTTCATGAAACTTTGCATTTTTTGTTTCCACAATCCTAGTGCTTTGAGATGGACAGTAAAATATATAACATTTGGACCTTCTAGCATATCCAATGAAATACCCACTAATGGTCCTTGGGTCCAGCTTCTTTTCTTGTGGATTATAAATTTTCATTTCAGACGGGCATTCCCAAACGCTCAAATGTCACAAACTCGGTTTCCAATCTTTCTATAATTCAAATGGTGTTTTAGGAACAACCATGGTTTGAACTTGGTTTAATATAAACACTACTGTCTTAAGTACTTCATCCCACAAGGATCTAGGAAGATTGGAGTTGCTAAGCATACTTCGCACCATGCCTAATAAGGTTTTGTTTCCTCTTTTTGCTACACCATTTTGGTCTGGTGAACCAGGCATGGTGTATTGGGCAACAATCCCATGTTCTTGAAGAAACTTGGAAAATGGCCCATGTGCTTGTTCATTCTTTGTATATCTTCCATAGTATTCTCCACCTCTATCTGATCTCATGATCTTAATTTGTTTTGTGTCTCTACTTCGGCCTTAAATATCTTAAGGGCATCTAATGTTTCATTCTTGTTATAAAGCATGTAGAGATACATGAATCATGAGTAATCATCTATAAAAGAGATGAAGTATTTTTTACCATGTTAGTTCATGTCTAGACCACATATATCAGTATGTATGATCTCTAATATGTCTGAACTCCTATTGGCACCTTTCTTTGACTTGTTAGTCTGATTTCCTTTAATGGAGTTTACACAAGTCTCAAAATAAGTAAAATCTAGAGTATTAAATATTCCTTCATTTAATAATCTTTTAATTCTATCCATGGAGATATAACCTAATCTCCAGTGCCACAATGTAGAGGAATTCTCATTAATAACACCTCTTTTAGTACCAGTGTTAACATGCATTGAATCATAAGTGGTATTGTTTTGTAAATTAATGCTATAAAGATCATCAGACAAAGTACCATTCCCAACACAATCAGACTTATAATATAAACTGAAAGATGAGTCTAAAAAATTAAAGGAATATTCATAAGGTACAAGCCTTGAAACTAAAATCAAGTTTCTAGAAAAACTTGGAACATAAAAGGTCGTGTTTAATTTTATAACAAAGCCACTACTTAAATTTTAATGGCACATTCCTATAGTTTCCACATGTGAGCTCATCTTGTATCTTGAGAAGATGTTATGCTCACTTCCCACTGATTTCCTAAGTTTTTGAAAACCCTTCAAGGAATTCGAGATGTGGATTGTTGATCCAAAATCAATCCACCATGTGTTAATATTGACATTAACCATATTAGATTCATAACAAACAAATGAGATTGGATTACCTTTGTCCGCAAGCCAATTCTGAAACTTGGCGCATTCCTTCTGTTGGAAGATGGGCTCTAGCCCACATGACCAAGGAAGGCTCACATATCTAAGAGTATTATAAGATGGGCCACATGACCAAGGAAGGCCCACAAGAGGGGCCCAAGACCATAAGAAGTATGACCCACCATGATTACCACGAGCTAACATCATTATAACATAAGTTGGAAGATCAAGAACAAGTCACAAAGGCATCTTTATCTTATGGTCACGTCCTAGAAGAGTTCTAGTTTGAGTTATGTTTGTCTTTTATGTATATTGAGTTATTTAATTATGCTAGGACTTATTTTTTAGTATTAGAGTTTGGGTGTAATTTTTATGCACGCAATAACATTATTATTTTAGTGTTTTCTTTAATTTACTTTATTTTATTTCAGTTTTAGGTCATAGGGGTATTTTTGGAATATTTTATTGTAAACCCTAACCGGGTGAACCCTATTTAAGGGGTAAGACTAATGAGAAAAGGAAGCATTGAAGTATTAAGAATTAGGTTAAATTTAGCTTAAAGAGGCTTAGAGTTCTCCTCAACGAGCTCTAGGGTTTTCAAGCTTCCCTTAGGCTTGATCTTTCGTTTTCGTCTTCCCCATGTCTTCCTACTATCCCTACAGTAATGCTTGGAAGACTCGTAACCCGTGGCAGATTGCAGATCCTCCCAAAGAATCCATGTGTCAGATCCGGGACCGTAACAATTGGGACAAAGATAATTTTATGGTAATTGGACTCTACTACCTTCCTCTATTATAAATAGAGGTTCTTGTACTCTGATTATAATAAGTAAATCGAGTCAATAAAGTATTTCCTTTTTTTATAAATTTAACATAATATCGGAGCAAGTTCTATGAGTTGACTTGATCAACCCACAGAGATAATGAGATCCTTTTCTCTAAACCCTAAACCCTTAGTCTAGGTTTGTAGTTATTTTTTTCAGTCGCTACACCCATAGTTTGCTTTGCATTTTTCACATCTATATAGAGATTTTCATATTAAAAATTATATATTGAAGGAAATATATTTCAGTCTAATTTCCAAAGAGAAATGGTTTTTTTTTCCAATTGAAATTATCTATAAAGATAAATCGATATTTGAATGAGCAAAGGTCAGATTGTAAAAGAGGTTTAAGCAACAGCAAAAAACTTCAACTTCAGAGGTATTTTTTGCTATCAAGAACGAGGCTTTATATGGAGATAAATATATCAAAATAAATATATTTAAGTCTATTATCTTACATATTTAAACAATTTTAAATCGTATTTATCTCCAAAGATAAATCTATATTTGAAGCACCGAAGGTCAGATTGAAAAAAATGTTCTAGCAGCAGCAGAAAGCTTCAACTTCTGAGGTATTTTATGCTATCAAGAATGAGACTTTATATGGATATTTATTGATCAAAATAAATATATGTAACTATATTTTCTTACCTATTCAACCAATTCTCAGTTTGAGTTTTTTATAAGGAGATATTGATCTTGGAAGAGTCAATGATCATGCTAAAAAAAAGGATAAACAGTATTTAGTTCTGCCAGGTGGCAGAGGCCAAAATATATCAGATTATTTATATTCTTATAATTATATTTGATGAAGATAATTTATACTTGTATGAAATTTAGTTAAGTCTAGTTTCAGACAAAGAAAATTTCATGTCAATCTGATCTATATTTAAAGATATATTCGCTTTGGAAGAATCAAAGGTCATGTTGGTATTTTGTTGTATTGAAAAATCCGAATTTATGCCCTTTGTTTTGCGTTACTTTTTGAGTTGCTATATTAGAAAAATATCTCACTTCTCCCTTTTTTAAGTAATTATTAGTACATCTATGTTATTTGGGCTTACTGTTGCATCTATGATATTTGGATCAAGCCGGGATCACTGCCATTACCTCCTAGCTTGAGGGGGAGAAGAAAAAAAAGTACAAGAAAGAGGTATTTTATTCCATATATTGTGGATAAGTTTATGTGACCAAAATATTCAAGAAAATGGGACCACAAAAGATGAATCTTATACATCTAATAAAAAATATTTATATTGGATTATGATTATTTCATGGGTCCTTCTACAAGGTTTATTATTTTGGTTCGTATTATATGTGTTGGAAGATGGTCGTGTTACATTACAACTATTGTTATTATGTCTCTTTGGATGAGACATCATTATTGAAGAAGAGGTGGCCTCAATACCTTTCATCATACCATAATTTATTTGACTCTCAAAAATGTCATGGTTAGGACACCATGAAAGTCGGTGCCCGGATTGGGACACCATGATAAATTTTAACTCTAAAAAATATCACGGTTGGGATACCATGAGAGTCGGTGTCCATATTGGGACACCATTATAAATAAACCCACTACCCCCCTCCCCCCTATAATGGCTTTTATTACTCCTACCCCTTGAAAGTCATTGTCCTGTGGAGGGACACGGTGGTGGACACTTTAGAGCAATGCCGATTGACACACTACCTACAGAAGATGGAGTGTACCCAACATCCAACATTAGGACTGGAGTATGGATCAATGTGTTAAGCACCTAGCCAATACTACCCAAAAGATTGGCCTGTTAGGAGCGAAAGGCATAGGGTCACTGTGAACCCATAACATCACACCCACCTTCCCGAGCCGATGACCCCGGCGACTTTACCCGCTAGCGATGATGAGGGGTGCCTGTGTCCTAGATTTGTATTCTCCCGCCCCTGTCGGGAATTGAACTTGTGACCAAGTGTTATCTCTGATACCAAATGTTAAGCATCTAGCCAATATTACCCAAAAGACCGACCAGTTAGGAATGGAAGGCATAGGTACTTAACCCCAGGAACAAGTGGGTCACTGTGAGCCCATAACACAATGTCTTACAGGCTAGGAGTGATTTTTACTCTCACTTATATTATGCCAAGATGGCCTCATGGAAGGAAGCAACAGCGTGAGGGGAGTGTTGGAAGATGAAGGCATATTGGAAGGCGTGTCATTTTATACAAAAAGATTTTATACATCTTTTGCAGCAAGCTGGGAGTTCATGATGTTCTCTCACCCTTAGCTTGAGGGGGAGTCTTGGAAGATGGGCTCCAGCCCACATGACCAAGGAAGGCCCACAAGATGGGCCCAAGCCCATAAGAAGTAGGACCCACCATGATTACCACGAGCTAACATCCTTATCACATAAGTCGGAAGATCAAGGACTCACAAATACATCTTTATCTTATGGTCACGTCCTAGAAGAGTTCTAGTTTGAGTTATGTTTGTCTTTAATCTATATTGAGTTATTTAATTATGCTAGGACTTATCTTTAAGTGTTAGAGTTTGGGTGTAATTGGGACAAAGGTAGTTTTATTGTAATCGGACTCTACTACCTTCCTCTATTATAAATAGAGGTTCGTGTACTCTTATTATAATAAATTAATGAAGTCATTGACGTATTTATCTTTTTCATAAATTCAACACCTGCTTCATGTGTCCCTTCTTTTTACAGAAGACACACTTGGAATTTTTCTTAATATCAGCTTGGTGGGGCGGGGGGGGGGGGGGGGGGGAGGGTGTCTTGATATTTGCCCTTTGCATTGCCAGCATGACACTTTCTCCTTGTTCCAACACCAATCTCCCTTCCTCTTGAACACACAAGGTCAAAAGTTCATTAATTGACCATTTATCCTTATGTGTGTTGTATGAGATTTTGAAGGTCCATATTGGTGCGAAAAGGTTATTCAGGATGAAGTGCACCAGGAAAGATTCTAACATTTCAACCTCGAGTTTCTTCAATTGAGTCACAATATGAGACCTCTCATATTGGTGAGCCTTGGGGATGAGAGCTTCATGATTAGGGTGTTTTTATGTACGAAATAACATTATTAAATTATTTAGAGTCTAATTAATTATTTTTCTTTACTTTACTTTATTTTATTTCAGTTAAAGAATTAATAGGTCATAACGGCATTTTTGTAATATTTATCTTGAACTGTTATGCATGCAATAACATTATTATTTTAATTTTTTTCTTTAATTTACTTTATTTTATTTCAGTTAACGAATTAATAGGCCACGGTGGCATTTTTTGGAATATTTCATTTATAGGGGTATTTTTGTAATATTTTATCTTAAACCATGTAAGGGTGAACCCTATTTAAGGGGTAAGAGTAATGAGAAAGGCAAGCATTGATTTAGAGTAAAAAAAGGTTTTGATTTCTCCTCAACGAGCTCAGGGGTGTGTGTTCTCCTCAAAGAACCTAGGGTTTTCAAGCTTCCCTTTGGCTTGATATTTATCTTTCTCTTCTTCCTCCCTATGAATCCATGTGTCAAATCCGGGACCGTAACAACTTGGTATCAAAGCAGGGTAACACGGTGAGGAACAACAATAATGGGTTAAGGGAAGTGGTGCTCAAAGGTCTACAGGCACAGGCAGAGACTGGCAGAAAAATTGCTCAAATCATGCAGCAGTTCGAACAATTACCAATTCTGAAGCAGAAACTTGACAGACACAAAAGAGAAATACAAATGGCAGCAATGCATGAAGGGGCCGTAGAGAGAAAGGATGCGGAGAAAAAGTCCCATGCATGGACCCTTCTCACGGCAAGCAACAAACCTTTTTCATGGGATGAAGAACGTCTCCCAGAACAGGAGATGCAAAAATTTCCAAAGCCATCCCGGGCATGGAAATCAGACAACGGGGAAAAGTTCAAAATCAAAAGGGTATTTAGGACAACCTTCGTCGGAAAATCCTGATATGCGTTCAACTTCAAAAACCCCCTTCTCATGGTACATAATAAAAATCCGAACAGGAGACATTCGAAATTG
The DNA here is from genome assembly GCF_029961685.1 of Aristolochia californica. NCBI lineage: Eukaryota > Viridiplantae > Streptophyta > Magnoliopsida > Piperales > Aristolochiaceae > Aristolochia > Aristolochia californica. The sequence goes on along the minus strand of NW_027181881.1, from coordinate 16,586,954 downwards.
GGAAAAAATATGAGAGCCCTCTGTATCAAAAAATATCCAAGCAGCGAAGTCCTAAAGGGCTTCTATTCACCACCGAAAAAGAGGAGGAACTTTCGACTTCGTCTGACAAAATTCTGGTGGACTTTGGCTTGAAAACGACACTTCTTCCATTCAATCTCGACCTTGGTAGCCCAGCAGAAAACAAATTTCAATGCCTTTTGGGGTAAGTTTCCAAACCGCCGTCGATTTTTAGGTCAAAACGAGTCTTTCATGGAGTTGATGAGGCTCCAAGGGGCTGAGCAGCAGCAACTTTGCTCGAAAATTGGCGACGAAGTTTCCCTGTTCCATGAAGCAGAAAAATAGTGCACAATTGATGGAATTCAGGCTTGTGTGTATGAATTCCAAGATGGATTTTTTTTGGGCATGCCGGGATTGATAGAAAATTTTTTATGGGTGTTGTTTTATTTTTCTATTGTCGAGAACAGCAGTAGTGTGCATGTCCCTTATCAATTTGGCAAACTTGAGTTTAATTTTTTGGTCATGATTTGTATGTTGCTCGACCACTATTTGTCAAAATTCTTCAACCAGGAGTGAATTTTGGTGATGAAATTTTGTTGGGTATTCAGGGCAGGGTTGAGATAATTTTGTGGATGAATGATTTTTCTATTGATGGGACCAGCAGCAGTGAGTTTGTTCTTGGTCAAATTGACAACGTTGTGCTGAAATTTTTGGGTCCCATGTATGATGCTCGGGCCCTGTTCGTAGAAATTTTTCTATTTGGTGGGAGTTCTGAATATGGAAAGGGAACCAACGTGGCAAGAAATGGAGATAAAAAATTTTTGGGTGTGTTGGGAATGGTCTTGTGGATGAATTATTTTTCAGTGGCTGGGTTGGACTGTAGGACGAATTGTCCACTGGCTGCTGCTATTACAGTGCAGAAAAGGGCTCCAGTAGTTAGCCGGGGTGCCACTAATCCAGAGGAGATATTTTATGAGTACAAAAAGACTTCACTGGGATTTTCTAGTGTTACTGGTTCTAACTTCATCATTGGAGTGCTATGTAGAGAAGGTATGATGTAACTAGTAGCTGCCCTTTTTTTTTTAACTAAAAAAAATGGGTTGCCACTGCATGATTTTATTTATATGAAATTGATGGATGCCACATTTAATGAAGGTGGTGAACTGGGTCTCTTCGAGTTCTTCACCGGATTGAATGTTTAGATTCTAAGAAAATTGGTTCGTTGTATAATGATGCTATTAGTTTTTTTTGCAAGAAAGTTTGTCATTATGCAGCTTCTGATGTTTACTTTGTAATGTGGAGAAGAGCCATACTTGTGCTTGGTGGGTTTTCTATCATAGGTGCCATGGAAGTTGCACTTGCATTTTTTTATCGTGGAATTATTCTCGAGGCAATTAATGTGCTTGATGAAATGGCTGAAATAAATGTGGAGTACTGGAATCCTAAGTTAAGGAGTTTGATGTTTTGGGGGAGAGTAGATTTAGCAAATTAGGTTTTTGACAACAAGCATATTAGAGATTTAGTGTAATGGAATTCCATGATTATGGGTTATGCAAGGGGCACCATAACAAAGTGTCATCCAGCCACTTTGTGTGGTTATGCAAGATTTCTATCTAAACATTTTATGGCTCGTAACTTTCTGTATAGAAGTCCATTTCCATCACACCAATGAGGCTTGCCATGTATGGACTGGTTGGAAGAACGAACTAAAAGAATGTCACTTGGTCAAGGAATTCAATACTTTTCCTCAGGTTTTGGAATTACAACTTATTCTATGGGAGAAAAATTTTCAACTAAATGATGTAATTGAGGCTCAACAATATGATAGAGATATTCTCAATGCAATATTTGAAGTGGCGTGGGAAATGGAAAAGATAGAGAAAAATTCTTCTAACTGTCAAATTTTGAGGGCTTATGTTATGAACTCCATAGCAGGACGTGTCATCCAGAGGCAACGTGGATGAGTTGGTGACTCAGGGGAGCAATGAGGCACCTAGGCATTTTATATAGGCATTATATGTTTTTTATTTCCTTGTTGAGAATAGGAAGCCACAAATGGCATTATTGTAATAATATGTAGCTAGAACTCTGGCGTGATGACTTTATAAGGTTAACACAAATGAATGAGAAGGTAAGCAGAAAATTAATCAAGGATCTGAGTTCTCCTCTAACGAACCAGGGTCAGTGTTCCCCTGGAATCCAAGCTGCAGGTTTCCCTTCGAAGAGCCTGAGTATCCCTCTCCTCCCCTCACGTCTGACGATCATCCTCTTTCCTCATCTAGTCCTTTGTTCTTCCCAAATTCGTAATCATAGGTAGGCCAGAAAGATCTCGACGCCCTGTTTCTACCCCCGAATTGCAAGAAGATCTCTCCCATTGTCGAATCACTTGGTCCATGTTTAGAGACCATAACACGTTGGTATCAAACAAGGTCAGTATGGGAGATTCTTTCAACAACATCGAGTTGCTAGCTAGTATCAAAGAGATGATACATGCTGGGCAAGAACAGAGTGACGCCAGAGTTGTAGCAAGGCAAAAATAGAGTGACACCAGAGCAGCAGCAAGGCAAGAAGAATCCGAAGAATGTTTGGTTGCGTTGCTAGACAGTAGGGTCTCCCAACAGGTACATTTACAAAACAAAAATCTATCCCATAAATTATATGATATGATTGGGAGAAGAAACTCCAACCCTCCGTAAGGGGAAAGGAGCCTCGCGCCCAGACAAGGGCAACATTAGGTTGGACGCACAGAGCATCCAATGCAAGGAGGGACATTTAGTCCCGGAGGAGGGACATTTAGTCCCGGAGGAGGGACCATCCCAATATACACCAAATTGGAGTTCCATATTTTTAATGGGGCGGAGGATCCGCTGATATGGCTCTACAGGTGTGAGAAAATATTTTCTCACCAACGAACGGCTGACAGTGAAAATTTTTGATTGGCTGCCTTCCACATGCTCGACAAAGCGCAGCTATGAGGCCATCAATTAGAATTGGAGTATCCAAATTTAAATTGGCAGGAATTTAAAGAATTGTGCTCCATCCGGTTTGGGCCACTGGCTCAAAACAATCACCTGGGTGACTTGGTGTTGCTACGCCAAACCGGCACGGTCAAAAAGTACCAAAAGGCCTTCCAAAAGAAGTTGGCTAGGGCCAGCAAGGTAGTAAGGGTGGACCAGCAAGTAAGTTTGTTTACAGAAAGCTTGACAGAGGCCCTACGCCTAGAGGTGGAGTTCCTTGCTCCTACGGATTTAGCGAGGACAATGAATTTGGCCCGGGCATTAGAAGCCAAACAAAAATTCCAATCACGCAAGCCTACATGGTAGGGAGGAAGACATACTATAGGCACCCAAAATACAGCCCCACCATGGGGCAACAATGCTAGTTCAGTTCCTCCTCAAGGCCCTCAACCGAGTCCTTCTCAGCCAGCATTCATCAAGAAACTAAATAGAGCAGAGATGGAAGAAAGACGATCCAAGGGCTTATTTTTTATGAACAGTATACATTTGGTCATCTATGTAAGAAGTTATTTTGGTTGGAAGTGAATGACGATAGGGAAGAAGTTCAAGAGGACGAAGAGCCACAAGTGGAAGAACCAGAGATTTCAATCCACTCCATTATAGGGCTCCAGTCCACTACTACAATGTAGGTGTGTGCATTAGTCAGTGGGCAACCACTACTCCATTTGGTGGACTCAGGCAGCACTCATAATTTTTTGAGTTTCAATGCTGACAAACATTTACATCTTCCACTCCAACCTTGGCCAATAGCTTCCGTCTCAGTGGCTAATGGAGAAAAAGTTCCAAGTTATGGGACCAGCCAGCCCATTATGTTCTCCATTGCAGGTAAAACATTTTCAGCAGAATTTCTTATCATTCCACTCGCAGGGTTTGATATACAAAGGTTGGGACCTATTCTATGGGATTTTGCTGCATTAACCATGTCCTTTGAGTTGGATGGCAACAAGGTCACCTTCCAGGGTCGCCAAGCTCATGGTCTACCACATGTACATGCCCTTCAGTAGCACCCTACTACTCTAGAGAATTTACTGGATGACTTTACCGACATCTTTCAAGAACCGGTCTCTCTTCCACCATTGAGGCAGTGTGACCACATGATTTGTTTGAAGGCGGGCTCTGAGGTGGTGGTAGTGCGCCCATACCGCTACCCATACATTCAAAAGGATGAAATTGAGTGTCAATGTCACCTCATGCTAGAACAAGGTCTCATCAGACACAGTACATTTCCTTTCTCATCTCCAGTGTTATTGGTCAAGAAACAGGATAATACTCAGAGATTTTGTGTGGACTACCGGGAATTAAATGCAAAGACCGTTAGGATAAGTTCCCTATCCCAGTAGTGGATGAATTATTAGATGAACTACATGGGGCTCAACTTTTCACCAAGTTGGACTACAACAAGTAGTGGATATACCAAAAACAACTTTTCGTACCCATCATGGCCATTTTGAGTTTGTTGTCATGCCGTTCAAACTGTCCAATGCTCCCTCAATGTTCCAAGCACTCATGAACAAGATATTTAGCACTTATCTCAAAAAATTTGTGTTAGCATTTTTTGATGATATATTGATATAAAGCAAGTCATGGGAGCAACATTTACAACATCTGTGGTTGGTGTTCACACTGATAAGAAGCCATCATCTTTATTTAAAACGCTCAAAGTGTTCATTTGAGCGCCCTCAAGTCGCCAATCTTGGGCATGTCATTACCTCAATAGGGGTCACAGTGGATCTGGAAAAAAATCTCTGTTATCATACATTGGCCACAACCGAGGAATATTCCAGCATTACGAGGTTTTTTGGGCTTAGCAGTGTACTACAGAAAATTCATCCACAATTATGCGCCGCTCTCAGCTCTGCTATCAAATCTCCTCAGATGCAATGCCTTCCAATGGAGTGATATCACGAAACAAGATTTCCAGTCCCTCAAACAAACTTTGGCTACAGCTCCCGTATTGTAGTTACCTGATTTTGAACAGACTTTTGTGGTGGAATGTGACGCATCCGGAGGAGGGATTGGGGCAGTACTTCAACAGTCTCTCCACCCCATTGCCTACTTCACCCACCAACTTGCTGCTCATCACAATAAGTTACCAGCCTATGAAAGGGAGTTAATTGGCCTAGCAAAGGCAGTCAGTCATTGGAGGCCATATTTATGGGGCCATGGACCATAAGGCAGGGCCTTGAACAACGCGGTGGATGCCCTATCCCGTTGATCAGAAGAGCCAACACAGATTTCTGCCATTACTCACCCACACCACTATTGCTGGATTCAATCAAGGAGGACCACCAACGCACACCTTAATTGCAGGAGTTAACCAAAAAAAGTGCAGAGGGCACCATGTCTTTCCATTGGTCAATTCATGATCATCTCATTTTATACAAGCACTGCATCTATTTATCACCGCGATCTCCCTTGATAGCCATGGTAGTTTCAGCATACCATGACAGCACCCACGAGGGCCTCCTCAAAACATTACATAGACTACAAGGGGATTTTTATTGGGAAGGGATGAAATCAAATATGGCCAAGTATGTGGCTGAGTGCCAGGTGTGCCAGAGGAACAAGACCGAACATTTAAATCCCACAGGGATATTGCAACCACTCAAGCTTCCAACATAGGTTTGGTCTGACATTTCTATGGATTTCATTGAAGGACTTCCTAAGGATTCCAGCAAGTATATTCTTTTTGTGGTGGTTGATCGGTTTTCTAAATATGCACACTTTATTCCGTTGGAGCATCCATATATAGCAGCAAAGGCGCTACCATCTTCTTCACGAATATTGTTCGTCTCCATGGCATTCCAGAATCAATTGTCAGTGATCGCGATGTGGTATTTACCAGTCATTTTTGGAGAGAGTTGTTACACTTATCAGGTACAAAACTCAAATTCTCTTCTACCTATCATCCACAAAAAAATGTCCAGACTGAAGTGGTGAACTGCACCATTGAGATGTGGGGGACACTCCTAAATTGTGGGTGGATTGCCTTCCTTTGGCGGAATACTACTATAATAATTCTTTTCACACAGCATTATAGGCCACGCCCTTCAAAATCCTCTATGGCAGGGCTCCCCCTCGACTACTTTCCTATGCTCAAGGGTCCACAAGGGTGGACGCAGTGGACCAAGCCCTCATCAATCGTGATCATTTACTAGAATCTGCTTCCCTCCATCTTCAGCAAGCCCAAGCACGTATGAAAACTTATTATGATCATCATCACTGTTATATTCAATACAACCAGGGTGATTTTGTATGGTTGTGTCTCCAGCCTTACCGGCAACACTCCATTGCAGGTTCAAGGCACAAGTTGTCGCCAAAATATTTTGGCTCCTTCTAGATTCTCCAGCGAGTGGGACATGTAGCGTATAAACTCCATCTACCTTCGGAGTCCAAGCTTCATGACGTCTTTAACAGTTATTTGCTAAAGCCACTAAAGGGTCTAGTACCACTATCAGTACCTTCTTTACCCCTATTGAAGATGGTAAAGTTGATCTCACTCCCCACAAAATCTTGAGTGCTAGGTAGCTGGACGACCGAACAAAACTTCTAGTTCAATGGACCCACTCAGATGCTGCAGAGGCTACATGGGAAGATCTAGCAGTCTTTAAGCAAGTCTACCCTACATTCGAGCATACGGACAAGCTCTTTCTCCAAGGGGGGGAGGGGGGAGTGATTTTATGGACTCCATAGCAGGACGAGTCATCTAGAGGCGACGTGGATGAGTTGGTGACTCAGGGGAGCAATGAGGCACTTAGGCATTTTATATAGGCATTATATGTTCTTTATTTCCTTGTTCAGAATAGGAAGCCACGAATGGCATTATTTTAATAATATGTAGCTAAAACTCTGGCGTAATGACCTTATAAGGCTAACGCAAATGAATGAGAAGGTAAGTAGAAAATGAATCAAGGATCTATGTTCTCCTCTAACGAACTAGGGTCGGCGTTCCCCTGGAACCCAAGGTGTAGGTTTCCCTTCGAAGAGCCTGAGTATCCCTTTCCTCCCTTCATGTCCGACGATCATCCTCCTTCCTCATCTATTCCATTGTTCTTCCAAAATTCGTAATCATAGGTAGGCCTGAAAGATCTCGATGCCCTGGTTCTGCCCCCGAATTGCAAGAGGATCTCTCCCATCGCTGAATCACTCGGTCCATGGTCAGAGACCATAACAGGTTATCTCATGGCCACTCTCTTTTATGAGCCTTCAACTAGGACCAGATTGTCCTTTGAATCGGCCATGAAAAGGTTGAGTGGATAAGTTTTGACGACAGAAAATGCGCTGGAATTTTCTTCAGCGACAAAAGGAGAAACACTTGAAGATACCATAAGAACTGTCGAAGGATACTCTGATATAATTTTCATGAGGCACTTTGAAAGTGGTGCTGCTAGAAGAGCTGCACCAACAACAGGAATTCCTATTATTAATGTTGGGGATGGTCCATGCCAGCACCCTACACAGGCTCTATTGGATGTGTATACGATCGGAAGAGAGATAGATAAATTGGATGGCATTAGTGTTGCCTTAGTGGGAGATCTGGCAAATGGCAGGACTGTTCGTTCATTAGCTAATCTTCTCTAGAAGTACCAAGATGTGAAATTCTACTTTGTGGCTCCTGATGTAGTGAAGATGAAGGACGATATCAAGGAATACCTGACATCTAAGGGGATAGAGTGGGAAGAAAGCACATATCTGATTGAAGTGGTGGATAAATGTGATGTGGTCTATCAAACACGTATTCAACATGAGAGATTTGGTGAGAGGATTGATCGTTACTAAGAAGCTCGTGGAAGTACATTGTGGACCGTAAAATGTTGAGTGTATTGCATAAACATGTAGTAATTATGCATCCCCTTCCAAGACTTGACGAGATAACTGTGGATATGGATGTGGATCCAAGAGCTGCATATTTCAAGCAAGCAAAGAATGGCATATACATTCGCATGGCTCTTCTGAAGTTTTTACTTATTGGTTAGTAAGGTGAAGCTCTGGTGATCTTCAACTTGAAATTTCAATCACTGACATGAAGATGTTCAATTTTTTTATTTATCAATTTTGGAGTGTGATTATGTGATTGGAATATGAAGTCGAAGTAGTAAAAGAAAGATAACTAATGTTTAGTTTTTTTTTCTACAAAAAAAAAAAAAAATTGTTACTCGGGTGGAATGCTCCAGTTTTGGGCATCCAGTGGGCGAACATAGCTACGCCGGATGCTACTTAACCCCAAGATCATAAAAATACTCCCACCATTATGATCTGACATCCACGACGGCCCACTCTAGCTACTCGAACTGCCATTTTGTGCTACATAGGTATCTAGGTCACCCCCTCTAGGTCGCCCCCTCTAGGATTCAAACTCACAACAATGGTATAGCTCTGATACCAAATGTTAAGCACCTAACCAATGCTACCCAAAAGACCGGCCTGCTAGGTAGTGGAAAGCCAAGTACATAATCCCAAGATCGTAACAATACTCCCACCGTTATGTGCCGACGTCCACGACAGCCCACTCTAGTGACCCGGAACGCCTTTTTGAGCTACACTTAACCCCATGCTTACAACAATACTCCCACCGTTATGAGCCGATATCCACTGTGGCCCACTCTAGCGACCCAGACTACTTTTTTGTGCTACACCAGGCCTCTAGGTCGCCCCCTCTAGGTTGCCCCCTCTGGGATTCGAACTTGTAATAGTGGTATCGCTCTGATACCAAATGTTAAGAACCTAGCCAATACTACCCAAAAGACCGGCCTAGTAGGTAGCAAAAAACCAAGTACTTAACCTCAGGATCATTATAATACTCCTACAGTTATGAGTTGGCATCCACAGCAGCCCACTCTTGTGACCTGAACAACCTTTTTGCACTACATAGGTCTCTAGGTCGTATACTCTGGGATTCGAACTCTCAACCGCGGTATAGCTCTGATACCAAATGTTAAGTGTCTAACCAATGCTACCCAAAAGACCAGCCTGGTAGGTAGCGGAAAGCCAAACACTTAACCCCAAGATCATAACACGGCGTAGTCCAACACTTGGACATCCAAAATTGGGGACTAAACTTTGAAACTAGAGGGGTATTCAGCACAACCCTTGTCAGTAAGGGCTGAGTGGGGAAAGCTTCATCGAAATAAATTGGAACACCAAAATTGCTACCCCAAGAAGCCCAAGAAGCTTTTTCCCTAACTCTTTAGACAGCCGTTGAGGTCCCACATTTCTGCAGCCGGCAAGGCGAGGAGAACATGGGAGAGAGGGCGACGAGATAAAGGGGAACCATAGTGGAAGACATGGGGTCGAGAGCAGGAAGAGAAATCAAGAACTCTGAGTGTCGACAAGGAAAAATTTGGGGTTAAGTTTTGAAACGCCCTCGATTTTTATTTAAAGAACACATCTCTCATGGGGGTGATGGGGCTCAAATCGACTGAGCAGCAGCAACGCTGCTCAAATTTTGGGGATGGGGGTTTTCTATTTCGTGAAGCAGAGAAACAAAGCAATTTTGACGGAATTCCGATTTTTACGTCAAAATTGAGAGCTGGGAATTTTTTGGGGATTCCTGGAAAGGTAGAAAATTTTCTATGGGTGATTTATTTTTCAGTTGATGAGAATCACCTATACGTCTGTTTAGTGTCCATTTGACAACGTTGTGCTTAATTTTTTGAGTCCCATGTATGCTGCTCAGCTACTATTTGTGGCATTTCTTCCACTTGGTGTGAGTTCTGGAGATGAGATAAGGAAAATGGAAGAGGTCGGGCAGTTGTTTGATGACATGCCTAGAAGAAAGAGGGAGTACTGCCATTCTATGCTAAGGAGTTTGATGATTTTGGGAATGGTAAAGAAAAGGTTGTGGGGGATGATTTTTATTATTGTGGATAGGAAAAAAATCAAATTATGGGCAGAGAGTGGACAACGTATAAGTGCTGTAGTTTTGTGTGGAGATATTGTGTTCTGGACTCAATAGCACATCGAGTCACTCAAAAGAGGAGACAATGACTCACTAATTTCATTAGTTTTATATTTCATATTTTATAATGCTTTAAGTATAACTTTTCATTAATTATGTAAGGAGCAAGGACGTATGGGTAGAATTGTCACTTTTAGCCCTAAAACACTTATGACGTCAAACCCTATTCAAAGGGTAAAGAAATAGAGAAAAGGAAAGCATTGATTTTAGGTTAAAAAGGCTTGGAGTTCTCTTTGATGAGCTCTAGGGTTAGGAGGTCTCCCTTGATGATCTCTAGATCTAGGTTCCCTCTGAATCTGCATATCTCTATCATTCTTGATTTGTTATTCCATTGATCCATACCGAGGAAGAGAAGGGAGTTGCTGTCCCTTTTTCGAATTCAAACAGAGGCTCCAGCCTCCTTTTCATCACAAGCATCAAGAGAAAGATTCTCCCTCTCTTTCCGAGCAAGAATTGTGGCCTTCCCACCATCCTACCACAAGCAACCATAAAGCAGGTTTCTTTTTTCAGCATTGAGATCAACAAGAAGCCAGGTAAAGAGTTCCTAACTGTAGGCCCATGGGCTGTCCAAGTTAGGGGTTACAACCATAACACGCGCAGCAGTAAGGAGGGATCAAACCCTCTTTTCCGTGATCAAGAAAAGGGAATCCTTTTTCGAATTCAAACAGAGGCTCCAGCCTCCTTTTCATCACAAGCATCAAGAGAAGGATTCTCCCTCTCCTTCCGAGCAAGAATTGAGGCCTTCCCACCATCCTACCACAAACAACCATAAAGCAGGTTTCTTTTTTCAGCATTGAGATCAACAAGAAGCCAGGTAAGGAGTTCCTAACCGTAGGCCCAAGGGCTGTCCAAGTTAGGGGTTGAAACCCTAACACGAGCAGCAGTAAGGAGGGATCAAACCCTCTTTTCCGTGATCAAGAAAAGGGAACCCTTTCCCTTTAAAATTCGAGTAACAGCAGCATAGGGTCCCATGGCCCTACCGAGCAGCATACTAGCCTCAAAAAAGAGGTTGCTTTCCTCTTGATTGAGACCAGACCAAGAAAGGGTCTCCCTTACATTACCTTACTGAGAGCAGTCACTCACTCACTTACAATGTTGGAGTCTGAAGTCCTGCACCATGTTACTCGATCCATGACTAGGGACTGTAACAACTTGGTATTAGAATAGGGTAACATGGGGATACATCCAACAATGAAGAACTTCAAATCATGATGAACAAGATAGAAGATATCCTGGCTGCTGCACAACCACAATTGGGAAAATTTTCTGGTATGGAATTGGAACTCAATCGGTTAACTAGCCTGTTGTCTAGTGTATTGGCACAAAGACATACTAGTCCAGAGACATGGGAGGTGACTCACTCGCACAACCAAAGAGGGGAGGAGTTGGCTGGGCGCACTGCTGTCCAGGCACCACAGAGTGGAGGTACAATACCAAGGTACACAAAATTAGATTTGCCTACCTTTAATGGGTCAGTTGATCCCTTAATTTGGTTGCATAGATGTGAGAAAAAAAATTTAAATTCAGGGACTGCTGAGTTTGATAAGGTGGCACTTGCCTCCTTCCATATGTTAGACGAGGCACAACTATGGTTTCACCAGGTGGAACTAGAGAGAGTGGTGCTAGATTGGGTTGAATTTAAAGAATTATGCACACTTAGATTTGGTCCTCCCGCCAACAACAACCCCTTGGGAGATTTAGTATTATTGAGACAAACCAGGTCTATTGAACTGACTGCACCAAAAATAGTTCCAAGAAAAATTGGCTTGCGCAGTTCGGTTGATTAGAGTCGACCAGCAGGTCCCCTTATTTATAGCAGGCCTCAATGAATCTCTGAGGATAGAGGTGGAACTTCATTACCCTTCAGACTTGGCTCGGGCAATGAATTTATCTCGGGCAATGGAACAACAACAATAGCTCCAACAACATAAGCCTGTGTGGCAAGGGGAAAGGAACACTTCCTCCACTTGGCAAGGGCACCGAAATACTTCATCTCAGGTGACACCTCTAGCATTACCTTCTCCCAGACACAATCTGATTACTACTCTGGCAGCCGACACGCACTCTAGTAATCCTCCTCCTCAGTATATAAAAAAATTAACAAGTACGGAGTTGGCGGAACGGAGATCCAAAATTTTGTGCTACAACTATGATGAACAGTACCGGGCATGTCACCAATGTAAACAGTTGTTTTGGCTCAAAGTTGAGGAAAGAGAGGACACAAAGGATACTGATGATATTAGTGAGGAGGAACCACCTGCAATCTCCTTGCATACTATTACAGGGAAAAAATCTACCAAAACAATGCAGGTCAAAGCTCACGTACTCGACCAGGAACTTGTGGGACTAGTGGATTCGGGAAGTACCCACAATTTGTTTAGCTTAACAGCTGCTCAACATCTTCTGTTACAGATCCTTCCACATCCTGTAGCCACGGTTTTAGTGGCCAATGGGGAGAAAGTCCCTACCTACGGGATCAGCAAAATGGTAAATTTTTCCATTGGTACTACTTTATTTCATGCAAAAAAAATTTCATACCTCTGGTCAACTTTCATCTGGTGTTAGGCATTAAATGGTTGCATGGGACCCATTCTGTGGGACTTCTCTACATTAACGTTGAGCCTTGTCTTGTGCAGTAGCCAAGTACTCTTACAGGGCAGTCAGGTGGACAAACCCCATCACCTTCATACCATGCACACATAGGACCATCTGAACAGCTCTATTGAAAATCCTATCTATGAGTTCTCCAACCTCTTCCATGAGCCTTTCGGTTTGCCTCCCTTGAGGCACTATGATCATAGGATCTGTTTAAAACCAGGTTCTGATGTGGTGGTAGTTCACTCATACCGGTATCCACATCTACAGAAAGATGAAATTTAGCAACAGTGACAGGCTATGTTACAACAAAGCCTTATTCATAGCAGCCGATCCCCGTTATCTCCACCCATATTGTTCATGAAGAAACATGATGGCACATGGTGATTTTGTATAGATTATTGGGAGTTGAATGCTCAGATAGTGAAGGATAAGTTTCCTATTCCGGTAGTGGAGGAGCTCTTGGATGAATTACATCGGTCGTGGGTCTTTAATAAACTAGACTTCTGCTCTGGATATCATTAGGTTCGTATGCACCCCTCTGACATTGAGAAGATAGCATTCTGCACACATCACGGTCATTTTGAATTTGTGGTCATGCCGTTCTACTTATCAAATGCACCCTCCACTTTTCAAGCATTGATGAATGAGATATTTAGCCGCTATCTTCGAAAATTTGTACTTGTTTTTTTAATGATATACTCATATATAGAAAGTCCGGAGAAGAGCATTTACGATGTTTTTTTGAATAATTACAAGCACATCAGCTCTATTTGAAGAAATCCAAATGCTCTTTCGCGGCTTCACCTGTCACTTATCTTGGTCATATTATATCACATGAGGGAGTCACGGTTGATCCTGAGAAGATTCGGGTAATTCATGATTGGCCACAACCTCAGTCTTGCTCAAGTTTATAGGAATTTTTGGGTCTCGCGGGATACTACCGTAAATTCATTCAGAATTACGGCCTGTTGGCAGCACCTTTGACCAGTCTCCTCAAGAAGAATTTCTTTCACTGGAATGAGGAGGCCAAACAGTCCTTTAAGGCACTCAAAATAGCTCTAGCCTCCACCCCTGTTTTACAGCTTCCAAATTCTGAAGACTTATTTGTGGTTGAGTGCAACACATCTGGTGGGGGCATTGAGGCCGTCTTACAATAGCAGTCACATCCGATTGCCTATTTCAGCTGGCATTTGGCAGTTCATCATCACAAATTGGCAGCATATGAATGGGAATTAATAGGGTTGGCCAAGGCGATCCAACACTGGTGCTCTTACTTATGGGGTTGTGCATTTCTCATTCGTACTGATAACTATAGCCTTAAATTCTTACTGGAACAACGTCTCACGACTTCGCCACAGTAGCATTGGATCAGTAAGTTGATGGGATTTGACTTTTTGGTGGAGTACCATTACGAAAGATTAACCAAGGCAGTGGATACCTTGTCACGATGTTTTGACAACCAACGGCTTCTATGTGCGATCAGCCAGCCTCGTTTCCTCATCCTAGACTTGGTGAGAGAAGCCCATGTCTCTCTTCCGGAACTACAGGAGCTCCATAGTAAAATTTCAGAGGGGACAATGGAGTCTAAGTCGTCCATCCAGGATTCACTTATTTGCTACACAAAGCGGATTTATCTTTCCCACACTTTCGAGTTGATTTCCGCCATTCTCTTCACATACCATGATAGCACACATGAAGGTATTCAAAAAACTTTGCAACGTATTCACGCAGATTTTTATTGGCAAGCCATGAAGACTTCCATTGCGACATATGTCTCAACATGTCAGGTATGTGAACGCAAAAAGTTGACCACTTAAGTCCAGCAGGTCTTCTACAACCTCTCGCCTTCCCTACAAAGGTATGGGTCAATATTTTGATGGACTTTGTTGAGGTCTTCCACAGTTAACCAATAGATCAATACTATTTGCGGTGGTCGATCGGTTCTCCAAGTATGTACACTTTATTCCTTTGTGTCATCCATATACAGCATCAAGAGTAGCACAGACCTTCATTGAGCATCTTGTACAATTACATAGCATTCTAGAATCTATTGTCACTGATCGGGACGTGGTATTCACCAGCACTTTCTGGCGGGTACTTTTTCATCTGAGCGGCACAAAATTGAAATTCTCATCCGCATATCATCCTCAGACAGATGGCCAAACCGAGGTGGTTAATCGCACCATCGAAATGTATCTACGATGCTTTGTTGGAGATCGTTCGAAGCAATGGGTTCAATGGCTATTGTGGGCTGATGTTATGGACTCCATAGCATCACGAGTTATCCATAGGCATAGGAATTAAATTATGTCAATTTACTTTTCATGTAATTTCAATTCGGTTTGGTTTACTTTATTTGGTTTGGTTTAATTTGGGTTGGTTCAGTGTAATGTGGCATGAACCACTTGACCTAATGGGTCATCTTTGTATTTTCGTCCTCAACCCTATTTAGGGGGACGTGAAGGAAAAGAGAGGCAAGTATTGAGAAAATTATATTTTACAGGTCTGATTCTCCCTCAGAGGTCAAGGTCGGATTCTCCCTTTGAGGTCCAAGGTTGAGCTTCCTCCAAAGCTCCTTCATTCTAAATTGAGTTAAACCATTACTCGTTCAAGAAACAAGGTTTCTCTTCCAACGTCAAGATCAACCATGGAGGGAAGAGAGGAAAGAAGGGTGACTCGATCCATGGCAAGGGAAGAATCTAACATCTTGGTATCAGACAGGTCCACCCTTGGGGATTCCTCTTCCCCTGACGATTTGAGACAGTTAATGGAAGATAATAGGCAAAGGACAGATAACCAAGCTCATGCCCTGGAAGAGGTGCGACAAACAACCTGTGATTTGCGTGAGGCAATAAAATCAATGGATGCTGCCATCCAAGCTCTCCTCCAGCGACAAGAGGACCATGATACACTAGCCCAACCTCCAGCTGCCTACTCTCCACCGGCCGAATACCATCCATTCCACCCACCACCTCCCCCACAACCACCAATGCATCAACACCATTCCGATCTGGGGCCTGCCATTCAAGGACCAAACATTGTGCCCAGGTATTTAAAACTTGACTTTCCTACGTATGATGGATCTAAGGACCCTTTGATTTGGTTAGCCAAGTGTGATCAGTTCTTTTACCATCAAAAATCACCTGCGGTTGAGAAAGTGTATTTGGCCGCCTACCACATGCTCGATGAAGCGCTTCTATGGTACCACCAATTCCGAAATGACCAAGTGGTTCAGGATTGGGCAACTTTTAGACAGTCTTGCATGATGAGATTTGGTCCTCCTGCTAGTAGCAATCCATTGGGCGAATTAATCAATTACAAACAAACTGAAACAGTAGAGGTGTACCAAAAGACCTTCCAGGAAAGGTTAGCCCGAGCAAACCAGTTTGTTAGCCACACACAGTATGTTCATATTTTTACTGTTGGTTTGATAGAAGCTCTGCATTTAGAAGTTGAATTACATGCTCCTACAGATTTAGACCACGCTATGAATTTAGCCAGAGCAATTAAGCACAAGCAACGTGTTCTAAAGGAGTCACTGGTCAGAAAACCAGCTTGGCCAGGAAGGCACAATGCCTCTGCGCCAAACAATTCCTATGGACCTCCAAGATTTAGAGACAGTGCAGCCCCACGCCCAGACATCTCTAATTCAACTCCACCTGCTCCTTACTTCAAAAAACTTACTAGACAGGAAATGGAGCAGAGAAAGGCCAAGGGCCTCTGTTTTAACTGTGATGAACAGTATGTTTTTGGTCACCACTGCAAACGATTATTCAGTATATGTCTGTGGGAGGATGGAGACGAAATACCACAAGAGGAAGAAATTGTGGAAACTGACCAAGAAGATCCAGAGATTTCCCTTCATGCTATGACTGGTCTACGCAGTGCAAGCACAATGCAGGTTAAAGCCCAATTACATTATTTACAGTTACTGCCTTTAGTTGACTCGGGTAGTACACATAATTTCATCAGTCAGCAGGCGGCAGAACAACTTGGGTTAGTAGTACAGCAACAGAATGGCCTTTCTGTATCAGTAGCCAATGGGGCTAAAATTACTAGTGTAGGCATATCACCAGCCACACACTTTGATATTGAGGGATATAAATTTGTTGCAGATTTTCTGGTGATTCCACTACCAGGATTCGATTTGGTGCTAGGAATTAAATGGCTACAATTGTTGGGACCAATACTATGGGATTTCCAACCTCTGACCATGTCTTTTATAGAGGACCAACAACAGATTATATTGCATGGCACACAAGCACCACTCACCTACGCACTATAGGTTGCCCAGGTCCAATCCACAAATACATGCCAGTTATCTCACTTACTTACAGAATTTGAGGATATCTTTCAAGACCCTACTGCCTTACTGCCACTTAGGCACTGTGATCACCGTATCTGTTTGAAAACAGGGACCGAGCTGGTAGTGGTACGTCTGTATCGTTACCCTCACTTACAAAGGATGAGATTGAAAGGCAGTGCCAACAGATGTTAGCACAGGGTATTATTCAGCCCAGCAGGTCTCCTTTTTCTTCACCGGTATTACTAGTCCGCAAGCATGATAAGTC
Organism: Aristolochia californica; assembly: GCF_029961685.1. NCBI lineage: Eukaryota > Viridiplantae > Streptophyta > Magnoliopsida > Piperales > Aristolochiaceae > Aristolochia > Aristolochia californica. The sequence continues at coordinate 16,569,813 of NW_027181881.1, read as the reverse complement.
ATGGAGGTTCTGTGAGGATTACCGACAACTCAATGCCCATACAATTAAAGATAAATTTCCTATTCCAGTGGTGGACGAACTATTAGATGAGCTACATGGAGCTACTATATTTACTAAACTCGATTTGAAATCTGGCTATCATCAAATCCGAGTTCATCCATCAGATGTGGAGAAAACAGCGTTCCGCACACATCACGGCCATTTTGAATTCCTCGTAATGCCATTTGGTCTATCAAATGCGCCTTCCACCTTCCAGGCCCTCATGAATGAGGTATTTTCCCCTCTCTTGCGAAAATATGTATTGGTCTTTTTCGACGATATTTTGGTCTATAGCAACAGCTGGGAAGAACATCTTCAGCACCTTCACCAGGTATTTTCTCTTATACGTTCACATCATTTGGTTTTAAATCGGTCAAAATGTTATATGGGCACATCAGAAGTTGCATATTTGGGTCACGTTATTTCAGCATCAGGGGTGAAGGTAGACCAGAGTAAGATACAAGCGGTCACAGATTGGCCTATTCCTACATCTATTACAGCCTTAAGAGGATTTTTGGGCCAAGCTGGATATTATAGAAAATTTATTCGTAGTTATGGCCAGCTTGCAGCTCCGCTCAACAATCTCCTCAAGAAAAATGCTTTTACCTGGTCAGAGACAGCAGCTCATTCCTTTCAGCAATTGAAAGACGCCTTATCATCAACCCCAGTTTTGCAGCTCCCCGACTTTGAGGAGTCCTTTGTAGTGCAATGTGATGCTTCAGGGGGCGGTATTGGCACAGTGTTGCACCAACAAGGCCACCTGATTGCTTATTTTAGCCGTCAACTGGGCCAACACCACCACAAGTTGGCAGCTTATGAGAGGGAATTGATTGGATTGGCGAAAGCTATACAGCATTGGCGCCCTTATCTTTGGGGACGTTGTTTTTTGATTCGCACTGATCTTTCCAGCCTCAAGTATCTTCTTGAGCAGCGTCTCACTACTTCACCACAACAACATTGGTTAAGTAAGCTTATGGGGTTTGACTTTTCTGTCGAGTATAAACCGGGAAGTTTGAATGTAGGGGTTGATGCCTTATCTCGTCGGGACGTTCCAGAGCCGCAATTAAACGCCATCAGTCAGCCCAGAGCTCTCTTGTTGGATTCTATATAGGAAGAGGCACAACAGTACCCAGATATTATCTCCTTATGCAAGGATATCCAGCAGGGCACAGCGACACCACATTGGATGGTTCAAGACAATCTCGTCCTCTAAAAAAATAGAATTTTTCTACACCACACATCCCCTCTGATTAACATCATTTTGGCCTCCTTCCATGATAGTACACATGAGGGCCGACAGAAAACATATTTTCGAATCAATAGGGAATTTTATTGGAGGGGCATGAAGCGCAGTATAGCTGATTATGTGGCGGCTTGTCAGACTTGTCAACGGAATAAAGCTGAAACATTAAGTCCAGAGGGGTTGCTCCAACCACTTCAGCTTCCGTCACAGGTCTGGTCTGATATTTCTATGGACTTCATAGATGGACTTCCCTCTTCGTCAGGTAAATCTGTTATCCTGGTAGTGGTGGATCGTTTCTCTAAATATGGGCATTTCATTCCTCTGGTACATCCTTACACTGCAACGCAGGTAGCTCAACTTTTTATGGATAACATTGTACAATTACATGGGATGCCTAATTCAATTACCAGTGATAGGGATGCAATCTTTAAAAGTACCTTCTGGAAAGAACTCTTCAAGTTACAAGGCACAACGTTAGCCTTTTCTTCAGCCTACCATCCACAGACTGATGGTTAGACAGAGGTCATCAACAGAACAATTGAAATGTATCCTCGCTGTTTCGTGGGGGACTCACCTAAGAGGTGAGTTAAGTGGCTCGCCTGGGCTGAGTTCTGTTACAACACCTCCTACCACAGTGCTCTCGGCACAACCCCATTCAAGGTGGTATATGGTAGAGAACCTCCCCGTCTTTTAGCCTATGAACCAAGGGCCTCTAAAGTTGCAACTTTGGACCAAGCATTGGCTGAAAGAGACATATTCATCACAGAGGTGCGCACTCATCTACAGAAGGCACAAAATTCTATGAAACAATATTATGGCAAGAAGCACCGGGAAGTCTTCTTTTCTCCTGGAGATTATGTTTGGTTGCATCTCCAACACTACAGGCAGTTGTCATTGACAGCCTCCAAACGTCACAAGTTCTCTCCAAAATATTATGGTCCCTTTCAGGTGATGGACCGCATTGGGATAGTGGCCTACAGATTGCAGCTTCCGCCAGAGGCCAGAATTCACAACGTCTTTCATGTCTGACAATTAAAGGCCTTCCACGGTGATTCGCCCTTGTTGCACACCCCGCTGCCACCACTCCATGATGGATGTGTACTTTCTACCCTGGCACAAGTATTACAAACTCGTCGTATTCAGGGTGATTGGGAGATCTTAGTGCAATGGGCTGATGTTGACCCCAGTGACACGACATGGGAGCCATTAGCGGCGTTTCGCACCCTCTACCCATACTTTGAGCTTGAGGACAAGCTCTTTCTCCAAGGGGGGGAGGGGGGGGGGGGGGGGGGGGGGGGGGGGGGGTGATGTTATGGACTTCATATCATCACGAGTTATCCATAGGCATAGGAATTAAATTATGTCAATTTACTTTTCATGTAATTTCAATTCGGTTTGGTTTACTTTATTTGGTTTGGTTTAATTTGGGTTGGTTCAGTGTAATGTGGCATGAACCACTTGACCTAATGGGTCATCTTTGTATTTTCGTCCTCAACCCTATTTAGGGGGACGTGAAGGAAAAGAGAGGCAAGTATTGAGAAAATTATATTTTACAAGTCTGATTCTCCCTCAGAGGTCAATGTTGGATTCTCCCTTTGAGGTCCAAGGTTGAGCTTCCTCCAAAGCTCCTTCATTCTAAATTGAGTTCCACCATTACTCGTTCAAGAAACAAGGTTTCTCTTCCAACGTCAAGATCAACCATGGAGGGAAGAGAGGAAAGAAGGGTGGCTCGATCCATGGCAAGGGAAGAACCTAACAGCTGAATACTGTTACAATACTTCATTCCACTCCGCCTTGCAATTCTCTCCTTCCAGGGTTCTTTATGGCAGGGATCCCCCTCACCTTCTATCTTATACTACAGGGTCCACCCGAGTGGATGCCATTGATCAAGCACTCATGGATAGCGACCAGGTGTTACGGACAATTGCAAAACGTCTACAGCGAGCTCAGGTTCACATGAAAGATGTCTATGACAAGGAACACTGTGATGTCTAATACGAGGTAGGGGACTATGTTTGGTTACACCTACAACCATATTGATAGCAGTCCATTGCGAGTCCATCACACATAAACTCTCCCCCAAGTATTTTGGGCCTTTCCCCACTATTCGGCGCATGGGGCCGATGGCCTATCAACTACAATTGCCAACCACAGCCAAGTTGCATGATATGTTTCATGTCTCCCTCCTGAAAATGTCTATGGGGACACCGCCTACATCCACTCCGTTCCTTCCTCCATTGGCCGAGGGCCATGTTTTCCTTACACCATCCACGGTGTTATGTGCCCATTTGGTCAATGACCAGTAGGAGATTCTAGTCCAGTGGACAGCTACAGAACTAAAGCAGCTACCTGGGAGTGGTTAGACATCTTCAGACAGGTATACCCAGCTTACGAGCTTGAGGACAAGATCTTTCTCCAAGGGGAGGCAGATGTTGTGGACTCAATAGCACACCGAATCACTCAAAGGAGGAGACAAGGACTCATTGATTTCATTAGTTTTATATTTCATATTTTATATTGCTTTAAGTATAACTTTTTATTAATTATGTAACGAGCAAGGATGTAGGGGCCGAATTATCATTTTTAGCCCTAAAACACTTATGACATCAAACCCTATTTAAAGGGTAAAGAAATAGAGAAAAGGAAAGCATTGATTTTAGGTTAAACAGGCTTGGAGTTCTCCTTGATGAACTCTAGGGTTAGGAGGTCTCCCTTGATGATCTCTAGGTCTAGGTTCCCTTAGAATCTGTATATCTCTATCATTATTGATTTGTTATTCCATTGATCCATACCAAGGAAGAGAAGGGAGTTGCTGTCCCTTTTCCGAATTCAAACAGAGGTTCCAGCCTCCTTTTCATCACAAGCATCAAGAGAAGGATTCTCCCTCTCTTTCCGAGAAATAATTGAGGCCTTCCCACCATCTTACCACGAGCAACCATAAAGCAGGTTTCTTTTTCCAGCATTGAGATCAACAAGAAGCCAGGTAAGGAGTTCCTAACCATAGGCCCAAGGGCTGTCCTAGTTAGGGGTTGCAACCCTAACACGAGCAGCAGTAAAGAGGGATCAAACCCTTTTTTTCCATGATCAAGAAAAGGGAACCTTTTCCTTTTACAATTTGAGTAACAACAGCATAGGATCCCTTGGCCCTAACAAGCAGCATACTAGCCTGACAAAAGAGGTTGTTTTCATCTTGACCGAGACCAGACCAAGAAAGGGTCTCCCTTACCTGACCTTATCGAGAGCAGTCACTCACTTATAGTGCTGGAGTCTCAAGTTCCACACCTTGTTACTCGATCCATGACTAGGGACCGTAACATATTGATTTTGCGTCTAATCCATGGCCATCAATTTCTAGTGGTGCAAAAGAAATAGAAAACAAAAATATGCTGAGAGCAGTTCCCCCAGAGCAAATTGCTGCAATCGCAGTTCTAATTCCTACACGGGTCCATAGCTCAGTGGTAGAGCACAGCCAGACCGAATGTGCTCAAAACCATCTGAAGGACAGTGCTGAAGAACGTTTGGACTTATCCAAATGGACAGCACTGATGTTGGGTTCTACACAAAGAGGCCATAGAGCTCTTACCAGAAAAGAAGTGGGAAACTATGGATCCCAATTCTGTAACTATATCTGGCCTTCTTTCTGCATGTTCGCTGTTAAGGAAGGTGAAAATGGGTCGAGTACTCCATTTGCTTGCCATTCAATTTGGATTAGTGGAAACTTCTATAGTAAGAAATGATCTTGTCTATATGTCTGCAAAATGTGGTATGGTTGGATATGCCAACTTTATTTTCTTGTCTAATCTATCTACGGATGTGGTTCCATGGAACACAATGATCGGTGGATTTGCTCTCAATGGGTATGCGATTGAAGAACTGTCATGGTTTCACCGCTTGAGATCATCTTCTACCTTACCTGATGTTATCACTTTGGTTAATGTTATTTCAGCTTGTGCTTACACTCGGGTATGTTAACTGGCTCCTAGGAGTGAAAGCTGTGACTGCAGGGTGGCTGTTCTCGCTACAGCAGGGTATGCACGTAACAGGCCACCTGAAAAGGCTCATGGGTTCTTCAACAAAATGATGTATGTTGTGCCAGTGCAGAAAACAGTGCTGCCAGACAGCCAAGAAACCAGAGCTGCTGTGACAGTGCAGAAACCAGTGCTGAAAATAGTGGCAGTGCAGAATGAAACAGGTGCTGTTAATTCTGGAAATCTAGATAACTCTTTGGCTGTAATTAAGCAGATGCTCCAGAATTTTTTTTTGTTCTTTGACAGCCTTAGTTCTGGTTTGGATAGTCATGGATCCTTAGAAGAAGCTGCTGTTTTTGCAGCACATGGGTTATGCAGAGATCCACCTATTGTTGGGGGTAATATAGCCTGCATGATCCGTGTTGGCATGCTCAGAGGGATTCAGCCTAATGGTTGGTGCAGGTTTACAATGGTGCCAATTGATATGGGAGGTGCCGCTGAAATTTTGTATGCTGTCCAAATAAATAATTTGGGTACAGCCAGTGGAACATTAGAGGTTACAGTCATTTTTTTTTTCAACACGGCACACTGTTCCAGCAGTATTGAAGAGGCCAGTGAGTGGGCTCTGTGTGGTTCCGTTCTCTCTCCTGTAGCGAAGCAGCATTATGAGCTATTGTATCAGACAGATGCTTTTGATAAGGCACAAATCCAGGTGACACAGAGACAGCAGCAGCAGCTCACTATCCTTTTGTCACAAACCGAATCCCATGGACAATTCCAGCATACCAACTCATCGTCAGCATTGACTTCACTTAGGGATGTGGAGAGCAGTCATTGTAAGTTCAAGGCTGTTATCAAGATGGCCATAGCTGATAAATTTCCGTTTTGCGTTATTCCAAAGAAGATAAATGCCATAGAGAGGGGTTGGGTTCAGTACTAGATTGATTTCTGTTATCCATAATACTGCAATTCGGGGTTTGATGAGCACTTGCACAACTCAGAGTTGTTTAATTTTGACGTTCTTACTGCTGCCTACAAACCAGTGCTGCACATATAATTCATTCTTGCTCTCTATCCTATAGTAGGTTTCATGGGGAAGAAATCTTTCTATTTGGGGGAGGTTGGTAATGGAGCTAAAATGAAGATTGTGGTCCACATGATAATAGGCAGTATGATGAATGCCTTGTCTGCAAATGGAACACAAAATTATCTACATCACTGGGCGGTCTTTGCACCACCTTCTCATCCCAATTCAAGCAACATTGCTGCTGCCAAGTCAGACCCCCAACAAAGTTTGATTGATATGATAAACGATCATCCACAATGCCAATTGGCCAACAAGACTATTGTGCCCTCTACATTGTTTTTAATTTTTTGTCACGCCATAGCAGCATTGTATGCAAAGTTAAATGAAAGATCACTGGATGAACTTGGGCAGCCAGCAGTAAGTAGGAATCAGCCCCATCCCATTACTGAGGTTACCAGGGACATGCTACATTTGGCCAATGAGGCAGCCGTGGGGGACAACTCACCTAAGGGTTGTTCATATAGAAGCAGAAATTGCCAGGATGGAGCGGGTGATAGTTCTACTTGTGGTTTGGTTGCTTAACCGTATTGGGTTGTGCTATACCAAGTGATGCTAGCAATGTTGGATTATTAAAAAAAAAAAAATTGCTTCTCATGTGGAATGCTCTAGTTTTGTCGTCTATAAGGCTGACACAGATACTGTAGATGTTATTTGGGTACAGGAGGGAGACGTTCGGTAAGCAAACCCAACATTCGAGCTTGAGGACAAGCTCTTTCTCCAAGGGGGTGTAATGTTATGCATGCAATAACATTATTAAGTTATTTAAAGTCTAATTAAAAATTTTTATTTTCTTTACTTTACTTTATTTTATTTCAGTTAAAGAATTAATAGGCCACATGGACATTTTTGTAATATTTTATCTTGAACCTTGTAAGGGTGAACCCTATTTAAGGGGTAAGAGTAATGAGAAAAAGGCAAACATTGATTTAGAGTAAAAAAGGGTTTTTAGTTCTCCTCAACGAGCTCAGGAGTGTGAGTTCTGCTAAAAAAACCTAGGGTTTTCAAGCTTCCATTTGGCTTGATTTTTGTCTTTCTATTCTTCCTCCCTGCGAATCGTTGTGTTAGATCCAGGACCATAACAGGTGCTTCCTAGTGCCTTGTCTAAAGTGACAAATTGTTCATCAAGGGCTTTTAGCAAGTCTTTGACATTTTCATGTTGATCAACAAAACCACAAATACCAGTAGAAATTCTAGTCTTAATGAACATAATACTGAGGCGATTAGATCACTCCCATCGTTCATAAAGTTTGATTTTAGCTGCAGTGGTGGTATCAGTAATTGCTGGTGGTTCATCTTTCCTAATAGCATAGTCAATGTCCATCCACCCTAAATGAAGAAGAATTTTCTCTTTTCAGACTTTATAGTTATATGCCTTAAGATCAGGGATATCACAACGAATATCAAAGAAATTTGTAGGTTGTACAACTGCATAAAATTATAAATTACATGTTTATATTAAAACTGAGGCCTGAATAAAATGTCACGTTTTACCAATGTAAATCATGCTTAAAAATTAAATTTATTAACATAAAAAAATGCATGTGGGCTAAAAATTTTAATTCAAGCATGTTCAATATTCTTTATGAGTAAACTTTATGATAAAACTATCAAACTATTTATCAATTCAAAATTGTTGTGGGTAATTATGAATAATTTGATATTTTATCCTAATTAATAAACTCAAATATAATAAAAAATCATGTGGGATAAAATTTATTATATTAACTATAATTAATTATAATTAAGGTCTACATTTTATTTATGATTAAATTTTATGATAAAACTATCAAATTATGTATGAATTCATAATTCATGTGGGTAAATTATGAATAACTTGATATTTTATCCTAACTAATAAACTCAAATATATTAAAAAATCATGTGGGATAAATTTTATTATATTAAGTAAAATTAGTTACAATTAATGTCTAATATTCTTTATGTGATCCGAATCATAATATATATTTTTTATTAAATTGAAGATGCTATGGCTACTCTCTAATTAATAAAAACTATATGGATCACTAGACATTAAATCACATAAATGTATGAGAATAGCCTGAGTAGCATAATTTTAACTCACACTAACATGTTATCATTATGCACAAAATATTCTCATAATATACGCATAATTAAAAACTATAATTTTATGCATAACTTTAATTTCATGCATTTAAGTATATGCCAAAAATGCATAAATAACAATTACAGGAAATAAATACATAATTTAAAACATATTTGATACATGACAGCCAATAGCTTAATGGTCACGAGCGCCGAATTTAGTCTCAGCACACAAATTCGAATCCCGTTAGCACAAAAATAAATTTTGATAACCGAGTAAGCTCGGTCCTCTCTCGGCAGCTCGGTTTAGCAAGTTGGAATGGGCGAACCAACTCAACCCATCCGAGTCGACCTGAACCTCATATTTTTAAAATTTTTACACTGAGTCTCCTCGGCCTAAGAGGGTTTCCGAGTTGGAACGGCGGGTCACAAACAACTCGGACCATATTTACAAATAAACCTTATATTTTTAATTAACATGATTTTGCACACTGGAGGTCATCTTCAACCTCCATCCGCACACAGAAACCTTTCATAACCGGTTTCCCTTAACGATGTCGACGCTGGTGAACCTTTCGGAATGGTCGCCGGTGTCAGCTTCGACGCAACTCGCCGATGCGATAGCCTTCGGAGAGCTCACAGAGACTGTCAGCACATTTTTTTTTATGTTGTTGTCGCCGGAAAACCTTTCGGAATGGTCGCCGACGTTGGCACTACGTGTTTCTCCTATGATTTTCACCAAAGTGAGAGCTCCGACTATCGTACATAGTGAGCACACATAATTCTCATACAGAGAGCGTACAAAAAATAATCAAATGGAATTGACACGCAGGATCAGAGGTATGGCTCTGATACCAACTGTAAGACTAAAATGAATTTCTAACTTCGTGAAATTCATAGTATTAAATGTAAACGAAAGCCAAAAATCATACCTCCCTCCATACAATCGGATTCCGTGTAGAAATCACCGGTGTTCTGTTCTCTGCTTGTGTTTGGCACTTCCGCTCTCTAATCACTCTAAGCAATGGTGTAAAACTGAAGGGGTGAATGAGTTGACGAGATTAGGGACCAAAACCGTAGATCTTATTAGCCAACCTCCCATCAAGGTTATTCATGGCTTCATGTTACCGAGGGAGTTGCAACTGCCAGAAGTTGAGACCAATCGTGTCCCTATGAGAAACTATTTCTCATGAGAAATGATTAACAAGGGAGTTGACTCATGGTACAAGATATTATTTTTCACAGCAGCTTCGGTTCATCCCAGAATTTCTAACATGAAATGTTTTAGTTTATGCAAGATAACTTTGAAGGATCCATGGTTCATGGATGTGAAATAGTCACAGCTCAATTGGCATATGTTGTTATCATACAAATTTCTCTTGATTCCTTAGATTCACCTTGACCTTGTGTGCTTTTGGTTTTTGAAAGGAAGGATAAATCGGGATCCAACCTGGTATCTTTGTGTTGAGATATTTATATCGACCGGGCTAGTCCTTTTAGATTTACCTGTTGAGCTTTCCTAATAGGTTTGAGCCTTTTAGCGCAATGGTTTCAACATGGTATAAGAGCAGGTTGGTCCCGTGTTCGAATCCCACTTTCCACGGCTTGTTCCCCGTGCTTTATACAGGCCCCAAATTTGAATTTCAAGGGTTGTCCCATGCGGGGGAGTGTTGAGATATTTATATCGACCGGGGCAGTCCTTGTAGATTTACCTATTGTGCTTTTCTAACAGGTTTGAGCCTTTTAGCGCAATGGTTTCAACACTTTGGTATCATCTGCTCTTGGAAACTTATCATTGTTAAACTAGGAAATCATCTTTACATATCCTTGGAAGTTTATGATTTATGCATCACAGAATTAGGGAAGGATCATGTATTTCAAGAAATTTTCCTTGAATCAAAGGAAGTATATTTGTCAAGATAAGATACTCTCTTATCCTGGATTCTAACAGATTTCCTAAATAGATCATTCCTGATTTATCATTTCTTAATTAAATTGGCATCTATGGCAAGATATTCTGATTGAAAGTCAGATTGAAAAGGATTTTGTTTTGAAGATCTCTTGACATTATTACTTTGCCTATTATGCTCTCGAGCCTGGTATTAGTTTGGTGTGAAGACGGTGAGCCTTCTCCCTTGCTCTAAAGGTTCTAATACTGGTTTGGCTTGGTCCAAACTGTGCCAAACATGACGAAGTTTATTAAAGGAATTGATTATTATTATGTCACCTTTCAAATATTAAGCTCTTTGGTCCTTTGTTTAAATCATCAACACTGGCGAGCTCTTCACACAAGTATCAAGTTTCTTGCTCTTGTGACCCCCTTACTCTCGGTTCTGCTTCGTTTCAACATGGTTCACCATGGTTCAACCCTCTCGTGACATAAGTCCTTTACACTTAAGGACTGTAATATGTTATTTGCTGCCATGCAGTATTATTTGTCGATACTTCTTGTTGCATAAGTGTAACTCGGGCCTTGGCTAATTATAGAAGCTGATATTATGTCTCTTTGATGGAGACATTGGTGTTGAACAAGACAATCCTCATATTGATTACCTTGGATTATTATTCATTGACTATTGTCAGCTTAGTATATACTATTTTTAAACCAAAGGGGAGTTCGGTTTTTTCACAAGTTCAGCACTATGATAGCTCTTAAGAACACCAGAGGCAAGAAGGCTATCTTTGTGGAATATTTTCCACTACTTTAGAAGATAAAGCGTCTGATGGCTTATACAAATAACTAGGCCACCTCCAAAAAGATTTTTCCTATTGCTGCTACTTCTATAATAGGTATGGTTTTAGCTACTTGTCCATCCCAGATCATTGAATTTGGGGCCTCTGAGCACTTAACATGTAATCGTACCATCCTAAGTTCTTTATCCCCTTGTTTGATTGACAATTTTGTTTTTATAGCAGATAGATTCCAAACCAAGGTATGTGGGGTGGGGTCCATATTTGCTACATCTACTCTTCATTTAAAAGATATTCTTTTTGTTTGTGAGTTTTCATTAAACCTTTTATCTATCACTCAACTCAAAAAAAAAATTAGCTCTTCCATCACCTTTTCTTTGACTTCTTGTGATCTTCAGGATCTGAAGACAAAGCAAGTTATTGGTGGAAACTGTGAAAGAGGGGGGCTCTATTATCTTGATTCACTAGCTTGAATTTAGAATTTAGGATCCCATGTAGAGGACTTAGATCAACTAAAAAGAAGAAGAGGAAGGAGAAGAGAGGAAGAAGGGATCAACTACAAAAGGGAGAGAGATTGGTCTAGGAGGAAGGAGAGGTGCACCGACCAAGGGAAGGAGGGAGGTTGGATGAACTTTGGAGAAAGGAGGAGAAAGCTTCAATGCTCTATCTCTTAGCCAATGCCTTTATTTATATATTTTACAATGCCATTATGGCTACAACTTTATAAAATAAGAGACATAAAAAGGACAAGTATTTACACCTTCATGCAATCTTTATGAGAAATATTCGATATTACCCATATGCCATCACTTAGACGTGTGGGCTTCCTTGCCTTGGACTTGTATGCTTGAGCCCATCTTCTAACACTCCCCCTCAAGTTGGAGGAGAAAAAACATCATAGATACACAACTTGCCACATATAAAGGATAGGATTTTAGATGTAACTGTTGTAGTTAGGATATATGGTACTTGCTCTTGTGATGAAACATGTTTGAGGGAGATTATACCCGCTTGAAATTCTCCTGTATAAAGTGGCAATCCACCTCAATGTGTTTGGTCCTTTCCTGGAAGATAGGGTTTGAAGTAATATGAATGGCTATTTGGTTATCATAGTGTAGATTCATGGGACCTCCTTTATAAAATCCTAATTCGGTAAGAAGGGTCCTGATACATAGGAGTTCACTAACTGTGTGGGTCATAGCTCTAAATTCTACTTCTGTGTATGAACTTGCAATCACATTTTGCTTCTTACTTCTCCATGTAACCAAGTTTCCTCCAGCAAGAGTACAATATTCTGACGTAGACTTCCTATCATTAGGTGATCCAACCCAATTTGCATTTGAGAAACCTTCCATGTTGAAGGGGCCAAGATTTTTATAAAGTAATCCTCTTCTTGGAGCTCCTTTTAAGTATTGTAATATTCTCTCTAAGGTCTGCCAGTGGGTAAGTTGTGGTTTATGCATGTACTAACTCACCACACTTACAACATATGATATGTCTGGTCTAGTTACCGTGAGGTAGATTAGTTTGCCCACAAGTCTTTGACATTTACCAATATCAATATCTTCTCCAGTCGTTGCACATAATTTTATATTTGTATCTATAGGTGTGTCAACTGGTCAATAACTCTTCATTCATATTGCTTCGAGGAGTTCCAAAATATACTTTTGTTGAGACAATATTTTCCCATGTTTGGATTGAAGAACTTCTATGCCCAAAAAATAATTAAGCAATCCCAGATTTTTAGTTTACCTCTTCTATGCTATGTGCATCATCATCGATTAAGATAATGTCATCAATATATACAACCAATAATATTTTTTATTTTGAGGTATCTTTATAGTATACCGAATGATCTACTGTGCACCAATGAAAGCCAAACAGTAGTGTTGCTTGGCTAAAGTTTTTCAAACCAGGGCCGAGGGGAATGTTTAAACCCATATAAGGACTTTTGAAACCAGCATACAGACTCCCTCTCAACCACATAACCAGGTGGTTGAACCATATAAATGTCCTCATAGATATCCCCATTTAAGACGGTATTCTTTACATTGAGTTGATATACGGGCAATGATGAGTTAGCAGGAAGAGATAATAGGATACGTATATAATTTAAGTTGGCAACGGGAGAAAAGGTCTCCTACATAATCCACTCCATAACACTGAGTGTATCCTTTAGCATTGAGTTGGGCTTTAAGACGAGTAATTGACCCATCCAGGTTATGTTTAACCAAAAAACATCCATTTACAACCGACTGTTTTTTTTGTTTTTGGAGCTGTGCTAAGTACCAAGTTTGATTCTCATATAAGGCATGCATTTCTTCATCCATAGCCACCTTCCATCCTGGATGTTGCAGGGCCTCATGAAAGGACTACGGAATTGAATTGGAAGAAAGAGATGCAAGGAACAGAGAGCAAGTGAAAGACAAACAATGGTGAGACATAAAGTTGGATATAGGGTGAGAAGTAGTACAGGAACGGCGTTCCTTTCTTAAAGCAATAGGCCGAGTATCAAATTTTAGACTAAACATAGGAGGGTATGGACTTACCTTGGGTAGATAAGAAAAATCCACAAGTGAGGTGTTGGTCGGTGCTTCAGGGGGTTGACTAATATCAACATTGAAGGGAAAAAGTGGACAAGGAGTTATAGGAGAAAATGACAAACCTAGAGGAGCACCATTCGAGGAGTAGAATGAGGTGTCCCCAAAGAAGGTCACATCCCAAGATACAAGCATCCTGCGAAGGGTAGGATTGTAACAGACATACCCTTTTTGGGTGCAATAGTACCCCAAGAAAATACACTTCATAGAACGAGGAGCAAGTTTACTCTTTTGTGGAGATGTGACATGGACAAACCATGTATGGCCAAAAAACTTGAGGGGAAGAGAAAAGGGGGTCTTCACAAGGAAATAATACAGAGTAAGGAGTTTTATGACTAAGAAAAACTGAAGGTAACCTATTGATAAGAAAATAGGTCATAAGTATAGCATGAGGACAATAAAAGTAAGGTACCTTCATGGAGTAGAGGAAGCCCCAAGCAACATCTAGAAGTTGACGATTCTTTCTTTCAGTAACACCATTCTGTTGAGGGGTATAGGCACACGATGTTTGATGGATAAGCCAATTACCCTCACAAAATGATTGAAACACACTAGACAAGTATTCCTTGGCGTTATCAAACCTAAGGATTTGAATTCTTTTGCCAAATTGAGTTAACACCATAGCATGAAAGATTTTAAAGATAGTAAGTATTTCAGATCATTCTTTAAAGAGATATAACCACGTGAACCAGGTAAAATCATCAACAAATGTAACAAAGTTTTTAACATGAGAAATATTAGAGACATACAAAGGTCCCCATACATTAGAGTGTATTAAAGAAAAAGGAGCATTACTTGTAGTTGTAAGGCGAGGAGAATATGTACTCCTATGATGTTTACTTAATTGACAAACCTCACAATTAAAAGTAGAGAGAGATTTTAGTGAAGGAAGTAAATGATGAAGGGAAGGTGTAGAAGGATGGCCAAGCTGGTTGTCCTAAAGTTGTGCCTCGGATGTAGTGGATGATAAGGTAGCTAATGGAGGAAGGTTGAAGTAGTACAACCCCCTTTTTCATGGCCGCCACCAATCACCAGTTTCATAGTTGGATACTGAATTGTACAAGAAGAGGGAGAGAAGGTAACAAAGCAATTCAGATTTTTTGTGATTTGGCTAATCAAAAGCAAATTTAAAGGAAATTGAGGGACAAATAAGACATCTTGAAGAGGGATAGAAGATGTGACAGATGAGGAACCCTTGCCAAGTACTTTGGTTTGGGTACTATTGGAAATAGTAACAAATTTATTAGGAAAACATGGAGATAAGGAATGAAGCATGTGTTTGTTACCTGACAGGTGTTCGGAGGCCCCGAAGTCTATGATCCAAGAGGAGGAAGAGGAAGAGGAAGAAAGCATACTTGAAGCAATGGTGGTAGCAGTGGTAGGTACCGGTTGAAGGGAGGACTCCATAAGGGACTTCATCTTTTGAAATGTGGATAGTCTTCAGCAGTAAGAGTCATTTTTCTGGATTGGGAATCAGCCAACATGAACGGAGGTTGTGTTAGCCATGGCCCAATCAGGCTTGCCATGAAGCTTCCAACAGTTTTCCGCAAGGTGGTTCTGACCACTACAGTAGGTGCATATGCGAGACTCAGTGCATGAATGGGTAGGACCCATTCTACCACATCTTGTGCGCCCCCCTCTAAAATTTCTACCACGTCCGTGGTTGGAGGATGATGTACCCCTATTACAGGAGTACATGGCTGATGGAGCATCAATAAGGGAGGTAGTAGTAGAAGATGGGTCAGAGATCCATAGCAACGTAACATTGATTTCATCAAAGGATGAAAGTGTGGATGAGCTATGGAGTTGGATTTTAGCAACCAAAAGACATGTCATGATATTCATCAAACAAATGGTTGTTGCCAAGGCCTCCCATTGCCTTTCTTGAACCGCAATATCTTTTGAGTACGATTAAGTGATCTTCCATTCTTGAAGAAGTCCCTGAAGCCAGGCCAAGAAATTATCCCCTTGCTTAGAATTCAGCATATTTTGTAAGACATCTAATAATTTTTCAAAGAGGCCATGAAAGAGTATAAATTAGCACATGTGTCCCAAATATCCTTGGTTGTTTCCAAGCGGACCACATTGTTGGCTACATGTTCTTCCATGCTATTTATGAGCCAACTAATAACCAAATTATCATTTTTAACCCACTTAGAGGTAGGCTACATCTTATTCATCAATTGGAGGAGAAGGTTTGTTTAAGTGACTGAGAAGATCACGAGTAAGGAGAACCCGTCATACCGATTGTGACCAGCTAAGATAATTGGAGAGGCCCCTCAAGGGGATAGTAGTAATTCAGAGTATATCACTCTTACTACTTGTATGTCCAATCTCCAAGATGAAGAAAATCAAATGCTTAAACCACACCAAGATCAATTGTAAAGGGCATCTAAAAAAAATCCACTAATGCAACTTGGAAGATCCGTGGACCAAATCAGGCATTTACAAAGAGAGATATAGATTTTTTTTCCGAAAAAGTAGGCACTAAATCATCAAAGAATTTGTTCTTATGTCGAGTGGAGACATCAACCAAAAATCAATCAATTCCTCTTATATCCTTTAAAAAAGATGATAGATTTAAACCCTTATGCCTTAATCAAAACTCAAAAAAAAATTGTGGCCAAACACTTAAGAATCACAATTTTATTTTGAGTTGCTTAGTAGCTAGTGCAGTCTCTTATAACTCGTCAACTCATGGGAACAATCCAACTTCAAAGAAATAAGTGTTGGAGTTCAAGGAAGTAGAAGGGGCAGTAGAATAATAAAGGCAAGTAGATGCTGGAATTTGAACCATATGACGATCATCCAGCAAAATAACAAGACCCCATGAACAGTGCCAAGTGTGAGAGAACTTACTATAATATGTGTTGGAATTCCAACTCATAGAAAATTGATCCAAGTTACTTGTAGGTAACTGAATCGCAAATCATTTTCATCAACACATCAACCTTGGTGAAACACTAGCAACGACCAATCTTGATGAAGCTTTCAATTTAGCTACAAGAAGATCAAGATTATAACATCACAAGAGATTAATCTTCACAACTTCTCATATTGTCTTGATGTAAATCATAAATCAAGATATCAACTTATAGAAGGAGAATATGTAAATAATGACCAGAATTGACTTATCTCTTCATGGCTGGACTCCTTTCATGAATAAATTCTTGGATAGATCTTCATAAATATTTGCTTGTATACTTCATCAAAGGGGATCCTAAACTCCTTGCTTTGATATCATATATAATTTAGGATCCCATGTAGAGGACTTAAATCATCCAAGAAGAAGAAGAGGAAGGAGAAGAGAGGAAGAAGGGATCAACTACGAAAGGGAGAGAGCTTGGACTAGGAGGAAGGAGACGTGCGCCAACCAAGGGAAGGAGAGAGGCTGGACGAACTTTGGAGAGAGGAGAGAGGAGAGAGCTTCAATGCTCTACCTTTTAGCCAATGCCTTTATTTGTAGCTTATACAATGCCCTTAGGGCTACAACTTTATAAAAGAAGAGACATAAAAAGGACAAGTATTTACACCTTCATGCCATCTTTAAGAGAAGCATCCTATATTACCCATGTTGGAAGATAGGACCCAAGCCCACACGACCAAGGAAGGTTGGACGTTTTCTCAAAGAGAGGAGAATGTTTGAATCCTTTACCTCTTAGCCAATGCTCATATTTATAGTATTACAAAGCCCTTAGGGTTAAAACTCAATAAAATAAAAGACATACTAAGACAATGTATTTACATCTCCATGCCATCCTTATGGAACATACCATAAATAACCACTTTGCCACTCCTTTGACGTGTGGGCTTCTAGCTTTGAGCTTGTGGGCTTAAACCCAACTTCCAACTTCCAACACTCCCCCTCAAGCTAGAGGAGAAAATACATCATAAATACCCAGCTTGCCACCTATATAAGATAGAATTTTGGATGTAACCGGTTTGGTGAGGATATCAGCTAATTGCTCTTGAGATGAAACATACTTAAGAGAAATTATTCCTGCTTGAATCTTTTCCCATATAAAATGATAATCCACTTCAATATGTTTAGTTCTTTCATGGAAGACTGGATTTGATGTAATGTGAATAGCTGCTTGATTATCACAATGTAGGCCCGTAGAGCCTCCTTTATAAAATCCCAATTCGATAAGAACAGTCTTTATCCATAAAAGTTCACTTACAACGTGGGCCATAGCTCAGTATTCTGCTTCAAAAGTAGATCTTGCAACCACATTTTTCTTTTTACTTTTCCATGTGACCAAGTTCCCCCCAACAAGGGTATAATACCCAGATGTAGATTTTCTATCATTGAGTGATCCAACCCAATCTGCATTTGAGAAGCCTTCTATATTGAAGTGACCATGTTGTTTATATAGAAATCCTCTTCCTGGAGCACCTTTTAAGTATCATAGTATTCTCTCCAATGCTTGCCAGTGAGTAATTTGTGGTTTGTGCATGAATTGACTTACCACGCTCACAGCATGTGATATATCTGGCCTGGTTACTATGAGATAGATCAATTTTCCCACAAGTCTTTTGATATTTTCCAGTGTCAACATCTTCTCCAGTTGTGGCACACAATTTTTCATCCACATCCATAGGTGTATCAACTGGTCTACAACCCTTCATTCCTGTTTCTTCAAGAAGATCCAAGACGTATTTTCTTTGAGAAAATATGATTCCATGGTTTGACTGAAGGACTTCTTTACCCAGAAAATATTTGAGCTTATCCAAATATTTAGTGTTGAACTCTTTACATATCATATTCTTCACTTCTTGTATACTATGAGCATCATTCCCAGTCAAGATAATATCATCAACATACACGGCAAATAATATCTTCCCTTTGATAGTATCTTTAACATATATTGAGTGATCAACTGAGTACATATGAAAGCCATATCGTAGAAGCGCTTGATTGAATTTATCAAACTAGGCCCGAGGGGACTGTTTAAGCCTATATGAAGATTTCTTTAACTGACATAAGGACTCCCCCTCAACCACATATCCTGGTGGTTGGACCATATAAATTTCTTCACGTATATCACCATTTAAAAATGCATTTTTTACATCGAGCTGATATACTGACCAAGATGAGTTAGCAGCAATAGAGAGGATGATACGTATCGAGTTCAGTTTTGCAACCAGAGAAAAAGTGTTATGGTCCTAGGGTTAAATACCTATGCCTTCCGCTGCTAACAAACCGGTCTTTTGGGTAGTATTGGCTAGGTGCTTAACATTAATGTTAACCACCTAGCCAATACTACCCAAAAGACCAGCCTGTTAGGAACGGAACGCATAGGTACTTAACCCCAAGACCATAACATACTTTTGTACTCATAATGGGTATGTGTATTACAATCCATCTCTTCAAAAAAGGTTTATTTTGAGTGATGTCACACACTTTGAGGAGCAGACATTTTATCCATCCACATTGCCTCCAATCTAGTTTTTCATAAGAGAACTAAGCACATCGAGGTCGACTATCACTTTGTGAGAGAAAAGTTGCAAGCAGGAATCCTAAGTCTTAAACATGTCTTAACTCGTAGACAACTTGTTGATATATTCACAAAGTTAGTCAACTCCAAAATTATCTCCATTGCATGTTCCAAGCAGGGGATATAAGATGTTTTTTCACCACCTACTTGAGGGGGAGTGTTGAAAGATATAGACAAGCTTCGATGTCATTATTGTAAATATCTTATGCTTTTTGTCTCTTCTTCACTCTTTTTAAGGTGAAGGGTATACCTGTTGTTGATTTTCAGGACTCCATGGATTTAGCTCATGGAGAAAAAGGAAGATGGCATGTTGGGAGAAAACAGGAGGAAGAAAGAGGTAATGGACTTTTTGTCCTAACCCTCCCCATAAGACTCACTTTATAGATGAATAAGATTATAATATTATAATAATACCCCTTAAACTTGAACTAATTACAGTAATATCATCTTTATGAGATGACTCTTTATTTACCATCATGCCACCACTATGTGGGCCTATGGGCTCTTGGATAGGTGGTCCTTCCATGGTCGTGTGGGCTTGGGCCCATCTCCCAACACTCCCCCTCAAGTTGGGGGTGACAGAACATTATGAATACCCAGCTTGCTGCAAATGTACATGAGATATTCCCATAAAAAATGGCAATCCATAATATCATCCAACACTCCCCCTCAAGCTGGTGGACTCTTTTTGTTTTGCCAAGTGACCTAGCTGGCAAAATGTAAGAGAGTAAAATCACTCCTAGTCGTAAGGCATGACTCCATACTCCAAAAAAATGGTCATAGTAAAAAATACTTTTTGGTCAATTTCACAAGGGAGAAAGTAGCCCTACTGTGGGGCATAGAGTCCACCCACTTTATTAGGGTAGCTTAAAAAAACACCTATTGGGTGAATAATAGACTTGACTCACGTTGGATGTTGGGCACACTCCTATCCTCTATAGGTAATAGGTCTATAGGCATTGCTCAGAAGTGTAATAATATACTCCTCCATCATGGTGTCCCATCACAAGGCACCGACTCTCAAATTGTAGGAGTAAACCTACCAAATAAGGGGGTAAAAAGGTAATTACAAGATGCTAATAAAAAAATGACCCAGGAAATAATCCATAGATAGTCCATCACTAAATAAGGAACTCACACCAAATAATGTGTTGGAACCAAGTAATAAGCTACCAATACTTTAAAATAATAATCCAATAGAACACAATGACCGGGTCGAGCTGAATCAAATATCAAACCAATATAGCCGAGTTGCAAAAGACATGCATATAGAACTTAGAACTCGAATCCGTATAACAGAGGCCAGAAGTAAGTAGATTTACTTGGATACCAAGGATATTCAACGAAAATTAGGGAGTAGAAATATTCAGATACGAGGAATTTCCAAGAAATCAGTGGATCGAGATTATCTCCCAAAGATAACAATGAGTAACTTAACATAAATTAGATAGGCAACAACTAAAATAGGCTAGACCAGAAGACACGAGCCAGCGACGTAATTTCCAAAATCTGTTGTTAACTAGAAGAGAGGTAGAGACGGTAAGATGACTCAACGGAGTCTGGTGTTTTCGGTGAGAAGTCCAAAGATCCAATCCAATGAAGAGTTCAAAACAGGCAAGTGAGGAATGAACACATCAAATGGGGCACATTCTTCTAGCTCCTCCACCAACTCCCCCTGCCAGCACCGAACCACATCGTATCTCCTTGATCAATGCCAGAGACCACAACGAGTAATGCAAGACCAACAAGAGCGAACACTTAATGACTCGACCAACTGATCAACCAAATCTTCAGTTTCCAATGAACCAAAAAACTAGAACTCTCGCCCAAATCCGCAGCTGAAATTAACTTTTATGCCTTCCGATTCTACACTAACTTGGAATTTATTTCGTCAATTTCAAGAAGTGACTAGTCTTGCTCGACGACCTCTTAGAATTTGATTACCAACCAATCGGTGGAAGTGTAGAAGGTAATTGGTGTTTTTTTGTTGAACGGTAGTTTCCGGCCTTGGTTTTTCTTAGTCCTCTAATGCGTCCTTGACCCGTAGCCACTCTTTCTTCATCCCAATTCTAGATTCAATTATGCTGAGTGGTTGTGATTTTTCTGAAGAAGACAAAATGTTGTTAAATGAAATCAAAGGCAGCCAGAAGTAGACATAGAAGAAGCAAAATGAGAGAGGCCAGAGACCATACGGAGGAACGAATTCAGAAGATGCTCCGTGTGTGGGTCGACGCACGTGTCAAGTAGAAAAAGATCAAAAGAAACCTAAGTAGAAATATGAGCAAAAGAAATAAATATGAGTTTCTGGAATCCTAAAAACCATACCTGTGAGTCCTAAAAATCAATGCTCATACCATATTGATTTTTAGGACTCGGATTTAGCTCATGGAAAAAAGGGAGACGACATGTTGGGAGAAAACAAGAGGAAGAAAAAGGTTATAGACTTTTTGTCCTAACCCTCCTCCTGAGGCTCAATTTATAGATGAATAAGAATATAATATTATAATAATACTCCTAAAACTTAAACTAATTACATGAATACCATATTTATGAGATGACTTTTTATTTAACATCATGCAAACATTGTGTGGGCATGTGGGCCTTCTCCTTGGTCTGTGAGCTAGAGCCCATCTTCCACCTCTCTTGGATGTGTGGGCCTACCTTGGTAATATGGGCTTGAGCCCATCTTCTAACACACTTGGACATGTGGGTCTTCCTTGTTCGTGTCGGATTGGGCCCATCTTCCAACACCTGTAATTTATATACTCTAGACATCTATAAATAAAGGCTACGGGGGAGGGTTTGGATATAATCCATAACCTTAATTCTCTCCCTTTCTCCTCTCATCTACTTGACCACTTCTCTCCCTTTCTCTTCCAGCCATCCTCACTTCCCTCCTCCTTCTCTTCTCCTCTTGTCTTCTTCCTTCTTCCTTCTTCTCTCCAACACTCTAAGTTGAAGATCTTTATAGTATGGAATCCTGAAATCAATATCACTGACTTTGAATCCTTGGCTAAAATTAGAAATTTGTCCTCATTATCTCCTTGTACTACCAATCTTTGTTATGTTCATTTCTGATGGATCCCAAAAAAAAGTAAAAGGCTTTGGATATTCAATCCATTATTGACCGAGTGTTGACTCCTATCCATATTTTGATGATAAAAAAATTTAATCAATCAAATAATTACAAATTCAACATTTTAGATATTTGTTATGGTCCCTTGTCATAAATCGAGTAACTCAGCTGTTACGGTTCTGAATCTGACACAAGGATTCTTTGGGAGGATCTTCAATCTGCCACGGGTTACGGGTCTTCCAAGCATTACCATAGGGGTAGTAGGAAGACATGGGGAAGACGAAGATCAATGGAGGATGAAAGAATACGTGGGTTTTTTAGGAAAACCCTAACCTTGGATCTAACCTCTTTACCCTAGATTTAACCTAATTCTTAATACTTCAATGCTTGCCTTTCTCATTACTAATACCTCTTAAATAGGGTTCACCCTGTTAGGGTTTAAGATAAAATATTACAAAAATACCCCTATAAATAAAATATTCCAAAAATACCCCTATGCCTAAAACTGAAATAAATAAAGTAAATTAAAGAAAACACTAAAATAATAATGTTATTGCGTGCATAACATTACACCCCCCTTGGAAGATGAGCTTGTCCTCAAGCTTGGAAGTAGTGTCTGTATGTCGACGTCTCCACCGGTGCCGAAGTAGCATCTGCGATAGCTATGACCCCCCCATTATACACCCAAATTTTATTTTATTTTTTTAATTATTTTTTGGCCCGGTCCGAGTTAACTTGGGTTGACTCGGTTCAGGAACCCTAGTTCGGCGCGCGACTCAGCGTCGTGCGCTGATGAAATTTTCCTTAACTTAGGAAATTTTGAATCTGACCCATCTTCTTCTTTCGGCAAAAAATTCGCTGACGATTCTTCAAAAATCGGAATCCGGCCTTATCCTCCAGCCGATCCAGAACATAGCGGCCGTCAGTAAGTGTGGAAATCTTGTCGACAGCTGTTCCTTCCCTCAGGGCGCTGACGAAGGCGGGCGACGGTCGTCTTCCCTCCACACGGCTCTGAACAAGGCAGAAATTTCGCCGACGGGTCTTTGGAAATCGGAACCCTACGGTATCCTCTTGCCGATCCCGAGCATAGCGGTCATTGGTAAGTATGGAAACCTTGTCGACAGTTGCTCCTTCCCCCAGGCCACCGATGAAGGCGAGCGATGGTCGTCTTCCATCCACTCGGCCCCGAACAGGGCGGAAATTTCGCCCATGGGTCTTCGGAGTTGAGGTCGCCCCCAAATCGTCCAGTGCCAACGATTTAGGATGTTTTGAGGCTGGTTTCGGAGTTGATATCGACTTCGAATTTGGGAGTTCAGGGTCTTGCTCATCAAATTTCCATGATCTAGAAATCAATTTTGACGGGGCCGTCATTGGAGTTTTCTGCTTGGAGATTTCCCATTCCCGATTTTCTAACGAAGGGTATGCTGAATATCCTTTTGTTTTTGGAATTTCTGAATCCCAAAATTCGGAGGTCGCCACCACCGGAGATACGGAGAGGTCTTTGATTGCTTGCTTCTCCTGCCTGTCCAAGCCAGTGTCGACTGTGGCAGCCTTCTTAATTGTAGTAACTTCAATTGCAACGATTTCAATGGGAATTGTAGAAACTTCAATTGCAGCAATTTCAATGGAAGATTCATACGATGCACGTATTTATCCGATATCTTTGCATACTTTTTCCATTAAATCATATACCTCGTCCAGAATAATTCATCCTTTTGGGGAAAATGAATAGCCCATTTTGTTCCTGCTATGATAACAGTCGTTACGGTCTCGGATCTGACACAAGGATTCTTTGGGAGGATTTTCAATCTGCCATGGGTTACGGGTCTTCCAAGCATTACCGTAGGGTTAGTAGGAAGACATGGGGAAGACGAAGATCAATGGAGGATGAAAGAATATGTGGGTTTTTGAGGAAAACCCCAACCTCGGATCTAACCTCTTTACACTAGATTTAACCTAATTCTTAATACTTCCATGTTTGCCTTTCTCATTACTCATACCTCTTAAATAGGGTTCACCCTATTAGGGTTTAAGATAAAATATTACAAAAATACCCCTATAAATAAAATATTCCAAAAATACCCATGTGGCCTAAAACTGAAATAAATAAAGTAAACTAAAGAAAAAACTAAAATAATAATATTATTGCTTGCATAACATCGGCATGGGATTGGTAAATCTAGCGTTGTAAGAGAGCTACTACTCTCAGTTAGGAGGAAAAGAGCCTCCTTTTCGTAGCTAGGCTACTGTTCTTGGTAAGGGGCTGGGACGCCCTAGCTGCTCTCGGATAGGAGCGGGATGGCTCCTTGCTTCTCACAACTGAGAGGGGTTAGGATGTTAGGTTCTTCCCTTGCCATGGATCGAGTCACCCTTCTTTCCCCTCTTCCCTCCATGGTTGATCTTGATGTTGGAAGAGAAACCTTGTTTCTTGAACGAGTAATGGTGGAACTCAATTTAGAATGAAGGAGCTTTGGAGGAAGCTCAACCTTGGACCTCAAAGGGAGAATCCGACCTTGACCTCTGAGGGAGAATCAGACCTGTAAAATATAATTTTCTCAATACTTGCCTCTCTTTTCCTTCACGTCCCCCTAAATAGGGTTGAGGACGAAAATACAAAGATGACCCATTAGGTCAAGTGGTTCACCCCACATTACACTGAACCAACCCAAATTAAACCAAACCAAATAAAGTAAACCAAACCGAATTGAAATTACATGAAAAGTAAATTGACATAATTTAATTCATATGCCTATGGATAACTCGTGATGCTATGGAGTCCACAACATCACCCCCCCCCCCCCCCCCCCCCCTTGGAGAAAGAGCTTGTCCTCTAGCTCAAAGTATGGGTAGAGGGTGCGAAACGCTGCTAATGGCTCCCATGTCGTGTCACCGGGGTCAGCATCAGCCCATTGCACTAAGATCTCCCAATCACCCTGAATACGACAAGATTGTAATACCTGTGCCGGGGCAGAAAGTACACGTCCCTCATGGAGTGGTGGCAGCGGGGTGTGCAGCAGGGCGAATCACCGTGGAAGGCCTTTAACTGTGAGACATGAAAGACGTTGTGAATTTTGGCCTTTGGCGGAAGCTGCAATCTGTAGGCCACTGTCCCAATGCGGTCCATCACCTGAAAGGGACCATAATATTTTGGAGAGAGCTTGTGACGTTTGGAGGCTGTCAACGACAGCTGCCTGTAGTGTTGGAGACACAACCAAACATAATCTCCAATTTTTTTGTCTTGTGGTCCTTTCCAACCTTAGAAAAGCTAACCCTTTTTGCTTACCAAAAATACGGCCTTCACACAAACTATTACTTACAATTTTCAACCCTGGTAGCTTCCCTTTGGACTGAAGCACTTTCACTCCTTTCTTACTCATGTGACCGAGCCTATAATACCACAAGTCAGAATCAGTAACAGCATCAGCAATTGCAACCGTGTCTTTGCAATTGGAAGTCATGTAAAGAGTTTCAGTTTTAACTCCTCATGCAACAATCATGGATCCCTTTGTAACTTTTCAAGCAGCACCATTAAAAGTCACATTATGAGCTTCATCATCAAGTTGCGCTCCTGATATCAGATTTCGCATCAGCTTTTGGTACATATCTCACCTTGTGAATTTTCCACTTTGTCCTGTTTGACTTCCTCAAACTGAAATGACCAATACCTACAATATTCAAAGGTTCTCCATCAATAAGATACACCTTCCCATGATCTCCAGCAAGATAATTCTCCATGATCTCACAATGTGTGATTGTGTGAAAAGAAGCCCCTGAATCTAACACCCAAGAGTCTATAGGACTATCAACCAACAAGAGTAAAGCGTCTTGTACCTCTTCAGTCACTGCATTTACAACATTACTTTTCTTTTTATCCTTCTTCGGTGCTCTGCAATTCTTCTTTATGTGACCAGGCCACAATTCCACTACTCAACATTCCTTCCTAATATGGACTTGCTTCTTCCATTCCTTGACTTCACTCTACAATTTTCCTTGTTGAAATTCTTCTCAAAGTTCCTGCCCGTAGGATCGACACTTAGAGCATAATTAGATGTTGACGATTCTCCGAAGTCTTTTCTACAAACTTCCTCAACCAGAATGGTATCCCAAACATCATTAAAGATCAACTTCCCATTGCCTACAGAGTTGCTGACTGCAGCCCTCATAGGCTTCCAACAATTTGGAAAAGACGCCAAAAGAATTAAAGCACAAACTCATCATCAAGTTTAATTTGAACAAATGTCAATTAATTGACAATCGTGCTAAACTCATTCAAAAGTGATGCAACTGATGTATTTTTTATCATCTTTAAACTACAGAGTTTTTTCATGAGATGTACCTTATTATTTGAGGAAGGCTTCTCATACATGTCTAACAGAATCTTCATCACCCCCGCTATGGTTTTCTCCAAAGCCACATTGTGAGCAATATTCTTCGACAATGTTAACCGAACTACTCCCAACACTTGTCTATAAAGGAGATTCCACTCATCATCGTTCGTACCTTCTGGTTTCATATCTAGAAGTGGTGCGTGCAAATTTTTACTATATAGATAATCTAAGATATGCATCCTCCATAACGCAAAATTCATACCATCAAACTTGTTGATCCCTAGTGTTGATCTTTCTCCGCTAGCCATTGCTCTCAATCATGAACCAAAGTTTTGATACCACTTGTTTGGAATTAAATGCCCTAATTCAAAACTAACGAGAACAATAATAATAATTGTGAAAGAAAGGAAAAAAAGCACGAAAAAGCACAACAAGATTTATATAGGTTCACCTCAAGGTGAGACTACATCCAATCTTCTGCCGCTACAGTAATCCACTATGAAGATGAAATAGTTTACAAGATAAATTGCACACATACATGTGTTTCTCTCTAACCTCTCAGGCTGCAACTCGAGTTCCTCCTAGGTGATGATAATAATCCAACCCTAATAGCGGTGCCCCTCTACTATAAAGAGAAAATTAGGGCAACCGTAATACAAGAGTAAAAATCCCAAACTACCCTTAATGAAATAACAGTTAATATATCATGGACCGGGTGGGGGAGGGGGGCTTCTTGCCTCCCTTCCAACCCCCACGGTGACCTGACCGCGTAGGTCAATCCGTGACCAACTCAACTTAGGGTATTAATTAGG
The DNA here is from genome assembly GCF_029961685.1 of Aristolochia californica. Taxonomy (NCBI): domain Eukaryota; kingdom Viridiplantae; phylum Streptophyta; class Magnoliopsida; order Piperales; family Aristolochiaceae; genus Aristolochia; species Aristolochia californica. The sequence continues at coordinate 16,542,407 of NW_027181881.1, read as the reverse complement.
GTCCACAACTTAACATGCTTAGTTGTTATGCATGCAATAACATTGCTAAGTTATGCAGAGCCTAATTAATTGTTTTTCTTTAATTTAATTTATTTTATTACAATTAAAGAATTAATAGGTCATAGGGGTATTTTTGTAATATTTTATCTTGAACCTTGTAAAGGTGAACCCTATTTAAGGGGTAAGAGTAATGAGAAAAAGCAAGTATTGATTTAGAGTAAACAAGGGTTTTGAGTTCTCCTCAACGAGCTCAGGGGTGTGCGTTCTCCTTAACTAACGTAGGGTTTTCAAGCTTCCCTTTCTACTTGATTCTTCTCTTTTTCCCTAAAAATCGTTGTGTTAGATCCAGGATCATAACAACTGGTATCAGAGTGGGAATACAATGAACGATTCTTCGTCCCAAGAAAAATGGTTTGCCATGCTTAATCTATTGAGAGAAATATGCACAAGGGTTTTAGCATGGGAAGAAGCATTGTGTGATGGAATGTGTGAATCTTCCATTAAACTTTCTGCAATTGAGAGACATTTTGATAAGGCTGTAGAGAGGAAGGTCGTGCGACCTCAAATATCCGAGCAGGGAATTCCAAAGTTGCAGTCCAGAGCTTGGAATTTTGAATACGGGGAGAAGGGAATTCAGAGGCGCAGTCCAAAGCCTGGAATTCAAAATACCGGGAGCCTGGAAATAAAATTGGAGGGTTATGGAGAAAAGATCTCTTCAAAATAGTCCAACTAGCGCCAATCCCTTGTTGCTACTCTCAGTCTCCAAGCTGGAAATCCATCTTCTCTGGAACTTGTGGAAAAGAAGATTTCAAATCGACCCTGTGCAAGGCAACCTTAATTCCTCCCAGAACACGAGACAGAAAATTTCCAAGCGAAAAAGCCCCAAAGGGTTGTTGTTCACCGTCGGGAACAGGTCAGTCTCTCACTTTCACTCTCGCTCTCGACATCCCAACAGGAAAAGGACTGGAACAATTTTAGGGATAAGTTTCTAAAACGATTTTCTACAAATTTTGTCTTCTCCTTTTTCCAGTCACTCCATTTTTTCATAAACAACTCTCGAATTGCGTTGAGGGTGTTACATTGGGCTGAGAAACAGAGGGTTTACTCGCCTAAGCTGGAGGGGATGGTCTTTCTTCTTGTTGCATATTATTTTGCTTATTATTTGGGCCAGGTTTATTCATTAGGTAGTGGAATTAGCAAACAGTCGATAATTTTCTGGCAATATTTCGGGAAGATAGGGAAAAGGGACAAGGTCGTGCAACTGTTTGATGAAATGCCTAAAAGAAAGGAGGAGAAATCAGGACCTGTGAGAGTCGACAAGAAGAAATTTGGGGGTAAGTTTCTGAAACGCACTCGATTTTTATGTCAAAAAGCATCTCCCAGGGGGTTCATGGGGCTTAAATTGGCTGAGCAGCAACAACGCTACTCGAATTTTGGGGACGGGGTTTTTTGGCTTTGCTAATTTTGGGTGTTACTAGCCACCTAACCAGCCCAAGGTGAATTTCAGACGGTTTTCCGGTTACATTACCGTGGATGACGAGTCTGGGAAAAGTCTCTTCCCTATTCTTCCCTCTTGTGTGGTGTTGCAGAATGTCCAAAGAATCCACTACTCGATTTTGCAGTTGGGATTCAAAAATTATGTCTTTGGGGGCCTGTTATGGTCCTGGGGTTAAGTACTTATGTCTTTCGCTCCTAATAGGTCGATCTTTTGGTTAGTATTGGCTAGGTGCTTAACATTTGGTATCAGAGCAGGTGCTACGTCCCGACTTCGAGTCCCCGCGATTGCACGACGCAATGTGGACCGCACGCCCCTGGCGGTCGCCGTTAATTCGGTCTCCGTTGTTGTGTTAAGGCCGCCGTGGTCGTCGGCTTGGGCGGGCGGGGTGCAATGTTATGGTCCTGGGGTTAAGTACTTATGTCTTCCGCTCCTAATAGATCGGTCTTTTGGGTAGTATTGGCTAGGTGCTTAACAGGGCCCTTATTTGATTCATATGGGTTCCAAATTTGGGGTTACTCCCGGTGCCTTCCACATATTTGATGAAATGCTCGGTCAAAATAGGGATGTTGGGTACGCAGTGATATTCGGCTTTTTCCAAAATAGGAACGCAATGGAAGCACTGGGTGCCTTTGAGGAGATGTCAAGACAGCAGGTGATGAGTCTTATCACAGTGTCTCGTGTCCTTCCAATGTGTGCCCCACCCAATGATTTTTTTTCTTGGGCAGGTTGATCCATAATTACATGATAAAGAATGGTTTTGAATATGACTTTTTAATGTCCAATGGATTGATTAATATGAATGCAAAATTGGGTTGGGAAGGAGAGGACAACCACTATATGATGGCATGGCATGCAAAAATCTGGTAACATGGAACTCTATGTTGAAGGAGAGTACTATACAAGCATGGAATGCTCTCCTTGAGGGTTTACGGCCTGCTCAATTTATTTTTGTGGCCGGATATGAGGATACTCTACCAAGTGAAATGAAGCAGTGGATTATTAAGAGTGAAGCAAAGTTTGTGAATAAGAATGATAAATCTTACTCTTTTGTGTTTGGACAAAGGGAGTCATCAAATTTGAAGACAAAATCAAATTCTACGGAGGTTTTGGAGACATCAACTAAGCCCAACATGGAAAAGACATTTCAGGATGAGCTAAAGACGTTGAACATAGGGAGTAAAAATGCATTTCAGGGCAAGGGTGCAGCAAGGTTTACTTTTACCACTGATCTTCCAAAATCCAAAGCAACATCAAGTGTAACTGCCACTCCATCGCCCCCTTCGTCCTTCTCTGGTCCCAATTTCTAGTCAGACACAAATCATCATAGGGTACTACAACATATAGCTCAGATAACAAAGCTAACTTTGAAAATATGAGACAAGACTTAAATGTGCCTGCTTGTGATCCACAAACTCCAAAATATGATGCTTCTTCTTTTAAGGAGAACATATATTCTGGTTTGCACCAAAGTTTGGTTTTTAGTGCAAAAAAATGGTAAAAAACAATGGATTCAAAGCCTAAATAGAGGAGGGCAAAAACTAAGCATAGAAGTGGCGCAACAGTTTTTTCCCGAGTCCATGGATCACCCTTAACCGGATTCTCTCCAATTGTGAAGAACTTGTTGAACAGGGTGCCTCAATAGGAGAAACCCCTACTATAGTTATAAAAAAGTGCAAGTATACAATAGTTGTGTTATCTGATCCAGCTGCTACTCTCTCAATTGTTTTTTACAAAGGTGGAGTGCTTGATGAAATATCCAATAGAAAAGGCTACATTGACATGTCAACAGTTGATGCAGACACATCCTCAAAAATTGGAGAGGCAATCACAAAGAAGGGTGGATATTTTCTTGCAGCCCCTGTTTCAGGTAGTAAAAAACCATCTCAAGATGGCCAGCTTCTCATCCTTGCTATTGGAGAGAAGGCACTGTATCAGGAAGCAATTCCTGCTTTCGATGTCATGGGGAAGAAATCTTTCTATTTGGGAGAGGTTGGTAATGAAGCTAAAATGAAGCTTGTGGTCAACATGATAATGGGCAGTATGATGAATGTTTTGGTAGAAAATGGAACACAAATTTCTTTACATCACTGGGCGATCTTTGCACCAACTTCTTTGCTACCAAGTCAAACCTCCAACATAGTTTGGTTGATATGATAAAAGAACATCCACAATGCCAATTGTCCGACAAGACTATTGTGCCCTCTGCATTGTTTTTTTTTTTTTTTTTGTAGAGCCTTAGCAACAATGTATGCACAGACAAGTGAAGGACCATTGGATGAACTTGGGCAGCCAATAGTAATTAGGAATCTGCTCAATCCGGTTACTGAGGTTTCCATGGACATGTTGTATTTTGCCAATGAGGCAGTCATTGGGGCAGATCACACAAGGGTTGTTAATGTAGAAGCAAAAGTTGCCAAAATGGAGCAGGTGATAGTTCAACTTGTTGTTTGGTTGTTTAACCGTATTGGGGTTTGCTACAACAAGTGATGTTGGCAGTGTTGGATTATCAAAAAAAAAAAAAAAATTGCTTCTTGGGTGGAGTGCTCCAGTTTTGTCGTCCAGAGGGCTGACACAGATACCTCGGATTCTACTTGGGAATAGGTGGAGACGTTCGGCAAGCAAACCCTACCTTCAAGCTTGAGGACAAACTCTTTCTCTAAGGGGGGTATAATGATACGCACACAATAACATTGCTAAGTTATTTAGAGTCTAATTAATTGTTTTCTTTACTTTACTTTATTTTATTTCAGTTAAAGAATTAATAGGCCACAAGGGTATTTTTATAATATTTTATCTTGAACCTTGTAAGGGTGAACCCTATTTAAGGGGTAAGAGTAATGAGAAAAAAGCAAGTATTGATTTAGAGTAAACAAGGGTTTTGAGTTATCCTCAATGAACTAAGGGGTGTGCGTTCTCCTTAACGAACCTAGGGTTTTTAAACTTCCCTTTGGCTTGATTCTTCTCTTTTCTTCTTCTTCCCTACGAATCGTTGCGTTAGATCCAGGATCATAACATGAGCTCATGTAAAACAACTCAATAATACAATGAATTTGGAAACCAAAGCTCAAATAATCTTGCTAGAGTATATAGGATGATTTAACAATAAAAAAGTCAATTCTAGCATGAACTAAAGCAACAATAATCTAAGTGTTGGAAAGTAAGGATTATGTTATTTAGTTTACTTTATTTTTAGGAAAGTTGTTTCCTACAAAAACTAAATTTCCTAGGGTTTACGAGGTATAAGGATATGCATGTAATTTTTATATTGTTTGAGTTACAAATGAGGAGAGGAGTTTGTAAACCCTGAATCTCTTCCCTCTCTTATTCTAACAAATTCCAACATGGTACTATAGAATTTTCCTCTTTAAGTTTGTGAGTTTATCAACTAACAGAGATAGTGAAGCTCTTCTCAATTTGATTCTTTATTTTCAGTTTTCTTTTTGATTAATTTAATATTTATAGCCTTTAAACTATCCATGAGTCAATCATCTCTCTTGTTTTTCAGTTTTCCAAATTAGCAAGTAATTCTCCTATGATTCATTCAAGTAGATTTTCCTCGTGGCGCTTTGTTTGTTGTATCAATCTTGAAATCACGATCTTTGTGCAAATCCACTCAAATTTTGTGATATTTTTGTCCTTCCATTATTGAGGAGCTAGCAAAATTTATGACTAAAAAAGTAGACGAAGCATGGTTTTTTCAAAGAGATGAGCAATTGACGAGATGGGTTTTGTTGGTTTCAAAAAAGCCTACTGTCTTCATTCTCCACCATCTTTGATAGTTGTTGCCTTGGCAATCTCTTGCCTTTGTTGAGGTCATGCACCTACCAAGATCAATTATTGACACTTTTGGAGGGGTTTTTTTTTTGTCTTGCAGAAGTCTCCTTCTATCTCACAAGATTGGTTATGGCCCTTGATTACTCCTGATAATAAAGAGTGTAAGAATGAATGAATGTTTTTCAACCAGTCCTGGTTCTGTAATGTCATTGCAGCTCGAGTGTCTCCCTACAAGTACCCACATATCATCTCTTCGCCATGAGAGGAAAAACCTCAGATAAAAGGAGAGAGTAGAAAGTCATACTCTCTATATTCTCTAGAACATCTTCTTGTTTTAACAATCCAACACCTGTAAGTGCGAAGCACCAAAAGTAAAATAATTTCAAAGAAATGAATTGGTCTGGTAGTCTCTACCCTTGTAAGGGGACTATCACCATTATCATAATCAACTACTTATCAATTTTGAAACAATCAAATTCCCTCTCCGTGTAAAGCTATATGCTGGATCTTGAGGGGGAGCATTGGAGGATATAATTATATTTACTTAGTTTACTTTTATTTTCTAGAAAAGTTGTTTCCTAGGTATTATGGGTTGGAAGGATACGAATATAATATTTTATATTATTTAAATTTCTTTCTTTGAAAAATAAATAGAAAGTTTCTTGTAACATAAAATTAAGAATTTGATTAGTTAAACCGGAGGTGGGCATATTTTTAGTCATTTAAAAATAAAAAATAAAAAATAAAAATTTCCGAAGAAAACCGCTCAATGTGGAGGCTGCAGAGTCAAATCTCGAATAAAAAACAAAAGCAAGTAATCATCCGATTGAGTAGATTGAAGACCGCTCAGTTGTCTTCAGCAGAGCGAGAGATCCAAAATTCAAACCAAACGGTGTCACGTAAATAGAATGATAGAAGACAAATATCATTGCGATTGGATTGGATTCTTCCAGAGAAATCGTTGCTTGCATGTGAACAAATGCTTTTGATTTGATTAACCAAACTCTTATTGTTTTTTTTCTTTCGTCTCTCAGTCACCATCGTAGACTTAATGAATAAGGCTGTTGTCGGTTGCGGTTGTCGGTTGTCGGCGTTCACTGGGCTTCTTTTACAAAAGAAAAGCGTGCAAATTGGAACATGTGGAAGTTCCACGGTGAGTCCGAATTGGTAATTCTTCTGATCCTCTCACAACTCACTAGTTAACGTCACATGCCCCGCATAAGCATAATGTCAGTTATTGAACCTGTCATTCCCAATACCTAATGGTCCCAGGAGCCACACGCGTTCGTTTATATATTGGCTTCCATTAATTAAGATTAAATAACAGTGAAATTGTGACTTTCTTATTTGTACGCATACGAAGAAATCCAATGCAACCACTTAATAATATTTAAGTTGTTAATATTCCTAAATTCACATGGTGAAAGAGTCACAATATCATCAAGAATCCTCCATTTCAGTTTTAGAAATTACCATCCATTGATCTTTTTTATGAAAATGCCCTCATTTCGGTCTTCTACCCATTTTATGGTTCAAAAATAGTAAACAAAAATGCTACAAATTGACCCAAGCCTGTAATTGGTCATTTGAACTAAGAAATAGTTTTTGGGAGAAAGTAGTCAAGTGCTCTAGGAGAAAGCAATCGATTGCTTGCCCTAACCTAGTGTTAATGAACTCATTCATGGTTCAACTAAATTATCAGGTATTTCATATCTATTGATTATCATAATTTCAACATCAGACTATACATCTCCATTATCATTTGTCACAACAAAAATTATTTTTTTTTAATATAGCTCATTGTTATATGTTTCCACAACATGTTAGTTTACATCCTAGGAGTATAATTGACTAGAATGAACATGAAGAGAACAATGTCGTAGGTAACTAATAACATAGTATTAAGATATTTGACAATATAGCATATTCTCAATGGGTAACATATTACCTGTTTATTTCTTTAAAATTACTCCAAAATAGTTGAATGCATGGTCCAAAACGATCAACTACTTGATGACCATGTATCTAGTGTTAAGCTCCGATACATAAGCAATTGACTGCTTTATTTGTAGTCAACTTCATAGAAGTCTCCATTATTCTCTGTTTCTGGCAGCCTTGGAAATGTAAGTAACTGTCTATTTTATGATAGCTCCAAAGTAGTTGATAGCATGGCCAAAGTAATCAAATGCTTTTAATGATCATCTATCAAGTGCAGAGCTCCAAGACATAAATAGTTGACTACTTCATTTGTTGTTAACTTCATTTTCTCATATCTTACGGACTTGGGGCCAAATCAAGTTGAAATGGGTTCAAGCATACGACTTGCTCCAGATTTTAAAACTTTGTATATGTAGGTAATTAATTATTTAATAAAAATAAATTAATATTTGCATAATATTACCAATAACATAATATTATTAATAGTGCATATGCTAATCTATTGCATGGATGTAAATATTCTTTAAAATATCCAAATATAATTATTGCATTTTCATTCTCATCTGAGTAGATTTAGGATTTAAAAATAAATAATTTGATGATATTAATAAATCTACGGTCCAGATCTACAACATATTTAGAAATGATTTCGAGATTCTGTCTTAATTATTGATAAACTATAATTATAGTCATAAAATTTAAAGAATAATTTAATATGAAAAATTATAATGAATAAAATTAATGTAATTTTTTAAAATAAAATCATTATAATCATTAGTAAATAAATTTATAATAAAAATATTTTCTAATAATTTAATAATTCATAACTATTTTCTATATTAACTTATTTTTGTATGATGACATAACTTCACTAGTGAGGTTTGATCCAAATGGAAATCTATTTAATTTGAATGAATTAGAACAACATCCAATAATATACTTACACCCTTAACAACCCTATGATGAAGGCAATGACGGATAGTAAGGGTATAGTTGATACGATGGAAGTAGTACCATAGACGATCCTTCTCAATTCTATGGAGGACACTTTATCTTTGTGTGAGCCACGAGTTGATGGCAATCAATTCGATTCATGCTTGTATACTCCTTGAAGTTGTGTTGGCGAATGAATATTTATTTTATGGGCCATATGCCCAACTCACTTGTTCATTTATACTTTGATATACGCTATAACTTTTTTATTTTTTTTGTTACTCACATTATAAGTTTGCATGGTACTTATTTACGATGGTATGTGTTTTATACTTGTTCGTCAATTTCAACTTTATATCTCACTTAGCTCACCCACTTACAGACTCTTATGGTCATTCTTACAAGAAGAAGACACCCTCGGTTAAGGGGTAAAACCAATCCAATCTAATTGGAAGGCAACTACCCATTTGCCCTGTTTTTTATAGGTTGAGCAAAGTTTCGTGCAACATTCAGCCATACCCTTCTTTTGTAGAAGTGACCTTTGCTTTCGGAGGTGATTTATATTAACTATAATTACCGCTTGGACAATTATCCAATACGAAAAACTATGTGGTGTGAAATGATTATCTTGATCGGACGGCTAAGATAGTCGTTGATCATGATCAGATGGCTAAGATATCGTCTCACATGTTTCGTACCAAATAACTTTTCGTATTGGGTAAGGCCTCGTACTTATTTACCATGGTATATTTTTATACTTGATCATCGATTTCAACGTTTTATCTCACTGAGCTCACCCTCTTACCGATTCTCATGGTCATTATTCTAAGAAGAAGACACCCTCGAGCAACATTCAGCCATACCCTTCTTTTGTAGAGGTGACCTTCGCCTTCAGAGGTGATGTATGTTAACTATAATTACCACCTAGACTACATTGCGAAAGCTGTAGTTTCCAAATAAAGCCAGTGTAGATAGGACTATCGTTCTACCACGTTGTGTTCAAATTTTAATTTCCTTGCATTTTTAGATTAATATGATAACTAAACATATATTTAAAAAAAATATAAAACTAACATTAATATTATATTAATACTATATTAAATTCACTTTAGTTACAATTATGTCCTATATCAGTATAATTTTTATTATATACAAATTACATGAAGAAAAATTTGTAATATATAATTATTAATTTTTATTACAATAGATTTAGGGAAATCTAATGTGACCACTTATTTCTTATTCTCATTTAAAAAATCATACTTTTAAGTTTGAAGCAAGTAAAGTAAATTAAAATAATAATTTTTAAAGATTTATTAAAATTTTGTTTGCTCCCACATAAACCATAGCTTACGAAAGAAATTAGTATACACGGTTCATTATAATGGAGATGTCACCTGTATCCACTTATTCATATTGGATATTTGGGCTGCCCACTAGGTGTGTTTACACGGTTCACTGGGAATTACATTTTGCGTGGCTGCGCGTCCCGTCTTCGGTTTTGCTTCCAAATTAAAAAAAGGAAGAAGCCTTCTTAAAAAAATCGACAAAATTAACAAGCAAACGGAATGGAAAGGGGGGTAATTTGGGATGAGAGTGAGGGCATTTGCGATCGTCATCATAGGGTCAATGATGGTGTGAGCGAGCAGTAGACTAAGACTGCACGCTTTCCACTCTGCGAAGATGAGACTGGAGAGGGGGAGCTGCTTTCCAGTTTGGTTCATGACAGATTCCTGCTTATTCTTGTGGACTTCATTCTATTGCCCTTAATTTCTCCACATAATTTTCCCTTTAATTGCCTTGACTTTTATCATCTTCTTTCCTCCTCACGTTTCCTCCCATTTTGGTCCTATTTCCACTACTCAGACAGGAAATGACAGATTTTTTAATTTTCTTTTCCTTAAAAAAAATTATTTTAGACTTTCTCAAATGTACCAATTGGAAAATCGCCTTTGAGAAAAAAGGGCTCCTTTAAAACTTGGGATTAAAAAGGCACAAGTATCTAATTCTTTTATTTTTTTCTTAAATTTCATCCGAGAAAAAAAGTGATTTTTTTCTCAATTCTCAACTGTCGAACAACACAAAATAGCTTTCTCTCCCTTTTTTTTATGGGTTCTTAACAAGCCCTTAAAGACCTAAGGTGAGGGAAAATAAAAAATAAATATTTATTTTTCATTGATTTATCGGTTAAAGTATTTTTATAAGAAATATATTTTAATAACAAATTTTATTTTTTATATTTTATTTATTATTATTTTTGGAATTAAAGTAATATTTACTCAACTTATACCTCCAAAAACACTAATTTTTTATTTTTTGTTACATCATAATTTTTTCTATTGTTTTTCGTATGGTGTGGATCACTCCAAATTTTCTAATTCGGCAGCTTGATCTAATTCAAATTAAACGAATGTGTTTTAGTTTTTATTGAGGTCACACATATTAATGAAGTAAAACATGGTTTTATAAAAATAAACATAAAAAGGTGGACTACTTTGTATTTTATAAAAAAAGCTCCTACTGATAATAAGTTTGTGAATTATGGATCAATTTGGGCATTTGTTTTCCTATTTTTAATTGATTAATTCTCCCCAAGGAGTATGTTTTTGTCTCTCAAGATTGGGTTGTTCGAATGGGAAATGGCCGATTATTGGCTTCGTCTCTTTCGAATCTAGCCATGGTGGCAGTGCCGTTATAATCCTTTTTAACCGGGGTGATTTCGAATGAGCCATCTCTCTTTAAAATCTGTCTTCACTGATTTCACCGGTTAGAGAGGAGAGGCAGCTCGAAGCTCGTCTGTTAATGGCGTCTGCAGTTCCATTAGGACCATAGCGTTGTTGTCTTTCTCATGGGCTTTCAGCAACAACACGGCAACACTGATGGCGTCTCTCCGCGAATCAACAGTCCTCGATATTCCGGTGCCATGACTCGTCGAGCACACTCCTTCAAGCGAAGTAATAACACCAACAATAATAGCAACCAAACCAACAACAACAATAGCGGGTTGCACCATGAGATCGAGCTCCCCATTAACTCGCCCAGGTCGGAAAACCCCTTCTTCCCCGGTTCCGCTGATGGATCTGAATCGACCCTCGAAAGAAGGCAGAATGCGAGGAGTAATTTGTTTAAAAAAGCGGCAATTGGGGCTGAGATAGGGCCGAGGGAGAAGAAGAGACTCGGTCATTGGATGTTTTTTGCGTTTTGTGGGGTTTGTTTAGTGCTGGGGCTTTGGAAGATCTTTGCTGGTGGGTGGTTTGGGTTTTCTGTAGAAAGGGATGGATACTTTCAGGTGATTTACTTCTTTTCCCTTTTTTTATCCTTCTTGGTGTTCTTCCTCTTTTGCAGCACAAAATTCTTTTCTTTTTTTGAATTCAAGTAGCATAGAAGTAGATCATTTTGTTTTCTTTTTGGGATTTGAGGATTTAAAAGAATATTTACTAATTTTTATAAGGCTGTAATGTTCTTTTCCAATTTATTGTCTCAATCTCATTGTGATCTTCCTGTTCTGCTCTAAAGAAAAGAGAACGCTGCATGGATTTCCCTTATTTGTTCGATGAGCTTTTGATAAAACTATCTCAACCTTGCAAATTTGGATCCTGTGTTTACCTTCTTCTTTTTTTTACCCTTCTTTCCCTTTTTCAAGAATTGAATAAATTTTCTTGCTGTGTGTTTGATTAATTTCCCAAAGAAAAACGAGAAAAGCTAGTACAAGATTTGTTTCCCAGATGTTTTATCGTTTTTGAAGTGGTCAAAAATGAACAATCACTACTGCGTCTTAGTTCCGAGAATGACCCGGCCTTGACCACTTCAAGTACTTTGTTGGAAATCTTGAAAACCATTGAATTGGAAGGTGGTCTTTCGATACAAGAGCTCCATTCTGTGCAGCAAATAACAAATGGGTGGAGCTTATGAATTATCCATCAAGTCATTGCTAACGGGCCCTTCTCTGTGGAGCTGCTATTTTGTCTTTGATTGGTTGTTCGGATAGTTGACGTCCCATGTCTCAATTGCTGAGTGCTAAAAGAATGAGCACGTGGTTAGAAAGGCAAGGTTCCACATCGGGCATCTTCATTTCTCTTAATTTTCTGTGTATGATACGTTGCCTTTCAATCCTATAATTTCCCTTTAGTGCATTTTAACGAAGGGCTTGCTACGTATGTTACAAATTCAGGTTTTTGATTTTTGCGGATTATGAAGAGATTTTCTTAAGTTGAGACTCTTTGAAGAGGTCCTTTCTCTGATTTTATAGTAACATATATTAGGAATCAAGTTTGTATTTTGCTGGGAAGATGGGTTCGAGTTCTGGTGACTATGGGCATCGAGGGGCAGGTGACAGTGAAAGAACCCTCATGATGGTTGAACCAGGCACAGTTGGAAGCTTTAAGAACAAATTAGAGGTAACTTTGCACTCTGGTAGTCAAATTGTGATTTCTTGTTGTGCACAGCCTGTCAACCCTAGTAACATGCTACACTGTAAAGTTACAAAATGGAGTCCTCACTGAACTGAAAATGCTGTGGGAGAAATTATTGTATTCTAGTTTGTGCTTTTAACAGCTTCCTGTTGCAAAATGTACCAGTTGCAATTGATTAAAGGATCCATGCACTGTTTATTTTCAAGGGCTGTGGACTGAGGAGCAAACTTGCCACTTGACATGCTCCCACTTAATTTTGAACAAAAAAAAAACATATGCTTGCATGCTTTGTTGAAGTCTTTTGCTTTTCAGTAAATTGTATTATTATTTCCTTCACCTGGCAGCTTTCAGGTATCTGGCTGAAGCCAAGCACTGAGAATTTCACTCAGTGCATTGATCACCCAAGGAGTCACCGAAGTAAGTCCATTTATATAGAGGTCTTATTATATGTGATGTTGCTAAAGAATCTTATGATCAGGGAGCTGGTATGGGAAACTTTACCAGGTTCCCTGCTTCTGCAACTTTTACGTTTTCTTATCATTGCTCTTATATACAGAACCAGATGCAAAGACGAACGGGTACATTCTTGTAAATGCGAACGGTGGTCTAAATCAGATGAGATTTGGGGTCTGTTCCAATCCTATTTTCAAAGTGTTAAAAGCTTAAAGACCTGCTGCTAAATTACTACATTTTGTTTTAAAGTACCAGATCTATTTGGAATTGGTGGCCTATTCCTCTGAACAAATTATGTTCTACCATTGCAGATCTGCGATATGGTTGCTGTTGCCAAGATCATGAAGGCAACACTTGTTCTTCCTTTGCTTGACCATTCTTCTTATTGGGCAGACGAAAGGTTACTTGCTTTCCATGAGAGTATCATTAGCCTCTTTGATAATTTGAAATCTACAATGAGAACATTGTTGCATTGTGAAACTATCTGTCTTCTATTTATGTTGAAAAAAATCTAATAATAACATATTTTTTTGCATTTTTTTTGAATCTTTCATATGTTTTCTAGAGTATGTCAACAACAAGAAATGTCAGAAACAAAAATTAAGAATTTTATTTAAAAATTAATATTCTCAAAATTTCTATAGAAGTTTTTTTTCCTAGCATTTTTTAAGAAATATATTTTCTAGACCTGGACAAGAGATAATTATTTTGTGTAGCTTGTCCTTGGAATGTGAACTGGTATTGAATCTGCAAAGGAGAATGGAAGTATCAAAGAAACCATAGGTCCAAAAACTTATTAAGCAGAATGTCCTGAAATGCTTTGTTCCCAGTTACAAAATTTTCTGTATATTCTTCGACTTGGATTTGAATTATTCTGATTGAAATTGTGATATTGATTTTAAAATCATATCTGGCTTTACTTGCAGTGGCTTTAAAGATCTATTTGATTGGCAACATTTCATAGAGTATCTGAAAGATGACATTGATATAGTTGAGGCATTGCCACCTCTCTATGCAAATATGGAACCTTTCACAAAGACACCAATATCTTGGTCCAAGGTGCCCATAAGTTGTTAATATTATTGCTTCTGCCTGTCTTATCTTTGTCTGAAAAATTAATCATTTTTTGACATACTGAGTTGCTTTTTGTTCAGGTCAGTTATTATAAATCTGAGGTCCTTCCAATACTGAAACGGCACAAGGTTATTTACTTTACTCACACAGATTCTCGTCTTGCTAACAATGGCATTCCAAGTTCTATACAAAAGCTGAGGTGTCGTGCGAACTACAGAGCTCTGAAATACTCTGCACCTATCGAAGAACTTGGAAACACCTTAGTTAGAAGGATGCGTCAAGATACTGGTCCTTATCTTGCTCTACATCTAAGGTACGTTCTTGTTGTGGTTTCTAGTATTATTGAATGAGAAAACTGCACTTAAATAACCTTGGTAATCTCTCGAAGTTAAGCTGATGCATGAGAAATTTAGAAAATGGTTGCTGTAAGGGTTCTTGGATAACTAAGAGTTTGAGAAATTGAATGGTCAATTTTTTAATTTGTGTGCATAATGTTCTTCAAACTTGCTCAATTAAAACCTGTCTAGATTTGGAAAATAAAATTGCTACAAATTGTGAGATCTTGACAAGTTCTCTTTCTATTGATTTCCAGATATGAAAAGGACATGTTAGCCTTTACAGGTTGCAGTCATAACCTAACGGCAGAAGAGGATGAAGAGCTTCATCAAATGCGCTATGAAGTAAGCCACTGGAAGGAAAAAGAGATAGATGGATTAGAAAGAAGGAAACTCGGGGGTTGCCCTCTAACCCCGCGGGAAACTTCTCTGCTGTTGAAAGGATTGGGATTCTCCTCGAGAACTCGGATTTTTTTGGTGGCAGGTGAAGCATATGGGAATGGGAGCATGCAATATCTCAGGGATGATTTCCCTAACATCTATTCTCATACAACTCTTTCTTCTGAAGAAGAGTTGGACCCTTTCAGGAATCACCAGAACATGCTAGCGGGTTTGGACTATGTTGTTGCTCTTCAGAGTGATGTTTTTGTCTATACATATGATGGTAATATGGCCAAGGCTGTCCAAGGGCACAGACGATTTGAGGACTTCAAGAAAACTATCAACCCAGATCGGTAAGTTTCTGGGCTTGTTGATATATTAGTTTATATTATTCTAATTTGTCTTTACCTATAATAAATTCAAGTCATAGAGTTTATGTTTTTTAGGTGTTATGCTACTAGGTTCAATGAATGATGATGACCTTGTTAGGTTTCGTTTCCTAGCATGTTTTATCAGCAGTTGTCTTCTTTATTTCTGTACAATGAGAGATTATAATTCAATTTGTGCATCTTTTCCACCGCATCAATGTATACCTCTCACTTGCTGGTTCTGGAGCCACTTTTGCAACCAAATTTTCATATGTTTTTCTTTCCCATCACTATCTAAATTTGAAATTAGTTTTGGGTGATGAATCCTTTAGATGTTAAGCAATTTATGATTCGTCCCTGATGAATACACCCTTGCAATATGGTCTAAAATATCCACTTTTTAAATAAAAAAGGTGTAAAATAAATAGCTTTTGTGAAATCATGTATGCATTTCTAAAATATTTTAGTTTGCATCTAATATATTACTGATCGTTTGAGAGAATATTGTTTATCAAGTTGCTGAGTTTTACCTAAGGCTGTTTGGTCTAGTGGTATTCTGTTTACATTATGTGCGGAAGGTCGCGAGTTCGAATCACGCCACGCTCCTCTCTCTAAAAAAAAAAAAAAAAAAAAAAAAAAGTTGTTGAGTTTTTTTTTTTTTTTTCTGCAGGATGAATTTTGTGAGACTTGTTGATGATTTAGATGGAGGAAAAATCTCCTGGAAGAAATTTAGCTCAAAAGTAAGAAAACTGCATAAAGACCGAGTTGGGGTTCCATATTGTAGAGAGCCTGGAGAATTTCCTAAGCTGGAGGAGAGTTTCTATGCAAATCCTTTGCCAGGTTGTATATGTGAAAAAGAAGATTTCAAGAAAAGCTGAAAGAAAGGCTCTCTTCTGTCCTCTTTATGTGCAACTTCTGGCTTGGGCAGAACAGAGAAAAGCTCTTGCTAACCAAAGCTGGTACACGAAACTTCTTTCGAAGCCCCAGAACAGTACAATATTAATTCATCCAGGTTGGGAAGTTGCAATTTCCATGCACAGAATGAGGTCTTAGTGGGCAGAGAGGAAGATAGAAAAGCTTATCCTCATTCCACAAATTTTAAGATCATTCATCACACAACAACAAATCAGTTGCCACGTGAACTTCCATCCACACCATACCTAGCACTGGATACCGCTTCTTGTCCTGGAAACCTGGAAAATTTTGTTTGGGTTGCGATTTGATTCTTTGCGAGGATGTTATGCATTATGTATTTCTTCTTGATTGGACCAAATAACAAACGATTTATGTAGATTCAAGTAACAGGCATGAAGATGACAAATTCTTGTAGTGAGGCCAAAGAGATATTGTATGAATAATGATGTTTAAAATAGATGCCAAATGCAGAATTCTGCCTATTTCTTGATACCAGAAACTCTTCACTTTGGTTGTGCATGTTTTATGTAACTTCTGCATGTAATTTTAAGAAAATGAGTAACATGTGGATCTGGTTCAAGCATCTGTTTTTGTAGTTGAGATTCGTAAGAAACCCACCCACCAAGGGGTGGGAGTGAAATATCAAGGGAAAATGTATTTATAATGAGAAAATCATACAAAGAAAATAAAATAGGAGTTATCTTCGTTATATTTATATCTCTCTCCAAAATTAGAGGAGTTTCGAGAGAAAAGAAAAGAAAAAAGGGGACAATTTTATCAGGTTTCCTTGTCTATATCTCAAATTTGTGCTGTTTCCTCTGTCTATGAGTCTATTGGCCCATAGGTCTCTCTATTTTTCTCTTGTCTCTAATTCTTTTTGCTTTGGAGTATTTTTTGTTTTTAGTGCATTTTCTGACTTAATTATGCTTGGAACACAAAGGATTCAACCCCAAGCTATAAATATGGAAATCTAAGACTTTTTAGAGCAATAACTTTGGTGGTATGTTTACAATTTGGATAAGTGATCTACCAAAATGACAAGCAGCACAAGTTGAATAATTAAAGTTTTTTTTTCATATTTTATAAACATTTTTCACTATTTTTTTACAAGAGCTACGAGTATGCTTGATTTTTAGCAACTAGTTTTTTGAACTAGGATTTTGTCCTATAAATACCCAAGTTCCATTCTAGCTTTGACAACAACCTTCCCCACATATTTTTTAAAGCTTCCTCTCATATTTAGTGATTTCTAAGAGCTTAGATTTCAAATATGAGATTGAGGTCTCCTACACAAGTGCATCTTCAAGTAGCTAAGTATTACAATGTTTACTTTCATATCTCTTGAATACATTATGAAATTTTCATTATATTCCCTATTTGAGATTATTGTAAAAACAGACCCTTCAAAGAATTTTTCGATTATATATATTCTTCTCTTCATGGAAGTTTTTTATAATACATTTACAACCTTATTAAGAACCAATTTAGATATTAGAATCAGGAACAAATCAATGAAACAAATCGTTTCCTAGAATTACGGTAACAAATTACACAATTTACAGCTCATTTCAACACTCCCCTTCAAGTTGGTGCATAGATGTCGATCATACCCAACTTGTCAATTATACCATGAAATACTTTCCTTGATACTCCTTTCATGAGCATATCAGCTAGTTGACTCTCGGATAGAATAAAAGGAAATTGTATAATCTTTGCATCGAGGTTTTCCTTGATGAAATGACTATCAACTTCAACATGTTTAGTGCGATAATGTTGAACAAGATTTTTTGCAATTTTGATGGCTGCCTTATTATCATAGTAGAGATTCATAGATTCAGCATATTCAATCCCTAAGTCCCTCAGTATATTTCTTATCCATAACAATTCGCATACACCATGAGCCATGCCTCGAAATTCAGCTTTAGCACTTGATCTTGATACTACTGTGTTTTTGCTTGCCACATTACAAGATTACCTTCCATAAAGGTAGAGTAACCATACATGGATCTTCTGGTTGTTTGATCTCCTGCCCAATCAGAATCTGTGTATCCTTCAATGTTAGAGACACATTTTTTTGTGAATAACAAACCTTTTTCTGGAGCACTCTTTAAGTATCTCAAGATTCGATAGACCACTTCCATATGTTCTTCACTTGGTGCATGCATGAACTGACTCACAACGCTCACTGCATATGCGACATCTGGTCTTGTGTGTGATAGGTAGATTAATCTTCCAACTAATTACTGATAATGCCCTTTGTCTGTTGGGATTTGATCTGGGAGAATTCCGAGCTTATGATTCATTTCTATGGGCGTCTTTACTGGTTTACAATCAAGGATTCCGGTTTCGGTTAGAAGATCTAACAAATATTTTCACTGTGAAAGGAAGATTCCATGTTTCGATCTTGCTACCTCAATTTCCAAAAAATATTTAAGTTGTCCAAGATCCTTCATTTCAAATTTAGTGCCTAAATACTCCTGTAAAACTTGCATTTCACATGGGTCATCTCCTGTCAAGACCATATCATCAACATACACAATTAAAGCTGTTACTTTTCCTTCTTTGTGTTTTATAAACAAAATATGATCTGAGTTACTTTGTTTATAGCCAAACTCCTTCATTGTAGCTGAGAATCTCCCAAACCATGCTCTAGGTGACTGTTTTAGCCCGTACAATGACTTATTCAATTTACAAACTTTACCTTGACATAAAGAACCACTTTTAACTCCGGGTGGTAGCTCCATGTAGACTTCTTCTTCTAAGTCTCCATTGGAAAGACATTTTTAACATCAAATTGTTGCAGAGGCCAGTCTCAATTTGCTGCTATAGATATAAGAATGTGAATTGTATTAATCTTAGCTATTGGTGCAAAAGTATCTTGATAGTCTATTCCATACCTTTGCAACTAACCGAGCTTTATATCTTTCAATACTTTCATCCGGTTTGAGTTTCACCATGAACACCCATCAACATCCAATTGTCTTCACTCCTTTAGGTTGTGAAACAAGTTCCCAAGTGGCATTCTTTTGTAGAGCCTCCATCTCTTCGTTCATCGCCTTTTTCCATTTTGGATCAGCTAATGCATCCTGCACATTACTAGGAATAGAAACCCTGGATAATTGATCAACAGTAAATGCATATGATATAGTCAACCTATGGGAGGACACATAGTTATTGATTGAGTATTTTGTCTTGGCTTCAAGATCAGGTTCATACTGTTTCTTTGGAACTCCCCTATTCAATCTTTGTGGATATCTAGGAGTTATATTTTTTTGTAGGAACACATGTTTCAATAGATTCATTAAACACAGGATTCGTATTTACCTAAGAAGGAACATTCTGGGTAGATTCTTCAGTTGATGGTGCAGACGGAGGCAACTCTGAGGATTCTTCAGGAGAAATTAATGATTCACTCTCGGCTTCATGGTTGGGAGCATATTCTTGTTGCACATCATGACAACCTGGTTGGTACAAAAGTTCATTCACCGCTTCTAACTCAGCCTCTCCGCTATTCTCTTGTTGAACATTCTCTTCACTTGAGCTCTCCCCCTGAAGAGAATTCCGAGAGACTCCCCCTGAGTAATAAGGTTGTAATTCATGGAAAGAGGCATCTAGAGTTACATGGAGCTTTCGGGTGTGTGGATCATAGCACCGATATCTTTTTTGAAAATCAGAATAACCCATAAAACACATCGTTTAGCACATGGATCAAGTTTATTTTGTAAGACTTTTGGGATATGAACATATACAGTATGCCCAAAAACCCGGGGTTCAAGATTTGGAAGATGGGGAATGAAAATTAGGGAGTGCAGTTTTTGTTGAGGAGTTTGAAAGTCTATAACTCGAGAATGTGTTCGATTGATAAGGTATGTAGCAGATTTGACAACTTCTCCCCAATAAAACCGAGACATGTTCATGCCAAAGAGAGAGGCACACACTATTTCCAAAAGTTGTCTATTCTTCTTCTCTGCCAATCCATTTTGTTGGGGAGTATAGGTGCATGAGGTTTGATGCCGAATTCCATGATTGTTCAGAAAATTACCAAGAGAAGTATCAACAAACTCAATACCATTGTCAGATTGTAAAACAAGAATCTACTTCTGGTACTAAGTGTACCATTTAGTGAAATTTCTAAAAAGCCA
The DNA here is from genome assembly GCF_029961685.1 of Aristolochia californica. NCBI lineage: Eukaryota > Viridiplantae > Streptophyta > Magnoliopsida > Piperales > Aristolochiaceae > Aristolochia > Aristolochia californica. The sequence continues at coordinate 16,522,184 of NW_027181881.1, read as the reverse complement.
GAAACAAATCACTCTTTTTTATAAGTAGGGATACCTAGGTCATTCTAGTGTATTCATCAATAAATGTCACAAAATACCGAGCTCGAGAAATAGAGGGAACCTTTGCAAAACCCCAAACATCAGAATGAAAAACCTCAAAAGGTTCAGAACTCTTATTCAAACTCGATAAATAAGAGATACGGTGGCTCTTAGCCAGTTCACAAGTGTCATAATGAAAATCCAGATTATTCAAACTTGAAAAAAGTTGTAGTTGCAATTTCTTAAGATAACCAAAGGAAAGATGGCCGAGTCTTCGGTGCCATAACCATATAGTTGCTCTAGCACTATCTTCACTACTAGCTTGATTTGCCTGACTGATTTTCGATCCCCCATTCTCTGTCAACTCAAAATAGTAGAGTTTGCCTTGTCTAATACCATTACCAAGAATCTTTCGGGTTGGAATGTCCTGAAAGACACAGAATGAGGGCCAACAAGTTACAGTACAAATAAGAGTTGAAGTAATTTGGTTAACATGTCACCACTTATTCATAGCATTCTAGCCTCTTTCCATGAGAGTACACATAAGGGCCGACAAAAAAAATATTTCCGGATCAGTCGGGCCTTTTATTGGTAGGGTATGAAAAGCAATATAGCAGATTATGTGGCGGCTTGTCAAATTTGTCAACGGAATAAAGCCGAATCATTAAGTCCAGCCGGGTTGCTCCAACCACTTCAGCTACCATCACAAGTTTGGTCAGATATTTCCATGGACTTCATTGATAGCCTTCCCTCTTCGTCCGACAAATCCGTTATATTTGTAGTGGTTGATCATTTCTCAAAGTATGGCCATTTCCTCCCTCTGGCGCATCCTTACACAACAGGTCATGTAGCTCAGCTATTCATGGATAATATTATCTGATTACATGGGATGCCTACCTCCATTACCAGTGACAGAGACACCATCTTTACCAGTACATTCTGGAAAGAACTATTTGAGCTGCAAGGCACAACGTTGGCATTCGCTTCTGCCTACCATCCGTAGACTGATGGACAGACCGAGGTCGTCAACCGGATGATTGAGATGTATCTTCGTTGTTTCATGGGGGACTCACTTAAACGGTGGGTTAAGTGGCTCGCCTGGGCTGAATTCTGTTACAACACCTCCTACCACAGTGCACTCCGAACTACTCCATTCAAGGTAGTATATGGCAGAGATCCGCCTCGAATTTTATTGTATGAACCAGGTGCATCCAAGGTAGCCACTTTGGACCAAACTTTAGCAGAAAGGGTTTCCATGCTCAGTGAGGTGTGCACTCATCTCTAGGAGGCCCAGCATACTATGAAATTATATTATGATAAGAAGCACCGAGAAGTATTCTTTTCTCCAAGAGATTATGTATGGCTGTGTCTCCAACATTACAGGTAGATTTCACTGACAGCCTCCAAATGCCACAAGCTCTCTCCGAGTATTATGGTCCCTTTCCAGTGAGGGACTGCATCGGCACCGTCGCCTACCGCTTGCAACTTCCGCCAGAGGCAAAGATCCACAATGTGTTTCACGTCTCCCAACTGAAGGCCTTCCATGTTGACTCTCCCTTGATGCACACCCTTCTGCCACCACTACATGAGGGACGTGTCCTTTATACTCCAGCACAGGTGTTGCATGCTTGTCGTATTTAGGGAGATTGGGAGATACTAGTGCAGTGGGCTGATGCTGACCCCAGTGACACTACATGGGAGCTCTTAGCAGCTTTCAGAGCCCTATACCCCTCTTTCGAGCTAGAGGACAAGCTCTTTCTCCAGGAGGGGGGTGATGTTATGGACTCCATAGCATTATGAGTTACCAACAGGCGTAGGAATTAAATTATGGTATTTTCCTTTTGATGTAATTCAATTTGGTTTGGTTTGGTTTAGATGTAATATGGCATGAACCAGTTGACCCATGGGTCTAACTTGTATCTCCGACCTCAACCTTATTTATGGGGATGTCAAGGTGAATGAAAGAAAGCATTGAGAAAATTAGAATTAAACAGGTCAGATTCTCCCTCAGAGGTCTAGGTCGGATTCTCCCTTTGAGGTCCAGGTTGAGCTTCCTTCAAAGCTCAATCATTCCATTCCGAATTCCACCATTCCATGTTCCAAAAACAAGAATTATCTTCCAGCGTCAATATTCAATATGGAGGGAAGAGAGGAAAGAAGGGTGACTTGATCCATGGCTCAGGAAGATCCCAACAGAGGGGTATGAAACGGATGATAGCTGAGTATGTCACCACCTACCAGGTCTGTCAATGGAACCAAGCAGAATCATTACAGCCCGCCGGCCTGTTCCAACCTCTTCAGCTTCCCTCACAAGTATGGGCTGATCTCTCCATGGATTTTATTGATAGGCTTCCCCCTTCTTTGGGAAAATCCATTATTCTCGAAGTGGTGTATCGGTTCTCGAAATATGCTCACTTTATGGCTCTCGTCCATCCATATACAGTGACCCAAGTTGCTCAGCTTTTCATGGATCACATTGTCCACCTTCACGACCTTCAAGAGTCGATCACCAGTGACCGCGATGTGTCTTCACAAGTAAATTCTGGAGTGAACTCTTCAATTTACATGGCATGAAGTTAGCCTTCTATTCCACCTACCACCCTCAGACAGATGGGCAAACCGAGGTGGTCAATAGTACTTTGGAAATGTATTTGAGGTGCTTTGTTGTTGACTCTCCCCGGCATTGGGTCAGATGGTTGGCTTGGGCTTAATACTGCAATAACACATTGTACCACACCGCACTGGGTACTACTTCCTTCTGGGTAGTCTATGGTAGAGACCCCTTGCGTCGATTATCCTATGTACCTGGGTCATCTTGGGTCACACCGCTGGACCTGGCTTTAGAGGAAAGGGATAAAATGCTTGCCGGGGTTAGAACTCATTTGCAGCGGTCTCAGACTACTATGAAGCACGCATATGACAAGGGCCATCGTCCCCTTTTCTTTGCTTCAGGAGATTATGTCGGGCTGAAACTCCAACCATATCGAAAACTTTCACTTGCAGCCACCAAATGCCATAAGCTTTCTCCCAAGTTTTATGGTCCCTTCCAGGTGCTACACCTTATTAGCAATGTGGCTTATCGCTTGCTGCTCCCACAGGCTACCAAGCTCCATGAGGTGTTCCATGTCTCCATCCTCAAGCCATTCAAGGGTGGCTCTCCACAGCTGCATACACTATTGCCACCTATCCAAGATGTCTGGTCTATTCCTACTCTAGTGCTGGTACTTCAAGCCCGCCGTGTTCAAGACTCATGGGAGGTGCTAGTTCAGTGGACTGATGAAGACCTAGTTGAAGCCTCTTCGGAGCCCCTTGAGTCCTTCCAGGCCCTATATCCCACTTTTGAGCTTGAGGACAAGCTCTTTCTTCAGGAGTGGGTGGTGATGTTATGGAATCCATAGCATCTAGAGTGGCTAGTCGACGAAGAGGATAGATTGTGTAACTTGCACTTTTAATTTATTAGTGGTTTTTCTTCTAATTTGGTTGAACTTTATGGCCCTTGCTTAGGCCCATGTGCGTCTTATATAGGGACGTGAGATTAACAAAAAGGGTAGGCATTACTCATATTTAGTCTAAACGAGATCAGGTACTCTCTCACAAGGCCTAAGGGTGGAGCTCCTTCAAAAGCTCACATTCCTCAAGCATAGGTCGTTCCAAGCATTCGAAATCCTTCCCTCCCTTGTCATCCAATCTTGAAGCCAGAGGAGATCGCCAGGTGACACGATCCATGGCCAGAGAACCCAACACGACGTTCTCCGAAAATGAACCCAAGGATCGGTGTTCTCCTCAATGAACCCAAGGTTTCAAGCTCCCCTTCGAGCTTGATTAGCTTCTCCTCCATGTTCTTCCATGTGAATCACATTGTTGGATCTGGGACCATAACAGTTTTCTTTTCTATTGATGTGGTAGGTTGTTCCTCCTTTGTAGCACTTAATAGGACTTGTTGGCCTTCTTATGACATATCTCTGCAATGTGGCCATATCTTCCGTAGAAGTTGCATTTCTTGCCTGAGAAGCACCTATCAATTGTGTGGCCAGGTTTCCCATACTTAGTGCATTCTTTGTTTGAATAGCACGTTTCTATAGTGTGACCAGATTTCCCACGCTTAGTGCATTCTTTCCCATCTATTCTATCATACCCATTCCTTCCACCTGTTCTTCGTCCTCCTCCAAAATAGCTGCCACGACCTCGGCCACGGTCAGATGATTGTCCCCTATGCTCAGAATACATAGCGGGAGTATTGTAGGAGTCGATGAAGAAGTGTCTGGAAGACTTAGTAATGTGGCCCATACATCATCAAATGTGGGGACTGCAGAAGAGCTAAGAAGTTGACTCTTTGAAACTTCAAGATATGGTTTGATGTTAGCAAGACATATGGTCGTGACTAAGGCTTCTTTTTGTTTGTTTTGGATAGAGATATCTGCGGAAGTAGGCTGGGCTATTTTCCATTCTTTAAGAAGCTCTCTAAATCAAGCAAAATATTTGTTGTTAGGGTTTAATCACCTGAAGCATTACCATCGAAGCATCACCAGTTGTGGCAAAGAGAGGTTAAAGAAAAACCACCTGTAAGTGTGTGCTATTTCTCTTATAAACTATTCATCTTTATAGTGGATTACTGCAACGGTGAAAAGCAGGATGTAGTCTCCCCTTGAGGCGAACTTGTATAAATCTTGTTGTGTTTTTTTAATTTTTTTTCCTTTCTTCCATGATTATTATTATTTCTCTCATTAGTTTGGAATCAGGGTGTCTAATTCCTAAAAAAGAGATAAATTTAATTAAGATCAAATTTAAAAATTCGGATTTAAGTTATGTAATAATTTAGGAAATTAATGACAAAATTGTCATTTTTAGGCCTAAAACACTTATGACGTCAAACCCTATTTAGAGGGTAGAGAAATAGAGAAAAGGAAAGTATTTAATTAGGTTAAATAGGGTTCGGAGTTCTCCTTGACGAGCTCTAGGGTTGGGAGGTCTCCTTGACAAGCTCCAGGTATGGTTCTATTGATTTGAGTTTTATTCTTTCTCTCTTTGAATTCTGGTTGGCATTGATATTAACCAATCTAAAGGAGATGGACTTGAGTACTGTTTTTCGAGTTCAAGAAGGGGCTTTAGCCTCTTCCACATTCACAGCAACAAGAGAGGTTTGATGTTTTCCCTTACGAGCAAGAAAGATAGATTCTTGACTACCTAACCGAGCAGAACATCTAAAGAAGATTGCTTTAGCCTATAACCAAGCAAGGCAGGGTTAGGAAAGCCTAGCCCTCCTACGTGAATAGAAGAAACATTCCAAGAGGGTTCCTACCCTCTTAGACGTGAGCAGCAAGATGGGTTTAACCCTTCTTGGCTGAGAACAACAAGAGAATGACTCCATATCATCAAGAGTGGCGAACTGGAGAAGAGGATAGATGGAGTAAACTTGTATTTCAGTATCTTAGGGGTTTAATTGTAATTTGAAGTTCAATAAGGGTTTAATTGTAATTATGGAACCTTTGACGTTTTCCCTGATATATTTAGGGCATCAAGTGAATGAAGGAAAACAAGCATTGATCAATTAGCATAGACGAGATCGGGTACTCTCTTTAAGGAGGCCTAAGGGTGGAGCTCCTTCAAAAGCTCACGTTCCTACATCATTGGGCGTTCTAAGACCCCCAAAGCTTTCCCTTCTTCGTCAGCCAATCTGGAAGCTAGAGGAGATCACCGGGTGACTCAATCCATGGCGAGAGAACCTAACATCGTGGTATCAGACAGGACCACTATTGATGATTCCTCTTCCCCAACAGAAATTTGGAATTTTGTGGAAGAGAACCATGCTGATCTACAATCTCAAATCAATGGCCTTGACGGAAAATTCCAGATGTTGATGTCTCGAGTGGGGGCCTCAATCCAGCACCCCCTATCGTGCCCAGGTACACAAAGCTTGATTTTCCAATGTATGATGGGTGTTCTGACCCTTTAATGTGGTTACACAGGTGTGATCATTTCTTTTCCAATTAAGGAACTCTGCCCAAGGGCAAGGTTCAACTAGCTGCCTTCCACATGCTCGATGAAGCGCTTTTGTGGTTTCATCAATTCAAAAACGAGTTTGTGGTCTATGATTGGGAATTTTTCAAGGAAAATTGCATGCTACGGTCTGGTCCTCCGCTTCGTAGCAACCCAATTTGGGATTTGATTAATTTAAAATAGCTTGGAACTATCGAACAATATCAGAAATTGTTCCAGGAAAAACTTGCCCGTGCAAGTCATTTGGTGCGCCTTGAACTTTATGTCAGTTTGTTCACTGCTGGCCTTGTGGAACCACTTCGCCTAGAAGTGGCATTGGAAGCCCCCACCTCCCTAGCCCACGCCTTGAATTTGGCAAGAGCATTGGACACCAAACAGTGCCTCTTCCGAGATTCATTAACCAAACGTCCCCCATGGCAACCTCGGCCATAGCCCACTGGCCCTTTTTCCACTACCCCATGGCCTCAACCCCACACCCCCTCTACAACACCACCACCAGCCTATACACCACCTCCTGGATTTATCAAACTTCTTACATAAGTAGAAATTGATCAGAGAAGGGCTCAGGGACTATGTTTCAATTGTGATGAAAAATTCATAACGGGCCATCAATGCAAAAGACTCTTTTGGGTAGAAATAGAAGACCCAACAAAGGATGACTTTCCGGAGGATGTGGACCAAATTGAGGAGAAGGAACCAGAAATCTCCCTCCACGCAATGACCGGCCTGCATAGCACAAATACCATGCAGGTCCACGCCACCATGAATCATCTTATTCTGCTAGCACTGGTGGACTCAGGTAGCACCCATAATTTTATAAGCAGCCATGCAGCACAACAGTTGGGTTTATCACTCCAGCAGAAATCAGGAATATCAGTCTCAGTGGCTAACGATGACAAGGTCACCACTATCGGCTTCTGTTCAGTAGTGCCCTTTACTATTGAGGGTCACTCCTTTATGGCGGATTTTTTGGTTATACCACTGGCTGGTTTTGACCTGGTATTGGGCATTAAATGGCTGTAGCGATTGGGTCCAATCTTATGGGATTTCCAATCCCTTACCATGAGTTTTACACAAGATAACCATCATATCATCCTCCAGGGCGCTAGCACCCAACGCCCATGCACTCTCTAGATACTTTCTGTGGGTCCTTCAGAGCGGGATAACTTTGCTTCATTATTGGCCAAATATGCCGATTTATTTCAGGAACCTGCAGACCTCCCTCCTATATGAGCTTGTGATCACAGAATTTGTTTGAAGATGGGCACAAAACCAGTGGTAGTGCGTCCCTACCACTATCCACATGTGAAAAAATATGAGATAGAAAGGCAATGTCAACAAATGCTCCAACAGGGTATTATTCAGCCTAGCCATTCCCCCTTCTTGTCCCCGGTATTGCTGGTTAAAAAATCAGATAAATCTTGGCGCTTTTGTGTGGATTACCGTGAACTCAATGCTCGTACAATCAAAGATAAATTTCTAATTCCGGTGGTAGATGAATTATTGGACGAGCTACACGGATCTCAATTATTTACCAAGCTGGACTTGAAATCTGGGTACCATCAGATTCTAGTTTATTCGGAGGATGTCAAAAAAACTACCTTCCGCACCCACCTTGGTCACTACGAGTTCCTGGTGATGTCATTTGGGCTATCCAAAGCCCCGTCCAACTTTCAAGCGCTTATGAACGAGGTATTTCGCCCTTTCTTACAGAAGCATGTCTTAGTTTTTTTTGACGATATACTGGTCTATAGCAAAACTTGGGAAGCATGTTTGCACCAATTGAGTCAGGTTTTCACAATTCTCCGAGCACACCATTTATTTCTCAATAGAGCAAAATGTGACTTCGCCACTTCCGAAGTAGCTTATTTGGGGCATGTGATCTCTGCCTCTGGGGTGAAACCGGACTTCAGCAAGATACAAGCTGTTATGGAATAGCCCACACCTGACTCCGTCATAGGTTTGAAAGGGTTCCTTGGTCTCCCAGGGTATTATAGAAAATTTATAAAAGAATATGGTCAACTGGCAGCACCGTTGCACAATTTATTGAAGAAGCATGCCTTTCAGTGGTCTCAGTTGGTGGACTCATCGTTTCACCAATTGAAACAAGCATTAGCGTCAGAGAGAACCTAATAGAGAAGTCTTCTCTTAGCCAAGAAGATTAAGAAAAGGGAACTCCTTTTCAATCTTATCCAGAACAGGTAAGGAAAGGAGGTTCTTTTCCTCATTAACGAGACCAACAACCCTAATATAGTACTGGATTGACAATTCCCACACTAAGTTACTCGATCCATGGCTAGGGACCATAACAATTTGATATCAGAGCCGGGTAACACGGTGGAGAACAACATTAATGAGTTAAGGGTAGTGGTGGTCAAAGGTCAGGCAGAGACTGACAGAAAAATCTCTATAATCATGGAGCAGTTGGTACAAATTCTGGATATGAATATTCAGATTGAGAGACTTTCTAGGATGATGGGAAATATGACAACCAAATGGAACTCAATTCTAGAACAAAGAAGAGAGGACAACTCACACAATAGAGGGGGAGACCAATTTGTTGGGCGGATTGGTTTTCCTAGCCAGACTAGAAATTTCAACTAGGAGGAGGCACCGTACCAAGGTATACAAAACTTGATTTTCCTACTTTTAATGGGTCAGAAGACCCCTTGATTTGGTTACATATGTGAGAAAAGAAATTTATCCATCAAAGAACAATAGCTAGTGATATGGTAGGTCTGGCCGCTTTCCACTGCTGAGGAAGCACAACTTTGGTTTCATCAAGTTGAGTTGGATAGATTAGTACTGGATTGGGAAGAGTTTAAAGAATTATGCACTATACGATTCAGTCTGCAAGCCCATAGCAACCCCTTGGGGGATTTGGTGTTGTTACGACAAACTGGTCTAGTGGAACTCTATCTAAAACAGTTCCAATAAAAATTGGCAAGAGCTAGCCAGATGGTTCGGGTAGACTAGCAGGTCAATTTATTTACAGTGGGCCTTAATGAGTCATGAAGATTAGAGGTGGAGCTACATGCACCTACTGACTTAGCTCGATCAATGAATCTAGCTCGTGCACTAGAACTTCAACAAAAAGTTCAAAACAGGAAACCAGCTTGGCAAGGGGACTGGAACACTTCCACTAGGTCGCAAGGGAGGCACAACACTAGCCCTCAGTTAGCTTCTCCAGCATGGCAACCAGTCCAAAATTATCCCAGTATTACTCATGTAGTAGATACACGGCCCAGCAACCCACCCGCCCAGTTTATTTGGAAATTAACAAGTGGAGAGATGGCTGAGCGCAGGGCAAAGAACTTATGTTACAATTGTGATGAATCATACATGGCAGGACATTAGTGTAAAAGGTTGTTCTGGTTGGAGGTCGATGAAATCATGGAACCCTTACAAATTGATGATACTATTGAGGAGGATCCCCCAGAAATATCTTTGCATGCCATTACAGGACAGAAATCCGCCAAAACGAAGCAAGTCCACACTCGAGTGATGGACTAGGACCTTGTAAGCCTTGTAGATTCAGGAAGTACCCATAATTTTCTCAGTTGTACCGCTGCTCAACATCTTCAACCACTCAACAACAACTATTTCGGTTGCCAATGGAGAAAAAGTTCCTAGCTACGGCATAAAAAAAAGTTAAGTTCTCAATCAGTGCAACTTTCTTTCATTCTTATTTTTTTTTGTCAAACCTCTACCTGGGTTCGATATGGTTTTGGGTATTAAATGGCTGCAAACACTCGGCCCAATTTTATGGGATTTATTGCTTTAACTATGAGTTTTTCAATAGGCAGATAACAAGTATTATTACTGGGCAGTCACATGGACAAGCCCCATCATATTCATATGATTCACTCACAGGACAATCCAGACAACAATATAGATACTCTTCTGGATGAATTCTCAGACTTGTTCCAAGAGCCCTCGGGGCTGCCTCCCTTGAGGCATTGTGACCATCATATATGTTTAAAATAGGGATCCAAAGTGGTGGTTATTCAACCTTATCGGTGCCCACATCTCCAGAAAGACGAAATTGAGCGACATTGCCAAGCAATGCTACATCAAAACCTTACTTGCAAGAGCCATTCCCCATTCTCATCACCAGTCCTCCTCATAAAAAAAATGATGGTACATGGCGTTTGTTACGGTCCTGAGTCATGGATCGAGTAACACGGCGTGGGATTTGTGAATCCAGCACTAGTACTGAGTTGCTGGACTCGGTAAGGAGGGTTAAAGATCCCTTCTTTGGCTAATCTTAATCCAGTGATCAGTCTCCCTTTTTATGAACTCACTCTAGTGCTAAAGTTATAGCTAGAATGGAATTAATTCAGGTGGAGAGATAATGGAAGAAATACCTGTTCTTGCTCATGTAAATCAAGGTTTCAACCCTGATTTGGTGCAGCTCATGCTAGGATTGAAGGCCTAGCTTAGGGGCCAGCCTTGGCTCACGTTGATGGCTGTTCTTGCTCTATTTCCATGATGATTCCCCAACAAGAGGAGTTTCTCTAGTCCTTCACGTGGAAGAACCAGCAACTCTTCCTTTTTGCTGCTCTTCAAGAGGGATTGAATCCCTACTTGTTGTTGACGCTGAGGAGGAGGGAAGAACCTCTCTTTGGGCTTGGAAAAGGGGCAGGAAGCTCCTATTCCAACTAGGGATGATGGTGGATGAAGTTGGATGAAGATGGATGTCAATGGAGGGTGAAGGATAGGTTGGATTTTTGGAGTAAACCCTAAACTTGGGATCAAGAGGTGATCTCAGCCTATTTACACTAGGTCATTCTAAAATCTCAAAGCTTCCCCATTTCATTCATTCCTTTCCCTTAAATAGATCACATCTTGGAGTTTTAGGGTTAGGGTTACAATAATTCCCCCTACATATAAAAGTAATTAGAAATAACTCCTACTTAAAACGATATAAGAAATAAATCATACTCAAAGTAATATAAGAAATAAATCCTATTGAGTGAGTTGTTGTTGCCTCCTTCTTTGTGTGACTCGGTGTGCTATTGAGTCCACAACATCTGCCTCCCCATGGAGAAAGAGCTTGTCCTCAGGCTCAAAATCTGGGTAGACCTGTTTGAAGATGTCGACACGTTCCCATGTGGCAGCGTAGCGGTCAGTTTTCGTCCATTGAACAAGAATCTCCCAATGGTCATTGGTCAGCCACGCGCGTAACACCGCAGCTGAGTTAAGAATAACCTCACCATTATCAACCGATGGTAGGAATGGAACGGATGTAGGCTGCTCCCCGGAATGTGGCTTCAAAAGAGAGACATGAAAAACATCATGAATTTTGGCTGTGTCCGATAATTTGAGTTGATAGGCGACTGGTCCCACTAGTCGAAGAATGGGAAACGACCCGAAAAATTTGGGAGAGAGCATATGACGTGAAGGTCCTGCAAGAGACTGCTGACAGTAGGTCTAGAGCCGTAGTCACACATACTCCCCAACCTCAAAAGAGACCTCACGGTGGCCTTTGTCTTAGACATTCTTCATCCGAGCTTGGGTGCGTCGTAGCCATTCTGTGATATTCTGCAGCAGCAGATCCCGATCCATGAGTGCCTGATCAATCGCGTCCATGCGGGTGGACCCTTGGCTGTACGAGAGAAGGCGAGGTGGATCCCGGCCATATATAACCCAGAAAGGAGTGGATTGCAAGACAGAGTGGAACGAAGTGTTGTAACAGTATTTGGCCCACGGAAGCCATTGAACCCATTGCTGTGGACGATCACTCACCCAGCACCGTAGATACATTTTGATGGTGCGGTTCACCACCTCTGTCTGCCCATTTGTCTGTGGATGATAGGCGGAGGAGAACTTCAATTTCATCCCACTCAAGTGAAAAAGTTCCCGCCAAAAGGTGCGCATGAAAAAGGCATCTCTGTCACTCACAATGGATTCTGGAATGCCATGTAAGCGAACTATCTGCTCTAGGAAAGTTTGAGCAACCAGTGTTGCTGTATAAGGATGAGCCAGTGGTATAAAATGTTTGTACTTGGAGAATCTATCAACCACCACGAAAAGTACGGATTTGCCGGAGGACAGGGGTAGACCTTCCACAAAATCCATTGAAATGTCGGCCCAAACCTGCTTAGGAAGGGCCAGAGGCTGGAGAAGACCGGCTGGACTCAAGTGCTCGGCTTTGTTACGCTGGCAGACCTGAAAGTTGGCCACATAAGTCGCAATAGAGGGTTTCATGGCTTGCTAGTAAAAATTAGCTCAAATTTTGTGCAAGGTCTTCTGTATCCCTTCGTGTGTACTATCATGGTAGGCCGAGAGAATAGATGGAATCAACTCGAACTCAGGTGGAAGGAAACGCCGCTGCTTGTAATAAATAAGTGAATCCTGGATGGACCACTTCGAATTCATTGTCCCTTCCGAAATCTTTTGATGCAGTTCCTGCAGTGCGGGGTCAGTGACATGTGCATCTCTCACCAAGTCTAGAATGAGAAATCTCGGTTGGCTGATCGAATAGACCGACTGCTGATCCTCAAAACACCGTGACAAGGCATTTGCCTCCTTATTTAATCTCCCCGGATGATATTCCACTGAGAAGTCAAACCCCAACAACTTACTGATCCAGTGCTGCTGTGGCAACGTCGTCAAACGCTGTTCTAGTAGGAATTTAAGGCTGTAGTGATCCGTGCGTATGAGAAAAGCCCGGCCCCAGAGATAAGGCCTCCAATGTTGGACCGCCTTGGCCAACCCAATCAATTCGCGCTCATCGGTTGCCAGCTTGTGATGACAGACTGCCAACTGTCTGCTAAAGTACGCAATAGGATGGCCCAACTGCTGTAAAACGGCCCCAATGCCCACGCCCGAAGTGTCGCACTCTACCATGAACAATTAGTCAAAGTTGGGAAGTTGTAATACTGGCACTGATGTGAGGGCAGCTTTGAGTGCCACAAACGACTTGGTGGCCTCGTCATTCCAAATAAAGGAATTTTTCTTGAGTAGACTGGTCAATGGTGCTGCCAATGGCCTATAGTTCTGAATAAATTTGTGGAAGTAGCCCGCAAGACCCAAAAACCCCCGTAATGCAGAACACGACTGTGACTGCGGCCACTCGTGAACAACTCAAATCTTCTCGGGATCCACCGTAACCCCCTCATGTGAGATAACGTGTCCCAGATACCCCACATGTGAAGTCGCAAAAGAACACTTGGAAAGTTTCAAATAGAGCTGATGTGCTCGTAACAAGTCGAAAACAATCCTCAAGTGTGCCAAGTGCTCCTCAACCGACATGCTATATATCAAAATATCATCGAAAAATAAAAGAACAAATTTTTGAAGATATGGGCAAAATACCTCATTCATCAAAGCTTGAAAAGTGGAGGGTGCATTGGATAACCTGAACGGCATGACAATGAAGTCAAAGTGGCCATGGTGCGTGTGGAACACCGTCTTCTCGATATCGGAGGGGTGCATTCGGACCTGATGGTATCCCGAACAGAAGTCGAGTTTACTGAATAACCACGACCCATGTAACTCATCCAGGAGCTCATCCACTATCGGAATCGGAAACTTGTCTTTTACTGTCTGCACGTTCAACTCCCAATAATCCACGCAGAACCTCCATGTCCCATCATGTTTCTTCACAAGTAAGACAGGTGAAGAGAACAGGGAGCGATTGGAACGAATAAGACCTTGTTTCAACATCTCCTAGCACTGACGCTCTATCTTGTCCTTCTAATGGTGTGGGTAACGGTACGGTCGCATGACCACTACCTCAGATCCTGGTTTCAGACAGATCCTGTGGTCACAGTACCTCAGGGGAGGCAAACCCGAAGGCTCCTGGAAGAGGTCAGAGAACTCTTCAACCAGACCCTCAATAGTATTATCAGGTTGTTCCTGTGTCTGCAAAGTGTGCATGCGGTGGACCCTATCCACTTGACAGCCCTATAAGAGCACCCGACTGCCGGCCAAATCAAAGCTCATGGTTAAAGCTGAAAAGTCCCACAGAATGGGCCCCAGCGTTTGTAACCATTTATTGCCTAATACCATATCAAATCCCGCCAGGGGAATAACAAAACATTCAACATTAAACGAAGTAGAGCCAATGGAAAAAGTTACTGCCTTACTAATCCCATAGCTGGGGACCTTCTCGCCATTGGCCACTGAGACGGTGGCTATCAGATGAGTGTGTATCTGGAGCTCGAGATGCTGTGCGGCTGTCAAACTCAAAAAATTGTGTGTACTCCCCGAGTCGACTAGTCCCACTAGTTCTCGGTCGATGACATGAACTCAGACTTGCATTGTATTAGGCGATTTCTGCCTAGTAATAGCATGCAAGGATATCTCCGGTGGTTCCTCGATAATATCCTCTGGTTCCTCTGGATCCTCTGAATCCTCTGAATCCTCCACCTTGAGCCAAAATAATCGTTTACAATGGTGTCCTACCCGATACTGCTCATCGTAGTTATAACATAAATTTTTGGACCGCCTTTCTGCCATATCTGCACTTGTTAATTTTTTTATCAAGCTCGGTAGGGGATTTACCAGGGCGGGGATTGGCTACCCGAGTTGTAGTCGGAGTGTGTCTGGATGGGGCTACTGGAGATGCTCCCTGAGATGAAGTATAGCGGCGCCCTTGCCATGTGGAGGAAGTGTTCTTCTCATCCGATCAACCTGGCTTATGTTGCTTCAACTGTTGTCGTTGTTCCATTGCTCGGGCCATATTCATTGCATGAGCTAAATCCGTAGGCATAAGGAGTTCTACCTCTAGCTGTAAATACTCATTGAGACCAGCTGTGAATACGGAGACCTGCTGGTCGACCAATACCCTCTCACCAGCACGAGCCAACTATTCTTGGAACAGTTTTTGATATTGTTCCACCGAACCAGTTTGTCGCAATAGGACTAACTCTCCCAGGGGGTTGTTGTTGGCGGGAGGGCCAAATCTAACTGTGCATAGATTTTTAAATTCTCCCCAAGTCATCTGTCATATGGAAAGAGGCTAGTGGCACCTTATCCCATTCAGTAGTCCCTTGGTTCAAAAAAAAAAATTCACATCTATGCAACCAAATTAAGGGATCAAATGAACCATTGAAAGAGGGAAACTCTAACTTTGTGTACCTTGGAACTGTGCCTCCATGCTGGGTCCTTGGATAGCAGTGCGCCCAGGCCACTGTTCCCCTCTTCTGTGATATGGTTGAGCAACGTCTCTCACCTCTGGACTTTGATGTCTCTCTGCCCTCTACTCCGTTAGCATGCTGATGACTCGGCTCATCTCTTCTTCCAAATCACAAACCTTCCCCAACATTGGTTGTGTTGTTTCAAGGCTATCTTCTATCTTTTGTATCCTGATTTGGATTTCTTCATTGCTGATATTATCCCCCAAGTTACCCTGCTCTGATACCAAGTTGTTACGGTCCCGGGTCATGGATCGAGTAACCTGGCGTGGGATTTGTGAATCCAGCACTGGTACTAAGTTGTTGGACTCGGTAAGGAGGGTTTAAGATCCCTTCTTTGGCTAATCTTCCACCAGTGATCAGTCTCCCTTTTTATGAACTCACTCTAGTGCTAAAGTTATATCTAGAATGGAATTAATTCAGGTAGAGAGATAATGGAAGAGATACATGTTCTTGCTCACGTAAATCAGCGTTTCAACCCTGATTTGGTGCAGCTCGTGCTAGGATTGAAGGCCTAGCTTAGGGGGCAGCCTTGGCTCATGTTGATGGCTTTTCTTGCTCTGTTTCCATGATGATTCCCCAATAAGAGGAGTTGCTCTAGTCCTTCACGTGGAAGAACCAACAACTCTTCCTTTTTGCTGCTCGTCAAGAGGGAATGAATCCCTACTTGTTGTTGATGTTGAGGAGGAGGGAAGACCCTCTCTTTGAGCTCGGAAAAGGGGCAGGAAGCTCCTCTTCCAACTAGGGATGATGGTGGATGAAGTTGGATGAAGATGGATGGCAATGGAGGGTGAAGGATAGGTTGGATTTTTGAAGTAAACCCTAAACTCGGGATCAGGAGGTGATCTCAACCTGTTTACACTAGGTTATTCTAAAATCTCAAAGCTTCCCTATTTCATTCATTCCTTTCCCTTAAATAGATCACGTCATGGAGTTTTAGGGTTAGGGTTACAATAATTCCCCATAATCCTCCTACATATAAAAGTAATTAGAAATAACTCCTACTGAAAACAATATAAGAAAAAATTCCTATTGAGTGAGTTGTTGCTGCCTCTTTCATTGTGTGACTCGGTGTGCTATTGAGTCCACAACAACGTTTCTGTGTTGATTATCGGGAATTGAATAACATAACTATGAAAGATAAGTTCCTTATTCTAGTGGTGGATGGGCTTTTAGATGAATTGCACAGTTCTCATATATTCACCAAATTGGACCTGTACTCTGGATATCATCATGTTTGTATGCACCCAGACGACATCGAGAAAATGGCTTTTTGCACTCATCATCGCCACTTTGAATTTTTGGTCATGCCATTTAAGTTATCCAATGCCCCATCCACATTCCAGGCATTAATGAATGAGGTATTCCGTAACTATCTTCACAAATTTGTACTTGTGTTCTTTGATGACATACTCATTTAGAGCATTTACGATTGGTATATGAATTGTTGGGTGCCCATCAATTATATACAATGATTGGTATTTGAACTATTGGGTGCCCATCAATTATATATAAAGAAATCAAAATGCTCATTTGCAAACATCACATGTGGCCTATCTCGGCCATATTATTTCACATGATGGAGTCACAGTGGATTCTGAAAAAATTCAGACTAATGCAGATTGGCCGCAACCTATGAATACCTTAGCTTTGAAAGGGTTTTTGGGATTGGCAGATTATTATAGGAAATTTATTAGAAACTATGGACCGATTGCTGCACCATTGACAAATCTCCTGAAGAAAATTTCCTTTATTTGGAATTAGCAAGCAACCCAGTCCTTTTCAGATCTCAAATTAGCTCTTGCATCCGCACTAGTTTTGCAACTTCCCAATTTTGAAGAGTTATTTGAGGTCGAGTGTGACGCATCAGGTGGGGGCAGTGGGGCTGTTCTACAACAACACTTTCACCCTATTGCATATTTCAGTCGATAGCTGGCCATACGACATCACAAATTGCCAGCATATGAATGGGAGTTAATCGGGTTGGCCAAAGTTGTACAACATTGGTGCCCGTATTTATGGGGTCGTGCATTTCTTATTCGGACTGATCATTACAACCTCAAATATTTGCTAGAGCAGTGACTCACGACTTCTCCTCAACAACATTGGATAAGTAAATTGCTGGGATTCGCCTTTACAGTGGAATACCCCGTAGGCATATTAAAAAAGGCAATTGATGCCTTGTCCTGACATTTGGAGACCCCGCCACTTCTATATTGCTATCAACCAAGTTCATTTTGTTCTTTTAGACCTGGTAAAGGAGGAAAATTCCAGCAATCTGGTTCTTCTCGATATGCACAAGAAAATCACTGAGGGGGCCATGGACTCTAGATGGACCATTCAGGACTCTCTTATTTATTATCACTCACACTTATATATCCTACACACTGCAGATTTAGTTTTAACCATCATCTCAGCATACTGTGATAGTACTCATGAAGGCATCCAGAAAACCTTGCATCGTATTTGAGCGGATTTCTATTGGCAGAGTATGAAGACCTCCATTGCAACATATGTAACATCCTATCAGGTGTGTCAACGTAAAAAGGCCGAACACTTAAGTACAGCGGGTCTCTTGCAACTTTTGGCACTTCCTACACAGGTGTGGGCCGATATTTCTATGGACTTCATCAAAGGTCTTCCAAAATCTACTGACAAGTTGATATTATTTGTGGTGGTGGATCGATTCTCCAAATATGCTCACTTCATACCCATGGCTCACCCATATACAACTTCCAGAGTGGCATGGATATTTCTCAAGCATATTGTTCATTTACATGGTATTCCATAATCGATTGTCAATGATTGGGATGCGGTTTTTACCAGCACATTTTGGTGTAAACACCTTCGTCTCTGCGGCACCAAGTTGAAGTTCTCATCATCATATCACCCTCAAACAGACGGACAAATAGAGGTTTTTAACCACATGTTGGAAATGTATCTCCAATGTCTTGTGGGTGATCGTCCTAAAACCTGGGTGCAATGGCTACCGTGGGCGGAATATTGTTACAACACCTCCTTCCACACAACTTTACAATCTACTCCCTTCAATGTGCTCTATGGCAGATATCCACCTCAGCTTCTATCTTATACTCTGGGCTCCGCCCGCGTGGACTCTATTGATCGAGCACTTATATAATGGGACCAGGTGCTACAGAATATTTTAGATCTCCTCCCCATAGCACAGGTTCGTATGAAGGACTTCTATGACAAGGGACACCGGGATATCGAATACAAGGAAGGTGACTATGTCAGGTTACGACACCATCTGTACCATCAACACTTACTAGCGGGCCAAAAAACATCATAAACTTTCCCCAAAATACTTTGGGCCTTTCGCTATTATTTGGTGCATCGGGCCAGTAGCCTATCAATTGCAACTTCCTGCAACGGCTATACTTCATGATGTGTTCTATGTTTCATTACTTAAACCCTTTAAGGGTCCACCTCCATCGGCAATTCCATCTCTTCCTCCGATGGATAATGGATAGGTTATTCTTACTCCGGCTACGGTATTGCGGACCCGTTAGATTAATGACCAATGGGAGATTATTGTATAGTGGAAGGACACTGAAAAAGATGTGACATGGGAGTAGCTAGCCAACTTCCAACAGTTCTACCCATCTTACGAGCTTGAGGACAAGCTTTTTCTCCATGTGGGGGGAGCGGGGTGAGGGGTGGTAGGCTCAGTAGCACACCGAGTCACTCAAAGGAGGCAGCAATGACTCATTGAGTTTATTACTTTTAAATTTCATATTTTATATTGCTTTAAGTATATTTTTTCATTAATTATGTAATGAGCAAGGAAGCAGGGGCAAAATTGTCATTTTTAGCCCTAAAACACTTGACGTCAAACCCTATTTAGAGGGTAGAGAAATAGAGAAAAGGAAAGTATTGAATTAGGTTAAACAGGGTTTGGAGTTCTCCTTGACGAGCTCTAGGGTTGGGAGGTCTCCTTGACGAGCTCCAGGAATGGTTCTCTTGATTTGAGTTTTATTTTTTATCTCTTTGAATTCTGGTTTGCATTGATATTATCCAAGCTAAGGGAGAGGGACTTGAGTACTGTTTTCCAAGTTCAGGAAGGGGCTTTAGCCTCTTCCACATTTACAGCAGCAAGACGGGTTTGATCTCTTCACTTCCAAGGAAGAAAGGTAGATTCTTGACTGCCTAACCGAGCAGTACATCTAAAGAAGGTTGTTTTAGCCTATAACTGAGCAAGGCAGGGTTTGGAAGGCCTAGCACTCCTACGTGAACAGCAGCAACATTCCTAGAGGGTTCCTACCCTCTTAGACGTGAGCAGAAAGAAGGGTTTAACCCTTCCTGGCCACGAACAGCAAGAGAAGTCTTCTCTTAGCCAAGAAGATTCAGAAAAAGGGAATTCCTTTTCAATCTTACCGAGAACAGGTAAGGAAAGGAGGTTCTTTTCTTCATTACCAAGACCAACAACCCTAATGCAGTGCCGGATTCACAATTCCCATGCCGTGTTACTCAATCCATGGCTAGGGACCATAACAATTGGCCTATTCCTAAGACTAGGTGTTCTTCCAAATCGTATTACTGTATTAGTTGTTGTGGATTAAGACAATGAGGAGGATATAAATGAAGAAGACGAAGAGGAGGTTAAAGACAAGTACGATGAAGAGCAAGATGAAGCAAGAGAATAAAATAAATAGATTAACAAAGAGGGGGAAGAAAACAATGAACATATATAATATTTTTAAATTATAAGGAATCTGAATATTTATCCCATGGGTCACTCAAGTTAGTTTTTGTAAAATTATTAATTGCAAACATCGTTAACATTATTATATTTTTAGAAATAACAATATGGATGTTATAAACATACTACATATATAGGTTCATCAGATATCATGCTTCCTCGTCCTCCTAGGCTACCATCAATCTCACCCTTGCATTATCTGAGGAGATGGTTTCGCTGGAGCCAGTATCCAAGATGCATGATAGTGGGTTACTTGGGAGGGATGATAGAGTCCTAGAGATAGAGTATGATAGTCAACTAATTGTCTTCCTACTTTATG
This sequence comes from Aristolochia californica, assembly GCF_029961685.1. Classification (NCBI taxonomy): domain Eukaryota; kingdom Viridiplantae; phylum Streptophyta; class Magnoliopsida; order Piperales; family Aristolochiaceae; genus Aristolochia; species Aristolochia californica. Next base: position 16,501,987 of record NW_027181881.1, on the reverse strand, counting down.
TTAAATTAAAGTTAGCCTAAAATAATTTATGTTTTTTGTACATAGATACATCCACATCATCTGCATCCACATTGGCTCCATCGGCATCCTAATAGACAAGGCAATCATAAAGAGTGAGCAAGGGCTCCAAGGTTGATAAGCTGATGAGAAACCTCGACGGGAGGATCCCAGTGGAGTTTTATGATTAGCAATGGAGTGCATTGGGTCTCCATAGTCCACTTTTACACACATTGGGTGGGTCATTATTGAGGACTTATTTGGAGGTGAAGGTGGAAAAGTTCAAAGCCTAGACCTTCCATCAGATAGCTTTTGCTTATCCTTAAATTGGGATAATATTACAAATTACTCAATTAAATTTTGTTTTCATGTTTCTATCTTACAATGTTAACTTTGATTAGTTTTGTGTGTTATAGAGGAAGTTTGGTAAATTTAGGTTCAATTTTCCAATATTCCGAGCAAGAGAAGAGTGGAAGAAGACCAAAAAGGGAAGAAAGCTCTTGGGTAGAGAGAACAGAAGAAGAGAAGAAAGGTGTGTGCCAAGCAAAGAGAAAGAGATTTACTCAAGAAGGGATTGTAGAACTTGATTAATTCTGAATTACAACACCTCTATTTATTGCAAAGGAAGTGATAGAGTCCTTATACAATTAACCTTTAAATCTCCTTATTACATTCCAATTCTAACTCTCTAAGATAAGTCTATCATGAAAAGATAACACAATCTACTAGAGGTCTAATATAAGTTGAACTATCACTCTTCTTCAATAATGTGGACATAAGAGAGGAGGCTAGCTTATGGTATTATCTTTTGTGGTTCCCACATGATCTTCCAACTCATATTGATAAGATTACCAATTTGTGGTATCTTTGTAGGTCCCACTTGATCTTCAAGTCTTCTAACTCATTTCAGCTTGTGTTTCTTATCTCTTAACTCATGTTAGCTTGGGTGAGGACTCTTCTTGGCATCCCACGTCCTCATAGTGGGTCCAATGAGATCATGCACCATGGTGGGTCCAACATTGTTACACTCCCCCTCAAGTTGGGGTTGAGGAAACAACGTAGATGCCCAACTTGTTGGAGATGGTAGACATAATCTTGTGAGTGACTGGCTTGGTGACAATATCTGCAACTTGAATTTGTGTTGATATATGCTTTAGAGATAAAAGGCCCGCTTGGAATATTTCTCATATAATATGGCAGTCCACTTCAATATGCTTTGTTCTTTCATGGAAGATTGGATTTGGTGTAATGTGTATTACTTCTTGATTATCACAATATAGATCCATCAGAGCTTCTTTGTAGAATCCCAATTCATGGAGAAGAGATCTTATCCATAGGAGTTCACTAACAATGTGTGCTATGGCTTTGTATTCTGCTTCTACACTAGACCGTGCTACTACATTTTGCTTCTTGCGTCTCCATGTAACCACATTCCCTCCAACCATCATACAAAATCCCGAAGTAGGCCTAGTCTGCATCTAAGAATCCTTCGATGTTGAAGTGACTATGATTTTTATAGAGAAGCCCTCTTCCTGGAGCTCCTTTTAGATATCGTAATATCATTTCCTTGTTACACATAGGTAAATAAGTCTTCCCACTAGTCTTTGATACTTCCCAATATCTACATCTTCTCTAGTGCCTGGACATAATTTTGTATTTGAGTCCATAAGAGTTTTTGGAGGTTTGCATCCCATCATTCCTATCTCCTCTAGTAGATCAAGGGCATACTTTCCTTTACGATAGCACAATCCCATGTCTGGATTGTAATACTTTAATACTCAGAAAATATTTGAGTAGTCCAAGATCCTTTGTCTTGAACTCAGAACATATTTTTTCTTTTGTTTTCTAGATTACCTCAGAATCACTACTAGTTAAAATGTTATCATCAACATATACTGCCAGAATTACCTTGCCTCTCAGTGTGTTTTCAATAAATACTGAGTGATCTCCAAAGCATCTATTAAATCCGGCCCGTATGAGGGCTTGACTAAATTTCTAAAACCATACACGAGGGGTCTATTTAAGACCATACAAATATTTGTTTAGTCAACATACTGACTCCCCCTCAACCACATACCCAGGTGGTTGTTGCATATAAATTTCTTATTTAATATCCTCATTAGGAAAATCATTTTTCACATCAAGTTGATATATCTACCATAAAGAATTTGCTGCTAGAATAATAATAGACGTACCGAGTTCATTTTTTCCACTAGAGAGAAGGTTTCTTCATAATCAATACCATCACACTGAGTATAACCTTTTTCTATAAGTCAAGCCTTCTGACATGTTATTGAATCATCCGAATCATGTTTGACAGTATAAACCCATTTGCAACTGACGGGTTTCTTATCTGCCAGAAGAGGAACCAGTGACCATGTCTGACTGTCATTAAGTGTCTGTATTTCTTCATCTATTGTTACCTTCCACTTTGGATGTTGTAGATCCTCCTGGAAGGACTGTGGAACAGATATGGAGGAAGTAGAAGAAAGAAACTGACAACATAGAGGTGAGAGGTGATGATGAGAAACAAAATTTGAAATGGGATGAAAAGTAGAAGGTCTAGTGCATGATCAAGGTTCTTTACTTACAGCAATAGGGCGAGTATCATTTTGAGGGCCAAAAAGAACATGAGAGGAAGGACTTACCTCGGTGGGATCTATTAACTCGGTAGGTGTGGTGTTGGCCACTTACTCTAGGGTTGAATAGTGTCTGCATCACGGGGCACAACCGGTCGAGGGGAACCTGGTATTGAGGATAGACCAAGAGGAGATCTGTCAGAATAAAATGATGAGTCTTCAAATAATGTAACATCCCTTGACACAAGTAAATGTTGAAGAGTGGGACTATAACAAACATAACCCTTTTGTGTGTCAAAGTATCCCAAAAAGATACACTTGATAGATTTAGGATCAAGTTTATTGTGTTTGGGAAATGAATAATGAACATAATATTGACATCCGAAGACTCACAAAGTGTTGGAAGATGGGCTCCATCCCACATGACCAATGAATGTCTACATATCTAAAAGTATTATAAGATGGGTCACACGACCAAGAAAGGCCCAGAAGATGGACCCAAGCACATAAGAAGTAGGACCCACCATGATTACCACAAGCTCGCATCCTTATCACATAAGTTGGAAGATCAAGAAGGACTCACAATGGCATCTTTATCTTATGTTCATGTCCTAGAAGAGTTTTAGTTTGAGTTATTTAATTATGCTAGGACTTATCTTTAAGTGTTAGAGTTTGGGTGTAATTGGGGTAAAGGTAGTTTTATTGTAATTTGACTCTACTACCTTCCTCTATTATAAATAAAGGTTCATGTACTCTAATTATGATAAGTTAATAAAGTCAATGAAGTATTTCTCTTTCCCATAAATTCAACATAGTATCAGAGCAGGTTCTTTGAATTGACGACGTCAACCCACAGAGGTAATGTGATCCTTTTCTCTAAACCCTAAACCCTAAGTCTAGGTTCGTATTTTTTTAGTCCCTACACCCGTTAGTTTTATTTGCGTTTTAATCTATATACTAAGTTTTTGATATTGTAAATTATATATTTACGGAAATATATTTGAGTTTAATTTCCAAAGGAAGCTGATTTTTTCCAATCGGAGTTATCTATAGGGAGATATCAATATTTGAATGAGCGAAGGTCAGATTACAAAAATGTTTGAGCAGCAGCAGAAAGTTTCAGCTTCCGAGGTATTTTATACTATCAAGAACTAGAATTTATATGAAGAAATAAATACAAAAACATATCTATAGGTCTATTCTTTTACCTATTCAACCAATTTTTTATCTGAATTATCTACAAAGAGAAATCGATATTTGAAGTAGCAAAGGTCAGATTGCAAAAGAAGTTCGAGTAGTAGTAGAAAACTTCAACTTCCGAGGTATTTTATGCTATCAAGAACGAGACTTTATATGGAGAATTATATATCTAAGTCTATTTTCTTACCAATTCAACCAATTCTTGATATGAATTATTTATAAGGATATATTTATCTTGGAAGACTAAATGGTCATGCAAGAAAAAAGGAGAAGCAGTGTTTAGTTCGGCTAGATGACAGAGACCGAAATCTATCAGATTATTTATCTTCTGATAATTATATTTTATGAAGATAAGTTATACTTGAATGAAAACTATTTAAGTCTAGTTTCATAAAGAGAAAATTTTATATCAATCTGATCTATATCTAAAGATAAATTTGCATTGGAAGAATCAAAGGTCATGCTGGTAGTCTGTTGTATTGAAAAATTCAAATATATGCCCTTTGTTTTGTGTCACTATTTGAGTTTCTATATCAGAAAAATATCTCACTTCTCTCTAGTTTAAGGGCTTATTACTACATCTATGTTATTTGGGCTTATTGCTGCATCTATGATACTTGGTTCAAGCTGGGATCATTGTCATTACCTCCCAGCTTGAGGGGGAGAAGTAGAAGTATTTTATTCTATATGTTGAGAATAAGTTTATGTGAAAAAAATATTCAAGAAAGGGGGAGCACAAAAGGTGAAGCTTATGCTTCTAAGAAAATATATTTATATCGGATTATGATTATTTCATGGGTCCTTCTACAAGGTTTATTAATTTGGTTAGTGTTATATGTGTTGGAAGATGGTCGTGTTATATTCAATTGCAACTATTATGTCTCTTTGAATGAGTCATTATTGTTGAAGAAGAGGTGGCCTCAGTACCTTTTCTTATACCATAATTTATTTGACTCTGAAAAAATCATGATTGGGACACCATGAGATTCGGTGCCCAGATTGGGACACCGTGATCAATTTACCTCTAAAAATTATCATGATTGGGATACCATGAGAGTCAGTGTCAAAATTGGGACACCATCATAAATAAACTCATAAACTCACTACCCCCCCTGTAATGGCTTTTATTACTCTACCACTTGAGAGTTGTCCTGTGGAGGGACACAGTAGTGGACACTTCAGAGCTATGCCGATAGACACACTACCTATAGAAGACGGAGTGTACCCTACATCCAGCATTAGGATTGGAGTATGGAGCAATGTCTTACTGAATAGGAGTTATTTTTACTATCACTTATATTATGCAAGCAAGGCCTCATGGAAGAACGCAACAGCATGAGGGGGAGTGTTGGAAGATGAAGGCATATTGGAAGATGTGTCATTATATACAAAAAAATTTTATACATCATTTTTAGCAAGTTGGGATTTCATGATGTTCTCCCACCCCTATCTTGAGGGAGAGTGTTGGAAGATGGTCTCCAGCCCACACGACCAAGGAAGACCCATCTAAAAGTATTATAAGATGGGCCACATGACCAAGAAAGATCCAGAAGATGGGCCCAAGCACATAAAAAGTAGGACCCACCATGATTAATACAAGCTGGTATCTTTATCACATAAGTTGGAAGATCAAGAAGGACTCACAAAGACATCTTTATCTTATGGTCACGTCCTAGAAGAGTTCTAGTTTGAGTTATGTTTGTCTTTTATCTATATTGAGTTATTTAATTATGCTAGGACTTATCTTTAAGTGTTAGAGTTTGGGTATAATTGGGACAAAGGTAATTTTATTGTAATTGGACTCTACTACCTTCCTCTACTATAAATAGAGGTTCATGTACTTTGCTTATGATAAGTTAATGAAGTCAATGAAGTATTTCTCTTTTTCATAAATTCAACACAAAGGTAGGGAAAATGGATCATCATTTGGTAATAATCTAGAGTAAGAAGATTTATTACCAAGAACGGAAGATGGTAGATGATTTATAAGAAAACAAGTAGTAAGGACTACATGAGGCCAATAAAAGTAGGGAACTTTCATGGCGTATAATAACCCTCGACCTACCTCAAGAATATGACAATTTTCTGTTCGGCTACACCATTTGTTTGAGGAGTGTAGGCACATGATGTTTGATGGATAATGCCATTTTCTTGACAAAAGGAGTCAAGGTCTTTGGAAATGTATTCTTTAACATTATTAGACTGGAGTTTTTTATATTATGACCAAACTGTATCAGAACCATAGCATGAAATGACTTTAATATCAATGGTATTTCAAAACACTCCTTAAATACAAACAACCAAGTTTTGCGAGTGAATTCATCAATAAATGTAATAAAATATTTGGCTTGAGAAATGTTTTAGACACTCAAGGGCTCCCTAACATTAGTATCAATTAAAGAAAAAGGAGGAACATTTTTGACTTCTAGATGAGGAGAGTATGTACTCCTTTTAGAAACTTCATAATTAAATTCAGACCTTACTTTAAGAGTAGGAAACGTATAGTGAAGAGACTGCACAGATGGATGTCCCTACCGGTTGTGCCATAGCCTTGTCTCATTTGCACTGGTAGAAACCATATTTATTTTTGGCACATCCAGGTAAAGCCCCCCCTGTTCATGGTCTCCACCAATCACCTGCTTCGTTATAAGATCCTGAAATACACATGAAGTGGGTGAGAAGGTAATAGAGAAATTAAAATATTTTGACAGTTGACTAACAAATAATAGATTCCAAGGGAAAGTAGGAATGAATAGAATCTCAGTGAGCGGAACTGATGGTGTGAAAGAATTGGATCCTTTCCCTTGGACTTTGGTTTGAGAACCGTCAGCTATGGTAACAAACTTGTGTGAAAAACACGGAGATAAAGAATGTAATAAATGTTTGTTACCTGTAAGATGCTCGATGCCTCCTGAGTCAATTATACAGGATGAAGATGAGGTAGATACTATACCTGAAGCAGTGGTGGCAACAATAGTTGTTGAGGAACTAGAAGAAGAACCCATCATTGTCTTCATTTTCCGAAATAACTCATACTCTTCATTAGCAAAAAATTCCTGTGCTACTGATTTTGTGGGTTGTTCCTCTTTTGTATCACTTACAAAGGATTGATTAGCCTTTATCAATTGTGATTTACCAATGGCTTTATAGCATATTTCTCTATAATGACCTTATTGTACGTAGTAACTACATTCCTAGAAATAGCATTGATCTATAGTGTGGCCAAATTTCTTAAAATGAGTACATTATTTCCCATATGCTCTGTCGAAGCCATTCCTTCCACCTCTTCCCCGACCTCCTCTATAACCTCTACCTTGGCCTCGGCCACAGTCAGATGATGTTCCTCTATGATCTGAATACATAGCGGATGATACTTCAATGGTGAAGGAAGAAGTGTCTAGAATTTGGAGTAGTGTTACACATACATCATCAAATCCGGGGACAGCAGAACCACTCAAAAGTTGACTCTTGGCAATCTCAAGATGTGGTTTAATATTTGCAAGGTAACTAGCAGTAATTAGGACTTCCTTCTGCTTTTCTTGGACAGAAATGTTTGTGGTTGAAGGCTGAGCTAACTTCCACTCTTGAAGAAAGCCTCTAAAGCAGGCAAAGGACTCATGGATATTTTCTCCTTGTTTAGTATTCAACTATTATGGACTCCATAGCATCACGAGTTATCCATAGGCATAGGAATTAAATTATGTCAATTTACTTTTCATGTAATTTCAATTCGATTGGGTTTACTTTATTTGGGTTGGTTCAGTGTAATGTGGCGTGAACCACTTGACCTATGGGTCATCTTTATAATTTCGTCCTCAACCCTATTTAGGGTGACGTGAATGAGAAGAGAGGCAAGTATTGAGAAAATTATATTTTACAGGTCTGATTCTCCCTCAGAGGTCAAGGTCAGATTCTCCCTTTGAGGTCCAAGGTTGAGCTTCCTCCAAAGCTCCTTCATTCTAATTGAGTTCCACCATTACTAGTTCAAGAAACAAGAATTCTCTTCCAACGTCAAGATCATCCATGGAGGGAAGCGAGGAAAGAAGGGTGACTCGATCCATGGCAAGGGAAGAACCTAACATCGTGGTATCAGACAGGTTCACCCTTGGGGATTCCTCTTCCCCTGACGATTTGAAACAGTTCGTGGAAAATACAAGGCAGAGGACAGACAACTAGGCTCATACCCTGGAAGAGGTGCGTCAAACAACATCTGATTTGTGTGAGGCAATAAAATCAATGGATGTTGCCATCCAAGCTCTCCTCCGGTGACAAGAGGAACATGATACACGAGCCCACCCACCAGCTGCATACTCTCCACCTCCTCCCCCACAACCACCAATGCGTCAACACCATTCCCATATGGGGCCTGCCGTTCAAGGACCAAACACTGCGCCCAGGTATTTAAAACTTGACTTTCCTACGTATGATGGGTCTAAGGACCCTTTGATTTGGTTAGCCAAGTGTGATAAGTTCTTTTATCATCAAAAAACACCTGCGGATGAGAAAGTGTATTTGGCCGCCTACCACATGCTCGATGAAGCGCTTCTATGGTACCACCAATTCTGAAATGACCAAATGGGTCAGGATTGGGCAACTTTTAAACAATCTTGCATGATACGATTTGGTCCACCAGCTAGTAGCAATCCATTGGGAGAATTAATCAATTACAAACAAACTGAAACGCTAGAGGTGTACCAAAAGACCTTCCAGGAAAGGTTAGCCCGGGCAAACCAGTTTGTTAACCACACACAGTATGTTCATATTTTTACTGCTGGTTTGACAGAAGCTCTGCGATTGGAAGTTGAATTACATGCTCCTACAGATTTAGACCACGCTATGAATTTAGCCAGGACCATTGAGCGCAAACAGCGTGTTCTAAAGGAGTCACTGGTCAAAAAACCAGCTTGGCCGGGGAGGCACAATGCCTCAGCGCCAAACCATTCCTATGGACCTCCAAGATTTAGAGACAGTGCAGCCCCACGCCCAGACATCTCTAATTCGGCTCCAGCTGCTCCGTACTTCAAAAAACTTACTAGACAGGAAATGGAACAGAGAAAGGCCAAGAGCCTCTTTTTTAACTGTGATGAACATTATGTCATTGGCCACCAGTGCAAAAGATTATTCAGTATATATCTGTGGGAGGAAGGAGAAGAAATACCACCAGAGGAGGAAATTGAGGAAACTGACCAAGAAGGTCCAGAGATTTCCCTTCATGCTATGACAGGTCTACGCAGTTCAAGCACAATGCAGGTTAAGGCCCAATTACATCATTTACAGTTACTGGATTTAGTGGACTCGGGCAGTACACATAATTTCATCAATCAACAGGTGGCAGAACAGCTTGGGTTAGTAGTACAGCAACAGACCGGTCTTTCTGTCTCTGTAGCCAATGGGGCTAAAATTACTAGTGTAGGCATATCACCAGCAACAAACTTTGATATTGAAGGATATGCATTTGTTGCAGATTTTTTGGTGATTCCACTATCAGGATTCGATTTGGTGCTAGGAATTAAATGGCTCCAATTGTTGGGACCAATACTATGGGATTTCCAAGCTCTGACCATGTCGTTTATAGAGGACAAACATCAGATTATATTGAATGGCACACAAGCACCACTCACCTGCGCACTACAGGTTGCCGAGGTCCAGTCCACACACACATGTAAGTTATCTCACTTACTTTCAAAATTTGAAGATATCTTTCAAGACCCTTCTACCTTACCGCCACTTAGGCACTGTGATCACCGTATCCGTTTGAAAACGGGTACCGAGCCGGTAGTGGTGCGTCCGTATTGTTACCCTCACTTACAGAAGGATGAGATTGAAAGGCATTGCGAGCAGATGTTAGCACAAGGTATTATTCAGCCCAGTAGATCTCCTTTTTCTTCACCGGTATTACTAGTCTGCAAGCATGATAAGTCATGGAGGTTCTGTGTGGATTACCGACAACTCAATGCCCATACGATTAAAGATAAATTCCCTATTCCAGTGGTGGACGCGTTGTTAGATGAGCTCCATGGAGCTACTATTTTTACTAAACTCGATTTGAAATCGGGCTATAATCAAATCTGAGTTCATCCATTAGATGTGGAAAAAACAGCGTTCCGCACACATCACGGCCATTTTGAATTCCTCGTAATGCCATTTGGTCTATCAAATGCGCCTTCCACCTTCCAAGCCCTCATGAATGAGGTATTTTCCTCTCTCTTGAGAAAGAATGTATTGGTATTTTTCAACGATATTTTGGTCTAGAGCAACAACTGGGAAGAACATCTTCAGCATCTTCACCAGGTATTTTCTCTTATACGATCACATCATTTGGTTTTAAATTGGTCGAAATGTTCGATTGGCACATCAGAAGTGGCATACTTGGGTCACGTTATTTCAGCAGCAGGGGTGCAGGTAGACCAGAGTAAGATACAGGTGGTCACCGAGTGGCCTATTCCTACCTCTATTACAGCCTTAAGAGGATTTTTGGACCTAGCTGGATATAATAGAAAATTTATTCGTAGCTATGGCCAACTTGCAGCTCCACTCAACAATCTCCTCAAGAAAAAATGCTTTTACTTGGTCAAAGACAGCAACTAATTCCTTTCAGCAATTGAAAGACTCCTTGTCATCAGCCCCAGTGTTGCAGCTCCCCGACTTTGAGGAGTCGTTTGTAGTGGAATGTGATGCTTCGGGAGGTGGTATGGGCGCAGTGTTGCACCAACAAGGCCACCCGATTGCTTATTTTAGGCGGCAACTGGGCCAACACCACCACAAGTTGGCAGCTTATGAGAGGGAATTGATCAGATTGGCGAAAGCTATATATCATTGGCGCCCTTATCTATGGGGACGTTCTTTTTTGATTCGCACTGATCATTGCAACCTCAAGTATCTTCTTGAGCAGCGCCTCACTACTTCACCACAACAACATTGGTTAAGTAAGCTTATGGGGTTTGACTTTTCTGTCGAGTATAAACCGGGAAGTTTGAATGTCGGGGCTGATGCATTATCTCGTCGGGACATTCCAGAGCCACAATTAAATGCCATCAGTCAGCCCAGAGCTCTCTTGTTGGATTCTATACGGGAAGGCACACAACAGTACCCAGATCTTATCTCCTTATGCCAGGCCATCAAACGAAGGATAGCGGCAACCCATTGGAGAGTTCAGGACAATCTCATCCTCTACAAAAACAGAATTTTATACCCCCACACATCCCCTCTGATTAACAGCATTTTAGCCTCCTTCCATGACAGTACACATGCGGGCCGACAGAAAACATATTTCTGAATTAGTAGGAAATTTTATTGGAGGGGCATGAAGCGCAGTATAGCTGATTATGTGGCGGCTTGTCAAACTTGTCAACAGAATAAAGCTGAAACATTAAGTCCAGCAGGGCTGCTCCAACCACTTCAACTTCTGTCACAGGTCTGGTCTGATATTTCTATGGACTTCATAGACAGACTTCCATCTTCGTCAGATAAATCTGTTATCCTGGTAGTGGTGGATCGTTTCTCTAAGTATGGGCATTTCATTCCTCTGGCGCATCCTTACACTGCAACTCAGGTAGCTCAACTTTTTATGGATAACATTGTTCGCTTACATGGGATGCCTAATTCAATTACCAGTGATAGGGATGCAATCTTTACAAGTACCTTCTAGAAAGAACTCTTCAAGTTACAGGGCACAACGTTAGCCTTTTCTTCAGTCTACCATCCGCAGACTGATGGTCAGACAGAGGTCGTCAACAGAACCATTGAAATGTATCTCTGCTGTTTCGTGGGGGACTCACCTAAGAGGTGGGTGAAATGGCTCGCCTAGGATGAGTTCTGTTACAACACCTCCTACCATAGCGCACTCGGCACAACCCCATTCAGGGTGGTATATGGTAGAGAACCTCCACGTCTTTTAGCCTATGAACCAGGGGCCTCTAAAGTCACCACTTTGGACCAAGCTTTAGCCGAACGAGACACATTCCTGACTGAAGTGCGCACTCATCTACAGGAGGCACAACATTCTATGAAAAAATATTATGACAAGAAGCACCGGGAAGTCTTCTTTTCTCCTGGAGATTTGGTTTGGTTACGTCTCCAACACTACAGGCAGCTGTCGTTGACAACCTCCAAATGTCACAAACTCTCTCCTAAATATTATGGTCCCTTTCAGGTGCTGGACTGCATTGGGACAGTGGCCTACAGATTGCAGCTTCTGCCAGAGGCCAGAATTCACAACGTCTTTCATGTCTCCCAATTAAAGGCCTTCCACGGTGATTCGCCTTTCCTGCACACCCCGTTGCCCCCACTCCATGAGGGACGTGTACTTTCTACACCAGCACAGGTATTACAAACTCGACGTATTCAGGGTGATTGGGAGATCTTAGTGCAATGGGCAGATGCTGACCCCAGTGACAAAACATGGGAGCCATTAGTGGCATTTCGCACCCTCTACCCATACTTTGAGCTTGAGGACAAGCTCTTTCTCCAGGGGGGGGGGGGGGGGTGATGTTATGGACTCCATAGCATCACGAGTTATCCATAGGCATAGGAATTAAATTATGTCAATTTACTTTTTATGTAATTTCAATTCGGTTTGGTTTACTTTATTTGGGTTGGTTCAGTGTAATGTGGCGTGAACCACTTGACCTATGGGTCATCTTTATAATTTCGTCCTCAACCCTATTTAGGGTGACGTGAATGAGAAGAGAGGCAAGTATTGAGAAAATTATATTTTACAGGTCTGATTCTCCCTCAGAGGTCAAGGTCGGATTCTCCCTTTGAGGTCCAAGGTTGAGCTTCCTCCAAAGCTCCTTCATTCTAATTGAGTTCCACCATTACTCGTTCAAGAAACAGGAATTCTCTTCCAACGTCAAGATCATCCATGGAGGGAAGAAAGGAAAGAAGGGTGACTCGATCCATGGCAAGGGAAGAACCTAACATCAACATCCTTTGGAGAATATCATATGGTCTATGTAGAGTATTCAGGCTAGAGTACAACTTAGCACATGTCTCCCAAATTTGTTTAGCAATGTCAGGATGGATGGCATTGTTGGAGACATGTTCTTCCATGCTATTGATTAGCCAACTAATCACCACAGTATCATTTTTCAACCATATGTTATAAAAAAATGTCTTCTTCATCAATAGGTGGTCCATGGTTGGTGCGGTGACCAAGTAGGTCCTTTGTAATAAGAAACTTCCAAACCGATGTGGACCAACTCATAAAATTTGATACCCCTCATAAGGGTATAGTGGTAATTCCTAGTATATCACCTTTTGTATTTATATTCTCTTAGGATAGGCCCTTCAATGAAATAAGTCTCCAAAAAAAATATAATAATAGCACGAAGTAGTATTCTTCAAACAACTTGATGCATTGAGAACTTTAGCATTGAAGCTAAATTAGTATTCTGATTTTTTTCCTTAATAAATACCACTTATAAGAGAATCAATGTCAATCTTCTATATCAGGGACTCTTGTTCCCATGAAAAAAAATTCAACCATTTGATCATGGTCTGGTCTCAGTTAACAGAAATTCCAAACCGACAAAATTTTTTTGATAGCTTCTTTTATATCTAGAGGTATTCATATCCACAATCTCATAAGATGAAAAACATTCACATAATCATCTTCAAATCCTCTTCTAAATTTGGAAACCAGTAACATGAATTAATAAAGAAAAATAAGAACTTATCTCACGGTTTGTGATTCGTCACAAGGAGTCTTCTATGAGTGGTGTAGATCATATTTCCTTAGAGTATTCCTTTTGACATGGGGATCCTAAAATTAATGCTATGATACCATGTTGAATTTAGGATCCCTTTTCCAATATTCCGAGCAAGAGAAGAGAGGAAGAAGAAAAAAAACTCTCGGGGTAGAGAGAAGAGAAGAAAGGTGTGCGACAAGCAAAGAAAAAGAGATTTACTCAAGAAGGAATTGTAGAAGTTGATTAATTCTAAATTAAAATACCTCTATTTATAGTAGAGGAAGTGGTAGTCCTTATACACTTAACCTTTAAATCTCCTTATTACATTCCAACTCTAACTCTCTAAGATAAGTCTATCATGAACAAATAACACAATATTCTAGAGGTCTAATATAAGTTAAACTATAACTCTTCTTCAATAATGTGGATATAAGAGAGGAGGCTTGCTCGTGGTCTTATCTTTGTGGGTCCCACATGATCTTTCAGCTCATATTGATAAGATTACCAGCTCGTGGTATCTTTGTTTGTCCCACTTGATCTTCAAGTCTTGTAACTCATTTCAGCTTGTGCTTCTTATCTCTTAACTCGTGCTAGCTCGGGTGAGGACTCTTCTTGGCATCCCACGTCCTCATGGTGGGTCCCACCAGCTCGTGCAACATGATGGGTCCCACATTGTAACAAATGTTAACTTAAATTTAATGCGACAAAACAAGATATTATGGGCTGCATTTTGACAACACTGCCTGGTATATAGAGTGTGGGGGTTAGCGGCACAACACTATTTACTCCTCATAGAAGGTTTTCTTGCATGGGAATGGTTGTGCATGAACATGTTTGAGGGCGAGAGATTCCAGGTCATTAAAGTTGTTAGGGGTTGGATGTTTTAAAATATCAATTATTTTTATTTTACTCATGCCAAAGTTTCTTTTGCAGAAATATTCTTGAGTAAATGTAAAAAATATTAGGAAACAAAATGTTTGACATATTGTTGGGTTGAAATATTTTATGCATATCCAAGAGATGGTATGATTTAACTTGCATTATATTTTCTTTCAAGTGTACTACTAAGGTAGTATACTGACATGCACGTGTCCTACTAAATGTCTAGGATACAAATTGCTTTAATACTGAGTAAAATTGGATTACTCAATTGTTCGATTATGGGTGGACTGAGGGATCCAAAGAAAAATATGTATAACTTTATTATCAATATAATATTTTATTTTAAGAAAAAATAATTAGCTTATGTTATTTTTCACAGGTGGAGCTGTTTAGGATTGTACGAGAGGCATTGGAAGCTGGTGAGATAGTTGAGGAAAGTGCCATTATGTGACAGGTTCATGGAGCTCAATCTAGGTATGTTAATGAGTTGGATTTGTCTCAACTATCTCAACCCAGGAAAGCTTGACCATCTTCAACTTAGTTGACTACATGTTTAGAAAAGGAGTTGCAGGAAACTGAGGCCTTGTCCCAAACAATGGAGCAGCTAAGAAATGTACAACATCACGCTATAAGGACTCCAATCATTGTGCTAAGGAGCAAGAGCATAAGATGAACAACTTCGAGATGAAAAAGAAAACTTAGAGCCAGCTACCCCCAGATGCCTCTGCTAATGGTGTATACTTTTTTGTTTTAAAAAATAGAATAAAAAATATTTTTAAATTGAGAAAAACTAATATGAATTTTCAAATTTGCTGGTAGGAGTGAATCACTACCAATGAATTTATAGAAATAATTTTTCTAGTAAATATTAAAAAATATTCATAAATATTATTAAATTAAAATTTTAAAATGATAAAAAATGCCTATGAAATTTCAAATTCGTTGATAAAAGTAAATCTTTGCCAACTAATTTATAGAAATAAATATGCTAGCAAAAATTTGAAATAAATATTTTTAAAATATTATTTATAAAAATATTTATACATTGTGCCTGAAAATTTGTATTTCATGGGCAGAAGAGTCACCCAGCGAAAAATAGAGACCAATGGAACAATCATAGCTCCACAAATTAAAAAATTTCAACAATTTTTTCATCGTTGATAGAATGTTGTCCCAATGAACTCTAAACTTCGCTGGCCAAAAGTCTCTTCCAACATAGACTAGCCAAAGAAATTTTCATCTGGAAAAGTTTATTCCGATGAAATTTTAACTTCTACAAATGAAAAAATTTGTTGCCAAAAGTGTAATTTCTTGTAGTGTGAGTGTATATCAAAGGGTCCCAATAACAAGCGGTACTTGAATCTCCAAATTCTCCAAGCTATAGAACTGAGAAGGCACAGTTTCCTTAGTGGATATTACTCAAACTAGTTTAGAGCTTTACTTTAACCTCCTTAGGTTTTGAGTAGGCTAGGGTTAGGGGATTGCCTTTATATCTAGCTTCTCTATTAGACATGGTTGCATGTGTATGCAAAAAGGTCTCAATAGAAAATGTTAGAACATGTAAATTTGTTTTTAGTTAGATGTCTGGGAAGATATTTTCTTATAGAATTTTATTTCCAAGGGTGTAAGGGGAGCAGGGGCATTAGTGTCTTTAATTATTATCTTATATAAAAATAGTAGAGAAGAGGGAACCCTATGTGATGTTTTTCCCACAATTCAATGTGAGACATTTCTCCGGTCTCTCCTCCCACATTCTCTCTCCTATGTTCATGAAATTTCATATGGTATCAGAGAAATTATGGTCCTGAGAAGGAGAAGAAGAAATTTCTATTTCTTTGAGTTGCTATTCCTACACCCATATTTCTTGAGAGTATGCACCAGCATACTAGAATTTTCATATTACAAAATCTATATTGATGGAAAGGTCTTTGAGTCTATTTTCTAACTCAAAAGGAATTTTTGAAATCAAAATTTCTATAAAGAGAAATCGATAACTAAAACATAAAAGGTTAGGAAGAAGGAAAGTTTTGTACAGCAATAAAAAGCTTCAATTTGCGGGACAATTTGAGACATCAAGAAGAAGTCTTTATATGGAAAACTATATATCAAAAGAAATATATTTAATTATACAAGGATATATCAATATAGGAAGATTAAATGGTCATGTTGAAAGTGTCTTTTTTCCTTACCTATGAAGAGAGAGTATTAAATTTGGCCAAATTACAAAGTACGAAAAAGTTATCCATTTTTTTTATCTCAAAGTATATTTCTTGCTGAAATATTATACTTGAATAAAATACATTCAAGTCTTGTTTCAGAAGCAAAAACTTTCATGCAAAACTAATCGATCCGTAAGGAGATATTCTCATTAGAGTTGGCAAGGGTCATTCTAAAAAAATAAGAAAATCAAGAGGTCATAAAAGAATCAAGGACATCTTTTCATATCGCATCAAGTATTAAATTAAAGATCATTGATTCTAGCTTCTTTAGAAACAAGCGTTTTTTTATTATGAGCTATATTTTTGGAAATATCTATATCTCAAGTAGAAAAGGTCAGTTATGTTAGAAATCTCTCTTTCTCCTACTTTTATCCTATTACTTCTCCATTCATTAACATGAATGAGTTTCCTTTGGCCTAGAGAGTTTATGGGTAAATTTACCTAGTAAATCAAAGAGGTTTGGTCAAACTTAATCACTCCATGTTGACATATTTTTTCCTCTATTTCCAGTTAATTAAAGCCATTGTTGTCCAGTTATGATGTGTTCAATTCCTTCTCTTTGATGTCAAGATTGGTCACCTTGTTAGGATCCATCTCATGGATGAGCAATATTTGAGCTTCTCTACTAGTACTTCCTTGATTAATTTTATTTTTTATCACTTTGGACCATTCATCACATCTATCACTCATGACAGTCTTTTGTGATATGCCTTTTAAAAAAAATTAAGAATGTACATGTGCTACTTAAGAGTACATCTAACCAAAGTCAATGAGCATGACCGTCTTCATTGGCTTTGGTTTTTATCACTAAAGGAGGTTGTGGCAAGTTTAGAAATCAGCAAGGATTTGAATTCTTGTGTGAGTGCTTGGTAGATGTCGATCCACTTGTTTCTTGGAGTATGAATTCGTTGTCTAGCTAGGACAAGTGTTTTTTTCTCTCATATATGTTATTGCAAAATTGTGTCACATGGATCCCCAGCTTGAGGGGGGTGAAGTAGAAGGTGGAGTCCACAGAAATGAGGTATTTGAAAGATCTTACAATGAAGTATTCCAAGAAGTGATAAATTATTTATAAACATTGCTAACTACTATCATGTTTTCTCAAGACAGACAAGGAGAAGATTGGAAGATGCCAATTTTGAAAACTGGCTGAGTACAAGCTAAAAATTTGAGAGCTTAGTGCTTCATTGAGGAGATTGAAGACCCAAGTTATACATTTTATCTTCAGGGGGCATGTTACAAGATGTAATCTTTGTTTACTTAGATTTATAAGAAAGTATTTTCATATAGAATCTTATTTTCAAGGGCGTAAGGGATGTTGAATTTCTAGGAAAGAGAAATATCTCACTAACTTGTTCTTAACTGAGTACAATGAGCCTCTATGTATAATATATGAAACTAGTAGAATCTGATTACTATTAAACTACCCTTGTCCCAGTTACACCCAAAGTTAAACACTAAAAGACAAGTCCTTGAATAATTAAACAATCAAGCATAAATAGAATACTAACATAACTAGCATACCTCTTTAATTGAGACTCTTTTATGAGACCTCCTTCCTTGAGACTCATCTTAGACTCCACCATATTAATTCTTGCTTAGTGAGACTTCTTATTGTGAGAGTCATGTAAGACACTTCCAGACCTCCTCTTCAACACTTCCCCTCAAGCTGGAGTTTATATAACTTGAGCTTGCAATGAAAAAAAATTCTTGGTCTTCAATTTTTTTTTGCTGAAAAAAAATGTTCACAAATGCAAAAACTTCATATTTTGATCTCCCCCTTTCTTAAATGTTTTGGTCACATAAAAATTACGACAACATGTGGAATAATATACCTCTTTCTTGTATTTATTCTTCTACTTCACACCCCCTCCCCCCCTCCTCAAACATGGGATAAAAAAGATATAGAGACCCAATATGGGAGAGCAAATCATTCTTAGCATTACGATAAAGCTCCATACACCAGTTAAAATGGACATAGTCTAAAACACATCGATCAATTTTAAAGGTGGATAAAACGACCCAACTTTAGGACACAATAAAGAGACTACTTACTTTTTAATGGTTGGTCAAACACAAATCAACTCTTGGGTGAAGAATAAAAGACTTGACTCAAGTTGGATGTTGGCCACACTCCTATACTTTTTAGGTAGTGGGTCTAGGTATTTCTTTGAAGTGATAAAAACATAAGATGATAAACTGAAAAAAAATAAAAAGTAGAGGAAAACAACTTTAACTAGAAGGAAGCAATTATGCAATACTCATACTTCCAAATAAATCTAGAATATGTCCTTTAAAATTAAAAAAAAAGGACTAGGGGATCCTATAATGGTAGAACTGAAATAAATTGACAATTTTGACCAAATATTACATTTGAGAGGTGACCACAACTTTTTCGAGTTGACATTGAGCAAGATGCACGACCAAGTAACAAAAAAAATTAAAAATAACATCCGAGTAAGATATCACGTACCTTGAATGAGCACATCATGGAGCACTTAAGTCTTACCAAAAATCTCTGATTAGAAGAGAAATTTTCCTTAAAAAAATGACTCTATGATAAAAGGAAACTCAATTCACGTCAATGCATTGAGAGGTAATAGGAGAAAAAATAGGAAAATGAGAGATTTTTTATAGAATTGACCTTTGACACTTCTGATATCTATATCTTAAAATATATACCTTTCATATAAAATTTTTTGTTAATCAAGAAACTAAACTCAAAGAGCTTTAATTTGATCCCAAGTTTTATATAAAATGCTTTGTTCTTGAATTTGTTATGACCACTTGATTAGCTTCGTTTTGTGGCATAACACTTGCCAAGTTCAGTAAGAATATCTCGTTCCATATAGATTAGATTAACATGGACGATGATCATTTTGAAACTAGACTTAGATACCTTTTATGCAAGTATAATATTCTTTGATAAAATATATTTCTTATGAAAGAAAGATTCTGATAGATTTTGACCTCTAAAATCGCCGAACTAAGTACTCGTTCTTCTTTAGCTGGCATGACCATTGACTCTTATGTTATTGATACCTCCCTCAAGAAAACTCAGCTTGAGAATTGATTTCATAGGTTATAAAGTATGCTTATAGATATTTATTTTGACATAAAATTCTCCATATAAAGTTTCATTCATGATAACATAAAATACCTAAAAAATTGAACCTTTCTTATACTGGTCGAACCTCTCTTGCTATCTAACCATTGTTGCTTCAAATATTGATTTCTCTTTTTATAAAACTTCGATTTTAGAATTTTTTTTTTATTTGGAAAGTAGAATCAAATATCTTTCCATCATTATATAGTTTTCATTATTAAAAATTTAGTATGAAGATGTGAACTCCAAGGAAACAATGGGTACTAGGACACGAAATGAAAAAAAGGTAAAATACGAACCTAAACTATTTGAGATGATAGATCAGAAAGGGACCACATTATGTCTATGGGTTGACCAAGTCAACTCTCTGGTAACATGTTGATTTCTGGAAAAGAGAAATACTTCACTAACTTTCTCTTAACTGTTGGAAGATAAGCTCTAGCCCACCCGACCAAGAAAGGCCCACTTATCTACGATTATTATAAGATGGGCTATACGACCAAGGAAGGCTCACAAGATGTTCCCAATCCCATAAAAAGTAGGACCCACAATGATTACCATGAGCTGGCAAATGATTACCATGAGTTGGCATCCTTATCACATCACTTGGAAGATCAAGAAGGACTCACAAAAGTATCTTATCTTATGGTCACGTCAAATAAGAGTTTTAGTTTGAGTTATGTTTGTCTTTTATCTATATTGAGTTATTTAATTATGTTAGGACTTATCTTTAAGTGTTAGAGTTTGGGTGTAATTAGGACAAGGGTAGTTTTATTGTAATTGAACTCTACTACCTCCCTCTATTATAAATAGAGGTTCATGTACTCTGATTACAACAAGTTAATGAAGTCAATGAAGTATTTATCTTTTCCATAAATTCAACATGGTCTCAAAGCAGATTCTATGAGTTGATTTAGTCAACTCACGGAGGTAATGTGATCCTTTTCTCTAAACCCTAAACCCTAAGTCTAGGTTCGTAGTTATTTTTTTCAATCCCTATACCCATAGTATTCTTTACTTTTTTGACCTTTATACAAAGTTTTTCATATTGAAAAGTATATATTGAAGGAAATATATTTGAGTATAATTTCCAAGGAAAAATGATTTGTTCTAATTGAAGTTATCTACAGAGAGATGTCAATACTTGAATGAGCAAAGGTCAGATTGCAAAAAGGTTCGAGCAGCAGACACAATCTTCAGATTCCAAAGTATTTTTTCTATCAATAACTAGACTTTATATGGAGAAATATATATGTAAATAAATATCTATAAGTCTATTCTTTTACCTATTCAAGAAATTTTTTATCTGAGTTATCTACAAAGAGAAATTGATATTTGAAGCTGCAAAGGTCAGATTGAAAAAGAAATTCGAGCAGCAGCAGAAAGCCTCAACTTCTGAGGTATTTTATTCTATCAAGAAAGAGACTTTATATGGAGAATTATATATAAAAAGAAAGATACGTAAGTCTATTTTCTTACCTATTCAACCAATTCTCTGTATGATTTTTTTATAATGAGATATTGTTCTTGGAAGAGTTGACGGTCATTTTGAAATAAAAAAAGAGAAACAGTACTTAGTTCGGCCATATGACAGAGACTGAAATCTTTCAGATTATTTATCTTCTGATAATTAAATTTTATGAAGATAAGCTATACTTGGATGAAAGGTATTTAAGTCTAATTTCATAATGAGAAATATCCATGTTAATCTGATCTATATTTAAAGAAATATTCACATTGGAAGAATCAAAGGTCATGCTGGTTTTCTGATACATTGAAAATCCGAATTTAAGCAGATTGTTTTGTGTCACTTTTTGAGTTTATATATCAGAAAAATATATCACTTCTCCCTGGTTTGAGGGATTATTTATACATCTCTATTATTTTGTCCTATTGCTACATCTATGATATTTGGTTCTAGCTGGTATCACTGCCATTACCTCCCAGCTTGAAGGAGAGAAGTAGAAGAAGTACAAGAAAGAGGTATTTTATTTCATATGTTGTGAATAAGTTTATGTGGCCAAACTATTCAAGAAATGGGGAGCACAAAAGATGAAGCTTGTCCATCTAAGAAGAATTTTTTTATCAGATCATTTCTTCGGTTCTTTTACAAAGTTTATTATTTGGTCTGTGTTATATGTGTTGGAAGATGGTTGTGTTATATACATTTGCTACTATTATGTCTCTTTGGGGATATTATTATTGAAGAAGAGGTGGCCTCATATCATCATTTATTTTACCCCGTCAAAAAATATCACGGTAGGGAAACCATGACGGAGGATACCCTATCAAAAAAAATCACGGTTAGGAAACCATGATGGGCCCTATCAAAATTTTTTTTATAATGGTTGGGAAACCATGGCGGAGGATACCCTGTTGAAAAATATCACTGTTGGGAAACCATGATTGGCCCTGTCAAAAAATAAATATCATGGTTGTGAAACCATGATGGAGGAACTTATTATTACATCTGTGGTATCAAAGTGATAAAAACATAAGATCATAAACTGAAAAAAAAAACAAAAGTAGAGGAAAACAACTTTAACTGGAAGGAGGCAACTATGCAATACTCATACTTCGAAATGAATCTAGAATATTTCCTTTAAAATTAAAAACAAAAGGGACTAGGGAATATTATAATGGTAGAACTGAAATAACTTGACAAATTTGACCAAATATTACATTTGAGGGGTGACCACAACTTTTTGGAGTGGACATTGTGTAAGATGCATGACCAAATAACAAACATACAAAAAAAAATTGAAAATAACATCGAAGTAAGATATCATGTACCTTGAATGAGCACATCATGGAGCACTTAAGTCTTACCAAAAATATTTGATTAGAAGAGAAATTTTCCTAAAAACAATGACTCTATGATAAAAGGAAACTCAATTCACGTCAATGCACGAAGTAAGAGAGAAAATAGGAAAATGAGAGATTTTTTATAGAATTGACCTTTGACACTTCTGATATCAATATCTCCAAATATATAGCTTATAAATAAATAAAAAATTGTTAATCAAGAAACTAAACTCAAAGAGCTTTAATTTGATACCAAATTTTATATAAAATGGTTCGTTCTTGAATCTGTTATGACCACTTGATTAGCTTCGTTTTGTGGCATAACACTTGCCAAGTTTAGGAAGAATATCTCGTTTCGTATAGATCAGATTAACATGCATGATGATCCTTTTGAAACTAGACTTAGACACCTTTTATGCAAGTATAATATTCCTTGATGAAATATATTTCTTTAGAGAGAAAGATTCTGATATATTTTGAACTCTAAAATCGCCGAACTAAGTACTCGTTCTTCTTTAGCTGGCATGACCATTGACTCTTACGTTATTGATGCCTCCCTCAAAAAAGCTCAGATTGAGAATTGATTTCATAGGTTATAAAGTATGCTTATAGATATTTATTTTGACATAAAATTCTCCATATAAAGTTTCATTCTTGATAACATAAAATACCTGAAAAATTGAACCTTTCTTCTACTGGTCGAACCTCTCTTGCTATCTAACCATTGTTGCTTCAAATATTGATTTTTTTTTGTATAAAACTCCAATTTCAGAATTTTTTTTTGATTTGGAAAGTATACTCAAATATCTTTCCATCATTATATAGTTTTCATTATTAAAAAATTTAGTATAAAGATGTGAACTCCAAGGAAACAATGGATACTAGGACAAGAAATGAAAATAAAATGGTAAAATATGAACCTAAACTATTTGAGATGATAGATCAGAAAGGGACCACATTATCTCTATGGGTTGACCGAGTCAACTCTCTGGTACCATGTTGAATTTTTGGAAAAAAGAAATACTTCACTAACTTGTTCTTAACTGTTGGAAGATAAGCTCAAGCCGACACGACCAAGGAAGGCCCACATATCTAAGATTATTATAAGATGGGCTACACGACCAAGGAAGGCCCACAAGATGGGCCCAATCCCATAAGAAGTAGGACCCACAATGATTACCATGAGCTGGAAAATGATTACCATGACCTGGCATCCTTATCACATCACTTGGAAGATCCAGAAGGACTCACAAAAGTATCTTATCTTATGGTCACGTCAAAGAAGAGTTTTAGTTTGAGTTATATTTGTCTTTTATCTATATTGAGTTATTTAATTATGTTAGGACTTATCTTTAAGTGTTAGAGTTTGGGTGTAATTGGGACAAGGGTAGTTTTATTGTAATTGAACTCTACTACCTTCCTCTATTATAAATAGAGGTTCAAGTACTCTGATTACAACAAGTTAATGAAGTCAATGAAGTATTTATCTTTTCCATAATTTCAACATGGTATTAGAGCAGGTTCTATGAGTTGACTTAGTCAACTCACGGAGGTAATGTGATCCTTTTCTCTAAACCCTAAACCCTAATTCTAGGTTCGTAGTTATTTTTTTCAATCCCTATACCCATAGTTTGCTTTGTATTTTTTACTTCTATATGGAGTTTTTCATATTGAAAAATATATATTGATGGAAATATATTTGAGTCTAATTTCCAAATAAAAATTGTTTGTTCCAATTGGAGTTATCTACAGAGAGATGTCGATATTTGAATGAGCAAAGGTCATATTGCAAAAAGGTTTGAGCAGCAGCAGCAATCTTCAGATTCTGAGGTATCTTTTGCTATCAAGAACTAGAATTTTTATGGAGAAATATATATAAAAATAAATATCTATAAGTCTATTCTTTTACCTATTCAAGTATTTTTTTTATCTGAGTTATCTACAAAGAGAAATCGATATTTGAAGCTGCAAAGGTCAGATTGAAAAGAAGTTCGAGCGGCAGTAGAAAGCCTCAACTTCCAAGGTATTTTATTCTATTAAGAAAGAGACTTTATACAGAGAATTATATATAAAAATAAATATATGTAAGTCTATTTTCTTACCTATTCAACCAATTCTTAGTATGATTTTTTTATAATGAGATATTGTTCTTTGAAGAGTTGATGGTCATTCTAGAAAAAAAAAAGAAATTGTACTTATTTCAGCCAAATGATAGGGACCAAAATCTATCAGATTATTTATCTTCTGAAAAATATATTTTATTAAGAGAAGTTATACTTGGATGACAGGTATTTAAGTCTACTTTCATAATGAGAAATATTCATGTTAATCTGATGTATATTTAAATAAATATTCGCATTGGAAGAATCAAAGGTCATGTTGGTATTCTGTTACATTGAAAATCCGAATTTAAGCAAATTATTTTGTGTCACTTTTTGAGTTGATATATCAGGAAAATATCTCACTTCTCCCTGGTTTGAGGGCTTATTTATACATCTCTGTTATTTTGGCCTATTGCTACGTCTATGATATTTGGTACAAGTTGGGATCACTGCCATTATCTCCCAGCTTGAGGGGGAGAATTAGAAGAAGTACAAGAAAGAGGTATTTTATTTTATATGTTGTGAATAAGTTTATGTGACAAAAATATTCAAGAAAGGGGGAGCACAAGAGATGAAGCTTGTGCATCTAAGAAGAAATTTTTTTATCAGATTATTTCAAAGGTTCTTTTACAAAGTTTATTATTTGGTTCTTGTTATATTTGTTGGAAGATGGTCGTGTTATATACATCTGCTGCTATTATGTCTCTTTGGGGACATTATTATTGAAGAAGAGGTGGCCTCATATCATCATTTATTTTACCCCGTAAAAAAATATCATGGTTGAGAAACCATGATGGAGGATACCCTATCAAAAAATATCACGGTTGGGAAACCATGATGAGCCTTGTCAAAAACAAAATATCATGGTTGCGAAACCATGACAGAGGATACCTTGTCGATAAATATCACGGTTGGGAAACCATGATAGGCTCTATCAAAAAGAATTATCACGGTTGGGAAACCATGATGGAGGAACTAATTATTACATCTATGTTAACTCTACCCCCTCCACCCCCTCCCCCCACCCCGTCATGTCTTTCATGACTCCTACCACTTGAGAGTCGTTGTCCAGTGGAGGGACATGGTGGTGGACACTTTAGAGCAATGCCGATAGACACTCTACCGATAGAAGACGGAGTGTGCCCTACATCCAGCATTAGGACTGGAGTATGAACGACTATGAGTGATTTTTACTCTCACTTATATTATGCCAGCAGGGCCTCATGGTAGGATGCAATAGCGTGACGGGGAATGTTGGAAGATGAAGGCATATTGGAAGATGTGCCATTTTACAAAAATATTTTATACATCATTTGCAGCAAGCTGAGAGTTCATGTTGTTCTCTCACCCTTAGCTTGAGGGGGAGTGTTGGAAGATAAACTCAAATCCACAATGATTACCATGAGCTGGCATCCTTATCACATCACTTGAAAGATCAAGAAAGACTCACAAAAGTATCTTATCTTATGGTCACGTCAAAGAAGAGTTTTAGTTTGAGTTATGTTTGTCTTTTATCTATATTGAGTTATTTAATTATGTTAGGAATTATCTTTAAGTATTAGAGTTTGGGTGTAATTGGAACAAAGGTAGTTTTATTGTAATTGAACTCTACTACTTTCCTCTATTGTAAATAGAGGTTAATGTACTCTGATTACAACAAGTTAATGAAGTCAATGAAGTATTTCTCTTTTCCATAAATTCAACATTAACTGAGTACAATGAGCCTCTGTTTATAATAGAAGAAACTATTAGAGCCAAATTACAATTAAACTACCCTTATCCTAGTTACACCCAAAATTAAACACTAAAAGATAAGTCCAAGAATAATTAATCATTTGAACATCAATAACATAATAAGATAAGTAAAAGTCGTTTAATTGAAACTCTTCTATGAGACCTCCTTCCATGAGACTCATCTTAGAATTCACTATATTAATTCTAGCTCAATGAGATGTCTTGTTGTGAGAATCATGTAAGACTCTTCTACACCTACTCTTTAACAAGGGATGAGGGGCATTAGTATCTTTTACCATTGTTTTATGTTATAAATAGTAGAGAATAGAGAACCCTATATGATTCGGGGAATCCTAAGTGATTATCTTTCCACAGTTCAACATGAAACTTTTCCCCAACTCTCTCTCTCTCTCCTCCCATGTTCTCTCCCCTATGTTCATGAAATTTCACAGAGAGAGTGTTGGATATCAAAATTATTCAAACTTATAGACTAATAAGACACAATTTCTTAAGTGGATAATACTCAAATTAGTTTAGAGCCTCACTTTGGGCTCCTCAGATTCTAAATGTATATTGTGTATGTCTAGGTTAACTAAACATGTGTTAAAGTTATTAAGGTAATATATTTGGTCATGATTTGTATTTATATGTTTTTTCATGCTAGGTGGAAATTTTTTGAAATTATGCTTTCAAATATATACTCCTAATAAAATAAAACAAACCATAACTTTAGTGGGTTCTACATTTAATAGCTTAGTGATTTGAATGCTAAGTATTGGAAATAATAATTAGTACATCCCCTTAAAAAAGGGGTTTAATAGGGTATAATAGAGGAATAAATGGATCAAGTTAATCCACTATTAGGAAACCTCTTCTGCCAACTAATAAATTCAAGATCTTTGATCTCACTAATCCATGTGGGATTATTTCTTAACAGCCTTCAGCCTAAAAAAAACAATCTAATCTATAAATAAATTGATTACATTGGTATGTGGGTTGAAACCATTGATTCACATATAATATGGTTTAGTATGTGGATGTAACTCAAAGAACACCAGCTAGAACCCAATTGATAAGCAAATTACAACGAACAAGATTGGATCTTAAAATTTTAAACTTGATCCGAGGGTAGATAACCTACCTGTTCCGCAAATAATTTATTAGGTTAGTTTGTTTACTTACTACTATATTAGGGTTACTATTATATAACTACGTGCTAAGATGGATAATATCAATCTTTTAACTAAAGGATTTTGCTCCTATAATCAAAATGTTCAATCATCCTTGGTTAATGATTAGATGACTCCTAGGGTCTGTTTGGAACACCTAAAAAAGAAAATAAAATGAGAAATTTGACTATTATTATTATTAAAAATACTAAGTGAAAATGAGATAATGATCAAATTCTCCTTTTTGCTAACCATTTTTGGGAATATTAATGGTTAAATTCTCATTTTATTTTATTTTATTTTATATTCCATGGGGTTCAAATAGACCCTTAGTGTCCCATTCTAAAACACCTAAAGATTAAAACATTTCCTTATTTAATTTCCTCATTTCAAAGAACTTCCTTCAAAAGTCATTCAATATTGTTGTTGGTCAACACTTATCTCTGTTTTTTTCATTGACCTTTATTCTCCCCTCCTTGTTCTCCCTTCCCATTTCTATTATTGTTAATTGGCTTTGACACCCATGAGAGAGGACCAACCACTCATAAATTCAAAATTATCCCCATCTTCCATAAACTTAGACACTTCCTTGTTCCACCAGGCGTCCTTCCTAATTCTCTACCCTTTGGTTTCATCTAAACTAGTAAATATTTACTCTCCTTTATTTCTTCTTATGCTCTTCATTTCCTTCTTCTCTTTGACCTTCCTCATCTCCTTCCTTTCTTTTTTATCTCTCTTATGCTTTCAGGTGCACAGTGTTAACTCCAGACTAGTGTGAATTTTGGTTTGGATTATTTTTCTCTTTAGATTTTCTAATACATCTTATTATTTTCTAGTTGGTCTATATAATATTCTCATTTACATATTTCTTCCCAAATTGTGCTTCAAGTTTCAGTGCCTTCTAAATAAGATCTAAGCTTAAGACACATACGTTGAGTGTAAATAACAAGCATACTACACCCTTCATCTACACACAGAAAATAGTAACAAAAAAAAAAAAAAGAACAAAGCAAATATGATTAAAAAAATGGTGAGTCTGTTCTTGAAACTATATGGATGGATCATTATTTTCAACATAATCCACTCTAATCTGTACCCAATGTAATGCAAGGAAAATAATTACGCGTGGATTTTTAAGAGACCAAATTTTGATCTAATCCGCAATATTTATAAATGAATAAAAATTTAATTAACCCAAATGGGCCCTATTCACACGCGCGTGTGTTTGAAACTAAGTCTACAATGGCTCACATTTGGATTATGCAATTCCCAATCCAACCCATTTTTAACCCTGGGAACATTAACCAATGGGAGACATATCTCAAGATTAGTGCAGAGATGACTAAGGGAGATTCATCACTTTAATGAACGATGGGTGAAAATGCATCTCTAGGTATTAGAAACTACATCTATAAGTGAGGCATGCTAATTAGGCTCAGTTTGCTTGAAGTGAGCAAGTGAATCACTTGTGCAAGCTCTGCTAAAGTTCTTCTATAAAATTGGGAGATCTCTAGTATTCTCCATTCTAATTAACTACAACAAAAAAAGTAATAAATATTATATTTTATTTTATATTGAAGAGCAGGTATGGAAGAGTCTTAGATGATTCTCACAATAAAAAGTCTCACAGAACTAGAACTAATATGGCAGAGTCTAAGAGGAGTCTCATGGAAGGAAATCTCATAGAAGTGTCTCAATTAAGTTATTTTAGACATATTAATCTTCTATTTTTTTGAAAGACATAAACAAGTTTGAGTGGCAATATTGTAATAATCTTAGGGTGAATGGCATACTTGTAATTTATGTATCTTTTTTATCTATAAATAATGGTTAAGGGGGAGGGTTGAGGTATCAGACCACAACCCTTATTCTCCCCTCAATTCTCACTTCTCTGCTAGTCGTCTTTCCTTTCATTATTCTTCTTCTTCTTCTCCTTCTTCTCCTTCTTCTTCTTCTTCCCTTTCACTTTACTAATAGTATGGAATCCTGAAATCAACTTATTTATGTTTAAATGTTCTACGACTTATCTTTTAGAGTTGAACTTTGGGTGTAACTGAGACAAATGTAGTTTATTTGAAAGATTCTATTTGTTTTCTCTATTATAAATAGAAGCTTAATGTACTCAAATTACAACAAGTCAAAGTATTTCTCTTTTCCAAAAATTTAACATGGTATCAAAGTGGTTTCTGTGAGTTGACTCAGTCAACTGATAAAGATAAAGTGATCCTTTTTCCGATTTATCATCTCTAGTAGTTTAGGTTTAAATTCTACTTTTTCTTCTTTTTTTGTCCTAGTACCTATTATTTCTTTAGTGTTCAAACCTCCATACTAGACTTTCATATTTCAAATTATATATTGACAGAAAGATCTTTGATTCTCTTTCCAACACAAAATGATTTTTTTGGCAATCAAAGATCTTTACAAGGAGAAATTTATATTTGAAGTAGAAAAGGTCAAACAACAAGAGAGGCTGGAGTAGTATCAAAACACTTCAATTTTAGAGCCATTTTATAGCACCAAGAATGAGACTTTATATAGAGAATTATATATCAAAATAAATATATGTAAATCTATTTCTAATGGATTAAGTATTCTAGAGGGATATATCAATATCAGAACAATTAACGATCATACTAGCCAAAGAAGAAAGAGTACTTAGTTCGGAAAGATTGTAGAATCCAAAATATTTTTGATTTTTCTCTCAAAAGAAGTATATTTCATGTAAAAAAAAATTATTTAATGGAATATATAAAATATTCTAGTTTCAGAATGAGCAACTTTCATGTCAATCAAATCTATATGCAAGGAGATATTCTCATTGGAGTTGACAAGGGTCATATTACATAAAAAAACAAATTAAGAGGTCAAAACATATTCAACAACTAAGCTTTTGATGTTAAATTGTGTATCAAATTATAGATATTTGAGTCTAGTTTCTTGAGTAATAAAGGTCAGTTCAACCAAAAATATCTCCTTTTCCTATTTTCTCTCATATTAATTCTCCATGCATTGACATGAATTGAGTTTCTTTTTCTCCAAGAGTCCTAGTTTGTTAAGAAAAATTCTCTTCTAATCAGATTTTTTAGTTAGACTTAATCACTTCAAGGTGTTCTCTTTCAAGGTATGTGATATCTTGCTTGGATGTTGTTTTCAATTTTTTATGTTTTTGTTACATGGTTGTGTATCGTATGCATCGTCATCTCCAAAAATTATACTCACCCCAAAAAAAAATTCTTTGAGGTCACATTCTAGATTTATTTGGAGGTATGATAGTTGGATAGTCGCCTCATTCTAGTTAAAGTTATTTTTTTCTCTAGTACTTCTTCAATTTATCATTTGTTGCTTTCATCACTTTAGATCAATGCTTGGACCCACTATCTAAAAAGTATAGGAGTGTGTCCAACATCCAACTCAAATCAAGTCTTTTATTCTTCACCTAAAAAGTGATTTGTGTTTAAGTTACCCTTAAAAAGTGTGTAATCTCTTTGTTGTGCCAAAATATTGGGTCATTATCCACCTTCGAAATTGAGTGGTTGTTGAGGGTTCAATAGCACACCAAGTGACCCAAAGGAGGAGACAATGACTTACTGAGTTTATTACTTTTAAATTTCATGTTTTATATTGCTTTAAGTATAATTTTCCATTAATTATGCAATGAGAAAGGGCTCAGGGGCAGAATTGTCAATTTTAGCCCTAAAACACTTATGACGTCAAACCTTATTTAATGAGTAGAGAAATGGAGAAAAGGCAAGTATTGAATTATGTTAAACAGGGTTTGGAGTTCTCCTTGATGAGCTCTAGGGTTAGGAGGTCTCCTTGACGAGCTGCAGGTATGGTTCTCTTGATTTGACTTTTATTTATTCTTTCTTTGAATTCTGCTTTGCATTGAGATTATCCAAGATAAAGGGAGAGGGTCTTGAATACTGTTTTCCGAGTTCAAGGAGGGGCTTTAGCCTCTTCCACATTTACAGCAGCAAGAGGGAATAATTTCCCTTTAATCTGAGCAAGAAAAGAGAAAGCTTGATTCCCTAATCGAGCATCATACCTAAAAGAGGGTTAGGAAGTCCTTATCTCTCCTACGTGGGCATCAGCAACCATTCTAGAAGGTCCTTAACATCTTAGACGTGAGTAGAAAAAAGGGTTTAACCCTTCCTGGCCAAGAACAGTAAGAGAAGTATTTTATTTATGTAGAAGACTAAGAAAAGGAAACTCCTTTTCAATCCTACCGAGAATAGGAAAAGAAAGGGAGTTATTTTCTTCATTACTGTGACCAAGAACCCTAATACAGTGCTGGATTCACAATTACCTTGCCAAGTTACTAGATCCATGGCTAGGGACCATAACAACTTGGTATCAGAGTAGGGTAACATGGTGGAGAATAGCATGAATGAGTTAAAGGAATTGGTACGCAGATTTCAGCAAGCACAGGCAGAAACTGATAGAAAAGTGGCTGCAATGATGGAGCATACAGTGTAAAACAGAGTAAGCTCAACCCAGGAATGTCTAAACAGCAATCAAGAAGAAAGTCAACACTGATCTCTATTCTAATAAAAACCGATTTCGTCCCACCACACGCTCTTAGAAGAGCTTCAATGACTTTTGGACTTACAGAAGAAGAAACTAAAATAAAACAAACATGGAAAAATATATGATTCTGGATGCGATTTGTTGTTGAAAAACACCTCTATTTATAGGTGTTTTTCAGCACTCAATCGAGGAAGACAACTGAGCTACGAAAATGATGGTAGGAAGTTTCCTTTCTCTTCTGGCGCCAATGGAGGCCTTTGTCCACTGTGACGGTCAGTACAGAGTGCGCCTCTATTTTTTGCTACGTCCATTAATTCCTGTTCACACTTGGGTGTTTTAATTTTTCGTTCATACATGGGTCTCCCAATCGTGACAAAGAACATACCGTGGGGGGGACCTCGCAGCCAAGGGGGCGAGCCCCCTTGGACCCCCATCGGGGCTAACACCCCGAACCCCGCCTTCATTTTACAGTTTCTTCACAAATAACAATTGCGGTCACAATTTGACCTCATCAGTGTCTAATCCGGAACCGCTAACTAATTTACTCACTATCGACATTGGCGCTCCTCATAATTGGAGGCCAGTGAATACATTACATTAATAGTAACTTGTGAGAAGTGGGCATTGACACACTAAAAGATAGTACAAATTCCACATATGACTATTCAGATTGATAGACACTCTAGGATGATGCCAAATACGACGATTAGAAGGAACTCAATTCTGGGGGAGATAAGTTTTCTGGATGCACTAGTTTTCCTGGCCAGATGGGAAACTTCAACCAGGGAGGAGGCACCGTACCAAGGTATACAAAACTTGATTTTCCTACTTTTAATGGGTCAGAAGACCCTTTGATTTGGTTACATACGTGCGGAAAGAAATTTATCCATGAAAGAACAACAACGAATGATATGGTAGGGCTGGCCGCTTTCCACTTGCAATGGGAAGCGCAAATTTGGTTTCATCAAGCTGAGTCAGATAGATTAGTACTGGATTGGGAAGAGTTTAAAGAATTATTCATTATACGATTTGGTCTCGTAGCCCACAACAACCCATTGGGGTATTTGGTGTTGTTACAACAAACTGGCCCAGTGGAGCTCTATCAAAAACTGTTCCAAGAAAAATTGGCAAGAGCTAGCTGAATGTTTGAGTCAACCAACAGGTCAATTTATTTACATCAGGCCTTAATGAGTCATTATGGCTAGAGGTGGAGCTACATGCACCTGCTGACTTGGCTTGAGCAATGAATCTATTGAATTTATGGAAAAGGAAAAATACTTCATTGGCTTCAATAACTTGTTGTAATCAGAGTAAATGAACCTCTATTTATAATAGAGGAAGGTAGTAGAGTCCAATTACAATAAAAAAAACCCTTGTCCCAATTACACCCAAACTCTAACACTTAAAGATAAGTCCTAACATAATTAAATAACTAAATATAGATAAAAGACAAACATAACTCAAACTAAAACTCTTATTGGTCATGACCCTGAGGTCAAGATACTTTTATGACTCTTTCTTGATTTTCCAACTAATGTGGTAATGATGTCAGGTTATGGTAATCATTGTGGGTCCTACTTCTTATGGGCTTGGGCCCATCTTGTGGACCTTCCTTGGTCGTGTGGCCCATCTTATAATAATCTTACATATGTGGTCCTTCCTTGGTCATTTGGGCTTGATCTTATCTTCCAACAGAATCTAAGCTCGCGCATTGGAACTTCGGCAAAAACTTCAAAACAGGAGGCCCGGTTGGCAAGTGGACTGGAACAATTCTACTAGCTGGCAAGGGAGGCGCAACAATAATACTTAACTAGCTTCTCAAGTAAGGAAACATGTTAGAAATTATCCCAGTGATAATCCTGCAGCTGATACGTGGTCCAACAACCCACCCATCCAGTATATTCCGAAATTAACTAGTGGGGAGATGGCAGAGAACAGAGCAAAGAACCTATGTTACAATTGGGATGAAACATACAGGGCATGCCATCAGTCTAAATGGTTGTTCTGGTTAGAGGTCAATGAAATCATAGAAGATATCATAGAACTACTACATATTGATACTATTGAGGAGGAATCCCCAAAAATTTCTCTGCATGCAATTACAGGACAAAAATCCGCTAAAACGATGCAAGTCCGCACCCGAGTGATGGACCAAGACCTTCTCAGCCTTCTGGATTCGGGAAGTACACATAATTTTCTCATTTGGACTGCTGCTCAACACCTTCAACTATAGGTACTTCCACACTCAACAACAACTATTTTGGTTTCCAATAGAGAAAAAGTTCCTAGCTTTGGCATCAGCAAAAAAGTTAAGTTCTCAATCGGTACGACTTTCTTTCATTATGAATTTTTTTTCATACCTCTAGCTAGGTTCGATATGGTTTTGGGTATTAAATGGCTGCAAATACTTGGCCCTATTTTATGGGATTTTACTATTTTAACTATGAGTTTTGCAATGGGCGGACAACAAGTATTAATTACAGGGCAGTCATGTGGACAAGACCCATCATATTCATATGATTCACTCACAGGACAATCTAGACAGCAATCTAGATAATCTTCTAGAGGAATTCTTGGACTTGTACCAAGAGCCTTCGGGGATGCCTCCATTGAGGCGTTGTGACCATCAGATATGTTTCAAACAGGGATCAGAAGTGTGGTCGTTTGACCTTATCGGTACCCACATCTCCAGAAAGACGAAATTGAACAACAGTGCCAAACAATGCTACAACAAGACCTTATTCGCAGCAGTCGTTCCCCGTTCTCATCACCAGTCCTCGTAAAAAAACATGATGGTACATGGCATTTCTGTGTTGATTATCGGGAATTGAATAACCAAACTGTGAAAGATAAGTTCCCTATTCCGGTGGTGGAGGAGTTTTTAGATGAATTGCACGGTTCTTATATATTCACCAAGTTGGACCTGTGCTCGAGATATTATCAGGTTCATATGCACCCTGACGGCATCGATAAAATGGCTTTTCGCACTCATCATGGCCACTTCGAATTCGTGGTCATGCCATTTGGGTTATCCAACGCCCCATCCACATTCCAAGCATTAATGAATAAGGTATTCCTCAACTATCTTCGTAAATTTGTATTGGTTTTCATTGATGACATACTCATTTACAGCAAGTCTAAACATCAACATTTAGAGCATTTACGATTGGTATTTGAACTGTTACGTGCCCATGAATTATATATAAAGAAATTGAAATGCTCATTTGCAACATCACATGTGGCCCATCTTGGCCAAATTATTTCACATGATGGAGCCTGTTATGGGCTCTATAGCATCACGAGTTACCAACAGGCGTAGGAATTAATGAATGGGTTTTTCAATTTCCATGTAATTGTTTCTTGGTTTGGTTTTGTCTTTGGTTTGGGTTGGTTTAGCATTTATTAGTTTGAACCATTGACCCAAGAGGTCTTTAGGGTTTTGGACGTCCTCAACCCTATTTAAGGGGACGGCTAGGGTAATGAGAATTATGAATTGAGTCTAATTTAGCTAGAGTAATTTAGATAAACAGGTCAAGAGCTCTTTCAAGCTCCCTTCCGTCTTTTCCCCAATTCTCCTTTCTGAAATTCAATTCCCATCAATCCCTCATTCTATCTCAACGTCAAGCAAGGTAATGGAAGGAAGAGAAGAGAGGAGGGTGACAAGATCCATGGCTCGTGAGGATCCTAATAACGTGGTATCAGACAGGTCCACCCTCGGTGATTCCTCTTCTCCAGAGGACATACATCAAGTACTTTCAGAACTTCAACAACGATCCACTCTTCAAGGTACTGAAATTTCTCACATCAATAATACCTTACAATCACTGGAATCATCTCTACAAACCATCCTCCGACAACTTGCTGCACTTCAAGCACCAACGCCACCACCAGCAACCAATTTTCAACCACAACCAGTTCCCCACCAACAATTCACGCCACCACCAAATCCACCCTTGCGCCAACCAATGGGTTCAATGGCCACTCACGCACAAGGACCATCAACGGTTCCTTGGTACTTTAAACTTAACTTTCCTACATATGATGGCTTTAAAGATCCTTTACTGTGGTTCACGAAATGTGAACAATTCTTCTATCATCAACAAACGGTGGAAATGGACAAGGTTACTTTGGCCACCTACCACATGCTCGATGAAGCGCTCATGTGGTTTCATCACTACCAAAATGTCCATTCCATTCAGGATTAGCTGCACTTTAAACATGCTTTCCAGGTGAGGTTTGGACCTCCAGCTAGCAGCAACCCAGTGGGGGAATTGATCAACTATAAACAGACCAGCACCTTAGAAGTTTACCAAAAAAACGTTCCAAGAAAGGTTGGCCCGAGCTAGTGAATTTGTTCCTCCTCACCTACATGTTCAGATTTTTAATGCTAGATTGACTGAGGCAATTAGATTGGAAGTGGAATTACTTGGTCCGATAGATTTGGACTCAGCAATGAATTATGCCAGAGCTGTGGAACACAAACAGAGAGTTCTAAAAGAGTCTTTACAACGAAAACCATTTTGGAACAACAGAATACAGGGTACTGCATTTGGGCCACGTTTTGGGTCCTCTACCCCTAACCGAGCAGATCAGGCTACCAATGTGCCTCCACAGACTATGCCACATAAATTTTTGACTAAACAGGAAATGGACGCTCGAAAGGCAAAGGGCCTATGTTTTAATTGTGACGAACAATTCCTGCCAGGCCATACTTGTAAACACTTATTCAGTATTGAACTGTTGGAAGAAGATTCAGAAGAGCTTATTGAAAATGAAATTGTTGAAGAGGTACAACAAGAACCAGAGCTCTCCCTCCATGCCATGCATGGCCTGCGTACTTCTAATACCATGCAGGTAAAGGCCAGGTTACATCATCTCATGCAACTTGCTTTAGTTGATTCGGGCAGCACACATAATTATATCAATGAACCAGCCGCGCAACAATTGGGATTGGCCATTCAACAACAAAGGGGACTCTCAGTTTCTGTGGCCAATGGGGCCAAAATTGCTAGTGTGGGGTTATGTGCTAACACCCCTTTCACTATTGAAAGGCATTCATTTCAGGCGGATTTACTAGTCATTCCATTGGCTGGATTTGATTTGGTGCTCGGGGTCAAATGACTCCAGTTACTAGGACCGATATTATGGGACTTTCAGGCTTGGACTATGACATTTTCAGCACCATAGGGCCATATTACATTACAAGGCATTGTGGCATAGGTACCTAACGCACTTCACACTTTGTAGCTTCAACACACTGGTGATGATCAGTTAGCTCCTTTACTTACAACATTGCGGATTTATTTAATGACCCTACGGGTCTACCACCAGTGCGTCATTGCGATCACCGCATTCGTTTAAAGTTGGGAACTGATCCAGTAGTGGTGCGGCCTTATCGTTACCCGCATATCCAGAAAGATGAAATAGAATGACAGTGCATGCATATGCTCGCTTAGGGTGTGATCCAGCCCAGTCGATCTCCTTTCTCCTCACCAGTGTTACTTGTACGTAAAAAAGATAAATCTTGGAGATTTTGTGTCGACTATAGGCAACTCAACTTGCACACAGTTAAGGACAAGGTCCCCATTCCAGTCGTGGACGAGTTGCTGGATGAGTTACATGGTGCTACAATTTTTACCAAATAAGATTTGAAATCGGGCTATCATCAAATTCGAGTTCACCCGGTCGATGTGGAGAAGACTGCCTTTCGCACACATCACGGTCATTTCGAGTTCCTCGTCATGCCCTTCGGTCTCTCCAATGCACCCTCCACCTTTCAGGCCCTCAAGAATGAGGTCTTTTCATCACTTCTGCGCAACTATGTGTTAGTCATTTTTTATGACATTCTGGTCTACATCAAAAATTGGGAAGAACATCTCCAACACCTCCATCAGGTATTTACCATTCTACTCTCTCATCATTTGGTTTTGAATAAATCAAAATGTTCTATGGGTACATCTGAGGTGGCATATTTGGGCCAACTGTGGGCGTGAAAGTTGACCAGAGCAAGATACAAGCAGTTACAGATTGGCCGATTCCCATCTCCATCACAGCATTAAAGGGATTTTTGGGCTTAGCTGGATATTATAGAAAATTTATCCAATCTTATGGCCACATAGCAGCACCACTCAACAACCTGCTAAAAAAAATGCCTTCCACTGGTCTTCTTCAACAGAACAGGCCTTTAACCTGTTAAAGGAGGCCTTAGCCTCAGCGCCAGTCCTACAATTACCAGATTTTGAGGGAGACTTTGTGGTGGAATGTGATGCCTCCGGGGGAGGTATAGGGGCAGTGTTACAACAATTGGGACACCCCATTGCTTATTTCGGCCGTCAGTTGGGACAACACCACCATAAGTTAGCTGCATATGAGAGAGGGAATTGATTGGGTTAGCCAAGGTTGTCCAACATTGGCGACCTATCTTTGGGGATGACCGTTTCTCATTCATACAGATCATTGCAGCCTCAAGTATCTTCTTGAACAGTGCCTCACCACATCCCCACAGCAGCATTGGTTAACTAAACTCATGGGCTTCGATTTTACGGTTCATTATAAGCCAGGTAGTTCGAATTTGGGGGCTGATGCCTTATCACGTCGGGATATTTCCGCCACACAAATTTATGCTATCAGTCACCCACGTGCACTGGTATTAGATTCTATTCGTGAGGAAGTACATCAATATCCGGATCTCGTGTCATTATATCAGGATATGCAACGGGGACAGCTGCTCCTCATTGGATGATTCAGGATCGTCTCATTCTCTACAAAAATAGGATCTTTTTGCATAATACATCCCCACTTCTTCACACCATCCTGTCCTCTATCCATGATAGCACACATGAGGGTCGACAGAAAACATATTTCTGAATAAGTCGGGACTTTTACTGGAAGGGCATGAAGAGCACAATTGCTGATTATGTAGCTGCTTGTCAGATTTGTCAAAGAAACAAGGCCGAATCTTTAAGTCCAGCCGGCCTACTGCAACCTCTGCAACTACCATCTCAAATCTAGTCTGATATTTCCATGGACTTCATTGCTGGACTTCCCATTTCATCAGGTAAATCGGTGATATTCGTTGTCGTTGATCGGTTTTCAAAATATGGGCACTTCATTGCTTTGGCGCATCCATATACTGCTGCTCAGGTCGCTCAATTATTTATGGACAACATTTTCTGATTACATGGACTTCCCTCATCAATTATCAGTGACAGGGATGCCATTTTTACGAGTATCTTTTGGAAGGAATTATTCAAATTACAGGGCACCCAATTGGCATTTTCGTCTGCCTATCATCCACAAATGGACGGCCAAGCAGAGGTTGTCAATCGCACGATTGAAATGTATCTTTGTTATTTTGTGGGGGACGCACCTAGAAGATGGGTGAAATGGCTTTCATGGGCAGAATTTTGCAATAACACATCTTACCACACAACACTGGGCACTACTCCTTTCAGGGTAGTTTATGGCAGATATCCACCTCGTCTGTTACCATATGAACCTGGGGCATCCAAAGTCGCATTAGCTGAAAGAGACGCTATGCTCACTGAGGTACGTACACATCTACAGGAGGCCCAACACTCTACGAAACACTTTTATGATAAGAAGCACTGGGAGGCATCTTATTTCCCTGGAGACTATGTGTGGTTAAAGCTTCAACATTACCTCCAGCTGTCCCTGACTGCATCAAAGCGCCATAAGCTGTCTCCAAAATATTATGGTCCATTTCAGATATTGGACAAAATTGGGTCCGTGGCCTACCGCTTGCAGCTACCACCGGAATCAAAGCTCCACAATGTCTTTCACGTCTCCCAATTGAAGCCCTTCCAGGGTGACTCGCCCCTACTGCACACTCCACTGCCGCCACTACATGAGGGTAGAGTCCTTTCTATTCCAGCTCAGGTAATACAAGCACACCACATTCAAGGTGATTGGGAAATTCTTGTCCAGTGGCAGATGCCGATCCCAATGACACCACATGGGAGCCGTTATCAGCATTTCGACTTTTATATCCTTCCTTCGAGCTTGAGGACAAGCTCTTTCTCCAGGAGGGAGGGGGGGGGGGGGGGGGGGTGATGTTATGGACTCTATAGCATCACGAGTTACCAACAGGCGTAGGAATTAATGAATGTGTTTTTCAATTTCCATGTAATTGTTTCTTGGTTTGGTTTTGTCTTTGGTTTGGGTTGGTTTAGCATTTATTGGTTTGAACCATTGACCCAAGAGGTCTTTAGGGTTTTGGACGTCCTCAACCCTATTTAAGGGGATGACTAGGGTAATGAGAATTATGAATTGAGTCTACTTTAGCTAGAGTAATTTAGATAAACAGGTCAAGAGCTTCTGCAAGCTCTCTTCCATTTTTTCCCCAATTCTCCTTTCTGAAATTCAATTCCCATCAATCCCTCATTCCATCTCAACGTCAAGCAAGGTAATGGAAGGAAGAGAAGAGAGGAGGGTGACAAGATCCATGGCTCATGAGGATCCTAACAGAGCCATAGTGGATTCCAAGTAAATTTAGGCTATTACAGATTCTATGAATACCTCAATTTTACGAGGGTTTTTGGGATTGGCAAGTTATTATAGGAAATTTATTAGAAACTATGGACCAATTTTTGTACCATTGACAAACCTCCTCAAGAAAAATTCCTTTATTTGGAATGAGCAGACTACTCAGTCTTTTTACTATCTCAAATCAGCTTTTGCATCCGCACCAGTTCTACAACTTCCCAATTTTGAGGAGTTATTTGAGGTTGAGTGTGACGCCTAATGTGCGGTCATTGGGGCCGTTCTACAACAACACTTGCACCCTATTGTATATTATAGCCGCCAACTGGTAGTACGACATCACAATTGCCAGTATATGAATGGGAGTTAATCAGGTTGGCCAAAGTTGTACAACATTGGCGCCTTTATATATGGGGTCGTGCATTTCTTATTCGGATTGATCATTACAGCCTCAAATATTTGTTGGAGCAGCACCTCACGAGTTCTCCTCAGCAAAACTGGATAAGTAAATTGCTGGGATTCAACTTTATGGTGGAATACCGCACCGACAGATTAAACAAGCTGGCCAATACCTTGTCCCGACATTTGGACTTCTATATGCTATCAGCCAACCTCGTTTTATCCTTTTAGACTAGGTGAAGAAGGAAAATGCCAGCAATCCGATTCTTCTTGATATGCTCAAGAAAATCACAGAGGGGACCATGGACTCTAGATGGACCATTTAGAACTCTATTATTTATTATTGCTCTAGCTTATATATCCTACACAATTCAGATTTGGTATTAGCCATCATTTCAGCATACTATGACAATACTCATGAAGGCATCCAAAAAAACTTGCATGGCATTCGAGCGGATTTCTATTGGTAGGGTATGAAGACCTCTATTGCAGAATATGTAACATCATGTCAAGTTTGTCAACGTAACAGGGATGATACTTAAGTCCAATAGGTCTTCTGCAACCTTTGGAACTTCCTACATAGGTGTGAGCTAATATTTCTATGGACTTCATCGATGGTCTTCCACTATCTTCTGACAAGTCAATATTATTTGTGGTGGTGGATCGATTCTCCAAATATGCTCACTTCATACCCATGGCTCGCCCATACACAACATCTAGAGTGGCACAGATATTTCTCGAGCATATTGTTCATTTACATGGTATTCCATAATCGATTGTCCGTGATCCGTATGCGGTTTTTACCAACACTTTTTGGTATGAGTTGTTTCATCTATGCGGCACCAAGTTGAAGTTCTCATCATCATATCACCCTCAAAAAGACGGACAAACACACTGTGGCAATGTATCTCCTATGTATTGTGGGTGATCATCCTAAAACCTGAGTGCAATGGCTTCCTTGGGTGGAATACTGTTACAACACTTCCTTCCACACAGTTTTACAATCTACACTCCCTTCAGCGTTCTATGTGGTAGAGATCCACCTCGGCTTCTATAGTATACTAGGGGCTCCACCCATGTGGACTCTATCGATCACGCACTTATGGAATGGGACCAAGTGCTACAGAATATTTCAGACCACCTTCTCAAAGCACAGGTTTGTATGAAGGACTTCTATGACAACCGGTATATCGAATACAAGGAAGGTGACTATGTCTAGTTATGACTCCATCCGTACTCTCAGCACTCACTAGCTGGACAACAATGCCATAAACTCTCCAAAAAATACTTTGGGCCTTTCACTAGTAGCTTATCAATTGCAACTTCCCTCAATAGCTAAAATGCATGATGTGTTCCATGTTTCATTACTTAAACCCTTTAAGGGTCTACATCCATCAACAATTCCATCTCTTCCACCGGTTGACAATGGACAGGTCATTCTTACTCTAGCAATGGAATTGTGGGCCCGTCAGATTGATAACCAATGGGAGATTCTTGTACAGTGGAAGGACACCGAAAAAGAAGTTGCGACATGGGAGCAGCTAGCCAACTTCGAACAGGTCTACCTATCTTACAAGCTTGAGGACAAGCTCTTTCTCCATGGGGGTGCAGATGTTGAGGGCTCAATAGCACAACGAGTCACCCAAAGGAGGAGGCAATGACTCACTAAGTTTATTTATTTTCAATTTTCAATTTTATATTGCTTTAAGTATAATTTTCCATTAATTATGTAATGAGCAAGGATGCAGGGGCAGAATTGTCATTTTTAGCCCTAAAACACTTATGACGTCAAACCCTATTTAAAGGGTAGAGAAATGGCAAAAAGGCAAGTATAGAATTAGGTTAAATAGGGTTTTGAGTTCTCCTTGACGAGCTCTAGGGTT
Source organism: Aristolochia californica (assembly GCF_029961685.1). Taxonomy (NCBI): domain Eukaryota; kingdom Viridiplantae; phylum Streptophyta; class Magnoliopsida; order Piperales; family Aristolochiaceae; genus Aristolochia; species Aristolochia californica. The sequence goes on along the minus strand of NW_027181881.1, from coordinate 16,459,194 downwards.
AGGAGGTCTCCTTGACGAGCTGTAGGTATGGTTCTCTTGATTTGAGTTTTATTTATTCTCTCTTGGAATACTGCTTTGCATTTAGATTGAACAAGATAAAGGGAGAGGGTGTTGAATATTGTTTTCTGAGTTAAATAAGGGGCTTTAGCTTCTTCCACGTTTACAACAGCAAGAGGGAAGAATTTCCCTTCAATCCGAGCAAGAAAAAAGAAGGCTTGATTCCATAATCGAGCAGCAAAGCTAAAAGAGGCAGCTTTAGCCTCTAACCGAGTAAGGGTGGGTTAGGAAGTCCTAATCTCTCCTAAGTTGGCAGCAGCAACCATTCTAGAGGGCCCCTACCGTCTTAAACGTGAGTAAAAAAAAGGGTTTAACCCTTCCTGGCCAAGAACAGCAAGAGAAGTATTTTATTTATGTAGAAGACTAAGTAAAGGAAACTCCTTTTCAATCCTACGGAGAACAGGACAAGAAAGGAAGTTCTTTTCTTCATTACCGTGATCAAGAATCCTAATACAGTGCTGGATTCACAATTACCTCACCGAGTTACAAGATCCATGGCTAGGGACCATAAAAACTTGGTATCAGAGCAGGGTAACACGGTGGAGAACAACATGAATGAGTTAAAGGAATTGGTACGCGGAGTTCAGCAAGCACAAGCAGAAACTGATAGAAAAATTACTGCAATGAAGGAGCAGATTGCACAAATTCCAGATGTACAATAGAGGGGGAGATAAGTTTGCTGGACGCACTAGTTTTCCTGGCTAGATAGGAAACTTCAACCAGGGAGGAACCACCGTACCAAGGTATACAAAACTTGATTTTCCTACTTTTAATGGGTCAGAAGACCCTTTGATTTGGTTACATAGGTGCGAAAGAATTTTTGTATATCAAAGAACAGCAACGAATGATATGGTAGGGCTGGCCGCTTTCCACTTGCTAGGGGAAGGACAAATTTGGTTTCATCAAGTTGAGTCGGATAGATTAGTACTAGATTGGGAAGAGTTTAAAGAATTATTCACTATACGATTTGGTCCTAGAGCCCACAACAACCCCTTGGGGGATTTGGTGTTGTTACAAAGAACTGGCCCATTGGAGCTCTATCAAAAACAGTTCCAAGAAAAATTGGCAAGAGCTAGCCGGATGGTTTGAGTAGACCAATAGGTCAATTTATTTACAGCGGGCCTTAATGAGTCATTATGGTTAGAGGTGGAGCTACATGCACCTGCTGACTTAGCTCTAGCAATGAATCTAAGCTCACACATTGGAACTTTGACAAAAAGTTCAAAACAGGAGGCCCGGTAGGAAAGTGGACCGGAACAATTCTACTAGCTCGCAAGGGACGCACAACAATATTACTCAACTAGCTTCTTAGGTAGGTAAGAAATTATCCTAGTGATAATCCTACGGCAGATACATGGCCCAACAACCCACGCACCCAGTATATTCAGAAATTAACTAGTGGGGAGATGGCGGAGAACAGAGCAAAGAACCTATGTTACAATTGTGATGAAACATATAGGGCAGGCCATCAGTGTAAACGGTTGTTCTGGTTAGAGGTCGATGAAATTATAGAAGACATCATAGAACCACTACAGATTGATACTACTGAGGAGGATTTCCCAAAATTCTCTCTGCATGCAATTATAGGACAAAAATCGGCCAGTTAGAATTGGCTCGTTCCCTGTCTTTAATATTCACGTTGCGCCTTCTCTAAAAGGTCGATCTTTTAGTGCAAATGGTTTCAATATGGTATCAGATATGGGCACACCACGTCCCACGTTTGAATCCTATGAGAGGCAGTCAAGAATGGGCGGGGTGGGTGTCAGAGTGGTTCCGTCCACTCTTGTTGGTGGTAGCTTTCAGCACCTTACAGATCGGTCTGTTGGGTTGCATTGGCTAGCCGCTGTCATGGTATCAGAGCAGGTCGGTCGTGTGTTCGAATCCCGCTGCCCCCAATATCTGTGTTGACAAATTTGATCCCCCATGTTGTGGGCGTCGCACGTGCGGGGGAGTGTTAGAATTGGCCCGTTGTCTGTCTTTAATATTCATATTGCTCCTTCTCTAAAAGGTCAATCTTTTAGTGCAAAACGTTTCAATTTTTTTTATCGAGCTTCTAATGATGTAACTAAAGCAGTTCATGTAGGTAAACTCAAAAAACAAAAAACGTAATGAATTATCTTTAAAGTCAAGACACACTATCCCAATTAACATCAATTCATCCACACTACGAATGGAAAACTCACAACATAACTAACTATAAACCATAAATATCCGTCAAAATTACAAGGCTCCGGGAGTCCACTTTCCTCTCTTTCCACAAATTCGTCCAGCCCTCATTTTTATTTTTGTCGCAATCCTCTTCTCCCTTAATCCAAACTCTCTCCTTCCATGTTCTTCTTCTTCTCTTCTCCTTCTCTCTTCTTCTTCTTCTTATTTATTGTTGATCTAAAGTTCCTTTCATAAGATCCTAAATTCAACATGGTATCAGAGCAGGTTGGTCGCGATTTTGAGTCCCGCTCCCACCGAATTTGTCCCAGGTATTTCTGGTGAATTTGTCCCAGGTTTTTCCGATGAATTTTTCCCGGGTTTTTCCGGTGAGTTTGTCCACAGGTTTTCCCCGTGCGGGGGAGTGTTGGAATATTTTTTTGTATCAACCAGGCCAGTCCTTGTATAAGATCCATGGGGTTTCTTTCCTAATAGGTTTGAGCCTTTTAGCGCACTGGTTTCAACACCGCCAAAATAATGCAAGTCCGCACCCGAGTGATGGACCAGGACCTTGTCAGCCTTGTGGATTCGGGAAGTACACATAATTTTCTTAGTTGGACCACTTCTTAACACCTTCAATTATAGATACTTCCACACCCAACAACAACTATTTCGGTTGCCAATGGAGAAAATTTTGATAGCTTTGGCATCAGTAAAAAGGTTAAGTTCACAATCGGTATGACTATCTTTCATTATGAATTTTTTTTATACCTCTAGTTGTGTTCGCTATTGTTTGGGGTATTAAATGGTTGCAAACACTTGGTCCTATTTTATGGGTTTTTATTGTTTTAACTATGAGTTTTTCAATGGGTGACAACAAGTATTATTACAGGGCAGTCATGTGGACAAGCCCCATCATATTCATACGATTCATTCACAGTACAATCCAGACTGCAATCTAGATAATCTTCTGGAGGAATTCTCGAACTCATTCCAAGAGCCTTCGGGGCTGCCTCACTTGAGGCATTGTGACCATCATATATGTTTAAAACAGGGGTCAAAAGTGGTGGTCGTTTGACCTTATCGGTACCCACATCTCCAAAAAGACTAAATTGAACAACAGTGCCCAACAATGCTATAGCAAGGTCTTATTCGCAGCAGTCGTTCCCCATTCTCATCACCAATCCTCCTCGTAAAAAAACATGATGGTACATGGCATTTCTGTGTTGATTATCAGGACTTGAATAACCAAACTGTGAAACATAAGTTCCCTATTCCGGTGGTGGAGGATTTTTTAGATGAATTGCACGGTTCTTATATATTCACCAAGTTGGACCTGTGCTCGGGATATCATCAGGTTCATATGAACCCAGACGACATCGAGAAAACAACTTTTGCACTCATCATGGCCACTTCGAATTCGTGGTCATGCCATTTGGGTTATCCAACGCCCCATCCACATTCTGGGTATTAATGAATGAGGTATTCCGCAACTATCTTCGTAAATTTGTACTGGTTTTCATTGATGACATACTCATTTACAACCAGTCTAGACGTCAACATTTAGTGTATTTACGATTGAAATTTGAACTGTTACGTGCCCATGAATTATATATAAAGAAATCGAAATGCTCATTTGCAACATCACATGTGGCCCATCTTGGCCATATTATTTCACATGAAGGAGTCACAGTGGATTCTAAGATTCAGGCTTTTGCAGATTGGCCGCAACCTATGAATACCTCAACTTTGTTAGGGTTTTTGGGATTGGTAGTTATTACAGGAAATTTATTAGAAACTATGGACAAAATGTTGTACCTGTTATGGTTCTGGGTCATGGATCGAGTAACACAGCGTGGGATCTGAGGATCCAGCACTGTGAGTGTGTTGTTGGACTCGGTAAGGTTAGAGAAAACCCTTTCTTGGACTGATCTTGATCAAGTGGTCAACTCTCTCTTTGATGAAGGTAATATGGTGCTCGGTAGAGGTCAAGAACCCAGATATAATGAACGTGAAGGTAGAGGGAAAGGGTTACCTTTTCTTGACCACGGCAAAGAGGGTTTCACTCCTCTTCTTGCTGCTACTCATGCTAGGATTGTAGTCCTAGCTCGGGTAGCCCTTGGCGTACGTTGGGAATCTTCTTCCTAGCTTCTTGTTGGACTCAATGCTAGAAAGAGACCTTTATGCTGCTCATGATGTAGGAGATGAAATATCTCAATTCTAGCTCTGTAAGAGAGATGAAAGCCCTCTCTTCTTGCTCGTGATGAAGAGATGGCTGAAGCCTCTCTTTGAACTTGAAAAAGGGACAGAAAGTCTCCCTCCATTGCTCGGTATGAATCAATGGAGAATGGATCAAGAATGATGGTGGGATATGCAGATTTTTTAGAAAAATCTATACCTCGAGACCTTCAAGGGAGATCTCTAACCCTAGAACTCGTCAAGGTGAGTTCCAAGCATGTTTAACCTAATTCTCAATGCTTGCCTTTTCTCTATTTCCTTTCCCTTTAAATAGGGTTTGACGTCCTAAGTGTTTTAGGGCTAAAAATACCCATACTGCCCCTACGAACCTAAACCTTACATACTTAATGAAAAATCATACTTAAAGCAATATAAAATATGAATTATAAAACTACTGAACTCGTTGAGTCATTGTGTTAAGCACCTAGCATATACTACCCAAAAGACTGACCTGTTAGGAGCGGAAGACATAGGTACTTAACCTAGGACCATAACATCAAACCCCGCTTGCGAGAGCCTACGTCCACGGCGGCCCACTTGCGATGGCCTACTCTAGCGACAACCCATGGTGCGGGAACACACTCAGGTCACCCCTTCCACATATAGCGGTGGCCCATTGGTGTGGGAGCACACTCTGGTCGCCCCCTCCGGGATTCGAACTCGCGATGTAGTGCTAGCTCTGATACCAAATGTTAAGCACCTAGCAAATACCACCCAAAAGACCGGCCTGTTAGGAGCGGAAGTCATACGTACGTAACCTAGGACCATAACACATTGCCACCTTTGAGTGACTCGATATGAAATTGTTAAGCACCTAGCCAATACTACCCAACAGACCGGCCTGTTAAGAGCAGAAGCCATAGGTACTTAACCCAAGACCATAACATCACACCCACCTTCACGAGCCGACAACCACGGCGGCCACACTCTATGTTATGGACTCCATAGCATCATGAGTTATCCATAGGCATAGGAATTAAATTATGTCAATTTACTTTTCATGTAATTTCAATTCGGTTTGGTTTACTTTATTTGGTTTGGTTTAATTTGGGTAGGTTCAGTGTAATGTGGCATGAACCACATGACCTAATGGGTCATCTTTGTATTTTCGTCCTCAACCCTATTTAGGGGGACGTGAAGAAAAAGAGAGGCAAGTATTGAGAAAATTATATTCTACAGGTCTGATTCTCCCTCAGAGGTCAAGGTCGGATGCTCCCTTTGAGGTCCAAGGTTGAGCTTCCTCCAAAGCTCCTTCATTCTAAATTGAGTTCCACCATTACTCGTTCAAGAAATAAGGTCTCTCTTCCAACGTCAAGATCAACCATGGAGGGAAGAGAGGAAAGAAGGGTGACTCGATCCATGGCAAGGGAAGAACCTAACATCTTGGTATCAGATAGGTCCACCCTTGGGGATTCCTCATCCCCTGACGATTTGAGACAGTTAGTGGAAGATAATAGGCAAAGGACAGATAACCAGGCTCATGCCCTGGAAGAGGTGCGTCAAACAACCTCTGATTTGCGTGAGGCAATAAAATCATTGGATGTTGCCATCCAAGCTCTCCTCCGGCGACAAGAGGACCATGATACACGAGCCCAACCTCCCCCACAACCACCAATGCGTCAACACAATTCCCATCTAGGGCCTGCCGTTCAAGGACCAAACACTGTGCCCAGGTATTTAAAACTTGACTTTCCTACGTATGATGGGTCTAAGGACCCTTTGATTTGGTTAGCCAAGTGTGATCAGTTCTTTTACCATAAAAAAACACCTGCGGATGAGAAAGTGTATTTGGCCGCCTACCACATGCTCGATGAAGCGCTTCTATGGTACCACCAATTCCAAAATGACCAAGTGGTTCAGGATTGGGCAACTTTTAGACAGTTTTGCATGATGAGATTTGGTCCTCCTACTAGTAGCAATCCATTGGGCGAATTAATCAATTACAAACAAACTGGAACACTAGAGGTGTACCAAAAGACCTTCCAGGAAAGGTTAGCCCGAGCAAACCAGTTTTTTAGCCACACACAATATGTTCATATTTTTACTGCTGGTTTGATAGAAGCTCTGCGTTTAGAAGTTGAATTACATGCTCCTACAGATTTAGACCACGCTATGAATTTAGCCAGAGCAATTGAGCACAAGCAACGTGTTCTAAAGGAGTCACTGGTCAGAAAACCAGCTTGGCCAGGAAGGCACAATGCCTCTGTGCCAAACCATTCCTATGGACCTCCAAGATTTACAGACAGTGCAGCACCACGCCTAGACATCTCTAATTCAGCTCCACCTGCTCATTACTTCAAAAAACTTACTAGACAGGAAATGGAGCAGAGAAAGGCCAAGGGCCTCTGTTTTAACTGTGATGAATAGTATGTTTTTGGTCACCATTGCAAACGATTATTCAGTATATGTCTGTGGGAGGATGGAGACGAAATACCACAAGAGGAAGAAATTGTGGAAACTGACCAAGAAGATCTAGAGATTTCCCTTCATGCAATGACTGGTCTACGCAGTGCAAGCACAATGCAGGTTAAAGCCCAATTACATCATTTACAGTTATTGGCTTTAGTTGACTCAAGTAGTACACATAATTTCATCAGTCAACAGGCGGCAAAACAACTTGGGTTAGTAGTACAGCAACAGAATGGTCTTTCTGTATCAGTAGCCAATGGGGCTAAAATTACTAGTGTAGGCATATCACCAGCCACACACTTTGATATTGAGGGATATAAATTTGTTGCAGATTTTCTGGTGATTCCACTATCAGGATTCGATTTGGTGCTAGGAATTAAATGGCTACAATTGTTGGGACCAATACTATGGGATTTCCAAGCTCTGACCATGTCTTTTATAGAGGACCAACATCAGATTATATTGCATGGCACACAAGCACCACTCACCTGCGCACTACAGGTTGCCTAGGTCCAGTCCATAAATACATGCCAGTTATCTCACTTACTTACAGAATTTGAGGATATCTTTCAAGACCCTACTGCCTTACCGCCACTTAGGCACTGTGATCACCGTATCTGTTTGAGAACGGGGACCGAGCAGGTAGTGGTACGTCCGTATCGTTACCCTCACTTACAGAAGGATGAGATTGAAAGGCAGTGCCAGCAGATGTTAGTGCAGGGTATTATTCAGCCCAGCAGGTCTCCTTTTTTTTCACCGGTATTACTAGTGCGCAAGCATGATAAGTCATGGAGGTTCTATGTGGATTACCGACACCTCAATGCCCATACAATTAAAGATAAATTTCCTATTCCAGTGGTGGATGAACTGTTAGATGAGCTACATGGAGCTACTATATTTACTAAACTCGATTTGAAATCTGGCTATCATCAAATCCTAGTTCATCCATCAGATGTGGAGAAAATAGCGTTTCGCACGCATCACGGCCATTTTGAATTCCTCGTAATGCCATTTGGTCTATATGCTCCTTCCACCTTCCAGGCCCTCATGAATGAGGTATTTTCCCCTCTCTTGCGAAAATATGTATTGGTCTTTTTCGACGATATTTTGGTCTATAGCAACAGCTGGGAAGAACATCTTCAACACCTTCACTAGGTATTTTCTCTTATACATTCACATCATTTGGTTTTAAATCGGTCCAAATGTTCTATGGGCACATCAGAAGTGGCATTTTTGGGTCACGTTATTTCAGCATTAGGGTGAAGGTAGACCAGAGTAAGATACAAGTGGTCACAGATTGGCCTATTCCTACATCTATTATAGCCTTAAGAGGATTTTTGGTCCAAGCAGGATATTATAAAAAATTTATTCGTAGCTATGGCCAGCTTGCAGCTTCGCTCAACAATCTCCTCAAGAAAAATGCTTTTACCTGGTCAGAGACAGCAACTCATTCCTTTCAGCAAATGAAAGACGCCTTATCATCAGCCCTAGTTTTGCAGCTCCCCGACTTTGACGAATCCTTTGTAGTGGAATGTGATGCTTCAGGGGGCGGTATTGGAGTAGTGTTGCACCAACAGGGCCACCCGATTGCTTATTTTAGCCATCAATTGGGCCAACACCACCACAAGTTGGCAGCTTATGAGAGGGAATTGATTGGATTGGCGAAAGCTATACAACATTGGCACCCTTATCTTTGGGGACGTTGTTTTTTGATTCGCACTGATCATTGCAGCCTCAAGTATCTTCTTGAGCAGCGTCTCACTACTTCACCACAACAGCATTGGTTAAGTAAGCTTATGGGGTTTGACTTTTCAGTCGAGTATAAACCGGGAAATTTGAATGTAGGGGCTGATGCCTTATCTTGTCGGGACGATCCAGAGCCGCAATTAAATGCCATCAGTTAGCCTAGAACTCTCTTGTTGGATTCTATACATGAAGAGGCACAACAGTACCCAGATATTATCTCCTTATGCAAGGATATCCAGCAGGGCACAGCGGCACCACATTGGACGGTTCAGGACAATCTCGTCCTCTACAAAACCAGAATTTTTCTACACCACACATCCCCTCTGATTAACAGCATTTTGGCCTCCTTCCATGATAGTACACATGAGGGCCGACAGAAAAAATATTTTTGAATCAGTAGGGAATTTTATTGGAGGGGCATGAAGCGCAGTATAGCTGATTATGTGGCTGCTTGTCAGACTTGTCAACGAAATAAATCTGAAACATTAAGTCCAGCGGGGTTGCTCCAACCACTTCAGCTTCCGTCACAGGTCTGGTCTGATATTTCTATGGACTTCATAGATGGACTTCCCTCTTCGTCAGGTAAATCTGTTATCCTGGTAGTGGTGGATCATTTCTCTAAATATGGGCATTTCATTCCTCTCGCACATCCTTACACTGCAATGCAGGTCGCTCAACTTTTTATGGATAACATTGTACGATTACATGGGATGCCTAATTCAATTACCAGTGATAGGGATGCAATCTTTACAAGTACCTTCTGGAAAGAACTCTTCAAGTTACAAGGCACAACGTTAGCCTTTTCTTCAGCCTACCATCCACAGACTGATGGTCAGACAGAGGTCGTCAACAGAACCATTGAAATGTATCTCCGCTGTTTCTTGGGGGACTCACCTAAGAGGTGGGTTAAGTGGCTCGCCTGGGCTGAGTTCTGTTACAACGCCTCCTTTCACAGTGCTCTCGGCACAACCCCATTCAAGGTGGTATATTGTAGAGAACCTCCCCGTCTTTTAGCCTATGAACAAGGGGCCTCTAAAGTCGCAAGTTTGGACCAAGCATTGGCTGAAAGAGACACATTCATCACAGAGATGCGCACTCATCTACGGAAGGCACAAAATTCTATGAAACAATATGATGTCAAGAAGCACCGGGAAGTCTTCTTTTCTCCTGGAGATTATTTTTGGTTGCGTCTAAAACACTAGAGGCAGCTGTCGTTGATAGCCTCCAAACGTCAGAAGTTCTTTCCAAAATATTATGGTCCCTTTCAGGTGATGGACCGCATTGGGACAGTGGCCTACAGATTGATCCTTCCGCCAAAGGCCAGAATTCACAACGTCTTTCATGTCTCACAATTAAAGGCCTTCCATGGTGATTCGCCCTTGCTGCACACCCCGCTGCCACCACTCCATGAGGGACGTGTACTTTTTACCCCGGCATAGGTATTACAAACTCCTCGTATTCAGGGTGATTGGGAGATCTTAGTGCAATGGGCTGATGCTGACCCCAGTGACACGACATGGGAGCCATTAGAGGCGTTTCGCACCGTCTACCCATAATTTGAGCTTGAGGACAAGCTCTTTCTCCAAGGGGGGGGGGGGGGGGGGGGGGTGATGTTATGGACTCCATAACATCACGAGTTATCTATAGGCATAGGAATTAAATTATGTCAATTTAATTTTCATGTAATTTCAATTCAGTTTGGTTTACTTTATTTCGTTTGGTTTAATTTGGGTCGTTCAGTGTAATTGGCATGAACCACTTGACCTAATGGGTCATCTTTGTATTTTCGTCCTCAACCCTATTTAGGGGGACGTGAAGGAAAAGAGAGGTAAGTATTTAGAAAATTATATTTTACAGGTCTGATTCTCCCTCAGAGGTCAAGGTCGGATTCTCCATTTGAGGTCTAAGGTTGAGCTTCCTCCAAAGCTCCTTCATTCTAAATTGAGTTCCACCATTACTCGTTCACGAAACAAGGTTTCTCTTCCAACGTCTAGATCAACCATGGAGGGAAGAGAGGAAAGAAGGGTGATTCGATCCATGGCAAGGGAAGAACCTAACATTTTGGTATCAAACAGGTCCACCCTTGGGGATTCCTCTTCCCCTGACGATTTGAATTAGTTAGTGGAAGATAATAGGCAAAGGACAGATAACCAGGCTCATGCCCTGGAAGAGGTGCATCAAACAACCTCTGATTTGCGTGAGGCAATAAAATCAATGGATGCCGCCATCCAAGCTCTCCTCCGGCGACAAGAGGACCATGATACACGAGCCCAACCTCCAGCTGCCTACTCTCCACCGGCCGAACACCATCCATTCCACCCACCACCTCCACCATTCCCATCTGGGGCCTGCCGTTCAAGGACAAAACACTGTGCCCAAGTATTTAAAACTTGACTTTCCTATGTATGATGGGTCTAAGGACCCTTTGATTTGGTTAGCCAAGTGTGATCAGTTCTTTAACCATTAAAAAACACCTGCGGATGAGAAAGTGTATTTGGCCGCCTACCACATACTCGATGAAGCGCTTCTATGGTACCACCAATTCCGAAATGACCAAGTGGTTCAGGATTGGGCAACTTTTAGACAGTCTTGCATGATGAGATTTGGTCCTCTTGCTAGTAGCAATCCCTTGGGCGAATTAATCAATTACAAACAAACTGGAACACTAGAGTTGTACCAAAAGACCTTCCAGGAAAGGTGTTATGGACTCTATAGCATCACGAGTTACCAACAGGCGTAGGAATTAATTAATGTGTTTTTCAATTTCCATGTAATTGTCTTTGGTTTGGTTTTGTCTTTGGATTGGGTTGGTTTAGCATTTATTGGTTTGAACCATTGACCCAAGAGGTCTTTAGGGTTTTGGACGTCCTCCACCCTATTTAAGGGGACGACTAGGGTAATGAAGATGAGGAATTGAGTTCACTCTAGTTAACGTAATTTAGATAAACAGGTCAAGAGCTCCTTCAAGCTCTCTTCCGAATTTCCCCAATTCTCCTTTCCGAAATTCAATCCCCTTCAACCCTTCATTCCATCTCAACGTCAAGCAAGATAATGGAAGGAAGAGAAGAGAGGAGGGTGACAAGATCCATGGCTCGTGAGGATCCTAACAACGTGGTATCAGACAGGTCCACCCTCGGTGATTCCTCTTCTCCAGAGGACATACGTCAAGTCCTTTCAGACCTTCAACAACGATCCACTCTTCAAGGTACTGAAATTTCTCACATCAATACTACCTTACAAACTCTGGAATCATCTCTACAATCCATCCTACGACAACTTGCTGCACTTCAAGCAAGCACCAACACCACCACCAGCAACCAATTTTCAACAACAACCAGTTCCCCACCAACAATTCACGCCACCACCAAATCCACCCTTGCGCCAACCAATGGGTTCAATGACCACTCACGCACAAGCACCATCAACGGTTCCCAGGTACTTTAAACTTAACTTTCCTACATATGATGGCTCTAAAGATCCTTTACTGTGGTTCATGAAATGTGAACAATTCTTTTATCATCAACAAACGGTGGAAATGGACAAGGTTACTTTGGCCGCCTACCACATGCTCGATGAAGCGCTCATGTGGTTCCATCACTACCGAAATGTCCATTCCATTCAGGATTGGCTGCACTTTAAACATGCTTGCCAGTTAACGTTCGGACCTCCAGCTAGCAGCAACCCAGTGGGGGAATTGATCAACTACAAACAGACCAGCACCTTAGAGGTTTACCAAAAAACGTTCCAAGAAAGGTTGGCCAGAGCTAGTGAATTTGTTCCTCCTCACCTACATGTTCATATTTTTAATGCTGGATTGACAGAGGCAGTCAGATTGGAAGTGGAATTACTGGGTCCAACAAATTTGGACTCTGCAATGAATTATGCCAGGGCTGTGGAGCACAAACAGAGAGTTCTAAAAGAGTCTTTACAAAGAAAACCATTTTGGCAAAACAGAACACAGGGTACTGCATCTGGTCCACGTTTTGGGTCCTCTGTCCCTAACCGAGCAGATCAGGCTACTAATGTTCCTCCACATTCTATGCCACGTAAATTTTTGACTAAACAGGAAATGGATGCTCGAAAGGCAAAGGGCCTATGTTTTAATTGTGACGAACAATTCTTGCCCGGACATACCTGTAAACGTTTATTTAGTATTGAATTATTGGACGAAGATTCAGAAGAGCTTCTTGAAAATGAAATTGTGGAAGAGGTACAACAGGAAGCAGAGCTCTCCCTCCATGCCATGCATGGCCTGCGTAGTTCTAATACCATGTAGGTAAAGGCCAGGTTACATCATCTCATGCTACTTGCTTTAGTTGATTCGGGCAGCACACATAATTTTATCAGTGAACCAGCCGCGCAACAATTGGGATTGGAAATTCAACAACAAAGGGGTCTCTCAGTTTCAGTGGCCAATGGGGCCAAAATTGCTAGCGTGGGGTTATGTGCTAACACGCCTTTCACCATTGAGGGGCATTCCTTTCAGGCAGATTTACTAGTCATTCCATTGGCTGGATTTGATTTGGTGCTCGGGGTCAAATGGCTCCAGTTATTAGGACCGATATTATGGGACTTTCAGGCTCGGACTATGACATTTTCAGCACCACAGGGCCAGATTACATTACAAGGCATTGTGGCACAGGTCCCTTACGCACTTCACACATTGCATATTCAACACACGGGTGATGATCAGTTAGCTCCTTTACTTACAGCATTTGCGGATTTATTTAATGACCCTACAGGTCTACCACCAGTGCGTCATTGCGATCACCGCATTCGTTTAAAGTTGGGAACTGATCCAGTAGTGGTGCGGCCTTATCGTTACCCACATATCCAGAAAGATGAAATAGAACGACAGTGCATGCATATGCTCGCTCAGGGTGTGATCCAACCCAGTCGTTCTCCTTTCTCCTCACCAGTGTTACTTGTACGTAAAAAAGATAAATCTTGGAGATTTTGTGTCGACTATAGGCAACTAAACTTGCACACAGTTAAGGACAAGTTCCCCATTCCAGTTGTGGACGAATTGCTGGATGAGTTACATGGTGCTACAATTTTTACCAAATTAGATTTGAAATCGGGCTATCATCAAATACGAGTTCACCAGGCGGATGTGGAGAAGACTGCCTTCCGCACACATCAAGGTCATTTCGAGTTCCTCGTCATGCCCTTCGGTCTCTCCAATGCACCATCCACCTTTCAATTCCTCATGAATGAGGTCTTTTCATCACTTCTGCGCCACTATGTGTTAGTCTTTTTTGATGACATTCTGGTCTACAGCAAAACTTGGGAAGAACATCTCCACCACCTCCACCAGGTATTTACCATTCTACGCTCTCATCATTTGGTTTTGAATCAATCAAAATGTGCTATGGGTACATCTGAGGTGGCATATTAGGGCCAAGTCATATCAGTTGGGGGCGTGAAAGTTGACCAGAGCAAGATTCAGGCAGTTACAGATTGGCCGGTTCCCACCTCCACTATAGCATTAAAGGGCTTTTTGGGCTTAGGGGATATTATAAAAATTTATCCAATCTTATGGACAGATAGCAGCACCACTCAACAACCTGCTCAAAAAAAATGCCTTCCACTGGTCTTCTTCAGCAGAACAGGCATTTAACCTGTTAAAGGAGGCCTTAGCCTCAGCGCCAGTCCTACAATTACCAGATTTTGAGGCAGAATTTGTGGTGGAATGTGATGCCTCCGGGGGAGGTATAGGGGCAGTGTTACAACAATTGGGGCACCCCATTGCTTATTTCAGTCGTCAGTTGGGACAACACCACCATAAGTTAGCTGCATATGTGAGGGAATTGATCGGGTTAGCCAAGGCTGTCCAACATTGGCGACCGTATCTTTGGGGAAGACCGTTTCTCATTCGTACAGATCATTGCAGCCTCAAGTATCTTCTGGAACATCGCCTCACCACATCCCCACAACAGCATTGGTTAACTAAACTCATGGGCTTTGATTTTACGGTTCATTATAAGCCAGGTAGTTCGAATTTGGGGGCTGATGCCTTATCACGTCGGGATATTTTCACCACTCAAATTTATGCTATCAGTCACCCACGTGCACTGCTATTAGATTCTATTCGTGAGGAAGTAAATCAATATCCGGATCTTTTGTCTTTATATCAGGATATTCAACAGGGGACAACTGCTCCTCATTGGACGATTCAGGATCGTCTCATTCTCTACAAAAACAGGATATTTTTACATAATACATCACCACTTCTTCACACAATCCTGTCCTCTATCCATGATAGCACACATGAGGGTCGACAGAAAACATATTTCCGAATCAGTCGGGACTTTTACTGGAAGGGCATGAAGAGCACAATTGCTGATTATGTAGCTGCTTGTCAGATTTGTCAAAGAAACAAGGCCGAATTCTTAAGTCCATCCGGCCTACTGCAACCTCTGCAACTACCATCTCAAATCTGGTCTGATATTTCCATGGACTTCATTGTTGGACTTCCCATTTCATTAGGTAAATCGGTGATCTTTGTCGTCGTTGATCGGTTTTCAAAATATGGGCACTTCCTTGCTTTGGCGCATCCATATACTGCTGCTCAGGTCGCTCAATTATTTATGGACAACATTGTCAGAATACATGGAATTCCCTCATCCATTATCAGTGACAGGGATGCAATTTTTACCAGTCTCTTTTGGAAGGAATTATTCAAATTACAGGGCACCCAATTGGCATTTTCGTCAGCCTATCACCCACAAACGGACGGACAAACAGAGGTTGTCAATCGCACTATTGAAATGTATCTTCGTTGTTTTGTGGGGGATGCACCTAGAAGATGGGTGAAATGGCTTTCATGGGCAGAATTTTGCTATAACACATCTTACCACACAGCACTGGGTACTACTCCTTTCAGGGTAGTTTATGGCAGAGATCCACCTCGTTTGTTACCATATGAACCGGGGGCATCCAAAGTCGTCACTTTGGACCAAGCATTAGCTGAACGAGATGCTATGCTCACTGAGGTACGTACACATCTGCAAGCGGCCCAACACTCTATGAAACGCTTTTATGATAAGAAGCACCGGGAGGCATCTTATTGCCCTGGAGACTATGTGTGGTTAAAGCTTCAACACTACCGCCAGCTGTCCCTGACTGCAGCCAAGCGCCATAAGCTGTCTCCAAAATATTATGGTCCATTTCCGATATTGGACCAAATTGGGCCCGTGGCATACTGTTTGCAGCTCCCACCGGAAGCAAAGATCCACAATGTATTTCACGTCTCCCAATTGAAGCCCTTCCAAGGTGACTCGCCCCTACTACACACTCCACTGCCGCCACTACATGAGGGCAGAGTCCTTTCTATTCCAGCTCAGGTAATACAAGCACGCCACATTCAAGGGGATTGGGAAATTCTAGTCCAGTGGGCCGATGCTGATCCCAGTGACACCACATGGGAGCAGTTATCAACATTTCGACTTTTATATCCTTCCTTCGAGCTTGAGGACAAGCTCTTTCTCCAGGAGGGGGGTGATGTTATGGACTCTATAGCATCACGAGTTACCAACAGGCGTAGGAATTAATTAATGTGTTTTTCAATTTCCGTGTAATTGTCTTTGGTTTGGTTTTGTCTTTGGTTTGGGTTGGTTTAGCATTTATTGGTTTGAACCATTGACCCAAGAGGTCTTTAGGGTTTTGGACGTCCTCCACCCTATTTAAGGGGACGGCTAGGGTAATGAAGATGAGGAATTGAGTTCACTCTAGTTAACGTAATTTAGATAAACAGGTCAAGAGCTCCTTCAGGCTCTCTTCCGAATTTCCCCAATTCTCCTTTCCAAAATTCAATCCCCTTCAACCCCTCATTCCATCTCAACGTCAAGCAAGATAATGGAAGGAAGAGAAGAGAGGAGGGTGACAAGATCCATGGCTCGTGAGGATCCTAACAAAAGGTTAGCCCGAGCAAACCAGTTTGTTAGCCACACACAATATGTTCATATTTTTACTACTGGTTTGACAGAAGCTCTGCGTTTAGAAGTTTAATTACATGCTCCTACAGATTTAGACCTCGCTATGAATTTAGACAGAGCATTTGAGCACAAGCAGCGTGTTCCAAAGAAGTCACTGGTCAGAAAACCAGCTTGGCCAGGAAGGCACAATGCCTCGGCGCCAAACCATTCCTATGGACCTCCAAGATTTAGAGACAGTGCAGCCCCACACCCAGAGATCTCTAATTCAGCTCCACCTGCTCCTTACTTCAAAAAACTTACTAGACAGGAAATGGAGCAGAGAAAGGCCAAGGGCCTCTGTTTTAATTGTGATGAATAGTATGTTTTCGGTCACCACTGCAAACGATTATTCAGTATATGTCTGTGGGAGGAAGGAGACGAAATACCACAAGAGGAAGAAATTGTGGAAACTGACCACAAAGATCCAGAGATTTCCCTTCATGCTATGACTAGTCTACGCAGTGCAAGCACAATGCAGGTTAAAGCCCAATTACATCATTTACAGTTACTGGCTTTCGTTGACTCGGTTAGTACACATAATTTCATTAGTCAGCAGGCGGCAGAACAACTTGGGTTAGTAGTACAGCAACAGAATGGTCTTTCTGTATCAGTAGCCAATGGGGCTAAAATTACAAGTGTAGGCATATCACCAGCCACACACTTTGATATTGAGGGATATAAATTTGTTGCAGATTTTCTGGTGATTCCACTATCAGGATTCGATTTTGTGCTAGGAATTAAATGGCTACAGTTGTTGGGACCAATACTATGGGATTTCCAAGCTCTGACCATGTCTTTTATAGAGGACCAACATCAGATTATATTGCATGGCACACAAGCACCACTCACCTGCACACTATAGGTTGCCCAGGTCCAGTCCACAAATACATGCCAGTTATCTCACTTACTTACAGAATTTGAGGATATCTTTCAAGACCCTACTGCCTTAACGCCACTTAGACACTGTGATCACCGTATCCGTTTGAAAAGGGGACCGAGCAGGTAGTGGTACGTCCGTATTGTTACCCTCACTTACAGAAGGATGAGATTGAAAGGCAGTGCCAGCAGATGTTAGCACAGGGTATTATTCAACCCAACAGGTCTCCTTTTTCTTCACCGGTATTACTAGTGCGCAAGCATGATCAGTCATGGAGGTTCTGTGTGGATTACCGACAACTCAATGCCCATACAATTAAAAGATAAATTTCCTATTCCAGTGATGGACAAACTATTAGATGAGCTACATGGAGCTACTATATTTACTAAACTCGATTTGAAATCTGGCTATCATCAAATCCGAGTTCATCCATCAGATGTGGAGAAAATAGCGTTCCGCATGCATCACGACAATTTTGAATTCCACGTAATGCCATTTGGTCTATCAAATGCGCCTTCCACTTTCCAGGCCCTCATGAATGAAGTATTTTCCCCTCTCTTGCGAAAATATGTATTGGTCTTTTTCGACGATATTTTGGTCTATAGTAACAGCTAGGAAGAACATCTTCAGCACCTTCACCAGGTATTTTCTCTGATACGTTCACATCATTTGGTTTTAAATCGGCCAAAATGTTCTTTGGGCACATCAGAAGTGGCATATTTGGGTCACGTTATTTCAGCATCAGGGGTGAAGGTAGACCAGAGTAAGATACAAGCGGTCACAGATTGGCCTATTCCTACATCTATTACAGCCTTAAGAGGATTTTTGGGCCTAGCTATATATTATAGAAAATTTATTCATAGCTATGGCCAGCTTGCAGCTGCGCTCAACAATCTCCTCAAGAAAAATGCTTTTACCTGGTCAGAGATAGCAACTCATTCCTTTCAGCAATTGGAAGACGCCTTATCATCAGCCCCAGTTTTGTAGCTCCCCGACTTTGAGGAGTCCTTTGTAGTGGAATGTGATGCTTTAGGGGGCGGTATTGGCTCAGTGTTGCACCAACAGGGCCACCCGATTGCTTATTTTAGCCGTCAACTGGGCCAACACCACCACAAGTTGGCAGCTTATGAGAGGGAATTGATTGGATTGGCGAAAGCTTTACAACATTGGTGCCCTTATCTTTGGGGACGTTGTTTTTTGATTCACATTGATCATTGCAGCCTCAAGTATCTTCTTGAGCAACGTCTCACTACTTCACCACAACAACATTGGTTAAGTAAGCTTATGGGTTTTGACTTTTCTGTCGAGTATAAACCGGGAAGTTTGAATGTAGGGGCTGATGCCTTATCTCGATGGGACGTTCCATAGCCGCAATTAAACGCCATCAGTCAGCCCAGAGCTCTCTTGTTGGATTCTATACAGGAAGAGGCACAACAGTACCCAGATATTATCTCCTTATGCAAGGATATCCAGCAGGGCACAGCAACACCACATTGGATGGTTCAGGACAATCTTGTCCTCTAGAAAAACAAAATTTTTCTACACCACACATCTTCTCTGATTAACAGCATTTTGGCCTCCTTCCATGACAGTACACATGAGGGCAGACAGAAAACATATTTTCGAATCAGTAGGGAATTTTATTGGAGGGGCATGAAGCGTAGTATAGCTGATTATGTGGCGGCTTGTCAGACTTGTCAACGGAATAAAGCTGAAACATTAAGTCCAGCGGGGTTGCTCCAACCACTTCAGCTTCCATCACAGGTCTAGTCTGATATTTCTATGGACTTCATAGATGGACTTCCCTCTTCGTCAGGTAAATCTGTTATCCTGGTAGTGGTGGATTGTTTCTCTAAATATGGGCATTTCATTCCTTTGGCACATCCTTACACTGAAACGCAGGTAGCTCAAATTTTTATGGATAACATTGTACGATTACATGGGATGCCTAATTCAATTACCAGTGATAGGGATGCAATCTTTACAAGTACCTTCTGGAAAGAACTCTTCAAGTTACAAGGCACAACGTTAGCCTTTTCTTCAGCCTACCATCCACAGACTGATGGTCAGACAGAGGTCGTCAACAGAACCATTGAAATGTATCTCCGTTGTTTCGTGGGGGACTCACCTAAGAGGTGGGTTAAGTGGCTCGCCTGGGCTGAGTTCTGTTACAACACCTCCTACCACAGTGCTCTCGGCACAACCCCATTCAAGGTGGTATATGGTAGAGAACCTCCCCGTCTTTTAGCCTATGCACCAGGGGCCTCTAAAGTTGCAACTTTGGACCAAGCATTGGCTGAAAGAGACACATTCATCACAGAGGTGCGCACTCATCTACAAAAGGCACAAAATTCTATGAAACAATATTATGACAAGAAGCACCGGGAAGTCTTCTTTTCTCCTAGAGATTATGTTTGGTTGCGTCTCCAACACTATAGGCAACTGTCATTGACAGCCTCCAAACGCCACAAGCTCTCTCCAAAATATTATGGTCCCTTTCAGGTGATGGACCACATTGGGACAGTGGCCTACAGATTGTAGCTTCCGCTAGAGGCCAGAATTCACAACGTCTTTCATCTCTCACAATTAAAGGCCTTCCACGGTGATTCGCCCATGCTGCACACCCCGCTGCCACCACTCCATGAGGGACGTGTACTTTCTACCCCGGCACAGGTATTACAAACTCGTCGTATTCACGGTGATTGGGAGATCTTAGTGCAATGGGCTGATGCTGACCCCAATGACACGACATGGGAGCCATTAGTGGCGTTTCACACCCTCTACCCATACTTTGAGCTTGAGGACAAGCTCTTTCTCCAAGGGGGGGGGGGGGGGGGGGATCACGAGTTATCCATAGGCATAGGAATTAAATTATGTGAATTTACTTTTCATGTAATTTCAATTCGGTTTGTTTACTTTATTATGTTTGGTTTAATTTGGGTTGGTTCAGTGTAATGTGGCGTGAACCACTTGACCTAATGGGTCATCTTTGTATTTTCGTGCTCAACCCTATTTAGGGGGACGTGATGGAAAAGAGAGGCAAGTATTGAGAAAATTATATTTTACAGGTCTGATTCTCCCTCAGAGGTCAAGGTCGGATTCTCCCTTTGAGGTCCATGGTTGAGCTTCCTCCAAAGCTCCTTCATTCTAAATTGAGTTCCACCATTACTCGTTCAAGAAACAAGGTTTCTCTTCCAACGTCAAGATCAACCATGGAGGGAAGAGAGGAAAGAAGGGTGAATCGATCCATGGCAAGGGAAGAACCTAACACTAGGTTAATGAAGGTAGCGATTGAATTAGATAATTAGCCTAGAGTAAATTAGAGTAACAGGTCGAGAGCTCCTTCAAGCTCTCCCCCCTTTTCGAAATCAACCTTTTTTGAATTTCTCTTACATCACTCCATCAATCTATCCCTACGTCAAACAAAACAATGGAAGGAAGAGAAGAGAGGAGGGTGACAAGGTCCATGGCTCCTGAGGATCCTAACACTTTTATTGCTGAATTTTTGGTGATTCCACTTGCAGGATTTGATTTGGTACTCGGAGTTAAATGGCTCCAAATGTTGGGGCCTATCTTGTGGGATTTTCAGGCCCTGACCATGACCTTCACAAAGGGCCAGCGTCAGATCACCTTGCATGGCACACATGCTACTGTGCCCTGCACACTTCAGGCAGTTCAGGTCCAAAGCACCGAGCACTATAAGTTATCTCAATTACTTACAGACTTTGAAGATCTATTTCAGGAACTTACTACTCTTCTGCCTATTCGCCACTGTGATCACTGCATCAGATTGAAATTGGGGACAGAACCTGTGGTGGTTCGACCTTACCGTTACCCCCACTGACAGTGCCAAAATATGCTCGCCCAAGGAATTATTCAGCCTAGCAAGTCTCCTTTCTCATCCCCGGTGTCACTAGTAAAAAGAAATGACAAGTCCTGGAGATTTTGTGTGGACTACAGGCAGCTCAATGCTAACAAAATTAAAGACAAATTTCCCATTCCTATAGTGGACAAGCTATTAGATGAGTTACATGGTGCCACAATATTTACAAAGCTGGACTTGAAGTCAGGTTATCATTAGATTAGAGTTCATCCTTCAAATGCGGAGAAGACCATGTTCCACACGCACCATGGGCATTTTGAGTTCCTAGTGGTGCCCTTTGGTCTCTCCAATGTGTCATCCACTTTCCAAGCCCTCATGAATGAGGTATTTAGCTCTCTCTTATGGAAATATGTCCTAGTTTTTTTTATGATATATTGGTGTATAGAAAACATTGGGACGAGCACATTCAGCACCTTCAACAGGTATTTACTCTCTTCCATTCACATCATTTGGTTTTAAACAAGTCCAAATGTTCTATGGGCACCAACGAGGTGGCATACTTGGGCCACATTATTTCAACGTTGGGGTAAAGGTTGACCAGAGCAAGATTCAGGCCGTCACAGACTGGCCTCCTCCCATATCCATCACATCGTTAAGGGGATTTTTGGGCGTCGCTGGTTATTACATAAAATTTATCCGCTGCTACGGACAGATTGCAGCGCCGCTCAACAATCTACTCAAGAAAAATGCTTTCAGCTGGTCTGAGCCAACGGATCATTCTTTTCTACAGTTGAAGGCAACCTTATCTTCAGCGCCAGTTTTAAAGCTACCGAACTTTGATGAGTGGTTTTTAGTGGAATGTGATGCTTCGGGCGGGTTATAGGTGTAGTGTTACAACAACAAGGCCACATGATCGCTTATTTCAGCCGACAGCTTGGCCAACACCATCACAAACTTGCGGCTTATGAAATGGAATTGATCGGTTTAGCTAAAGTCATCCAGCATTGGAGGCCCTATCTCTCTGGGGGCACCCATTTCTTATTCGGACCGATCATTCAAGCCTGAAGTATCTTCTTGAGCAACGTCTCACCACCTCTCCTCAACAACACTGGTTGAGTAAACTAATGGGGTTTTACTTTACCGTTGAGTATAAACCTGGCAGTCTGAATGTGGGAGCCGATGCCTTGTCTCAATAGGACTTTCCAGAGCCACAATTGCATGCTATCAGTCAGCCCAAAAGTCTTTTTTTGGACTCTATTAGGGAGGAGACACATCAACATCCTGAACTCATTGCCTTATATCATGATATACAACAGGGGACCTCGGATTGGCATTGGACGATCTAGGATCGTCTTATCCTATTCAAAAACAGGATTGTTCTACACCCCACCTCGCCCCTCATTACCAGCAGGGTTACTCCAACCTCTTCAGTTACCATCACAGGTATGGTCAGATATTTCTATGGACTTCATTGATGGCTTTCCCACCTCTTCAGGAAAATCCGTTATATTTGTAATGGTTGACCACTTCTCCAAGTATGGCCATTTCCTCCCATTGGCACATCCCTACACAGCAGCTCATGTGGCTCAGCTCTTCATGGATAATATTGTCCTGTTACATGGGGTGCCTGCGTCCATTACCTGTGACTGGTATTCCATCTTCACCAGAATGTTCTGGAAAGAACTCTTTAAGCTGTAAGGCACCAAATTGGTGTTCTCTTCCGCCTACCACCCACAGACTGATGGATAGACCGAGGTGGTCAATAGAATGCTTGAGATGTATCTTCGTTGCTTTGTGGGAGACTCACCTAAATGGTAGGTTCAGTGGCTGGCATGGGCCGAATTCTATTATAACACATCATACCACAGCGCACTCGACACTACTCCATTCAAGGTAGTGTATGGTAGAGATCCGCCACGGCTTTTATCGTATGAACCAGGTGCATCCAAGGTTGCCACGTTCGACTGGGCTTTGGCTGAAAGGGACGCCATGCTCCATGAGGTATGCACTCATCTCCAAGAGGCTCAACAGGCCATGAAACTCTATTATGATAAGAAGCACCTGTTATGGACTCCATAGCATCACGAGTTATCCATAGGCATAGGAATTAAATGATGTCAATTTACTTTTCATGTAATTTCAATTCGGTTTGGTTTACTTTATTATGTTTGGTTTAATTTGGGTTGGTTCAGTGTAATGTGGCGTGAACCACTTGACCTAATGAGTCATCTTTGTATTTTCGTCCTCAACCCTATTTAGGGGGACGTGAAGGAAAAGAGAGGCAAGTATTGAGAAAATTATATTTTACAGGTCTGATTCTCCCTCAGAGGTCAAGGTTGGATTCTCCCTTTGAGGTCCAAGGTTGATCTTCCTCCAAAGCTCCTTCATTCTAAATTGAGTTCCACCATTACTCGTTCAAGAAACAAGGTTTCTCTTCCAACGTCAAGATCAACCATGGAGGGAAGAGAGGAATGAAGGGTGACTCGATCCATGGCAAGGGAAGAACCTAACAGCACCAGGACGTCTTCTTCTCTCAAGAGGATTATGTGTGGCTACATCTCCAATATTACCGATAACTTTCACTGATAGCCTCCAAATGTCACAAACTCTCCCTGAAATATTATGGGCCCTTTCTGGTGCTGGACCGCATTGGCACAGTGACCTACCGCTTGCAGCTTCCACCTGAAGCCAAGATCCATAATGTGTTTCATGTCTCCCAATTGAAGGCCTTCCAGGGAGACTCCCCATTTCTACACACACCTCTGCCACCGCTACATGAGGTTCGGGTCCTTTCTATTCCAACGCAGGTGTTGCTGGCTCACCGCATTCAAGGGGATTGGAAGATTCTAGTGTAGTGGGTTGATACTAACCCCATGGACACTACATGGGAGCCCTTTGCCACTTTCAATGCTCTCTACCCCTCTTTCGAGCTTGAGGACAAGCTCTTTCTCCAGGAGGGAGGTGATGTTATGGACTCCATAGCATCCCGAGTTATCAACAGATGTAGGAATTAAATTATGCTATTTCCCTTTTCATCTATGTTGAATTTGGTTTGGTTCAGTTTGAATGTAATTGTGTGTAAACCATGTGACCCATGGGTCTGAGATGTAATTTTGTCCCCAAACCTATTTATTGGGACAAAGAGCTGAATGAAGATTAAGCATTGAATCATTTAGTTTTAGCCAGGTCAGATTCTCCCTCAGAGGTCTAGGTCGGATTCTCCCTCAAAGGTCCAGGTCGAACCTTCTCAAGGCTCAATCCATTTCCACCATTACATGCTCCAAGAACAGGAGTTCTCTTCCAGTGTCAACAACCAATCTGGAGGGAAGAGAGGGAAGAAGGGTGACGAGATCCATGGCCTGGGAAGATCCCAACAATGTGTTAGGTTCTTCCCGAGCCATGGATCGAGTCACCCTTCTTTCCTCTCTTCCCTCCATGGATGCTCTTGACGCTGGAAGAGAATTCTTGTTTCTGGAACGTGGAATGATGGAAATCAAATAGAACGAAGGACCTTTGAAGGAAGCTCAACCTGGACCTGAGAGGGAGAATCCGACCTAGACCTCAGAGGGAGAATCTGACCAGTTTACTCTAATTTTCTCAATACTTGCTTTCTCCTTCCCTTGACATCCCCCTAAATAGGGTTGAGGATGAAATTACAAAAGTGACCCATAGGTCAAGTGGTTCATGCCACATTACATCTAAACCAACCCAAAGTAAACTAAACCACACAAAGTAAACCAAACCAAATGAAATTACATTAAAATTAAATTGACATAATTTAATTCCAATGCATGTGGATAACTCGATGCTATGGAGTCCATAACATCACCCCCCCTCCTAGAGCAAGAGCTTGTCCTCAAGCTCGAAGTAGGGGTAGAGGGTGCGGAACACGGTTAAAGGCTCCCATGTCGTGTCACTAGGATCAGCATCTGCCCATTGCACTAGATCTCCCAATCACCCTGAATGCAGCGAGCTTGTAATACCTATGCAGGAGTAGAAAGGACACATCCCTCATGTAGTGGGGGTAGAGGTGTATGTAGCAAGGGAGAATCACCTTGGAAGGCTTTCAGTTGGGAGACATGAAACACATTGTAATCCTGGCCTCTGGCGAAAGCTGCAAGCTGTAGGTAACTATACCAATGCGGTTCATAACCTGAAAGGGACCATAATACTTCAGAGAGATGTTGTGGCGTTTGGAGGCTGTCAGCGACAGCTGCCTGTAGTGTTGGAGGCGCAGCCATACATAATCTCCTGGAGAAAAGAAGACTTCCCGGTGCTTCTTGTCATAATACAATAGTATGTTGTGCCTCCTGGAGATGAGTACACACCTCAGTGAGCAAGGTGTCTCTTTCAGCTAATGCTTGGTCCAAAGTGGCAACCTTAGAGGCCTCTGGTTCATATGATAAAAGGTTGGGTGGGTCTCTACCATATACTACCTTGAATGGGGTTGTGCCGAGTGCGCTGTGGTAGGAGGTGTTGTAACAGAATTCAGACCAGGCGAGCCACTTAGCCCACCTTTTAGGTGAGTCCCCCACGAAACAGTGAAGATACATTTCAATTGTTCTTTTGACGACCTCTGTCTGACCATCAGTCTACGGATGGTAGGCTGAAGAGAATGGTAACGTTGTGTTCTGTAGCTTGAAGAGTTCTTTCCAGAATGTACTGGAAAAGATTGCATCCATGTCACTGGTAATGGAATTAGGCATCCCATGTAAGCGGACAATATTAGCCATAAAGAGTTGAGCGACCTGAGCTGTAGTGTAAGGATGTGCCAAAGGGAGGAAGTGCCCATACTTTGAGAAACGATCCACCACTACAAAGATAACGGATTTGCTTGACGAAGAGGGAAGTCCATCTATGAAGTCCATAGAAATATCTGACCGGACTTGTGACAGCAGCTGAAGTAGTAGGAGCAACACAGCTGGACTTAATGATTCAGCTTTATTCCATTGACAAATCTGACAAGCCGCCACATAATAGGCTATACTGCGCTTCATGCCCCTCCAATAAAATTCCCGACTGATCCAGAAATATATTTTTTGTTGGCCCTCATGGGTACTATCATGGAAGGAGGCTAAAATGTTGTGAATCAGTGGGGACGTATGGTGTAGAAATATTCTGTTTTTTGTAGAGGAGCAGATTGTCCTTAATCGTCCAATGGGTTGCTGCTGTCCCCTGCTGGATCTCATGACATAAAGCTATAATTTCCGGGTACTGTTGTGCCTCTTCCGATATAGAATCCAACAAGAGAGCTCTAGGCTGACTTATGGCATGTAATTACGGCTCTGGAATGTCCCGGCGAGATAAAGCATCAGCCCCTACATTCAAACTCCCAGGTTTATACTCTACAGTAAAGTCAAACCCCATAAGTTTACTTAACCAATGCCACTGCGGTGAGGTAGTGAGGCGCTGCTCAAGAAAATACTTGAGGCTGTATGTTAAGCACCTAGCCAATACTACCCAAAAGACTGGCCTGTTAGGAGCAGAAGACATAGGTACTTAACCCCAGGACCATAACAGTACACCCCGCCCTCCAGAGCCGACGACCACGGCGGCCTAATATAGCAACGGGGACCGGGTCAAGAGCCCATACTCCCTTACAGCGCCCCGCCAGTATCAGTAATTATTTCTCCCTCCTTACCCGTTAAATAGGGTAATTAACATCAACATAGGTTAGGGTGATAAAACCCAATTCTACCCCTACCTTTAAGTCCTATTACAAATCAATAAAATTCCAAATTAAAAGCAACATAAATAATAAAAGTAAAGTAGATGACTCGGTGTTATTGAGTCCATAACATCTGCCCCCGCCTTGCAGATCGAGCTTGCCCTCAAGCTCGGAAGTGGGGTAGACCTGGTGGAAGTTGTCGAGCCGCTACCATGCTGCATAGTTGTGGCCGATGGCTGGCCCGTAATGGCATGCAGGGATATGTCTAGTGGTTCTTCCTCTATCATCTCCTCTATCACCTCGATATCCTCATCTTCAAACTGATCGATCAAAAATAATCTTTTGCATTGATGCCCAGCCCGATATGGTTCATCACAGTTGTAACACAGATTCTTAGCCCGTCGTTCCGCCATCTCAGCACTTGTCAATTTTTTTATATATGGAGGTGTAGGATAACTAGATCTCGGATCCCCGGTCAAAGAAATACTCGGGTTGTTTCTCAGAGGAATACACTCCCCTTGCCCTGTGGAGTGTTTCGCTCCCCTGACCATGGAGGTCGTCTGTGCAGTGCCTTCTGTCGCAGTTCTAAAGCACGAGCTATATTCATAGCGCTGGATAAGTTAACAGGTGCATAGAGCTCTACCTCAAGTTTTAACGCCTCAGTCAGGCCTGCTGTAAACAACGCAACTTGTTGATCCACTTGTACCATGCTGCTGGCTCATGCTAATTTCTCCTGGAACAATTTTTGATATTGCTCCATGGACCCAGTTTGGCGTAACAAGACCAAATCACCCAAAGGGTTGTTGTAAGCCGAAGGACCAAACCGGAGAGACCACACTGGTTTAAATTCATTCCAATCTGCCACCTTGCTATCAACCTCAACTTGCTGATACCAAAGTTGAGCTTCCCCTAGTAAGTGGAAAACCACCACGTTGACTCGGTCATAGGCTGGGACTCGTTGATGCCCAAAACAATTTTCACACCGATACAACCATATCAAAGGGTCTTTTGACCCATTATAAGTAGGGAATTCCATTTTAGTATACCTAGGAACAGTGCCTCCCCCCTGGTAGAAGTGTCCCCCTGGAATGAGGGGTCCTTGCTATTCTGAGAAACTCGTTCGCCTAGGAAATTCATCTCTCCCTTTGTCATACTAATGGTCCCCTCCTCTCTGCTCTGGAATGAGAGGAACAGTGCCTCCCCCCTGGTTGAGGTGTACCTCGGAATGAAGGGTCGTTGCTGACCCGAGAAACTCGTGTGTCTAGTAAACTCATCTCCCCCTCAGATCTGCGACTGGTCCCCTCCTCTCTGCTCTAGAATTGGGTTCTTGCCGGTGCTCAGACCCGTCTCCATGCTATCCATCCTTCTTTTCAAGGTTTCCAAACTGAGAGTGAACTTCTCCTCCAATGCAGTAAATTGCTTGCCAGTAGTCAGACCTGTCTCCATGCTATCTATCCTTCTTTTCAAAGTTTCCATACCGAGAGTGAACTTCTCCTCCAATGCAGTATATTTTCTATCATTCTCAGCCTGGCCTTTGAGGAGTGCTACAAACATTTCATGGATGTTGTTCTCTACCGGGTTACCCTACTCTGATACCAAGTTGTTATGGTCCCTAGCCATGGATCTAGTAACTCAGCGAGATACTGATGAATCCAGCACGTTACAAGGTTTTTAAACACTCTAAGGAACCAAGAATCTCGTCTCCAACCACTATTCACCCAGGTAAGTTGTTAGGATCCTCACGAGCCATGGATCTTGTCACCCTCCTCTCTTCTCTTCCTTCCATTACCTTGCTTGACGTTGAGATGGAATGAGGGGTTGAAGGGAATTGAATTTTGGAAAGGAGAATTGGGGGAAAAACGGAAGAGAGCTTGAAGGAGCTCTTGACCTGTTTATCTAAATTACGTTAACTAAAGTGAACTCAATTGATAATTCTCATTACCCTAGCCGTCCCCTTAAATAGTGTGGAGAACGTCCAAAACCCTAAACCTCTTGGGTCAATGGTTCAAACCAATAAATGCTAAACCAACCCAAACCAAAGACAAAACCAAACCAAGAAACAATTACATGGAAATTGAAAAACACATTCATTAATTCCTATGCCTGTAGGTAACTCGTGATGCTATAGAGTCCATAACATCACCCCCTCCTGGAGAAAGAGCTTGTCCTCAAGCTCGAAGGAAGGATATAAAAGTCGAAATGCTGATAACAGCTCCCATGTGGTGTCACTGGGATCGGCATCTGCCCACTGGACTAGAACTTCCCAATCCCCTTGAATGTGGTGTGCTTGTATTACCTGAACCGGAATAGAAAGGACTCTGCCCTCCTGTAGTGGCGGCAGTGGAGTGTATAGTAGGGGCGAGTCACCCTGGAAGGGCTTCAATTGGGAGACGTGAAATACATTGTGGATCTTTGCTTCCGGTGGTAGCTGCAAGCGGTATGCCACGGGCCCAATTTGGTCCAATATCGAAAATGGACCATAATATTTTGGAGACAACTTATAGTGCTTGGCTGCAATCAGGGACAGCTGGCGGTAGTGTTGAAGCTTTAACCACACATAGTCTCCAGGGCAATAAGATGCCTCCCGGTGCTTCTTATCATAAAAGTGTTTCATAGAATGTTGGGCCTCCTGCAGATGTGTACGTACCTCAGTGAGCATAGCGTCTCGTTCAGCTAATGCTTGGTCCAAAGTGACGACTTTGGATGCCCCAGGTTCATATGGTAACAAACAAGGTGGATCTCAGCCATAAACTACCCTGAAAGGAGTAGTACCCAGTGTTGTGTGGTAAGATGTGTTATAGCAAAAATTTTCCCATGAAAGCCAATTCACCCATCTTCTAGGTGCGTCCCCCACGAAAAAAACGAAGATACATTTCAATCGTGCGATTGACAACCTCTGTTTGGCCGTCTGTTTGTGGATGATAGGCAGACAAAAATGCCAATTGGGTGCCCTGTAATTTGAATAATTCCTTCCAAAAGAGACTGGTAAAAATGGCATCCCTGTCACTGATAATGGATGAGGGAATTCCATTTAATCGAACAATGTTGTCCATAAATAATTGAGCGACCTGAGCAGCAGTATATGGATGCGCCAAAGCAAGGAAGTGCCCATATTTTGAAAACCGATCAACGACGACGAATATCACCGATTTACCTGATGAAATGGGAAGTCCAGCAATGAAGTCCATGGAAATATCAGACCAGATTTGAGATGGTAGTTGTAGAGGTTGCAGTAGGCTGGCCGGACTTAAAGATTCGGCCTTGTTTCTTTGACAAATCTGACAAGCAGCTACATAATCAGCAATTGTGCTCTTCATGCCCTTCCAGTAAAAGTCCCGATTGATTCGGAAATATTTTTTCTATCGACCCTCATGTTTGTTATCATGGATAGAGGACAGGATGGTGTGAAGAAGTGGGGATGTATTATGCAAAAGATCCTATTTTTGTAGAGAATGAGACGATCCTGAATCGTCCAATGAGGAGCAGTTGTCCCCTGTTGAATATCCTGATATAATGACATGAGATCCGGATATAGATGTACTTCCTCATGAATAGAATCTAATAGCAGTGCACATGGGTGACTGATAGCATAAATTTGTGTGGCAGAAATATCCTGACGTGATAAGGCATCAGCCCCCAAATTCGAACTACCTGGCTTATAATGAACCGTAAAATTGAAGCCAAGAAGTTTAGTTAACCAATGCTGTTGTGGGGATGTGGTGAGGCGCAGTTCAAGAAGATACTTGAGGCTGCAATGATCTGTACAAATGAGAAACGGTCGTCCCCAAAGATAAGGTCGCCAATGTTGGACAGCCTTGGCTAACCCAATCAATTCCCTCTCATATGCAGCTAACTTATGGTGGTGTTGTCCCAACTGACGGCTGAAATAAGCAATGGGGTGTCCCAATTGTTGTAACACTGCCCCTATACCTCCCCCGGAGGCATCACATTCCACCACAAATTATGCCTCAAAATCTGGTAATTGTAGGACTGGTGCTGAGGCTAATGCCTCTTTTAACAGGTTAAAGGCCTGTTCTGCTGAAGAAGACCAGTGGAAGGCATTTTTTTTAGCAGGTTGTTGAGTGGTGCTTCTATCTGGCCATCAGATTGGATAAATTTTCTATAATATCCCGCTAAGCCCAAAAATCCCTTTAATGTTGTGGTGGAGGTGGGAATCGGCCAATCTGTAACTGCCTGTATCTTGCTCTGGTCAATTTTCACGTCCACAATTGATATGACGTGGCCCAAATATGCCACCTCAGATGTACCCATAGAACATTTCGATTTATTCAAAACCAAACGATGAGAGCGTAGAATGGTAAATACCTGATGGAGGTGGTGGAGATGTTCTTCCCAATTTTTGCTGTAGACCAGAATGTCATCAAAAAAGACTAACACATAGTGGCACAGAAGTGATGAAAATACCTCATTCATGAGGGCCTGAAAGGTGGATGGTGCATTGGAGAGACCGAATGGCATGACGAGGAACTCGAAATGACCGTGATGTGTGCGGAAGGTAGTCTTCTCCACATCCGCCTGCTGAACTCGTATTTTATGATAGCCCGATTTCAAATCTAATTTGGTAAAAATTGTAGCACCATGTAACTCATCCAGCAACTCCTCCACGACTGGAATGGGGAACTTGTCCTTAACTGTGTGCAAGTTGAGTTGCCTATAGTCGACACAAAATCTCCAAGATTTATCTTTTTTACGTACAAGTAACACTGGTGAGGAGAAAGGAGATCGACTGGGCTGGATCACACCCTGAGTGAGCATATGCATGCACTGTCGTTCTATTTCATCTTTCTGGATATGCGGGTAACGATAAGGCCGCACCACTACTGGATCAGTTCCCAACTTTAAACGAATGTGGTGATCGCAATGACGCACTGGTGGTAGACCTGTAGGGTCATTAAATAAATCCGTAAATGCTGTAAGTAAAGGAGCTAACTGATTATCACTCGTGTGTTGAATATGCAAAGTGTGAAGTGCGTTAGGGACTTGTGCCACATTGCCTTGTAATGTAATCTGGCCCTGTGGTGCCGAAAATGTCATAGTCCGAGCCTAAAAGTCCCATAATATCGGTCCTAATAACTGGAGCCATTTGACCCCGAGCACCAAATCAAATCCAGCCAATGGAATGACTAGTAAATCTGCCTGAAAGGAATGCCCCTCAATGGTGAAAGGGATGTTAGCACATAACCCCACACTAGCAATTTTGGCCCCATTGGCCACTGAAACTGAGAGTTCCCTTTGTTGTTGAATTTCCAATCCCAATTGTTGTGCGGCTGGTTCACTGATAAAATTATGTGTGCTGCCCGAATCAAATAAAGCAAGTAGCATGAGATGATGTAACCTGGCCTTTACCTACATGGTATTAGAACTGCGCAGGCCATGCATGGCATGGAGGGAGAGCTCTGCTTCCTGTTCTACCTCTTTAACAATTTCATTTTCAAGAAGCTCTTCTGAATCTTCTTCCAACAGTTCAATACTGAATAAACGTTTACAGGTATGTCCAGGCAGGAATTGTTCGTCACAATTAAAACATAGGCCCTTTGCCTTTCGAGCGTCCATTTCCTGTTTAGTCAAAAATTTACGTGGCATAGAGTGTGGAGGCACATTGGTAGCCTGATCTGCTCGGTTAGGGGCAGAGGACCCAAAACGTGGACCAGATGCAGTACCCTGTATTCTGTTTTGCCAAAATGGTTTTCTTTGTAAAGACTCTTTTAGAACTCTTAGTTTGTGTTCCACAGCTCTGGCATAATTCATTGCTGAGTCCAAATTTGTCGGACCAAGTAATTCCACTTCCAATCTGACTGCCTCTGTCAATCCAGCATTAAAAATCTGAACATGTAGGTGAAGATGAACAAATTCACTAGCTTTGGCCAACCTTTCTTGGAACGTTTTTTGGTAAACTTCTAAGGTGTTGGTCTGTTTGTAGTTGATCAATTCCCCCACTGGGTTGCTGCTAGTTGGAGGTCCGAACCTCAACTGGCAAGCATGTTTAAGTGCAGCCAATCCTGAATGGAATGGACATTTTGGTAGTGATGGAACCACATGAGCGCTTCATCGAGCATGTGGTAGGCGGCCAAAGTAACCTTGTCCATTTCCACCGTTTGTTGATGATAGAAGAATTGTTCACATTTCGTGAACCACAGTAAAGGATCTTTAGAGCCATCATATGTAAGGAAAGTTGAGTTTAAAGTACTTGGGAACCATTGATGGTCCTTGTGCGTGGATATGGTGGTGGCGTGAATTGTTGGTGGGGAACTGGTTGTGGTTGAAAATTGGTTGCTGGTGGTGGCGTTGGTGCTTGAAGTGCAGCAAGTTGGCGGAGGATGGTTTGTAGAGATGATTCTAGTGTTTGTAAGGTAGTATTGATGTGAGAAATTTCAGTACCTTGAAGAGTGGATCGTTGTTGTAGTTCTGAAAGTACTTGACGTATGTCCTCTGGAGAAGAGGAATCACCGAGGGTGGACCTGTCTGATACCACGTGGTTAGGATCCTCACGAGCCATGGATCTTGTCACCCTCCTCTCTTCTCTTCCTTCCATTACCTTGCTTGACGTTGAGATGGAATGAGGGGTTGAAGGGAATTGAATTTCAGAAAGGAGAATTGGGGGAAAAACGGAAGAGAGCTTGAAGGAGCTCTTGACCTATTTATCTAAATTACGTTAACTAAAGTGAACTCAATTGATAATTCTCATTACCCTAGCTGTCCCCTTAAATAGGGTGGAGGACGTCCAAAACCCTAAAGACCTCTTGGGTCAATGGTTCAAACCAATAAATGCTAAACCAACCCAAACCAAAGACAAAACCAAACCAAGAAACAATTACATGGAAATTGAAAAACACATTCATTAATTCCTACGCTTGTTGGTAACTCGTGATGCTATAGAGTCCATAACATAAGTTAAAAATAGAATTCCTTCTGTCTAATGTATGGATTTAACCACTATTCATGCAGGTAAATTAAAACAAAATTCTAACCTGCTGTACTTAGGAAAATAGAGTCTCAAGTTACCTCTTTGAATAAATTCAGAACTCCTCCTCAGCCCAGATTCGGAACTCCTCCTCTGCCCAGAATTTGGAACTCCTCTGCCCAGAATTCGTAACTACTCCTCAGCCCAGATTCAGAACTCCTCCTCTTCCCAGAATTTGGAACTCTCTCCTTCTCTGCCTCTTTCCTCTTGAAGGACCTCCAATACAGCAGCCTCTTTCCGTTCTTCATGGCTGAGAAAAAGGTTCCACGCCTGTTAGGTTCTTCCCTTGCCATGGATCGAGTCACCCTTCTTTCCTCTCTTTCCTCCATGGTTGATCTTGATGTTGGAAGAGAAACCTTGTTTCTTGAACGAGTAATGGTGGAACTCAATTTAGAATGAAGGAGCTTTGGAGGAAGCTCAACCTTGGACCTCAAAGGGAGAATCCGACCTTGACCTCTGAGGGAGAATCAGACCTGTAAAATATAATTTTCTCAATACTTCCTCTCTTTTCCTTCACGTCCCCCTAAATAGGGTTGAGGACGAAAATACAAAGATGACCCATTAGGTCAAGTGGTTCATGCCACATTACACTGAACCAACCCAAATTAAACCAAACCAAATAAAGTAAACCAAACCGAATTGAAATTACCTGAAAAGTAAATTGACATAATTTAATTCCTATGCCTAGGGATAACTCGTGATGCAATGGAGTCCATAACATCACCCCCCCCCCCCCCCCCCTTGGAGAAAGAGCTTGTCCTCAAGCTCAAAGTATGGGTAGAGGGTGCAAAACGCCGTTAATGGATCTCATGTCGTGTCACTGGGGTCAGCATCAGCCCATTGCACTAAGATCTCCCAATCACCGTGAATACGACGAGTTTGTAATACCTGTGCCGGGGTAGAAAGTACACGTCCTTCATGGAATGGTGGCAGCGGGGTGTGCAGCATTGGCGAATCACCGTGGAAGGCCTTTAATTGTGAGACATGAAAGACGTTGTGAATTTTGGCCTTTGGCGGAAGCTACAATTTGTAGGCCACTGTCCCAATGTGGTCCAGCACCTGAAAGGGACCATAATATTTTGGAGAGAGCTTGTGACGTTTGGAGGCTGTCAATGACAGCTGCCTGTAGTGTTGGAGACGCAACCAAACATAATCTCCAGGAGAAAAGAAGACTTCCCGGTGCTTCTTGTCATAATATTATTTCATAGAATTTTGTGCCATCTGTAGATGAGTGCGCACCTTTGTGATGAATGTGTCTCTTTCAGCCAATGCTTGGTCCAAAGTTGTGACTTTAGAGGCCCCTGGTTCATAGGCTAAAAGACGGGGAGGTTCTCTACCATATACCACCTTGAATGGGGTTGTGCCGAGAGCACTGTGGTAGGAGGTGTTGTAACAGAACTCAGCCCAGGCGAGCCACTTAACCCACCTCTTAGGTGAGTCCCCCATGAAATAGCGGAGATACATTTCAATGGTTCTATTGATGACCTCTGTCTGACCATCAGTCATTGGAAGGTAGGCTGAAGAAAAGGCTAACGTTGTGCCTTGTAACTTGAAGAGTTCTTTCTAGAAGGTACTTGTAAAGATTGCATCCCTATCACAGGTAATTGAATTAGGCATCCCATGTAATCGTACAATGTTATCCATAAAAAGTTGAGCTACCTGTGTTGCAGTGTAAGGATGTGCTAGAGGAATGAAATGCCCATATTTAGAGAAACGATCCACCACTACCAGGATAACAGATTGACCTGACGAAAAGGGAAGTCCATCTATGAAGTCCATAGAAATATCAGACCAGACCTATGACGGAAGCTGAAGTGGTTGGAGCAACCCCGATGGACTTAATGTTTCAGCTTTATTCCGTTGACAAGTCTGACAAGCCGCCACATAATCAGATATATTGCGCTTCGTGCCCCTCCAATAAAATTCCCTACTGATTCAAAAATATGTTTTCTACCGGCCTTCATGTGTACTCTCAAGGAAGGAGGCCAAAATGCTGTTAATAAGAGGGGATGTGTGGTGTAGAAAAATTCTGTTTTTGTAGAGGACGAGATTGTCCTGAACCGTCCAATGTGGTGCCACTGTGCCCTGCTGGATGTCCTTGCATAAGGAGATAATATCTGGGTACTGTTGTGCCTCTTCCTGTATAGAATCCAACAAGAGAGCTCTGGGCTGACTGATGGCGTTTAATTGTAGCTCTGGAACGTCCCGGCGAGATAAGGCATCAACCCCTACATTCAAACTTCCCTGTTTATACTCGACAGAAAAGTCAAACCCCATAAGCTTACTTAAACAATGCTGTTGTGGTGAAGTAGTGAGACGCTGCTCAAGAAGTTACTTGAGGCTGCAATGATCAGTGCGAATCAAAAAACAATGTCCCCAAAGATAAGGGTGCCAATGCTGTATAGCTTTCGCAAATCCAATCAATTCCCTCTCATAAGCTGCCAACTTGTGGTGGTGTTGGCCCAGTTGACGGCTAAAATAAGCAATCGGGTGGCCCTGTTGGTGCAACACTGCCCCAATACCGCCCCCTAAAGCATCACATTCCACTACAAAGGACTCCTCAAAGTCGGGGAGCTACAAAACTGGGGCTGATGATAAGGCGTCTTTCAATTGCTGAAAGGAATGAGCTGCTGTCTCTGACCAGGTAAAAGCATTTTTCTTGAGGAGATTGTTGAGCGGAGCTGCAAGCTGGCCATAGCTACGAATAAATTTTCTATAATATCCAGCTAGGCCCAAAAATCCTCTTAAGGCTGTAATAGATGTAGGAATAGGCCAATCTATGACCGCTTGTATCTTACTCTGGTCTACCTCCACCGCTGATGCTGAAATAATGTGACCCAAATATGCCACTTCTGATGTGCCCAAAGAACATTTTGACCGATTTAAAACCAAATGATGTGAACGTATAAGAGAAAATACCTGGTGAAGGTGTTGAAGATGTTCTTCCCAACTGTTGCAATAGACCAAAATATCGTCGAAAAAGATCAATACATATTTTCGCAAGAGAGGGGAAAATACCTCATTCATGAGGGCCTGGAAGGTGGAAGGCGCATTTGATAGACCAAATGGCATTACGAGGAATTCAAAATGGCCGCAATGCGTGCGGAACGCTGTTTTCTCCACATCTGATGGATGAACTCGGATTTGATGATAGCCAGATTTCAAATCGAGTTTAGTAAATATAGTAGCTCCATGTAGCTCATCTAATAGTTCGTCCACCACTGGAATAGGAAATTTATCTTTAATTTTATGGGCATTGAGTTGTCGGTAATCCACACAGAACCTCCATGACTTATCATGCTTGCGGACTAGTAATACCGGTGAAGAAAAAGGAGACATGTTGGGCTGAATAATACCCTGTGCTAACATCTGCTGGCACTGCCTTTCAATCTCATCCTTCTGTAAGTGAGGGTAATGATACGGACGTACCACTACCGGCTCGGTCCCCGTTTTCAAACGGATACGGTGATCACAACGCCTAAGTGGTGGTAAGGCAGTAGGGTCTTGAAAGATATCCTCAAATTCTGTACGTAAGTGAGATAACTGGCATGTATTTGTGGACTGGACCTGGGCAACCTGTAGTCCGATGGTGAGTGGTGCTTGTGTGCCATGCAATATAATCTGATGTTGGTCCTCTATAAAAGACATGGTCAGAGCTTGGAAATCCCATAGTATTGGTCCCAACAATTGTAGCCATTTAATTCCTAGCACCAAATCGAATCCTAATAGTGGAATCACCAGAAAATCTGCAACAAATTTATATCCCTCAATATCAAAGTGTGTGGCTGGTGATATGCCTACACTAGTAATTTTAGCCCCATTGGCTACTGATACAGAAAGACCATTCTATTGCTGTACTACTAACCCAAGTTGTTCTGCCGCCTGCTGACTGATGAAATTATGTGTACTACCCGAGTCAACTAAAGCCAGTAACTGTAAATGATGTAATTGGGCTTTAACCTGCATTGTGCTTACACTGCGTAGACCAGTCATAGCATGAAGGGAAATCTCTGGATCTTCGTGGTCAGTTTCCACAATTTCTTCCTCTTGTGGTATTTCGTCTCCATCCTCCCACAGACATATACTGAATAATCATTTCCGGTGGTGACCAAAAACATACTGTTCATCACAATTAAAATAGAGGCCCTTGGCCTTTCTCTGCTCCATTTCCTGTCTAGTAAGTTTTTTGAAGTAAGGAGCAGGTGAAGCTGAATTAGAGATGTCTGGGCGTGGGGCTGCACTGTCTCTAAATCTATGAGGTCCATAGGAATGGTTTGGCGTAGAGGCATCGTGCCTTCCTGGCCAAGCTGGTTTTCTGACCAGTGACTCCTTTAGAACACGCTACTTGTGCTCAATTGCTCTGGCTAAATTCATAGCGTGGTCTAAATCTGTAGGAGCATGTAATTCAACTTCTAAACGTAGAGCTTCTGTCAAACCAGCAGTAAAAATATGAATATACTGTGTGTGGTTAACAAACTGGTTTGCTTGGGCTAACCTTTCCTGGAAGGTCTTTTGGTACACCTCTAGTGTTCCAGTTTGTTTGTAATTGATTAATTTGCCCAATGGATTGCTACTAGCAGAAGGACCAAATCTCATCATGCAAGACTGTCTAAAAGTTACCCAATCCTGAACCACTTGGTCATTTCGGAATTGGTGGTACCATAGAAGCGCTTCATCGAGCATGTGGTAGGCGGCCAAATACACTTTCTCATCCGCATGTGTTTTTTGTTAGTAAAAGAACTGATCACACTTGGCTAACCAAATCAAAGGGTCCTTAGACCCATCATACATAGGAAAGTCAAGTTTTAAATACCTGGGCACAGTGTTTGGTCCTTGAACGGCCGACCCCAGATGGGAATGGTGTTGACGCATTGGTGGTTGTGGGGGAGGTGGTGGGTGGAATGGATGGTGTTCGGCCGGTGGAGAGTAGGCAACTGGAGGTTGGGCTCATGTATCATGGTCCTCTTGTCACCGAAGGAGAGCATGGATGGCAGCATCCATTGATTTTATTGCCTCACGCAAATCAGAGATTGTTTGACGCACCTCTTCCAGGGCATGAGCCTAGTTATTTGTCCTTTGCCTATTATCTTCCACTAACTATCTCAAATCATCAGGGGAAGAGGAATCCCCAAGGGTGGACCTGTTTGATACCAAGATGTTAGGTTCTTCCCTTGCCATGGATCGAGTCACCCTTCTTTCCTCTCTTCCCTCCATGGTTGATCTTGACATTGGAAGAGAAACCTTGTTTCTTGAACGAGTAATGGTGGAACTCAATTTAGAATGAAGGAGCTTTGGAGGAAGCTCAACCTTGTACCTCAAAGGGAGAATCCGACCTTGACCTCTGAGGGAGAATCAAACCTGTAAAATATAATTTTCTCAATACTTCCTCTCTTTTCCTTCACGTCCCCCTAAATAGGGTTGAGGACGAAAATACAAAGATGACCCATTAGGTCAAGTGGTTCACACCACATTACACTGAACCAACCCAAATTAAACCAAACCAAATAAAGTAAACCAAACCGAATTGAAATTACATGAAAAGTAAATTGACATAATTTAATTCCTATGCCTATGGATAACTCGTGATGCTATGGAGTCCATAACAACACCACCCTTCTTCTCCACCCTTTTCTCCCTGATTTCCGTGAAGAAAACTAGTCCTTCCCTTCACCACGTAGGTTAGGGTTCAATTCTCCTTTTCTCCTCCTTTCTCAGCCCTCAAGAAACTCACGAAAACACCAAGATAGAAGTGAAGGTTCACGCAAAAATCCCTAGAAGAGGGAGCTCGAAGAGAACCTAGATTAACCTAATTTACTTTAGTTTATGCTAATTCTGAACGAGCCGCTCCCATGCTGCATAGTTGTGGCCGATGGCTGCCC
The DNA here is from genome assembly GCF_029961685.1 of Aristolochia californica. NCBI lineage: Eukaryota > Viridiplantae > Streptophyta > Magnoliopsida > Piperales > Aristolochiaceae > Aristolochia > Aristolochia californica. The sequence continues at coordinate 16,419,394 of NW_027181881.1, read as the reverse complement.
CGTAATGGCATGCAGGGATATGTCCGATGGTTCTTCCTCTATCATCTCCTCAGTCACCTCGATATCCTCATCTTCAACCTGATCGATCAAAAACAATCTTTTGTACTGATGCCCAGCCCGATATGGTTCATCACAGTTGTAACACAGATTCTTAGCCCGTTGTTCTGCCATCTCAGCACTTGTCAACTTTTTTATATATGGAGGTGTAGGATAACTAGATCTCGGATCCCCGGTCAAAGAAATACCCAGGTTGTTTCTCGAAGAAATGCGCTCCCCTTGCCCTTTGGATGGGGCGCTCCACTCCCCTGACCATGGAGGTCATCTGTGCAGTGCCTTCTGTCACAATTCTAAAGCACGAGCTATATTCATAGCGTTGGATAAGTTAACAGGTGCATAGATCTCCACCTCAAACTTTAACGCCTCAGTTAGGCCTAGTGTAAACAACGCAACTTGCTGATCCACTTGTACCATACTACTGGCTCGTGCTAATATCTCCTGGAACAATTTTTTATATTGCTCTAGGGATCCAATTTGGCGTAACAAGACCAAATCACCCAAAGGGTTGCTGTAAGCCGGAGGACCAAACCGGAGAGTGCACAGTCGTTTAAATTCATCCCAATCTGCTACCTCACTATCAACCTCAACTTGCTGGTACCAAAGTTGTGCTTCCCCTAGTAAGTGGAAAACCGCCATGTTGACTCGGTCATAGGTTGGGACTCGTTGATGGCTAAATTTTTTTTCACACCGTACAGCCATATTAAAGTGTCTTCTGACCCATTATAAGTAGGGTATTCCTTTTTAGTATACCTTGGAACAGTACCTCTCCCTGGTAGAAGTGTCCCCCCGGAATGAGGGGTCCTTGCTATTCCGAGAAACTCGTGCGCCTAGGAAATTCAACTCCCCCTCTGTTATACGAATGGTCCCCTCCTCTCTGCTCTGAAATGAGAGGAACAGTGCCTCCCCCCTGGTTGAGGTATACCCCCGGAATGAAGGGTCCTTGCTAACCCGAGAAACTCGTGTGTCTAGTAAACTCATCTCCCCCTCGGATTTGCGACTGGTCCCCTCCTCTCTACTCTGGAATTGGGTTCTTGAAAGTGCTCAGACCTGTCTCCATGCTATCCGTCCTTCCTTTCAAGGTTTCCAAACTAAGAGTGAACTTCTCCTCCAATGCAGCAAATTGCTTGCCAGTAGTCAGACTGTTATGGTCCTGGGGTTAAGTACCTATGTCTTCCGCTCCTAGCAGGTCGGTCTTTTGGATAGTATTAGCTAAGTGCTTAACATTTGGTATCAGAGCAGGCACTACGTCCCGACTTCGAGTCCCCACATGCGTAAGTGGACCGTACACCCCTCGCGGGGCACCGTAAGGGAGTATGGGCTCCTGACCCGGTCCCCGTTGCTGTGTTAAGGCCGTCGTGGTCGTCGGTTCGGGAGGGCGGGGTGTACTGTTATGGTCCTAGGGTTAAGTACATATGCCTTCCGCTCCTAATAGGCCGGTCTTTTGGGTAGTATTGGCTAGGTGCTTAACACAGACCCATCTCCAAGCTATCTATCCTTCCTTTCAAAGTTTCCATACCGAAAGTGAACTTCTCCTCCAATGCAGCATATTTTCTATCATTCTCTGCCTGGCCTTTGAGAAGTGCTACAAACATTTCATGGATGTTTTTCTCTACCGGATTACCCTGCTTTGATACCAAGTTGTTAAACACCTAGCCAATACTACCCAAAAGACCAGCCTATTAGGAGTGGGAGGCATATGTACTTAACCCTAGGACCATAACACTGCAATGATTAGTGCGAATCAAAAATGGATGTCCCCAGAGATAAGGGTGCCAATGTTGTATAGCTTTCGCTAATCCGATCAATTCCCTCTCATAAGCTGCTAACTTGTGGTGGTGCTGGCCAAATTGGCGGCTAAAATAAGCTATCGGGTGTCCCTGTTGGTGTAACACTACACCAATACCACCCCCCGAAGCATCACATTCCACAACAAAGGACTCATCAAAGTTGGTAGCTGCAAAACTGGGGTGGATGATAAGGCCTCTTTAAACTGCTGAAAGGAATGAGCTGTTGTCTCTGACCAGGTAAAGGCATTTTTCTTGAGTAGGTTGTTGATTGGAGCTACAATTTGGCCATAGCTTCGAATAAATTTTCTATAATACCCAGCTAGGCCCAAAAAACCCCTTAAGGCTGTAATGGATGTAGGAGGAAGCCAATCTGTGACGGCATGTATCTTACTCTGGTCTACTTTCACCCCAACTGCTGAATTAACGTGGCCCAAGTATGCCACTTCTGAAGTTCCCATAGAACATTTGGACTGATTTAAAACCAAATGATGTGAGCGGATAAGAGAAAATACCAGGTGAAGGTGTTGAAGATGCTCTTCCCAACTGTTGCTATACCAAAATATCGTCAAAAAATACCAATACGTATTTCCTCAAGAGAGAGGAAAATACTTCATTCATGAGGGCCTGGAAGGTGAAAGGCACATTTGAGAGACCAAATGGCATTACGAGGAACTCGAAATGGCCGTGATGTGTGTGGAATGCTGTTTTCTCCACATCTGATGGGTGAACTCAGATTTGATGATTGCCATATTTCAAATCGAGTTTGGTAAAAATAGTAGCTCCATGTAGCTCATCTAGCAACTCGTCCACCACTGGGATGGGAAATTTATCTTTAATGGTATGAGCATTGAGTTTCCTATAATCCACACAAAAGCTCCATGACTTATCATGCTTGTGGACCAGTAAGACCGGTGAGGAAAAAGGAGGCCTGCTGGGCTGAATAATATCCTGGGCTAGCATCTTTTGGCACTGCCCTTCAATCTCATCCTTCTGTAAGTGGGGCTAATGATAAGGACGCACCACTACAGGTTCAGTGCCCATTTTCAAATGAATACAATGATCACAGTACCTAATTGGCAGTAAAGTAGTAGGGTCCTGAAAGATATTCTCAAATTCTGTAAGTAATTGAGATAACTTACAGTTGGCCGTGGTCTAGACCTGAACAACCTGTAGTGCGTAGGGCACTGGTGCTTGGGTGCCATGCAATATAATCTGATGGTGGTCCCCTGTAAAGGACATGGTCAGAGCTTGAAAATCCCATAGTATTGGCCCCAACAGTTGTAGCCATTTAATTCCCAGTACCAAATCGAATCCTGAAAGTGGAATCACCAAGAAATCTGCAATAAATGCATGTCCCTCAATATCAAAGTTTGTGGTTGGAGATATGCCCACACAAGTAATTTTAGCTCCATTGGCTACAGATACAGAAAGGCCAGTGTGTTGCTGGACTACTAACCCAAGTTGTTCTACGGCCGGCTGGCTGATGAAATTATGTGTACTGCCAGAGTCAACTAAAACCAGTAACTATAGATGATGTAACTAGGCTTTAACCTGCATGGTACTAGAACTGCGTAGACCAATCATGGCATGAAGGGAAATCTCTGGACCCTCTTGGTCTGTCTCCACAATCTCCTCCTCAAGTAGTATGTCATCACCATCCTCCCATAGACATATACTGAATAATCTTTTGCACTGGTGACCAATTACATATTGTTCATCACAGTTAAAACAAAGGCCCTTGGCTTTTCTCTGATCCATTTCTTGTCTGTTGAGTTTTTTGAAGTAAGGAGCAGGTGGAGCCGAATTAAAGCTGTCTGGGCGTGGGGCTGCACTGGCTCCAGAACGTGGACGTCCATAATAAGGGGTTGGCACAGTGGCATTGTGCTTTCCTATCCAAGTTGGTTTTCTGACCAGTGACTCCTTTAGAACACGCTGCTTGTGCTCAATTGACCTGGCTAAATTCATAGCGTGGTCCAAATTTGTAGGACCATGTAATTCAACTTCCAATCTCAGAGCTTCTGTCAAACCCGCAGAAAAAATATGAACATACTGGGTGTGATTGACAAACTGGTTTGCTCAGGCTAACCTTTTTTGGAAGGTCTTTTGGAACACCTCTAGTGATCCAGTTTGCTTGTAATTGATTAATTCGCCCAAGGGATTGCTACTTGCTGGAGGACCAATTCTCATCATGCAAGACTGCCTAAAGGTTGCCCAATCCTTAACCAATTGGTCATTTTGGAATTGGTGGTACCATAGAAGCGCTTCATTGAGCATGTGGTAAGCGGCCAAATAAACTTTCTCATCCGCAAGTGTTTTTTTATGATAAAAGAACTGATCACACTTGGCTAACCAAATCAAGGGGTCCTTAAACCCATCATACATAGGAAAGTCACTTTCAAATACCTTGGAACCATATTTGGTCCCTGAACGACAGGCCCTAGAAGGGGATTGTGTTGACACATTTGTGATTTTGGGGGAGGTGGTGGGTGGAATTGATGGTGGTCAGCCAGTGGAGAGTAGGTTGTCGGTGGTTGTGCTCGTGTACCATTGTCCTCTTGTCGTCGGAGGAGAGCTTGGATGGCAGCATCCTTGGATTTTATGGCCTCACGCAAGTCAGAGGTTGTCTGATGCACCTCTTCCAGGGATTGGGCCTGAAGGTCTATCCTTTGCCGATTATCTTCAACTAATTGCCTCAAATTCTCAGGGGAAGAGGAATCCCCCAAGGGTGGACCTGTCTGATACCAAGATGTTAGGTTCTTCCCGAGCCATGGATCGAGTCACCCTTCTTTCCTCTCTTCCTTCCATGGATGCTCTTGACACTGGAAGAGAATTCTTGTTTCTGGAACGTGGAATGATGGAAATCAAATAGAACGAAGGAGCTTTGAAGGAAGCTTAACCTAGACCTCAGAGGGAGAATCCAACCTAGACCTCTGAGGGAGAATCTGACTTGTTTACTCTAATTTTCTCAATACTTGATTTCTCCTTCTCTTGACGTCCCCCTAAATAGGGTTGAGGACGGCATTACAAAAGTGACCCATAGGTCAAGTGGTTCACGCCACATTACATCTAAACCAACCCAAAGTAAACGAAACCACACAAAGTAAACCAAATCAAATGAAATTAAATTAAAATTAAATTGACATAATTTAATTCCTATGCCTGTGGATAACTCGTGATGCTATGGAGTCCATAACACAATATAACATCTAGTCAGGTTTGTCAATGTAACAAGGCCAAACACTTAAGTCCAACAGGTCTTTTGCAACTTTTGGAACTTCCTACATAGGTGTGGGCTGATATTTCTATGGACTTCATCGAAGGTCTTCCACTATCTTCTGGCAAGTCAATATTATTTGTGGTGGTGGATTGATTCTCCAAATATGCTCACTTCATACCCATGGCTCGCCCATATACAGCATCCAGAGTGGCACAAATATTTCTCGAGCATATTGTTCATTTACATGGTATTCCATAATCGATTGTCAACGCTCAAGATGTGGTTTTTACCAGCACTTTTTGGCATGAACTATTTCGTCTATGCGGCACCAAGTTCAAGTTCTCATCTTCATATCATCCTTAAAAAGACAGACAATGTATCTCTTATGTTTTGTGGGTGATCATCCTAAAACATGGGTGCAATGGCTTCCTTGGGTGGAATATGGTAGGTACCTAGCCAATACTACCCAAAAAACTGGCTTGTTAGGAGTGGAAGGCATAGGTACTTAACCAAGGACCATTACATTACACCCACCTTCACGAGCCGACGACCTCGGTGGCCACACTCTAGCGATGACCCACTCTAGTTTCTACTCGGTCGCCCCCTCTGCTGAGGAGTCTCGCCACTCAGGACTCACGACACAGGGATTCGAACTCACGATGTAGCACCTTCTCTAATACCAAATGTTAAGCACCCAGCCAATACTACCGAAAAGACCGGCCTATTGGGAGCGGACGGCATAGGTACTTACCCAGGACCATAAAATCACACCCACCTTCACAAGTTGACTTCCATGGCGGCCCACACTAGCGGACTGCCCACTCTAGTTTCTGCTAGGTTGCCCCCTCCACACAGGACTCTCACCGCTCAAGATTCTCGCCCGGATTCGAACTCGTGACATAGCGCCTGCTCTGATACCAAATGTTAAGCCCCTAGCCAAAAGACTAGCCTGTTAGGAGCGGAAGGCATAGGTACTTAACCCAGGACCATAACAAAATATTTTTACAACACTTCCTTCCACACAGCTTTACAATCTACACTCCCTTAGGCATTCTATATGGTAGAGATTCGCCTCGACTTCTATCGTATACCTGGGGCTCCACCCGCGTGGTGTTAAGCACCTAGCCAATACTATCCAAAAGACCAGCCTGTTAGGAGCGGAAGGGATAGGTACCTAACCCCAGGACCATAACAGTACACCCCATCTTCGTGAGCCGACATCCACGGCGGCTTAACACTTAGCAATAGGGTTTGGGTCAGGAGCCCATACTCTCTTACGAAACCCGCATCTAGGATTCATGATCACTCACGTCGGGCACTCACCTCGGGCATTCAAACTCGGGATGTCGGAGCCCACTCTGATACCAAATGTTAAGCACCTACCCAATACTAGTCAAAATACCGGCCTATTATGAACGAAAAGCATAGGTACTTAACCCAGGACCTTAACATCACACCCCGACCACTTGAGCCGACAACCACGGTGGCATTAACACAGCAATGCAACCGGGGCAAGGGTCCCGCCAGAGGCTTCCGGTCCACCTGCACACGCGGCTGTGGGGACTTGAAGTCAGGACGTAGCACCTGCTCTGATACCAAATGTTTAGCAACTAGCCAATACTACCCAAAAGACCGGCTTGTTAGGAGCGGAAGGCATAGGTACTTAACCCCAAGACCACATCACGTGAACTCTATAGATCACGCACTTATGGAATGGGACCAGGTCATACAGAATATTTCAGACTGCCTCCTCAAAGCATAGGTTCATATGAAAGACTTCTATGATAAGGGACACCGGGATATCGAATACAAGGAAGATGACTATGTCTAGTTATGACTCCATCCGTACTGTTAGCACTCACTGGCTGGACAACAACGCCATTAACTCTTCCCAAAATACTTTGGGCCTTTCACTATTATTCGATGTATTGGGCTAGTAGCTTATCAATTGCAACTTCCCACAATAGCTAAACTGCATGATGTGTTCCATGTTTCATTACTTAAACCCTTTAAGGGTCCACCTCCGTCGGCAATTTTGTCTCTTCCACTGGTTGACAATGGACAGGTGTTATGGACACTATAGCATCACGAGTTACCAACAGGCGTAGGAATTAATGAATGTGTTTTTTAATTTCCATGTAATTGTTTCTTGGTTTGGTTTTGTCTTTGGTTTGGGTTGGTTTAGCATTTATTGGTTTGAACCATTGACCCAAGAGGTCTTTAGGGTTTTGGATGTCCTCCACCCTATTTAAGGGGACGGCTAGGGTAATGAGAATTATGAATTGAGTTCACTTTAGTTAACGTAATTTAGATAAACAGGTCAAGAGCTCCTTCAAGCTCTCTTCCAATTTTCCCCCAATTCTCCTTTCCGAAATTCAATTCCCTTCAACCCCTCATTCCATCTCAACATCAAGCAAGGTAATGGAAGGAAGAGAAGAGAGGAGGGTGACAAGATCCATGGCTCATGAGGATCCTAACCACGTGGTATCAGACAGGTCCACCCTCGGTGATTCCTCTTCTCCAGAGGACATACGTCAACTACTTTCAGAACTACAACAACGATCCACTCTTCAAGGTACTGAAATTTCTCACATCAATACTACCTTACAAACACTGGAATCATCTCTACAAACCATCCTCCGACAACTTGCTGCACTTCAAGCACCAACGCCACCACCAACAACCAATTTTCAACCACAACCAATTCCCCACCAACAATTCATGCCACCACCAAATCCAACCTTGCGCCAACCAATGGGTTCAATGGCAACTCACGCACAAGGACCATCAACGGTTCCCAGGTACTTTAAACTCAACTTTCCTACATATGATGGCTCTAAAGATCCTTTACTGTGGTTCACGAAATGTGAACAATTCTTCTATCATCAACAAATGGTGGAAATGGACAAGGTTACTTTGGCCACCTACCACATGCTCGATGAAGCGCTCATGTGGTTCCATCACTACCGAAATGTCCATTCCATTCAGGATTGGCTGCACTTTAAACATGCTTGCCAGTTGAGGTTCGGACCTCCAGCTAGCAGAAACCCAGTGGGGGAATTGATCAACTACAAATAGACCAGCACCTTAGAAGTTTACCGAAAAACGTTCCAAGAAAGGTTGGCCAGAGCTAGTGAATTTGTTCCTCCTCACCTACATGTTCAGATTTTTAATGATGGATTGACAGAGGCAGTCAGATTGGAAGTGGAATTACTTGGTCTGACAAATTTGGACTCAGCAATGAATTATGCCAGAGCTGTGGAACACAAACTAAGAGTTCTAAAAGAGTCTTTACAAAGAAAACCATTTTGGCAAAACAGAATACAGGGTACTGCATCTGGTCCACGTTTTGAGTCCTCTGCCCCTAACCGAGCAGATCAGGCTACCAGTGTGCCTCCACACTCTATGCCATGTAAATTTTTTACTAAACAGGAAATGGACGCTCGAAAGGCAAAGGGCCTATGTTTTAATTGTGACGAACAATTCCTGCTCGGACATACCTGTAAACGTTTATTCAGTATTGAACAGTTGGAAGAAGATTCAGAAGAGCTTCTTGAAAATGAAATTGTTGAAGAGGTAGAACAGGAAGCAGAGCTCTCCCTCCATGCCATGCATGGCCTGTGTAGTTCTAATACCATGCAGGTAAAGGTCAGGTTACATCATCTCATGCTACTTGCTTTAGTTGATTCGGGCAGCACACATAATTTTATCAGTGAACCAGCCGCGCAACAATTGGGATTGGAAATTCAACAACAAAGGGGACTCTCAGTTTCAGTGGCCAATGGGGCCAAAATTGCTAGTGTGGGGTTATGTGCTAACATCCCTTTCACCATTGAGGGGCATTCCTTTCAGGCAGATTTACTAGTCATTCCATTGGCTGGATTTGATTTGGTGCTCGGGGTCAAATGGCTCTAGTTATTAGGACCGATATTATGGGACTTTCAGGCTCGCACTATGACATTACAAGGCATTGTGGCACAGGTCCCTAACGCACTTCACACTTTGCATATTCAACACACGAGTGATGATCAGTTAGCTCCTTTACTTACAGCATTTGCGGATTTATTTAATGACCCTACAGGTCTACCACCAGTGCGTCATTGCGATCACCGCATTCATTTAAAGTTGGGAACTGATCCAGTAGTGGTGCGACCTTATCGTTACCCGCATATCCAGAAAGATGAAATAAAACGATAGTGCATGCATATGCTCGCTCAGGGTGTGATCCAGCCCAGTCGATCTCCTTTCTCCACACCAGTGTTACTAGTACATAAAAAAGATAAATCTTGGAGATTCTGTGTCGACTATAGGCAACTCAACTTGCACACAGTTAAGGACAAGTTCCCCATTCCAGTCGTGGACAAGTTACTGGATGAGTTACATGGTGCTACAATTTTTACCAAATTAGATTTGAAATTAGGCTATCATCAAATATGAGTTCACCAGGCGGATGTGGAGAAGACTGCCTTCCGCACACATCACGGTCATTTCGAGTTCCTCGTCATGCCCTTCGGTCTCTCCAATGCACCATACACCTTTCAGGCCCTCATGAATGAGGTCTTTTCATCACTTCTGTGCCACTATGTGTTAGTCTTTTTTTTATGACATTCTGGTCTACAGCAAAAATTGGGAAGAACAACTCCACCACCTCCATCAGGTATTTACCATTCTACGCTCTCATCATTTGGTTTTGAATAAATCAAAATGTTCTATGGGTACATCTGAGGTGGCATATTTGGGCCACGTCATATCAGCTGTGAGCGTGAAAGTTGACCAAAGCAAGATACAGGCAGTTACAGATTGGCTGATTCCCACCTCCACCACAGCATTAAAGGGATTTTTGGGCTCAGTGGGATATTATAGAAAATTTATCCAATCTTATGGCTAGATAGCAGCACCACTCAACAACCTGCTCAAAAAAAATGCCTTCCACTGGTCTTCTTCAGCATAACAAGCCTTTAACCTGTTAAAGGAGGCCTTAGCCTCAGCGCCAGTCCTACAATTACCAGATTTTGAGGCAGAATTTGTGGTGGAATGTGATGCATCCGGGGGAGGTATAGGGGCAGTGTTACAACAATTGGGACACCCCATTGCTTATTTCAGCCGTCAGTTGGGACAACACCACCATAAGTTAGCTGCATATGAGAGGGAATTGATTGGGTTAGCCAAGGCTGTCCAACATTGGCGACCTTATCTTTGGGGACGATTGTTTCTCATTCATACAGATCATTGCAGCCTTAAGTATTTTCTTGAACAGCGCCTGACCACATCCCCATAGCAGCATTGGTTAACTAAACTCATGGGCTTTGATTTTACGGTTCATTATAAGCCAAGTAGTTTGAATTTGGGGGCTGATGCCTTATCACGTCGGGATATTTCCGCCACACAAATTTATGCTATCAGTCACCCACGTGCACTGCTATTAGATTCTATTCGTGAGGAAGTACATCAATATCCGGATCTCATGTCATTATATCAGGATATTCAATAGGGGACAACTGCTCCTCATTGGACGATTCAGGATCGTCTCATTCTCTACAAAAACAGGATCTTTTTGCATAATACATCCCCACTTCCTCACACCATCCTGTCCTCTATCCATGATAGCACACATGAGGGTCGACAGAAAACATATTTTCGAATCAGTCGGGACTTTTACTGGAAGGGCATGAAGAGCACAATTGCTGATTATGTAGCTGCTTGTCAAATTTGTCAAAGAAACAAGGCCGAATCTTTAAGTCCGGCCGGCCTACTGCAACCTCTACAACTACCATCTCAAATCTGGTCTGATATTTCCATGGACGTCATTGCTGGACTTCCCATTTCATCAGGTAAATTGGTGATATTCGTCGTCGTTGATCGGTTTTCAAAATATAGGCACTTCCTTGCTTTGGCGCATCCATATACTGCTGCTCAGGTCGCTCAATTATTTATGGACAACATTGTCCAATTACATGGAATTCCCTCATCCATTATCAGTGACAGGGATGCCATTTTTACCAGTCTCTTTTGGAAGGAATTATTCAAATTACAGGGCACCCAATTGGCATTTTCGTCTGCCTATCATCCACAAACGGACGGCCAAACAGAGGTTGTCAATCGCACAATTGAAATGTATCTTCGTTGTTTTGTGGGGGACACACCTGGAAGATGGGTGAAATGGCTTTCATGGGCAGAATTTTTCTATAACACATCTTACCACACAGCACTGGGTACTACTCCTTTCAGGGTAGTTTATGGCAGAGATCCACCTCGTTTGTTACCATATGAACCTGGGGCATCCAAAGTCGTCACTTTGGACCAAGCATTAGCTGAACGAGACGCTATGCTCACTGAGGTACGTACACATCTGTAGGAGGCCCAACACTCTATGAAATGCTTTTATGATAAGAAGCACCGGGAGGCATCTTATTGCCCTGGAGACTGTGTGGTTAAAACTTCAACACTACAGCCAGTTGTCCCTGACTGTAGCCAAGCGCCGTAAGCTGTCTCCAAAATATTATGGTCCATTTCCGATATTGGGCCTGTGGCATACCGCTTGCAGCTACCACCGGAAGCAAAGATCCACAATGTATTTCACGTCTCCCAATTGAAGCCCTTCCAGGTTGACTCGCCCCTACTGCACACTCCACTGCCGCCACTACATGAGGGCAGAGTCCTTTCTATTCCGGCTCAGGTAATACAAGTATGCCACATTCAAGGAGATTGGGAAGTTCTAGTCTAGTGGGCAGATGCCGATCCCAGTGACACCACATGGGAGCCGTTATCAGCATTTTGACTTTTATATCCTTCCTTCGAGCTTGAGGACAAGCTCTTTCTCCAGGAGGGGGGTGATGTTATGGACTCTATAACATCATGAGTTACCAACAGGTGTAGGAATTAATGAATGTGTTTTTCAATTTCCATGTAATTATTTCTTGGTTTGGTTTTGTCTTTGGTTTGGGTTGGTTTAGCATTTATTGGTTTGAACCATTGACCCAAGAGGTCTTTAGGGTTTTGGATGTCCTCCACCCTATTTAAGGGGACGGCTAGGGTAATGAGAATTATGAATTGAGTTCACTTTAGTTAACATAATTTAGATAAACAGGTCAAGAGCTCCTTCAAGCTCTCTTCCATTTTTCCCCCAATTCTCCTTTCCGAAATTCAATTCCCTTCAACCCCTCATTCCATATCAACGTCAAGCAAGGTAATGGAAGGAAGAGAAGAGAGGAGGGTGACAAGATCCATGGCTCGTTAGGATCCTAACAACAGGTCATTCTTACTCCAGCTACGGTATATAACCAATGGGATATTCTTGTACAGTGGAAGGACACTGAAAAAGAAGATGCAAGATGGGAGCAGCTAGCCAACTTCCAACAGGTCTACCCATCTTACGAGCTTGAGGACAAGCTCTTTCTCCATGGGGGGCAGATGTTGAGGGCTCAATAGCACACCGAGTCACCCAAAGGAGGATCCAATGACTCATTGATTTTATTACTTTTAAATTTCATATTTTATATTGCTTTAAGTATAATTTTCTATTAATTATGCAATGAGCAAGGACGCAAGGGCATAATTATCATTTTTAGCCTTAAAACACTTATGACGTCAAACCCTATTTAAAGGGTAGAGAAATGGGGAAAAGGCAAGTATTGATTTAGGTTAAACAGGGTTTGGAGTTCTCCTTGATGAGCTCTAGGGTTAGGAGGTCTCCTTGACGAGCTATGGGTATGGTTCTCACGGTTTGAGTTTTATTTATTCTCTCTTTGAATTCTGCTTTGCACTGAGATTATCCAAGATAAAGGGAGAGGGTCTTGAATACTATTTTCCGAGTTCAAGGAGGGGTTATAGCCTCTTCCACGCTTACAGCAGCAAGAGCGAAGAATTTCCCTTCAATCTGAGCCAGAAAAAAGAAGGCTTCATTCCCTAATCGAGCAGCATAGCTAAAAGAGGTAGCTTTAGCCTCTAATCGAGGGTTAGGAAGTCCTAATCTCTCCTACGTGGGAAACAGCAACCTTTCTAGAGGGTCCCTATGTTATGGACTCCATAGCATCTAGAGTTACTAGTAGACACAGGGGTTAAATTATGTAATTTCCAGGTTTATGCAAATAGCAGGGTTAGATGTAATTTCCTTTAATTATATGGGCCATTGCTTGGCCTTTGCTTGTGTGCGTCAACCCTTATCTTCTCTTATATGGATGACAGATTCTTGAATGAGATTAAACAATTGATCAATAGTTTAGCAAGTGATTGAATTCTCTCTCCCAACAAGGTCCAAGGTACAAGCTTCCTTCAAAATCTTGATTTCTATCAATCATAGGTCGTTTGAAAAACACAAAGCTCCACATTAGAACGGATTACAATCTGGACTCAAGAGGAGATTGTCGGGTGACTCGATCCATTGCAAGGGAGAGCTTAATGACATGGTATCAGATAGGACCACCATCGGCGATTCATCTTCTCCTAATGATTTGTACAATCTTATAGATGAAGTTTGAATAGAATCTCATAATAACATCGCCACAGTTCGAACAGATTTAATGGACTTTCTGGAGACTTTTCATCAATTCACTCTTCATATGGGGGAGTTCATGGCGTGGGATACTGCACTTCTGAGCAGTTCAAATTGGCATTCCGACCACCATCCCCCACCCCCTCCACCACCAATGCCTCCTTTGCATCCAGCACATCCTATTCCGGGGGGGGGACTCATGCCAACTGCCACTCCACCGTGCCCAGGTATACCAAACTCGACTTCCCCACTTATGATGGGTCCTCTGACCCTCTGATATGGTTGCATCGGTGTGACCAATTTTTCTGGAATCAAAGAACCCAACCCGAGGACAGGGTTCCTTTAGCTACCTTCCACATGCTCAACGAAGCGCAGTTGTGGTACCATCAATTTCACTCGGAACATCATATCTATGGTTGGGATATTTTTAAAGATTATTGCCTATTGAGGTTTGGTCCACCAGCCCGCAATAACTCTCTAGGCGATTTGGTCAACCTAAAACAAACTGGTTCCATTGAGGTTTTTCAGAAACAATTTCAGGAACGGCTGGCACGAGCCAGTCGGTATGTGTGTCCTACTCAGTATGTTCATTTATTTACTTCTGGACTAGTGGAAGCACTTCGCCTGGAAGTGGAATTACATGACCCACTGTACTTAGCACATGCTAAAAATCTGATCGTACCCTAGACGCCAATCAGAGGGTCATGAAAGAATCACTTGGGCGGAGGCCACCATGGTAGGGCAGAGTGGCCACTGGGGCACCACACACAACTACCTCACCTATGCGCAATGGCCAAAACACCTCTCAACCATCTAAGGCCAACAAGTTAACACCACCGACAAAATATATTCACTGCCTTTCCCATCCAGAGCTAGAACAAAGGAGGGCCAAAGGACTCTGTTACAATTGCGATGAACAATACCTGTCGAGGCACATATGCAAACGTCTTTTTTGGTTAGAGGTGGATGAGTCAGAGGATAACCCACTACTTGTGGAAGAGGAAGAGCCTGATGTGGAAGAACCAGCAATTTCCATCCACGCTACGATAAGGTTGCACAATACTAACACAATGCAAGTTCGTGCTAGCCTACAAAACCTTGTGTTGCTCACATTAGTTGATTCAGGCAGCACCCACAATTTTATCAGCCAACCAGTAGCACAACAGCTTGGCTTGCTAGTTCAGCATAACACTAGCATTTCGGTCTCAGTAGCCAATGGGTAAAAGATTTCTAGTCCTAGGGTTTGTTCAGCGGTACCTTTTATTATTGAAGGCAATACAATTGAGGCAGATTTCTTGGTCATTCCACTGGCAGGGTTTGACTTGGTTTTGGGAATTAAATGGCTACAGCAGTTGGGTCCAATCTTATGGGATTTCAAGTCCCTCACTATGACCTTTACTTTGGCCCAGCATCCCATTTCTCTTCATAGGACTCATTCACCATCCACTTGCACTCTTCAGAACTCCACTTTCTGGATTCAGACCGCTGTAATTTGAACTCTGACATTACCAAATTTGCTGAAATATTTCAGGAGCCAGCAGTCCTCCCGTCAATCTGAGCTTGTGACCATCGAATTCGTTTAAAATTGGGAACGGAGCCAGTAGTGGTTCAGCCATAAAGATATCCCCATTTACAGCCCAGCCGGTCAAACCATGTTAGCACAAGGCATTATTCAGCCCAACCGGTCTCCATTTTCTTCACCAGTGTTATTAGTTAAAAAACAAGACAACACTTGGCGGTTTTGTGTAGACTACAGAGAGCTGAATGCACAGACGGTCAAGGATAAATTTCCAATACCAATGGTGGACGAATTACATGGCGCAAAATTCTTTACTAAACAGGATTTGAGATATGGGTACCACCAGATTCGGGTACAACCTACAAATGTGGAGAAGACTGCCTTCCGCACCCATCATGGCCACTTTGAGTTTCTACTCATGCCATTTGGGCTCTTCAACGCCCCCTCCACCTTCCAGGCACTTATGAACGAGGTATTTTTCCCTCTCTGACGGATGTATGTTCTCATTTTCTTTGATGATATTTTGATCTACAACAAGCACTGGGACAACCATATTTAGCATTTGCGCCATGTGTTTAACATGCTGCGTGCACATCATTTATTTCTCAAGCAATCCAAGTGCTCCTTGGGAACCTCTGAGGTCGCTTATTTGGAACACGTCATCTCAACCTCAGGCATTCAGGCAAACAGTAGCAAAATCTAGGCCGTTGTTGACTGGCCCACTCCACATTCAGTTACTGCCTTACAAGGATTTTTGGGACTATCGGGGTATTATCTCAAGTTCATTCACGATTACGGCCAGATAGCGGCTCCTCTCACGAGTTTACTTAAGCGGAATGCCTTCACCTCGTCTAACGCTACTCCCTCCTCCTTTGTTCAGTTGAAGCACGCATTAGCCACAACTCTGGTGCTCCAACTTCCAAATTTTGAAGAACTGTTTATTATAGAATGTGATGCTTCTGGGGTGGCATTGGCGCGGTCTTACAACAACAGGGCCATCCCATTGTATATTTCAGCAGGCACCTAGCACAACACCACCACAAATTGGCAGCATATGAATGTAAACTTATCAGCTTAGCCAAAGCCATTCAGCATTGGCGGCCCTATTTGCACTAACCACTGCAGGTTGAAGTACCTATTCGAGCAATGCATCACCATTTCCCCTCAACAACATTGGCTTAGTAAATTGATGGGCATCGATTTTATGGTGGAATATAAACCGGGACAACTCAACAAGGGGGGCCGATGCCTTATCACGCAGGGAGGTGTCTGAGCCATAGCTCCATGCCATTAGTCAACCACGGTTCCTATTGCTGGATTCCCTTCGGGAAGAAATTCAACAAACTCTTGAACTCTTAGCCTTGTTTAACAGCATTGAGTAGCGGACAATGGACAGCAACTGGGGCATCCAAGACCGCCTCACACTATACAAGACTCAGCTTTATCTCCATCCGACGTTAGCATTAATCACCACCATCATATCGACATATCACTACAGCACTAATGAAGGCCAGCAAAAGACATATTTCAGGCTTAGTCGTCACTTCTATTGGAATGGAATGAAACGCATGGTGACTAACTATGTGTATCCATGCCAGGTCTGCCAATGTAACAAAACGGAATCATTAAGTCTAGCAGGCTGGCTTCAACCTCTCTAGGTCCCTTCTCAGGTATGGTCGGATGTCTCCATGGATTTCATTGATGGCCTACCGAAGTCCTCCGATAAATCTATTATATTGGTAGTGGTGGATCGTGTTAAGCACCTAGCCAATACTACCCAAAAGAGCGGCATGTTAGGAGCAGAAGGCATAGGTACTTAACCCAGGACCACAACATCACGCCCCGCCCGCCCAAGTCGACGTCCATGGAGGCATTAACACGGCAATGTGACCGGGTCAAGGGTCACTTCATTCCTCTGTCGCATCCATATACAGTGACCCATGTAGGTCAGATTTTCATGGACCAGATTGTCAAACTTCATGGCTTACCAGAGTCCATCACTAGTGACAGAGATGTCGTGCTCACTAGTACCTTTTGGAAGGAGCTTTTCAAGTTACATGTTACCAAATTGGCTTTCTCTTTGTTGAATTTATGGAAAAGTGAAATACTTCATTGACATCAATAACTTTTTGTAATCAGAGTACATGAACCTCTATTTATAATAAAGGAAGGTAGTAGAGTCCAATTACAATAAAACTACCCTTGTCCCAATTACACCCAGACTCTAACTCTTAAAGATAAGTCCTAACATAATTAAATAATTCAACATTGATAAAAGACAAACATAACTCAAACTAAAACTCTTCTTGGTCGTGACCATAAGATAAGATACTTTTGTGAGTCCTTCTTGATCTTCCAACTGATGTGATAAGGATGCCAACTCATGGTAATCATTGTGGGTCCTACTTCTTATGGGCTTGGGCCCATCTTTTAGGCCTTACTTGGTCTATGGCCCATCTTATAATAATCTTAGATATGTGGGCCTTCCTTGGTCGTGTGGGCTTGAGCTTATCTTCCAACACTCCCCCTCAAGCTGAGGGAGAGAGAACAACATGAACTCCCAACATGCTGCAAATGATGTATAAAATATTTTTGTATAAAATGGCACATCTTCCAATATGTCTTCATCTTCCAACATTCCCCCTCACGCTGTTGTATCCTTCCATGAGGCCTTGCGGCATTATAAGTGAGAGTAAAATTCACTCCTATCCGGTAAGCCATTGCTTCATACTCCAGTCTTAATGCTAGATGTAGGGGCACACTCCACTGCTATCGGTAGTGTGTCTCTCGACATTGCTCTGAAGTGTCCACCACCGTGTCCATCAACTGAATATAACATGACCATCTTCCAACACATATAACACGAACCAAATAGTAAACTTTGTCAAAGAACCCATGAAATAATCCGATATAAAAAATTTTTCTTTAATGCACAAGTTTCATCTTTTGTGGTCCTCCTTTATTGAATATTTTGGTCGCATAAACTTATCCACAACATAAGGAATAAAATACCTCTTTCTTGTTCTTCTGCTACTTCTCCCCCTCAAGCTGGAAGGTAATGGTAATGATCCCAGCTTGAACCAAATATCATAGATGTAGAAATAAACCCAAATAACAGAAATTTATAAATAAGCCCTCAAACCAGGGAGAAGTGAGATATTTTCCTGATCAACTCAAAAAGTGATGCAAAACAATTGGCATAAATTCGGATTTTTCAATACAACAGAATACTAGCATGACCTTTGATTCTTCCAATTCGAATATATCTTTCAATATAGATCAGATTGACATAAAATTTTTTCCTTCTGAAAGTAGACTTAAATAAATTTCATCCCAGTATAACATCTCTTCATAAAATATAATTATCTTAAGATAAATAATCTGATAGGTTTCGGTCTTTGTCATCTGGACAAACTAAGTTCTGTTTCTCCTGTTTTTCCAGAACGACCATTGATTCTTCCAAGATCAATATCTCCTTATAAAAAATCATACTGAGAATTGGTTAAATAGGTAAGAAAATAGACTTACATATCTTTCTATTTTTATATAATTATCCATATAAAGTATCTTTTTTGATAGCTAAAATAAGTTAGAAGTTGAGGCTTTCTGCTGCCGCTCTAACCTCTTTATCAATCTGACCTTTACTGCTTCAAATATCGATTTATATTTGTACATAACTTAGATAAAAAAAATTGGTTGAATAGGTAAAATAATAGACTTACATATATTTAGTTTGATATGTATTTCTCCATATAAAGTCTAGTTCTTGATAGCAAAAAATACCTTGGAATCTGAAGATTGCTGCTGCTGCTCGAACCTTTTCGCAATCTGACCTTCACTCATTAAAATATAGATATCTCTCTATATATAACTCCGATTGGAACAAATAATTCTTCTTTGGAAAGTATACTAAAATATATTTCCGTCAATATATAATTTTCAATATGAAAAACTACGTATAGAGGTGAAAATTTTAACTAAAACTACAGGTGTAGGGACTGAAAAACAAATAACTACAAACCTAGTCCTAGGGTTTAGGGTTTAGAGAAAAGGATCACATTACCTCCGTGAGTTGACCAAGTCAACTCACAGAACCTGCTCTCATACCATGTTGAATTTATGGAAAAGTGAAATACTTGATTGACACCAATAATTTTTTGTAATCAAGAGTACATGAACCTCTATTTATAATAGAGGAAGGTAGTAGAGTCCAATTACAACAAAACTACCATTGTCCCAATTACACCCAAACTCTAACTCTTAAAGATAAGTCCTAACACAATTAAATAACTCAATATTGATAAAAGACAAACATAACTTAAAATAAAACTCTTCTTGGTCGTGACCATAAGATAAGATACTTTTGTGAGTCCTTCTTGATCTTCCAACTGATGTAATAAGGATGTCAGCTCTTGGTAATCATTGTGGATCCTGCTTCTTATGAGCTTGGGCCCATCTTGTAGGCCTTCCTTGGTCATGTGGCCCATCTTATAATAATCTTACTAGGCATAGGAATTAAATTATGTCAATTTACTTTTCATGTAATTTCAATTCGGTTTGGTTTACTTTATTTGGTTTGGTTTAATTTGGGTTGGTTCAGTGTAATGTGGTGTGAACCACTTGACCTAATGGGTCATCTTTGTATTTTCATCCTCAACCCTATTTAGGGGGACGTGAAGGAAAAGAGAGGCAAGTATTGAGAAAATTATATTTTACAGGTCTGATTCTCCCTCAGAGGTCAAGGTCGGATTCTCCCTTTGAGGTCCAAGGTTGAGCTTCCTCCAAAGCTCCTTCATTCTAAATTACAGAACTCTTCAAGTTACAAGGCACAACGTTAGCCTTTTCTTCAGCCTACCATCCACAGACTGATGGTCAGACAGAGGTCGTCAACAGAACCATTGAAATGTATCTCCGTTGTTTCATGGGGGACTCACCTAAGAGGTGGGTTAAGTGGCTCGCCTGGGCTGAGTTCTGTTACAACACCTCCTACCACATTGCTCTCAGCACAACCCCATTCAAGGTGGTATATGGTAGAGAACCTCCCCGTCTTTTAGCCTATGAACCAGGGGCCTCTAAAGTCACAACTTTGGACCAAGCATTGGCTGAAAGAGACACATTCATCACAGAGGTGCGCACTCATCTATAGAAGGCACAAAATTCTATGAAACAATATTATGACAAGAAGCACCGGGAAGTCTTCTTTTCTCCTGAAGATTATGTTTGGTTGCATCTCCAACACTACAGGCAGCTGTCGTTGACAGCCTCCAAACGTCACAAGCTCTCTCCAAAATATTATGGTCCCTTTCAGGTGCTGGACCGCATTGGGACAGTGGCCTACAGATTGCAGCTTCCGCCAGAGGCCAGAATTCACAACGTCTTTCATGTCTCACAATTAAAGGCCTTCCACGGTGATTCGCCCATGCTGCACACCCCGCTGCCACCACTCCATGAGGGACGTGTATTTTCTACCCCGGCACAGGTATTACAAACTCGACATATTCACGATGAGTGGAAGATCTTAGTGCAAAGGGGTGATGCTGACCCCAGTGACACGACTTGGGAGCCATTAGCGGTGTTTCGCACCCTCTACCCATACTTTGAGCTTGAGGACAAGCTCTTTCTCCAGGGGGGGGGTGTCATGTTATGGACTCCATAGCATCACGAGTTATCCATAGGCATAGGAATTAAATTATGTCAATTTACTTTTCATTTAATTTCAATTCGGTTTGGTTTACTTTATTTGGTTTGGTTTAATTTGGGTTGGTTCAGTGTAATGTGGCGTGAACCACTTGACCTAATGGGTCATCTTTGTATTTTCGTCCTCAACCCTATTTAGGGGGACATGAAGGAAAAGAGAGGCAAGTATTGAGAAAATTATATTTTACAGGTCTGATTCTCCCTCAGAGGTCAAGGTCGGATTCTCCCTTTGAGGTCCAAGGTTGAGCTTCCTCCAAAGCTCCTTCATTCTAAATTGAGTTCCACCATTACTCGTTCAAGAAACAAGGTTTCTCTTCCAACGTCAAGATCAACCATGGAGGGAAGAGAGGAAAGAAGGGTGACTCGATCCATGGCAAGGGAAGAACCTAACAGAGAGTTTGGATTAAGGAAGAAGAGGGTTGCGTCAAAAAGAAAAATGAGGGTTGGACGAATTTGTGGAAAGAGAGGAGAGTGCTTCAATGCCCTACCTCTTAGCCAATGCCTTTTTTTATAGTTTTACAATACCCTTAGGGCTACAACTTGATAAAACAAAAGACATAAAAGGAACACATATTTACACTTCTATGCCATCTTTATGGAAAGTACCATATTTTACACATATGCCACTCCTTTGACGTGTGGGCTTTTTGTCTTGAGCTCGTGGGCTTGAGCCCATCTTCCAACACTCCCCCTCAAGCTGGAGGAGAAAAGACATCATAAATACCCAGCTTGCCACATATAAACGATAGGATTTTAGATGTAACGGGTTTAGTGAGAATATTAGTTACTTGCTCTTGAGATGACACATCTTTGAGAGAGATTATTCCTGCTTGAAACTTCTCCCGTATAAAATGACAATCCACCTCAATATGTTTAGTTCTTTCATGAAAAACTGGATTTGAAGGGATATGAATAGATGCTTGATTATCACAATGCAAATTCATGGACCCCTTTTTATAAAAACCTAGTTCGGTAAGAAGGGTCCTAATCCATAAAAGTTCACTAATGGTGTGGGCCATAGCTCTGTATTTTGCTTCGGCGCTAGATCTTGCCACCACATTTTGCTTCTTACCTTTCCATGTAACCAAATTTCCCACAACCAGAGTACAATATCCTGATGTAGATTTTCTATCATCAGGAGATCCAGCCCAATCTGCATCAGAGAAGCCTTCTATATTGAAGTGCCCATGTTTTTTATACAGAAATCCTCTTCTTGGAGCTCCTTTTAGATAACGTAATATTCTCTCTAAAGCCTGCCAGTGGGTAATTTGTGGTTTGTGCGTGAATTGACTCACCACACTTATAGCATATGATATGTCTGACCTAGTTACCTTGAGATAAATCAGTTTTCCCACGAGTCTTTGATATTTGCCAATATCAATATCTTCTTCATTTGTGGCACATAATTTTACATTTGTATCCATAGGTGTGTCAACTGGTCTACAACCCTTCATTCCTGTTTCTTCAAGGAGATCCAAGACATATTTCCTTTGAGACAATATTATCCCATGTTTGGATTGAAGAACTTCTATACCCAAAAAATATTTAAGCATACCAAGGTCTTTAGTCTTGAATTCTTGACATATCATCTGTTTCACCTCTTGTATGCTCAAAGCATCATCACCGGTTAAGATAATTGTTACGGTCCCGAATCTGACACATGGATTCTTTGGGAGGATCTACAATCTGCCATGGGTTACGGGTCTTCCAGGCATTACCATAGGGTTAGTAGGAAGACATGGGGAACTCAAACGAAAGATCAAGCCAAAGGGAAGCTTGAAAACCCTAGAGCTCATTGAGGAGAACTCTAAGCCTCTTTACGCTAAATTTAACCTAATTCTTAATACTTCAATGCTTCTCCATTTCTCATTACTCTTACCCCTTAAATAGGGTTCACCCTGTTAGGGTTTCCAATAAAATATTCTAAAAATACCCTTATAAATACAATATTCCAAAAATACTCCTATAAATAAAATATTCCAAAAATACCCCTATAAATAAAATATTCCAAAAATACCCCTATAAATAAAATATTCCAAAAATACCCCTATGACCTAAAACTGAAATAAAATAAAGTAAATTAAAGAAAACACTAAAATAATAATGTTATTGTGTGCATAACATTACACCCCCCTTGGAAGACGAGCTTGTCCTCAAGCTCGGAAGTAGTGTCTGTATGTCGACTCTCCACCGGTGCCGTAGTAGCATCCGTGATAGCTATGATGTCCCCTCCGTTCACCCACTTTTTTTTTTTTTTTTTGGGCCGGTCCGAGTTAACCTGGGTTGACTCAGTTTCGAAACCCGGTTCGGGGAGAGAGTCAACGGACCGAGCCGATTAAATTTTCCTAAGTTAGGAAAATTTAATCGGGAGTCGTCTTCTTCCTTCGACACTCCCGAACTGCGGCTGGTGGATCCTTTCCTCACGGCACCGACGAAGTCCGGCGACGAACGTCGCCTTCCTCTCTCCCGGCACCGACGGAATCGCCTGATTTTCTGGTGATGAAGAGCAGCCCGTTGGGGCTTCGCTTCACCGATGGGAGAGTTGCCAAGACAGAGGGCTCTCGGAATATCACCGACGGTTCTGCTGGAATGTCGCCGACGGGGTCTTCTGCTGAATTGTCGCCGACGGTCTTCTGCGAAAATGTCATCGACGATCTTCTGCTGGAATGTCGACGGTTCTGTTGTTGGAATGTCGCCGAACAGGACGGAATTGTCGCCGACGGAGTCTCGTTCTGCTCCTGCGGTGACTAGTAGCCCTTGGAGGCTTCGCCGATTGGAATTTTGCCGAGACAGATTCTCAAAAATATTGCCCGGTGGGAATGGCCGGGAAATTTTTCCCCTCCCGTGCAGAACGGAAATTTTCCCCCTCCCGTGCATAACGGAATATGGCTGCGTGCGTAACATTGGCTTGTTGCCGTGAGCAGGGGAGGACTGATTTCTGTTGCTTTTCTGCGTCCGCCTCTCGAGACGAAATTTATGATTTTTTCGGCCATGGGCCATTCTGCCTGTCCGGGATAGAAATTTGAGGTCGTATGACCTATTTTGCTACAACAACGAGTTTCTCCCTTCCATAATGTTCAATGGAAACATCTAACCGTGCTCGTATTTCCTCCAATTCCTTACCCATAGCAATCCATCTTTCTTGGGATATAGAATAACCCATTGTGTTCCCGCTTTGATACCAGTTGTTACGGCTGACACATGGATTCTTTGGGAGGATTTGCAATCTGCCACGGGTTACGGGTCTTCCAGGCATTACCGTAGGGGTAGTAGGAAGACATGGGGAACGAAAATGAAAGATCAAGCCAAAGGGAAGCTTGAAAACCCTAGAGCTCGTTGAGGAGAACTCTAAGCCTCTTTACGCTAAATTTAACCTAATTCTTAATACTTCAATGCTTCTCCATTTCTCATTACTCTTCCCCTTAAATAGGGTTCATCCTGTTAGGGTTTACAATAAAATATTCTAAAAATATCCCTATAAACACAATATTCCAAAAATACCCTTATAAATAAAATATTCCAAAAATACCCCTATGACCTAAAACTGAAATAAAATAAAGTAAATTAAAGAAAATACTAAAATAATAATTTTATTGCGTGCATAACAATAATATCATCCACGTATACGGCCAATAATATTTTCCCTTTGACCGTATCTTTATAATATACGGAATGATCAACTAAGAACCGATGAAAACCAAACCGTAGGAGTGTTTGACTAAATTTATCAAACCAAGCCCGAGGGGACTGCTTAAGCCCATATAAAGACTTTTTTAACCGGCATACTGACTCCCCCTCAACCACATAACCAGGTGGTTGAACCATATAAATTTTCTCACTGATATCACCATTTAAAAAAGCATTTTTAACATCCAACTGATAGACGGGACATGAGGAGTTAGCAGCAATAGATAAGATGATGCGTACCGAATTCAATTTTGCAATAGGAGAGAAGGTCTCCTCATAATCTATCCCATAGCACTGCGTATAGCCCTTAGCAACCAGTCAAGCTTTAAGACGAGCAACTGATCCATCCGGATTATGTTTCACCAAAAAAACCCATCGACAACCAACCGGTCTTTTACCTTTCGGGAGTGATGTTAAGTACCAGGTTTGGTTTTCATATAAGGCGTGCACTTCTTCATCCATAGCCGCCTTCCATCCTGGATGTCTCAGGGCCTCCTGATACGACTGTGGAACGAAAATAGAAGAAAGGGACACAAGAAACTGAAAACACTCAGAAGACAAGCGATGGTGAGACATAAAATTTGAGATAGGATACGAAGTAGTACAGGAGCGACGTTCTTTTCTTAAAGCAATAGGCCGAGTATCAATTTCAGGCCCATACATAGGAGGAGAAGGACTTACCTCAGGTGGATCTAACAACTCCATAGGTGAGGTGCGGCCAGTGCATCAGGGGATGGATCCACTTCAAGATCGAACGGCACAAGCGGACAAGGAGTAGTAGAAGGACAATTCCATCCTGGAGGAGCATCATGGGAGGATTAGAAGGGAGTGTCCTCAAAGAAAGTCACATCCCTAGAGATAAACATCCTCTGAAGGGTAGGATTATAATAGACATAACCTTTCTGGGTGCGAGAGTATTCCAAAAAAATGCACTTCATAGACTGAGGATCAAGTTTATTTTTATGTGGAGATGTAACATAAACAAAACACGTACATCCAAACACTTTCAAAGGAAGAGAAAAAGGATCTTCACAATTAAATAACACAGAGTAAGGAGTTTTATGATGAAGGACTGATGAAGGTAACCTATTAATGAGAAAGCATGTTGTAAGTATAACATGAGGCCAATAGAAATAGGGTACCTTCATGGAGTATAGGAGGCCCCGAGCAACTTCAAGAAGATGACGATTCTTCCTTTCAGCATCACCATTTTGTTGAGGAGTATAGGCACATAGATGTTTGATGAATAAGCCCATTACTCTCACAAAATGATTTGAAGTCATGAGACATGTATTCCTTAGCATTATTAGATCTAAGGGTTTGAATTTTCTTCCCAAATTGTGTCAAGACCAAAGCATGAAAATTTTTAAACAAAGGAAGAATTTTGGAATGCTCTTTAAATAGAAATAACCAAGTCACTCGAGTAAAATCATCAACAAAAATGATAAAATATTTAACTTGGGAAATATTTGAGACACATAAAGGGCCCCATATATCAGAATGTATTAGCTCAAACGGAGTAGTACTTGTAGTTGTAAGACGAGGAGAATATGTACTCCTGACATGTTTACTTAATTGACAAACCTCACAACTGATATTAGAAAGTCCTTTTAAAGATGGAACCAAAGAACGAAGTGAAGGGGTTGATGGATGACCAAGTCGGTTGTGCCAAAGTTGGGCCTCAGATGTAGTGGACGATAATGCAGCTAATGGTGGAAGAGTGAAGTAGTACAAACCCCCCTTTTCATGGCCGCCACCAATCACCCGCTTCGTAGTGAGATCCTGAAAGACACAAGAAGACGGTGAGAAGGTGATAGAGCAATTTAATTGTTTGGTCAATTGGCTAACCGAGAGAAAATTTAAAGGAAATTGAGGAACAAACAAAACATCTTGAAGGGGAATAGATGAAGTAAGAGAGGAGGAACCTTTGCCAAGGACCTTGGTTTGGGTACCATCAGCAATAGTAACGAATTTATGAGGATAACAAGGAGATAAGGACTGCAATAAGTGTTTGTTACCTGATAGATGTTCAGAGGCCCCGGAGTCGATGATCCAAGAGGAAGAGGAAGAAGAGGAAAAAAGTATCTTCAGCTCATGGGAGACTTCAACGTAAGAAAAAATTCAATTGTTGAAGTTAAAAAGAAATGGAACTACAAAGGGTAAATGGCTATTGGCATTTCCTCAAACATGTAATGGGCATACAACAACACAACACAAACCCATGAGCAACCTAAAGTAGGAGAAGATACAGCAACATGTACTGGAATTTTACCTCAAATGAGATGGATCCAAATTACATAAAGGTAATTGAATTTCACCTATCAATCTTAATAAGATGCAAACAGCAAATGATCTTGATCACTCTTGTAATTGATTTACAAGGAGTCAAGATTATAACATCAATTTAGTCATAGAAATAAATCTTTACAACATATAAAGATTTATCTTGACTTGATGTGACTCAAAATTCAAGAAGTAAAGAAAAATAATAAAAAGGAGTATGTAAATAAGAAAATGAAAAAAAAACGTAAATAAGAAGATGATGAACTTATCTCTTTATGACTGAACTCCTTTTACAACTTCTTGAACAGATTTCATAATAACTCCATGAAAAGATCCTAAACTCCTTGCTCTGATACCATGTAGAATTTAGGATCTCATGAAAGGAACTTTAGATCAACAAGAAATAAGAAGAAGACGAAGAGAGAAGGGGAAGAGAAGAAGAAGAACGTGGAAGAAGAGAGTTTGGATTAAAGGAGAAAAGGGTTGCGTCAAATAGAAAAATGAGGGTTGGACGAATTTGTGGAAAGAGAGGAGAGTGCTTCAATGCCCTACCTCTTAGCCAATGCCTTTATTTATAGTTTTACAATACCCTTAGGGCTACAACTTGATAAAACAAAAGACATAAAAGGAACACATATTTACACTTCTATGCCATCTTTATGGAAAGGACCATATTTTACACATATGCCACTCCTTTGACGTGTGGGCTTCTTGTCTTGAGCTCGTGGGCTTGAGCCCATCTTCCAACACATTGCCCCACTACTGATCATTGGGATGTTGTCAAGCATTTGTTATGATATCTCGTGGGACTCTGGATCATGGTATCGTCTTACATAGACAATCTACTTTGTCCCTTCATGCATTCTCTGATGCTGATTGGGCAGGTAACAAAGATGGTTTTACTTCAACTGGTGCCTATATTGTTTACCTCGGTCCCAATCCTATCTCTTGGAGTTCTAAGAAACAACGAATTGTGGCTCGATCCTCTACCGAGGTGGAATATCGATCTGTTGCAACCGCTGCCACTGAGATTTGTTGGATTTGCTCTTTTCTCACTAACCTTGGTGTTTTTCTTCCACAACAACCTGTCCTTTATTGTGACAACATCGGTGCTATCAATTTATGCTCCAATCCAGTTTTTCACTCGCGAATGAAACATGTACCTTTGGATTATCACTTCATTCGAGAACACGTTCAGAGTGGTGCTCTTCGGGTGACTCATGTATCATTTGCTGATCAATTAGCTAATGCACTTACTAAACCACTTCCCCGACAACGCTTTCTCCTCTTGAAGACCAAGATTGGAATCTCCTCTCGGAACTTCATCTTCCGTGGCCATGATAGAGATCAAGATGATCAGGTTAAGAGAAGTTGAGATTGTCTCAACTTCTACCTCTACAGTTATGTACATGTGTAACTCTACATTCATGTAAATCCTTTTATCATTTTGTAACTATAAATACATGTATCACTAAAAGTAATACATTGGGAAATTAGTCTTTTATCTTGTACTATAATTTTGACATCGAAAATTGCTGATATGATTTATCTATAGAAGATCTTCAGTTCGTATTACCATGGTGAATATATATTTTTTCCAAGTTTCCCGAGCGCCAGGACTGAGTTGCCATTTCTGGACTATTTCCGTCGAGAGTCCTTCAGCGCTGAGAGGAAGAAGGAAGTACTATTGCAGTAAAAAAATTCCTTTTACTATTGTCTATCTTCGGAAATATTTTTTCAGAAAACTAATATTCTTTGGACAGAAAGTTTCTTCCATATTCTTGCTGTAATTGCCGCCAGAACACCGTTGTTGCTATTTTTTCAAAAATAACAGAGTTGTATCGTACCGTTGTTGTTGTCCATCCAAGGTTGGAGAAAGATCATAAATTGACCTTCTTCTTCATTGGTCTTTCCAAAACGACTTCATTGCCATCTCTATCTTGTCGTAATTAACTTCCGAAAAGCTCTGGTCTTCCACTCTGTTCGGCCGAGGGGAAGAAGAAGATATTGTTGAAATATTTAAGGTTTCCTAACTTAGGAAACTGTTAGGATCCTCACGAGCCATGGATCTTGTCACCCTCCTCTCTTCTCTTCCTTCCATTACCTTGCTTGACGTTGAGATGGAATGAGGGGTTGAAGGGAATTGAATTTTGGAAAGGAGAATTGGGGGAAAAACGGAAGAGAGCTTGAAGGAGCTCTTGACCTGTTTATCTAAATTACATTAACTAAAGTGAACTCAAATCATAACTCTCATTACCCTAGCCATCCCCTTAAATAGGGTGGAGGACGTCCAAAACCCTAAAGACCTCTTGGGTCAATGGTTCAAACCAATAAATGCTAAACCAAGCCAAACCAAAGACAAAACCAAACCAAGAAACAATTACATGGAAATTTAAAAACACATTCATTAATTCCTATGCCTGTTGGTAACTCGTGATGCTATAGAGTCCATAACATCACCCTCCTCCTGGAAAAAGAGTTTGTCCTCAACCTCGAAGGAAGGATATAAAAGTCGCAATGCTGATAACGGCTCCCATGTGGTGTCACTGGGATCGGCATCTGCCCACTGGACTAGAATTTCCCAATCCCCTTGAATGTGGCGTGCTTGTATTACCTGAGCCGGAATAGAAAGGACTTTGCCCTCATGTAGTGGCGGCAGTGGAGTGTGCAGTAGGGGGGAGTCACCCTGGAAGGGCTTCAATTGGGAGACGTGAAATACATTGTGGATCTTTGCTTCCGGTGGTAGCTGCAAGCGGTATGCCACGGTCCCAATTTGGTCCAATATCGGAAATGGAACATAATATTTTGGAGACAGCTTATGGCGCTTGGCAGCAGTCAGGGACAGTTGGCAGTAGTGTTGAAGCTTTAACCACACATAGTCTCTAGAGCAATAAGATGCCTCCCGGTGCTTCTTATCATAAAAGTGTTTCATAGAGTGTTGGGCCTCCTGCAGATGTGTACGTACCTCAGTGAGCATAACGTCTCGTTTAGCTAATGCTTGGTCCAAAGTGACGACTTTGGATGCCCAAGGTTCATATGGTAACAAACGAGGTGGATCTCTGCCATAAACTACCCTGAAAGGAGTAGTACCCAGTGTTGTGTGGTAAGATGTGTTATAGCAAAATTCTGCCCATGAAAGCCATTTCACCCATCATCTAGGTGCGTCCCCCACAAAACAACGAAGATACATTTCAATCGTGCGATTGACAACCTCTGTTTGGCCGTCCGTTTGTGGATGATAGGCAGACGAAAATGCCAATTGGGTGCCCTCTAATTTGAATAATTCCTTCCAAAAGAGAATGGTAAAAATGGCATCCCTGTCACTGATAATGGATGAGGGAATTCCATGTAATCGGGCAATGTTGTCCATAAATAATTGAGCGACCTGAGCAGCAGTATATGGATGCGCCAAAGCAAGGAAGTGCCCATATTTTGAAAACCGATCAACGACGACGAATATCACCGATTTACCTGATGAAATGGGAAGTCCAGCAATGACGTCCATGGAAATATCAGACCAGATTTGAGATGGTAGTTGCAGAGGTTGCAGTAGGCCGGCCGGACTTAAAGATTCGGCCTTGTTTCTTTGACAAATCTGACAAGCAGCTACATAATCAGCAATTGTGCTCTTCATGCCCTTCCAGTAAAAGTCCCGACTGAATCGGAAATATGTTTTCTATCGACCCTCATGTGTGCTATCATGGATAGAGGACAGGATGGTGTGAAGAAGTGGGGATGTATTATGCAAAAAGATCCTGTTTTTTTAGAGAATGAGACGATCCTGAATCGTCCAATGAGGAGCAGTTGTCCCCTGTTGAATATCCTGATATAATGATATGAGATCCGGATATCGATATACTTCCTCACGAATAGAATCTAATAGCAGTGCACGTGGGTGACTCATAGCATAAATTTGTGTGGCGGAAATATCCCGACGTGATAAGGCATCAGCCCCCAAATTCGAACTACCTGGCTTATAATGAACCATAAAATCGAAGCCCATGAGTTTAGTTAACCAATGCTACTGTGGGGATGTGGTGAGGCATTGTTCAAGAAGATACTTGAGGCTGCAATGATCTGTATGAATGAGAAACGGTCGTCCCCAAAGATAAGGTCATCAATGTTAGACAGCCTTGGCTAACCCAATCAATTCCCTCTCATATGCAGCTAACTTATGGTGGTGTTGTCCCAACTGACGGCTGAAATAAGCAATGGGGTGTCCCAATTGTTGTAACACTGCCCCTATACCGCCCCCGGAGGCATCACATTCCACCACAAATTCTGCCTCAAAATCTGGTAATAGTAGGACTAGCGCTGAGGCTAAGGCCTCCTTTAACAGGTTAAAGGCCTGTTCTGCTGAAGAAGACCAGTGGAAGGCATTTTTTTTAGCAGGTTGTTGAGTGGTGCTGCTATCTGGCTATAAGATTGGATAAATTTTCTATAATATACCGCTAAGCCCAAAAATCCCTTTAATGTTGTGGTGGAGGTGGGAATCGGCCAATCTGTAACTGCCTGTATCTTGCTCTGGTCAACTTTCACGTCCACAGGTAATATGACGTGGCCAAATATGCCACCTCAGATGTACCCATAGAACATTTCGATTTATTCAAAACCAAATGATGAGAGCGTAGAATGGTAAATACCTGATGGAGGAGGTGGAGATGTTCTTCCCAATTTTTGTTGTAGACCAGAATGTCATCAAAAAAGACTAACACATAGTGGTGCAGAAGTGATGAAAAGACCTCATTCATGAGGGCCTGAAAGGTGGATGGCGCATTGGAGAGACCGAAGGGCATGACGAGGAACTCGAAATGACCGTGATGTCTGCGGAAGGCAATCTTCTCCACATCCGCTGTGTGAACTTGTATTTGATGATAGCCCGATTTCAAATCTAATTTGGTAAAAATTGTAGCACCATGTAACTCATCCAGCAACTCGTCCACGACTGGAATGGGGAACTTGTCCTTAACTGTGTGCAAGTTGAGTTGCCTATATCGACACAAAATCTCCAAGATTTATCTTTTTTACGTACAAGTAACACTGGTGAGGAGAAAGGAGATCGACTGGGCTGGATCACACCTTGAGCGAGCATATGCATGCACTGTCGTTCTATTTCATCTTTTTGGATATGCAGGTAACGATAAGGTCGCACCACTACTGGATCAGTTCCCAACTTTAAATGAATGCGGTAATTGTAATGACGCACTGGTGGTAGACCTGTAGGGTCATTAAATAAATCCGCAAATGTTGTAAGTAAAGGAGCTAATTGATCATCACCCGTGTGTTGAATATGCAAAGTGTGAAGTGGGTTAGGGACCTGTGCCACAATGCCTTGTAATGTAATCTGGCCCTGTGGTGCTGAAAATGTCATAGTCCGAGCCCGAAAGTCCTATAATATCAGTCCTAATAATTGGAGCCATTTGACCCCGAGCACCAAATCAAATCCAGCCAATGGAATGACTAGTAAATCTTCCTGAAAGGAATGCCCCTCAATGGTGAAAGGGGTGTTAGCACATAACCCCACACTAGCAATTTTGGCCCCATTGGCCACTGAAACTGAGAGTCCCCTTTGTTGTTGAATTTCCAATCCCAATTGTTGCGCGGCTGGTTCACTGATAAAATTATGTGTGCTGCCCGAATCAACTAAAGCAAGTAGCATGAGATGATGTAACCTGGCCTTTACTTGCATGGTATTAGAACTATGCAGGCCATGCATGGCATGGAGGGAGAGCTCTGCTTCCTGTTCTACCACTTCAACAATTTCATTTTCAAGAAGCTCTTCTGAATCTTCTTCCAACAGTTCAATACTGAATAAACATTTACAGGTATGTCCGGGCAGGAATTGTTCGTCACAATTAAAACATAGGCCCTTTGCCTTTCGAGCGTCCATTTCCTGTTTAGTCAAAAATTTACGTGGCATAGAGTGTGGAGGCACACTGGTGGCCTAATTTGCTCGGTTAGGGGCAGAGGACCCAAAACGTGGACCAGATGCAGTACCATGTATTCTGTTTTGCCAAAATGGTTTTCTTTGTAAAGACTCTTTTAGAACTCTCTGTTTGTGTTCCACAGCTCTGGCATAATTCATTGCTGAGTCCAAATTTGTTGGACCAAGTAATTCCACTTCCAATCTGACTGCCTCTGTCAATCCAGCATTAAAAATCTGAACATGTAGGTGAGAAGGAACAAATTCACTAGCTCGGGCCAACCTTTCTTGGAACAATTTGTGGTAAACTTCTAAGGTGCTGGTCTGTTTGTAGTTGATCAATTCCCCCACTAGGTTGCTGCTAGCTGGAGGTCCGAACCTCAATTGGCAAGCATGTTTAAAGTGCAGCCAATCCTGAATGGAATGGACATGTCGGTAGTGATGGAACCACATGAGCGCTTCATCGAGCATGTGGTAGGCGGCCAAAGTAACCTTGTCCATTTCCACCGTTTGTTGATGATAGAAGAATTGTTCACATTTCGTGAACCACACTAAAGGATCTTTAGAGCCATCATATGTAGGAAAGTTGAGTTTAAAGTACATGGGAACCGTTGATGGTCCTTGTGCGTGAGTTGCCATTGAACCCATTGGTTGGCGCAGGGTTGGATTTGGTGGTGGCGTGAATTTTTGGTGGGGAACTGGTTGTGGTTGAAAATTGGTTGTTGGTGGTGGTGTTGGTGCTTGAAGTGCAGCAAGTTGTCGGAGGATGGTTTGTAGAGATGATTCCAGTGTTTTTAAGGTAGTATTGATGTGAGAAATTTTAGTACCTTGAAGAGTGGATCGTTGTTGTAGTTCTGAAAGTACTTGACGTATGTCCTCTAGAGAAGAGGAATCACCGAGGGTGGACCTATTGTTAGGATCCTCACGAGCCATGGATCTTGTCACCCTCCTCTCTTCTCTTCCTTCCATTACCTTGCTTGACGTTGAGATGGAATGAGGGGTTGAAGGGAATTGAATTTCGGAAAGGAGAATTGGGGGAAAAATGGAAGAGAGCTTGAAGGAGCTCTTGACCTGTTTATCTAAATTACGTTAACTAAAGTGAACTCAATTCATAATTCTCATTACCCTAGCCGTCCCTTAAATAGGGTGGAGGACGTTCAAAACCCTAAAGACCTCTTGGGTCAATGGTTCAAACCAATAAATGCTATACCAACCCAAACCAAAGACAAAACCAAACCAAGAAACAATTACATGGAAATTGAAAAACACATTCACTAATTCCTACGCCTGTTGGTAACTCGTGATGCTATAGAGTCCATAACAGAAACATGATTTATTAAATCCGGGTCATGCCTATTCCCGCAACCCGGACCTGGCGAGTTAACCCAACAGACTTCCCAATCAAGCGTGACTTTTGTTCCTTACCGAGTCAACTTGGTCCACTTATTTTTTGCTTCGTTATACGTGTCCATATCCTAGTTTATACAAATTGCTTCCATGACTCAGATATATTGATGTACTATTTGACTCGGTGTGACTCGAAAAAAAATTTCCAGTTGGATTATTATTTTGACGTATTGACAAATTATTCCTTGGTCAACATATTATTTGGTACTACTACTTGCATTGGATTATTTCATATGTCATTTTTACAAGGATTATTTTGGTTCGTATTATATGGGCCCAAGCCCATTTAGTTTTGCTATTGTTTCTATTTGGATGAGACATTATTATTAAATAAGAGGTGGCCTCAATACCTTTTATCATACAATAATTTATTTTATTCACAAAAATATCACAGTTGGGACACCATGAGAGTCGATGCCCGGATTGGGACACCATCATTTATTTAACTCTCAAAAATATCACGATTGGGACACCATGATAAATAAGCCCACTTCCCCCATTAATGTCATTTATCACTCTTACCACTTGAGATTCATTGTCCTCTGGAGGGACATCGTGATTGAGGAGTTTTTTTTTATTGCACTTGAGAGCAATTCCGATAGACACACTACCTACAGAAGACGGATTGTGCCCAACATCCAAGATGAGGACTGGAGTATGGAGCAATGTCTTAGTGGCTAGGAGTGATTATTAAGTTTTATTACACTTCAGAACAATGCCTATAACCAACTACCTATCAGAAGATAGGAGTAAGCCCAACATCCAGTATGAGGACTGAAGTATGGAGCAATGTCTTAACGGTTAGGAGTGATTTTACACTCACTTATCTT
Source organism: Aristolochia californica (assembly GCF_029961685.1). NCBI lineage: Eukaryota > Viridiplantae > Streptophyta > Magnoliopsida > Piperales > Aristolochiaceae > Aristolochia > Aristolochia californica. Next base: position 16,384,496 of record NW_027181881.1, on the reverse strand, counting down.
ATGCCAATTGGGCCTCATGAATGAGAGCACTAGCGTGAGGGAGAGTGTTGGAAGATTTTATACAAAAAAATATTTTATACGTCATTTGAAGTAAGTTGGGAGTTCATGTTGTTCTCTCACCCCCAGCTTGAGGGCGAGTATTAGATGATAGGGTCCAAGCCTACACGACCAAGGAAGGCCCACGTATCCAAGTATGTTGGAAGATGGGTCCAAGCCCATAAGACCAAGGAAGACCCATGCATTCAAGAGACATAGAAGACGGGCTCAAGGCCCACATATCAAGGAGAAGGCCCATAGGCCCTTATAAGGATAGCAGGATGGTAAATAAAGAGTCATCTCATAGAGATGGCATTGATATAATTAGGTTCAAGTTCCAGGATTAAAAACCGAAACCCTTAAGTTTAGGGTTATTATTGAAATACATTAGTTTTATTACTCTATACGTAGAGCTTCAGGGGGAGGGTTAGGATATCATGTCCATAACCTGTTCTTCCTCCAGTTTTCTCCCAATGGGCCTGTGTCTCTTTTTCTTCATGAGCAAAATCCATAGAGTCCTGAAAATCAACATCTCTCAATTCCATTCATTTTGCTACTAAAAAAGAATCATCCATCAAACATCATGAACATATACACCTTAAAAAAATGGTATGGTTGAAAGAAAAAACAAACTTCCCTTAGAAGTTGCTCGAGCTTTACTACCATCCATGAATGTTTCATATTTTTACTAGCCTTATGCTATTTTTGACTACTTATTATCTAATTAATCATATACCCTCTAGTGTTCCTGGCCAAAATACACCTTCCATCACTTCTACCTCATGAACCCGTTTTTCAATTTCCTATTAAAGTATTTGGTTGTATTTGTTTTGTTCATAATCTTTTAACTAGCAGAAATAAACTTGATCCTAAATCCTTTAAAGGTTTTTTTTTTTTTTTTTTGTGATAGTCCAAGTATCAAAAAGGGTACATGTATTATAATCCTTTTTTGTGTAAAACTTTTGTTTTTTTTCATGTCACCTTCTTTTAGGACCAACTATTTTACTAGGGTTTTCTCCACCAAGTTTTGAAGTTTTTGTATGTATGGCTAGACCTATTGAACCCTTGGATTAACCCCTTCAATAGCTACATCATTAGTCATGTTGAATTTAGGATCCCTTTTCCATAATTCCAAGCAAGAGAAAGAAAAAAGAAAAAAAGGGAAGAAGAGCTCTCGAGTAGAGAGAAGAAAAAATAAAAGAGAAAAGAGAGGTGGCACCAAGCAAATAGAGAGAGAGAGAGAGAGATTAACTTAAGAAGGAGATGTGTAACTTGATTAATACCGAATTACAACACCTCTTTTTATAGTAGAGGAAGAGCTAGAGTCCTTATACAATTAGTCTTTCAATCCTAATTACATTCCAATAACTCTCAAAGATAAGCCTATTCAAACCAATCCACTAGAAGACTAATATGAGTTGAACTAGAACTCTTTTTTCATTCACGTGAATATAAAGGAGGAGGCCAGCTCGTGGCCTTATCCTTGTGGGTCCCTCATGATCTTCCATCTCATTTTGATAAGGTTGCCAGCTTGTGAGATATTTATGGGTCACACCTGATCTTCAAGTCTTCTAACTCATTTCAGTTTGTGCTTCTGAATTCTTTAACTCGTGCTTGCTTGGGTGAGGACTCTTCTTGGTGTCCCACATCCTCATGGTGGGTCCCACCAGCTCGAGCACCATGGTGGGTCCCACATTGTAACACTCCCCCTCGAGTTGGGGGTGAGAAGACATCATAAATGCCCAGCTTGCTGCATATGGTAAACATAATCTTGGGAGTGACCAGCTTGGTGAGAATATCTGAAACTTGACTTTGTGATGATATATGCTTCAAAGATAAGAAACCTGCTTGGAACTTTTCTCGTATAAAATAGCAGTCCACTTCAATATGCTTTGTTCTTTCATAGAAGACTGGATTCAATATAATGTGTATTGCTGCTTGATTGGCACTGTATAGATCTATCGGAGCTTCTTTGTAGAATCCCAATTCAGTGAGAAGAGATATTATCCATATGATTTCACTAATAGTGTGTACTATTGCTCTGTATTCTTCTTCTGCACTAGACCGTGCTACTACATTTTGCTTCTTGATTTTCCATGTAACCAAATTCCCTCCAACCATCGAACAAAATCCTGAAGTACATTTTCTGCCATCTGGGGATCCGGCCTAGTCTACATTTGAGAATCCTTCGATGTTGAAGTGACCATGGTTTTTATAGAGAAACCCTCTCCCTAAAGCTTCTTTCAGATATCGTAGTATTCTTTCAAGTCCTTGTCAATGACTAAGTTGTGGCTTGTGCATGTATTGACTTACCACACTTACTGCATATGAAATATCCAACCCTATTACACACAGGTAAATAAGTCATCCCACTAGTCTTTGATATTTCCCAATATCTACATCTTCTCCAGTGCCTCCACATATTTTGTATTTGAGTCCATATGAGTGTCTACTCGTTTGCATCCCATCAATCTTGTCTCCTCTAGTAGATCAAGGGCATACTTCCTCTAGGATAGCACAATCCCACGTCTAGATTGTAATACTTCAATAGCCAAAAAATATTTGAGTAGTCCCAGATCCTTCGTCTTGAATTCAGCACATATTTTCTCCTTTGTTTTCTGGATGCCCTCGGAATCAACCCTAGTTAAAATAATATCATCAACATATACAACCAAAATCACCTTGCCTCTCGGTGTATTTTTAATAAATACTGAGTGATCTCCATAGCATCTGTATACGTCGGCCCATATGATGGCTTGACTAAATTTCTCAAATCATGCCCGAGGGGACTGCTTTAGACCATATAAAGATTTTTTTTAGGCAGCATACTGACTCCCCCTCAACCACATACCCAGGTGGTTATTGCATGTAAATTTCTTCTTTAATATCACCGTTAAGAAATGCATTTTTCATATCAAGTTGATATATCGGCCATGATGAACTGGCCACCAGAGATAATAGTATATGTACCGAGTTCATTTTTGCCACTGGAGAGAAGGTTTATTCATAATCAATTCCATAGCACTGAGTATAACCTTTGGCAACCAGTTGAGCCTTCAATTGTGACCCATCCGGATTATGTTTGACAGTATAAACCCACTTGAAACCAATGGGTTTTTTATCTGTTGGAAGAGGAACCAGATACCATGTATGATTGTCATTAAGGGCCTTCATTTCTTCATCCATTGTTGCCTTCCACCCTGAATGTTGTAGAGCCTCTTGATAGGATTGTGGAATAGATATGGAGGAAATAAAAGAAAGAAACTGACAACAAAAAAGTGAGAGGTGATGATGAGACACAAAACTTGAAATGGGATGAGAAGTAGAAGGTCTAGTACATGATCTAGGTTCTTTTCTTATAGCAATAGAACAAGTATCATATTGAGGACCAAAAATAACTGGTGATGAAGGACTTACCTCTGTTGGATCTGTTATCTCGGTAGGTGTGGTGTCGGCCACTTGCTCTGAGGGTTGAATAATCTCTGTATCACAAGGCACAACCAGTCGAGGGGAACCTGGTACTGAGGACTGACAAGGAGGAGCACTATCAAAATAAAATGAGTCTTCAAAAAAATGTTACATCCCTGGACACAAATAAACTTTGAAGAGTAGGACTATAGCAAACATAACCCTTTTGTGTACGAGAGTATACCAAAAAGATACACTTGATAGATTTAGGATCAAGTTTGTTGTGTCTACTATATGAATTATGAACAAAACATTGATATCTGAAGACTTTCAAAGGTAGTGAAAAAGAATCATCATTTGGTAATAATCTAGAGTAAGGAGATTTATTACCAATAACCGTAGATAGTAGACGATTTATAAGAAAGCAAGCTGTAAGGACTGCATAAGCCCAATAAAAGTATGGAACTTTCATGGCATATAATAAACCTCGAGCTACCTCAAGAATATGACAATTCTTCCTTTCGGCTACACCATTTTGTAGAAGAGTGTAGGTGCATGATGTTTGATGAATAATGTCATTTTCTTGAAAAAAAGAGTTAAGGTCTTTGGAAACATATTCTTTGGCATTATTAGACCGGACAATTTTTATTTTTTTTCCAAATTGTGTGAGTACCATACAATTAAATGACTTAAAAATAATTGGTATCTCAGAACGCTCCTTAAATATAAACAACCAAGTTGTGTGAGTGAAATCAACAATAAATGTAATAAAGTATTTTGCTTGAGAAATGTTGGAGACACTCAAGGGCCCCCAAACATCAGTATGAATTAAAGAAAATAGAGTAACACTTTTTACTTTCGGTCGAGGAGAGTATGTACTCCTTTGATGTTTACCCAATTGACAAACCTCACAATGAAATTCTGACTTTACTTTAAGAGAAGGAAACATATAATGAAGAGACTATTCAGATGGATGTCCCATCTGATTGTGCCAAAACTGTGTCTCATTTTTTTTAGTGGAAACCATATTCATTTTTTGCACGTCCAATTAGTAAAGACCCCCTTAGTCATGGCCTCCACCAATCACCTGCTTCGTTATAAGATCCTGAAAGACACATGAAGTATGTGAGAAGGTAACAGAGTAATTAAAATATTTTTTCAGCTGACTAACAGATAATAGATTCAAATGGAAAGTAGGAACGAAAAGAATATCAGTGAGTGGAAGTGATGGTGTGACAGAAGTGGAACCTTTCCCTTGGACTTTGGTTTGAGAACCGTTAGCTATGGTAACAAACTTGTGTGAAAGACTAGGAGATAGAGAATGTAATAAATTTTTGTTACCTGAAAGATGCTCGGGGGCTCTTGAGTCAATTATCCAGGATGAAGATGAGGCAGATAGCATACCTGAAGAGTTAGTGGCAGCAGTAGTTGCAGAGGAACTAGTAGAAGAACCCAGCATTGTCTTCATTTTCTAAAATATTTCATACTCTTCATCAGTAAAGGCTTGATTACCACTTGTCAATTCTAACTGTCCATTGGCTTTATACCATATTTCTTTATCATGGTCATATTGTCCACATAAAATGCATGCCTTGGAATCCTTGTAATAGCATTGATCTATAGTGTGGCCAATTTTTTTATAATGAGTACATTCTTTCCCATCTGCTCTGCCAGCACCAGTTCTTCCACCTTTTTCTCTGCCTCCTCAATAATCTCTACCTCAGCCTCGGCCGCGGTCAAATGATGATCCTCTATGATCGAAATACATAGAGGATGATACATTGTAGTAGAGGAAGAAGAGTTTGGAATACGAAGTAGTGTGCACATACATCATCAAACTTGGGGACAACAGAAGCACTCAGAAGTTGACTCTTGGCAATCTCATCATGGGGTTTAACATTTGCAAGACAAATGGCAGTAATTAAGGCTTCCTTCTGTTTGTCTTGGATAGAAATATTTGTGGCTAAAGGCTGAGCTAACTTCCACTCTTGAAGAAAACCTCTAAAGTGGGCCAAGTACTAATGGATATTTCTCCATGTTTAGTATTCAACATTCTTTGGAGAATGTCATATGGTCTATGTAGAGTATCCGGGCAAGAGTACAGTTTAGCACATGTCTCCCAAATTTGCTTAGCCGTGTCAAGATGAATGACAATGTTGGATACATGTTCTGTTGTGGACTCAATAGCACACCGAGTCACACAACGAAGGAGGCAACAACAACTCACTCAATAGGATTGATTTATTTCTTATATTACTTTGAGTAGGATTTATTTCTTATATTTTTTTAAGTAGGAGTTATTTCTAATTACTTTTATATGTAGGGGCATTATGGGAATTATTGTAACCCGAACCCTAAAACTCCATGACATGATCTATTTAATAGAAAGAATGAATGCAATAGGTAAGCTTTGAGATTTTAGAATAACCTAGTGTAAACAGGCTGAGATCACCTCTTGATCTCGAGTTTAGGGTTTACTCCAAAAATCCAACCTATCCTTCACCCTCCATTCTCATCCATATTCATCCATCTTCATCCTTCATCATCCATAGTTGGAAGAGGAGCTTCCTACCCCTTTTTTGAGCTCAAAGAGAGGGTCTTCCCTCCTCATCGACACCAACAGCAATCAAGGGTTTCTAACCCTCTTGACGAGCAGAAAAGTAGGCAGCTTTCTGCTTCTTCATGTGAAGAAGGGTGTTGCTGCTCCTAGCTTGGCTCCAGAAAGGAAGGAGAGAAGAATTAATCCATTCACGTGGGGCAAGGCTTCTACAAGCCAGGCTGAGCATTCCAGCACGAGCAACAATCAAAAATCAGGGTTGAAACCCTGATTTCTGTGAGCAACCAAATGGTATCTCGTCAGTTTCTTCTCCACGTGAATTATTTGCATTCTAGCTATAACTTTAGCACTAGGGTGGATTCATAAAAAGGGAGACTGATCACGTGTGGAAGATTAGTAAAAGAAGGGATCTTTAACCCTCCTTACCGAGTCCAGCAACTCAGTACCAGTGTTGGATTCACAAATCCCATGTTGTGTTACTCGATCCATGACCTGGGACCGTAACAACGTGGTAACAGAGCAGGGTAACATGGGGGATACTCTTAGCAATGAAGAAATCCAAATCAGAATACAAAAGATAGAAGATAGCCTTGAAACAGCACAACCAGTGTTGGGGAAGGTTTGTGGTTTGGAAGAAGAGATGAGCCGAGTCATCAGCATGCTAACTGAGCTGAGGACAGAGAGACATCAGAGCCCATAGGCGAGAGAGGTTGCTCAACTATATCATAGAAGAGGGGAGCAGTGGCCTGGGTGCACTGTTGTCCAAGGACCCCAACATGGAGGTAGAGTTCCAAGGCACACCAAGTTAGAGTTTCCCTCTTTCAATGGTTCAGTTGATCCCTTAATTTGGTTGCATAAATATGAAAAACAAAATTGAACCACGGGACTACAGAATGGGATAAGGTGCAACTAGCCTCTTTCCATATGACAGATGAAGCCATGTTATGGGTTACTCAAGTAGAAAAAGAGAGACTAGGGATGACTTGAGGAGAATTTAAAAATCTATGCACAGTTAGATTTGGCCCTCCCGCCAACAGCAACCCCCTGGGGGAGTTAGTCCTATTGTGACAAACTAGTTCGGTGGAACAATATCAAAAATTGTTTCAGGAAAAGTTGGCTAGTGCTGGTGAGAGGGTATTGGTTGACCAACAGGTCTCCCTATTCACAGCGGGTCTCAATGAGTATTTACAGCTAGAGGTGGAACTCCATATGCCTACGGATTTAGCTCATGCAATGAATATGGCCAGAGCAATGGAACAACGACAACAGTTGCAGCAACGTAAGTCGGGTTGGTCGGGTGAGAGGAACACCTCCTCCACGTGGCAAGGGCTCTGCTATACTTCATCTCAGGGAGCATCTCCAGCAGCACCATCCCCCAGACACACTCCAACTACAACTCAGGTAGTCGATCCCCGCCCTGGTAATCCCCTATCGAACTTTATCAAAAAATTAATGAGTGCGGAGATGGCAAAACGGTGGTCCAAAAATTTATGTTATAACTGCAATGTGCAGTATCGGGTGGGGCACCAATGTAAACGATTTTTTTGGCTCGAGATGGCAGATTCAGAGGATCCAGAGGAGCCAGAGGATATTATCGAGGAGGAACCACCGGAGATATCCTTGCATGCTATTACTGGGCATAAATCACCTAACACAATGCAAGTTCGAGCTCATGTCATCGACCGAGAATTGGTGGGACTAGTCGACTCGGGGAATACACACAATTTTTTGAGTTTGACAGCCATATAGCACCTCCAGCTCCAGATACACCCTCATCTGACAGCCACCGTCTCAGTGGCCAATGGCGAGAAGGTCCCTAGCTATGGGATTAGTAAGGCGGTAACTTTTTTCATTGAATCTACTTCGTTTAATTTTGTTTTTTTTTTTTTTTGTTATTGCCCTGGCGAGATTTGATATGGTATTAGGCATTAAATGGTTACAAACGTTGGGGTCCATTCTGGGGGACTCTTCGGCTTTAACCATGAGCTTTGATTTGGCCGGGAGTCTGGTGCTCTTATAGGGCTGTCAGGTGGACAGGGCCCCCCGCATACACACTTTGCAGACACAGGAACAACCAGACAGTACTACTGATGGTCTGGTTGAGGAGTTCTCTGACCTCTTCCAGGAGCCTACGGGATTGCCTCCCCTGTGACACTGTGACCACAGGATCTGTCTGAAACCAGGATCTGAGGTAGTGGTTGTGCGACCGTACCATTACCCACACCTTCAGAAGGACGAGATAGAGCGTCAGTGCCAGGAGATGTTGAAATAGGGTCTTATACGTCCCTATCGCTCCCCGTTCTCTTCACCTGTCTTACTTGAGAAGAAACATGATGGGACATGGAGATTCTACGTTGATTATCAGGAGTTGAACATGCAGACAGTGAAAGATAAGTTTTTTATTACAGTAGTGGATGAGATTCTGGATGAGTTACATGGGTCGTGGTTATTCACTAAACTCAACCTCCGCTCGGGATACCATCAGGTCCGGATGCACCCCTCTGATATCGAAAAGACGGCATTCCACAAGTATCATGACCACTTTGAGCTTGTCGTCATGCCGTTTCGTTTATCCAATGCACCCTCCACTTTTTAAGCTTTGATGAACGAGGTATTTAGCCCCTATCTTCAAAATTTTGTTCTTGTGTTTTTCGATGATATTCTTATATATAGCAAGTCGGTTGAGGAGCACTTGGCACACTTGAGGATTTTTTTTGACTTGTTACGAGCACATCAACTCTATTTAAAATATTCCAAGTGTTCTTTTACGGCTTCACATGTGGCTTATCTGGGACACATTATCTCACATGAGGGGGTTACGGTGGATCCCGAGAAGATCCGAGTTATTCATGAGTGGCCGAAGCCACAGTCTTATTCTACATTACGGGGTTTTTTGGGTCTTGTGGGCTACTACCGCAAATTTATTCAGAACTATGGGCCGGTGGCAGCACCATTGACCAGTTTGCTCAAGAAAAATTCCTTTATTTGGAATGAGGAGGCCACCAAGTCATTTTCGGTACTAAAATCTGCCCTCGCATCCACACCAGTATTACAACTTCCCAACTTTGACGAATTGTTGGTGGAAGAGTGCAACACTTCGGGCATGGGCATTGGGGCCGTTTTACAGCAGCTGGGTCATCCTATTGCATATTTTAGCAGACAATTGGCAGTCTGCCATCAAAAGCTGGCAGTCTATGAGTGCGAATTGATTGGGTTGGCCAAGGCGGTCCAACAATGGAGGCTTTATCTCTGGGACTGGGCTTTTCTCATACGCACGGATCACTAGAGCCTTAAATTCCTACTAGAACAGTGTTTGACTACGTCGCCACAGCAGCACTGGATCAGTAAGTTGTTGGGGTTTGACTTCTCAGTGGAATATCATGCAGGAAGATTGAATAAGGCGACAGACGCCTTGTCACGGTGTTTTGAGGATCAGCAATCGGTATATTCGATTAGCCAGCCGAGATTTCTCATCCTGGACTTGGTGAGAGATGCACATGCCACTGACCCTGCACTGCAGGAACTGCATCAGAAGATTTCGGAAGGGACAATGAATTTCAAGTGGTCCATCCAGGATTCACTTATTTCTCACAAGCATCGGCTTTTCCTTCCACCTGAGTCCGAGTTGATTCCAGCTATTCTCTCGGCCTACCATGATAGTACACATGAGGGGATACAGAAGACCTTTCACAGAATTCAAGCTGATTTTTACTGACAAACCATGAAGCCCTCTATTGCGACTTATGTGGGCGACTGTCCAGTCTACCAGTGCAACAAAACCGAGCACTTGAGTCCAGCCGGTCTTCTCCAGCCTCTGGCCCTTCCTACGCAGGTTTGGGCCAACATTTCGATGGATTTTGTAGAAGGTCTACCCCTGTCCTCTGGCAAATCCGTACTTTTTGTGGTGGTTGACAGATTCTCCAAGTAAGGACATTTTATACCGCTGGCTCATCCTTATACAGCAACATAGATTGCTCAAACTTTCCTGGAGCAGATAGTCTGCTTACCGGAATCCATTGTGAGTGACGGAGATGCAATTTTCACTAGCACCTTTTGGCGGAAATTTTTTTGCTAGAGTGGGACTAAATTGAAGTTCACCTCTGCCTATCATCTGCAGACAAAGGTGGTGAACCGCACCATCAAGATGTATCTACGGTGCTTGGTGGTTGATTGTCCGCGACAATGGGTTCTAAGGCTTCTGTGGGCCGAATACTATTACAACACTTCGTTCCACTTTGCCTTGCAATCCACTCCTTTCCGTATTATATATGGTCGGGATCCACCTCGCCTTCTCTCGTACAACCCAGGGTCCACCCGCGTGGACACGATTGATCAGGCACTCATGGACCGGGATCTGCTGCTACACAATATCACATAACGGCTACGACGCGCCCCAAGTTCGGATGAAGGATGTCTACAACAAAGGCCACGGTGAGGTCTCTTTTGAGGTTGGGGATTATGTGTGGCTACGGCTCCAGCCCTACCGTCAACAGTCTCTTGCGGGGCCTCCATGACATAAGCTCTCTCCCAGATTTTTTGGGTCGTTTCCCATTCTTCGACGCTTGGGACCAGTCGCCTATCAGGTCAAATTATCGAACACGGCCAAACTTCATGATGTGTTTCATGTCTCTCTTTTGAAGCCACATTCCAGGGTGCAACCTACATCCACTCCATTCCTACCACCGATTGATAATGGCGAGGTTATTCTTACCCCTGCTGCAGTGTTACACGCTCGGCTGACCAATGACCATTGGGAGATTCTCGTTCAGTGGACGGACACTGACCCCGATGCTGCAACATGGGAACGTGTGGACATCTTCAAACAAGTCTACCCATCTTTTGAGCTTGAGGACAAGCTCTTTCTCCAAGGGGAGGCAGATATTGTAGAGTCAATAGCACACCAAGTCACACAACGAAGGAGGCAACAACAACTCACTCAATAGGATTTATTTCTTATATTACTTTGAGTAGGATTTATTTCTTATATTGTTTTAAGTAGGAGTTATTTCTAATTACTTTTATATGTAGAGGCATTATGGGAATTATTGTAACCCTAACCCTAAAACTTCATGACGTGATCTATTTAAAGGAAAGAATGAATGAAATAGGTAAGCTTTGAGATTTTAGAATAACCTAGTGTAAACAGGCTAAGATCACCTCTTGATCTCAAGTTTAGGGTTTACTCCAAAAATCCAACCTATCCTTCACCCTCCATCCTCATCCATATTCGTCCATCTTCATCCTTCATCATCCATAGTTGGAAGAGGAGCTTCCTACCCCTTTTTCGAGCTCAAAGAGAGGGTCTTCCCTCCTCATCAGCATCAACAACAATCAAGGGTTTCTAACCCTCTTGACGAGCAGAAAAGTAGGGAGCTTTCTTCTTCTTCATGTGAAGAAGGGGTGCTGCACCTAGCTTGGAGCTAGAAAGGAAGGAGAGAAGAATTAATCCATTCACATGGGCCAAGGCTTCTACAAGCCATGTTGAGCATTACAGCACGTGCAGCAATCAAAAATCAGGGTTGAAACCCTGATTTCTGTGAGCAACCAAAAGGTATCTCTTTAGTTTCTTCTCCATGTGAATTATTTGTATTCTAGCTATAACTTTATCACTAGAGTGGATTCATAAAAAGGGAGAGTGATCATGTGTGGAAGATTAGTCAAAGAAGGGTTCTTTAACCTCCTTAGCGAGTCCAGCAACTTAGTATCAGTACGTCGTGTTACTCGATCCATGACCCGGGACCATAACATGTTCTTACATGCTATTGATTAGCCAACTAATCACCAAAGTATCATTTTTCAACCATTTTTTATAAAAAATATCATCTTCATCAATAGGTGGTCCTCGGGTGGTGAGGTGACCAAATAGGTCTTTTGTTATAAGGAACCTCTGAACCGATGTGGACCAACTCATAAACTTTGATACCCCACCTAAGGGTATGGTGGTAATTCTCAGTACATCACTTTTGATATTCCTATTCTCTTCAGTCATGATCCTTCTTCAAAAAAAATTCTAATAATAACACCAAGTAGTGCTCTTCAAACAACTCAATGTATGGGGAATTTTAGCATTGATGCTAAATTATCATTCTGATTTTTTTTTCTAATACCACTCATAAGAGACTCAATAAAAATATTCTATATCATGGGACTCTTGTTCCCACGAAAAATAAATTCCAACAATCTGATCATGAACTGGTCTCGGTTAACAGAATTTCCAAACCGACAAAACTGTTTTGATAGCTTCTTCTAGGTAGAGAGGCATGCATATCCATTATATAATAAGATGAAAGCATTCACATACTCATCCTTAAATCACCTTCTAAAATTCTAAAACCAGTAACATGGAGAAGAAAAAAAAATGAACACTTATCTCTCGGCTTGTGTTCTTCCTTCACAAAAGAGCCTTCTTTGAGTGATGTTGATCATCACTTCTTTAGAGCATTCCTTTGACGAGGGATCCTAAATTTAATGCTCTGATACCATGTTGAATTTAGGATCCCTTTTCCATAATTCCGAGCAAGATAAAGAAGAGAGAAAAAAAAGAAGAAAAGGGAAGAAGAGCTCTCGGGTAGAGAGAAGAAAAAATAAAAGAGAAAAGAGAGGTGGAGCCAAGCAAAGAGAGAGAGAGAGAGAGAAAGAGAGATTAACCCAAGAAAGATATGTGTAACTTGATTAATTCCGAATTACAACACTATTATTTATAGTAGAGGAAGAGGTAGATTCCTTATACAATTATCCTTTCAATCCTAATTACATTCCAACTCTTAACTCTCTAAGATAAGCCTATTCAAACCAATCTACTAGAAGACTAATATGAGTTGAACTGGAACTCTTTCTTCATTCACGTGAATAAGGTAGGAGGCCAGCTCATGGCCTTGTCCTTGTGTGTCCCTCATGATCTTCCAGCTCATTTTGATAAGGTTGTCAAATCGTGAGATATTTGTGGGTCCCACTTGATCTTCAAGTCTTCTAACTCATTTCTGCTTGTGCTTCTTAATTCCTTAACTTGTGCTTGCTTGGGTGATTTTGATTTTCAGAACTCCATGAATTTAGCTCATGGAGAAAAAGGGAAAGAAACCCATTGAGAGAAAGTGGAGGAAGAAGGGTTATGGAATTGATTCTTCTTTACCCTCCCCCTAAAACTGGGGATGAGCAAATGATGTATAAAATATTTCTTGTATAATATGCCTTCATCTTCCAACACTCCCCCTCACACTAGTGCTCTCGTTCATGAGACCCAGCTGGTATAATATCAATGAGAGTAAATCACTTCTAGCTGCTAAGAGATTGCTCTGAAGTATCCACCTCCACCACTGTGTCCCTCCACAGGACAACGACTCTCACATGGTAGACTAATATATGATATTAATGGGGGAAAGTAAGATAAATATTGTTGATTTTCAGGACTCCATAGATTTAGGTCATGGAGAAAAGGGAGAGACACCATTGAGAGAAAACTGGAGGAGAAGAGGTTATGGACTTGATTCCTAACCCTCCCTCTGATGCTCTACTCATAGATTTATGAAACTACTGTATTACAATAATACCCTTGAACATAGGGTTTAGGGTTTAGGGTTTTAACCCTGAAACTTTAACTTAATTACATCAATGTCATCTCTATGAGATGACCCTTTATTTACCATCCTTCCATCTTGTATGTGGGCCTATGGGCATTCTCTTTGATCTGTGGGCCTTGAGCCCATCTTCTATATCTCTTGGTTGTATGGGTCTTCCTTGATCTTATGGGCTTGGGCCCATCTTCTAATACACATGGATATGTGGGTCTTCCTTGGTCGTGTGGGCTTGGGCCCTATCTTCTTACACTCCCCCTAAAGTTGGGGATGAGAGAACAACATGAACTTCCTGCTTGCTGCAAATGATATATAGAATTTTTTTTTGTATAATGTGGCATATCTCCCAACACTCCCCCTCACGTTGGTGCTCTCGTTCATGAGGTCCAGTAGGCATAATAAAAATGAGAGTAAAATCACTTCAAGTCGTATGACATTGCTTTTTAATCCAGTCAATTAACTCCTATCTTCTATAGGTTAGTGGGTCTATATGCGGGATGTTCAGCACACTTCTATCTTCTATAGGTAGTGGATTTATACATTGCTTGGAAGTGTAATAATAAAAAAACTCCTCCATCACCGTGTCCCTCCACAGGACAACGACTCTTAAGTGGTAGGAATAATAATTGCCAATTCATGGGGGTATAACATAGAGCTAGTATTAAACTCTTCCATCACGGTGAAAAAACATAGATGTCCTTATGGGTAGTCACCTCTCCTTCAATAATAATGTCTCATCAAAAGAGACACAATAGCAGCAGTTGTAATGGGCTTGGGCCAATTTAATACGAACCAAAATAATAAACTTTCTAAAAGAACCCAAATAATCTGTCAATTCTTCAAAAATAATAATCCAACCAGAGAAAAAATTTACTGAGTCGCACCGAGTCAAATAATAGATCAATATATCCGAGTCACGGAAAAAATATGTATAAGCTTTGGTCCAGACATGTATATCGAGGCATAAAATAAGTGGCCCGAGTCAGATTGACCCGACCCCAAGTTGACACTGTCCGAGTTCACTCGGCAGAACAGGAGCATCCTCAGGTCACCAAAACCGTCGTTGGGTGAACTCGGGTTGGGCTAGCACTCAATTAAACCAGTTTCCTAAGTTAGGAAACATTTAATTTTTAAACAGTGTCTTCTTCTTCATGCGGCGCCGAACAGATCGGCTCTTGAAAAAAAAAATCCCAGTTTCTGGAATCTTTCCCAATATCATCGGCAATAGTAAGAATCCGGAAAACGTTTCCTTCTTCCCCACGGCGCCAAAGGACTTGGTACAGCAGAGTCATCCCGTGACAACCAAGCAAAACTCTCTCTTTTTTTTTTCACGACACCGAAGGACTCTCAGAATGCCTTCATCTTCCTCACGGCGCTGAACAGCGAGTCATCTTCCTCATGGAGCAGAAACTGGACTCGACAGTCTCATAGCAGAGTCGTCTTCTCCGATTCCGAATAGAGCGGAAAACCAAAGAGTGTAGAGACATATCGTCATGGTGACTAGTGAGACTTCCTCACCATGAGAACTTCTCTTCTCCGGCGCAATAAAAAAATACTTCCAGTTGCAGCAGAGGCTACCGACAGAGCAACAAGATACAAGCGTCAGCAAGAATTCTTCCTCTCTGTCTGTGCATGTTTCTCTCTTCACCAGTCTCTAAGATGGCGACCAAAGGCGTCGATCACCCCAACTATGGCGATGGAAGGACTGGACTCAAAAGCGCTCATGCGGACGTCAAGGTGCCATGGGCCAGCCTTGCTTTGATGTGATGACCGTTCCAGACATGCTGAGAATTTTTGGGGATGTAAACAAGGTTGAAAGAAGAGATGTTTGTTGTCCAGCCGAGTTCACTCGGACTGGATTCACTAGATAATCGGAAAACAATTATGAGAATGGATGGCAATCTGGAAAAAAATACCGCTAAGGGTTGTAGGTACTAAAAATAAACACGAGCAACTAAATAAATATCCAGCAACTATGGAAAAAACAAAGGAGAATGAACCTGAAAAACCATAGTCGGAATCCTGAAAATCAAAGCTCTGATACCATGTTGATTTTCAGGACTCCATGGATTTAAGTCATGGAGAAAAAGGGAGAGACACCATTGAGAGAAAATTGGAGGAGAAGAGGTTATAGAATTGATTATTCCTAACCTTCCCCTTGATGTTCTACTTATAGATTTATGAAACTACTGTATTATAATAATACCCTTGAACTTAGGGTTTAGGGTTTTATGTTATGGTCCCTAGCCATGGATCTAGTAACTCAGTGAGGTACTGATGAATCCAGCACTATTTGAGGGTTCTAGATCATGTAACTGTGAAAAGAACTCCCTTTTCCTCTCTCTTCTTCGTTATACTTGAAAAGGATTTTCCTTTCCTCAATTATAGGTATAACCAAGGGATCAATGGACTGTTAGATAGCCCATCCATAAAACCCCCCTTTTAGGATTCACATCAAGATACAGGGTTTCCCTGATATACCAATACTGATCATGCACGTAAAGGAATAAAATTATAACCTTTCTCTACTCGGAAAGGAGTGTAGGATTACCTCTTTGACAAAACACCAGTCCAACAACTGAAGGTCTCCTTCTTGCAACAAGACTCCACATAACCCTTTCCCTCTTTCTGATTTCCATGAAAAAGGTAGGGTTCCTCTTCTTGTTCGGAAAGGAGAGATTAACTCTCCTCTCTTCTCTCTCGATCACACCAAATCTCCACCACTGTAACTCCAAGACAATGCACATCAAGGACCCAAAGATAGGAACTCGACAAGGGATCTCTCTACTCTAAATTACCCTAATTTCAGACTTGCTTTATTTTTCTTTCTTTAACCCTTAAATAGGGTATTTCACGTCATGATAGTTTAGGGCTATCAATCCCAACTATACCCCTACATCAAAGCTTATTACATAATCAATGAAAATTTAACTAAACACAACATAAAGAATGAAAGTTAAATTAGATGACTTGGTGAGTCATTGTCTCCTCCTCTGAGTGACTCGGTGTGCTATTGAATCCATAACATTTTAACCCTGGAACTTTAACTTAATTAATCAATGTCATCTCTATGAGATGACCCTTTATTTACCATCCTTCCATCTTGTATGTGGGCCTTGAGCCCATCTTCTATATCTCTTGGTTTCATGGGTCTTCCTTGGTCTTATGGGCTTGGGCCCATCTTCTAATACACTTGGATATGTGGGTCTTCCTTGATCGTGTGGGCTTGGGCCCTATCTTCCAACAAATATAACAATACGTTCCTCCGTCATGGACTTCCAACCACAAAAATGTGATACTTTTTATGGGGATGAAGTTCTTCCGTCATGGACTCCCAACCACAAAAATTCAATATTTTTTATGGGGATGAAATTCCTCCATCATGGACTCCCAACCCCAAATAAATTTGATATTTTTTACGGGGATGAAGTTCCTCCGTCAAGGACTCCCAACCAAAAAAAAATTGATATTTTTTACAGGGTTGACAATAAATATAACATTAAGTTCCTCCGTCACGGACTCCCAACCAAAAAAAATTTGATATTTTTGACGGGGTTGACAATAAATAATGGTATGAGGCTACCTCTTCTTCAATAATATTGTCTCATCAAAAGAGACACAATAGCAGCAGCTTAAATGGGTTTGGTTGGAGCCCACTTAATACGACCCAAAATAATTCTTGTAAAATAACCCATGAAATAGTCCAATGCACATATCTAGACCAAATAATATGTTGACCAAAGAATAATTTTTCAATTCTTCAAAAAATAATAATCCAGCCAAAAAAAAAATTTACTGAGTCACGCCAAAATCTTGGGAATGCATACCGATGCAGAAATTAAGGGGCCAGTCAGGTTGACCCAAACCCAAGTTGACCCGAAACGAGTTGACTCGATCCATGTTATGGCATTAATTATGAAGAACCCTTCTCTCTAGTGGCTAAATTAAATTCGATATGTTTGTTATTATCTCTGGCAGCTAACTCTTGCTGGCAGGTCTATCAACTTGATATAAAAAATACTTTTCTGAAACAAGATATAAAGGAGGAGATTTATATGCAGCAACCACCTGGGTATGTGGTTGAGGGGGAGTCCGTATGTCGACTAAAAAAATCTATTTATGGTCTCAAATAGACTCATCATGTACAGTTTGAAAATTTTAGCCAAACACTCATATGGGCCAGATTTCACAGATGCCTAGAGATCACTTTGTCTTTATTAAAGACACAATGAAGGGCAAGGTAATTCTAGCAGTATATGTTGATGACATTATCATAACTGGCAGTGATCCTGAGGGCATCCAAAAGACAAAAGAAAGGATATGTACTGAATTCGAGACAAAGGATCTTGGAGTGCTCAAATTTTTTTTGGGTATTGAAGTACTACAATCCAGGCATGGAATTATATTATCTCAAAGGAAGTATGTCCTTGACCTACTAGTGGAGACCGGAATGTTGGGATGTAGACTAGCAGAAACTCCTATGGACTCGAATGCAAAATTATGTGCAGGTACTGGAGAAGAAGTACATGTTGTAAAATATCAAAGATTGGTGGGAAGACTTATTTATCTCTGCTTAATGAGGCCAAATATTTCATATGCAGTCAGTGTGGTAAGTCAATATATGCACAAACCACTACTCAGTCATAAGCAAGCACTAGAACGAATAGTACGATATCTAAAAGGAGCACCAGGAAGAGGGCTCCTCTATAAAAATCTTGGACACTTCAACATCGAAGGATTCTCATATGCAGACTGGGCCGGATCCTCGGATGACAGAAAATCTACTTTGGGATATTGTACAATGGTTGGAGGAAACTTGGTAACATGGATGAGCAAGAAACAGAATGTAGTTGCAAGGTCTAGTGCAGAAGCAGAGTACAAAGCTATGGCACACACAGTCAATGAACTCCTATGCATTAGATATCTCCTAACTGAACTAGGTTTTTACAAAGAAGCTCCTATGAATCTATATTGCGATAATCAGGCTACAATTCACGTCACATCAAATCCAGTCTTCCATGAGAAAACAAAGAATATAGAAATAAACTACCACTTCATACAAGAAAAATTCACTATCGGACAGGTTGCAGACATTCTCACCAAACCAGTCAGTCACAAAATTTTGTCCAACTTTTGCAGCAAGTTGGGCATCTACGATGTTTTCTCACCCACAGTTTGAGGGGGACTGTTACAATGTGGGACCCACCATGGCTACACAAGCTGGTGAGACCCACCATGAGCTCGAGAGGTGTCAACAAGACTCCTCATACAAAGTGGCTCTAGCTAAGAGATAAAGAACATGTGCTAGAATTAAATAGAAGATTGAATATCAAGTGGGACCCACAAAGATACCATGAGCTAGTATCTCTATCAACATGAGCTGGAAGATCATATGGAACCCACTAAGATAAGATCATGATGTGGCTTCACGTGATTAAAGAAGAGTTAGAAGTTGAGTTAAAGTAGTCTCTTAAATACATAATGTAATCTTATCATGATAGGCTTATCTTGGAGAGTTCTACTTGAAATGTAATTAGGAGTCCTAAAATTACTTATACATGGACTCTATCACCACGTCAACTATAAATAGAGGTGATTGTCACTCGGAGTTCATCAAGCAAGTTTCTTATTTTTTCTTCTCTCTCCTGTGAAGTGTTCTCTCTCTACTCTCTTTTATTTTCCTTCTCTTCTCTCTCTACCCAAGAGCTCTTCTCTATTTCTTTTTTTTTTCTTTTTATCTCCCCTTGCTCGAGGTATTATTCATGGGGTCCTAAATTCAACAATGATATTGTAAGACTTATCATTGATAAATTATGAATGTTATTATAGTTAAGATTAGGGTTTTCATGATTGTTGGGTTCTTATTGTGTGGATGAATATTGTGTATGAGTATGGATGTGGACAATTGAATGGATATAGTTGTCTATGGTTGTGATTGAAGATAGGATGTGTGATTGAAGGTAGGAATTTGTGAATGTGGATGAAAATGGATGTGTGATTGGATATGGTTGTTTAGAGGTGTGATTGAAAATAGGTTATGATTGAATATATGGGTATGTTTGTGTTTATGGAATTTTAGGAAGAAACAAGAATTATTTTTGTAGTCATCATTGTTCTTGTGGTGATTGTATCTATAGGTTTCCATGGATATTACGACAGACAAAGAAAGGATTGCAAGTATGTTAGCATTCACATGTATTTTGTATGCCTTGGGAAGATACTATCTTAGCCATTGCAATAGACATCCACCAAGTTCTTGTGGGATTGGTGGTCCGCTTTATTTGAAAAAGGCATTAGAGAAATCGCCTGTTAAATTTTGAAAAGTTTACAGGATGAATCAAATTGTGTTTCACAAATTGGCAAAGATACTTAATAGTAAAGGATTGTTATCAACCACAAAGACCATCTCAATGAAAGAACAACTTGCATATTTTTTCCTAATTGTTGGTCAACAACAATTGTATGGTGTCACAACAGAGATGTTTGATAGATTAAACTAGACCATAAGTAGGTATTTCAATAAGGTCTTGAATTCTATTATCAGACTTCAATCTGATTATATAAAATGGTCATCAAAACGCACTCACTTGAAGGTTTTAAATAATCCAATGTTTTATCCGTATTTTAAGGTAACATTGTCAAGAAGGATTCCTGATAGTGAAGCACAACAACAGAGTAGTGACAGCCAAAGTTCATGCTCTGGTTTCTCGGGAGCGAAGACGACGTTCTTCGAACAGCAGCTGATGGTACAACGAGAGCTCTTAGCTCTTACAGCGGTGGACGAAACCACCACCACCTCACGAGACTGACAGAACAGTCCAGATGGAGACCGTCGCACTCTCCAAACTCTCAGCAAAGAGGACGGTGCTGGAGAAGATGAACAGTTTCCAGAAAATGGTCTCGTGCCTTACTCTCCCTTCATTATCTATTTAAGCTTAGGTTTAAGGGGTTATTACAAACTGCCCCATGAGCCCAATACAATGCCTACTCTAAATACCCTATTTACATAATCCAAATTATACAATAATTATAATAAAAAATTCTATCTAAATTACAATGCAAGATATCATAACAAACATCACTTGCCCTCTTATGGACAATTTTGAACTAATATACAGAGTTACTTTGTATTAATTGAAATGGTATAATTAGGATTGTATTGGGGCTATTGATGAAACTAATATCAAAGCGAACATCCCACTTGAAGAACAACAAAGGTTCTGGAACAGAAAGGGTTATCTCTCACAAAATGTGATGGCAGCATATACATTTGACATGCAATTCACTTTTGTACTTCCTGGATGGTAGGGATCATCAGTTGATTCCCGTGTACTGAAGAACACATTGACTCACGAAGATAGACTCTTTGTACCTGAAGGTGAATAATATTTTTTATTCAATATCCTTTTATCTATTATTATCTACAATTATTTTAGGTGAAATATATTTTCTACTATAGGTAAATATTATATAGTCGATGCTGGTTATGCAAATCTGCCAGAATTTTTGGTTCCATATCAAGGAACTCGTTATCATATGCAAGAATTTGGAGACAACCTTCCTAGAAATGATAAAGAGTTATTCAACCGAAGGCACTCATCTTTGAGAAATACTATTGAATGAACATTTGATGCTTTAAAAGCTCAATTTCAAAAGTTGAAAGACGCTCTTCCGTTTTCTTATAAAATCTAGATAAAAATTATAATAGCTTGTTGCATATTACATAATTATATACATAGAAAGGATTACAATGATATGTTTGAATCGAAAGATGATGATTTGGGTGATGAGCTTTGTGGAGGAAGTGATGAGGTCCGATTAGCAGGTGTAAATGATGATGAAGATAGCGATGATAGCGATGGTCTTATGGATGAAGACAATCGATCAACAAACATTCAGAGGCAACGTGCATTAGAATCCACAAGAGCTTCACAATTTCGAGATGACATAGTGACTCACATGTGGAATGATCATTGATGGTTGTATCTTAATGCTTTTGAACATGAATTTTTTCGTTCATATATTCTAAACAAGTAAGTTGATGATTTTAATATTAAAGGCATGAACTCATTGTTGTATTCCAAGGCATAAATGTTTGCTTTTATGTTTTAAATTGTGGACTATTACTAGTAACTTAGTTTATTTTCAAGCATGTTTTTTAATTTTTAATTTTATCTATATATATTATTAATTTATCCTAGGTTATTAATAAAATAAAATAATATATTTATTTATTATATTCATTATTTTATTAATATATTATATTATAAATTTAAGACTAGTAATTAAAATATTGTTAAAGAAAGCATGTGATCAATTATTTTGGTTTAATTATCCCATTTTTATAATTAATTAAACTAATTATTTTAATTTTTGTAAAAAAATATTATTAATTAATACTTTAAAAAAATCTTCTATTATTAATAAAATATTTTTTTATTTATTCAGTATATTCATTTTTTAATTACTATATTAAATTAGTGATTTAATATTCTTAATTAAAATATTATTAAAGTAAACATTTGATCATTATTAATTAATAATACAAAAAAAATATTGTGCTATTAATAAAATATATTATATTTAATTTTATTACTAGATTAAATTAGTGATTTTTAATGTTAAAATATATCTTTTGTTGTTAAAAAATTAATTAATTAATTTTTATATTCTCTATGTTATTTTTTACTTTTTTTTATAATTTATTATAGTCACACATGATTATTATATTATTTTATAATATAATAATATATAATAATTAATTAGTATATTAATATATTTTAATACTACATTAAATAACTTATTAGTGTAGTAACCATGCTTATTTTGGTTAATTATCTGTTTAGGTATATGTTCTATTGAAATATATTATAAAAAAGTTACTCATTTTCTTGTTTACATCATATTTTTTATTATGGAGTACTAATACTGGAATACGTTTTCTTGTACACTTGAACTCGTCTATACTAACATCCAATGAAGTGTTCAAGTTGACTTAAATCATTGCCTTGAATTTGAAGTTTAACTTCAACTTCAACATTGTAATATAAGAAACAATGTTTTATAACTTGATCCAATGTAGAGACCAAATACAGGATATGGCATAAATAGATCGTGAGATTGGCTTCAATCCTTTCTTATAGAGCTTAGTGTTCCAATAGAGACTCTCATGCAACTTTATTCTGACAATCAAACTACCATTTAGATTGCTACAAATATAGTGTTTCATGAAATAACCAAACACATTGAGGATTGATTGTCATTTTATTCATGAAAAATTTAAGACAAAAGTTATTAGGTTATTATGCACTACATTCCTTCGAAGAATCAACTTGCAGACAACTTCATCAAAACAATTGTAGTAGGTACATTTCAGCATTTATATTACAAACGTGGAGTGTTTGGTGTCTTTACACTACCTGCTTGATAGAGAGAATTAAAAAAACATAATATAATTTAACCACTAATTCTTTACTTGTTTTTTCTTTAAGTGTCCAAGAGGCATTGTTACAATTTCATCAAAATTAATTAATAAAAATTAAAGTGGGAAAAGGTAACCTTACTTACAACCGAAAGGGGAAACTCACTCTCAGCTCTCGAGTTCTTGCCCCCCACCGAACTATACTCTCTTACCACTAAACTCTACAATCGATTAAACCCTAAAATCTAATAACCTAGAACATAAGAACTTACATTCAAGTCTTGCCTCAACTCCGTTGGATACGTCCTAAGGGGGCAGGTTAGAACGAGGGCCAACCTCATCCCTTAATTTTCATGAAATCAATTACTTAAAACAAATTTTTATTCTTCACTGTATATTGTAAAGCATGTCATATATATGACCCTATGTAATGTTAGTGTTAAATTCAACATAACATAGGAAAAAATGAGTTTACATAGAAATGAACTTCCTGCACCAAGAAAGTTTTAAGCATCTTCGTCCTCCAGTAGCTGACAAAGTACAAAATCCCATTCCTGTAAATGTAATTCTTGTAGGCTAAAAAGGACAAGGCATCTCTGGTATACGCAGATAACATATATGTATATCAATTCGATGGCAAAAACATTGTTCGGAAGACGACAAAAAGACTGATACTGCAGTACGATACTTTTGTCAAGATATATATAGTACATCGAACTACCAATCTACCAAGATGGTATTTGGCGACTCCACTTCTACCCCCATCTAAAGACCTGAGTATGATTCGCCCTTCTTGCTTACTTTGCGGTGCAGATAAAACAGAGGCAGATACAAGTCACCCTCACCAATTTTTCACATCCATATCCTCTGAGAAAAAAAAAAAACGAAAAAAGGAACCGCTGGATGCTTTTAGCTCGGGGCTATTGTTGACCCCGTACTAGCATTGTGCAGATCCGTCAAAGAGAACGATCTAGAAGAGAGTGATCTCTGACGGGGACGCGATGAAATATTAAGTGAAGCTTTGGCTTGTGGGTGTAAAGGTGGCAGTCCAGAAAATTCACTTTCCTCGCTCGTATTACTCTCTGAACTGCTAACAGCCATTGAAAGAGCTAATGTGCTGCGGCTGGAATTGGCCGGTCTCTTCGATATACCCTCCCAGGAATGCCCCAGATGAGAGAGCTGATTCCTGTCATAGAAATTACTAAAAGCTAGCAGATTCTTGCGCTTTCGGTTGTACAAGCTCTCTGGTTTTGCCAGATCCTTGGCAGCTATAGAGGCGGCATCAGCCAGAGTAGTGAAAGACTTTGATTTACCACAGTAAAATCTAGAGATACCTTGCCTGCAAGTGTGAAGAAACGTCAGAAATTTTGATAATAAATAACAGAGGTACAAAACGAGGATTTGAGATCCATCCATCTTTTTATTATTTTGAAAAGATCAGTAAGAAGAGCACAAAACTGAAAGACACAATCCAATATTTTCCTTCCACCACAAAAGCAACATGACATTTACAAAAGTAAATTAGTGCACTTAAACACAACAATCTAGCATCAATGGAACGCTATTGGAATTAAGTATTTCAAAATTTAGTTTCACGCCTCCCAAACTCAGCACTTATTGCTATGCTTCTATGACATATCACGTTAGTATCCCATCCAAGTAGAAACAGGTCTGCATATCTTACAATCTGTTCTTTAGGGATTGAAAACATAACAAGATGTGTAACAATTTATCCACATTACAGCAAGAGGGCAATTATATTTAGATGCAACTCACACCGCTTCTCCAGTTTCCCCCAAGAGAAATTTAAGTGATAGAAATGGATGCACTGGGTATGGCTTCTAAAAATTAAGAAGCAACAGCGAAAGTAAGCACTTAGATTTAAGAACCTAAAGTATGGAGCATCTGAATGATGTTGCTAGATGAGAAAAAGAACCCACTAATCAAGCTCTCTTTTTCATTTTTTTTTTTTAAAGTAACACTAAGAGCATCACAGAAAAGAATATGCTGCTATAAATATAACCCACCAAGAGCACCAAGGTTTCACTATTTTCTAGTTACAATTTACAGAAGGAAACATGTTTCAGAACACATCATTTGAAGCATATATTTATGCAACAAAAAACTCATTTCAAGTGAGGTGTATATTCTTGTGGAAGCTCATTTGAGCATATCCAAGTGATAATCTTAGTCTTTATGCTTAAGTATGAGATCAATGTCTAATTTTCGAAAAACAGTCCAGTTGCATCTCACTGAGAAAGTAAATGAACTTGTAATTATATCAGCACATATCAATCAGCCAATAAAGATTTTGTCTGCACCCATTCTCCCATTCAAGACAAGTTAAACTTTGTACAAACCAATCAGCACACAGACAGCAGGTATGCAAATCCAGATAACAAAGATATGAAGTTCAATTAAAAAGGGAAAAGGAAAATGTGACGTGAATGTCTACTCTACAAAAATAATTACATTGGTATCTGACATGATCTAATTCTTTATATACTTGAAGTAGCAGAGAATCTCTAGTTAGAAAGTTCCAGAAGGAATGCGATGCTCCAAGTCTTTATGGGTGATGATTTTTAACGATAAGAAAGTGTATGATATAGTTCAAAAAATTGCTCTATACCGGTGATCGCTTTGGTTGAGAACTTTCAAGTCAACAGGCTTAGCTTCTCCAAACCAGGGCATGACAAAAAAAAATTAAGCTTCATTCCCTTTAAAATATAAAGATAACTATATGGAATATATCAGTGGAAGTACACTAGATTTTAGTGGGGTCTCATTGTGCAAATTACTATGCATTCAAGGTTTGAATCTCAATCAAAACTTACCATAGACTACCCCGAGACCTGGTGTAAAAGGAAGGTAACTTACAAAATTTACCAGAGATAAACCAGTTTTAAGAAAATAATCGGTAGAACAAAATGTAAAAGTCTTCCAAATGCTCAAAAGTTTAAACAAATTTCACAAACCTATTTGTTTTCTACAACTATGATAAATTAATGACTTTTTTTATTTTCTTCAGCACTATGAAAAGGTAATTTCTAGTTGCTTATGTGACAATATGTTGGGTGATTCCAATTGAATAACAACTGCAATTTGGAATCAAAATATTCGACAAAAGCAACCGCTCTAAAAAAAGCCCGAAAGAAGAATAAAATCTCAAAGAAATCTTAATCTTTGAAGCGATTAACTGAATAATAAATCATAAATTTAATATTAGGTAACTGAGAACCAATATTTTTATTCCAGGACATGAACCTGCTAGAACTTAAGGCTAACCCCTTCATCAACGAAGTTCGTCAATGTTAACCAAAAAAATCAATTAAAAACATAATTAAGAAGTTCATTGAGAGATAGATATCGAATAAATCTCGGAAAGGTCGTTACCTAACCGGAAGAGAATCTTCTAACGCATCCATTGTGCTCAGAGGACCTTTATACGAACTCTGCACCTCCGCTTCGTCATCTCCATCATCAGATTGCGACCTTCCAGACAAGTCGCTATTTTTTCCGATCGAGGAACTGCAAGAAGTCAAAGCTTCTTCCTCCGTAGGCCTTTGATTCGCCGCCTGTGCAGGAAAACGGCGATCATTCTGCACGGCTGTAGGAAATTCGCGGCCAGACTCTGGGGATTCGAAGACGGAGATGCGGGAAGAGATCCCGCCGATGAATCCCGATCGTTCTATCCCGTTGCTGCTGCTTTCCAAAGCAATCGACATCGTGCTACCTTCTCTCAAAAATAAGAAAATCCGAATGAGGAGAAATCAAAAGAGGTTAAAATAAAGAAAAAGGGCGAGGAAATTAAGGTTGGGCTAGGGTTTCTGTCAGAGGAAACAGGAGGGAAAGAAATTCGGCCATGGCTGGGACTTTTTTCTCTGCAGAGAAGGAAAGATAATAAATTTGACTTATATAGTCTATAAAAATGGCGATATACTAGAAAAGAATAAATAAATAAGGACAGCCTTATCCTCATCCGCTCGCGCAGATAGAAAAATAACGTTACATAGACGACAGTAGCCCGCGGGATCTTGTCAACACCTGGTGCCATGAAAAATACTGGGAAGAAGAATGACCCATTCACGAATAATAAGTAACGAGGAACACGCACGTGTACGTCTTCTCGTGTATTCTTCGTAACTCGCGGTCTACAAGGAAAAGGTTTAAGAAGCGTAATGGACAGCAGAGGGAGTGCCGATAACTGCCCGAGCGGAACTACCCGTTCTAGTTTGTCGTACAGAAGATCCACTGACATCTTCCACGTGGACGAACTTTTCAATGAAACGATTGAGACAGTGACACGTATGACTCCCAAGCTTGGGCCTCAAGAAATATAAATGCGTAATAATACTAACGGATAAATCATTTCTACACAAAACAAATTAGGGATTATACGAACTCTCGAGCGTTAAACGATGTAATAGTGAAAACTTAATATTTACGAAAATACCTCAGTCTTGAAAGTGAGATATACTTCATATTCAATACCTTCAAATTCAGAATCACTTCAATGTGCACACATATCTCAGTTTTAAAATCGAGGTAAATTTAAACTAAGATATATGCATTCAATTTTAGGGACACTGAATTCATTTTAGTACCGATAAATTTTTAATCTTACTTTATTCAAGTTTACCAACCCATGTGATCCACTAATATATTTTTTCTTAGCGGTAATAATCTATTCCTTATTGCACTATTGTCAGCTTAAGCCGTTCCAACTTACCCTTCAAGCTTGCTCGGATGTGATGATGTGGCACAAGTGAATGTAGTGGTGAATGGTTCGAGCATTACTCATAACAATATGAAGAGGTTATCATAGGGCCCATGATATGCCACAGAGATTAACTTCATCCCACAAATCTATGAAGTCATACAGAGCAAAAACCTAGAAGGATTCAATATGCTTGTTTGCACTTATATCAATCCTTAACCTTTTCACAAAGTTTTTATCTAGTCTTGTATAATCTTTCAATTGAGGAATCATTATTTTTTTTGTTGTAAATTGATGTGAAATTAAAGTAAAAGCAAACAATAGATTTTTATAGTGGTTCAAAACTCAATGTCAAGAGTTTTAATCTATTCTTGTCATCACACTTTGGAGTTAAATCATTATATGAAAATGCTCAATGACACTTATAATTTTATAGTATTACCAATTGCTAAGAAAAGAACTCATTGTAGCTCAACAAGGCTACATAAGCCTAGACCTGGAAAGGGATTTTAAAATAGACGTAAGTAATAGAAGTCTATCAACTAATGGGTACACAACTCGCTTTTTAACAACTCTATCAAAACCACAAAAGATTCTAGGATGATGTATGAGACAATTACACAAGGTGTTACAATCCCGGATCTAACACAATGATTTGTAGGGAAGAAGAAGAGAAGAAAGAAAATCAAGCCGAAGGGAAACATAAAAACCCTAGGTTCATTAAGGAGAATGCACACCCCCAAGCTCGTTTAGGAGAACTCAAACCTTTTGTTTAACCTAAATTCAAACTTTCATTTCCCATTCCAATTCCCCTCTAAATAGGGTTCATGTCCACAAGGTTCAAGAGAAAAATTACAGATTTGCCCCTCCATGATATTTAACTTGAAAAGTAAACTAAATGACTAAGTAACTGACTCAGCCATGCGTCTCTGCATGACTAGACCTGCTATTGGGTTCATAACACTTGTTATTGGGCTCATAACATTACACCCGCTGGAGAATGAACTTGTTCTCAAAGTCGAAGGTAGGGATGTGTGTCAAACGTTGCCACATCTCCCCAAGTAGCATCTGTGGCATCCATAACAACCCACTTGACGACAAAAGCGGCATAGCCAGGCCGTGCTTTGCCCTCCATCAGTCCTGCACTGGTGTGAAACAGCCCCTCACTTCGCCCCCCCCCCCCCCCCCCCCCCCCCCCCGTACATCTCCCCAAGTAGCATCTGTGGCATCCATAACAACCCACTTGACGACAAAAGCGGCATAGCCAGGCCGTGCTTTGCCCTCCATCAGTCCTGCACTGGTGTGAAACAGCCCCTCACTTCGCACAACCCCCCCCCCCCCCCCCTCCCAATTTGCAAGGTTGCACTGCCCACACTTTTTGTGGTCATGGCAGGGAACCAGCATGGCAGTATTGCACCCACAATCAACCCAACGATAGGTGTCAACCCCTCCCTTGGGGAAAATTCAGTGTAGCTCACATAGGCACCAAAGATAGCCAAAGACACTAGGGCGGCTGAACCCATGGCAAGCCCCTTTCCAATAGCAGCAGTAGTGGCTCCAGCGGCATCAAGGGTATCAATTCTTTTGCGTCTCCTGTGACTCATGCCAGCCATTTTAGCAATACCTCCAGCCTTGTCACTAATGGAACCATATGCCTCAATGGCCGAACCAATAGCAATGGTGCTCAGCAATCCAAGAGCTGCCACCGTAGTGCCATACATGGCAGCAAGGTTAAAGTTGACAAAAATGCTGACAGGAAACCCACCAATTATATCAGTTGCAATCTACATCCCCGGTATAAGTTGATATAGTTTGTCTATCATAGTTCTGCACTTGCTTATAGTGCACTCCCTGGTCATGGCCTGCCGGACAGACTCACTTACTGACTGCACAAGCACATGCAGAAATGCTCCTACAGAGGCAAGCACTTGCGCTGGATTCCTTCGGTCTTTCTTGTCATCCAAGACGACACCCCCAACAAAAAGGAGAAGGTCTCTAAGGTCTCCACTAGAATATGGGTCAACAGCACCAGAGAAGTAAAAGTAAACTCTACTGAATAACTTAGGTGTCTTCTCCCTTACTCTATCTCCGCCATCATAGCAGCCAAGCATATCTTGACTAAATTCCATTTTGATGGTATCTTTTCACTCATCATGTTGATGCATAATAGGTTCAGTCACCCAGCTCAAGCCGGACTAGTATATTTCTGGAAAGCTGACAATATTTTGGGAATTAGACTTAAGGCATCTCATAGCCAAACGAGTAAGTGGAGAGTTGATCTGTGTTGTGTTGAAGACCACGTTCTGGTCAGGAGGCAGGATGCTCACAGACCAGGCAGATAAATCATGTGAGGTGCCCTTGAAATTGACAGTGGCAACAACCTCTGTCCCCATGTTGGCGAGAAAAATAGCACAACTACCTGCCTCTGTTTTGTTGTTATATCTTTGTCCCCCCACTGCTGCAAGATATCCATGAATACAGTGTTCCAACAGGATTGTAGTCCAACACTTTAATTTCCTCTGTGAGATTTGGTCCAAAATTCTAGTATCATCCACCTTAAGTGCCTTGCCAGGCTTGTCATGGAACTGACCAGCAACCTCATACACTCTACCTACCAGTGATTGGGCCGTTTCAGATTGAGACCCAACACCGATTCTTGGAAGCCAAATAGGATTCCATTGATGCCTAATTATTATTGTCTGCCCAAGTTCTTCCAGTGTCTCATATCTTTTCTTTGTAACAACTACTGCTCTAGGATCACTCTACCATCGTTCACTGAAAGGATCTGTTGCCTTGAATTAAACCTCAAAGCCAATCCCAACAACTGAAGCAATCACCATTACCTGAATTCCCTTCTCGGGACGTGGCTCATAATGTTGCTGCTGCACCCAAAGTTGCATTATCCTCCAAGAAAATCCCTGCTTCTTGCTGCCCTTCCAGACCAAACTCCTTGAAGCCTGATAAACATCTGAGTCACTAATGGCTGAGAGGCTGGTTCATCCATGCAGTTCAGATTCATGCTGTCATCAAGCTTGTACCACTGCCCCAGGATATTCTTCACATAGCAAACATAGTGCCCAAAAATTGCCATGTTGTGGAGCTTGCTAATTTTTCCAGATGGGAAGCGCTGTACAGCAATTGGTAGAACACTAGGGGCCTCCAAGATGGTCAGCTGCTGCTTGGCCCTTTCATAGGATTTGCATCTACCACAGGGATACTTGTTTTCTCCTTCCAAATTTTCTGTAGAGGTAAATTGATGCAGTGCTCCTTCAAGAGTTGCAATATTTCCATCTATCTTCATGGTAACATCCCTCATCCTTTCATAATGCTCAAACTTGCTACGCCCCACTTTATGTTTGACTTAAGATAACCACCAAAATTCAGTTGGATAACTTTAGATTCTGCTGCCATTGGGCTCCTGGCATTAGATCCAACCCCTTTGAGATATGCAGATGGCATTGCATCCCTAGCAGTCCTTAAAAATTCATTGGCTTCTTCTTCTTTTTGGTGCCCAGATTAATTTGAGGGGGTATTCCAATTGGAGACAAGGGAGATTTCCCTTCTTTTGCCTTCAAAAGGAGGCTCTCAAACTCACATACAAAGCACCACTCTTTCTTGGGGCATGTTGACGACTCAAAAGCCAAAGGGGCTGCGTTTTCCATACTAAGGCCTCAATCTATTACCCTCACCGTCTGTCCCTAATTCCTTCAGTTGCGCAAGCCCTTTAACTTTAAAGCTTGAGCCATAACTATCATCTATAGCAGCCTATTTAAAAGGGGCTGGTTTTTCTTTTTGAGAGTTGGCTCTAAGCTGAGGATTTACAGGTTGATTCTTCAATGAGTCAGCTTTACCATTGTTTTTTGTGCAATTCATCTAACAGCTCCCTTGTAGCCCCCTTATCACCATCCACACTCACCGGACCACCCCCAGGATAGCTACCGCCACCACTTCCGAAGTTATCACCACCAAAATCACCATCACTGCTAGGTGGGGCATCATAGCCACCTCCGCCACTGTCACCATACACATCACCGTCCACACTAGAATTCCAAGAACCCATTGTAGTCACTATTCCTAGAACACCAACTCGTTTCCAATGAAATTTTTTAAGCCAAAATTTCCATAACCACGACAAGAAGCCTCCACACTGCCCTCATACTGCTGTTGACAAATATCCCTTGACAGAGTGTGATTTACCCCAATTTGTACCCGCCGGACAGGATTCAAAGAGTCACCGGTGATAGTCGTGGCTTTCAGAACCTCAGCCTCCGTTGGCTCATTTTATATTATGAGATTTTCAAAAAGGAGTTCCGCCCTTGAATGAGAGTCACCCCCATCAACAATTCCCACACCGGACTTCTATTTCAGATTATTTCGGGAAACAAAGCTGCTTCTTCCTCAAGATTATCGTCCTCTGCTTCTGGAATTGACGTGTCTAAGTTTTGGTTTATTCCGGTCAGTATATCCGTCAACCTACTCGTGAGTAGGTCGAGTTGGTGGTTAAATCTGGTCTTCCATGCTACATCTAGTGCCTCCTCTTCTGCTAGCCATGCTGATTGCATTTCTCTTTTTGTCTGAATCTCTGGCCATCACTCGCCGATTGTCATGCGATGAATCACCCATGTTCAAGCTCTGATACCAATTTTTTACGGTCCTGGATCTCATACAACGATTCATAAGGAAGAAGAAGAGAATAGGGAAGTTTGAAAACCTTAGGTTCGTTAAGGGGAAAATACACCCCATAGCTCATTTAGGAGAACTCAAATCCTCTATTTAACCTAAATTCAGACTTTCATTTCTCATTCCAATACCCCTCTAAATAGGGTTCATGTCCACAAGGTTCAAGAGAAAAATTATAGATTTTCCACTCCATGATATTTAACTTGACAAGTAAACCAAATGACTAAATAACTGACTCAGCCAGAGTAATTGACTCAGCCATGGCGTCTCTACATGACTAGGCCTGCTATTGGGTTCATAACACAAGGCTTGTCCAAAGATCCAATTTTCAACTTACAAAATACCTCTTAATAGGTTGATTTTGTAATAATGAACTTACATAAAGCTACACCTTACCTATGTGCCTTCCATAGTAGAAGCACCTTAAATGCAGCATTATAAAACTAGGAAGAAACCTTAGACCTGGTATCTTGTTCGGGTTATTGGTCTATAAGACTTGGTAATTAGAAAAAAACAGCTGACCTGGTTGGGTCCACCGGTTTAATCCATGAACCAAGTGACCCAACCCAGTAGTACAGTTACAAGCAAGGGTGTGTAGAAGGGACTTTGGACAATGGCAGGGTACAAATTGTAATTGGGGTGCATTTATTTTTAGAAAGTCTTGAGGGCACTGCCTTAAGGTAAATTTGGTAATTTAATTTGATTTCTTAGAAAATCTATAATTTATTTGGCAAATCAAAAGTGTCCTAGATAAAGTAGATAGGTCAATAAGTCATGATATAGACAAAGTTTGGGTCCTAGACTTAGAAAGGGTGTCTAGTGGGAATTAGTCTTATCTTTTCAATCATAGTAGGAATTTATCTTATCATTTGAAAGTGTTGAAGTAGCATGAGTGGCATAAATTATAATTATAATAGATATTATGTTCCTTTTTTTACTCATGTACTAGGGTTTCTACCCTAAAACTATAAGTACCAAGCTAAGGGGGAGAGCACAAAATTCATGCTCAATTTTCCTCACTTTCTCCATCTCCTTTCTTGCATCACGTGCCTAGACTTCTCTTCTAAACTCCCTTATTTCCTTTTCTCCCTTCTCCTTCTTCTTCCTCTAAAACCTAGTTGTTCTAAGCATGAAACCCTAGAATTTAACATGGTATCAAAGCACGAATTCTAGGGTTTCAAGTAAAGCTACTGCCTAAGTTTTAAAAGTGTGCAAATGAGGAGTTTTTTTCTATCCATAAAAGGAAGGAAGGTGTCGGATTTTTCAAATTCCAACAAGGTTCTAAATCAGATAAGTGGTTCATAATCCATGAAACTTGTTTTTAACTCATCCTAGTGAGAGAACTACCAAATCAGAAATGTGTAAGCAAGAAACCTTTTGATTCTTGCCAACTTGGAAACCAAACACAAAAACTCCTTCCAAACTAAAAATGTAGTTTCCACCTCTCGACCTCTTCAACTAATCCACATGAATCTGGTTGGACCTACTCAAACCTTGAGCTTAAACATAAATCATCTCACCCTAGTGGTTGTATATGACTATTCCAAGTTCACATGGATAGATTTCCTAGCATATAAGGATGATGCCTTTCCAACCTTTACAAAACTATGTGAGAAAGTTAAAAAAGAACAAGGCTATAACATTATCAAAATTAGGAGTAACAATGGATGAGAATTTGAAAACCCACACTTTGACGAATATTGCACATGACATGGCATAGACCATACATTTTTTTATCCTCAAACTCCTCAATAGAATGACATTATTGAGAGGAAAGATAGAACCCTAATTGAAAGGGCAAAGGCTATGCTACATGGATACAATTTTCCACAAAGATTTTGGGCCGAAGCTATAAACACAACTTGCTACATTATAAATGGAGTTAGTATAAGGCCCCTTCCAAACAAAACCCCTAATGAGTTGTATGAGGGCACCCTTCCCAACATAACCTATTTTTTAACCTTTGGATGCAAAGTATATGTACTAAAAGAACCAAAGGAGAAATTAGAGAAGTTTGACTCTACTACTGATATAGGAATATTCTAGGTTATTCATCTCATAGCAAAGCCTAAAAAATATTTAACAAAATATCTCATGAGAGTTGAGGAGTCGGTGCATGTTGAATTTGATGAATTTGATTTCTTGAATTTAGGATCCCATGACAAGGTCCTCGACCAAGGTAGTGAAAGAAGAGAGGAAGAAAAGGAAGTGAAGAAAGGAGCGGAGAGAAAGAAGAGAGATGGAGAGAGAAAGCTTGGGAAAGGAGACAATTCTAAGCATGAATTTGAGAGAGGAGATGGGAGACTTAATGATCTATCGTATACCTTGAGCCTCTATTTATAGTTGCAGAGGGAAGTTTACAATGATTACAATGCCCTTAGATAATTATGCCCTTGATGCCATCCTTATGAGAAGACCTTTAAATTACCTAATTTGCCATCTCCTTGATGTGGGGAAGGTAATTATATTGCCACTTTGAGGTGTCTTCCAACACTCTCCCTCAAGCTGGGGGAGAGAAAACATCATAGATATCCAACTTCTCACATATAGTGGTTAAATTCTTGAATGTGGCTGGTTTCATAAGAATATCTGCCACCTTGTTAGGATCCTAATGAGCCATGGATCTTGTCACCCTCCTCTCTTCTCTTCCTTCCATTACCTTGCTTGACGTTGAGATGGAATGAGGGGTTGAAGGGAATTGATTTTCGGAAAGGAGAATTGGGGGAAAAACAAAAGAGAGCTTGAAGGAGCTCTTGACCTGTTTAACTAAATTACTTTAACTAAAGTGAACTCAATTGATAATCTTCATTACCCTTGCCGTCCCCTTAAATAGGGTGGAGGACGTCCAAAACCCTAAAGACCTCTTGGGTCAGTGGTTCAAACCAATAAATGCTAAACCAACCCAAACCAAAGACAAAACCAAACCAAGAAACAATTACATGGAAATTGAAAAACATATTCATTAATTCCTACGCCTGTTGGTAACTCGTGATGCTATAGAATCCATAACATCACCCCCCCTCCTGGAGAAAGAGCTTGTCCTCAAGCTCGAAGGAAGGATATAAAAGTCGAAATGCTGATAACGGCTCCCATGTGGTGTCACTGGGATCGGCATCTGCCCACTGGACTAGAATTTCCCAATCCCCTTGAATGTGGCGTGCTTGTATTACCTGAGCCGGAAGAGAAAGGACTCTGCCCTCATGTAGTGGCGGCAGTGGAGTGTGCAATAGGGGGGAGTCACCCTGGAAGGGCTTCAATTGGGAGGCGTGAAATACATTGTGGATCTTTGCTTCCGGTGGTAGCTGCAAGCGGTATGCCACGGGCCCAATTTGGTCCAATATCGGAAATGGACCATAATATTTTGGAGACAGCTTATGGCGCTTGGCTGCAGTCAGGAACAGCTGGCGGTTGTTTTGAAGCTTTAACCACACATAGTCTCCAGGGCAATAAGATGCCTCCCGATGCTTCTTATCATAAAAGCGTTTCATAGAGTGTTGGGCCGCCTGCAGATGTGTACGTACCTCAGTGAGCATAGCGTCTCGTTCAGCTAATGCTTGGTCCAAAGTGACGACTTTGGATGCCCCCGATATATATGGTAACAAACGAGGTGGATCTCTGCCATAAACTACCCTGAAAGGAGTAGTACCCAGTGCTGTGTGGTAAGATGTGTTATAGCAAAATTCTGCCCATGAAAGCCATTTCACCCATCTTCTAGGTGCATCTCCCACAAAACAACGAAGATACATTTGAATCGTGCGATTGACAACCTCTGTTTGGCAGTCCGTTTGTGGATGATAGGCAGACGAAAATGCCAATTGAGTGCCCTATAATTTGAATAATTCCTTCCAAAAGAGACTGGTAAAAATGGCATCCCTGTCACTGATAATGGATGAGGGAATTCCATGTAATCGGACAATGTTGTCCATAAATAATTGAGCGACCTGAGCAGCAGTATATGGATGCGCCAAAGCAAGTAAGTGCCCATATTTTGAAAACCGATCAACGACGACGAATATCACCGATTTACCTGATGAAATGGGAAGACCAGCAATGAAGTCCATGGAAATATCAGATCAGATTTGAGATGGTAGTTGCAGAGGTTGCAGTAGGCCGGCTGGACTTAAAGATTCGGCCTTGTTTCTTTGAAAAATCTGACAAGCAGCTACATAATCAGCAATTGTGCTCTTCATGCCCTTCCAGTAAAAGTCCCGACTGATTCGGAAATATGTTTTCTGTTGACCCTCATGTGTGCTATCATGGATAGAGGACAGGATGGTGTGAAGAAGTGGGGATGTATTATGCAAAAAGATCCTGTTTTTGTAGAGAATGAGACGATCCTGAATCGTCCAATGAGGAGCAGTTGTCCCCTGTTGAATATCCTGATATAATGACATGAGATCCGGATATTGATTTACTTCCTCACGAATAGAATCTAATAGCAGTGCACGTGGGTGACTGATAGCATAAATTTGAGTGGCGGAAATATCCCGACGTGATAAGGCATCAGCCCCCAAATTCGAACTACCTGGCTTATAATGAACAGTAAAATCGAAGCCCATGAGTTTAGTTAACCAATGCTGCTGTGGGGATGTGGTGAGGTGCTGTTCAAGAAGATACTTGAGGCTGCAATGATCTGTACGAATGAGAAACGGTCTTCCCCAAAGATAAGGTCGCCAATGTTGGACAACCTTGGCTAACCCAATCAATTCCCTCTCATTTGCAGCTAACTTATGGTGGTGTTGTCCCAACTGACGGTTGAAATAAGCAATGGGGTGTCCCAATTGTTGTAACACTGCCCCTATACCTCCCCCGGAGGCATCACATTCCACCACAAATTCTGCCTCAAAATCTGGTAATTGTAGGACTGGCATTGAGGCAAAGGCCTCCTTTAACAGGTTAAAGGCCTGTTCTGGAGAAGAAGACCAGTGGAAGGCATTTTTTTTAGCAGGTTGTTGAGTGGTGCTGCTATCTGGCCATAATATTGGATAAATTTTCTATAATATCCCGCTAAGCCCAAAAATCCCTTTAATGTTGTAGTGCAGGTGGGAACCGGCCAATCTGTAACTGCCCGTATCTTGCTCTGGTCAACTTTCACGCCCACAGCTGATATGACGTGGCCCAAATATGCCACCTCAGATGTACCCATAGAACATTTCGATTTATTCAAAACCAAATGATGAGAGCGTAGAATGGTAAATACCTGGTGGAAGTGGTGGAGATGTTCTTCCCAATTTTTGCTGTAGACCAGAATGTCATAAAAAAAGACTAACACATAGTGGCGCAGAAGTGATGAAAAGACCTCATTCATGAGGGCCTGAAAGGTGGATGGTGCATTGGAAAGACTGAAGGGCATGACGAGGAACTTGAAATGATCGTGATGTGTGCGGAAGGCAGTCTTCTCCACATCCGCCTGGTGAACTCGTATTTGATGATAGCCCGATTTCAAATTTAATTTGGTAAAAATTGTAGCACCATGTAACTCATCCAGCAACTCGTCCATGACTAGAATGGGGAACTTGTCCTTAACTGTGTGCAAGTTGAGTTGCCTATAGTCGACACAAAATCTCCAAGATTTATCTTTTTTACGTACAAGTAACACTGGCGAGGAGAAAGGAGATCGACTGGGCTGGATCACACCCTGAGCGAGCATATGCATGCATTGTCGTTCTATTTCATCTTTCTGGATATGCGGGTAACGATAAGGCCGCACCACTACTGGATCAGTTCCCAACTTTAAACGAATGCGGTGATCGCAATGACGCACTGGTGGTAGACCTATAGGGTCATTAAATAAATTCGCAAATGTTGTAAGTAAAGGAGCTAATTGATCATCACCCGTGTGTTGAATATGCAAAGTGTGAAGTGCGTTAGGGACCTGTGCCACAATACCTTGTAATGTAATCTGGCCCTGTGGTGCTGAAAATGTCATAGTCCGAGCCTGAAAGTCCCATAATATCGGTCCTAATAACTGGAGCCATTTGACCCTGAGCACCAAATCAAATCCAGCCAATGGAATGACTAGTAAATCTGCCTGAAAGGAATGCCCCTCAATGGTGAAAGGGGTGTTAGCACATAACCCCTTGCTAGCAATTTTGGCCCCATTGGCCACTGAAACTGAGAGTTCCCTTTGTTGTTGAATTTCCAATCCCAATTGTTGCGCGGCTGGTTCACTGATAAAATTATGTGTGCTGCCCGAATCAACTAAAGCAAGTAGCATGAGATGATGTAACTTGGCCTTTACCTGCATGGTATTAGAACTACGCAGGCCATGCATGGCATGGAGGGAGAGCTCTGCTTCCTGTTGTACCTCTTCAACAATTTCATTTTCAAGAAGTTTTTCTGAATCTTCTTCCAACAATTTAATACTGAATAAACGTTTACAGGTATGTTCGGGCAGGAATTGTTCGTCACAATTAAAACATAGGCCCTTTGCCTTTCGAGCGTCCATTTCCTGTTTAGTCAAAAATTTACGTGGCATAGTGTGTGGAGGCACACTCGTAGCCTGATCTGCTCGGTTAGGGGCAGAGGACCCAAAACGTGGACCAGATGCAGTACCCTGTATTCTGTTTTGCCAAAATGGTTTTCTTTGTAAAGTCTCTTTTAGAACTCTCTGTTTGTGCTCCACAACCCTGGCATAATTCATTGCTGAGTCCAAATTTGTCAGAGCCAGAAATTCCACTTCCAATTTGACTGCCTCTGTCAATCCAGCATTAAAAATCTGAACATGTAGGTGAGGAGGAACAAATTCACTAGCTTTGTGTTACGGTCCCGGATCTGACACGTGGATTCTTTGGGAGGATCTGCAATCTACCATGGGTTACGGGTCTTCCAAGCATTACCATAGGGGTAGTAGGAAGACATGGGGAAGACGAAAACGAAAGATCAAGCCTAAGGGAAGCTTATAACCCTAGAGCTCGTTGAGGAGAACTCTAAGCCTCTCTACGCTAGATTTAACCTAATTCTTAATACTTCAATGTTTCCTTTTCTCATTACTCTTACCCCTTAAATAGGGTTCACCCTGTTAGGGTTTAATAAAATATTACAGAAATATCCCTATGAATAAAATATTCCAAAAATATCCCTATTAATAAATAATTTCAAAAATACCCTTATGGCCTAAAACTGAAATAAAATAAAGTAAATTAAATAAAACAACTAAAATAATAATGTTATTGCGTGCATAATCTGGCCAACCTTTCTTGGAACGTTTTTTGGTAAACTTCTAAGGTGTTGGTCTGTTTGTAGTTGATCAATTCCCCCACTGGGTTGCTGCTAGCTGGAGGTCCGAACCTCAACTGGCAAGCATGTTTAAAGTGTAGCCAATCCTGAATGGAATGGACATTTCGGTAGTGATGGAACCACATGAGCGCTTCATCGAGCATGTGGTAGGCGGCCAAAGTAACCTTGTCCATTTCCACCGTTTGTTGATGATAAAAGAATTGTTCACATTTCGTGAACCATAGTAAAGGATCTTTAGAGCCATCATATGTAGGAAAGTTAAGTTTAAAGTACCTGGGAACCGTTGATAGTGCTTGTGCGTGAGTGGTCATTGAACCCATTGGTTGGCGCAGGGGTGGATTTGGTGGTGGTGTGAATTGTTGGTGGGGAATTGGTTGTGGTTGAAAATTGGTTGCTGGTGGTGGCATTGGTGCTTGAAGTGCAGCAAGTTGTCAGAGGATGGATTGTAGAGATGATTCCAGAGTTTGTAAGATAGTATTGATGTCAGAAATTTCAGTACCTTGAAGAGTGGATCGTTGTTGAAGTTTTTAAAGGACTTGACGTATGTCCTCTGGAGAAGAGGAATCACCGAGGGTGGACCTGTCTGATACCACGTTGTTAGGATCCTCACGAGCCATAGATCTTTTTACCCTCCTCTCTTATCTTCCTTCCATTACCTTGCTTGACGTTGAGATGGAATGAGGGGTTGAAGGGAATTGATTTTCGGAAAGGAGAATTGGGGGAAAAACGGAAGAGAGCTTGAAGGAGCTCTTGACCTGTTTATCTAAATTACGTTAACTAAAGTGAACTCAATTGATAATCTTCATTACCCTAGCCGTCCCCTTAAATAGGGTGGAGGACGTCCAAAACCCTAAAGACCTCTTGGGTCAATGGTTCAAACCAATAAATGCTAAACCAACCCAAACCAAAGACAAAACCAAACCAAGAAACAATTACATGGAAATTGAAAAACATATTCATTAATTCCTACGCCTGTTGGTAACTCGTGATGCTATAGAGTCCATAACACACCTGTCCTTGTGATGGAACATATTTGAAAGATAAGATACTAGCCTGAAATTTCTCATGTATAAAGTGGCAGTCTACCTCAACGTGTTTTGTCCTCTTGTGGAAGACATGATTTGAGCTAATATGCATAGTCACTTGGTTGTCACAATATAATTTCATGGAAGCTTCTTTATAGAATCTCAATTTAGTAAGACGTGATCTAATCCATAGAATCTCACTGACTGTGTGGGTCATAGCTTTGTACTCTGTTTTTGCACTAGACCTCGTAACAACATTCTGCCTTTTGCTTCTCCATGTAACCAGATGTTATGCATGCAATAAAATTATTATTTTAAATTTTTTTATTTAATTTAATTTAATTTATTTCAGTTTTAGGCCACAGGGTATTTTTGGAATATTTCATTTATAGGGGTATTTTTGTAATATTTTATCTAAGGGTGAACTATTTAAGGGGTAAGAGTAATGACAAAGACAAACATTGATTTTAGGTTAAACATGGTTTTGAGTTTCCCTCAACGAGCTCAGGGGTGTGCGTTCTCCTTAACGAACCTATGGTTTCAAGCTTCCCTATGGCTTGATCTTGGTCTTCCTCTTCCTCTTCCCTACGAATCCATGTGTCAGATCCGGGACCATCAAAACTAGTATCAGAGCGGGAACACAATGAGCCATTCCTTAGAAGAATGGATTGCCATGTGTAGAGAATTATCCCTAGAAGAATGGATGACCATGCACAGAGAATTGGTAGAAGAAGTGCACGGGGTATTCACA
Source organism: Aristolochia californica (assembly GCF_029961685.1). Classification (NCBI taxonomy): domain Eukaryota; kingdom Viridiplantae; phylum Streptophyta; class Magnoliopsida; order Piperales; family Aristolochiaceae; genus Aristolochia; species Aristolochia californica. The sequence continues at coordinate 16,343,091 of NW_027181881.1, read as the reverse complement.
ATGAAGTGGAAAGAATACGTGAATGGCGTGCAACTTCCATTAAAAAAATTTAAGCAAGGAAGCAACTGGCTGCCGCAAAAAAGGTCATACGACCTCAAATCTCCGAGCACGAAATAAGCACTGAACGAGAGGCAGTCGATTATGATGCTATCTCAGATGGGCAAGAAAAGCAAGAAATCAGAGAACCCTCTATATCTCCAACGGCAGCGACATCCGAATTTGGGGATTCAAAAATTCCAAAATCAGAAGGGTATTTAGCATACCCTTCGTCGGAAAATCTGGAATGGGGTTCGGCATCAAACCCTTTCCCACTAGACACTATACGTATTTCCAAATAGAAGACGCAGGAAAATCCAAAGCCGAACAGCGGGGACCAAACTTTGGGGAAATCAAAAAGGTTTTCTGCCACAACGTCATTGGTACTGGACGATTTGGGTGCGACTTCTAATCCGAAATTGGGGACAATGGCAATCTCCGAGTAGGGACGTCACACGCAAAATTCCCGAGCAGGGCAAGGGGACCCTGAAATTCCGAAATCACACCAACGAGGCTCACGACAAGCAACAATTGATTCCGAACAGGAGAAGGAAAATTTTTCGGCAACTATTCCGACCAGGAAATGTTTTCAAGAGCCCTCTGTCTCAGAAAATTATCCAAGCGGCAAAGCCCCAAAGGGTTGTGGTCCACCACCGGAGAAGGAGGAGACTCCGGCAGCTCTGTCGAAAAAATTTCCACTCAATCTCGTCCTCGGCAGCCCAGTGGAAAAAAAATTTCAACGCCTTTGGGGGTAAGTTTCCGAACCGCCGTTGAATTTTATGTCAAATCGGTTGTTCCATGGGGTTGATGGGGCTCCAAAGGCCTGAGCAGCCGCAACGTTGCTCAAAAATTGGGGATGGAGCTTCTCTGTTCCGTGAAGCAGGGAACTAGTGCCCAATTGCTGGAATTCCGGCTTGGGTGCATGAATTTCAAGGTGAAATTTTTTTGGGGATGCCGGTATTCATAGAAAAAATTTTATGGAGACTACGGAGAATTTTTTTAGGGGGTCTTAGCTTTTCTGTTTATGAGCACAGTCCTTGTGCGTATGTCCATTGTCAAATTGGAAATTGGGGGCTTAATGTTTTGGGTCCCATGTCTGTAGTAATGAGAGACGGAGATGGGAAATTCCAATGTTTTGGATTGGTTAATTGTGAGAATGCAGTAGATGTTGCTCTTGCCGTTGAGGGGCTTCATGACAAAAAAATTTATGACAAGGAGTCGTATTTTGGGAAGGCTCTGAAGAAATCAAAAAGGGAGATGGGATTGAAGGGACAGTTTGAGCAGATTTATAAGGCAATTGTAGACAAATATCTATGGGTGAACCTGTACTTGAAGAACCTGGTTGACAACATAGATGATGAGGAGCTGAACCAATTGTTTTCTGAGTTTGGTCTACTTACTTCATGCAAGGTTTTTACACTGAACTTGATAAATGTGTTGAGTGGTCTATATGCTATCATAACAGGTAGTTCTAAGGGCCCTGCTATGATAGGAGATTCATAGGATAGTAAGTTAAAATTTTCATTTCTTGGTTCTGCACAAAAGGCTATTGCCAGTGGGGAAATGGTTAATGTGAACCTTGACTGGATAGAAGCAGTGCCCCACCCAGATGACCAGGTGGAGTATGAGTTGTGGACCAATAGCAATGATGAGTGTGGGCATAAGTGTGACATGCTGATGCAATTTATGTAGGATTTCAAGGGTGCAGCACAATTACTTGAACAAGGCGGATACAACCAGTTCACACCTGACTACATACCTTGGTATTGTCCTCAGGCATTCACAATTAGCAAGCAATGAAAATCTTAGCATATTAATCATAGGAGATATGGTGCACATGATCCTGTACAAGGTTTTAGTCAAGGATATGAAGGGAAAGACGTGGTTATTGAGAAATTGAGACAGTTATGTGTTTTCAAGGCTGGCAAGTTAGATTCTCAAAGGGCAAGATTCACAGGATTTGCTCTTACTACTGCAATGCCAATTTTCGAAACAATTAATTTTCTGAAGTCTGGTAAATTCCAGCCAACAGATTTTGCTGCAATTATCTGTAGTAGGAGGAGTGCAATGTATTATCCAGGTATAAATCAGCCTGAAGATGATGGGGAAAAGATTTACTCAGACCCTGATTATGCTTCCCATATTGATTACCGTTGGAGCTATGATGACTTGAAGAAATCTATTTACCAGTTCCTGCATACACAGGATAGCATACTGGAAAAATCTGGAGACACTTCACATGCCATTGAGGAAGATGCAAATTCAAATACCAGTCATTGTATTTCATACTTCTTAAAAAATTCTCCTACGACAAAGAGAGTGGATGACTTGATGTATGATTTTTTTGTGGCTGGGTTGAACAACAGGACGAAGTGTCCACTGGTTGCTGCTATTACAGTGCAGAAATGGGCTCCACTAGGTAGTCAGGTTGGAGCTACTTCAGAGGTGATAAGAAAATTAGAAGAAGACGGGCAGTGGTTTGATGAAATGCCTGGCAGACAGGGGGAATACTATCATTTATTGATTAGAAGTTTGGGTTTTCTGTAATTGGTGCAAATTATGAATGGCACTGCTGCTAAGAGGTTTTGTGTGCGTAACAATGGGGCTAAAGTTGTGGTTGAAGGGGTTGGTGATCATGTTTATGAGTACATGACGGGTGGTACTGTAGCAATGCTTGGGAAACCTGGAAGCAATTGTGCTCTAGATGGTCCACTTATCCTTTATGTTTCTAAGATGATTCCTACCTCTGATAAAGATCGAGTTTTTGCCTTTGGGCGTCCCTTTGCTGGTAAGGTCTGCACTGGTATGAAGGTCAGAATTATGGGCCCAAATTATGCACCGGGCCAGCAGAATGATTTATATGTGAAAAACGTCCACAGAATTGTCATTTGGATGGGGACAGAGCAGGAGTCTGCTGAAGTTGTTCCTTGTGGAAAAACAGAGTCTTTGGTTGGATTGGATCAACTCATTACTGCTACTTTGACTGGTGAGAAAGAAGTAGTTGCTCACCCAATTTGAGCCATGAAGTTCTTTGTGTCCCCTGCTGTGCGTGTTGCTGTCCAATGCAGAGTTGCTTCAGATCTTCCCAAGCTTGTTGAAGGTTTGAAATGGCTGGTCAAGTCAGATCATATGGTTGTTTGTACAATTGCAGAGTGTGGTGTAAATATTGTAGCAGGAGATGGAAAACTCCATCTTGAGATCTGCCTTAAGGATTTGCAAAATTACTTCATGGGTGGAGCTGCAATCATTGTTTCTCCTCCAATTGTTTCATTCTGTGAGACTTTAATACGCAAGTCTCCTTACAAACATAATCGGATTTATATGGAAGCTAGGCCAATGGAGTTCTACACTCTTCCTTTGGATCCAAATATTGGACAGATGCTTCTCATGGGATGTATTTTCCAGTGCCTCGATCCTGCATTGACAATTATTGCTGCCATGCTGGAAAATTGTGGGCAGTGCCACCTTGCCAATTGGGGGGGGGGGGGGGGGGGGGGGGGGTTGGTTCTCTCCAGTCCAAGACTGATGTAGGGCAACAAGGCTACTGGGGGAGATGTGGTGACGTTCGACACACATCCCTCCCTTCGACCTTGAGGGGGGGGGGGGGTTGGTTCTCTCCGGTCCAAGACTGATGTAGGGCAACAAGGCTACTGGGGGAGATGTGGTGACGTTCGACACACATCCCTCCCTTCGACCTTGAGGACACGCTCAAAAAAAATAAATTTGCTTCTCGGGTGGAATGCTTTAGTTTAGACGTCCAGAGGGAGGACACAGCTCCGCGGATGCTACTTGAGAACACGTGGAGACGTCAGCGTACAGACCTTACCTTTGAGCTTGAGGACAAACTCTTTCTTCTAGGGGGTATAATGTTATTATTTTAATTGTTTTCTTTAATTTACTTTATTTTATTTCAGGTTTAGGCCACATGGGTATTTTGGAATATTTCATTTATAGGGGTATTTTGTAATATTTTATCTTAAACCCTGTAAGGGTGAACCCTATTTAAGGGTAAGAGTAATGAGAAAGACAATCATTGATTTTAGGTTAAACAGGGTTTTGAGTTCTCCTCAACGAACTCAGGGGTGTGCGTTCTCCTTAATGAACCTAGGGTTTTCAAGCTTCCCTTCGGCTTGATCTTCGTCTTCCTCATCCTCCTCCCTACGAATCCACGTGTTAGATCCGGGGCCATAACACCAGATTACCTCTAACTAAGGTACAATACCCTGAAGTGGACTTCCTGTCATCAGGTGGTCCAACTCAATCTACATCTGAAAAATCTTCTATGTTGAACTAGCCATGATCCAACCCTTTTCCTGGAGCTCCTTTTAAATATTTTAGTATTCTCTCCAAGGCTTGCCAATGGGTAAGTTGTAGTTTGTGCATATACTGACTCACCACACTTACTGCATATGATATATCTGGTCTAGTCACTATGAGTTAAAAAAACTTTCCCATAAGCCTCTGATATTTAACTATATCAACATCTTCTCCAGAGCTCGCAAATAACTTTTTGTTGGCATCCCTATGTTCTCTAGTAGATCTAAAACGTACTTTATTTGAGATAATACAACCCATACTTTGACTGGAATACCTCAATGCCCAATTACGATATTATCTCAAATCAAATCAGATCTGGAATTAAACTTGAATCAAATCAAAATCCAGAACTGAAATCAAATCAAATCTTTCAAAGAGGGAAACTTGCCTTCTTTATCAAATGCGCCACCTAGCAAGAAAAAATAGTGCATTCTCTTATTCTTCTTTCCTTAAACTGATTAGGAAAAAAATACCATTGAATCTTTTAATAAAGGAAAGCTCCAAATCAACCAAAATAGTGACATTTTCTTTTCTTAAAACAAACAATTTTTAGATGGCTATAAGAAGGAAACTTCCCTTCTCTAATTATGTGCCAGCTTTGGATGATAGAATCAAGTCTTTTTTGGCGTTTTTTTCTCATTTTCCCTCAATTGTTTTAGGTAAGAAATCGAAGAGGATAAGACAGCCAATTAAATACCAAAAAACGGTTACAAAGACCAAAAACCTTATATCATTTTCAGTACCTTCTCAAACAAAAATTTTTCGAGCTCTTTGGGAAGAATCAAGAGGAGCAGTAACTTAACCAATTTAATAACTCAAAAAAAGGTAGAACAACAAGATTAACTCATAATAAACTTGGATGCCCATAACAGATGTAATGAATCTTGATTCATAAAAAAATTCCGGCCACAAACATCAACATAATATGCAAGAGAGAAATAACACAATCGGTCTTGTATAGTGAATAAAAACTGAATATAATCACCATGGGTGAGACACTTTCAAAACCAAGAATATAATCACCAACTTCTCATTCAGATTAGGCTAGAAAACCATCCATAAACCATCTTATAGAGATAAATAACTATCAACAATAATCTCATACAAAAAAACTTATATTGGCGCAGCTTGAAGAGAACTGCTTCATCAACAAGAAGAACTCTACGTGAAGCTATCCAAACTTTCATCTTGGTGTGGGGATCCTAAATCCATTACTATGATACCATGTTGAATTTAGGATCTCATGACAAGGTCCATAGACCAAGGTAGTGAAAGAGGAGAGGAAGAAAAGGAAGAAAAGAAAGGAGAAGAGAGAAAGAAGAGAGAACTTGACTAGAGAGATGGAGAGAGAGAGAGAGAGAGAGAGAGAGAGAGAGAGAGAGAGAGGTTGGGAGATGAGACAATTCTAAGCATGAATTTGAGAGAGGAAACGGAAGACTTAATTATCTACCCCATTCCTTGAGCCTCTATTTATAGTTGTGGAAGGAAGTTTACAATGACTATGTTGAATTTATGGAAAAGAGAAATACTTCATTGACTTGATGTAATCAGAGTACATGAACCCCTATTTATAATAGAGGAAAGTATTTGAGTCCGATTAAAATTAAACTACCCTTGTCCCAATTACACCCAAAATCTAGCATTTAAAGATAAGTCCTAGCATAATTAAATAATTCAACATAAATAGAAGACTAACATAACTAAAACACCTTTAAACTGAAACTCTTCTGTGAGACCTCCTTCCATAATAATTTTGGCTTTGTAAGACTTCTTATTATGAGAGTCAGGTAAGAGGCTTCGATATCTTCTCTTCAACACTCCCCCCCAAGCTGAAGTTTATAAATTCAGATTGCAATGAAAGGGATTCTTTGATGCGAACAAAGTTTGGTTTTACGCTGTTATATTGTGGGACTCACCATGGAGTCACAGGCTAATAGGACCCACCAACATAGGTTGGTTTTACTCTGTTATACTGTGGGACCCACCATGAAGACATGGGCAAGATTTACTCTACTACAATGTGGGACCGACCATGGAGGCACAAGCTGGTGGGACCCACCATGAGATTTCGTGGGACCCACAAGGATAGCCACGAGTTGGCAATCTATCCTAGAAGGGCAGATGGTTAGAAGATCTTGTGGGATCCACAAGGATATCCATGAGTTGGCAACATCTCTTAGAAGATCTCGTTTGCATTATATTAGGATTCTATTTACATCAAGTTACCGTATGTAGTTTTATTTAATTGAATGTAATTAGGGAAATGGTTTATTCTATCTAGATTCTACCACGTCCTCCATTATAAATAGAGGACTTGTACATGGATTTAAAAAACCTTTGATCATCATTGATATTGATATATTCTTCTTCTTGAGTTCTTGAAAGAACTTTTTGAGCTTAACAAGGATTTCCTTGTATCGACTTATCAAACAGATTGTCCATCCCCGTTTGTGGCGTCTTCACTATACCAAGGTTCTTGCTTTGCTAAGCAACGGATCGTTGTTTCCATCCAAAATTGAAAGGTCTCGGGGACGATTACCAAATTTGGTATCGGGTTTCATCACGATTTGACATGGTTCATATCATTCTTGGTCTTCAATTTTCATAGATGCAAAAACTTCGTCTTTTGTGTTCCTCCTTTCTTGAATATTTTGGTTACATAAAACTTACCACAACATATGGAATAAAATACTTCTTTCTGGATCTGGAATCCAAAGTAATGTTGTAGTTATGTCATCGAATGACGAAAATGTGGAGGAGGTGAGAAGTTGAGTTTTAGCCACTTTAAGATATGCATTGATGTTTGATAGACAAATTTTAGCTGCAAAGGCTTCCCGCTGCTTTTCTTGATCTGAGATGTCAGTAGAGTAAGGGGAGTAATCTTTCACTCATGAATCAGTCCTCTAAATCGAGCCAAGTATTCATGTAGATTGTCCCCTTGATTTTTATTGAACATGGTTTGGAACACATCATACAACTTCTATAAATTTTTCGTTCTAGAGTACAACTTAACATAAGTGTCCCAAATTCTTTTTGCTGTTTCAAGGTGAACAACATTGTTGGCCACATGCTCTTCCATGCTATTTTTTACAATGTGGGATCCACCATGGTGCATGAGCTGGTGGGACCTACCATGAGGACGTGGGATGCCAAGAAGAGTCTTCACCCAAGCTAGCACAAGTTAAGAAGATAAGAAACACAGGCTAAAATGAGTTAGAAGAGTTGAAGATCAAGTGTGACTCACAAAGATACCACAAGCTGGTAATCTTATCAATAAGGATAAGGTCACAAGCTAGCCTCCTCCCTTATGTCCTCGTTATTGAAGAAGAATTCTAGTTCAACTTATATTAGACCTCTAGTAGATTGTGTTATCTTTTCACGATAGACTTATCTTAGAAATTTAGAGTTGGAATGTAATTGGGAGATTGAAAGGTTAATTCTATAAGGACTCTATCACTTCCTCTACTATAAATAGAGGTGTTGTAATTCAGAATTAATCAAGTTACATAATTCATTCTTGAGTAAATCTCTCTCTCTCTCTTTGCTTGGTGCATCTCTCTCTTTTCCTCTTCTCTTCTCCCTACCCGAGAGCTCTTGTTCCCTTTTCTTCTTTTTCTTTCTCCCTTCTCTTGCTTGGAATAGTATCAGAGCATTAAATTTAGGATCCCACGTCAAAAGGGATGCTCTAAAGAAGATATGATCAACACCACTCAAAGAAGGCTATTTTGTGAAGGAAGATCACAAACCGTGAGATAAGTTCTTAATTTTTTTATTACTTCATGTTACTGGTTTCTGAATTTAGAAGATGATTTAAAGATGAGTATGTGAATTCTTTTCATCTTATGATATTGTGGATATGCATGCCTCTCCATCAAGAAGAAGCTATCAAAACAATTTTGCTGGTTTGGAAATTCTGTTCACTGAGACCAGTCCATGATTAGATTGTTGAATTTTTTTTCTCATGGGAACAATAGTCTCCTGATATAGAAGATTGTTATTGAGTATCTTATGAGTGGTATTAAAGAAAAAAAATCAGAATAATGATTTAGCATTAATTCTAAAGTTCTCCATACATCGAGTTGTTTGAAGAATACTACTTGGTGTTATTGTTAGAGATTTTTTGAAGAAGGGCCTATCATAGCCGAAGAGAATATGAATATCAAAGGTGATATACTGAGAATTACCACAATACCCTTATATGGGGTATCAAATTTTATGAGTTGGTCCACATCGGTTCAGAGGTTTCTTACAACAAAGGACCTACTTGGTCACTTCACCACCTGAGGACCACCTATTGATGAAGAAGATATTTTTTATAACAAATGGTTGGAAAATGATACCCTGGTGATTATTTGGCTAATCAACAACATGGAAGAACCTATCTCCAACAATGTCATTCATCTTGACACAGCTAAACAAATTTGGGAGACATGTGCTAAGATGTACTCTTGCTCAGAAACTCTACATAGACCATATGATATTCTACAAAAGGATGTTGAATACTAAACAAGGAGAAAACATCCATGAGTACTTAGCTTGCTTTAGAGGCTTTCTTCAAGAGTGGAAGTTAGCTCAGCCTTCAACCACAAATATTTCTGTCCAAGACAAGCAGAAGGAAGCTTTAATTACAACTATTTGCCTTGAAAATATTAAACCACATCTTGAGATTGCCATGAGTCAACTTTTGAGTGCTTCTGTTGTCCCCATGTTTGATGATGTTTGTGCAACACTACTCCGTATTCTACACACTTCTTCATCTACTACTGAAGTATCATCCGCTATGTATTCAGATCATAGAGGAACATCATTTGACCACGGCCGAGGCCGAGGCAGAGGTTATAGAGGAGGTCGAGGAAGAGGTGGAAGGATTGGCTTCGACAGAGTAGAAGGAAAAGAACGTACTCATTGTAAGAAATTTGGCCACACTATAGATCAATGCTACTACAAGGATTACAAGGCATGTAGTTACTGTGGACAATATGGTCATTATAAAGAAATATGCTCCAAAGCCAATGGACAGTCAGAATTGACAAAGGCTAATCAAGCCTTTGTAAGTGATACAAAAGAAGAACAACCCACAAAATCAGCAGCACAAATGTTTTTTACTGATGAAGAGTATGAGCTATTTTAAAAACTGAAGACAATGCTGGGTTCTTCTTCTAGTTTCTCAAAAACTACTGCTTCAGGTATGCTCTCTACCTCATCTTCATCGTGGATAATTGACTCAGGAGCCTCCAAGCATCTTACCGGTAAAAAAATTTTATTACATTCTCTATCTCCATGTCTTTCACACAAGTTTGTTACCATAGCTGATAGTTCTCAAACCAAAGTTCAAGGGAAAGGATCCACTTATGTCACACCATCACTTCTGCCCACTAATATTCTATTCTTTCCTACTTTCCCTTTGAATCTATTATCAGTTAGTCAGCTAACAAAATATTTTAATTGCTCAGTTACCTTCTCACCCACTTCATGTGTATTTCAGGATCTTATAACGAAGCAGGTGATTGGTGGAGGCCATGAACAAGGGGGGCTTTACTACCTGGATGTGCCAAAAATGAATATGGTTTTCACCACTGAAAAATGAGACAAGGCTATGGCACAATCGGTTGAGACATCCATCGTACCACTTGGTTGTTTCTATTTAAGGAGTGTTTTGAGATACCATTGATTTTTAAGTCTTTTCATGCTATGGTATGTTAGTGTATCAATGCCCACCTCTCTCAAGTTACCGTTAATGTAATGTATTCACTGGCCCCCAAGTATGAGGAGCGCCAATGTCGATAGTGAGTAATTAGTTAACGGTTCCAGCTTAGACGCTGATGAGGTCAAATTGTGACCGCAATGGTTACTAGTGAAGAAACTGTAAAACGGATAGTAGGGTTCCAGGTGTCAACCCTGACGGGGGTCTAAGCGGGCTGACCCCACGGTATGCACTTATCATGATTGCATCACCAAGTGCCAACGTGGAGGATAGCAGGATGGCTTGCTCTACAAGCTTCCTAGATGGTGTGCTCTACAAGCTTCCTAGATGGTGTGCTCCACAAGCTTCCTAGATGGCTTGCTCTACAAGCTTCCTAGATGAAAAATACTTATAAATATAGGTGTTCTTCAGCTGCATTGGTATCCAGAAAATGAGAGCTATTCCTTCTTCATTACTCTGTTTTATTGTTTAGTTTCTTCTTGTAATTTCTGTTCAGTCCAGAAACCATTGAAGTTCTTCTAGAGAGTATGGTGGGACAAAGTTTCTTATCGTATTTGTAATAGATCAGTGTTGGCTTTCTTCTTGATTGTTGTTTAGATGTTCCTGGGCTGAGCTTACTCTGTTTTACATGGTATCAGAGCTCTAGGGGACTCTTAACAACAATCATCTGTCGTAAAGCACAACATCATGACTGATCTTAAGGCTAGTAGCTCTTCTGCTAGTTCTGGTTCTGTACCAGCAATATGTATTTGTCCCCCAGCTTTCACAGAAGGCAAACTTGATGGCACGAACTATCTCCTGTGGAAGTTCAAAATCACTACGATTCTGGACTCCTATGAACTTCTTGATATAGTTCTGGGAGTTGATGCTGAACCTGTTGCTGTCACCAATGGTGAAAAGATCACTCCTCCTAATCCTCAACTCGTCAAAGATTGGAGAAGGAAGAATGCTGATGCACTTTGTGCAATTGTCACAAGCATTCAAGATTCTATCCTCACCCTGATTCAACATACTTCGAAGGCGAATGAAGCATGGAACATATTGAAAAATCAGTATGAAACGAGGAACCAAACTCATATCCAAAATCTGGAAAATCAACTTGCTGCTGAAAGATTAAGTGAAGATGAGGCAACAGAGTCTTTTATTACTAGGATGAAAAATCTACGTGATAAAATGGCTTTTGTTGGTATAGCCAAGTCAACAGAGGAACTTGCTCGAAGATGTATTCGAGTGTTACCGCAAAAATTTGACGGCCTCGTGACAGCACTTAATACACAAGTTCGTGATCCTCCATTGACCTTTGAAGATTTCTCTGCCTTAGTGATGGAGGAGGAGATGAGGCTAAAAGGTAGAGACAATCAGTCTGACTCTGCCTTCACAACAAAAGCAAAGGTTAGCAATGAAACAAAGAAGAAACCAAAGAGTAAGAAGTTCTTTGGATCGTGTTATTACTGTAACAAGAAGGGTTATGCTGTCAAAGATTGTAGAACACGAATCCACGATGAGAAGAATGACACGGTGAAACAAAACTGGAAGAATAGAGAATCTGCAAATTCTGCAGAAATTGAGCTTTCTCTGTTCACTGTCACAGAGGAATCATGCTCTAGTGCTCATGTAAAACAAAAGAGTACATGGGTGTTAGATTTTGGAGCTTCCCGACACATGACCAGCAAGAAAGAATTATACTATTCTTTAAATCCTCTACAACAACCAATGAACGTGGTGGTCGGGAATAATGCGAGATGTCCCGTTGAAGGGATAGGCACCATATCCATTCAGTCTGATGATGGAGAAAGTAAGAGGATAGCGGATGTTCTACTTGTTCCCCAAATCTCAAGAAACTTGTTGTCCCTAGCTGTAATTACAGACAAAGATTTGGAGGTACGGTTCAAGAAAAACGAATCTCTTATTCTTGATAAAAATGAGAACATAGTTGCAAGAGGTATTCGTAGGGATAACCTTTATGAAATCAACTCACTTTCTGCTATTGTTGATGCCAAAAATAGTCAACTTTGGCATGAAAGATTCGGACACATTTCATTTCATGTGTTGAAGGAAATGCAGAAGAAAAATATGGTGACAGATTTGCCTTCAATTGATGTAATTGAAGAACCTTGTGAAGCTTGTATGCTGGGCAAGCAACAAAGAAAGTCATTTCCCAAAGAGAGTCAAAACAAATCAAAGGCTCCTCTAGAGTTGGTACATGCTGATCTCTGTGGGAAAATGACTACGATGACGTTAGGAGGATCTTTCTACTTTATGCTGTTAGTCGACCATTACAGTAGAAAGATGTGGGTGTACTTCCTTCGGGACAAGGCTGATGCTCTTGCAAAATTCAAGGTGTGGCATAAGCAAGTGACAAATGAGAACACAACAATTGTGAAGAAGTTTCGTACAGATCATGGGGGGGATTTCTATTCTACTGAATTCTCTAGCTACTGTAATTCAGTTGGCATAAAACGCCAACTTACTGCTCCACATACACCAGAACAAAATGGTGTAGTTGAACGTCGAAATCGAACGGTGGTGGAAATGGCTTGGTGCATGATAAAAGGTGCTGGGCTACCAGATATGTTTTGGGGAGAAGTAGTAAATACAACAGTATATGTCCTAAATCGATGCTCCACAAAAGCATTGAATGAAAAGACTCCAAATGAGGCTTACTCAAGTATGAAACCTTCTGTGTTTCATTTCAGAAAATTTGGGTGTGAGTGTTGTGTACATATTCCCAAAGAAAAAAGAAAGAAATTAGATGACAAGAGCAAGAAATGTATCTTCTTGGGTCATAGTGGAGAGTCTAAAACATATAGACTCTATGATGTAGAGGCCAAGAAGTTAGTCATAAGCCGAGACGTGGTGTTTAATGATCGACCACTCTCAATGGAGGATAATGATCCTGCCATTTTGTCACCAACCGATGAAGTAACTCACCAAGTGCTTGTTGAACAGCCAGTAAGTGATGTAGAAGATGTTTCTGTTAAAAAAGAAACAACAAGCCAACCTAGTGCATCCCCACGGAAGCCACACCCAAAGTGGGTGCACCAGCTCTTTGATGACAGAACTCCAGAAGTTGAAGATAAAAGCCCTTGTCCTGATGGGCTTAGACGATCAAAGAGAATAGAGGAGCAAAACAAAGCAGGACAACAACTTTTGAACATGGCTTTGATGACTCAAATCATCGAGACGGTAAAAGAACCAGTAAGTGTGGAGGAAGCCATGTCAGATCCAAAATGGGGAGCTGCAATGCAAACAGAGTATTATAGTATCATAAAGAATGATACTTGGGAGATTGTTGACAAACCTCCTAACCGAAAGATCATTGGCAGCAAATGGATTTGGAAAACAAAGTACAAGGCTGACGGTACTCTTGAAAAATACAAAGCACGCCTTGTTGCTCAGGGATTCTCACAAATTGAAGGTTTTGATGTTGATGAGACCTTCGCTCCAACAGCAAAGATGACAACAATTCGGGTAGTTTTTGCAGTTTCTGCACATTACGGGTGGACGGTACATCAAATGGATGTAAAATCTGCCTTTCTAAATGGGAAACTTGAGGAAGAAGTCTACGTGGCACAACCACAAGGCTTTGAACTACCAAATTCAGAGGAGAAGGTATGTAAATTAAAAAAGGCCTTGTATGGTCTAAAGCAGGCACCACGAGCCTGGTACAAACGTATCGACTCTTTCTTTTTGGAGCGCGGGTTTTGTAGAAACAAATCTGAAGCAAACTTATACGTTCTTTGTGAACATGAGAAAAAAAGTCATTGTAGTACTCTATGTAGATGACCTGGTAATCACTGGTGACCATGAAGACAACATTGTGAAGACTCGGGAATGGTTGAGCCAAGAGTTCAACATGACAGACTTGGGCCTTCTTCATTACTGCTTGGGAATTGAGGTATGGCAAAAATCTTATCATATCTTTATTTCTCAGGAACGTTATGCTCGAGAACTGTTATCTACTTTTGGCATGATCGAAAGTAATCCAGTAGTCACCCCAATGGAAGTGAATACCGAGCTGTCAATCAATGACTCCTCTGAAAAGGTTGACAACAAGCTCTACAGAAAATTAGTTGGAAGTTTAATCTTCCTTTGTAATACAAGACCTGACATTAGCTATGGTGTGGGAGTGCTCAATCGTTTTTTTAATAATCCAAGAAAAACAAACTGGCAAGCTGGAATGCGAATCCTCAAATATCTCAAAGGTACTTTAACTTTTGGAGTATCTTACACAAGAGGAGATATTTTATCTGGGTATTGTGACTCAAATTGGGCTGGAGATATTGACACGAGGAAATCCATTACTGGCTACGGATTCTTGTTTGGAAGTGGTATCATCTCATGGGTTAGTAAGAAGCAACAAACAGTTGCACTGTCATCAACCGAAGCAGAGTATAAAGCTGCTTGTGTAGCAGCCTGTGAAGCTGTGTGGCTACGATGCATCTTGACTAATATAGGTATTCCTTTGACTGAGTCAATGTTACAGTCCCGGGTCATGGATCGAGTAACACGGCATGGGATTTGTGAATCCAGCACTCAGAATTTACTCACTTCACGTCAAGGGTTTGTGTATGAGTATTTCTCCTTAACCAATGCTTGGCCAGGAGGAAAGATCCCCTTTAGAGGGTCCTACCGAGTTGTTGTGCTAAATGTTGACCTTGCTAGAGCAAGGTGCTCTCTTTTCTTGGTCACGGCAAAGAGGGTTTGGCCCTCTTTGTTGCTGCTCTAGCGAAGAATGCAATCCTTCTTTCTTAAATAACTTGAAACACGAGTTTGGGATAGATTAATACCTCTTCTTTGATGCTATGATCAGCTCCCACGTTACACCAGGAATTGCTAAAGATTTGAGGATAAAAATCCTCACTTTGCTGCTTGGTAAGGGAGGAATTGGGCCTCTCTAGCTGCTGCTGCCGAGAAGGAGGATAGACCTCCTCTTTGGGCTCAGAAAAGGGGCAGGAAGCTCCTTTTCTTAGTAAGGATGATGGTGGATAAATTTGGGTGAAGATGGATGGCAATGGAGGGTGAATGATAGGTTGGATTTTTGGAGTAAACCCTAAACTCGGGATCAAGAGGTGATCCCAACCTATTTAGACTAGGTTATTCTAAAATCTCAAAGCTTACCTATTTCATTCATACCTATCCCTTAAATAGGGAGTTTTAGGGTTAGGGTTACAATAATTCCCCATAATGCCCTTACATAAAAAGTAATTAGAAATAACTCCTACTTAAAACAATATAAGAAATAAATCCTACTTAAAACAATATTAGAAATAAATCCTACTCAAAGAAATATAAGAATTAAATCCTATTGAGTGAGTTGTTGTTGTCTTCTTCGTTGTGTGACTCGGTGTGCTATTGAGTCCACAACAGTCAACTACCTTAAATTGTGACAGTCAAAGTTGCATAGCTGTGGCAAAGAACCCAATGTTCCATGCTAGAACTAAACACATAGAGGTTCAGTATCACTATGTAAGAGAACTAATTGAAGAGGAGACCATATACATGGAGTACTGCCCTACAGAAGACAACCATGCAGACATTTTTACCAAAGCACTAGGGAGTGCTCAGATGAACAAGCATCTTCGTGGCTTGGGCGTTGGCCCAAGAACATAGTCCAACAGAGGTGAACATTGAGGGGGGGTGTTAGTGTATCAATGCCCACCGCTCTCAAGTTACCGTTAATGTAATGTATTCATTGGCCCCCAAGTATGAGGAGCGCCAATGTCGATAGTGAGTAATTTGTTAACGGTTCCAGCTTAGACGCTAATGAGGTGAAATTGTGACCGCAATGGTTACTTGTGAAGAAACTGTAAAAAGGATAGTAGGGTTCGGGGCGTCAGCCCTGACAGGGATCTAAGCGGGCTGACCCCACGGTATGCACGTGTCACGATTGCATCACCAAGTGCCAACGTGGAGGATAGCAGGATGGCTTGCTCTACAAGCTTCCTAGATGGTGTGCTCTACAAGCTTCCTAGATGGCTTGCTCTACAAGTTTCCTAGATGGTGTGCTCTACAAGCTTCCTAGATGGTGTGCTCTACAAGCTTCCAAGATGGCTTGCTCTACAAGCTTCCTAGATGAAAAACACTTATAAATAGAGGTGTTCTTCAACTGCATTGGTATCCATAAAATGAGAGCTATTCCTTCTTCATTACTCTGTTTTATTGTTTAGTTTCTTCTTGTAATTTCTGTTCAGTCCAGAAACCATTGAAGCTCTTCTAGAGCGTATGGTGGGACAAAGTTTCTTATCGTATTTGTAATAGATCAGTGTTGGCTTTCTTCTTGATTGTGGTTTAGATGTTCCTGGGCTGAGGTTACTCTGTTTTATATGGTATTCACTTAGTTTGGTCAGAAAATAAAAATACTTCGGTTCGATAATGCCAAAGAATACATTTCCAAAGAACTTGACACTTTTTGTCAAGAAAATGGCAGTATCTATCAAACATCATGTGTCTACACTCCTCAAAAAATGGTGTAGCCGAACGAAAAAATTGGCATATTCTTAAGGTAGCTCGAGGTTTATTATATGCCATTAAAGGTAGGGCTGGAGCCTTAGCCACACATACTTTCCAACCTCAAAAGAGACCTCATGGTGGCCTCTGTCGTATACATCCTTCATCCGAGCTTGGGCACGTCATAGCCATTCTGTGATATTCTGTAGCAGTAGATCCCTATCTATGAGTGCCTGATCAATCGTGTCCACGCGGGTGGACCCTAGGTTATACGAGAGGAGGCGAGGTAGATCCCGGCCATATATAACCCGAAAAGGAGTGGATTGCAATGCAGAGTGGAACGAAGTGTTGTAACAATATTCGGCCCACGAAAGCCATTGAACCCATTGCCGCGGACGATCCCCCACCAAGCACCGTAGATACATCTCGATGGTGCGGTTCACCACCTCAGTCTGCCCGTCTGTCTGTGGATGATAGGCGGAGGAGAACTTCAATTTCGTCCCACTCAAGCGAAACAGTTCCCGCCAAAAGGTGCTCGTGAAAACTGCATCTCTGTCACTCACAATGGATTCTGGAATGCCATGTAAGCGGACTATCTGCTCCAGGAAAGTCTGAGCAACCCGTGTTGCTGTATACGGATGAGCCATCGATATAAAATGCCCGTACTTGGAGAATTGATCAACCACTAAAAAAAGTACGGATTTGCCGGCTGACAGGGGTAGGCCTTCCACAAAATCCATTGAAATATCGACCCAAACCTGCGTTGGAAGGGCCAGAGGCTGGAGAAGACCGGCTGGACTCAAGTGCTCAACTTTGTTGCGCTGGCATACCTGACAGTTGCCAACATAAGTCGCAATAGAGGCTTTCATGGCTTGCCAGTAAAAATCAGCTCGAATTCTGTGCAAGGTCTTTGGATCCCCTCGTGTGTACTGTTGTGGTAGGCCGAGAGAATAGCTGGAATCAACTCGGACTCAGGTGGAAGGAAAATCCGATGCTTATAATAAATAAGTGAATCTTGGATGGACCACTTCACATTCATTGTCCCTTCTGAGATCTGCTGATGCAGTTCCTGCAGTGCAGGGTTAGTAGCATGTGCTTCTCGCACCAAGTCCATAATGAGAAATCTCGGCTGGCTAATAGAATAGACCGACTGCTGATCTTCAAAACACCGTGACAAGGCATCTGTCGCCTTATTTAATCTCCCTGCACGGTACTCCACCGAGAAGTCAAACCCCAACAACTTACTGATCCAGTGCTGTTGTGGCGACGTCGTCAAACGCTGTTCTAGTAAGAATTTAAGGCTGTAGTGATCCGTGCGTATGAGAAAAGCCCGGCCCTAGAGATAAGGCCTCCAATGTTGGACCGCTTTGGCCAACCCAATCAATTCGTGCTCATAGGCTGCCAGTTTGTGATGGCGGACTGCCAACTGTCTGCTAAAATAAGCAATAGGATGACCCAACTATTGTAAAACGGCCCCCATGTCCACACCCGAAGCGTCGCACTCTACCACGAACAATTCGTCGAAGTTGGGAAGTTGTAATACTGGCGCGGATGCGAGGGCAGCCTTGAGTGCCACAAACGACGTGGTGGCCCCCTCATTCCAAATAATGGAATTTTTCTTGAGTAAACTCGTCAATGGTGCTGCCACTGGCCCATAGTTCTGAATAAATTTACGGTAGTAGCCCGCAAGACCCAGAAAACCCCGTAATGCAGAACACAACTGTGGTTGCGGCCACTCGTGAATAGCTCAGATCTTCTCTGGATCCACCGTAACCCCCTCATGTGAGATAATGTGTCCCAGATATCCCACGTGTGAAGCCGCAAAAGAACACTTGGAGTGTTTCAAATAGAGCTGATGTGCTCATAACAAGTCGAAAACAATCCTCAAGTGTGCCAAGTGCTCCTCAATCGACTTGCTATATATCAAAATATCATCGAAAAATACAAGAACAAATTTTCAAAGATAGGGGCTAAATACCTCGTTCATCAAAGCTTGAAAAGTGGAGGGTGCATTGAATAACCTGAATGGCTTGACGACGAACTCAAAGTGGCCATGGTGCGTGCGGAACGCCGTCTTCTTGATATCAGAGGGGTGCATCCGGACCTGATGGTATCCCGAACGGAGGTCGAGTTTAGTGAATAACCACGACCCATGTAACTCATCCAGAAGCTCATCCACTATCGAAATCGGGAACTTGTCTTTTACTGTCTGCACGTTCAACTCCCGATAATCCACGCAGAACCTCCATGTCCCATCATGTTTTTTCACAAGTAAGATGGGTGAAGAGAACGGGGAGCGGCTGGGATGAATAAGACCTTGTTTCAACATCTCATTGCACTGACGCTCTATCTCGTCCTTCTGAAGGTGTGGGTAACGGTATGGTCGCACGACCACTACCTCAAAACATGGTTTCTGACAGATCCTGTGGTCACAGTGCCTCATGGGAGGCAACCCCGAAGGCTCCTGGAAGAGGTCATAGAACTTCTCAACCAGACCATCACTAGTACTGTCAGGCTGATCCTGTGTCTGCAAAGTGTGTATGCGGTGGGCCTTGTCCACCTGACAGCCCTGTAAGAGCACCCGACTTCCGGCCAAATCAAAGCTCATGGTTAAAGCCGAAAAGTCCCACAGAATGGGCCCCAATGTTTGTAACCATTTAATGCCTAAAACCATATCAAATCCCGCTAGGGGAATAACAAAAAATTCCGCATTAAATGAAGTAAATCCAATGGAAAAAGTTACCGCCTTACTAATCCCATAGCTAGGGACCTTCTCGCCATTGGCCACTGAGACGGTGGCTGTCGGATGAGTGTGTATCTGGAGCTGGAGATGCTGTGCGGCTGTCAAACTCAGAAAATTGTGTGTACTCCCCGAGTCGACTAGTCCCACCAGTTCTCGATCGATGACATGAGCTCGGACTTGCATTGTAGTAGGCGATTTCTGCCCAGTAATAGCATGCATGGATATCTCTGGTGGTTCCTCCTCAATAATATCCTCTGATTCCTCTGGATCCTCTGAATCCTCCATCTCGAGCCAAAATAATCGTTTACATTGGTGTCCGACCCGATATTGCTCATCGCAGTTATAACAAAGATTTTTGGACCGCCTTTCTGCCATCTCCGCACTCGTCAATTTTTTTATAAAGCTCGGTAGGGAATTACGAGGGCGGGGATTGGCTATCCGAGTCGTAGTCGGAGTGTGTCTGGATGGTGCTACTGTAGATGCTCCCTGAGATGAATTATAGCAGCGCCCTTGCCACGTGGAGGAAGTGTTCCTCTCACTCGACCAACCCGGCTTACGTTGCTGCAACTGTTGTCGTTGTTCCATTGCTCGGGCCATATTCATAGCATGAGCTAGATCCGTGGGCATAAGGAGTTCTACCTCTAGCCATAAATACTCATTGAGACCTGCTGTGAATAAGGAGACCTGTTGGTCAACCAATACCCTCTCTCCAGCACGAGCCAACTTTTCCTGGAAGAGTTTTTGATATTGTTCCACCGAACCCATTTGTCTCAATAGGACTAACTCTCCCAAGGGGTTGCTGTTAGCGGGAGGCCCAAATCTAATTGTGCATAGATTTTTAAATTCTCCCCAAGTCATTCCCGGTCTCTCTTTCTCTACTTGAGTCACCCATAACATGGCTTCATCTGTCATATGGAAAGAGGCTAGTTGCACCTTATCCCATTCAGTAGTCCCTTGGTTCAAAAAAAAAATTTCACATCTATGCAACCAAATTACGGGATCCACAGAACCATTGAAAGAGGGAAACTCTAACTTGGTGTACCTTGGGATTGTGCCTCCATGCTGAGGTGCTTGGACAGCAGTGCGCCCAGGCCACTGCTCCCCTCTTCTGTGATATGGTTGAGCAACCTCTCTCACCTCTGGACTCTGATGTCTCTCTGTCCTCAACTCCTGTAGCATGCTAATGATTTGGCTCATCTCTTCTTCCAAACCACAAACCTTTCCCAACACTGGTTGTGTTGTTTCAAGGCTATCTTCTATCTTTTGTATCCTGATTTGGATTTTTTCATTGCTGATATTATCCCCCATGTTACCCTACTCTGATACCAAGTGTTAAGCACCTAGCCAATACTAGCCAAAAGACCGGCTTGTTAGGAGTGGAAGACATAAGTACTTAACCCAGGACCATAACATCACACCCCACCTTCGCGAGCCGACGACCACGGCAATGCAACGACACTGGCCCAACCCGGTGGCCTACTCTAGCGGCGGCCTACTCCTAGTGCCCCTTCGCAGTTCTCCAGGTCGCCCCCTCCGCTAGGTCGCCCCTTCTGAACCTACCAGTAATTTTAATCCAGCCTTTGCGTGCCCCGGGACTTGAACTCGCGACGTGGGAGCCAGCTCTGATACCAAGTTGTTACGGTCCCGGGTCATGGATCGAGTAACACGGCGTGGGATTTGTGAATCCAGCACTCAAAATTTACTCACTTCACATCAAGGGTCTGTGTATGAGTATTTCTCCTTAACCAATGCTTGGCCAGGAGGAAAGATCCTTTTTTGAGGGTCCTACCGAGTTGTTGTGCTAGGTAGAAGACCCCACAACAATGCTGACCTTGCTAGAGCAAGGTGCTCTCTTTTCTTGGTCACGGCAAAGAGGGTTTGGCCCTCTTTGTTGCTTCTCTAGCTAAGAATGCAATCCTTCTTTCTTAAATAACTTGAAACACGAGTTTGGGATAGATTAATACCTCTTCTTTGATGCTATGATCAGCTCCCATGTTGCACCAGGAATTGCTCAAGATTTGAGGATAAAAATCCTCACTTTGCTGCTTGGTAAGGGAGGAATTGGGCCTCTCTAGCTGTTGCTGCCGAGAAGGAGGATAGACCTCCTCTTTGGGCTCGAAAAAGGGGGAGGAAGCTCCTTTTCTTAGTAGGGATTATGGTGGATGAATTTGGGTGAAGATGGATGGCAATGGAGGGTGAATGATAGGTTGGATTTTTGGAGTAAACCCTAAACTCCCCTAAACTCGGGATCAAGAGGTGATCCCAACCTATTTAGACTAGGTTATTCTAAAATCTCAAAGCTTACCTATTTCATTCATACCTATCCCTTAAATAAGGAGTTTTAGGGTTAGGGTTACAATAATTCCCCATAATGCCCTTACATAAAAAGTAATTAGAAATAACTCCTACTTAAAACAATATAAGAAATAAATCCTACTTAAAACAATATTAGAAATAAATCCTACTCAAAGAAATATAAGAATTAAATCCTATTGAGTGAGTTGTTGTTGTCTTCTTCGTTGTGTGACTTGGTGTGCTATTGAGTCCACAATAGTCAACTACCTTAAATTGTGACAGTCAAAGTTGCATAGTTGTGGCGAAGAACCCAATGTTCCATGCTAGAACTAAACACATAGAGGTTCAGTATCACTATGTAAGAGAACTGATTGAAGAGGAGACCATATACATGGAGTACTGCCCTACAGAAGACAACCATGCAGACATTTTTACCAAAGCACTAGGGAGTGCTCAGATGAACAAGCATCTTCGTGGCTTGGGCGTTGGCCCAAGAACATAGTCCAACAGAGGTGAACATTGAGGGGGGGTGTTAGTGTATCAATGCCCACCTCTCTCAAGTTACCGTTAATGTAATGTATTCACTAGCCCCCAAGTATGAGGAGCGCCAATGTCGATAGTGAGTAATTTGTTAACGGTTCCAGCTTAGACGCTAATGAGGTGAAATTGTGACCGCAATGGTTACTTGTGAAGAAACTGTAAAAAGGATAGTAGGGTTCGGGGCGTCAGCCCTGACAGGGGTCTAAGCGGGCTGACCCCACGGTATGCACGTGTCACGATTGCATCACCAAGTGCCAACGTGGAGGATAGCAGGATGGCTTGCTCTACAAGCTTCCTAGATGGTGTGCTCTACAAGCTTCCTAGATGGCTTGCTCTACAAGTTTCCTAGATGGTGTGCTCTACAAGCTTCCTAGATGGTGTGCTCTACAAGCTTCCAAGATGGCTTGCTCTACAAGCTTCCTAGATGAAAAACACTTATAAATAGAGGTGTTCTTCAACTGCATTGGTATCCAGAAAATGAGAGCTATTCCTTCTTCATTACTCTATTTTATTGTTTAGTTTCTTCTTGTAATTTCTGTTCAGTCCAGAAACCATTGAAGCTCTTCTAGAGCGTATGGTGGGACAAAGTTTCTTATCGTATTTGTAATAGATCAGTGTTGGCTTTCTTCTTGATTGCTGTTTAGATGTTCCTGGGCTGAGCTTACTCTGTTTTATATGGTATTCACTTAGTTTGGTCAGAAAATAAAAATACTTCGGTTTGATAATGCCAAAGAATACATTTCCAAAGAACTTGACACTTTTTGTTAAGAAAATGGCAGTATCTATCAAACATCATGTGTCTACACTCCTCAAAAAATGGTGTAGCCGAACGAAAAAATTGGCATATTCTTGAGGTAGCTCGGGGTTTATTATATGCCATGAAAGGTTTTTACTTTTATTGGCCTCATACAGTCCTTACGACTTGCTTTCTCCTAAATCATCTACCATCTTCCGTTCCTAGTAATAAATCTCCTTACTCTAGATTATTACCAAATGATGATCCATTTTCACTACCTTTGAGAGTCTTCAAATGTCAATGCTTTGTTCATAGTTCATTTTCTAGACACAACAAACTTGATCCTAAATCTATCAAGTGTGTCTTCTTGGGATACTCTAGCACACAAAAGGGTTATGTTTGTTATAGTCCCACTCTTCAATGTTTATTTGTGTCTAGGGATGTCACATTTTTTGAAGACTCCTCATTTTATTCTGATAGTACTCCTCCTGGTCTGTCCTTAGTACCAAGTTCCCCTCGACCGGTTGTGCCCTATGATACAGAGATTATTCAACCCCAGAGGAAGTGGCCGACACCACACCTACCAAGTTAATAGTTCCCACAGAGGTAAGTCCTTCATCCCTAGTTGTTTCTGGCCCTCAATATGATACTCGTGTTATTGTTGTATGGAAAGAACCTAGATCATGCACTAGACCTTATACTTCTCATGCCAATTCAAATTTTGTGTCTCATCATCGCCTCTCACCTCTATGTTGTCAGTTTCTTTCTTCTATTTCCTCCATATCTGTTCCACAGTCCTATCAGGAGGCTCTACAACATTCAAGGTGGAAGGCAGTAATGGATGAAGGAATGAAGGTACTTAATGACAATCAGACATGGTCATTGGTTCCTCGTCCAACAGATAAAAAACCCATCGGTTGCAAGTGGGTTTATACTGTCAAACATAATCCGGATGGGTCAATAGCATGACTGAAGGCTCGACTGGTTGCTAAAGGTTGTACTTAATTTTATGGTATTGATTATGAAGAAACCTTCTCTCCAGTGGCAAAAATGAACTTTTGTACATTTATTATTATCTCTGGCAGCCAATTCATCATGGTTGATATATCAACTTGATGTGAAAATTGCGTTTCTGAATGGGGATATTAAAGAAGATATTTATATGCAACATCCACCTGGGTATGTGGTTGAGGGGGAGTCAGTATGTCGACTAAAAAAAACTTTGTATGGTCTCAAGCAGTCTACTCAGGCATGATTTGAGAAATTTAGTCATGCCTTCATAAGGGCCGGATTTTGCAAATGCTTTGGAGATCACTCAATATTTATTGAAAACATATCGAGAGGTAAGGTAATTTTGGTAGTATATGTTGATGATATCATTTTAACTAGTAGTGATTCCGAGGGCATAAAAAAAACAAAGGAAAAATATGTGCTGAATTCAAGGTAAAGGATCTTGGACTACTCAAATATTTCGTGGGTATTGAAGTATTACAATCTAGACATGAGATTGTGCTATCCCAAAGGAAGTATGCCCTTGATCTACTAGAGGAGACATGAATTATGGGATGCAAACCAACAGAAACTCCTATGGACTCAAATAAAAAATTATGTGGAGGTACTAGAGAAGATGTAGATATCAGGAAATATCAAAGACTAGTGGGAAGACTTATTTACATGTGTCTAACAAGGCCGGATATATCATATACAGTAAGTGTGGTGAGTCAATACATGAACAAGCCACAACTTAGTCATTGGCAAGCACTTGAAAGGATACTACGATATCTGAAAGGAGCTCCAGGAAAAGGGTTTCTCTATAAAAATCAAGGTCACTTCAACATCGAAGGATTCTCAAATGCAGACTAGGCCAGTTCCCTGGACGATAAGAAATCTACATCGGGATTTTGTACGATGGTTGGATGGAATTTGGTTACATGAAAAACAAGAAGCAAAATGTAGTAGCACAGTCTAGTGCAAAAGCAGAATACAGAGCCATGGCACACACTGTTAGTGAACTCCTATGGATAAGATCTCTTCTCACTGAATTGGGATTCTACAAAGAAGCTCTGATGGATCTATATTGTGATAATCAAGCAGCAATACACATGTTAGGTTCTTCCCTTGCCATGGATCGAGTCACCCTTCTTTCCTCTCTTCCCTCCATGGTTGATCTTGACGTTGGAAGAGAAACCTTGTTTCTTGAACGAGTAATGGTGGAACTCAATTTAGAATGAAGGAGCTTTGGAGGAAGCTCAACCTTGGACCTCAAAGGGAGAATCCGACCTTGACCTCTGAGGGAGAATCAGACCTGTAAAATATAATTTTCTCAATACTTGCCTCTCTTTTCCTTCACGTCCCCCTAAATAGGGTTGAGGACGAAAATACAAAGATGACCCATTAGGTCAAGTGGTTCACGCCACATACTCCATCTTTACTTTTTTTTCTTCTTCTTGAACTTTGAATCACATCAAGTCAAGATTTGTAACTTGGATCAATTTCATTTGAGGTAGAATTCTAGCACATGTTGTTGTAACTTCTCCCACTTGATGTTTCTTATGGGATGTTGTTATGTTGTTGGATGCCTATTATATGTTTGATGAAATTCCAGCACTCATTTATCCCTTTTATTTTTGTTTCTCTTGAACTTCAACAATTGCATTTTTTTACGTTGAATTATTCCCAATTGAGCTGAAGATAAATTTCTTTTCGAGTGTCTTGATTTGCCTCTAAGTTTTCTCTAAATATTTTTTTTCTCTCGATTTGTGTTGGAGTTTGGATTAAGGCCTAAGTGGTTGCATCTACCTTCTCCTCTTTGTTTTTTCCTTTAAGAATTTAACAGAAATTGAGTGATGGCTGCATCTGATTCTCATTGCCAAAAGCACAAATTTGTTGATAATTTGGTGCTTACTCTCGTGAAGAAATTTTGTTCTCCTTTTCCCTCTATTGTTGGTGATTGATTTGGTCCACGAGTTCTTCAAATTACATTGAGTAATTGTTATTTGAAGAAGGCCCCTGCCCTTGACCTTCACATGTGCCTTGCCTCATCATGGAGAGTGGACACACCAGTAATAATAGTGACATACTCCACATTACTACGATTCCACTAAGAGGTCTCTCCAATTACCTTAGCTGGTCACAATTGGTACGGAGGGTTCTCATTACTCGTGACCTTCTAAGTCATGTTATCAAAATCCCTCCTCTGATTGATGAAGAAAATGAAGCCTACCACAAGTGGGTTAAAAATGATAACATGGTTATCAGTTGGCTCATCAATAGCATGGAAGAGCATGCGGCTAACAATATGGTCCACTTGGAAATAACCAAGGACATTTGGGACACTTGTGCTAAGATTTACTCGAGTACTGCCTCATTACAAAGAGTATATGATGTCTTACAAAGTATGTTGCATACTAAACACGGAGATAACATTCATGAATGTTTGGCCCAGTTTCGGGGCCTTCACCAAAAATGGAAAATAGCTCAGCCATACTCCACTGACATTGTTGTTCAAGAACGACAATGAGAAGCCTTGACAACAACTATTTGCTTGTCAAATATTAAGCTTTACCTTGAGGTTGCGAAGACCCAGCTTCTAAGTTCCTCTGCTCTTCCATCCTTCGATGACACCAGTGCTACATTACTACGAATACTTGATTCATCTCCTCCTTCTCCTATTGATAATCCATCGACTATGTTCTCTGGAAATCGGGGTACATCATCTTCATACCGAGGACGGGACAGAAATATGAGAAGAGGTAGAACTATGAAGGGGGCAGAAAATAGAGGTGGTCGAACGGGTCCGAATAATTTCCGTACTGAGCCTCAACTTTGCACTTACTGTGGTGGTCAGAACCACCTTGTGGAAACATGCTGGAAACTTCACGACAAACCTGATTGGGCCACGGCTAACCCAGTCTTTGTTAATGTTGAGAAACGTGAAGAAAAGGCTGACTCCCACTCCGAAAATGTGACTCTCACTGCTGAAGACTATGTTGCATTTCAGAAGATGAAGTCCTTAATGGAATCCTCCATTCCTCCATTATCTACTGCAACTACTACTATTGCCTAAGGTATGATTTCTTCCTCTTTATCCTGTTCCTCTTGGATCATTGACTCCGGGGCCTCCGAACATCTGTCAGGTAACAAACACTTGTTTCAGTCATTATCTCCTTGTCTTCCTCAGAAATTCGTTACTATTGCTAATAATACCCAAACAAGGTCCTTGGCAAAGGTTCCCTCCTCTCTTACCTCATCTATTCCTCTTCAAGATGTTTTGTTTGTCCCACAATTTCCTTTAAATTTGTTTTCTGTTAGTCAATTAACAAAATAGTTGAATTGCTTGTCACCTTCTCACCATCTTCTTGTATATTTCAGGATCTCACTACGAAGCAGGTGATTGGTGGTGGCCATGAAAAGGGGGAACTTGTACTACTTCACTCTTCCACCATTAGCTGCCCTGTCATCCACTACATCCGAGGCCCAACTTTGGCACAACTGGCTTGGTCATCCGTCTACCTCTTCACTTCGTTCTTTGCTTCCGTCTTTGAAAGTACTTTCTAATTTCAGTTGTGAGGTTTGTCAATTAAGTAAACACGTTAGGAGTACATATTCTCCTCGTCTTACAACTACAAGTGTTGCACCTTTTGGGTTAATACATTTGGATGTATGGGGACCTTTATGCGTCTCAAATATTTCCCAAGTTAAATATTTTGTCATTTTTGTTGATGATTTTATCCGAGTGACTGGTTATATTTATTTAAAGAGAGTTTATGAATTCTTCCTTTGTTTAAAAATTTTCATGTTATGGTATTGACACAATTTGGGAAGAAAATTCAAATCCTTATGTCTGATAATGCTAAGGAATATTTGTCTAATGAATTCAAATTATTTTTTGAGGGTAATGGGGTTATCCATCAAACCCCATGTGCTTATATCCCTCAACAAAATGGTGTTACTGAAAGGAAGAATCGTCACCTTCTTGAAGTTGCTCGGGGCCTTCTCTACTCCATGAAGGTACCCTATTTTTATTGGCCTCATGCTATACTTACGGCATGCTTTCTTATTAATAGGTTACCTTCATTAGTTCTTCATAATAAAACTCCTCACTCTATTTTATTTCATGGTGAAGATCCATTTTCTGTTCCTCTTAAAGTGTTTGGATGTACATGTTTTGTTAATGTTACTTCCCAAAAAAAAAATAAACTTGATCCTCGGTCTATGAGGTACATTTTTTAGGGTACTCTCGCACCTAGAAAGGTTATGTCTGTTACAATCCTATCATTCGGAGGATGCTTGTTTCTCGGGATGTGACTGTCTTTGAGGACACCTCCTTCTACTCCTCCCCTGATGCTTTTCCAGGATGGACATTTCCTTCTACCACTCCGTGTCCGCTTGTGCCTTTAAATGTTGATTTTAATCCACCCCTTGATGCACCGGCCGTACCTTCTCCTGTGGAGTTGTTGGATCCACCAGAGGTAAGTCGTTCTCCTCCTATGTTTGGGCCTGAATTTGATACTAGACCTATTGTTTTAAGAAAGGAACGTTGTTCATCTTCACATCCTATCTCAAATTTTATGTCTCACCATCACTTGTCTTCCAAGTGTTTTCAGTTCCTTGCTTCTCTTTCTTCTACTTCCATTCCATAGTCATATCAAGAGGCTCTAAAGCATTCAGGATGGAAGGCTGCTATGGATGAAGAAATGCTTGCCTTATATGAAAATCAAACCTGGTCCTTAGCATCACTACCGAAAGGTAAAAGACCGGACGGTTGTAGATGGGTGTTTTCGGTGAAACATCTGAATGGATCAGTTGCTCGACTTAAAGCTCGACTCATTGCTAAAGGTTATACTCAGTGCTATGGGATAGATTATGAGGAGACCTTCTCTCCGTTTGCCAAATTGAATTCAGTACGTATCATCTTATCTATTACTGCTAACTCATCATGGCCCGTATATCAATTGGATGTCAAAAACGCTTTTTAAAATGGTGATATACGTGAGCAAATTTATATGGTTCAACCACTTGGTTATGTGGTTGAGGGGGACTCAGTATGCCGGTTAAAAAAATATTTATATGGGCTTAAGCAGTCCCCTCGGGCTTGGTTTGATAAATTTAGTCAAGCACTTCTACGGTTTGGTTTTCATCGGTGCTCGGTTGATCATTCAGTATATTATGAAGATGTTGTCAAAGGGAAAATATTATTGGTTGTATATATTGATGATATTATCTTAACCGGTGATGATTCTCAGAGCATACAAGAAGTGAAGAATATGATATATTAGGAATTCGAGACTAAGGATCTGGTAATGCTTAAATATTTTTTGGGCATAGAAGTTCTTCAATCCAAGCATGGAATAATATTGTCTCAACAGAAATATGTCTTGGATCTCCTTGAAGAAATAGGAATGAAGGGTTGTCAACCAGTTGACACACCTATGGATACAAATGTAAAATTGTGTGCCACGAATGGAGAAGATATGGATATTGGCAAATATCAAAGACTCGTGGGAAAATTGATCTATATCACAATAACTAGGCCGGACATATCATATGCTATATATGTGGTGAGTCAATTCATGCACAAACCACAAATTACCCACTGGCAGGCCTTAGAGAGAATAGTACGGAGCTCCAGGAAGAGGATTGTTGTATAAAAAACATGGGCACTTCAACATAGAAGGCTTCTCAGATGCAGATTGGGTTGGATCACTTGATGATAGGAAATCTACATCGGGATATTGTACTATTGTTGGAGGGAACTTGGTTACATGGAAAGTAAGAAGCAAAATGTGGTTGCAAGATCTAGCACCGAAGCATAATACAGAGCTATGTCCCATACAGTTAGTGAAGTCTTATGGATTAGGACCCTCCTTACCGAATTAGGATTTTATGAAAGATGTTCCATGGGTCTACTTTGTGATAACCAAGCAGCCATTCATATTACTTCAAATCCAGTCTTTCATGAAAGAACTAAATATATTGTGGTGGATTGTCACTTTATATCGGAGAAGTTTCAAGCAGGAATAATCTCCCTCAAACTTGCTTCATCTCAAGAGCAAGTAGTTGATATTTTCACAAAACCCGTTACATCTAAAATCCTATCTTTTATATGTGACAAGCTGGGTATTTATGATGTATTTTCTCCTCCACCTTGAGGGGGAGTGTTGGAAAATAGGCTCAAGCCCTCAAGCTCAAGACAAGAAGCCCACACGTTAGAGTGTCATATGTGTAAAATATGGTACTTTCCATAAAGATGGCATAGAGGTGTAAATATGTGTTCTTTTTATGTCTTTTGTTTTATCAAGTTGTAGCCCTAAGGGCATTGTAAAACTATAAATAAAGGCATTGGCTAAGAGGTAGAGCATTGAAGCTCTCTGGTCACCTTCCACAAATTCGTCCAGCCCTCCTTCTTCTTATTTGACACAAACCCTTCTTCTCTTAATGCAAACTCTCTCCTTCCACGTTCTTCTTCTTCTCCTCTCCTTTCTCTCTTCTTCTTCTTCCTCCTCATTGATCTAAAGTCCTTCTCATGGGATCCTCAATTCTACAATATTTGAACAACGCTAAAAAAATAAATATTACAGCAAAAAAATTAACCCCACATGCTCAAATATTACAACATAAAAAATAAACACTAGAGAAGAAAAAATAGAAAAGAAAATGATTAACTTACAAGAGTGTAGCAACAACACAACTAGTAGCGGTGGTAGGTAGGGGTGAGCGGGTCGGCTCGGTTCAATTCGGTATACTTGGATCTTGAACCGAGTTCAAGATCCAACTACTGCTCATTTGAGTTAACGAGCTGAGCTCAACCGAATCAAGGTTCGGCTCGAAAGCTCAATTGTGGCTCGTTAACGGGCTCATGAGTAACGGGATCGAGAGTGGGGGGGGGGGGGGGGGGGGGGGGGATGGGACGCGTAGCCTCTCCCATCCGCCGCTCTTGCCGCCTTTGTCACCATCGATAGCTCCTCACCAGCCGCTACATCCCCATCCCTCTGATTTTGTCCTCGTCCTCTGATTTCTTCGCCTCTGTTTCGGTCGCCTCCGTCGCCGACGACAGGTCCTTGCCAGCGTCGAGCCTTAGCTCTACGTCATCTCGACGGAAAACCAAAGTGCAGAGAGAGTCAAGACCTAAGTTGGGAGAAATAATTTCTCCCCCTGCATGAAGACGATTTCGCACGTGTGAAAGTCACACTTGCGAGATCATAAACCAGTGCGAAGATGATTTTGCACGTGTGACTTTCACACGTGCGAGATCACAAACAAGTAAAAAAAGTAAAAAAAAAAAACTCTTTGTCCCTTCCCCATGGTTCTTGAAGAAATTGAAAAACCATTTTGGCAGAAATACGTTTCTAGAGATTATTAGTGGTTTTTTCAATAAATGTTGAAAGGATATTTTTAGTAGAAATATAGGGACTATTAGTGCCTCATGTTTTTTGGAAACATTTTTCTAATTAGAAATTCTTATTAAAAAGTCATATAATTTTCTAAGTAAGATTTTCTTGCCAAAATGGACTAGAAAACTGTATAAAAAATTTTTGAATAAGTATTTGACAATTGATGTCATAATACTTTTAGCATGAGGCAATTTTCATAGCAATTTTGTGTTTGACATTTTATTTGATTAAATATTTATCGATAAGTATAGTAATATATTAAATTGATTATTATTTTTTATTTATTTCTTTAGAAGAGGCAATAAGAGGTCCATTTAACTTTCCTAAGAAAATTTTAAAATATTTCTTGTAATTTTCTAGTAAGTCTCTGATAGTAATAGGATTTTATTTAAAGTATTTTTTTGGAAATATGTATCCTAAGAAAAACATTTCTACTTTTTCCTAGAATATAAATTTTCAATCAAGGGCACTAAGGAGGTCGTAGTAAATTTATGGCCATATTCAAAAATTACAAAATAAGCTAGACAACATTTGGGGTAAAAAAGATTAATATTGGTGGGTTCTAATCCATTATCGAGATTCAATCCCGAACCTCCCCTATCATTCTTTTTTTAAAAATGTATGCATAATTTTATAGATAATTTATTTTACATATATTTTATGTAGAGTGTTAAATGTAAGTTAACCTCAAACTCGGCTAGAGCTCGAGCTCGAACTCGGTTAAAATTATTAGGCTCGAGCTCAATTACAATTTTAGGCTCGAGGCTAGATTGACTAGAGCTCGAGTTCGAAATCTTTAAATCATGCTCGGCTCGAACATAGGAAGGTTCAAACTCAGTTGGATTTGATGTCACCCTTATGCTCAATTTTAAGTAGAGGTCATGCCCAATTTTATGTAGAGGTCATACCCAATTTTATATAAAATGTATGCCCAATTTTATGTAAAATGTATGTATAATTTTATATACAATATATTTGACATGTATTTTTTTAAATGTTTTAAATGTATGTTGAAGCTCGAACTCGAGACATGTAATTTTTGAAAAGTTTTAAATAAATGTTGAAGCTCGAGCTCGGCTTGAACTCGGTTAAAATTAATGGACTCGAGCTCGATAACAATTTTAGGTTTGGCTTAAGCTCGAGTTCGAAATATTTAAATCAAGCTCGGCTTGAACATAGGCAAGTTCAGGCTCGGCTCGGCTTGATGCCACCCCTAGCGGTAGGCAGTGGCGGCACAACAGAGGGAAACGGTGGCGGCAAGGAAAAGAGGTAGAGCCTATTACTGCCAGCTTTGCCAACCAATCTCATTTTGCTGGCAGATCCTTTATAGAATGAATTTTAAAAATTCATTGGCGTTAAATGAGCAAAATTCCCACCTAAGTTAATTAAAGCGAGGCCTCCCCCCATGACATAAAGGTTTCAACCAAAGATTTGACAAATTCACTGGTAGAAGGCTTTCCTATAGAAATATCTCTGTCAGGGAATATCCAGATTCATTGTAGGATTCAATCTTTTATGAGCGAATTGGACAATTCGTTGGTAGAGGTGTTTTACAAACTCACCGCTACTAGTGATTTCTCTATTTCAATGGTGGAAGTAATTACATTATACTGGATCTCTAATAGCAAATCGTTTTGGTTTAATTTGCTATTAGATAAGATTTGCTTCCTTCATTGGCAGCGAAAATGTTCTTTTTGTCGGAATAAGTTTTTCCCTAGGGGTGGAAACATTTCTTCATCGAATTTCAAAATTTACTAGAAAACCCGTTGCGACAATGAATTTTGAATTCACTGATAGATGATTTTGTTTTTATAGCTCAAATTTCATGTATTGAATAAACCTATAGTGGTTGATTTAGGATAAGCGCCTTATCTATGTTTTAATTACATTTATTTTATATTTAATTTAATTCATTATACTTATCTACTTATATTTAGCTTATTTATTTTAAATTAAGATAATTAATTTTTTTTTACTTTTTTAAAATATAAAAATCAATTCGAAGCAATAACAAAATAAAGCCTTTAATAGATAAAAATAATTAATTAATTAATTTAAGAATATACTGATAAAAGGTGTTTAAAAATAATTTAAAATAGCCCATATATTAATAAAAACCAAAATTAATTATTGCATGACCAATTTTATTTTTTGCTATGTGTTTAAAAAAATCATGTTAAAAATAAATAATTAAAAATTTTCTATGAAAAGCTGAGGCCAAATTCAAGCATATCTACAACCTCAGTGAGCTGCAGAAATTGGCAGATTTACGACCACTATGGTGAGGAAACAAATCACAGTAATTTAACACTTCCTTGTTAGCACATCCCCGTATACGAAGCAATAAATTGAGGAGAATCCCAAGGAAATTGAAATATCATGAAATTAAACTGTTTCTTTATTTGGATTGTGAAAAGTGCCATTTCTCATTGGAGGGGTTAGTTCACAATTAACTTGAAATGAAGTTAAGATTTCAATTTATCTTAAATGAATTGATTCAACTTCAACTCATCCTTGGGTGTTAGTGTGGACAAGTTCAAGTGCACTGGAAAAAAAATTCTAGTGTTAGCGTCCCAAAATGAAAAATATGATATAAACAAGAGAATAAGTAACTTTTTATAATATACTTGAATAGAACATATACCTAAACAGATAATTAACCAAAATAAAAATGGTTACTACACTTATAAGTGATTTAATGTGTAGTATTAAAATATATTAATAAGCTAATTAATGAAAGACTATATTATATTACTTAATGGTTACAATTTATTTTAAATTAATATAATAATTACGTGTGACTAGAATAAATTATAAAAAATAAATAAATAAAGTAAAAAATAACGTAAGCGAATATAATAAATAATTAATTAAATTAATTTTTTAATAACAGAAGATATATTTTAACATTAAAAATCACTAATTTAATACAGTAATAAAAAATAATTATAATAATTAAATAAATATATTATTTTATCAATAACATAATATATATTTTTAAGTATTATTAATTAATAATATCTTTCCAAAAAATTTAAAACCATTGGTTTAATTAATTATAGCAATGGGATAGTTAAACCAAAACAATTTATCAAATGTTTACTCTAACAATATTTTAATTACAACTATTAATCATTAATTTAATACAGTAATTACAAAATGAATATACTGAATAAATAAAATAATTATTTTATAAATAAAAAAATATGGATTATTTTAAAAAATAAATATAATGAAGTTATGACGCTGGTTTAATTTTTCCTAACTTACGAAAAATTAAACCAGCATCGTCTTCTTCACGGTGCCGATAATGGTGGGAGACAACAGCGATGGTACGCCGAGAGGGAGAAGAGAGGGAGGCTGAGAGGCTCTACGACAGAGGCTTGGCCTCCTATGCTCAACGATGGCAGCTCTGCGACGGAGGCTGAGAGGCAGAAGAGAGGGAGTCCAAGAGGTAGAAGATAGAGAAGGAAAAAATTCGGGGGAAGAAGGCCGAGAAGGGAGAAAAGCCGAGAGGGAGAAGAGAGTGGGAGAAGTAGACGAGAGAGGGAGAAGGGAGAAGAGAGCAGGAGAAAAAAATTTCGGTAGAGGAAGGCTGAGAGAGAGGGAGAACATAGCGAAATGAGGAAAAAAATTTCGTTGGCGGAGGGAGATAAGCGTCGGGGTCGATCACTTCATGTGAATGAATTAAAAAATAGGTATAAAACTCGATTCCCCGATTTTTACGTGAGAAGATTACTTGATATGATTCAAATGAAGAGGCGTTCATTCATAACTAACGGCCTAATCAAATAAACGGAGTAATTCATCTCTTCATTTAGGACCTTCTCTTCTCCTTCTTATATTAATTATTTTAATTTTTAATACGTTATGAACTTTTTAGTTTTCCTCTCCGTGCATTGCAAGGCGTTTCCACTTCTTTATAGTTAAAAAAGAAACTCTCGTTGAGAGAAGAACGCCTTACCAAACGTTCCCTGCCTGAAGCCTCTTTCACTCGACCAATCATTTCTGGGACACGGGCTCATTGCTCTAGCTGTCAAAATAACTTAATCGCGGGTTGTTTTCCTGCCACAACAGACGAGTGCTTCAGCCCTCCGATTTCTTACCTGTACAACCACCTTCACAGGCTTTCTTTGCGCATAAAACCTGGTTCTAACTGAGCCAACATGGACTCCATTGGACCCCCCGACGCTTCTCCATTACAATCGCTTTTCTTCTCAGATTACGATCTCGGAGGGATGACAGAATGCAAGAAGGAGCTGAAAGTAGTCGTATTTGCTTTGTTTCTGTTGTCAGGGAGCTTCATCCCTGTTGCCTATGGCGATTTTGATTATAAGGATGCACTGACGAAGTCGCTGCTGTTCCTGGATGCTCAGAGGTCTGGAAAGCTTTCAGCAAACAGAAGGGTGTCGTGGAGAGGTGATTCTGGCCTTCTGGACGGCCAACTTGCCAACGTACGTAAGGTTTTCATACATTTTGTTTCTCTAAATATAAGGGAAAAGGGTGAAACTTTCAGTCTTTCTATGTCTATGAAGAAATTTTGATACCCATTCATCCATCTCCTTTCGACACAACTGTATCCCACCATGAATGCGTCTAATTCATAGCTAGCAGGTGACAAGCGGGCTGCAGGAATTTACTTAGATTGAGCGGTCTTCTTATGTAGACATTTGATTGACGAACAGGTAGATCTGGTCGGTGGCTATTACGATGCCGGTGATAATGTGAAGTACGGTCTTCCAATGGCGTTTACCATTACAACTCTCGCCTGGAATGCACTCTTCTACGAAGCCGAGTTACGAGCTACAGGAGAGTTGAATAATGTCCGTGCAGCCATACGCTGGGGAACTGATTATTTCCTCAAAGCGGCTTCCAGAAAGAATAAACTGTACGTGCAGGTAAGCTTCTGCCCGTTGCAAGGCCTTTCCCGCTGAGACTAGCTTTCGTTTACTTTAGGTCTGCCTGCTTTACACGAGTTCGTAATGTGATTTCTTTGTGGAATTTGGCATGGCTTAGGTGGGAGATCCAGTTGCCGATCACCAGTGCTGGGTGAGACCAGAAAACATGGAAACACCAAGAACTGTGTACATGATTGATGAAAACACTCCTGGAACGGAGATAGCAGCAGAAACTGCCGCTGCCATGGCTGCTGCTTCAATAGTTTTCAGAAGGGTCAATCATTCTTACTCACGTCGCCTGCTGAACAAGGCGAAACTTGTAAGTAACCGACCTCATCACGATCAATACGTTGTTCTCCATTAGCTTTTTTCATTGACAGGTTCATTGTTGAGATGCCGCTTAGCTTTATAAATTCGCAAAGGAGCACAAAGGAACTTACGATGGAGAGTGCCCCTTCTACTGCTCATTCTCGGGCTACAATGTAAGCCAGCTTTCCACCGCATCTGTTCCGGTTTGGGAATAAAAAGCAACAAGTTGAACAAGCGCATAGAATTGATCAATCGAAATTTTTTGCAGGACGAACTGTTGTGGGCAGCTTCATGGCTGTACATTGCCACCCGTAAAGGAATTTACTTCAAGTTTATTACAGAGGAAGCGATCAGCGCCAACGTCGACGAGTTCAGCTGGGACCTGAAATACGCTGGAGTTCAAATCCTCTTAACCGACGTAAGCACACTCTTTGCTCCTTCCCCACACAGGCCTTAACATAGATAGATCATCCGTCTCTGTTCCTACAAAATGATCTCGTGCCAAATTTGGTTCAGATGTATTTGTCTGGCGAGTCGGAATTTCAAAACTTCAAAGCCCAGGCAGATAGTTTCATATGTTCTGTTCATCCCCAGAGTCCATACCGCCAAATTTACTCGTCTCCAGGTAAACGAATATTTTCTCTCTTCCTGTCTCCTCCAATCCGTGTTAAATACTAGCGCATGACATGTTTGTGGAAATGTCTTACAGGGGGTTTGATTCACCTCCGAGATGGCGCCAACACGCAGTATGTTACAGGGACGGCGCTTCTTTTCAGCATCTACGGCGACATACTAGCCAAGCATAAAGAAACTGTTCAATGTGGAAATCAGCAATTCGATCCCTCCAGTCTCATTGCATTCTCTAAGCAACAGGTATCTTACTTTTCTATCTTAACAGTTTACATTTAATGTTCCAGATCGAAGATTTTGTAATCCACAACATGGGTTTAATCCAATTCCTTGGAAACGAGCAGATAGACTATTTGCTGGGTAACAACTCCTTGAGCCAGTCCTACATGGTGGGATTCGGAACAAAGTCGCCGACACAACCCCACCATCGGGGGGCGTCCGTGCCGCCGATGCCGACTGGCACGTCTGTCAACTGTGCAATGAGCTTTGCGCAGTGGTTCCAGAAAAACGAGCCGAACCCAAATGTTCTGACGGGGGCCATCGTCGGGGGACCCGACAGGTTCGACAACTTCGCCGACCTGCGGTGGGACTCCAGCAAGCTCGAACCTTGCACTTACATCAATTCGTTGGCAGTCGGGGTGCTTGCCAAGCTAGCGGTTCCAGATTTCTAAAATATACACAAGAATCTTAAGTTTTACCATTTTTTACTACTGTGTCAGTATCCAGACCCGAGCAAGGAAGAAGTTCACGATTATGTACCTCTGAAATACAATATAACTACCTACATACGTTTAGGTTTTAGAATGTAGTATACATATTCCTTAAATATCATCAGAAGCCTATGTTCACATTATTTAATACAACTAGTTAATTTTGTTTTAACAAGTGAAAAACGTAGATATTTCTTGTACCATTGAATTGGTCATTCGGCTTCTACAAGTGGACGAAGTTTTTAGAATTTTGGACTCTTTCATATTGATCTCGAGCCAAAGAGGGAGAGGAGAAGAAGAAGAAGAAAAGGAAGAAGAGAAGAAGAAATATATGAGAGATAGTCTAAAGATCGGCTTCCAAGAGAACAGAGAGGAGAGTTTGGACAAGTTTGAGAAGAGAGGAAAGAATGTTCTACATCTTAGCCAAGGACCTCTATTTATAGTTTTTTTAGTGTGTGTTATAATAACTACAATGTCTTTAGGGCTATAACCTTATAAGAGAAGAGACATAAATAGACAAGTAATTACATTTTCATACCATCTTTATGAGAAGTCTTCTTATTTACCAATATGCCACCTCTTGGACGTCGGGGCTTTCTTCCTTTGACTTGTGCTAAACCAAAACTATTGGAGATGATAAACCAAACTACTGGAGATGATAAACTAAAAAATTGATCACATTTTCTTTGTGGGTTGACCAAGTCAACTCACATAACCCATTTTGATACCATGTAGAATTTTTGGAAAAGAAAAAAGCTTTACCAACTCGATGTAATTTGATTACATGAACCTCTATTTATAATGGAGGAAACAAGTAGAGTCCAATTAAAATTAAACTACCCTTCTCTTAGTTATATCCAAAGTTAAACACTAAAAGATAAATCCTAGAACAATTGAACAATTGAACATAAATAGACAGTTGACATAACTAAAACACCTTTAATTGAGACTCTTTTGTGAAACCTACTCTTGTTTGACTCCTATAGGACCTATAGGACTCCACCATAATAAATTTGGCTATGTGAGAGTTCTTGTTGTGAGAGTCATGTGAGACTCTTTCATACGTAGTCTTCAACAACCTTCACCTCATAGGAGCTTCTGGTTGTCTAACCAAACACAAGTCGGACAATATCTTGGATGTTTTGAGGGGCAGTCACTATGTAGGTCCAAAGGCCATCTCTCCTCGACATATGTGGTGAATCCCAAAGACGTCGTCCCCAATATTGTATTGTGGTCACTTGTGTCGAGAGAGATAGTGGTTATCTTCAATGTACATGGGGTGATTAGCTCTACTTCAAGGTTTGTGTAGAAGAATTTTATGAAGGGTGTCCTCACTCACCAAGAGACCCTTGTATGGCGTAAAACGTCTATCAAATTCTCTAATTTCCCCTTTTCAAAACTCAATATCTATCTCGCTAAGTTGAACGATACTCTTAGAGGCAAAGCTTTTGAAATATTTACCTTTTTGTATACTAGTCCATAAATGCTCACTCCAATTCAGCATTTCTTCATAGATTTCTTGTTCCTTTGACAAAGTAGGCTTCTTTGCCATGAACTTGGTCCTCACCATTGTGAAAAATCGGATTTTGAAGGTAGTGAAGAAAAAAAAGTGTCCTTTTTCGGATTTAGAGGTGGAATACATTTAAAATCAAAGTGGGATAAAAAAAAGGCTTTGGAAGGCAGAGAAATCATAAGGTTTGAAGTTGGAAGATATGGCAATGAAAAATGAAGAGAAACATCGTTTAAAACTTTTCAACTTCTCATTTTGCATCGTAAATGATCGATCATTCTATCTCTATTGATCGATCAATCACTTAAGTTAATCGATCAATCAGTATACATTGATCAATGAATGCCCTTTGCAGAGTGATTGAAACATAATTTTTTGATTTCCACTTCATTCTTGTGGCACTACTAGATTGGATGTGTCCATTAAGCCCTATTGATCGATGGGTTACTCGAAACTTTGAGAACTGATCAAATCCTA
Source organism: Aristolochia californica (assembly GCF_029961685.1). Lineage (NCBI taxonomy): Eukaryota > Viridiplantae > Streptophyta > Magnoliopsida > Piperales > Aristolochiaceae > Aristolochia > Aristolochia californica. The sequence goes on along the minus strand of NW_027181881.1, from coordinate 16,303,343 downwards.
ATGGCCTTGTGAAGCTTTCCACTAGCTAATTTTTAGTAGGAATGAATTCAATTCTAATAACTTTGGTTTGAACCAACTCTTTGATGAAGTGATGTGTTATTTCTAACTATTTTGGTCTAGAGTAGTGAATTGGGTTCTTACTTAGACTTTTGACACTCTTATTGTCACAATGGGCAGGAATTTTACTTTGTCGTAAGCCATTTGTTAGGTTCTTCCCTTGCCAAGGATCGAGTCACCCTTCTTTCCTCTCTTCCCTCCATGGTTGATCTTGACGTTGGAAGAGAAACCTTGTTTCTTGAACGAGTAATGGTGGAACTCAATTTAGAATGAAGGAGCTTTGGAGGAAGCTCAACCTTGGACCTCAAAGGGAGAATCCGACCTTGACCTCTGAGGGAGAATCAGACCTGTACAATATAATTTTCTCAATACTTGCCTCTCTTTTCCTTCACGTCCCCCTAAATAGGGTTGAGGACGAAAATACAAAGATGACCCATTAGGTCAAGTGGTTCACGCCACATTACACTGAACCAACCCAAATTAAACCAAGCCAAATAAAGTAAACCAATCCGAATTGAAATTACATGCAAAGTAAATTGACATAATTTAATTCCTATGCCTATGGATAACTCGTGATGCTATGGAGTCCATAAGATCCCCCCCCCCCCGTGGAGAAAGAGCTTGTCCTCAAGCTCAAAGTATGGGTAGAGGGTGCGAAACACCGCTAATGGCTCCCATGTCGTGTCACTGGAGTCAGCATCAGCCCATTGCACTAAGATCTCCCAATCACCGTGAATACGACGAGTTTGTAATACCTGTGCCGGGGTAGAAAGTACATGTCCCTCATGGAGTGGTGGCAGCGGGGTGTGTAGCATGGGCGAATCACCATGGAAGGCCTTTAATTGTGAGACATGAAAGACGTTGTGAATTCTGGCCTCTGGCGGAAGCTGCAATTTGTAGGCCACTGTCCCAATGCGGTCCATCACTTGAAAGGGACCATAATATTTTGGAGAGAGCTTGTGATGTTTGGAGGCTGTCAACGACAACTGCCTGTAGTGTTGGAGACGCAACCAAACATAATCTCCAGGAGAAAAGAAGACTTCCCTGTGCTTCTTGTCATAATATTGTTTCATAAAATTTTGTGCCTTCTGTAGATGAGTGCGCACCTCTGTGATGAATGTGTCTCTTTCAGCCAATGCTTGGTCCAAAGTTGCGACTTTAGAGGCCCCTGGTTCATAGGCTAAAAGACGGGGAGGTTCTCTACCATATACCACCTTGAATGGGGATGTGCCGAGAGCACTGTGGTAGGAGGTGTTGTAACAGAACTCAGCCCAGGCGAGCCACTTAACCCACCTCTTAGGTGAGTCCCCCACGAAACAGCGGAGATACATTTCAATGGTTCTGTTGACGACCTCTGTCTAACCATCAGTCTGTGGATGGTAGGCTGAAGAAAAGGCTAACATTGTGCCTTGTAACTGGAAGAGTTCTTTCCAGAAGGTACTTGTAAAGATTGCATCCCTATCACTGGTAATTGAATTAGGCATCCCATGTAATCGTACAATGTTATCCATAAAATGTTGAGCTACCTACATTGCAGTGTAAGGATGTGCCAGAGGAATGAAATGCCCATATTTAGAGAAACGATCCACCACTACCAAGATAACAGATTTACCTGACGAAGAGGGAAGTCCATCTATGAAGTCCATAGAAATATCAGACCAGACCTGTGACGGAAGCTGAAGTGGTTGGAGCAACCGCACTGGACTTAATGTTTCAGCTTTATTCCGTTGACAAGTCTGACAAGCCGCCACATAATCAGCTATACTGTGCTTCATGCCCCTCCAATAAAATTCCCTACTAATTCAAAAATATGTTTTCTGTCGGCCCTCATGTGTACTATCATGGAAGAAGGCCAAAAGGCTGTTAATCAGAGGGGATGTGTGGTGTAGAAAAATTCTGTTTTTGTAGAGGACGAGATTGTCCTGAACCGTCCAATGTGGTGCCGCTGTGCCCTGCTGGATATCCTTGCATAAGGAGATAATATCTGGATACTGTTGTGCCTCTTCCTGTATAGAATCCAACAAGAGAGCTCTGGGCTGACTGATGGCGTTTAATTGCGGCTTTGGAACGTCCCGGTGAGATAAGGCATCAACCCCTACATTCAAACTTCCCGGTTTATACTCGACAGAAAAGTCAAACCCCATAAGCTTACTTAACCAATGCTGTTGTGGTGAAGTAGTGAGACACTGCTCAAGAAGATACTTGAGGCTGCAATGATCAGTGTGAATAAAAAAACAACGTTCCCAAAGATAAGGGCACCAATGTTGTATAGCTTTCGCCTATCCAATCAATTCCCTCTCATAAGCTGCCAACTTGTGGTGGAGTTGGCCCAGTTGACGGCTAAAATAAGCAATTGGGTGGCCCTGTTGGTGCAACACTGCGCCAATACCGCCCCCTGAAGCATCACATTCCACTACAAAGGACTCCTCAAAGTTGGGGAGCTGCAAAACTGGGGCTGATGATAAGGCGCCTTTCAATTGCTGAAAGGAATGAGCTGCTGTCTCTGACCAGGTAAAAGCATTTTTCTTGAGGAGATTGTTGAGCGGAGCTACAAGCTGGCCATAGCTACGAATAAATTTTCTATAATATCCAGCTAGGCCCAAAAATCCTCTTAAGGCTGTAATAGATGTAGGAATAGGCCAATCTTTGACCGCTTGTATCTTACTCTGGTCTACCTTCACCCCTGATGCTGAAATAACGTGACCCAAATATGCCACTTCTGATGTGCCCATAGAACATTTTGACCGATTTAAAACCAAATGATGTGAACGTATAAGAGAAAATACCTGGTGAAGGTGCTGAAGATGTTCTTCCCAGCTGTTGCTATAGACCAAAATATCGTCAAAAAAGACCAATACATATTTTCGCAAGAGAGGGGAAAATACCTCATTCATGAGGGCCTGGAAGGTGGAAGGCGCATTTGATAGACCAAATGGCATTACGAGGAATTCAAAATGGCCGTGATGCGTGCGGAACGCTATTTTCTCCACATCTGATGGATGAACTCAGATTTGATGAGAGCCAGATTTCAAATCGAGTTTAGTAAATATAGTAGCTCCATGTAGTTCATCTAACAGTTCATCCACCACTGGAATAGGAAATTTATCTTTAATTGTATGGGCATTGAGTTGTCGGTAATCCACACAGAACCTCCATGACTTATCATGCTTGCGGACTAGTAGTACCGGTGAAGAAAAAGGAGACATGCTGGGCTGAATAATACCCTGTGCTAACATCTCCTGGCACTGCCTTTCAATCTCATCCTTCTGTAAGTGAGGGTAATGATACGGACGTACCACTACCGACTCGGTCCCCGTTTTCAAACCGATACGGTGATCACAGTGCCTAAGTGGTGGTAAGGCAGTAGGGTCTTGAAAGATATCCTCAAATTTTGTAAGTAAGTGAGATAACTGGCATGTATTTATGGACTGGACCTGGGCAACCTGTAGTGCGCAGGTGAGTGGTGCTTGTGTGCCATGCAATATAATCTGATGTTGGTCCTCTATAAAAGTCATGGTCAGAGCTTGGAAATCCCATAGTATTGATCCCAACAATTGTAGCCATTTAATTCCTAGCACCAAATCGAATCCTGATAGTGGAATCACTAGAAAATCTGCAACAAATTTATATCCCTCAATATCAAAGTGTGTGGCTGGTGATATGCCTACACTAGTAATTTTAGCCCCATTGGCTACTGATACAGAAAGACCATTTTGTTGTTGTACTACTAACCCAAGTTGTTCTGTCGCTTGCTGACTGATGAAATTATGTGTATTACCCGAGTCAACTAAAGCCAGTAACTGTAAATGATGTAATTGGGCTTTAACCTGCATTGTGCTTGCACTGCGTAGACCAGTCATAGCATGAAGGGAAATCTCTGGATCTTCGCGGTCAGTTTCCACAATTTCTTCCTCTTGTGGTATTTCGTCTCCATCCTCCCACAGACATATACTGAATAATCATTTGCAGTGGTGACCAAAAACATACTGTTCATCACAATTAAAACAGAGGCCCTTGGCCTTTCTCTGCTCCATTTCCTGTCTAGTAAGTTTTTTGAAGTAAGGAGCAGGTGGAGCTGAATTAGAGATGTTTGGGCGTGGGGCTGCACTGTCTCTAAATCTTGGAGGTCCATAGGAATGGTTTGGCGCAGAGGCATTGTGCCTTCCTGGCCAAGCTGGTTTTCTGACCAGTGACTCCTTTAGAACACGCTACTTGTGCTCAATTGCTCTGGATAAATTCATAGCGTGGTCTAAATCTGTAGGAGCATGTAATTCAACTTCTAAACGCAGAGCTTCTATCAAACCAGCAGTAAAAATATGAACATACTGTGTGTGGCTAACAAACTGATTTGCTTGGGTTAACCTTTCCTGGAAGGTCTTTTGGTACACCTCTAGTGTTCCAGTTTGTTTGTAATTGATTAATTCGCCCAATGGATTGCTACTAGCAGGAGGACCAAATCTCATCATGCAAGACTATCTAAAAGTTGCCCAATCCTGAACCACTTGGTCATTTCGGAATTGATGGTACCATAGAAGTGCTTCATCGAGCATGTGGTAGGCGGCCAAATACACTTTCTCATCCGCAGGTGTTTTTAGATGGTAAAAGAACTGATCACACTTGGCTAACCAAATCAAAGGGTCCTTAGACCCATCATACATAGGAAAGTCAAGTTTTAAATACCTGGGCACAATGTTTGGTCCTTGAACAGCAGGCCCCAGATGGGAATGGTGTTGACGCATTGGTGGTTGTGGGGGAGGTGGTGGGTGGAATGGATGGTGTCCGGCCGGTGGAGAGTAGGCAGCTGGAGGTTGGGCTCGTGTATCATGGTCCTCCTGTCGCCGGAGGAGAGCTTGGATGGCAGCATCCATTGATTTTATTGCCTCACGCAAATCAGAGGTTGTTTGACGCACCTCTTCCAGGGCATGAGCCTGGTTATCTGTCCTTTGCCTATTATCTTCCACTAATTGTCTCAAATCGTCAGGGGAAGAGGAATCCCCAAGGGTGGACCTGTCTGATACCAAGATGTTAGGTTCTTCCCTTGCCATGGATCGAGTCACCCTTCTTTCCTCTCTTCCCTCCATTGTTGATCTTGACGTTGGAAGAGAAACCTTGTTTCTTGAACGAGTAATGGTGGAACTCAATTTAGAATGAAGGAGCTTTGGAGGAAGCTCAACCTTGGACCTCAAAGGGAGAATCCGACCTTGACCTCTGAGGGAGAATCAGACCTGTAAAATATAATTTTTTCAATACTTGCCTCTCTTTTCCTTCACGTCCCCCTAAATAGGGTTGAGGATGAAAATACAAAGATGACCCATTAGGTCAAGTGGTTCACGCCACATTACACTGAACCAACCCAAATTAAACCAAACCAAATAAAGTAAACCAAATCGAATTGAAATTACATGAAAAGTAAATTGACATAATTTAATTCCTATGCCTATGGATAACTCGTGATGCTATGGAGTCCATAACACCATCATTTTGTAGTTGTTGCTTCATCCAAAGAAGTTGAGCACAAAAACTTCCACATGCAATTGATTCAGCCACAGTGGTAGACAGTGAAACTGAGTGGTGTTTCTTGGGAAAGCAAGAGGCAAACATATTTCAAAGTAATTGGCAACTGCCACTCACACTCTTTTTTTCAATTTTGAATCCGATAAAATTGGCATCGGAGTAACCTATAAGACCAATCTATTAGGTGTGGAAAGCTACCACCTACAAGAGTGGATGGAACCACTTTGACACCCACCCCGCCCATTTTTGACCGCCTCTCACGGGATTCGAACTTGGGATATAGCGTGCCCAGCTCTAATACCATGACAGCGGCTAGCCAATACAACCAAAAGACCGATCTATTAGGTGCGGAAAGCTACCGCCTACAAGAGTGGATGGAACCACTCGGACAACTAGATCGATGGCTGATGAGTTTAGTACCTAAGACCTAAGTTTGGTGTTCCATGTAGATAACAAAAAACTCTTTTCAAAAATACTAAGTTAGATTCACTAAGGTTAGTTTGAAATCTAGCACATAGGCATATCGAGAACATTATGTCCGGTCTACTAGCTAAAAGATAAAATATGGTTCTATAGAGTTTTTGATCTATGGCTCTTCCGGATTTGTCTGAGGCAAGTTTCAAGGAAGAACTCATGGGTGTGCCTATTGACTTAAGATTTTCAATGTTTAATCTTGTAATCAATCATTTGGTGTATTTGGACTAATTTAAGAATGTTCCATTTTCAGTTTGTATTACTTGAAGGCCAAGGAAGAATGTGAGTTCACCAATTAAACTCACTTCAAACTCATTCTTCAGTGCATGAGAAAATTCTTGACATTGAGAGGGGTTTGTAGTACCAAAGATGATATCACCCATAAATATTCTAATGATAATCAAAATTTTATCATGATTTTTTGTAAATCTACGCTACCTCTCTTATAACAATTTTTCTCAAATAATTCTCTTATTCTTTTATTCCACACTCTAGAAGCTTGCTTTAATCTATATAGTGCTTTATATTATTTGTATACATGGTCAAGCTTGTTGATGTCTTCAAATCCTTCGGGTTGTTCAACATAAACTTCCTCTTGCATGTACCCATTTAGGAATGCACTCTTTACATCCATTTGGTACAATTTGAACTTCATGTGACAAGCATAGGCTAATAGAATTCTAATAAGAACTTCATGTGACAAACATATGCTAATAAAATTCTAATATGAACTTCATGTGACATGCCCTGGGAGGTTTGATGGGGTGTTTATAAGTTTCCCATGCAAAAAATTTCATTTTTGCCCATTTTTAAAAGTCTGTGTTTACATTGATCGATCATTTTTAAATGACTAATTGATTACAAGTGTAATGACTATTTTTCTATCTGAATGTGTCTTATTGATTGATAGTATGATTGATCAATATCTTTCCATTGGATCTGACATTTTAAGTTGATCAATCAATGCCAAGGTATGATCGATCAGTCGGAATTCCCCCTGGCAATAGATTATAAATATGATTGATCAATGAATTTCTCAAGATCGATCATGCTTTATGTCCCTGACTGGAAAAGTTCTATATGATCAACCAATCATGTAGGTTGATCGATCAATTGGTGTAAAATTTCTTTGCTTGGATAGTGTAAATCAATCGGTCTAAGTGGGACGATCGATCATGCTTTATCACATGGTTTGGCCATGTTCTAGATGACCGATGAATCGACTTAGGTTGATCGATCATACTTTATAATCTTATCATGTGCACTTCTTAATGGTCAATCATTGGCAAATATTGATCGATCATTCTAGATCTAGTTCAACTAATCTAACTTTGAAATCATGGGAATAAATGTGTTATGGACTCCATAGCATCAAGAGTGGCTAACCGGAGAAGAGAAGAGATGGAGTAAACTTGTATTTCAGTACCTTAGGGGTTTAATTGTAATTTGAAGTTCCATAAGGGTCTAATTGTAATTATAGAACCTTTGATGTTTTCCTTGACCTATTTAGGGCGTCAAGTGATGGAATGAAGACAAGTATTGATCATTAGTCTAAATGAGATCAGGTTCTCTCTCTAAAGAGGCCTAAGGTTGGAGCTCCTTGCAAGGCTCACGTCATTCACCATTGGGCGTTCCAGGTACCCCAAATCTCTCCCTTCTTCGTCATTCAATCTGGAAGCTAGAGGAGATCGCCGGGTGACTCGATCCATGGCTAGAGAGCCTAACATCGTGGTATCAGACAGGACCACCCTTGGTGATTCCTCTTCACCAGCAGAAATTCGAAATTTTGTGGAAGAAAACCATGCTGGTCTACAATCTCAAATCAATGGCCTGGAGGGAAAATTCTAGATGTTGCTGTCACGCATGGAGGAAGGCTTCACCCAGCTTTCAGTCCAGATGGCATCCTCTTCACGTCCAGCAGATCCTCTCAACCCTCTTCCAAAGCCTCCACCTCCTCCCCTGCGCCAAACACCTCCACCTCGTGGGGGCCTCAATCCAGCCCCTCCTACCGTGCCAAGGTACACAAAGCTTGATTTTCCAACGTATGATGGGTCCTCCGACCCTTTAATGTGGTTGCACAGGTGTGATCATTTCTTTTCCAATCAAGGAACTCTGCCCGAAGGCAAGGTTCAATTAGCCGCCTTCCACATGCTCGATGAAGCGCTTATGTGGTTTCATCAATTCAAAAACGAGTTTGTGGTCTATGATTGGGAATTTTTCAAAGAAAATTGTATGCTACGGTTTGGTCCTCCGCTTCGCAGCAACCCAGTTGGGGATTTGGTCAATCTAAAACAGCTTGGCACTATAGAACAATATCAGAAATTATTCCAAGAAAAACTTGCTCGTGCAAGTCATTTGGTCCGACCTGAACTTTATGTCAATTTGTTCACGGCTGGCCTGGTAGAACCCCTTCGCCTAGAAGTGGAATTGGAAGCCCCCACCTCCCTAGCCCACGCCATGAATTTGGCAAGAGCATTGGACACCAAACAGCGCCTCTTTCGTGAGTCCTTAAACAAGCGTCCCCCTTGGCAACCTCGCCCACAACCCCATGGCCCTTATTCCACTCACCCCAGGCCTCCTCCCAACTAACCATCACCACCACCACCAGCCTTTACACCCCCACCAGGATTTATCAAACGTCTGACAAAAGCAGAAATTGATCAGAGAAGGGCTCAGGGCTTATGTTTCAATTGTGATGAGAAATTCGTCAAGGGCCATCAATGCAAAAGACTATTTTGGGTAGAAATAGAAGACTCCTCAGAGGATGACTTTCAGGAGGATATGGACCAAACCGAGGAGGAAACACCAGAAATCTCCCTCCATGCCATGACAGGACTGCATAGCACAAATACCATGCAGGTCCATGCCACCATGAACCATCATATTCTGCTAGCACTCGTGGACTCAGGCAGCACACATAATTTTATAAGCAGCCAGGCAGCACAACAGTTGGGGTTATCACTACAGCAGAAATCAGGAATATCAGTCTCAGTGGCTAACGGTGACAAGGTCACCACTGTGGGGTTCGGTTCAGCAGTGCCCTTTACTATTGAAGGTCACTCCTTTGTAGCAGATTTTTTGGTCATACCGCTGGCAGGGTTTGACTTCGTCTTGGGCATTAAATGGCTACAACGATTGGGTCCGATCTTATGGGATTTCCAATCCCCGACCATGAGTTTTAACCAGGACACCCATCCGATCACCCTCCATGGCAATAGCGCCCAGAGGCCATGCAGCCTCCAAACACTTTTGGTGGATCCTTCAAAAGGGGATAACTTAGCTTCGTTGTTGGCCGAATATGCTGATTTATTTCAGGAACCTGCTGACCTTCCTCCTATAAGAGAGTGTGATCACAGAATTCGTTTGAAGATGGGCACCGAACCAGTGGTAGTGCGTCCCTACCGCTATCCCCATGTGCAAAAAGATGAGATAGAACGACAATGTCAACAAATGCTACAACAAGGTATTATTCAGCCTAGTCATTCTCCTTTTTCATCCCCGGTATTGCTGGTAAAGAAATCAGATAAATCTTGGCGCTTTTGTGTGGATTACCATGACCTCAATGCTCGTACCATCAAAGATAAATTTCCAATTCCAGTGGTCGATGAATTATTGGATGAGCTACACGGCTCTCAATTATTTACAAAGTTGGACTTAAAATCTGGCTACCATCAGATTCGGGTTTATTCAGAGGATATTGAAAAAACTGCCTTCCGCACCCACCATGGTCACTATGAGTTCTTGGTGATGCCATTTGGGCTATCCAATGCCCCGTCCACCTTTCAAGCACTTATGAACCAGGTATTTCGCCCTTTCTTACGGAAGCATGTCTTAGTTTTTTTTGACGATATACTGGTCTATAGCAAAACTTGGGCAGCACACTTGCATCAATTGAGACAGGTTTTCACCATTCTCCGAGCACACCATTTACTTCTCAATCATGCCAAATGTGACTTTGCCACATCCGAAGTAGCTTATTTGGGGCATGTGATCTCGGCATCCGGGGTGAAACCAGACTTCAGCAAGATACAATCGGTGATGGATTGGCCCACACCTCACTCCGTTACAGCTTTGAAAGGGTTCCTTGGTCTCGCATGGTATTATAGAAAATTTATCAAAGAATACGGTCACTTGGCAGCACCATTGCATAATTTACTGAAGAAGCATGCCTTTCAGTGGTCTCAGTTGGCAGACTCCTCATTTAACAACTTAAAACAGGCATTAGAGTCAGCACCAGTTCTCCAATTGCCCAACTTTGTCAAAAATTTCATCATAGAATGCGATGCATCCAGGGGAGGGATAGGTGCCGTCTTGCAGCAACAGGGTCACCCCATTGCCTATTTCAGCCGCCATCTCGCTCCTCACCATCACAAGTTAGCCACTTATGAAAGGGAACTTATCGGTTTGGCCAAAGCTGTGCAGCATTGGAGGTCGTATCTGTGGGGCAGACCTTTTGTGATCCGGACAGACCACTGTAGCCTCAAATACTTATTGGAGCAGCGCCTTACTACATCCCCACAACAACATTGGCTCAGCAAATTAATGGGATTTGATTTTCAGGTGGAATACAAACCAGGTTATCTCAACAGGGCAGCAGACGCTTTGTCCCGCCGGGAACTAGAGGATTCACATTTGCACGCATTGAGCCACCCCAAGTCCCCTTTGCTGGACACAATCCGTCAGGATACTAGCCATCATCTAGATCTCCTTGAGTTACAAGCTCAAATTGAAAACCATTCTAAAGACAAGAACTGGACACTACAGGACGGTCTCATTCTGTATAAAGGACGCATATATCTTCATCCTTCGTCGGTACTCATTCCTGCCATTATTGCCTCCTTTCATGATAGTACACATGAGGGCCAGCAGAAAACATACTTCCGCCTCAGTCGGGAATTTTATTGGAGCGGTATGAAGCGGGTCATTGCTGAGTATGTTGCAGCGTGCCAGATCTATCAGAGGAATAAGTCGGAATCCTTACAACCCGCCGGCTTGCTCCAGCCACTTCAACTTCCTTCACAGGTATGGGCAGATCTCTCAATGGATTTTATCGATGGTCTTCCTCCTTCTGCAGTGAAATCTGTTATTCTTGTTGTGGTAGACCGGTTCTCGAAATATGCCCACTTTATGGCCCTTAGCCATCCGTATACAGCAACACAAGTCGCTCAGCTCTTCATGGATAATATTGTCCGTCTCCATGGCCTTCCGGAGACCATCACCAGCGACCGTGATGCTATCTTCACCAGTAAATTCTGGGGGGAACTATTTAAGCTCCATGGCTCTAAGTTAGCTTTTTCTTCAGCATACCACCCTCAAACAGACGGCCAGACAGAGGTGGTTAACCACACATTGGCGATGTATTTGTGGTGCTTTGTGGGGGACACGCCCCGACTGTGGGTTCGTTGGTTAGCATGGGCAGAGTATTGTTATAATACGTCATACCACACTGCACTGGGTACTACCCCTTTTCAAGTTGTTTATGGACGCGAACCTCCGCGACTACTTTCTTATGAACCGGGGTCTTCTCGGGTAGCAGCATTGGACCAAGCATTAGCCGACAGAGATGCAATGCTTGCTCAAGTCCGCCTTCAGTTACAACGTTCACAAGCAACTATGAAGCATACTTATGACAAAGGACACCGTCCCCTTTCCTTTGCACCTGGAGAATTTGTTTGGCTCAAACTTCAGCCATACCGCCAACTATCTCTTGCAGCCATCAAACGCCATAAGCTCTCTCCAAAATTTTATGGGCCATTCCAGATCATGCAATGTATTGGCACTGTGGCGTATCGTTTGAAACTACCACTAGACGCCAAGCTCCATGATGTCTTCCACGTCTCCCTTCTCAAGCCATTCAAGGGAGACTCACCACTGCTGCATACTCCTCTGCCTCCTCTCAAAGATGGCAGGTCCATGCCCACGCCCGCTCAGATCCTTCAAGCCAGGCGAGTTAACAACGCTTGGGAAGTGCTGGTTCGGTGGACTGACAAGGAATTGATAGAAGCCTCTTGGGAGACACTCGAGTCCTTCCAGACTCTATTTCCCACTTTCGAGCTTGAGGACAAGCTCTTTCTTCAGGAGGGGGGTGATGTTATGGACTCCATAGCATCAAGAGTGGCTAACCGGAGAAGAGAAGAGATGGAGTAAACTTGTATTTCAGTACCTTAGGGGTTTAATTGTAATTTGAAGTTCCATAAGGGTCTAATTGTAATTATAGAACCTTTGATGTTTTCCTTGACCTATTTAGGGCGTCAAGTGATGGAATGAAGACAAGTATTGATCATTAGTCTAAATGAGATCAGGTTCTCTCTCTAAAGAGGCCTAAGGTTGGAGCTCCTTGCAAGGCTCACGTCATTCACCATTGGGCGTTCCAGGTACCCCAAATCTCTCCCTTCTTCGTCATTCAATCTGGAAGCTAGAGGAGATCGCTGGGTGACTCGATCCATGGCTAGAGAGCCTAACAAAATGATCCTAAGTGCTTCTGACATGTTCAATGTATATATATGATGGGTTTAAAACATATATGAATACAAACTTTATCCTAAAGCTCCAAGTTTGTGTTGTACCTCAAATCGAATGAAGTAGACATGTTTTGTCATATCTCAGTAAATCTTAAACTCTAGTCTTGACTTTGTCTTCATCTTTCAAAGGTGATTCTTCAAGATTTGACTTTCCATGATGCTTGAGGTCTTTTAGAAGTTTGATTTCTTTTGATATATAGACCTTGAAATGCATGTTTCTTGAAGGAATATATGAAATACTTAATTTACAATTGTTAGCTCTATTAAGTTTTGTTATCATCTAAATCAAGAAGGGAGTCAACATAAAGTCAACAATTTCCCTCTTTTTTATGATGACAAAACCTAACTTTAAAAAATTTAAAAATACAACATCCCTAAGGTTTGAGTTAAGTCAAATATGCCAATTCAAAAACAGCTCCCCCTTAATCTATGGAAATCTCATTTTAGCCTTTTTAGTTTTCAATTTTCAACTTCTAGTGAGCCTTGGGGATCTAAATCTATCTTTTTTCTCTCCCTTTTTGTCATACTCAAAATGATATTCAAATAAGAGAATTGAGTAATGAAAAATATTGGCTCAAAGGCCATTTCATATATAATTTCAAGATTTACAAAAAGTGTAGTAACTACAAATGCTGTAATTACAGGTAAACATTGACATAAGTAAGTACATAGGGAGTAAAAAAAGGTTGGGTCCTGAGGACTAGTATGGGTGCACCCATCAAAGAGGGTGGAGTAGAATGGCTAATAATCGCCTATAGCACGCTCTCAAACCTCAGGAGACTAGCTTGAATCTCACTTTGCCCAGTTTTCAATTTGTCTTTAATCTCTAGGATGGCTGCCCGAGAAACTCAGATGTCGTCTACTGCCTCCTCTAGTATAGTTAGTTGGTTAGTGGAGGATGAGGCTTCTTCCATAGTCCTCCTCTTCACAAACTCATATTGATCAGCTTGTGGTTCTAGGTTCATCTCATCCCCAAAGCCGATAATCTTCGGTGCTTCTTTGTTGATAGAGTCCTTTTGCATCACCTGACCTCCCCATTTGGCGAAGCTGAACTTTCGTACCTTAGTCTCACCAATGGACATCTTCTTTGTTATGTCCATGCTCTCCTCATCAGCAAGATCTACTCCACACCGTTGGAGGATGGTTGTGATTTCTTGAGCAAATGGTAGGTTCTCAATTGTGATTTCTTGAGCAAATGGTAGGCTCTCAAAATCATGGCAATGCCCATCATCCAATAAGCCATGAAGTATCGAAAATTGAGTCTCACCCGTTGGCTAATCACCCACATCCAAAAGATGTTAGCACTGGCAAGATGTGAGTCTGTCCCCTTCCCAAGGTTGATGACATGGTTCACAATCTTCATTACAACCCTCTGAGTAGTGATGAGGTCTTTTATCCTGACTTCGTAGGAACTCCCCACCGTCCATCTGAAGATTAAAAGAATCACGTCTAGAATGTTTTGCAGGCAGTCACTATGAAAATTGACTGGCTAATTTTCCTTGACGTAGCTAGTTACGCCCATGAAATTGGTGCCAAGAAGGTCGTTTAGCTCCATAGATGGAATGGAGATTGTGGCCTTCTTCACGTAGGAGGTTAGCTTCGAGTTGTTCAGCCCGAGCTCCTCCACTTCCAGATTAGAGTAGCATACCTTTACCAATAGTGAGTAAATGGCTTCTTCTCTCTCCAACAACCCTTTGTAGGGTGCAAATATTTCTTCAAATCCACTTATCTCCGTTTTACAGAACTCTACATAGACCTTACTCGGTTCAACTATGATTTTGGAGGCAAAAATCTAAAAGTACTTACCCCGTTGTTGTCATGTATGAAAGTGTTTGCGCTAGTTCAGTGTTTCTTGACAAACCTCGGGCTCCTTGACTGGAGTCTTCTTTTTTGCCATCACTTTGGTGCATACTGTTACAAGGTAGGTTCCCCCAAGCTTGAATGGGCTGGTGGAACCCACCATGAGGACTAGGGATGACTTGATGAGTCATCACATGAGCTGACATGAGTTGGAAGAGTTTAAGATCAAGTAGGACTACCACAAGCTGGCTATCTTATCTGATAAGTTGGAAGATTAAGTGGTACTCACACGAGCTAGTTGGAAGATCAAGAAGGACTCCTAAGGAGAATCACGAGCTGGTTAGAAGGCCTAGTGGGACCCACAAGATAGCCACAAGATGGCCTCTTATCCTAAAGGCCATGTCCTCATAAGAAGAAGTTAGTATTTGAGTTATGTTAGACTTCTAGTTTACTTCGAGTTATCTTATCATGATAGGCTTATCTTTAAGAGTTAGGGATTGAATGTAATTAGGAGAATGAAGTGTAATTATACATGGACTCTACCACATCCTCTACTATAAATAGAGGACCTTGTACATGGATTATAATTAAGAAAGGAGTTTAAGTTTTTCTCTTTCATGTGGAGAACTCTTCTCTTGCTTAACCTCTCTCTTTTCTTTTTCCGTTTTCTCTCTTCTCCTCCTTACCCGAGAGAACTCTCTCTCCTCTTTCTTTTTTCTCCCTCTTCTTCTTGCTCATGATTTCAGAAAAGGAATCCTAAATTCAACATGGTACCAAAGCATTAAATTTAGGATCCCTACACCAAAAGGAATGCTCTAAAAAGGTATGATCAAAACCACTCATAGAAGGCTCCTTGTGAAGGAAGATAAAAAAGCGTGAGATAAGTTCCTTCATTATTTTTATTATTTCATGTTACTGGTCCGAATTTAGAAGATGATTTTTTTGCATTTAGGACCCCTTTTCTAATATCCAGAGCAAGGCAAGAGAGAAAGAAAAATAAGAAAAGGGGAAGATCGGGTAGAGAGAAGAGGAGAAGAGAACAAGGTGTGCGTCAAGCAAAGAGAGAGAGATTTACTCAAGAAAGAAATTTAGAAATTGGTTAATTCTAAGTTACAACACCTCTATTTATAGTAGAGGAAGTGATAGAGTCCTTATACAATTAAACTTTAAGTCTCCTAATTACATTCCAACTCTAACTTTCTAAGATAAGCCTATCATGAAATGATAACACAATCTACTTGAGGTCAAATATAACTTGAACTCTAACTCTTCTTTAATCACGTGAACATAAGAGAGGAGGCTGGCTCGTGGTCTTATCTTTGTGGGTCCCACATGATCTTCTAGCTCATATTGATAAGGTTACCAGCTCGTGCTATCTTTATGGGTCCTACTTGATCTTCAAATCTGCTAACTTATTCTAACTTGTGCTTCTTATCTCCTAACTTGTGCCAGCTTGGGTGAGGACTCTTCTTGGCATCCCACGTCCTCATGGTGGGTCCCATATTGTAACACTCTCCCTCAAGCTGGGGGTGTGAAAACATCGTAGATGCCCAACCTACTGTAGATGGTAGACATAATCTTTTGAGTGAACGGCTTGATGAGAATATAAGCAACTTGATTTTGTGATGATATATGCTTTAGAGATAAAAGGTCTGTTTTGAACTTTTCTCATATAAAGTGGCAGTCCAATTCAATATGCTTAGTTCTTTCATGGAAGATTGGATTCGATGTAATGTGTATTATTGTTTGATTATCGCAATATAGATCCATCAGAGCTTCTTTTTAGAATCCAAATTCAGTCAGAAGAGATCTGATCCATAGAAGTTCACTAATAGTGTGTGCCATGGCTCTGTATTCTATTTCTGCACTAGATCGTGCTACTACATTTTTCTTCTTGCTTCTCCATGTAACCAAATTCCCTCCAACCATAGTACAAAATCCCATAGTAGATTTCCTGTCATCCAAGGATCCGGCCCAGTCTACATTTGAGAATCCTTCAATGTTGAAGTGACCATGATTTTTATAGAGAAGCCCTCTTCCTGGAGCTCCTTTCAGATATCGTAATATCCTTTCTAGTGCTTGCCAATGACTAAGTTGTGGTTTGTGCAAATATTGGTTCACCACACTTACTCCATATGATATATCTGGCCTTGTTACGCACAGGTAAATAAGTCTTCCTACTAGTCTTTGATATTTTCCAATATCTACATCTTCTCCAGTACCTGCACATAATTATGTGTTTCTTCTGGTTTGCATCCCATCATTCTTGTCTCCTCCAGTAGATCAAGGGCATACTTCCTTTGAGATAGCACAATCCCATGTCTGGATTGTAATACTTCAATACCTAGAAAATATTTGAGTAGTCCAAGATCCTTTGTCTTGAATTCAGCACATATTTTTTCTTTTGTTTCCTGGATGCCCTTAGAATCACTACTAGTTAAAATGATATCTTCACATATACTGCCAGAATTACCTTGCCTCTAGGTGTGTTTTTAATAAATATTGAGTGATCTCCAGAGCATCAGTAAAATCTAGCCTGTATGACGGCTTGACTAACATTGTAAAACCAAGCACGAGGTGACAATTTTAGACCATAAAAAGATTTTTTTAGTCGACATACGGACTCCCCCTCAACCACATACCGAAGTGGTTGCTGTTGCTGCATATTAATTTCTTATTTAATATCCCCATTCAGAACGACAGTTTTACATCAAATTGATATATTTGCAATGAAAAATTTGTTGCCAAAGATAATAATACACGTACTGAGTTCATTTTTGCCACTGGAGAGAAGGTTTCTTCATTATCAATACCACAACACTAAGTCTAACCTTTAGCAACAAGTCGAGTCTTCAGTCGTGAAATTGACCCATCCAGATATGTTTAATAGTAAAAACCCATTTGCAACTGATGGGTTTCTTATCTGACAGAAGAGGAACCAGTGACCATGTCTGATTTTCATGAAGTGCCTTTATTTCTTCAATCCATTGCTGCCTTCCACCCTGGATATTGTAGAGCCTCTTGATAGGATTGTGGAACAGATATAGAGGAGATAAAAGAAAGAAATTGACAACATAAAGGTGATAGGTTATGATGAGACATAAAGTTTGAAATGGGATGAGAAGTAGAAGGTCTAGTGCATGATCTAGGTTCTTTTCTTACAGCAATTGGACGAGTGTCATATTGAGGGCCAAAAAAAAAACTGGAGAGGATGGACTTACCTTGGTGGGATCTATCAACCCGACAGGTGTAGTGTCAAGAAATTGATCCGGGGGTTGAATAATTTCAGTATCATGGGGCACAACCAGTATAGGAGAACATGGTACTGAAATAGAGTAGGAGGAACACTGTTAGCATAGAATGACGAGTCTTCAAAAAATGTTACATCCCTTGACACAAGTAAATGTTGAAGAGTGAGACTATAATAAACATAACCCTTTTGTGTGCGAGAGTATCCCAAGAAGATACATTTGATAGATTTAGGATCAAGTTTGATATGTTTGGGGAATGAATTATGAACAAAACATTGACATCCGATGACTCTCAAAGGTAGTGAAAATGGATTATCATTCGGAAATAATATAGAGTACAAAAATTTATTACCAAGAACAGAAGATGGTAGATGATTTATAAGAAAGCATGTAGTAAGGACTGCATGAGGCCAATAAAAGTATGGAACTTTCATGACATATAATAAACCTCGAGCTACCTCAAGAATATGACAATTTTTCCATTCAGCTACACCATTTTCTTGAGGGGTGTAGGCACATGATGTTTGAAGAATAATGTCATTTTCTTGACAAAAGGAGTCAAGGTCTTTGGAAATGTATTCTTTGGCATTATCAGACTAGAGTATTTTGATTTTCTGACCAAACCGAGTGAGTACCATAGCATGAAATGACTTAAAAATCATTGTTATTTCATAACACTCCTTAAATAAAAACAACCATGTGGTGTGAGTGAAATCATCAATAAATGTATTAAAATATTTGAGACACTCAAGAGTCCCCAGACATCGGTATGAATTAATGAAAAATGAGTAACACTTTTGACTTCTGGACAAGGAGAATATTTACTCCTTTGATGTTTACTCATATTTTAGACTTCACAAGTAAATTATGACCTTACTTTAAGAGTAGGAAACATATAATGAGGAGATTGCATAGATGGATGTCCCAACTAGTTGTGCCATAGCCTTGTTTCATTTTCACTGGTGGAAACTACATTTATTTGTGGCACATCCAAGTAGTAAAGCCCCCCTTGTTCATGGCCTCCACCAATCACCTGCTTCGTTATAAGATCCTAAAATACACACGAAGTGGGTGAGAAGGTAATAGAGTAATTAAAATGTTTTTTCAGCTGACTAATAGATTACAGTTTCAAAGGAAAGGTAGGAACGAATAAAATATCAGTGAGCATAAGTGATAGTGTAACGGAAGTGGATCCTTTCCCTTGGACTTTGGTTCGAGAACCGTCAACTATGGTAACAAACTTGAGTGAAAGATACGGAGATAAATAATTTAATAAATTTTTGTTATCTGTAAGATGCTCGGAGTATCTTGAGTCAATTATCTAGGATAAAGATGAAGTAGATAGCATACTTGAAGTAGTGGTGGCAGCGGTAGTTGCTAAGGAACTAGGAGCAGAACCCATCATTGTCTTCATTTTCTGAAACAACTCATACTCTTCATCAGTAAAATATTTCTTTTCTGTTGATTTTGTGTGTTGATCCTATTTTGTATCACTCACAAAGGCTTGATTAGCCTTTGTAAAGTCTGATTTGCCTTTGGCTTCATAACATATTTCTCTTTGGTGACCATATTGTCCATAGTAACTACATTCCTTGAAATAGCATGTATCTACAGTGTGGCCATATTTCTTAGAATGACTACATTTTTTCCCATTTTCTCTTGCGAATTCATTCCTTCCACCTCTTCCTCGTCCTCCTTTATAATCTCTACCTCAGCCTCGGCCGTGGTCAGATGATGTTCCCCTATGTTTTGAATACATAGCGGATGAGACTTTAGTAGTAGAGGAATGTTGATTTTTTGGACTCCACGTATTTAGCTCATGGAGAAAAAGAGAAAGAGACTCATTGAGAGAACACTGGAGGAAGAAGAGGTTATGGACTTTATCTCCTAACCCTCCCCATGAAGCTCAATTTATAGATTAATAAAACTATTATATTATAATAATACCCGTGAACCTAGGGTTTAGGGTTTTATTCCTGAAACTTTAACCTAATTACATCAATGTCATCTCTATGAGATGATTCTTTATTTACCTGCCATCATTGTATGTGGGCCTATGGGCCTTTTCCTTGATATGTGGGTCTTGAGCCCATCTTCCACATCTCTTGGATGTGTTTGTCTTCTTTGGTCTTAAGGGATTGGGCCCATCTTCCAACATACATGGATATGTGGGCCTTCCGTGGTCGTGTGGGTTTGGGCCCTATCTTCCAACACTCCCCCTCAAGCTGGGGGTGAGAGAACAACATGAACTCCCAACTTGTTGCAAATAATGTACAAAATATTTTTTTTTATAAAATGACACATCTTCCAATATGCTTTCATCTTCATACACTCCCCCTCACATTGGTGCTCTCGATCATAAGGCCCAACTAGCATAACATAAGTGAGAGTAGCATCACTTCAATTTGTATGACATTGCTCCATAATCCAATCAAATAACTCATGTTGTATGTTCAGCACACTCCTATTAATGTAGGTATTGGGTCTATACACTGAAGGGTAATAAAAAAAACTCCTCCCTCACCGTGTCCCTCCACAGGACAACGTCTCTCAAGTGGTAGGAGTAATAAACGACATTAATGGGGGGGGGGGGGGGGGGGGGGGGGGAGTGGCTTATTTATCATGGTGTCCCAATCTGGACACCGACTCTCATGGTGTCCCAACCATGATATTTTTGAGAGTTAAATAGATGATGGTATGAGAAAATGTACTGAGGTCACCTCTTCTTCAATAATAATGTCTCATCCAAAGAGACACAATTGTAGCAGCTGAAATGGGCTTGGGCCATATAACACAAACCAAAATATCCTTGTAAAATTGACCCATGAAATAATCTGATGCAAATATTTGTACCAAATAATATGCTGATATAGGAATAATCTGACAATTCTTCAAAATAATAATCCAGCCATAGAAAATTTTACCGAGCGATGTCGATTCAAATAGTAGACCAATATATCCAAGTCATTGTAGAAATATGTATAAGCTTTGGTCTAGACACGTATATTGAGGCAAAAAATAAGTGGACCCAGTCAGATTCACTTGATTTGAGTTGGTCTGGGTTGACTCGGTTTGGTTGGTGCAGAACCAGTAAGTGCCCTCGGGTTGCTGAGTTGTTGGGTCGATCTGGTCCAGTCTGGGTCTCAGTCAGAACAGGCTCGTCCCGATGCTGATTAATTTAGGTTTCCTAACTTAGAAAACTATTTAAATCGGCAACATCATCATCTTCTTCCCTGGTTTCAAATAGAGCAAAAAATCAGAGGGAAACTTTTCGATAGCAGCAGAGTATATGTCAGGGAGAATCAATAGAGGAACTTTCTGAATAGGAATGACAACCAACCCAACAACGACTCTGGATTCAGTTTCCAAAATTAGGAAACAAAAAAAATTAATTTAGCAACTGCATTCTTCTTCCTGAAACAGTAGAGTGGCTGGGTCGCCGTCCAGAAATGGCAATACGGCGGGATTAGCCTTCTTCTTCCTCTCGGTGCCAAACTTCCAGAATTAGAAGGTTAGTCATGAATCAATCAGTAGAGCAAATAGAGAAAATTGGAATTACAACCCTCTGAGTTGGCTTTACACCTCCGAATTTGCAGCAGTAAGCTCAGGAGAAAAAATACAACTTCCGTCCAACATGAGAGAAAGATCGATCCAAAGATGGCATTTTAGCAATGATTTCGAGCAAATACACCAACAGTCAACATGTCGATGGTGTTTCTGAGATGCAGAACATTATTAACATAAGGTAGGACGCTTGTAATTAGGATAATTTTGCGTCCTGGTATAGGGACTCAAAACTTCAGCGTCGCCCATGACTTCCTCTCTTATGTTACTACTTCTTCTTATCATGACTAATACAACCCATAACAAGAAGATGCGTAACGTGTAAATACTTCACCTTCAAAATTGATAGGATGGGCAACTAGTTAGACAGTTAGAAGCCCAAAGACCAAATATCGGTAAGAAAGCAGAGAGCATAAAGCAGGAAAGACAAAGCTTGCCGCTGAGCAATCTGCCGGAGTAGGTCTACTAGTCGAAGAGAGAAAAACTAACAACAATATGAAGAAAAAAAACTAAGAAACAATATTAGCAAAAAAAAAAAAAATTTGATGGGTTTTGTATCTTGAAAAGCCAGAGATGTGAGTCCTGAAAATCAAAGCTCTGATACCATGTTGATTTTCAGGACTCCATGGATTTAGCTCATGGAGAAAAAGAGAAAAGGGACTCATTGAGAGAAAATTGGAGGAAGAAGAGGTTATGGACATTATCTGATAACCCTCCCCCTTAACTTCAATTTATAGATTAATGAAACTACTATATTACAATAATATACCTGAACTTAGGGTTTAGGGTTTTAACTCTGGAATTTTAACCTACTTACATCAATGCCACCTCTATGAGATGACTCTTTATTTACCATCTTGCCATCATTGTATGCGGGTCTATGAGCCTTCTCCTTGATCTGTTGGTCTTGAGCCCATCTTCTACATCTCGTGGATGTGTGGGTCTTCCTTGGTCTTATGGTTTTGGGGCACATCTTCCAACACACTTGGATATGTGAGCCTTCAATGGTTGTGTGGGTTTGGGCCCTATCTTCCAACAAGGAAGAAGTGTTTGGAATACGGAGTAGTGTTGCACATACATCATCAAATATGGGGATATTAGAAGCACTCAAAAGTTGACTCTTGGAAATTTCAAGATGTGATTTAATATTTGCAAGGCAAATGGCAGTAATTAATTCTTCTTTTTGTTTGTCTTGGACAGAAATATCTGTGTTTGAAGGCTGAGCTAACTTCCATTCTTGAAGAAACCCTCTAAAGCAGGCCAAGTACTCATGGATGTTGGCTCCTTGTTTATTGTTCAACATCCTCTAAAGAATATGTTAGGTTCTTCCCGAGCCATGGATCGAGTCACCCTTCTTTCCTCTCTTCCCTCCATGGTTGTTCTTGACGCTGGAAGAGGATTCTTGTTTCTGGAACGTGGAATGATGAAAATCGAATAGAATGATGGAGCTTTGAAGGAAGCTCGACTTGGACCTCAGAGGGAGAATCCGACCTAGACCTCTGATGGAGAATCTGACCTGTTTACTCTAATTTTCTCAATACTTAGATTCTTTCATTCATCTCACGACCCTATATAGGGAATTAGGGAAAACACGCCAAAGGCCATAAGTTCAACAAATTACAAATAAACCCCTAATGAATTAAAATTGCAAATAAACCCAATCTATCCACTCTAGATGCTATGGAGTCCATAACATCACTCCCCTCCTGGAGAACTAGCTTGCCCTCAAGTGCGAAAGTTGGTCGGCTTGCTCGTGCTGACGTCTGGTCCATGCACAAGTGTAAACCGTGGTAGCTGGGTCAGCCCTCTAGGATAACCTCTCCTCGTCCAAAAATGTTGGCATGATGTTATAGTCATTGTGGTTACTAGTACAAGACACAATGAAAATCAGGAACTGCATGATAGCCGCAACCTCTGCCATGACTTAGAATGGCTGGCAATGTTGTTGGGGACCAGAGGAAATCGATCATATAAAATAAAAATATGAAATTGGCATGAATTTATGCTCTAAGTCTCTCGATAAAATTTAAAGAAATCTCTCTTAATGATGAGCATTAACCCACTTCCCATCCTTCGAATTCCTCCATCTTTGATCCTCCCAAACACACACTACGTGAGCGAACTGTCAACTGTAGCAAGCTATACACCAACTATTGTAGTATGTTGGTTCAACATATGTAGCTCCTCTAAAATCATTTCAAACTCTGGATGTAAAAATTTCTCCTATTGAAAATTTATGCAATTGATAATTTATAATCACCCAGCTACTTCTAGGATCCTTTGTTACTCCAATCTTTGCCATTTTCTTCCTGACTTCCAAAGATTCTTTCCATAAACCAGCTTCTGAGTAGAGATTTGACAGAAGAACGTAAGAAGCATGAGCATCGGGTTCTAACTGCATCACTCTTTTTGCTAATTCCTCTCCTATACTTACATTCTTATACTTCCAACAAGCACTCAGTAACGTTCTCCATACTAAAACACCGACATCGTAAAGGCTGACAACAATGAATTTATATGCATCATAGAGTTTTCCAGCTCGCCCAAGAACATCAACCAAGCAGCAGTAAGGTTCAGATTCTTGCTCCATTTTATACTTGTCACACAACATATCAAAGAAGAACATGCTCTCCTCTAGAAGGCCCACATGACTACAGGCTGTGAGCAAACAGGTGAAGGTTGTTTTGTTAGGATCTATCTTCGTTTTTGCCAACTCGTTGAATATTTGAATTGTGTTGTCTGCTCTTCCATGTTGTGCCAATCTTTTAGCATACATGTCAACAACCGAGCTTCCAACATAGACATCTCCACAAAAACCATCTTTAATCATCAAATTCCAACATCTAAAGCTGCTAAGCCAAAACAAGCAGAAATACAAGAGGCAAAAAATAATTGAGTTGGACCAAATCCAGCCACTGCCATTTCCCTACATCTTCTTAAAGTTTCAAATCCATTCTGCTCATAAGCTCCAATTATAGTACTCCACGAGACTTCCTCGCTCCTGTACATGGTTGCAAAAGCTCTATCAGATTCATATATTGCTCGACATTTAGAGTACATATTGATTATTGCATTTCCCACATTAGTTTCAGAACCATGAACTGATGTGATGGCATGGCCATAGTTCTTCTTAATTACAGCCTTCAAATGGTGATACACTTCAATTCCCATTTGCATGGCTTCCTTGAATGAGGAGGCCCCAACAGGAAGGATCATAAACTTCTGCAGTGTAGGTTTGTTGCCAGTAGGAGATCCTCCATTGAGCACATTGAAAGCAGGTACTGGCAGCACTAAGGTCTTGTGCCCAGCCAAGTTGGCAATGTGCTGGTATAGAGGGAGATTCTTCACACTAGCTCTTATTTTTCTGATGGCAAGAGCAACTACGAGAATGGCAATAGCACCAAGCTTTGGTTTGCAGCAATCCCTTTCATTAACTATTCCATCAAGTACTTGGACCACGAAGTTATCAATCTTAGTCTGCACCAAGCTTTGGTTTGCACCAATCCCTTTCATTAACTGTTCCATCAAGTACTTGGACCATGAAGTTATCAATCTTAGTCTGCTCAGTTGGATCCTTTCCAATTAAGGCAGTGTTAGGATCCTCACGAGCCATGGATCTTGTCACCCTCCTCTCTTCTCTTCCTTCCATTACCTTGCTTGACGTTGAGATGGAATGAGGGGTTGAAGGGAATTGAATTTCGGAAAGGAGAATTGGGGAAAAATGGAAGAGAGCTTGAAGGAGCTCTTGACCTGTTTATCTAAATTACGTTAACTAAAGTGAACTCAATTGATAATTCTCATTACCCTAGCCGTCCCCTTAAATAGGGTGGAGGACATCCAAAACCCTAAAGACCTCTTGGGTCAATGGTTCAAACCAATAAATGCTAAACCAACCCAAACCAAAGACAAAACCAAACCAAGAAACAATTACATGGAAATTGAAAAACACATTCATTAATTCCTACGCCTGTTGGTAACTCGTGATGCTATAGAGTCCATAACATCACCCCCCCTCCTGGAGAAAGAGCTTGTCCTCAAGCTCGAAGGAAGGATATAAAAGTCGAAATGCTGATAACGGCTCCCATGTGGTGTCACTGGGATCGACATCTGCCCACTGGACTAGAACTTCCCAATCCCCTTGAATGTGGCGTGCTTGTATTACCTGAGCCGGAATAGAAAGGACTCTGCCCTCCTGTAGTGGCGGCAGTGGAGTGTGCAGTAGGGGCGAGTCACCCTGGAAGGGCTTCAATTGGGAGATGTGAAATACATTGTGGATCTTTGCTTCCGGTGGTAGCTGCAAGCGGTATGCCACGGGCCCAATTTGGTCCATATCGGAAATGGACCATAATATTTTGGAGACAGCTTATGGCGCTTGGCTACAGTCAGGGACAGCTGGCGGTAGTGTTGAAGCTTTAACCACACATAGTCTCCAGGGCAATAAGATGCCTCCCGGTGCTTCTTATCATAAAAGCGTTTCATAGAGTGTTGGGCCTCCTGCAGATGTGTACGTACCTCAGTGAGCATAGCGTCTCATTCAGATAATGCTTGGTCCAAAGTGACGACTTTGGATGCCCCAGGTTCATATGGTAACAAACTAGGTGGATCTCTGCCATAAACTACCCTGAAAGGAGTAGTACCCAGTGCTGTGTGGTAAGATGTGTTATAGCAAAATTCTGCCCATGAAAGCCATTTCACCCATCTTCTAGGTGCGTCCCCCACAAAACAACGAAGATACATTTTAATCGTGCGATTGACAACCTTTGTTTGGCCGTCCGTTTGTGGATGATAGGCAGACGAAAATGCCAATTGGGTGCCCTGTAATTTGAATAATTCCTTCCAAAAGAGACTGTTAAAAATGGCATCCCTGTCACTGATAATGGATGAGGGAATTCCATGTAATCAAAAAATGTTGTCCACAAATAATTGAGCGACCTGAGCAGTAGTATATGGATGCGCCAAAGCAAGGAAGTGCCCATATTTTGAAAATCAATCAACGATGACGAATATCACCGATTTACCTGATGAAATGGGAAGTCCAGCAATGAAGTCCATGGAAATATCAGACCAGATTTGAGATGGTAGTTGCAGAGGTTGCAGTAGGCCGGCCGGACTTAAAGATTCGGCCTTGTTTCTTTGACAAATATGATAAGCAGCTACATAATCAGCAATTGTGCTCTTCATGCCTTTCCAGTAAAAGTCCCGACTGATTCGGAAATATGTTTTCTATCGACCCTCATGTGTGCTATCATGGATAGAGGATAGGATGGTGTGAAGAAGTGGGGATGTATTATGCAAAAAGATCCTGTTTTTTTAGAGAATGAGACGATCCTGAATCATAAAATGAGGAGTAGCTGTCCCTGTTGAATATCCTGATATAATGACATGAGATCCGGATATTGATGTACTTCCTCACGAATAGAATCTAATAGCAGTGCACATGGGTGACTTATGGCATAAATTTGTGTGGTGGAAATATCCCGACGTGATAAGGCATCAACCCCCAAATTCGAACTACCTGGCTTATAATGAACCGTAAAATTGAAGCCCATGAGTTTAGTTAACTAATGCTGCTGTGGGGATGTGGTGAGGCGCTGTTCAAGAAGATACTTGAGGCTGTAATGATCTGGACGAATGAGAAACGGTCGTCCCCAAAGATAAGGTCGCCAATGTTGGATAGCCTTGGCTAACCCAATCAATTCCCTCTCATATGCAGCTAACTTATGGTGGTGTTGTCACAACTTATGGCTGAAATAAGCAATGGGGTGTCCCAATTGTTGTAACACTGCCCCTATACCTCCCCCGAAGGCATCACATTCCACCACAAATTCTGCCTCAAAATCTGGTAATTGTAGGACTGGCGTTGAGGCTAATGGCTCTTTTAACAGGTTAAAGGTCTGTTCTGCTGAAGAAGACCAGTGGAAGGCATTTTTTTTAGCAGGTTGTTGAGTGGTGCTGCTATCTGGCCATAAGATTGGATAAATTTTCTATAATATCCCGCTAAGCCCAAAAATCCCTTTAATGCTGTGGTGGAGGTGGGAATTGGCCAATCTGTAACTGCCTGTATCTTGCTCTGGTCAACTTTCACGCCCACAGCTGATATGACGTGGCCCAAATATGCCACCTCAGATGTACCCATAGAACATTTCGATTTATTCAAAACCAAATGATGAGAGTGTAGAATGGTAAATACCTGATGGAGGTGGTGGAGATGTTCTTCCCAATTTTTGCTGTAGACCAGAATGTCATAAAAAAGACTAACACATAGTGGCGCAGAAGTGATGAAAAGACCTCATTCATGAGGGCCTGAAAGGTGGATGGTGCATTGGAGAGACCGAAGGGCATGACGAGGAACTCGAAATGACCATGATGTGTGCGGAAGGCAGTCTTCTCCACATCCGCCTGGTGAACTCGTATTTGATGATAGCCCGATTTCAAATCTAATTTGGTAAAAATTGTAGCACCATGTAACTCATCCAGCAACTCGTCCACAACTGGAATGGGGAACTTGTCCTTAACTGTGTGCAAGTTGAGTTGCCTATAGTCGACACAAAATCTCCAAGATTTATCTTTTTTACGTACAAGTAACACTGGTGAGGAGAAAGGAGATCGACTGGGCTGGATCACACCTTGAGCGAGCATATGCATGCACTATCGTCTATTTCATCTTTCTGGATATGTGGGTAACGATAAGGCCGCACCACTACTGGATCAGTTTCCAACTTTAAACGAATGCAGTGATCGCAATGACGCACTGGTGGTAGACCTATTGGGTCGTTAAATAAATCCGCAAATGCTGTAAGTAAAGCAGCTAACTGATCATCACCCGTGTGTTGAATATGCAAAGTGTGAAGTGTGTTAGGGACCTGTGCCACAATGCCTTGTAATGTAATCTGGCCCTATGGTGCTGAAAATGTCATAGTCCGAGCCTGAAAGTCCCATAATATCGGTCCTAATAACTGGAGGCATTTGACCCCGAGCACCAAATCAAATCCAGCCAATGGAATGACTAGTAAATCTGCTTGAAAGGAATGCCCCTCAATGGTGAAAGGGATGTTAGCACATAACCTCACACTAGCAATTTTGGCCCCATTGGCCACTGAAACTGAGAGTCCCCTTTGTTGTTGAATTTCCAATCCCAATTGTTGCGCGGCTGTTTCACTGATAAAATTATGTGTGCTACCCGAATCAACTAAAGCAAGTTGCGTGAGATGATGTAACCTGGCCTTTACTTGCATGGTATTAGAACTATGCAGGCCATGCATGGCATGGAGGGAGAGCTCTGCTTCCTGTTCTACCTCTTCAACAATTTCATTTTCAAGAAGCTCTTCTGAATCTTCTTCCAACATTTCAATACTGAATAAACGTTTATAGGTATGTCCGGGCAGGAATTGTTCGTCACAATTAAAACATAGGCCCTTTGCCTTTCGAGTGTCCATTTCCTGTTTAGTCAAAAATTTACATGGCATAGAGTGTGGAGGCACACTAGTAGCTTGATCTGCTCGGTTAGGGGCAGAGGACCCAAAACGTGGACCAGATGCAGTACCCTGTATTCTGTTTTGCCAAAATGGTTTTCTTTGTAAAGACTCTTTTAGAACTCTCTGTTTGTGTTCCATAGCTCTGGCATAATTCATTGCTGAGTCCAAATTTGTCGGACTAAGTAATTCCACTTCCAATCTGACTGCCTCTGTCAATCCAGCATTAAAAATCTGAACATGTAGGTGAGGAGGAACAAATTCACTAGCTCTGGCCAACCTTTCTTGGAACGTTTTTTGGTAAACTTCTAAGGTGCTGGTCTGTTTGTAGTTGATCAATTCCCCCACTGGGTTGCTGCTAGCTGGAGGTCCAAACCTCAACTAGCAAACATGTTTAAAGTGCAGCCAATCCTGAATGGAATGGACATTTCGGTAGTGATGGAACCACGTGAGCGCTTCATCGAGCGTGTGGTAGGCGGCCAAAATAACCTTGTCCATTTCCACCGTTTGTTGATGATAGAAGAATTGTTCACATTTCGTGAACCACAGTAAAGGATCTTTAGAGCCATCATATGTAGGAAAGTTGAGTTTAAAGTACCTGGGATTCGTTGATGGTCCTTGTGCGTGAGTTGCCATTGAACCCATTGGTTGGCGCAGGGTTGGATTTGGTGGTGGCGTGAATTGTTGGTGGGGAACTGGTTGTGG
This sequence comes from Aristolochia californica, assembly GCF_029961685.1. Taxonomy (NCBI): domain Eukaryota; kingdom Viridiplantae; phylum Streptophyta; class Magnoliopsida; order Piperales; family Aristolochiaceae; genus Aristolochia; species Aristolochia californica. Next base: position 16,273,985 of record NW_027181881.1, on the reverse strand, counting down.
TTGAAAATTGGTTGCTGGTGGTGGCGTTGGTGCTTGAAGTGCAGCAAGTTGGCGGAGGATGGTTTGTAGAGATGATTCCAGTGTTTGTAAGGTAGTATTGATGTGAGAAATTTCAGTACCTTGAAGAGTGGATCGTTGTTGAAGTTCTGAAAGTACTTGACGTATGTCTTCTGGAGAAGAGGAATCACCGAGGGTGGACCTGTCTGATACCACATTGTTAGGATCCTCACGAGCCATGGATCTTGTCACCCTCCTCTCTTCTCTTCCCTCCATTACCTTGCTTGGCGTTGAGATGGAATGAGGAGTTGAAGGGAATTGAATTTTGGAAAGGAGAATTGGGGGAAAAACGGAAGAGAGCTTGAAGGAGCTCTTGACTTGTTTATCTAAATTACGTTAACTAAAGTGAACTCAATTGATAATTCTCATTACCCTAGCCGTCCCCTTAAATAGGGTGGAGGACGTCCAAAACCCTAAAGACCACTTGGGTCAATGGTTCAAACCAATAAATGCTAAACCAACCCAAACCAAAGACAAAACCAAACCAAGAAACAATTATATGGAAATTGAAAAACACATTCATTAATTCCTACGCCTGTTGGTAACTCGTGATGCTATAGAGTCCATAACAGGCAGGCCCAATTATTGCATTGACATTCTCAACAACGTTAAGAACACCTTTGCCAAGATAGTCAAATCCCTCATCCTTCAGCTTTAGAGGTTCAGATATACCTGTAGAAGCACCACTTAGTACGGCAGCCCTAGAAAAAGTCCCATTGCTGCAAATGATATCTACCTCAACTGTAGGATTTCCACGGCTGTCGAAGACCTGTCTAGCCTTAACAGTCTTGATGGTCACCATTTCTCGCACAACCCAAGTTTCTCCGGCGTTCCGGTTGTGGCTGAATGCGAGAAGCATGGGTTGCCCAACATTCTCATTTCGACCGGGCATTTCAGTAAATATGTGGAAGGCACCAGGATTATCCCCAAATTGGAAATCTAGGTGAACCAAATAAGGGGCCTCGAAGACCGAACATTCGAAACCCAATGGGAAGAGCATGTAATAGACTCTTTGGACCTTGGGAAAAACATTCGAGATGAAATCCGCAATAGTGTCGTTATCAGTTGCCTGTGGAAGCAGTTTCGATTTGAAATCCGTTGGGCGAAACCTCACTGCTGCCGCCAGGGCCATGATTTCAACTTCAAAATCTAAATCGCGAGGTTTGGGTTGTTGTCGATTTGTAGAAGGACAGCAATCACAGTGCATCAATGGTGGTTGTCTGGAAATTTTATACCCCGAGCCAGCTTCTAGCCCGTCAAGCTGGAGACGTTGTGGACGGCCAACAACATGGAGGAGTGGCCGAAATCGATAGCATTTCTGCGTCTTGATGAACATGTGTCATTGTGCTATGACTGCAGAGGAGGGCTTTGGTTTGGAGGTCACCTTGCAGTCAGATTTCAGAAGTTTGGGGAGGTTTTTCGAGACAGGGAGCTCTCGGATATCCAGCGGCGTCGGAGGGGGAAGACTTAGAGCATCCAGAGAGGGAGGGGTGGCCTACAAACCCTCTTCCATTTGTGTCGATGAAGGGTTTGCAGAGTATCCTTCCGATTTTGGACATAGTAAGTCCCCAATTTTGGATTTTGCCATCACGGGAGAGACAGAGGGCTCTCTGATGTCATGCGTTGCGGATTTCTCTGATTTCTTTGCTGCGGCACTAGAGACCTTAGCCCAAATCTGAGCCATTTGTGCATTAAGTCGAAGAGCAGATTGACGAAGAAGCTCCAAGTGAGGAGATGAATCGTTGCCGGTGGTCTGCCCTGGTGGAGATGGGGGTGGATGGGGAGGGAGGGGTTTGGCAGGTCGTGTATAAATGGGCACCGAATTAGGGGCATGTGCATGGGTTCCATTGTGGGATGTGGGTGGCACAGTTGTGGTGGTGGTGGTGGCGGGTGGTGATGATGGTGGTCGGCCGGAGGATTGTAGCTTCCCGGTGGCGGTGCTCGAAGTCCACTATCCTCCTATCGTCGGAGGAGGAGTGTTAAGCACTTAGCCAATACTACCCAAAAGATCGGTCTGTTAGGAGCGGAAGACATAGGTACTTAACCCAGGCCCATAACCAGGACATCCCATAACATCACCCCCCCCCCCCCCCCCCCCCCCCCCCCCCCCCCTTCGCTAGCTGACGACCACGGCGGTGCAACGACACAGGCCCGACCCGGGTTTTTATCCTACGAGCTACCATTATTTTAATCCAGCCTTTGCGCGCGATGCAGCAACACTGGCCCGACCCGGGTTTTTATCCTACGGCCTACTAGTATTTAAATCCAGCCTCTGCAGCATTGTCGGGAATCGAACTCGTGACCGAGGGTCGGCTCTGATACCAAATGTTAAGCACCTAGCCAATACTACCCAAAAGACCGGTTTGTTAGGAGCGGAAGACATAGGTACTTAACCCAGGCCCATAACTAGGACATCCCATAACAAGGAGTTGGATTGATGCATCCATGGCTACCATGGCCAAACGCAGATCAGCAGTGGTCTGATGAACCTCGTCAATGGATTGATTTTGAGCCTCTATCCTCTGACGATTTTCCTCAATCAGTTTACCCAAATCCTCTGGGGTAGAGGAATCCCCAAGGGTGGACCTATCTGATACCAAGATGTTAGGTTCTTCCCGAACCATGGATCGAGTCACCCTTCTTTCCTCTCTTCCCTCCATGACTGTTCTTGACGCTGGAAGAGGATTCTTGTTTCTGGAACGTGGAATGATGGAAATCGAATAGAATGATGGAGTTTTGAAGGAAGCTTGACCTAGACCTCAGAGGGAGAATCCGACCTAGACCTCTGAGGGAGAATCTGACTTGTTCACTCTAATTTTCTCAATACTTAGTTTCATTTATTCATCTCACGACCCTATATAGGGAATTAGGGAAAACACACCAAAGGGCATAAGTTCAACAAATTAAAAATAAACCCCTAATGAATTGAAATTTCAAATAAACCCCAATCTATCCTCTTCTCCGGCTATCCACTCTAGATGCTATGGATTCCATAACATCATATCATACGGTCTATGTTGATTGTTTGGACTAGAGTACAACTTAGCATATGTCTCTCAAATTTGTTTAGCAATGTCAAGATGAATGACATTGTTGGAGACATGTTCTTCCATGCCATTGATAAACCAACTAATATCCAGGGTATCATTTTTCAACCATTTGTTATAAAAAATGTCTTCTTCATCAATAGGTAGTCCACGGTTGGTGAAGTGACCAAGTAGGTCATTTGTTATAAGAAACCTCCGAATCCATGTGGACCAACTCAAAATATTTGATATCCCTCGTAAGGGTATAGTGGTAATTCTTAGTATATCTCCTCTGCTACTCATATTTTCTTTAGCCATACTAGGCATTGCAAAGAAATCAAATCTCCAATAAATTCTAATAAATTTCAAGTAGTAATCTTCAAACAACTCGGTGCATGGAGAACTTTAGCATTGACGCTACATAATCCTTATTCTATTTTTTTTTGAATAACCACTCATAGGAAAGTCAATATCAATCTTCTATATCAGGGGACTTCTGTTCCCATGAATTTTTTTTTATCAAAATCTTATCATGAACTGGTTTCTGTTAGACAAAATTCCAAACTGATAAAACTGCTTTGATAACTTCTTCTAGATCAAGAGGCATTCATATCCATAATATCATAAGATGAAAAACATTCATATAATCATATTTAACTCATCTTATAAATTTGGAAACCAGTAACATGAAGTAATAAAAAAATTAATGAAGGAACTTATCTCACACTTTTTGATCTCCCTTCACAAGGAGCCTTCTATAAGTGGTGTTGATCATATCTTCTTAGAGCATTCCTTTTGACATGGGGATCCTAAATTTAATGCTCTGATACCATGTTGAATTTAGGATCCATTTTCTAATATCTTGAGCAAGGGAAGAGAGAAAAAAAATGAAGAAAGGGGAAGAAGGATCTCGGGTAGAGAGAAGAGGAGAAGAAAAACAAGGTGTGCATCAAGCAAAGAGAGAGATATTTACTCAAGAAAAAATTGTAGAACTTGATTAATTCTGAGTTACAACACCTCTATTTATAGTAGAGGAAGTGATTGAGTCCTTATACAATTAAACTTGAAGTCTCCTAATTACATTCCAACTCTAACTCTCTAAGAGAAGCCTATCATGAAAAGATAACACAATCTACTAGAGGTCTAATATAACTTGAACTCTAACTCTTCTTTAATCACGTGAACATAAGAGAAGAGGCTGGCTCATGGTCTTATATTTGTGGGTCCCACATTATCTTCCAGCTCATGTTGATAAGGGTACAAGCTCGTGGTATCTTTGTGGGTCCAACTTGATCTTCAAATCTTCTTGAGAGCGTAAAATACCTTGGAAGTTGAGGCTTTTTGCTGCCTCTCGAACCTCTTTTTCAATCTGCCCTTTCCTGATTCAAATATCAATATCTTTTTGTAGAGAACTTAGATAAATAATTGGTTTAATAGGAAAAATAATATACTTATAGAACTTTCTTTTGATATATATTTCTCCATATAAAGTCTAGTTATTTATAGGAAAAATACCTCGGAATCAAAAGATTGCTACTGCTGCTTGAACTTTTTTGCAATATGACCTTTTCACATTCAAATATCGACATCCCTCTATAAATAACTCCGATTGGAACAAATATTTTTTCTTTGGAAACTAGACTCAAATATCTTTCCGTCAATATATAATTTGAAATATTAAAAACTTCTTATATAGGTAAAAAATACAAATAAAAAAATAGGTATAGAGACTAAAACAAATAAGAAAAATGATCACATTACCTCCGTGAGTTGACCAAGTCAACTCACAGAACCTGCTCTGGTACCATGTTGAATTTATGGAAAAGAAAAATACTTCATTGACTTCAATAAATTTTTGTAATCAGAGTACATGAACCTCTATTTATAATAGAGGAAGGTGATAGAGTCCTCTTACAATAAAACTACCCTTGTCCCAATTACACCCAAACTCTAACACTTAAAGATAAGTCCTAACATAATTAAATAACTCAATATAGATAAAAGACAAATATAATTCAAACTAAACCTCTTCTTTGACGTGACCATAAGATAAGATAGCTTTGTGAGTCCTTCTTGATCTTCTAACTGATGTGATAAGAATGTCAGCTCATGGTAATCATTGTGGGTCCTACTTCTTATGGGCTTGGGCCCATCTTGTGGGCATTTCTTGGTCGTGTGACCCATCTTATAATAATCTTAGATATGTGGGCCTTCCTTGGTCGTGTGGGCTTGAGTTTATCTTCGAACACAAAAATCCATGGTGGAAGGCGGAAATGGACAAAGAAATGCAGGCACTATATAAAAATCAAACATGGGCTATAGTTCCTCTTCCATCAGGTGAGACACTGTTATAAACTCGATAGCCGAATGAGTCATCAAAAGGCATCGCAATTGAAGTGTTTTGTATTGGAATTAATTCAGCATTCTCTACAACTATTTTAGCAGCTTAGTAGATTCAACATGCTGAGCGTGTAAGCCATGATGGCTATTTTTGTAATCCTGATTGATGCAGCAACTTAGCTCAATTTGTATGTTTTAGATTTAGGCATGTAAGCCATACAAAGGCAGCTTATGTAAGCCATATAATAGCAACGTATGTAATTATTTTGGCTCCTCTTCGAACAGCTTTAAAAAGGGCAAATTGAAATGAAAGGATAGAACATTTTAACCCAGAAACAGAACACAAACAGAGCAAGTTCCCCTTTTTGACGAACCAAGTTGATGTCTCCCTTCACGAGCAGTAGGTTACGGTTTCCCTTAGAGTCGGGTTACCCTTCCTTCCATCCCTTCCAAGATCTTCCCTTTTCTCCTTTCCATCACACATTTCACCCAGATTTCGCCATCATAGACAGACCTGGACGATTACAGCACACTGGTGCTGAAGCTGTGTTGGACGCAGAGCCTCCATCCCGTCAGATTACAAGGTCAATGGTTCGAGACCATAACACGTTGGTATCAGAGTAGGGAACGATGGGAGAGACGTCAGGCCAGGAAGAGAGGTTCGAAGGTTCAGAGAAGAAGTCAGAGAAGAACAACATGAGACAGAGGGTCGACAGGCAAGCATACTGGACAACACAGTATCTCATACAGTGGCTCAGGTGAATCAGCAACTGCCTCAACAAGTTGAAGAGCTCTCAACACTGATTCAAAGGACACCCACCCCAAATGGGGGATTCACATAAAACTTCAGCCCCAATGGAAGATGTTCAAAGCCTACCACCATTACAAGGTACACAAAAATGGAATTTCCAGTCCTTAGCATGTTAGAGGACCCTTTAATTTGGATCTACCGATGCGAGAAATTTTTTCTCCATCAACATATTGCTGCAGTGGACAAAGTGGGGTTGGCCGCCTTCCACATGCTCGACGAAGCACAACTGTGGGGCCACCAACTGGAAAGAGAGCACCCGGGCATTGGTTGGCAAGAATTTATAGAACAATGCACTATCCGGTTTGGGCCTTCCACCCACGCCAACCCATTGAGTGATCTCATCCTCTTAAAATAGACCGGCAGTGTTGCTGAGTACCAGAAATTTTTTTAGGAGAAGTTAGCCCGAGTTAGTCATGTGGTCCAAGTAGATCAAAAAGTTAGCGTCTTCACAGAGGGATTAAATGAAGCCTTGTGGTTGGAAGGAGAACACATGCTCCCCCCCCCCCCCCCCCCCCCCCCCCCCCCCCCCCCCCCCCCCCCCCCCCCCCCCCCCTGATTTGGCCGGAGCTATGAATTTCGTTCGCACTTTGGAGGCCCAACACAAATTTCAAAACAGGCAGCCAATTTGGCCAGCGGGGAAAACCACCTCGGGAGGGTCATCCAACCCCTCTCATTGGCGCAGCAGTCCGCCCCTCCCACCCAAAACCCCCTCAAGCACAGAAACCAGCAATAAAAAAACTCACAGGACCAGAAATTGAAGCCCGGAAAGAACAACGTTTATGCTTCAATTGTGATGAACACTATCACTGTGGACACCGCTGCAAGAAAAAATTTTGGGTGGAATTAGAAGTAGAAGAAGAAGAGCAAGCACCGCCGTTGGAAGAGGTTGCTATTGACGAACCAGAGGTCTCCATCCATGCCATTACCGGCCATCAGACTACAACCACAATGCAGCTCTGTGTGCTGGTTGACGCCCAGCCACTGGTGGCTCTAGTGGACTCCGGCAGCACCCACAATTTCATCAACCTTACCGCCGCCAAGTATTTGCAACTTTCAGTGCAATCCCAGCCAACCGCTTCAGTGTCCGTTGCCAATGGGGACAAGGTACCGAGCTATGGGGTCAGCAACTCTGTCCTGTTCGCCATTGTTGGACATCATTTTTCAGCAGAGTTTTATATCATACCACTCTGGTTTTGATCTCGTGTTCGGTGTGAAGTGGTTCCAGACATTAGGGCCAATTTTATGGGACTTCGCTGCCCTTACCATGAGCTTGGAATGGCAACACCTCAGAGTCACACTGCAAGGCCGTCCTATTGAAGGTGCAGCACAACTGCATACCAACTAGCAGCAGCAGCCCATTGTCCACACGTTGGACTCACTGCTGGAAGCACTTGCTGATCTATTTCTCCCACCTCAACAGCACTGGATCAGCAAGCTCATGGGCTTCGATGTTGCAATGGAACACAAACCAGGGCCCTTGAACCGAGCAGTGGATGGTCTCTCCCATCACTCAGAGACCGCACTGCAACTCACCGCCATCAGTCACCCCACACCACTACTGATAGAGGCATTACGGTAGGAGCACTAGTCCACATTTGCATTATAGGAGCTGTCCCAGAAAATTACAGCAGGTCAGATGATGCCACACTGGTCTATCCAGAACCACATCATCCTGTACACAAGCGGCACATTTACCTCCTGCCTTCATCTCCATTGGTGCTGCAAATTTTATCAGCCTACCATGACAACGCACATGAAGGGCTCCAGAAAACGGGATAGTGGATACACGACGATTTCTATTGGGCTGGGTTGAGGTCTCAAGTTGCTGAATATGTTGCTGCCTGCCTGATCTGCCAGCGCAACAAGGCCAACCATTTGTCTCCGGCTGGGTGCTCCAGCCCCTCGACCTTCCTACTCAGGTATGGTCCGACCACTCCATGGATTTTATTGAAGGATTACAGAGAGCAGTGGGTAAATCCATCCTTTTAGTTGTGGTTTATCAGCTGTCCAAATATGCCCATTTCATGCCCATGGCCCATCCGTATACAGCAGCTACAGTCGCCCAAATGTTTGTTGACAACATTGTCCATTTTCACGGCATTCCCAAGTCAATAGTGAGTGATCGGGATGTGATCTTCACCAGTGACTTCTGGAAAGAACTCTTCAGGCTCTATGGCACGAAACTCAAATATTCGTCGGCATACCACCAAAACAATAGAGATGAGTTGCTAGCAAATGTCCTCGCTCGGCTCTGGCAAGCTCAAGCCCGTATGAAGCTTCAGTATGATCAGCACCACCGGGATGTGCAGTATCACCCAATGATTTTGTTTGGCTCCGCCTCAAGCCATATCGCCAACACTCCATTGCCGGGACATGCTACAAGCTATCCCCCAAGTACTTTGGGCCGTACAAAATTTTGCAGTGAGTGGGACGAGTTGCATATCAGCTCCAGCTGCCACCGAACTCTCAAATCCATGATGTTTTCCATGTTTCACTGCTCAAGCCTCTCAAGGGACCAGCACCTCAGTCCATCCCTGCTCCGCCACCGGTTGAAGACGGTAAGGTCTCTCTCACTCCAGTCAAAATTCTGCAGTCTAGGCATCTCCAGGACAACACTCAGATTTTGGTTTAATGGTCACATACTGATCCCACTGAGGCCACGTGGGAAGACTTACAGGTGTTTCGGCACGTGTACCCTTCATTTGAGCTTGAGGACAAGCTCTGTTTCAAAGGGGGGAGTGATTTTATAGACTCAATAGCCGAACGAGTCATCCAAAGGCGTCACAGTTGAAGTGTTTTATGGAAGTGTTTTGTATTGGAATTAATTCATCATTCTCAGCAACTATTTCAGCAGCTCAGCAGATTCAGCATGCTGAGCGTGTAAGCCATGATGGCTATTTTTGTAATCCTGATTGATGCAGCAACTTAGCTCAATTTGTATGTTTCAGCTTTAGGCATGTAAGCCATATATAGGCAGCTTATGTAAGCCATATAATGGCAACGTATGTAATTATTTTGGCTCCTCTTCGAACAGCTTAAGAAGGGGCAAATTGAAATGAAAGGATCAAACATTTTAACCCAGAAACAGAACATGAATAGGGCAGGTTCCCCTCTGGACGAACCAGGTTGCCGTCTCCCTTCATGAGTAGTAGATTACGGTCTCCCTCAGAGCCGGGTTACCCTTCTTTCCTTCCATCCCTTCCAAGCTGTTATGGACTCAATATCACACCGAGTCACTCAGAAGAGGAGACAATGACTCACCAAGTCACCTAATTTTACTTTTATTACTTATGTTGCTTTTAATTTCGAATTTGATTGATTATGTAATAAGACTTGAAGGTAGAAGTATAGTTTGGATTTATAAACCTAACCCTAACCTATCTTGGCGTGAATGACCCTATTTAAAGGGTAAGGAATGAGAAATAAGGTAAGTTCGTATTTAGAGTAAATTAGAGTAATTAGGTTCTTGCTAGGTTCCCTATCCTAGGGTTCTTGGCTTGAACTGTCCTTGGTGGTTTGCTACATCCATTGGGGAGTCTTTGATGAGATCTTGGAAGGAAAAGGAGGAGGAATCAGCCTTCTCTTCCATGCTACAATAGTCATCCATCTCTTCCATGAACCAGCAGTGAGGGAAGGAGAATTTTCGTGAGCCTTAGCATCAAGAAAGGGATTTTCGAGTTGCTGATTGAAGGAGGTCTTCAAGAGGTATTTTTATCTATCTTTTCCGAGTTTAGAAGAGCTAGAGACTGCCTTCTTTACATTCAGCATTGGTAGTTGCATGAATTCAGAAACCCTACTCATTGACGTGAGGTATAAAGTGGGGTTTCATAATTGGATCCTTAAAACAGTCTCTTGATTGAATTGGTGCATCTATAATTGAGAAAAGGGCGAAAAGGAAACTCCTTTTCAATTATAACGTGTGAGGGAAGAAAAAGAGAGTTTCTTTTCACAAAAAACGTGTTAAGATACCCTCTAACAGTGCTGGATCCTTATTTGACTCGCCGAGTTACTAGATCAATGGCTAGGGACCATAACAAGTTGGTATCAGAGCAGAGTAACCTGGCAGATATCAGCAGCCATGAATTGCTTGAAGCTATCCTCAAAGGCAATGCAGATAATGAGAAAAGATTTACTGAATTGGAGGAAGTTCTTGAAGGTTGATATCGGTTTGGAGACCTTGAATGGAAGAATGGACAACATGGAGACTAGTCTGACTACTGGAAGGAGCACAACTCCATAGCAAAGAGGAGGGGACCATTCATATTATAGAGGGGGAGATGAGTTTACGAGGCGCACGAGTTTCTCTGGCCAGCAAGGACCCTTCATCCTAGGGGGACCTTTCAACCAGGGGGGAGGAACTGTACTAGGCCAGCAAGGACCCTTCATCCCGGGGGGACCCTTGCACCAGGGAGGAGGCAAAGTACCTAGGTACACTAAACTTGAATTTCCCACTTATAATGGGTCAGAAGACCCTTTGGTATGGCTATATCGTTGCGAAATTTTTTTTGCCCATCAATGAGTACCAGCGTATGATAAAGTAGGGATGGCTATTTTCCACTTACTAGGAGAAGCACAACTTTGGTATCAGCAAGTTGAGGAGGATAGACCAGTTGTGGAGTGGGAAGAATTTAAGAATTTATGCTCTCTTCATTTTGGTCCTCCGGCATACAGCAATCCCTTGGGTGATTTGGTTCTGTTATGACAAACTGGTTCCGTGGAGCAATATCAAAAACTGTTCTAGGAAAATTTAGCACGAGCAAACGGTATGGTACGAGTGGACCAACAAGTGGTGTTATTTACAGCAGGCCTGACGGAGGCATTAAAGCTTGAGGTGGAGCTCTATGAACCGATTACATTATCACACGCGATGAATATTGCTCGTGCTTTAGAACTACGGCAGAAGGCCCTGCACAGACGACTCACATGGTCAGGGGAGAGGAGCACTTCCTCCACCTGGCAGACCAGACGCAATTATCATCAGGGGGTTCGGTCCACAACACCTCCTCCCAGACACACTCCGAGCACCACTTTACTAGGGGATATGAAATCGAGCAGTCATCCACCTCAGTACATAAAGAAATTGACAAGTGATGAGATGATGGAGAGGCGGTCCAAAAATCTGTGTTACAACTGTGATGAACCATATCGGGTTGGTCATCCGTGCAAAAGATTGTTTTTAATCGATACGGTTGAAGATGATGATATCGAGGTGACCGAGGATATGATAGAGGAAGCACCACCGAAAATTTCCTTGCATGCAATTACTGGGCAAAAGTCGCCCAAAACCATGCAAGTTAGAGCTCAGATCTTCGATCGGGAACTTATGGGCCTAGTAGACTCGGGGAGCACCCACAATTTTCTTAGTTTGACGGCGGCCCAGCACCTGCAGTTACAGATTCTTCCCCATCCGACAACCACATTCTCATTGGCCAATGGGGAGAAGGTTCCTAGCTATGAAATCAGCAAGGCGATAAATTTTACTATTGGCACTACTTTGTTTCATTCTGAGTGTTTTGTTATTCCTCTGGCTGGTTTTGATATGGTATTGGGAATCAAATGGTTACAAACGTTGGGACCCATTTTGTGAGATTTTTCTACATTGACAATGAGTTTTGTCCTACGTGGTAGCCAAGTGCTCCTACAAGGAAGTCAGACAGAAACACAGCAACACATTCATTCTCTAACTGCCCCGGATAATTCAGTAGGCAGTATTGATGGCATGATTGATGAGTTCTCTGACCTTTTCTGTGAGCCTACAGGGCTCCCTCTGCTCAGACAGTGTGATCACCGTATATGTTTGAAACCAGGGTCAGATGTGGTAGTTGTTCATCCGTATCGGTACCCTCACCTCCAGAAAGATGAGATTAAAAGACAGTGTCAGGCGATGCTACAACAGGGCCTTATTCATAGCAGTAGGTCCCCCTTCTCTTCACCAGTTCTGCTCGTGAAGAAACATGATGGGACTTGGCGCTTTTGTGTTGATTATCGTGAGTTTAACGCGCTGACAGTAAAAGACAAATTTCCCATTCCGGTGGTGGAGGAGCTCCTCGATGAGCTACATGGATCATGGGTCTTCACAAAATTAGACTTACGGTCTGGGTATCATTAGATTCGCATGCATCCAGCAAATATTGAAAAGATGGCATTCCGAACACATCATGGCCACTATGAATTTGTGGTCATGGCTTTTGGGCTATCAAATGCTCCTTCTACTTTCCAAGCACTGATGAATGAGGTATTTAGCTCTTACCTTCGGAAATTCGTACTTGTTTTTTTTTATGATATACTCATATATAGCAAATCTCAAATGACCACTTAGCACATTTGAGAATTGTATTTGATTTATTGCGAGCACACCAATTATATTTGAAAAAGTCCAAATGCTCATTTGGGGCATCTCATGTTGCTTACCTGGGCCACATTATTTCCCATGAGGGGGTCACTGTTGATCCTGAGAAGATTCAGGCCATTAGTGAGTGGCCACAGCCTCAGTCTTGCTCACCAGTATGCGGATTCTTGGGTTTGGCAGGCTATTACCGGAAATTTATTCAGAGTTTTGGTCCGTTGGCGGCACCTTTGACAAATCTCCTTAAAAAGAATTCCTTTCAATGGAACGAGGAGGCTTCCATGGCATTTGACGCACTCAAGAATGCTCTTGCATCTACACCGGTGTGACAACTTCCAAATTTTGATGACTTGTTTGTGATAGAATGTGATGCTTTTGGTGGGGGCATTGGGGTCGTGTTGCATCAGAACTCCCACCTCATTGCTTATTTCAGTCGACAGTTGGCCTCTCGTTATCAGAAATTGGCTGCATATGAACGCGAGCTGATCGGGTTGGCCAAGGCGGTCCAACACTGGCGGCCATATTTATGGAACGTACTTTTCTCATTCGCACTGATCATTATAGTCTCAAGTTCTTACTTGAGCAGCGTCTCACGACGTCACCACAACAACATTGGATTAGTAAGTTGATGGGCTTTGATTTCTCAGTGGAGTATCGTGTAGGCAGATTAAACAAGGCGGCGGATGCCTTGTCCAGACGTTTTGAACATCAGCAGCTTGTCTATGCCATCAGCCAGCCACGTTTTCTCATTCTAGACATGGTCCGTGATGCGCATGCCACACTTCCAGCACTATAGGAGATGCATCGAAAAATTTCCAATGGGGAGATGGATTCTAAGTGGTCCATTCAGGATTCACTAATTTTCTATAAGCAGTGGATTTACCTTCCGACCACGTCCAAGTTGATTCCAGCCATTCTCTCGACTTATCATGAATCTACCCATGAGGGGTTACAGAAGACGTAGTGGTGTATTCGGGTGGATTTCTATTGGTCGGCTATGAAGTCCTCCATTACTACATATGTCTCCGATTGTCAGGTATGTCAAAGGAACAAATCAAATCATTTGAGTCTTGCAAGTCTTCTCCAGCCTCTCGCTTTCCCTACTCAGGTATGAGCAGATATTTAAAGGACTTCGTGGAGGGGCTTCCCCTCCCAGCCGGGAAGTCTGTTTTGTTTGTGGTGGTTGATCGCTTCTCCAAGTATGGTCATTTTATTCCGATGGTTCACCCCTACATGGCAGCCCATGTGGCTCAGACCTTCTTGGACCATATTGTACTCTTACATGGCATTCCTAAATCTATTGTGAGTGACTGGGATGTGGTTTTCATGAGTACTTTTTGGAGGGAACTGTTTCGACTGAGTGGCACACAATTGAAATTCTCCTCCGCATATCACCCTCAGACGGATGGCCAAACCGAGGTGGTTAATCGGACCATCGAGATGTATCTCCGATGCTTAGTGGGAGATCAACCAAAACAGTGGGTTCCATGGTTACCCTGGGCAGAATACTGTTATAACACTTCATTCCACTCGGCCTTGCAGTCCTCTCCTTTCCGGGTTCTTTATGGGAGGGACCCCCTGAGGCTTCTCGCTTATACCAGAGACACCACCCACGTGGATGCCATTGATGAGTCACTCATGGATCGAGATCAGGTGTTGAAGATGTTTATAGACCGGCTTCAAAAGGCTCAGGACCGGATGACTATGACTTACAACAAGAGCCACCGGGATGTCTCATACGTGGTTGGGGACTATGTGTGGCTACGCCTTTGGCAGTACCGACAGCACTCTCTTGTCGGGCCAGCGCGCCATAAGCTTATCCCCCAAGTACTTTGGGCCCTTTGCCATTATTCGACGCGTCGGGCAGGTGGTGTATCAGCTAAAATTGCCGGACACAGCGAAGCTGCATGATGTGTTTCATGTCTCACTACTGAAACCTCACAAGGGGCCAGCCCCTTCTTCTCCACTGTTCCTTCCACCAGTGGACAATGGCCACGTCATTCTGACACCCTACACGGTGTTACGGGCGCGTGTGACGAATGACCGGTGGGACATCCTCCTGCAGTGGACCGCTACAGACCCCGAGGCAAAGACATGGGAGCGGTTAGAGACCTTCAAACCGGTCTATCTAGCTTATGAGCTTGAGGACAAGCTCTTTCTCCAAGGGGAGGCAGATGTTATGGACTCAATAGCACACCGAGTCACTCAGAGGAGGAGACAATGACTCACCAAGTCACCTAATTTTACTTTTATTACTTATGTTGCTTTTAATATCGAATTTGATTGATTATGTAATAAGACTTGAAGGTAGGGGGTATAGTTGGGATTTATAAACCTAACCGTAACCTATCTTGGCGTGAATGACCCTATTTAAAGGGTAAGGAATGAGAAATAAGGTAAGTTCGGATTTAGAGTAAAATAGAGTAATTAGGTTCTTGCTAGGTTCCCTATCCTAGGGTTCTTGGCTTGAACTGTCCTTGGTGGTTTGCTACATCCATTGGGGAGTCTTTGACGAGATCTTGGAAGGAAAAGGAGGAGGAATCAGCCATCTCTTCCATGCTACAATAGTCATCCATCTCTTCCACGAACCAGTAGTGAGGGAAGGAGAATTTGCGTGAGCCTTAGCATCAAGAAAGGGATTTTCAAGTTGCTGATTGAAGGAGGTCTTCAAGAGGTATTTTTATCTATCTTTTCCGAGTTTAGAAGAGCTAGAGACTGCCCTCTTTACATTCAGCATTGGTAGTTGCATGAATTCAGAAACCCTACTCATTGACATGAGGTATAAAGTGGGGTTTCATAATTGGATCCTTAAAACAGTCTCTTGATTGAATTGGTGCATCTATAATTGAGAAAAGGAAACTCCTTTTCAATTATAACTTGTGAGGGAAGAAAAAGAGAGTTTCTTTTCACAAAAATGTGTTAAGAAACCCTCTAACAGTGCTGGATCCTTATTTGACTCGCCGAGTTACTAGATCCATGGCTAGGGACCATAACACAAGCTCTTCCCTTTTCTCCTTTCCGTCACACATTTCACCCAGATTTCCCCATCATAGGCAGACCTGGATGATTACAGCACACTGGTGCTGAACCTATGTTGGACGCAGAGCCTCCTTCCCTTCAGATTACAAGGTCCATGGTCCGAGACCATAATAGACACCTATCGGCTGCAAGTGGGTTTTTATAGTGAAACACTATCCAGATTTGTAAAATTTAAGGTTCTTCAATGATTGGTTTTACTAAATAATTGAATCCTGATGATTATCATGAACAACAACCAATCTATGTTAAATTGTAAGAGCAGGTTGAGGACTTGTATGCTACTCAAAAAATAACTTTCGAGGTTGGCTACACCCACTAATCTCATCATTCTCAAGGAACCTTGCATTCTTAGATTCCTCAAATCTTGTCAAACAAGATGGACAGTAAAATCTATATCCCTTAGATTTTTCCACATTGCCAATGAAATGTCCGTCTTCTCCACATCTGTAGGGTGAACTCTAATTTGATGATAGCCCAATTTCAAATCTAACTTGGTAAAAATCGTAGCACCATGTAACTCTGTTATGGACTCTATAGCATCACGAGTTACCAACAGGCGTAGGAATTAATGAATGTGTTTTACAATTTCCATGTAATTGTTTCTTGGTTTGGTTTTGTCTTTGGTTTGGGTTGGTTTAGCATTTATTGGTTTGAACCATTGACCCAAGAGGTCTTTAGGGTTTTGGACGTCCTCCACCCTATTTAAGGGGACGGCTAGGGTAATGAGAATTATCAATTGAGTTCACTTTAGTTAACGTAATTTAGATAAATAGGTCAAGAGCTCCTTCAAGCTCTCTTCCATTTTTTCCCCCAATTCTCCTTTCCGAAATTCAATTCCCTACAACCCCTCATTCCATCTCAACGTCAAGCAAGGTAATGGAAGGAAGAGAAGAGAGGAGGGTGACAAGATCCATGGCTCGTGAGGATCCTAACAACGTGGTATCAGACAGGTCCACCCTCGGTGATTCCTCTTCTCCAGAGGACATACATCAAGTCCTTTCAGAACTTCAACAACGATCCGCTCTTCAAGGTACTGAAATTTCTCACATCAAAACTACCTTACAAACGCTGGAATCATCTCTACAAACCATCCTTCGACAACTTGCTGCACTTCAAGCACCAACGCCACCACCAGTAACCAATTTTCAACCACAACCAGTTCCCCACCAACAATTCACGCCACCACCAAATCCACCCCTGCGCCAACCAATGGGTTCAATGACCACTCACGCACAAGGACCATCAACGGTTCCCAGGTACTTTAAACATAACTTTCCTACATATGATGGCTCTAAAGATCCTTTACTGTGGTTCACGAAATGTGAACAATTCTTCTATCATCAACAAACGGTGGAAATGGACAAGGTTACTTTGGCCGCCTACCACATGCTCGATGAAGCGCTCATGTGGTTCCATCACTACCAAAATGTCCATTCCATTCAGGATTGGGTGCACTTTAAACATGCTTGCCAGTTGAGGTTCGGACCTCCAGCTAGCAGCAACCTAGTGGGGGAATTGATCAACTACAAACAGACCAGCACCTTAGAAGTTTACCAAAAAATGTTCCAAGAAAGGTTGGCCAGAGCTAGTGAATTTGTTCCTCCTCACCTACATGTTCAGATTTTTAATGCTAGATTGACAGAGGCAGTCAGATTGGAAGTGGAATTACTTGGTCCGGCAAATTTGGACTCAACAATGAATTATGCCAGAGCTGTGGAACACAAACAGAGAGTTCTAAAAGAGTCTTTACAAAGAAAACCATTTTGGCAAAACAGAATACAGGGTACTGCATCTGGTCCACGTTTTGGGTCCTCTGCCCCTAACCGAGCAGATCAGGCTACTAGTGTGCCTCCACACTCTATGCCACGTAAATTTTTGACCAAACAGGAAATGGACGCTCGAATGGCAAAGGGCCTTTGTTTTAATTGTGACAAAAAATTCCTGCTCGGACATACCTGTAAACATTTATTCAGTATTGAATTGTTGGAAGAAGATACAGAAGAGCTTCTTGAAAATGAAATTGTTGAAGAGGTACAACAGGAAGCAGAGCTCGCCCTCCATGCCATGCATGGCCTGCGTAGTTCTAATACCATGCAGGTAAAGGCCAGGTTACATCATCTCATGCTACTTGCTTTAGTTGATTCGGGCAGCACACATAATTTTATCAGTGAACCAGCCGCGCAACAATTGGGATTAGAAATTCAACAACAAAGGGGACTCTCAGTTTCCGTGGCCAATGGGGCCGAAATTGCTAGTGTGGGGTTATGTGCTAACACCCCTTTCACCATTGAGGGGCATTCCTTTAAGGCAAATTTACTAGTCATTCCATTGGCTGGATTTGATTTGGTGCTCGGGGTCAAATGGCTCTAGTTATTAGGACCGATATTATGGGACTTTCAGGCTCGGACTATGACATTTTCAGCACCACAGGGCCAGATTACATTACAAGGCATTGTGGCACAGGTCCCTAACGCACTTCACACTTTACATATTCAACACACGGGTGATGATCAGTTAGCTCCTTTACTTACAGCATTTGCGGATTTATTTAATGACCCTACAGGTCTACCACCAGTGCATCATTGCGATCACCGCATTCGTTTAAAGTTGGGAACTGATCCAGTAGTGGTGCG
This sequence comes from Aristolochia californica, assembly GCF_029961685.1. NCBI lineage: Eukaryota > Viridiplantae > Streptophyta > Magnoliopsida > Piperales > Aristolochiaceae > Aristolochia > Aristolochia californica. Next base: position 16,255,733 of record NW_027181881.1, on the reverse strand, counting down.
GCCTTATCGTTACCCGCATATCCAGAAAGATGAAATAGAATGACAGTGCCTGCATATGCTCGCTCAGGGTGTGATCCAGCCCAGTCGATCTCCTTTCTCCTCACCAGTGTAACTTGTACGTAAAAAAGATAAATCTTGGAGATTTTGTGTCCACTATAGGCAACTCAACTTGCACACAGTTAAGGACAAGTTCCCCATTCCAGTCGTGGACGAGTTGCTGGATGAGTTACATGGTGCTACAATTTTTACCAAATTAGATTTGAAATCGGGCTATCATCAAATACGAGTTCACCAGGCGGATGTGGAGAAGACTGCCTTCCACACACATCACGGTCATTCCGAGTTCCTCGTCATGCCCTTCGGTCTCTCCAATGCACCATCCACCTTTCAGGCCCTCATGAATGAGGTCTTTTCATCACTTCTGCGCCACTATGTGTTAGTCTTTTTTTATGACATTCTGGTCTACAGCAAAAATTGGGAAGAACATCTCCACCACCTCCATCAGGTATTCACCATTCTACGCTCTCATCATTTGGTTTTGAATAAATTGAAATGTTCTATGGGTACATCTGAGGTGGCATATTTGGGCCACGTCATATCAGCTATGGGCGTGAAAGTTGACCAGAGCAAGATACAGGCAGTTACAGATTGGCCGGTTCCCACCTCCACCACAGCATTAAAGGGATTTTTGGGCTTAGCGGGATATTATAGAAAATTTATCTAATCTTATGGCCAGATAGCAGCACCACTCAACAACCTGCTAAAAAAAAATGCCTTCCACTGGTCTTCTTCAGCAGAACAGGCCTTTAACCTGTTAAAGGAGGCCTTAGCCTCAGCGCCAGTCCTACAATTACCAGATTTTGAGGCAGAATTTGTGGTGGAATGTGATGCCTCCAGGGGAGGTATAGGGGCAGTGTTACAACAATTGGGACACCCCATTGCTTATTTCAGCCGTCAGTTGGGACAACACCACCATAAGTTAGCTGCATATGAGAGGGAATTGATTGGGTTAGCCAACACTGTCCAACATTGGCGACCTTATCTCTGGGGACGACCGTTTCTCATTCGTAAAAATCATTGCAGCCTCAAGTATCTTCTTGAACAGCGCCTCACCACATCCCCACAGCAGCATTGGTTAACTAAACTCATGGGCTTCGATTTTACAGTTCATTATAAGCCAGGTAGTTCGAATTTGGGGGTTGATGCCTTATCACGTCGGGATATTTCCACCACACAAATTTATGCTATCAGTCACCCACGTGTACTGCTATTAGATTCTATTCATGAGGAAGTACATCAATATCCGGATCTCCTGTCATTATATCAGGATATTCAACAGGGGACAGCTACTCCTCATTGGACGATTCAGGATCGTCTCATTCTCTACAAAAACAAGATCTTTTTGCATAATACATCCCCACTTCTTCACACCATCCTGTCCTCTATCCATGATAGCACACATGAGGGTCGACAGAAAACATATTTTCGAATCAGTCGGGACTTTTACTGGAAGGGCATGAATAGCACAATTGTAGATTATGTAGCTGCTTGTCAGATTTGTCAAAGAAACAAGGCCGAATCTTTAAGTCCGGCCGGCCTACTGCAACCTCTGCAACTACCATCTCAAATCTGGTCTGATATTTCCATGGAATTGATTGTTGGACCTCCCATTTCAACAGGTAAATCTGTGATATTCGTCGTCGTTGATCGGTTTTCAAAATATGGGCACTTCCTTGCTTTGGCGCATCCATATACTGCTGCTCAGGTCGCTCAATTATTTATGGACAACATTGTCCGATTACATGGAATTCCCTCATCCATTATCAGTGACAGGGATGCCATTTTTACCATTCTGTTTTGGAAGGAATTATTCAAATTACAGGGCACCCAATTGGCATTTTCATCTGCCTATCATCCACAAACGGACGGCCAAACAGAGGTTGTCAATCGTACGATTGAAATGTATCTTCGTTGTTTTTTGGAGGACGCACCTAGAAGATGGGTGAAATGGCTTTCATGGGCAGAATTTTGCTATAACACATCTTACCACACAGCACTGGGTACTACTCCTTTCAGGGTAGTTTATGGCAGAGATCCACCTCGTTTGTTACCATATGAACCGGGGGCATCCAAAGTCGTCACTTGGACCAAGCATTAGCTGAACGAGACGCTATGCTCACTGAGGTACGTACACATCTGCAGGAGGCCCAACACTCTATGAAACGCTTTTATGATAAGAAGCACCGGGAGGCATCTTATTGCCCTGGAGACTGTGTGGTTAAAGCTTCGACACTACCGCCAGCTGTCCCTGACTGCAGCCAAACACCATAAGCTGTCTCCAAAATATTATGGCCCATTTCCGATATTGGACCAAATTGGGCCCGTGGCATACCGCTTGCAGCTACCACCGGAAGCAAAGATCCACAATGTATTTCACGTCTCCCAATTGAAACCCTTCCAGGGTGACTCGCCCCTACTGCACACTCCACTGCCGCCACTACATGAGGGCAGAGTCCTTTCTATTCCGGCTCAAGTAATACATGCATGCCACATTCAAGGGGATTGGGAAATTCTAGTCCAGTGGGCAGATGCCGATCCCAGTGACACCACATGGGAGCCGTTATCAACATTTTGACTTTTATATCCTTCCTTCGAGCTTGAGGACAAGCTCTTTCTCCAGGAAGGGGGTGATGTTATGGACTCGATAGCATCACGAGTTACCAACAGGCGTAGGAATTAATGAATGTGTTTTTCAATTTCCATGTAATTGTTTCTTGGTTTGGTTTTGTCTTTGGTTTGGGTTGGTTTAGCATTTATTGGTTTGAACCATTGACCCAAGAGGTCTTTAGGGTTTTGGACGTCCTCTACCCTATTTAAGGGGACGGCTAGGGTAATGAGAATTATCAATTGAGTTCACTTTAGTTAACGTAATTTAGATAAACAGGTCAAGAGCTCCTTCAAGCTCTCTTCCGTTTTTCCCCCCAATTCTCCTTTCCGAAATTTAATTCCCTTCAACCCCTCATTCCATCTCAACGTCAAGCAAGGTAATGGAAGGAAGAGAAGAGAGGAGGGTGACAAGATCCATGGCTCGTGAGGATCCTAACAAACTCATCCAGCAACTCCTCCACCACTGGGATGGGGAACTTGTCTTTAATTGTCTGCAAATTGAGTTGCCTATAGTCGACACAAAACCTCCATGTTTTATCCTTTTTGCGTACCAGTAAAACAGGTGATGAGAAGGGAGACCTACTAGGCTGGATAACTCCCTGAGCGAGCATATTCAGGCACTGTCTTTTGATTTCATCTTTTGTATATGTGGGTAACGATATGGGCACACCACCACTGGATCGGTTCCCATCTTCAAATGAATGTGATGATCACAATGACGCACTGGTGGTAGACTAGTAGGGTCATTAAATAAATCCGCAAATGCTGTAAGTAAAGAAGCTAATTTACAATCACCAGTTTTCTGAATCTGTAAAGTATGAAGTGCGTTAGGTACCAGTGCCACAATATCCTTTAATGTAATCTGGCCCTGTTGTGTTGTAAATGTCATAGTTCAAGCCTGAAAGTCCCACAATATAGGGCCTAATAACTGAAGCCATTTTACCCCGAGCACCAAATCAAATCCTGCCAAAGGAATGGCCAGTAAGTCTGCCTTAAATGAATGTCCCTCAATGGTAAAAGGGGTGTTTGCACATAACCCAACACTGGCAACTTTAGCCCCATTGGCCACTGAAACCGAGAGACCCTTTTGCTATTGAATTTCTAATCCCAATTGTTTCGTTGCGGGCTCACTGATAAAATTATGTGTGCTGCCATAATCAACTAAAGCAAGTAACATGTGGTGGTGTTACTTGGCCATACCTGCATGGTATTAGAACTACGCTGGCCATGCATGGCATGGAGGGAGAGCTCTGGGTCTTGTTGTTCCTCTTCAACAACATCAGTTTCAGGAAGCTCTTCTGAACCTTCTTCCCAAAGTTCAATACTAAATAATCGTTTACAAGTATGTCCTAGAAGAAATTGTTCACCACAATTAAAACAGAGGCCCTTGGCCTTTCTTGCCTCCATTTCCTGTTTAGTCAAGAATTTTCATGGAAGATTGTGGGGGGGCACACTTGTGGACTGGTCTGCACGGTTGAGCAGAGGTGCCAAAAGGTGGTCCAGGTGCAGTACCCGGTAGGCTGTTGGTCCAAAATGGTTTTCAGCCTAATGATTCCCTCAGAACTCTTTGTTTTTGTTCCACAGCCCTAGCATAATTCATGGCTGAGTCCAAGTCTATTGGACCAAGTAATTCTACTTTCAATAGAACCGCCTCAGTCAAGCCCACATTAAAAATCTGAACATGTAGGTGCGGCCGAACAAATTCACTTGCTCAAGCCAACCTTTCTTGAAATGTTTTTTGGTACAATTCTGAGGTGCCAGTCTGTTTATAGTTGATCAATTCCCCCACTGGGTTGCTACTAGCTGGAGGTCCAAACCTCATTTGGCAAGCATGTTTAAAATGTAGCCAATCCTGAGTGGAATGGACATTTCGATAGTGATGGAACCACATGAGCGCTTCATCTAGCAGGTGGTAGGCGGCCAGTGTAACCTTGTCCATATCCACCGTTTGTTGATGATGGAAAAATTGCTCACACTTCGTGAACCAAAGTAAAGGATCTTTAGATCCATCATATGTAGGAAAGTTGAGTTTAAAGTACCTGGGAACCGTAGTTGGTCCCTTTGCGTGATCTGCCATGGGAATAGGTTGTTGGCGCAGTGGTAGGTGTGGTGGTGGTGTGAAGTGTGGTTGATGTGCTGCCGGTGGTTGAAAGTTGGTTGTTGGTGGTGGCGTTGGTGATTGAATTGCAGCAAGTTTTTGGATGACGGTTTGGAGAGAGGATTCCAATGTGTGCAATGTATTATGGATGTTAGTAATTTTAGTACCTTGAAGAGTGGACCTTTGTTGAAGATCTTAAAGCACTTGACGTATGTCCTCTGGAGAAGAGAAGTCACCGAGGGTGGACCTATCTGATACCACGTTGTTAGGGTCCTCACGAGCCATGGATCTTGTCACCCTCCTCTCTTCTCTTCCTTCCATTGCCTTGCTTGACGTTGTGGTAGATTGATGGAATGATGAAGAACAAATTTTGGAAAGGGGAAGTGAGGAAAAAGGGGAAGAGCTTAAAGGAGCTCTCGACCTGTTGTGTAAATTACTCTAGGCTAAATTATAACTCTATTGCTATCTTTCATTAACCTAGCCATCCCCTTAAATAGGGTTGAGGACGCCAAATACAATTCAGACCCTTGGGTCACTGGTTCAAGCCAAATAAATTCTAAACCAAACCAAACCAAAATCAATTACATGAAAATGGAAAACCACATTAATTAATTCCTACGCCTGCTGGTAACTCGTGATGCTATTGAGCCCATAATAGGAACTTAGCTGATTAAAGAGAGACAATGCAGAATTGATTTCAGCCTTGCTTTCATTAAGATGAAGCCAAACATTGTCTTGTTTTAAGGCTGGATTTGAGGCTCCTCTTCTCTAAATCTGCATTGCTTGAAACCCTAGAATCCCAGCTCTGATACCATGTTAGATTCTAGGGTTTAATCGGTAGAAGGCTTTGTTTGAGTGCAAGAAGAAGAAAGAAGTAGAGAGAAGAAGAAGAAGGAAGAAGGATGAAGAAGCTAGAGCACGAGTTGGAGAGATGAGTGATTAGGGTGAGAAAGAGAGTTCATTCATGAGTTTCTCCCCCTCTCTTTCTTATTTATTTAAGAGGGGCTTGAAAGCCCTGATACATGAAAAACAAAGGAGCACTTAAATTTTCAACTAATTACAACTTATGCCACTCACCCTCATAACTATATAGAATACCACTCAAACTTCTTCAACAATTTGAAGTGCTAGGTGATTTAAAAATCCAAGTTTGCTTGCCCGAGGTTTTGTAGGTTACCACAACCCTCTCAGTTATTTTGGGTAACCATTGTTGTTTGATGCCATTTCAATTTTTTATTTGATAAATGTAGGCAAAGTGTTTGACTCCATGGCAATGGTGGCATCAAATATGAGTGAGAATGAACTTCTTATTTTGACTTTTCTTGTTCTTCCCAATTTATCTTTGCACACAAGGATAATGATTTTTTGACCTAAAAAGTGTGAAAAAGTTCAAAAGGAGCAAGGCTATAGCATTTTCAAAATTAGAAGTGACCATGGAGGAGATTTTAAAATTCACATTTTGAGGAATATTGGACAAAACATGGTATAGATCATACATTCTCAACTCATTGAACTACTCAAAAAAATGGTATTGTTGAGAGAAGGAATAGAACCTTAATTGAGATGGCAAGAGATATGCTACATACATACAACTTGCCACATATATTTTGGGATGAAACTGTAAATACCACTTGCTATTTCTTAAATCGAGCAAGCATAAGGCCCTTTCTCAATAAAACTCCTTATGAGTTGTACATGGGCACCCTTCCCAATAGAACTTAATTTTGAACTTTTGGATGCAAAGTGTTAGAATTAAAACAACTAAAGGAAAAATTAAGGAAGTTTGACTCTAGGGCTGATATAGGAATTTTCTTAGATTATTCATACCATATTTTTATGGTCCCGGATCTCACACAGTGATTCGTTGGGAAGAAGAAGAGAAAGAAGAAAATCAAGCTGAAGGGAAGCTTGAAAGCTCGTTGAGCAGAACTCAAAACCCTTGTTTACTCTAAATCAATACTTTAACCTCACCATTGCTGGGATCCCCCATGTTACCCTGCTCTGATACCACGTTGCTATGGTCCCGAATCTCACCCAGTGATTCGAAGGGGAGAAGGTGGAGGAGGAAATAACCAAGTTCCCCTTCGAGCTTGGTTATGTCCTCCTCCTTCTCCCCTCTGAATCACTATGTGAGATCCAGGACTGTAACACATATCATGGCATATATATAGTTTATAAGTAGACATCTAAGAGAGTCAAGGATTTGGTAAATGTTCAGTTGGATGAATTTGATTTGCATCCAACCCCAAATCTTTTGATGACAAAGAGGGAAACCTCTTCGATTCATCCCCAACATCTCAGCCTCAAGACCAAAATCTTGAAGAGAGCTCAAATGATCTGAATAACGAATTAGAACCACCTATGGAGCCAAAAAATTATAGGCTCATGGCTGATCGCCCCCTTGAACAAATCATTGGTAACCCTCAAAGAAAAATTACAACTAGAAAAGGCAAACATGAAACTTTGGCAATTAGTGCCTTCGTTTCTCAAATAGAGGCGAAAAGCTTTGCCAAAGTTGTAAAAAGATGACTTTTGGATTATGAAAATGGAAGAGGAATTAAATCAATTTGAAAGAAATTAACTTTTGACTCTAGTACCTAGATCCAAAAATCAACAAGTCATAGGAACTAAATGGATTTTTAAGAACAAAGCCAATAAGAAAAACCAAGTAGTCAGAAAAAAGCTAGGTTACTTGCCAAAGGCTATAACCACGAAGAAGGAATTAATTTCAAAGAGATTTATGCACATGTGGCAAGACTAGAGGCAATTAGAATCCTTTTAGCCTAGGTGTGTCACATGAAGTTCAAATTGTACCAAATGGATGTAAAGAGTACATTCCTAAATGGGTACATTCAAGAGGAAGTCTATGTTGAACAATCTAAAGGATTTGAATACATGAGCAAACTTGACCATGTATACAAACTACATAAAACATAGGGATTAAAGATGGTTCCTAGAGCGTGTTGTGAAAAATTAAGCCAATTCTTAGAGAAAATGACTATAAGAGAGGTACCTTAGAGATTCAACATTGAAAATCTTAATTCAATCACCACACCCATGTATTCGTCCTTGAAACTTGAGTCAAACAACTTCGGTAGGGCCATTGATAAAAAATTCTATAGAATCATGATAGGATCCCTACTTCAACTTTCAAACAGTAAGCTTGAATATATTGTTCTAGGTATACCTATGTGCAAGATTTCCATCTAACCCTAGAGAATCTCACTTAATAGTTGTGAAATGAATTTTCCATTATCTACTTGGAACACCAAAATCAGGTCTTTGGAATTTAAACTCATCAGCCATTGATCTTGTAGGTTACTCTGATGCCGATTTTGTTGGATGTAAAACTGATAGAAAGAGTACAAGTGGTAGTTTCCAATTACTTGGAAACGTGCTCGTCTCTTGGTTTTCCAAGAAACAACATTTAGTTGCACTATCTACCACTGAGACTGAATGCATTGCATGTGGAAGTTGTTGCATGTGGATCAAACAAAAACTAGATGATTATGGCTTAGAGCAAAGTGAAATTCCAATCTATTGTGATAAGTCTAAGTAAGAACCCAGTTCACCAGTCTTGTCCAAAACAGAATAAGACATCACTTCATCGGAGAGTTGGTTCAAACCAAAGTAATTAGAATTGAATTCATTCCCACTAAAAATCAAGTAGCAGACATTTTCACAGACTGATTAGGATTTGATCCATTCTCAATGCTTTGAGGGGAACTAGGCATGAGAAAACCACCTTGAATCACTTAAGATGATAAAAATTGAGCTCAAAAATACACATCCCATACTAGTAGTGCCATAAAAGTGATGTGGAGATCAAATGATTATATTCCAGTCACTCTGCAAAGGGCATTTATCGATCAATGCATACTGATTGATTGATCAACATAAGTGATTAAATATCAATTGAGATAGAATGATCGATCATATATGTTGTAAAATAATAAGTAGAAAAGTTTTAAATGATGATTCACTTCATTTTTTATTTCTAAACCCTTCCAACTTCAAGCCTTGAGATTTTTCTTCCATCCAAAGCTTTTCTCTTCAATCCCATTTCGATTATAGAGGCTTTCCACCTCTAAATATGAAAAATAAACCCATGTTTCCTTCACTAAATCTGATACTTTCAAGATGGTTAGCACAAAATTCATGACTAAGAAGTGCATTACATTGAAAGAAACCAATATGTGCAAGAAAATACGGCATTGGAGAGAATATTTCTGCACTCACCAACAATGGAGTAAGTATTTTCAAAATTTTGCTTCAAAAAGCATTTTGGAGCTAGTAGGGTAGGTTTGGACTTTTTCCATTGAAAATTTGATGATTTTGAAAAGTTTTTCCTCCCATACAATGGGATTTTAGAGAGAGAAGAGGTTGTTTACCCTATGTTGGTGTTATGGACTCCATAGCATCACGAGTTATCCATAGGCATAGGAATTAAATTATGTCAATTTACTTTTCATGTAATTTCAATTCGGTTTGGTTTACTTTATTTGGGTTGGTTCACTTTGGGTTGGTTCAATGTAATGTGGCGTGAACCACTTGACCTATGGGTCATCTTTATAATTTCGTCCTCAACCCTATTTAGGGGGACATGAATGAGAAGAGAGGCAAGTATTGAGAAAATTATATTTTACAGATCTGATTCTCCCTCAGAGGTCAAGGTCGGATTCTCCCTTTGAGGTCCAAGGTTGAGCTTCCTCCAAAGCTCCTTCATTCTAATTGAATTCATCCATTACTCGTTCAAGAAACAGGAATTCTCTTCCAACGTCAAGATCATCCATGGAGGGAAGAGAGGAAAGAAGGGTGACTCGATCCATGGCAAGGGAAGAACCTAACATCTTGTATCAAACAGGTCCACCCTTGGGGATTCCTCTTCCCCTGACGATTTGAGACAGTTCATGGAAGATACAAGGCAGAGGACAGACAACCAGGCTCGGTTATGGTCCTGGGTTAAGTACCTATGTCTTCCGCTCCTAACAGGCCGGTCTTTTGGGTAGTATTGGCTAGGTGCATAACATTTGGTATCAGAGCTAGCTCCCTCGTCGCGTGTTCGAATCCCGGAGGGGGCGACTGTGAAGGGGGCGACCTATGAGGAGGGGGCGACCTTGATGGAGTAGGCCACCGCACGTGCGAAGGGGGCGACCTTGGCGGAGTGGGCCGTCACTAGAGTGGGCCATCGCAAGTGGGCCATCGTGGACGTCGGCCCGCGAAGGAGGGGTGTGATGTTATGGTCCTGGGTTATGTACCTATGTCTTCCGCTCCTAACAGGCCGGTCTTTTGGGTAGTATTGGCTAGGTGCTTAACAGGCTCATGCCCTGGAAGAGGAGCGTCAAACAACCTCTGATTTGCATGAGGCAATAAAATCAATGGATGCTGCCATCCAAGCTCTCCTCCGGCGACAAGAGGAACAGGATACACGAGCCCACCCACCAGCTGCATACTCTCCACCTCCTCCCCCACAACCACCAATGCGTCAACACCATTCCCATATGGGGCCTGCCGTTCAAGGACCAAACACTACGCCCAGGTATTTAAAACTTGACTTTCCTACGTATGATGGGTCTAAGGACCCTTTGATTTGGTTAGCCAAGTGTGATCAGTTCTTTTATCATCAAAAAACACATGCGGATGAGAAAGTGTATTTTGCCGCCTACCACATGCTCGATGAAGAGCTTCTATGGTACCACCAATTCCGAAATGACCAAGTGGTTCAGGATTGGGCAACTTTTAAACAATCTTGCATGATGCGATTTGGTCCTCCAGCTAGTAGGAATCCATTGGGATAATTAATCAATTACAAACAAACTGGAATGCTAGAGGTATACCAAAAGACCTTCCAGGAAAGGTTAGCCCGGGCAAACCAGTTTGTTAGCCACACACAGTATGTTCATATTTTTATTGCTGGTTTGACAGAAGCTCTGCGATTAGAAGTTGAATTACATGCTCCTACAGATTTAGACCATGCTATGAATTTAGCCAGGGCCATTGAGCACAAACAGCGTGTTCTAAAGGAGTCACTGGTCAGAAAACCATCTTGGCCAGGGAGGCACAATGCCTCAGTGCCAAACCCTTCCTATGGACCTCCAAGATTTAGAGACAGTGCAACCCCATGCCCAGACATCTCTAATTCGGCTCCACCTGCTCCGTACTTCAAAAAACTTACTAGACAGGAAATGGAGCAGAGAAAGGCCAAGGGCCTCTATTTTAACTATGATGAACAATATGTCATTGGCCACCAATGCAAAAAATTATTCAGTATATGTCTGTGGGAGGAAGGAGAAGAAATACCACCAGAGGAGGAAATTGAGGAAACTGACCAAGAAGGTCCAGAGATTTCCCTTCATGCTATGACAGGTCTATGCAGTTCAAGCACAATGTAGGTTAAGGCCCAATTACATCATTTACAGTTACTGGCTTTAGTGAACTTGGGCAGTACACATAATTTCATCAGTCAACAGGTGGCAGAACAACTTGGGTTAGTAGTACAACAACAAACTGGTCTTTCTGTATCAGTAGCCAATGGGGCTAAAATTACTAGTGTAGGCAAATCACCAGCAACACACTTTGATATTGAAGGATATGCATTTTTTGCATATTTTCTGGTGATTCCACTCTCAGGATTCGATTTGGTGCTAGGAATTAAATGGCTTCAATTGTTGGGACCAATACTATGGGATTTCCAAGCCCTGACCATGTCATTTATAGAGGACAAAAATCAGATTATATTGCATGGCACATAAGCCCCACTCACCTGCGCACTACAGGTTGTCGAGGTCCAGTCCACACACACATGTAAGTTATCTCACTTACTTATAGAATTTGAAGATATCTTTCAAGACCCTTGTACCTTACCGCCACTTAGGCACTGTGATCACCGTATCCGTTTGAAAACGGGTACCGAGCCGGTAGTGGTGCGTCCGTATCGTTACCCTCACTTATAGAAGGATGAGATTGAAAGGCAGTGCGGGTAGATGTTAGCATAGGGTATTATTCAGCCCAGCAGATCTCCTTTTTCTTCACCGGTATTACTAGTCTGCAAGCATGATAAGTCATGGAGGTTCTGTGTGGATTACCGACAACTCAATGCCCATACGATTAAAGATAAATTCCCTATTCCAGTGGTGGACGAGCTGTTAGATGAGCTCCATGGAGCTACTATTTTTACTAAACTCGATTTGAAATCGGGCTATCATCAAATCCGAGTTCATCCATCAGATGTGGAAAAAACAGCGTTCCGCACGCATCACGGCCATTTTGAATTCCTCGTAATGCCATTTGGTCTGTCAAATGCGCCTTCCACCTTCCAAGCCCTCATGAATGAGGTATTTTCCTCTCTCTTGACGATAATTTTTTTAGACGATATTTTGGTCTACGGCAACAACTGCGAAGAACATCTTCAACACCTTCACCAAGTATTTTCTCTTATACGATCACATCATTTGGTTTTAAATCGGTCAAAATGTTCGATTGGTACATCAGAAGTGGCATACTTGGGCCACGTTATTTCAGCAACAGGGGTGCAGGTAGACCAGAGTAAGATACGGGCGGTCACCGAGTGGCCTATTCCTACCTCTATTACAGCCTTAAGAGGATTTTTGGGCCTAGCTGGATATTATAGAAAATTTATTCGTAGCTATGGCCAACTGGCAGCTCCGCTCAACAATCTCCTCAACAAAAATGCTTTTACTTGGTCAGAGACAGCAGCTCATTCCTTTCAGCAATTGAAAGATGCCTTGTCATCAGCCCCAGTATTGGCGCAGTGTTGCACCAACAAGGCCACCCGATTGCTTATTTTAGCTGGCAACTGGGCCAACACCACCACAAGTTGGTAGCTTATGAGAGGGAATTGATCGGATTGGCGAAAGCTATACAGCATTGGCGCCCTTATCTATGGGGACGTTCTTTTTTTATTCGCACTGATCATTGCAGCCTCAAGTATCTTCTTGAGCAGCGTCTCACTACTTCACCACAACAACATTGGTTAAGTAAGCTTATGGGGTTTGACTTTTCTGTCGAGTATAAACCGGGAAGTTTGACTGTCGGGGCTGATGGATTATCTCGCCGGGACATTCTAGAGCCACAATTAAATGCCATCAATCAGCCTAGAGCTCTTTTGTTGGATTCTATACGGGAAGAAACACAACAGTACTCAAATATTATCTCCTTATGCCAGGCCATCAAACAGGGGACAGCGGCAACCCATTGAAGAGTTCAGGACAATCTCGTCCTCTACAAAAACAGAATTTTATACCCCACACATCCCCTCTGATTAACAGCATTTTAGCCTCCTTCCATGACAGTACACATGAGGGCCAACAGAAAACATATTTCCGAATCAGTAGGGAATTTTATTGGAGGGGCATGAAGCGCAGTATAGCTGATTATGTGGCGGCTTGTCAAACTTGTCAACGGAATAAAGCTGAAACATTAAGTCCCGCAGGGCTGCTCAAACCACTTCAACTTTCGTCACAGGTCTGGTCTGATATTTCTATGGACTTCATAGATGAACTTCCGTCTTCGTCAGGTAAATCTGTTATCCTTGTAGTGGTGGATCGTTTCTCTAAGTATGGGCATTTCATTCCTCTGGCGCATCCTTACACTGCAACTCAGGTAGCTCAACTTTTTATGGATAACATTGTCCGCTTACATGGGATGCCTAATTCAATTACCAATGATAGGGATGCAATCTTTACAAGTACCTTCTGGAAAGAACTCTTCAAGTTACAAGGCACAACGTTAGCCTTTTCTTCAGCCTACCATCCGCAGACTGATGGTCAGACAGAGGTCGTCAACAGAACCATTGAAATGTATCTCCGCTATTTCATGGGGGACTCACCTAAGAGGTGGGTTAAATGGCTCGCCTGGGCTGAGTTCTGTTACAACACCTCCTACCACAGCGCACTCGGCACAACCCCATTCAGGGTGGTATATGGTAGAGAACCTCCACGTCTTTTAGCCTATGAACCAGGGGCCTCTAAAGTCACCACTTTGGACCAAGCTTTAGCTGAATGAGACACATTCCTTACTGAGGTGCGCACTCATCTACAGGAGGAACAACATTCTATGAAAAAATATTATGACAAGAAGCACCGGGAAGTCTTCTTTTCTCTTGGAGATTTTGTTTGGTTACGTCTCCAACACTACAGGCAACTGTCGTTGACAACCTCCAAACGTCACAAACTCTCTCCTAAATATTATGGTCCCTTTCAGGTGATTGACCGCATTGGGACAGTGGCCTACAGATTGCAGCTTCCACCAGAGGCTAGAATTCACAACGTCTTTCATGTCTCACAATTAAAGGCCTTCCAGGGTGATTCGCCTTTGTTGCACACCCCGCTGTCCCCACTCCATGAGGGACGTGTACTTTCTACCCTGGCACAGGTATTAAAAACTCGCCGTATTCAAGGTGATTGGGAGATCTTAGTGCAATGGGCAGATGCTGACCCCAGTGACACAACATGGGAGCCATTAGCGGCATTTCGCACCCTCTACCCATATTTTGAGCTTGAGGACAAGCTCTTTCTCCAGGGGAGGGGGGATGATGTTATGACTCCATAGCATCACAAGTTATCCATAGGCATAGGAATTAAATTATGTCAATTTACTTTTCATGTAATTTCAATTCGGTTTGGTTTACTTTATTTGGGTTGGTTCACTTTGGGTTGGTTCAGTGTAATGTGGCGTGAACCACTTGACCTATGGGTCATCTTTATAATTTCGTCCTCAACCCTATTTAGGGGGACGAGAATGAGAAGAGAGGCAAGTATTGAGAAAATTATATTTTACAGGTCTGATTCTCCCTCAGAGGTCAAGGTCAGATTCTCCCTTTGAGGTCCAAGGTTGAGCTTCCTCCAAAGCTCCTTCATTCTAATTGAGTTCCACCATTACTCGTTCAAGAAACAGGAATTCTCTTCCAACGTCAAGATCATCCATGGAGGGAAGAGAGGAAAGAAGGGTGACTCAATCCATGGCAAGGGAAGAACCTAACAGTTGGTAAAAGTCTTCTACTCAAATTTGGAAGTAGATGAAGTTTCTTCAACTAATCTGTGGATCACTTCCTATGTGAAGAAAATGACAGTGTCCATTCAGTCTATAGAACTGAATGATCTCCTAGCAAGCACCTTCATGGGGATGAAAACATACATGAAGGAAAGTTGGCTAGTCAACCTACAAGAATACCTTCCACAAAACATTCATGAAGCCTTTCAGTTTGTCTTTGGGTAGACTGCTAGGAGTTCATATGAAGTTAAGATAAAAAACCTCACCGCGGCATACAGAGTCATCAGGGAGATAATCACCTATGTTCTCAACTCAAGGAAGGGGATATTTTCCTAAATGACTATAGCTGGCATCTTTTGGCTATGGGACATCACTCAGAAGGTCAAATTGTACTTCAGTTACTTCATAGCAAGTAGAATGATGGACATTGCCACTAGCTCATGAGTGGATGGCCTCTCATTTACTCAATAGATTACCGCCATTCTATGCCATTGAGGGGCTAACCTTGCTAATAAGGAGTGCATAGACATGATTTGGAAGATGTCTATCAGTGAGAAAAAGGTTGGAAAATTTAGCTTTGCCAAATGCCGATGTCAATGGGTACAGAAAGAGGTAATAGGCAAGGAAGCACCTCAAGCCATTGACCCCGAGGATCAAATGAGCTTGGAAGCTCAAGCCAACCCGTTTGAGTTCACCAAGAGGACAAGGACCACTAAAGAAGCTTTTTCCTCTATAGATCAATAGAGAGAATTATTGGACATGGTGTACACCATTTGGGCCACTCAAGTAGCCATTCTTGCCATGAAATACCACCTAAGGACCAGCCAGATCAAGATAAGAGCCAGTCAGTAAAGGATCGAGAGCATGATCGAGACTCTCTGTTGTGGACTCGATAGCAGGAGAGTCATCCAGAGGCGACACAGATGAGTTGGACTCAGTGGAGCAGTGAAGGACATTAGGCATTACATGTTCTTTTATTTCTTTATTTCATGAATGATAAGTAGGAAGGCCTCTAAGGGCATTATTGTAATAATTGTGATCTCGGTCCTTGACTTTAAGAGGCTATCGAATGGAATGAGAAGGGAAGCAGAAATTACCCAAGGATCTGAGTTCTCCTCTAATGAACCAGAGTTGGCGTTCCCCTGGAACCCAAGGTGCACGTATCCCTTCAAAGAGCCTGATTATCCCTCTTCTCCACTCATGTTTCGACGTCCATCCTTCTCTCCCTTCGATCCTCTTGTTCCATCAAAATCATCACCATAGGTAGGCCAGAAAGGTCTCGACGCCTGTCCTCGAGTTGCAAGAAAACCTCTCCCATCGTCAAATCACTTGATCTATGGTAAGAGACCACAACATTTTGGTATCAGAGCAAGTCAATAAGGGAGAGTCATTGAACAATGCAGAATGCGTAGCCACCATTAGGGAAATGATACAAACTGGGCAGGAAGAAATTGAGGGGCGTCTGGCTACATTGGTGGACAACAGAGCTTCTCAAGTCTTTAATCAGGTAAATATCCAAGTTCAAAATTTATCGGCTAAGATTGATGAATTGATGGGGTAAGAAACCTAACCCCTCATGAAGGAGGGAGGACCCCTGTGACTACGCAAGGAGACCAATTGTTGGACGAACAAAGCATCCAACGAATGGCATGACTTTGGGCTCGGGTGGTGGGACCATCTCGAGATATACCAAATTAGACTTTCCAAGTTTTAAAGAGTCTGAAGACCCTTCAATTTGGCTCTATAGGTGTGAAAAAAAATTGTCTCACCAAAGGACAGCTGAAATCGACAAGGTGGGGTTCGCCGCCTTTTACATGCTCGATGAAGCATAGATTTGGGGTCGTCACTTGGAAATGGAGAATCCGAATATAGAATGGAAAGAATTTAAAGAGCTCTGTACAGTTCGGTTTGGCCCACCAGCTCAAAGCAATCCATTAGGGGACTTAGCCTTGCTGCACCAAACCAGCATAGTTGAGTAATATCAGAATGCCTTTTAAGAAAAATTGGCCCGAGCCAACAAGATGGTTAGGGTGGATCAATAGGTGGGGTTCTTTACTTCCGGCTTAATAGAGTCTCTCAGGTTAGAGGTGGAACTCCTTACTCCCTCTAATTTAGCCAGGGCAATGAACTTGGCCAGAACACTAGAGGCCAAACAGAAAATTTTGAACCGTCGGCCTACTTGGTAGGGTAGCCAGTCATCTGCTGGAACCACACCCACAGCCCCACCATGGCGCTCAAGTGCCTCTGCAAACCCCACTCAATCTCCTAAGCCCAATCTGTCTCAACCAGCATTCATTAGAAAATTGAACAGAGCAAAGATGGAAGACAGAAGGTCCAAGGGCTTATGTTATAATTGTGATGAAAAGTACACATTTGGACATCAATCTCAGAAGTTGTTTTGGTTAGAAGTGGATGAGGAGGAGGAGGAAGCTCTAGAGAGCGCAGAGCCAGTGGAGGACGAACTTTCCATTTACTTCCATGGCATTACTGGCCTCCACTCCACCAAAACCATGTAACTTTGTGCTCTAGTCAACGAGCAACTTCTCTTAAGTCAGGTTGACCCAAGGAGTACCCAAATGACCATACTTGAAGAAGTGATCCACCACGACAAACAAAACAGACTTCCCAGCTCAGAGGAGAAGACCCTCAACGAAGTCCATCGAAATATCAACCCATACCTGAGTAGGGAGAGGGAGAGGTTGGAGAAGACACGCAGGACTCAAATGATCTGATTTGTTCCTTTGACATACCTGATAGTCGGAGACATAAGTAGTAATGGAGGACTTCATAGCCGGCCAATAGAAATCCGCCCGAATAAACCACAACGTCTTCTATAACCCCTCATGGGTAGAATCATGACAAGCTGAGAGAATAGCTGGAAGCAACTCGTACGTGGTTGGAAGGTAAATCCACTGCTTATAGCAAATTAGTGAATCCTGAACGGACCACTTAGAATCCATCTACCCATTGGAAATTTTGTGGAGCAGCTCTTGTAGTGCTGGAAGTGTGGCATGCGCATCACGGACCATGTCTAGAATAAGAAAATGCAGCTGGCTGATGACATAGACGAGCTGCTGATGTTCAAAATGTTAGGACAAGGCATCCACCACCTTGTTTAATCTGCCTGCATGATACTCCACTGAGAAATCAAAGCCCATCAACTTACTAATCCAATGCTATTGTGGTGATGTCGTGAGACGCTGCTCAAGTAAGAACTTGAGACTATAATGATCAGTACGGATGAGAAAAGTATGTCCCCATAAATACGGCCACCAGTGTTGGACCGCCTTGGCCAACCCGATCAACTCGCATTCATATGCAACAAATTTCTGATAATGAAAGGCCAACTGTCAACTGAAATAAGCAATGGGAGTTCTGATGCAACACGGCCCCAATGCCCCCACCAGAAGCATCGCATTCTATCACAAACAAGTTTTCAAAATTTGGAAGCTGTAACACCGGTGTAGATGCAAGAGCATTCTTGAGTGCGTCAAATGCCATGGAAGCCTCCTCGTTCCACTGAAAGGAATTCTTTTTAAGGAGGTTTGTCAAAGGCGCTGCCAATGGACCATAACTCCGAATAAATTTCTGGTAATAGTCTGCCAAACCCAAGAATCCGTGTAATGCTAAGCAAGACTAAGGTTGTGACCACTCACTAATGGCCTGAATCTTCTCAGGATCAACAGTGACCCCCTCATGGGAAATAATGTGGCCCAGGTAAACAACATGAGATGCCCAAAAGGTGCATTTGGACTTCTTCAAATATAATCGGTGTGCTCGCAATAAATCAAATACAATTCTCAAATGTGCTAAGTGGTCATCTAGAGACTTGCTATATATGAGTATATCATAAAAAAAACAAGTACAAATTTCCGAAGGTAAGAGCTAAATACCTCATTCATCAGCGCCTGGAAAGTAGGAGCATTTGATAGCCCAAAAGGCATGACTACAAATTCAAAGTGGTCGTGATGTGTTCGGAGCGCCGTCTTTTCAATATCTGCTGGATGCATGCGAATTTGATGATACCCAAACCGTAAGTCTAATTTTGTGAAGACCCATGATTCATGTAGCTCATCGAGGAGCTCCTCCACCACCAGAATGGGAAATTTGTCTTTCACTGTCAGCGCATTCAACTCACGATAATCAACACAAAAGCGCCAAGTCCCATCATGTTTCTTAACAAGCAGAACTGGTGAAGAGAAGGGGGACGTACTGCTGCGAATAAGGCCCTATTGTAGCATCACCTGACACTGTCTTTCAATCTCATATTTCTGGAGATGAGGATACCGATACGGACTAACAACTACCACATCTGACCCCGGTTTCAAACATATTCGGTGATCACACTGTCTGAGCGGAGGGAGCCCTATAGGCTCACATAAAAGGTCAGAGAACTCATCAATAAGACCATCAATGTTGCCTACTGAATTATCCGGGGTAGTCAAAGAATGAATGTGCTGCTGTGTTTCTGTCTGACTTCCTTGTAGAAGCACTTGGCCACCACGTAGGACAAAACTCATTGTCAATGCAGAAAAGTCCCACAAAATAGGTCCCAATGTTTGTAACCATTTGATTCCCAACACCATATCAAAACCAGCCATAGGAATAATAAAAAACTCAGCATGAAACAAAGTAGTGCCAATAGTAAAATTTACCGCCTTGCTGATTCCGTAGCTAGGAACCTTCTCCCCATTAGCCACTGAGATTGGCTGTCGGATGGGGAAGAATCTGTAACTGCAGGTGTTGGGCAGCCATCAAACTAAGAAAACTGTGGGTGCTCCCCAAGTCCACTAGGCCCACGAGTTCCCGATCAAAGATCTGAGCTCTGACTTGCATGGTTTTGGGCGACTTTTGCCCAGTAATTTTATGCAAGGAAATTTCTCGTGGTGCTTCCTCTACCATATCCTCTGTCACCTCGATATCATCATCTTCAACCGTATCAAGTAAAAACAATCTTATGCACTGATGACCAACCCGATATGGTTCATCACAATTGTAACACAAATTTTTGGACCGCATCTCCATCATCTCAACACTTGTCAAATTTTTTATGTACTGAGGTGGATGACTGCTTGATTTCATATCCCCTAGAAAAGTGGTGCTCGAAGTGTGTCTGGGAGGAGGTGTTGTGGTCTAAACCCCCAAAGGATAATTGTGTCTGCTCTGCCAGGTGGAGGAAGTGTCCTCTCCCCTACCATGAAGGTCATCTATGCAGGGCCTTTTGTAATAGTTCTAAAGCACGGGCTACATTCATCGCGTGTGATAATGTAATCGGTGCATAGAGCTCCACCTCAAGCTTTAACGCCTCCGTCAGGCCTGCTGTAAATAATGCCACTTGCTGGTCCACTCGTACCATACCGTTTGCTCATGCTAAATTTTCCTAGAACAGTTTCTGATATTGCTCCACGGAACCAGTTTGTTGTAACATAACCAAATCACCCAAGGGATTGTTGTACGCCGGAGGACCAAAATGAACAGAGCATAAATTCTTAAATTCTTCCCACTCCACAACTGGTCTATCCGCCTCAATGTGCTGATACCAGAGTTGTGCTTTCCTAGTAAGTGGAAAACAGTCATCCCCACTTTATCATACGCTGGTACTCTTTGATGGGCAAAAAAAAATTTGCAGCGATATAGCCATACCAAAGGGTCTTGTGACCCATTATAAGTGGGAAATTCGAGTTTAATGTACCTGGGTATAGTGTATCCTCCCTGGTGGAAGGGTCCCCTTGGGATGAAGGGTACTTGCTGGCCAGGTACAATTCCTCCTCCTTGGTTGAAGGGTCCCCGTGGGATGAAGGGTCCTTGCTGGCCAGAGAAACTCGTGCACCTCGTAAACTCTTCTCCCCCTCTATTATATGAATGGTCCCATCCTCTTTGCTCTGGAGTTGTGTGCCTTCCAGTAGTCAGACTAGTCTCCATGCTGTCCATTCTTCCATTCAATGTCTCCAAACCGATATCAACCTTCGAGAACCTCCTCCAATTCAGTAAATCTTTTCTCATTATCTGCATTGCCTTTGAAGATAGCTTCAAGTAATTCATGGCTGCTGATATCTGCTGGGTTACCCTGCTCTGATACCAAGTTGTTATGGTCCCTAGCCATGGATCTAGTAACTTGGCGAGTCAAATAAGGATCCAACACTGTTAGAGGGTTTCTTAACACGTTTTTGTGAAAAGAAACTCTCTTTTACTTCCCTCACACGTTATAATTGAAAAGGAGTTTCCTTTTCTCAATTATAGATGCACCAAATCAATCAATAGACTATTTAAGAATCCAATTATGAAACCCACTTTATACCTCATATCAATGAGTAGGGTTTCTAAATTCATGGAACTACTAATGTTGTACATAAAGAAGACAGTCTATAGCTCTTCTAAACTCGGAAAATATAGATAAAAACACCTCTTGAAGACCTCCTTCAATCAGCAACTTGAAAACCTCTTTCTTGATGCTAAGGCTCACGCAAAACCTCCTTCCCTCATTGCTAGTTCGTGGAAGATATGGATAACTATTGCAGTTTGGAAGAGAAGGATAATTCCTCTTCCTTTTTCTTCCACGATCTCCTCAAAGACTCCCCAATGGATGCAGCAAACCACCAAGGATAGTTCACGCCAAGAACCCTAGGATAGGGAACCTAGCAAGAACCTAATTACTCTATTTTAATCTAAATCCGAACTTAGTTTATTTCTCATTCCTTACCCTTTAAATATGGTCGTTCATGCCAAGTTAGGTTAGGGTTAGGGTTATAAATCCCAACTATACCCCTACCTTCAAGTCTTATTTCATAATCAATCAAATTCAAAATTAAAAGCAACATAAATAATAAAAGTAAATGTAGGTGACTTGGCGAGTCATTATCTCCTCCTCTGAGTGAGTCGGTGTGCTATTGAATCCATAACATTCGAGCAGCAGTAGCAATCTTCAGATTCTGAGGTATTTTTTTATATCAAGATCTAGACTTTATATGGAGAAATATCTATCAAAAGAAACATATGTAAGTCAATTCCTACTCAAAAGCGGTAGAGAAAGCCTCATCTTCCGAGGAATTTTATGTTATCAAGAAAGTGACTTTATATGGAGAATTATATATCAAAATAAATATCTGTAATTTTATTCTTTTACCTATTCACAAATTTTTTATTTGAGTTATCTACAAAGAGAAATCGATATTTGAAGCAGTAAAGGTCAAATTGAAAAAGAGGTTCGAGCGGCAGTAGAAAGCCTCAACTTCTGAGGTATTTTATGCTATCAGAAAAGAGACTTTATATGGAGAATTATATATCAAAAGAAAGATACGTAAGTCTATTTTATTACCTATTCAACCAATTCTCGGTATGATGTTTTTATAAGGAGATATTTATTTTGGAATAGTCAATGGTCGTTCTAAAAAAATAGGAGAAACAGAACTTAGTTCTGCCAGAGGATAGAGAACGAAACCTATCAGATTATTTTATCATCTAATAATTATATTTTATGAAGAGATGTTATACTTAGATGAAATTTATTTAAGTCTAGTTTCAAATGAAGAAAATTTCATGTCAATCTGATCTATATTTAAAGATATATTCGCATTGGAAGAATCAAAGGTCATGGTGGTATTCTATTGTATTGAAAAATCCGAATTTATTCCAATTGTTTACGTCACTTTTTGAGTTGATATATCAGGAAAATATCTCACTTCCTCTTGGTTTGAGGGCTTATTTATACATCTTTTTTATTTGGGCTTATTGCTACATCTATGATATTTGGTTCAAACTAGGATCATTGCCATTACCTTCCAACTTAAGGGGGAAAAGTACAAGAAGTACAAGAAAGAGGTATTTTATTCCTTAAGTTGTGGATAAGTTTATGTGGCCAAAATATTCAAGAAAGGGGGAGCACAAAAGATGTAGCTTGTGCATCAAAGAAGAAATTTTTGTATCGGATTATTTCATGGGTTCTTTTACAAAGTTTATTATTTGGTTTGTGTTATATGTGTTAGAAGATGGTCATGTTATATACAATTGGTGCTATTATGTCTCTTTGGGGACATTATTTCTTGGGTTCTCTTTCATGTTACATATCACATTGGGAAACCATGATGGTGAAACTTATTATTACATCTATGTTATCCCCCCTGTAATGGCTTTTATGTCTCCTACCACTTGAGAGTCGTTGTCCTGTGGAGGGACACGGTGGTGGACACTTCAGAGCAATGCCGATAGACACACTACCGAAAGAAGATGAAGTGTGCCCTACATCCAGCATTAGGACTGGAGTATGAAGCAATGGCTTACCAGCTAGGAGTGATTTTTACTCTCACTTATGCCACAAGGCCTGATGGAAGGACCAACAGCGTGAGGGGAAGTATTGGAAGATGAAGGCATATTAGAAGATGTGCCATTTATACAAAAATATTTTGTACATCATTTGCAGCAAGCTGGGAGTTCATGTTGTTCTCTCACCCTCAGCTTGAGGGGGAGTGTTGGAAGCCCGCACGACCAAGGAAGGCCCACAAGATGGGCCCAAGCCCATAAGAAGTAGGACCCACAATGATTACCATGAGCGGGTATCCTTATCACATAATTTGGAAGATCAAGAAGGACTCACAAAAGTATCTTATCTTATGGTCACATCAAAGAAGAGTTTTAGTTTGAGTTATGTTTATCTTTTATTTATATTGAGTTATTTAATTAAGTTATGACTTATCTTTAAGTGTTAGATTTCGGGTGTAATTGGGACAAGGGTAGTTTTATTGTAATTGGACTCTACTACCTTTATCTATTATAAATAGACGTTCATGTACTCTGATTACAA
Organism: Aristolochia californica; assembly: GCF_029961685.1. Classification (NCBI taxonomy): domain Eukaryota; kingdom Viridiplantae; phylum Streptophyta; class Magnoliopsida; order Piperales; family Aristolochiaceae; genus Aristolochia; species Aristolochia californica. The sequence goes on along the minus strand of NW_027181881.1, from coordinate 16,232,160 downwards.
GTCAATGAAGTATTTTACTTTTCCATAAATTCAACACCGTGAAATAGAGAAACAGTACCCAATTGAAGGTATTCGGGCTTGGGTGTATGAATTTCGAGATGAAATTTTACTAGGGATGCCGTGATTCATAGAAATAATTTTATGGGGACTGCTGAAAAAAAAATGGGGGGCTATGGTTTGCTTTTGATGAGCACAATCATTGTACGTGGGTTCATTGCTCAATTGACCCGGTGAGGCTATTTAATTTTTCTATTAACGAGATGCCCAACAGTGTGAATGTTCTGTATATGTTTGTGCTTAATGGGTTGCTCCAGCATGATAAGCACATTAAATTTGAGAAGGCAGAAAATGCTGCTCTAGCTGTTGGGCGGCTTAATTTTTTGGGTCCCATCTCTGTAGTCATGCAAGAAGGAGATGGGAATTCCAAATATTTTGGTTTTGTTGGCTTTGAGAATACAGAAGTATGCATTAGTGTTGTTTCTAATGCTAAGAATGCATGCGTGGTGAATGAATACAGCAACAACGTGGCTGCTTCGGGTAATTTTTCCAGCAGTAACAGTCCATTTAAAAAATTTGTGTTAATTCTTTTGGATGAATTGTATGATGTTCGACCATTGTTTGTCATATTTCTTCAACCTGGTGTGCCTTTTGGTGGTGAAGATTTGAAGAAACTATTTGGCGAGTATGTAAACATTACAAGCGCTGTAGTAATGAACGAAGGAGATGGGAAATCCAAATGTTTTGAATTTGTTAACTTTTAGAATGCAGAAGATACTGCTCTATCTGTTGAGGAGATTAATGGGAAAAAATTTGATGACAAGGAGTGGTATGTTGGGAAGGCCCAAAAAAAATCAGAAAGGGAGATGGAATTGAAGGGATAGGTTGAGCAGAATAATAAGGAGACTATAGCGAAGTTCCAAGGGGTGAACCTGTCCTTGCAGAACTTGGATCCTCAGCTTGTGAAGATGATTGGAGAAGACGCTGTTTTGGAAGTCATGACCACTGGGATTCAGTACGTTTTTGCTCCATGTATTGCTGTTTGGAGAGACCCTAGATGGGGCCGTTGCTACGAGAGTTACAGCAAGGATCTAGAGATTGCCAAGGATATGACAGAAATCTTCTATGATTTACAGGGAGAAATCCTTCAAGGAGGACGACTGGTTGCTCCTGATTTTACTGGGCAAAAGAAGGTTGCTGCCGTGGCACTGCAGCATCCAGTGTTACCCACAGTGCCACTGCTGCAACCAGTGCTGTTTATTCAGAAAGTAGTAGCAGCAGTGACGGTAATGTCTGTTCTTACTGCATGTACCATTAGTGGAGCTCTTGTACTACCTCCTCATGAGGAGTTGAACGAAAACCCATTTTGTCTGGTTGACTTTCTCAAGGCATATGGTATCTCGAGGCTGACAACTGTTCCATCACTTATGAAAGTTATTGTTCCTGTCCTGCAAAGGCCATCACATTTGCGAGTTCAGAAATTCTTACAAGTATTCATTCTAAGTGGGGAAGTTTTACATGTGTCACTCTAGCAAAGCCTTAACCAGTTGTTTCCCAAAACTTCTATCTTGAACTTTTATGGAAGTACTAAGGTGTCTGGTGATTGCTTGTATTTTGTTTGCAAATATTTGTCTCAGATTTTAGTGTCTAACAAACTAAACAGAGTGCCGCATGGGTTGCCAATTTCAAACTGCGACATATTGCTTATTGGTGACTCAAACATGCCTTTTGTTGGTGAATTACATGTTGGAGGGTCCGGCATATATGTAAGCTACTTGCATTATCCTGTTCATTTATCTTCAAAATCTTTAGATTATGTGACTTTGAATACAGAAAGTGATGTTCCTCATACTCCTGCAAAGGATCTTGGTCCCAAAATATTCTATAGAACTGGGGATTTAGCAAGAAAGTTAAAGAGTGGCAACTTTGTCTTTCTGGGTATGTTAGATAGGAGAATAAAAGTGAATGGACAACGTGTTGCTTTGGAGGAGATTGAAAGTATTCTTCGCGGACATCCTGATGTGGTTGATGATGTTGTAGTTGCTTTTTGTATAAATCAAGGAGACTTCACTGTTCTAGTGGCTTTCATTGTGATGAGTCGGAAGGATAAGTTCTGTAAAAAACATTGTCATCACAATGATAGCATGTCTGCATGTGAAGGTGTTATGCACCTAGCCAACACTACCCAAAAGACCGGCCTGTTAGGAGCGGAAGACATAGGTGTTATGGACTCTATAGCATCACGAGTTACCAGCAGGCGTAGGAATTAATTAATGTGATTTTCAATTTCCTTGATTTTCAATTTCCATGATTTTCAATTTCCATGTAATTGATTTTGGTATGGATTGGTTTAGAATGTATTTGGTTTGAACCCTTGACCCAAGGGGTCTGAATTGTAATTGGCATCCTCAACCTTATTTAAGGGGACGACTAGGTTAATGAAAGGCAGCAATTGAGTCTACTATAGCCTAGAGTAAATTAGTTAAACAGGTCGAGAACTCTTTCAAGCTCTCTCCCATTTTTTCCCCAATTCCCTTTCCGAAATTCTTCCTCATCACTCCATCAATCCACCTCAACGTCAAGCAAGCAATGGAAGGAAGAGAAGAGAGGAGGGTGACAAGGTCCATGGCTCGTGAGGACCCTAAAAACGTGGTATCAGACAGGTCCACCCTCGGCGACTCCTCTTTTCCGAGGATATATGTCAAGTGCTTTCAGAACTTCAACAACGATCCACTCTTCAAGGTACAGAAATTACTAACATCCACAATGCATTGCACATGCTGGAATCCTCTCTCCAGACATTCATCCGCCAACTTGCTGCAATTCAATCGCCAATGCCACCACCAGCCACCACCTTTCAACCCCAGCTAGTACATCACCCACACTTCACGCCACCACCACCCCCACCTCTGCACCAACAACCTGTTCCCATGGCTAATCATGCACAAGGACCAACAACGGTTCCCAGGTACTTTAAACTCAACTTTCCTACATATGATGGCTCTAAATATCCTTTATTGTGGTTCACAAAATGTGAACAATTTTTTTATCACCAACAAATGGTGGATATGGACAAGCGCTCATGTGGTTCCATCACTACCGAAATGTCCATTCCACTCAGGATTAGCTACACTTTAAACATGCTTGCCAGATGAGGTTTGAACCTCTAGCTAATAGCAACCCAGTGGGTGAATTGATTAACTATAAATAGACGGGCACCTTAGAATTTTACCAAAAAATGTTCCAAGAAAGGTTGGCCCGAGCTAGTGAATTTGTTCCTCCTCACCTACATGTTCAGATTTTTAATGCTGGATTGATTGAGGCAGTGAGATTGGAAGTGGAATTACTTGGTCCGACAGATTTGGACTCAGCCATGAATTATGCCCGAGTTGTGGAACACAAACAAAGAGTTCTAAAAGAATCCTTAGGCCGAAAACCATTTTGGAATAACAGAATGCAGGGTACAGCACCTGGCCCACGTTTTGGCTCCTCTGCCCCTAACCGAGTATACCAGTTTACAAGGTGCCCCCCCCCCCCCCCCCCCCCCCCCCCCCCCCCACATTCTTCCACATAAGTTTTTGACTAAACATGAAATGGAGGCTAGAAAGGCCAAGGGCCTATGTTTTAATTGTGATGAACAATTCCTTCCAAGACATACCTGTAAACGTCTATTTAGTATTGAACTTTGGGATGAAAGTTCAGAAGAGCTTCCTGAAAATGAATTTGTGGAAGAGGACCGGCAAGAACCAGAACACTCCCTCCATGCCATGCAGGGCCTGCTTAGTTCCAATACCATGCAGGTAAAGGCCAAATTACACCACCTCATGCTACTTGCTTTAGTTGATTCTGGCAGCACACATAATTTTATCAGTGAGCCCGTAGCAAAATAATTGGGATCGGAAATTCAACAGCAAAGGGGTCTCTCAATTTTAGTGGCCAATGGGGCTAAAATTGCCAGTGTGGGATTATGTGCAAATACCTTTTACCATTGAGGGACATTCATTTCAGACGAACTTACTAGTCATTCCTTTGGCCGGTTTTGATTTGGTGCTCAGGGTCAAATGGCTGCAGATATTAGGGCCTATATTGTGGGACTTTCAGGCTCGGACTATGACATTTACAGCACCACAAGGCCAGATTACATTACAGGGTATTGTGGCACAGGTGGCTAACGCACTTCACACTTTACAGCTTCAGAACACTGGTGATTCTCTGTTAGATCCTTTACTTACAACATTTGCGGATTTATTTAATGACCCTACAGGTCTACCACCAGTGTGTCACTGTGATCACCGCATTCGTTTAAAGTTGGGAACCGATCCAGTAGTGGTGCACCCTTATCGTTACCCACATATAAAGAAAGATGAAATAGAAAGACAATGCATGAATATGCTCGCTCAGGGAGTGACTCAGACCAGTCGGTCTCCCTTCTCCTCACCTGTTTTACTGGTATGCAAAAAGGATAAATCATGGAGGTTTTGTGTCGACTATAGGCAACTCAATTTGCAGACAATTAAAGACAAGTTCTCCATTCCAGTGATGGATGAGTTGCTGGATGAGTTACATGGTGCTACGATTTTTACCAAGTTAGATTTGAAATCAGGCTATCATCAGATTAGAGTTCACCCAGCAGATGTGGAGAAGACTACGTTCTGCATGCACCACGGTCATTTCGAGTTCCTCGTCATGCCCTTCGGTCTCTCCAATGCACCCTCCACCTTTTAGGCCCTCATGAATGAGGTATTTTCCTCCCTTCTGCGCAACTATGTCTTAGTATTTTTTTATGACATCCTGGTCTATAGAAAAAATTGGATAGAACATCTCCAGCACCTCCAGCAGGTATCTATCAATCTACGCTCTCATCATTTGGCTTTGAATAAATCCAAATGTTCTATGGGCACCTCCGAAGTGGCATATTTGGGCCACGTCATATCAGTTGTGGGCGTGAAAGTTGAATAGAGCAAGATATAAGCAGTAACAAATTGGCCGCCTCCCACCTCCCTCACAGCATTAAGAGGATTTTTGGGCCTAGTGGGATATTACAAAAAATTTATCCAATCTTATGGCCAGATAGCAGCACCACCCAACAACCTTCTCAAAAAACATGCATTCAACTAGTCTTTTCAGCGGATTAGGCCTTTCAACTGTTAAACGAGGCCTTAGCCTCAGCGCCTATACTATAATTACCAGATTTTGTTGAAGACTTTGTGGTGGAATGTTATGCATCCGGGGGAGGTATAGGGGCAATGTTACAACAATTGGGACACCCCATTACTTATTTCAGTCGTCAGTTGGGACAACACCACCATAAATTAGCTGCATATGAGAGGGAAGTGATTGGGTTAGCCAAGGTTGTCCAACATTGGTGACCTTATCTATAGGGACGACCATTTCTCATTCGTACAGATCATTGCAGCCTCAAGTATCTTCATGAATAGCACCTCACCACATCACCACAGCAACATTGGTTAACTAAACTCATGGGCTTCGATTTTACTGTTCAATATAAGCCAGGTAGTTCGAACTTGGGGGCTGGTGCTTTGTCACGTCGGGACATTCCAGACCCACACGCTTATGCTATCAGCAACCTACGTTCACTTTTGCTGGATTCTATTCGTGAGGAAACACATCAATATCCGGAACTAATTTCATTATATCAGGATATTCAGCAGGGGGCAGCAGCTCATCATTGGATGATTCAAGATCGTCTTATATTCTACAAAAACAAGATTTTTATGCATCATTCATCTCCACTTCTTCCCACCATCCTGTCTTCTATCCATGATGGCACACATGAAGGTCGACAGAAAACATATTTTAGAATCAGTCGGGAATTTTATTGGAAGGACATGAAGAGCACAATTGCTGATTATGTAGCTGCTTGTCAGGTTTGTCAACGAAACAAAGCCGAATCTTTAAGTCCTGCCGGCTTACTACAACCTTTGCAACTACCGTCTCAAATCTGGTCCGACATTTCAATGGACTTCATTGATGGCCTTCCCACTTCCTCCGCTAAATCAGTGATATTCGTTGTGGTTGATCGGTTTTCAAAATATGGTCACTTCATTGCTTTGGCGCATCCATATACTGCTGCTCAGGTCGCTCAGTTATTTATGGACCACATTGTCCGATTACACGGAATTCCCACATCCATTATCAGTGAAAGGGATGCAATTTTTACAAGTATATTTTGGAAGGAATTATTCAAATTACAAGGCACCCAATTGGCATTTTCGTCTGCATATCATCCACAGACTGACGGACAAACCGAGGTCATCAATCGCATGATTGAAATGTATCTTCATTGTTTTGTGGGGGACTCACCTAAACGGTGGGTGAAGTGGCTTTCCTGGGCAGAATTTTGCTATAACACCCCTTACCATACAGCATTGAGAACTACTCCTTTCAGGGTAGTTTATGGCAGAGATCCACCTCGTCTGTTACCATATGAACCAGGGGCATCCAAAGTCGTCACTTTGGATCAAGCATTAGCTGAAAGAGACGCTATAATCACTGAGGTACGTACTCATCTCCAGGAGGCCCAACACTCTATGAAGCTCTATTATGATAAGAAGCACCGGGCGATATCTTACTCTCCAGGAGACTGTGTGGTTAAAGCTTCAACACTACCGCCAGCTGTCCCTAACTACCTCCAAGCGCGATAAGCTTTCTCCAAAATATTATGGTCCATTTCAGGTGTTAGACCAAATTGGCCTCGTGGCCTACCGCTTGCAGCTACCAACCGAGGCAAAGATACATAATGTATTTTACGTATCCCAACTGAATCCATTCCAAAGTGACTCACCCCTACTACACACTCCTCTGCCGCCACCCCATGAGGGCAGACTCCTTTCTACTCCATTTCAGGTATTGAAAGCATGCCACATTCAAGGCAATTGGTAAATTCTCGTCTAGTGGGCCGATGCAGACCCCAGACATGGGAGCCGTTATCAGCATTTCGACTTCTCTATCCTTCCTTCAAGCTTGAGGACAAGCTCTTTCTCCAGGAGGGGGGTGATGTTATGGACTCTATAGCATCATGAGTTACCAGCAGGTGTAGGAATTAATTAATGTGATTTTCAATTTCTATGTAATTGATTTTGGTTTGGGTTGGTTTAGAATGTATTTGGTTTGAACCCTTGACCTAAGGGGTCTGAATTGTAATTAGCATCCTCAACCCTATTTAAGGGCATGACTAGGTTAATAAAAGGCAGCAATTGAGTCTACTTTAGCTTAGAGTAAATTAGTTAAATAGGTCGAGAGCTCCTTCAAGCTCTCTCCCGTTTTTCCCCCAATTCCCTTTCCAAAATTCTTCCTCATCACTCCAACAATCCACCTCAACATCAAGCAAGCAATGGAAGGAAGAGAAGAGAGGAGGGTGATAAGATCCATGGCTCATGAGGACTACTTAACCCAGGACCATAACATCACACCCCACCTTCGCGATCCGATGACCACGGCGGCGCAACAACACTGGCCCGACCGTGATAATACCTAGATGCGACCTACCAATATCTTAATCCAGCCTTTGCGCCCACACAGCGACACTGGCCCAACCTAGGGCTTATCACAAGGACCAACCAGTATTTTAATCTAACCTTTCCGCATCCCGGGAGCCCGCTCTAATACCAAATGTTATGCACAATACTACCCAAAAGACCTGCCTGTTAGGAGCGGAAGACATAGGTACTTAAGCCAGGACCATCATAGAAGGATTGGGTTTGACCATCAGAAATTGGTTGGTCCAGAAGTTACAACCAATAATGATTCCAAGTTGTTACTTCTCATTGGATTCATTACCTATTTCTATGTCAGGAAAGATAGACTAAAGTTTGCTAGAAAGTTCTACAATTGGCTTGAAACGTTCCAGAGATGAAATTGATAGCAACAACAACCCTGAAAACTTCCACGACAAACAGTGTTGTTGTGCCAAGGACACCATGCTGCCAAAATGCTAAGGACACAATGCACTTATGGCAATGCAGAACTCAATACTGCCTGACGACCACGCACATAGTGATGTTGTGACAATACTGAATGAAGTAGGTGTGGTTCATGCTGGACACCTAAATAACTCTTTGGTTGTTCTCTCCCATAACGAGGCTGCTACAGCAATTACATCATTGGCAACAAAGATCATTGACACTAAAACTCAGGGGGACAAGAATGTTGGGTTTTTTGTGGATGATGGCTGTTTTGAAAATGCATTTGTGTCTGACCGGGCTACATGGCAGATGGGTGTCAAGAAGGATGACACGCTCACTGCTGGTAACTCGAGCCCAATAGGTGATGGTGATGGTGCAATCCTCTTTATGAGAATTTCAATTGCAGCGCTGATGGCATTACCATTTCTGGGTGTATTCCGCAATTTTACTGTTGTTGCTGTGGACCCTTCTCCAAGGGGCATAGATCAACTAGTTGCAAGTTCGGCTGAGGTGCAAGCGCTGTCTAAGGAAGTCGTTCCTGCAGTCTAGATCATGGTGTTTCACCATCTTGGGGTGTGCTACAGCAAGTAATGATGAGACAGTATCCAAAAAAAAAAAAAAAAAAAATTGTTGCTCTAATTTTGTTGTCCAACGGGCTGCCATAGATACCACGGTTGACACGTGAGATTGGAGGGAGACGTCGGCATACAGACCCTACTTTCAAGCTTGAGGACAAGCTCATTCTTCCTGGGGGTGTAATTTTATGCATGCAATAACATTATTATTTTAATTTTTTTAATTTACTTTATTTTATTTCAATTTTAGGCCATAGGGGCATTTTTGGAATATTTCATTTATAGGGGTATTGTTTTAATATTTTATCTTAAACCCTAAAAGGGTGAACCCTATTTAAGGGGTAATAGTAATGAGAAAGGAAACCATTGATTTTAGGTTAATTTTAGGTTAAATAGGCTTGGAGCTCTCCTTACGAGTTCTAGGGTTTTCAAGCTTCCCTTTGGCTTGATCTTCGTCTTCCTCTCCATGCCTTCCTACGATTCCACGTGGGTTCCCTACAATAACCCGTGGCAGATCCGGGACCATAATAGTTAGATGTCAAATCCGTAATTGTTTGATCCCTCTAACTTGTGAAGCAATTGAGATTTGATGATTTGCTGCATCATGAATTATTAGATCTTAAGAAGAACACTGGATTAAATTAAATACAACCGTTTGTGCTTATGTTGTTTAGTTTCATTGATCTCTCTAATTCTTAAGCCTGCTGCTAGATTAAACCTTTAGCGCTTCTCTTGGGTTGTTTAGTAGTTAGGGTTAATTGGATCACTTGTTTTCTAATTAACTACGACTAAAGAGAGATAGGAAGATAGTTCCAACGGTGAATACTCAAATGCAAATTGATATATGCTTGCATCGATGATTAATTGAGAAATCTGATGGTGGATGTTGACTTAGACCATCGTTTGTTCTTTTTATTGATTTCGATCCTTTAATTTGAATTGTTTCTTAGTTGTTGTTTTTCTTAAATGTATTTTCATTATACTCAAAACCCCCCATCCTTGTTCACGGAGCATAAAATTAGACTAATCACTCTTCATGGGAACAAACCTTACTGTTGGGATCTTCCCGGGTCATGGATCTCATCACCCTTCTTCCTTCTCTTCCCTCTAGATTTGCCTTTGACGTGGGAAGGAGATGTCGGTGTTTGGAACGTCGAATGGTGAAAGTGAATTGAGCCTTGAAGGAGGCTCAACCTGGACCTAAAGAGGGAGAATCCGACCTCTAACTTTCTACTTGATTCAATTCTTAATTCTTCATTAAGCCCTTCTCCCCTATAAACAGGATTAGGGACGTGAATGACAAACCTGGCCCATGGGTCACTAAGTTCACGAAAATTACAATCAAACCAACCCTAACCAAAACCAACATACATAAAAAGGAAAATTTCATAATTTAATTTCTACGCCTGTTTATTACCTGGGATGCTCTGGAGTCCATAACATCCCCCTCCCCTCCTAGAGAAAGATCTTGTCCTTAAGCTCGAAAGTGGGGTAGAAAACCCGAAAGGACACCAGGGGCTCCCAGGTAGTGTTAATGGGGTCTATCTCAGCCCACTGCACGAGAATCTCCAAGTCGCCCTGAATGCGGTGAGCCTACAACACCTGAGCTGGAGTAGAAAATACTGACCCTCTTGTAGTGGTGGCAAAGGTGTGTGGAGGAATGGAGAGTCGCCATGGAAGGCCCTCAATTGCAAGACATGAAAAACATTGTGGAGTTACCATCCGCTATGTACTCCGAGCATAGGGGACCATCATTTGACCATGGCCAAGGTCGTGGTAGCTATTTTGGAGAAGGACGAGGAAGAGGTGGAAAGAATGGGTATGGTAGAACAAATTGGAAAGAATACACTAAGTGTGGGAAATCTAGCCACACTATAGAAATGTGCTATTCAAACAAAGAATGTACTAAGAGTGGGAAACCTGGCCACACTATTGATAGGCGCTTCTCAGACAAAAAATGCAACTTCTGCGAAAGATATGGCCACATTGAAGAGATATGTTGTAAGAAGGATAATCAAGCCTTATTAAGTGCTACTACAAAGGAGGAACAACTTACCACATCAAAGAACAGAAAACCCTTAATAATGATGAGTATGAGCTATTTAAAAAATTAAAACACTATTGGGTTCTGTTCCAAGCTCATCCTCCACTGCTGCTACTACCACCACTTTAGGTATGCTATCTGCCTCCTCTTCATCCTGGATAATTGACTCAGGGGCCTCCGAGCATCTCATACATAACAAAAATTTATTACACTCATTGTCTCCTTGTCTGTCACAAAAATTTGTTACCATAGCCGACGGTTCACAAACTAAAGTTCTAGGGAAAGGTTCCACTTCTGTTACACCATCACTTCCGCTCACTGATATTCTTTTTGTTCCTACCGTCCCTTTAAATCTTCTATCAGTTAGTCAGCTCACTAAACATTTTAATTGCTCTATCACCTTCTCACCCACTTCATGTGTTTTTCAGGATCTCATAACGAAGCAAGTGATTGGTGGAGGCCGTCAACAAGGGGGGCTCTACTACCTAGATGTGCCAAAAATAAATACCGTTTCCACAAGTGAAACTGACACCAAGTTATGGCACAACCGGTTGGGACATCCGTCTGCACAATCTCTTCATCCATATCTTTCCTACTCTTAAAGCAAGGTCAGAGTTTCAATACAAAGTCTGTCAAATGAATAAACATCAGAGGTCTACATACGCTCCTCATCCAAAGGTTAAAAGTGTCACTCTATTTGCCTTAATTCATTCTGATGTATGGGGACCCTTGAGCATCTCAAACATTTCTCAAGTCAAGTATTTTATAACATTTATTGATGATTTCACTCGTACCACTTGGTTATTTCAATTAAAAAAGCATTATGAAATACCATTGATTTTTAAATCGTTTCATGATATAGTACTCACTCAATTTGGTCAAAAAATTCAAATACTCGGGTCGAATAATGCCAAAGAATACATCTCCAAAGACCTTGACTCTTTTTGTCAAGAAAATGGCATTGTTTATCAAACCTCATGTGTCTACACCCCTCAACAAAATGATGTAGCTAAACGAAAGAATCGTCATATTCTTGAGGTAGCTCGTGGTTTACTATATGCCATGAAAGTTCCATACTTTATTGGCCGCATGCTTTCTTATAAACAGGTTACCATCTTCCATTCTTGGTAACAAATCCCCTTACTCTCTATTATTACCTCATGACGATCCTTTTTCACTGCCATTGAAAGTATTTGGGTGTCAATGTTTTGTTCATGTTTCCTCCCCAACACACAGTAAACTTGATCCGAAAGCTATCAAAAGTATCTTTCTCGGATACTCTCACACCAAAAGGGTTATCTTTGCTACAATCTCACTCTTCAACGATTACTTGTGTCCCAGGATGTCACATTTTTTTAAGACTCTCCATATTATTCTGACAATGCTCCTCTAGGTCTATCTTCAATATCAGGTTCCTCTCGGCCGGTTGTGCCTCGTGCTACAGAAACGATTCAACCCCTAGAAACACTGTTTGACACCTCACCTGTTGAGTTTATAGATCCCGCCAAGGTAAGTCCATCTTCTCCAGTTATTTTTGGCCCACAATATGATACTTGTCCTATTGCCATCTGAAAGGAACCCCGATCATGAACCATGCCCTCTACTTCTCATCCCATTACAAATTTTGTGTCTCATCACCGTCTGTCCCCTATATGCTATCAATTTATCTCGGCTTTTTCCTTCATGTACGTACCACAATCCTATCAGGAGGCTATCAAACATCCAGGGTGGAAGGTGGAAATGGATGAAGAAATGTAGGCACTTTATGAAAATCAGACATGGGCTCTAGTCCCACTTCCATCAGAGAAGAAACTCGTCGATTGCAAATGGGTGTTTACTGTGAAAGACAATCTGGATTGATCCATGGCTCTGTTGAAGGATCGCCTCATTGCTAAAGGCTATACACAATGTTATGGCATTGATTACGAGGAAACCTTCTCTCCAATGGCAAAAATGAACTCGATACGTGTGTTATTATCTTTGGCAACTAACTCTTCCTTGCAGGTATATCAACTTGATGTCAAAAATGCCTTTCTAAATGGGGATATCAAAGAGGATATTTATATGCAACAACCACCTAGGTATGTGGTTGAGGGGGAGTCCGTATGTAGACTCAAAAAATCCCTTTATGGTCTGAACAGTCTCCTCGTGCATGGTTTAAAAATTTTAGCCAAGCACTCATACGTGTCGGATTTCACAAATGCTCTGGAGATCACTCCATATTTATTAAAGACACAACGAAAGGCAAGGTGATTTTGGCAGTATATGTTGATAATATTATTATAACCGGTAGTGATCCCGAGGGCATCCTGACAAAAAAAGAAAGGACATGTGCTGAATTCAAGACAAAGGATCTCAGACTGCTCAAATATTTTCTGGGCATTCAAGTACTACAATCCAAGCATGGAACTATATTATATCAAAGGAAGTATGTCCTTGACCTACTGAAGGAGACCAGAATGATGGGATGTAGACCGGCAAAAACTCCTATGGACTACATGCCAGTACTGGAGAAGAGGTAGATGTCAAAAAATATCAAAGATTGGTGGGAAAAATTATTTACCTCTGTGTAACTAGGCCAAATATTTCATATGCAGTCAGCATGGTAAGTAAATATATGCACACCCCACAACTCAGTCATTGGCAAGCACTAAAAAGGATATTGTGATATCTGAAAGGAGCACTTGGAAGAGGGCTCCTCTATAAAAATCATGGTCACTTCAACATCGAAGGATTCTCAGATGCGGACTAGGAAAGATCCCCGAATGACTGAAAATCTACTTCAGGATATTGTACGATGGTTAGAGGGAACTTGGTTACATGGAGAAGCAAGAAATAGAATGTAGTTGCACAGTCCAGTGCAGAAGCAAAATACAAAGCTATGACACACACGGTCAGTGAACTTCTATGGATCAGATCTCTTCTTACTAAACTTGGATTCTAGAACGAAGCTCCTATGGACCTATATTACGATAATCAGGCAGCCATACATATCACATCCAATCCAATCTTTCATGAGAGGACAAAGCATATTAAAGTAGACTGCCACTTCATACGAGAAAATTTCCAATCCAGCATATTATCTCTCAAGTATATATCTACACAGGGCCAAGTTGTAGACTTTCTCACATAAGTTGTCACTCAAAAAATTTTGTCCACCATCTGCAGCAAGTTGGGCATTTATGATGTTTTCTCACCCCCAGCTTGAGGGGAAGTGTTACAATGTGGGACCCACCATGGTTGCATGAGCTGGTGGGACCCACCATGAGGACATGAGAAGCCAAGATGAGTCAACACACAAGCTGGAATGAGTTGGATGACAAGCTGGAATAAGTTGGCAGAATTGAAGATTTAGTGGGACCCACAAAGATACCACGAGCTGGCATCTTTGTCCCATGAGCTGGAAGATCTAATGGGACCCACAAGAATATAGCATGAGCTGGCATCCTCAGCCTAGCCAACTCGTGAAACAAGGAATTGGGAAAGTTAGTTTTGGGTAAGATAGAATTTGGGTAAGTTGGAATTTGAGTAAGTTCTAAATTGAGATGAATTATAGTTGGAAATTGTACATAAATTATATCACTCCTCCACTATACATAGGGGAGCTTGTATTCAATAAGAATCAATAAAAAATCAAGTAGTTCTCTCCTTTTTTCTCACTCAGGTGAAGCTCTTCTCTTCTCTTCTCTTTAGTTTTTTCTTCTTCTCCTCTCTCTACCCAAGAGCTCTTTTTCCCTTTTCTCTTTTTCTCTTCTTTCTCCACTTGGTTGATTTATTATTCATGGGGTCCTAAACTCAACAGAAAAACATTGTACTTATGAGATAGGAAATCTTCCCATGTGAACCTTGAATAGTCATCTATAGTGAGGTGAGATACTTCCTATTTGGGCATAAGGTTTGAATTGGTCCAACTAAGTCCATGTGGATTAGTTAAAGATGATGAGAGCTTGAAACTTTTTTTTTAGATTTGAAAGAAGTTTTGCGTTGTTTTCCAAGTTCGCAAGCATCACAAAGTCTCTCTTTACAATTTTTTGATCCGGTAGTCCTCTCACTAGGTTCTTTTCAACTAATATGTTCAACTAATATATTCCTATATGTTCAAGTCTCTCGTGCCATTACTTTTCACCCAAACAAATGACATTATTTGAGGAAAATTTAACTATGTTAACTAAATAGAAATTCCTATTTCGTTTTCCCCCTAGAACTAATTCATCATTTTAGTTCTTTACTAAGTATTTGTCCTATTAAAATGAGCCTTTGTTTCCCATTTCAAAGAATTGATTAATGCTAAGTAAGTCATGCATCAACCCTTCTACATAATACACATAGGATAAGAAAGAGGTAGAAGTACCGATTTTACCAATTCCTTTTATGGTACCTTTGTTATTGTCTCCAAAAGTTACATAACCTCCATCTTTGGGACTGATTTAAACAAACTTCTTCATATCACTGGTCATGTGCCTCGAGCAACTGCTATCCAAAATCCAAACATTTTTCGATGCCTTAGCTTGGAGACAAACCTCTTCTGAAGTTGTAGACTCATCATCATTTTCTTCTTCTTTCAAGTGGCTAGACTCTTCATCTTATAGCATCCCAAGCTGACATCAATGTTAAGCACCTAACCAATACTACCCAAAAGACCGACCTAGTAGGTAGTGGAAAGTCAAACACTTAACCTAGGATCATAACAGAAGAACTCAATCTACCCTCCTCTTGAGATGCCACCTAGGCCAACAATTGGTATGAGAGCAAGCTAACAACTTAATTGAACTCAAAATGTCCTTGATTTTGAAAAACAATAAATAGCATCTCAAGACAAATTGCTCCTTCCCAAAGGACAATCTTCTAACGTAAGGAAGGATGAGTTTGAAATGATTTTAATGGGTGAACTCACATTCTTCCTCAAACTTCAAATAACACAAATTGAAAATGGCACATTCATAATTCAGTCCAAAACATTGAAAATGTTAAGTAAATTTACAAACCCATGTGTTCGTCCTTGAAACTTGAATCGGAAAACTCTGGTAGGGCCATAATAGATGCATGATAGGATCCCTACTTGACCTTTCAGCCAGTAGATCAGATATAATGGTCTTAGTATACCAATGTGCTACATATCAATCCAATCATAGAGAATCTCACTTAGGGGGGATTAGTCCACAATGAAGTGGAATGAATTCCCCCCGCATTACCTAGTTCATTAGCTAAATGGCTTAGAGTAGAATGAATTACTCTTCAAGTGAATTATGTCACTTCATTCTCTCAGGACAAAATCAGGGAATTTGGATTCACACTTATTTTTTGAATCAACCAATTGAAGCACGCGTCGAGCAATGCTCCTCCCCTCCCCCCCCCCCCCCTTCCCCTCGCGATCCTTCAGCCAATTTTTTTTCTCTTTCTCCCTCCCGTAGGCCTTCCTCCCTGTCGGCCTCCCTCTCCTCTCCCTATTGTCCCCTGTTCCAGAGTACGGGAGGCCGATCCTCTGTCGCAGAGCCTCTCTGCCTCCCTCTCTTCTCTCCTCCCCCATTGGCCTTCCTCCATCTCGGCCTCCATCTCCTCTCCCTCTCGACCTCCGTCGCAGAGCATGGGAGGCCGACCCTCTGTCGCAGAGCCTCTCAGCCTCCCAACTTCTCTTCTCTCTCAGCCTCCCTCTCTTCTCACTCTTGGCATACTATCGGAGTGCCGCCTCTGTCACCGTGGCCCGCTGACCCGCCGCCGTCACCGTTGCCTGCTGGCCTACCGCTGAGGAAGACAATGGTTTAATTTTTTCTAAGTTAGCAAAAATTAAACCAACGTCATTAAAATAATAATTTATAATTTTTATTTATAACATAATTTTTTTAATATATTTATTTTATAATTATTATATTAAATTAGTGATTTTATAGTTATAATTAAAATAATGTTAAAATAAATTATTTTATTGTAATTATCCCA
The DNA here is from genome assembly GCF_029961685.1 of Aristolochia californica. Lineage (NCBI taxonomy): Eukaryota > Viridiplantae > Streptophyta > Magnoliopsida > Piperales > Aristolochiaceae > Aristolochia > Aristolochia californica. The sequence continues at coordinate 16,215,682 of NW_027181881.1, read as the reverse complement.
TTGCTTTAATTAATTAAATCAATGGTTTTAAATTTTGTGACAATATATTATTAATTAATAATACATAAAAATATATATTATGTTATTAATAAATATTTATTTTTTATTATTATTATTTTTTATTATATTAAATTAGTGGTTTTTAATGTTAAAACATATCTTATGTTATTAAAAAATTAATTATTTACTTATTATATTCGCTTATGTTATTTTTTATATATTTATTTATTTTTAATAATTTATTCTAGTCACACATAATTATTTATTAATTTATAATAAAATATAATCATTAAGTAATATAATATAATTTTTCATTAATTAAGATATTAATATATTCTAATACTACATGTTAAATCACTTATAAGTGTAGTAACCATGTTTATTTTCGTTAATTATCTGTTTAGATATATGTTCTATTTAAGTATATTATAAAATGTTACTCATTCTCTTATTTATATCATACATTTCATTTGGAGGCACTAACACTGGAATATGTTTTCCAATGCACTTGAACTCGTCTACACTAACACTCTAGGATAAGTTGAAGTTGAATCAATTCATTTAAATTCAATTCAATTCTTCATTTCAATTCAAATTCATTGTAGACTCACCCCCCTTAGTGTAGTAAAAAAATTTTCCGTTATCTACTTGGGACACCCAATTTAGGTCTTTGGTACTCAAACTCTTCAGCCATTCATGTAGTAAAACCTTTTCTTATTCCCATGAAAACATGACATCTCATTTTACCCATTTAAAATAGTGCTACCTCTTCCTTTTAAGTGAACTTTTCCTACGACAAGCATTGACTTGGTACTTTAGTTGCACGAAGAGGATTGATGGACTTACATTTCCATATAAATGGGTCACATTTATACTTCACATGTGAATGGAGGATATTAGTCCCATTGTTAGTACACATACTAACAAATCTCAAGCAAGTCAATGGCAGGGAAGGGGAGGGGAATGAGGGTTGTTCAATAAATCTTTCTATGAGTTCTTTGAAAGAAATAACTCATATTGGTTTATGAGACTTGTAATTTAATTCCAATTAGGGAATTTTACTATACTACAAAATTATTTTAAAATAATAACACAAATAACTAACTTTTCAACTTAATATCACAAATACCCAACTTTGACTTGTCAACTACATACGTGTACAGTCAAATGCGACATTTAGAATTGACTGCTTACATGGTGCCACGTCAACACCAAAGAATCAAACAACACATCACCCTACCACATTATCAGGAAGCTACATCATCTTCTATGTAGGCTTCTTGATGATGTACTAGGTCACACGTCATTAGAGTCTTTGGGTGCTGATGTGATGTGATGACATATCACCACGTAAGCGGTCAAAGTTGTGTATTTGTGATATTAAGTTAAAATTTTGGTTATTTGTGTTATTATTTAAAACAAAATTGGGTAGTACAGTAAAATTCCCTTCTAATTAACTTAAATTTTTATCCAAACAAGTAGAGGAGATGCTTGATCCACTAAATCTACCATTCACTATATGGGAATTGGGATCATTACTAACAAGGCGGCATCCAAGCATATTTCCTCTATGTTGGAACTTGGGATGCTAGGACTTATTTTAATTCCACCAACACAAATCAACATAATAGAAAAGAAGAAGATCCATTAATAATTTTTCTATTTTCCGATTGAATGATACAAATCATATTACATGTATATAAGGGAATGTATCCTGTATAAATTCAAATTACAAATCTTCTTATCTTCAAATCTCAAATCTCCTTATCTTCGAATCTTATCTTCAACACTCCCCTTCAAGTTGGAGTTTATGTTAATGATATCCAACTTGTTGAGTAATGCCTTAAATTGGGACGAAATCATTGCCTTAGTGAATAAGTCTGTAGTTTGGTTGTTGGTTCGTATGTGTGTTGTCTTAATCATGCCTGCTTGATTCTTTTCACGTACTAAGTGACAATCAATTTTGATGTGCTTAGTTCGCTCATGAAAGACCGGGTTTGAGACGATGTGTAGAGCAGATTGTTGTCACAATACAACATGACTGGCTGAGTATGTATGATTTCAAAGTCTTTCAAAACATTATTCAACCAATTAATTTTGCAACATGTAGTAGTCATAAAATGAAACTCTACCTCGGTAGTTGATCGAGCCATCTTGTTTACTTCTTTGTTTTCCAAGCAATGGGTGATTGTCCAAGAATTATACAATACCCTGTTACTGAACTTCTAGTGTCCCTACAGTGAGCCCAATCTGCATCACAAAATGCATTTAATTGGAGTATACTTGTGGAGGATAATAAAATACCCTATTCTAAACTTTCTTTCAAGTATCTACGAACTCTATGTTCTTCCTTAAGGTGTGGTGTATGTGGTTTTTTCATAAATTGGCTTAGAACATGGACAGCGTAGACCAGATCTATTCTAGTAATGGTCAAGTAGATCAATCTTCCCACGAGATGCTTGTATGATGAAGGATCATGTAGGAGTTCTTCATCACATTGTGTAAGAACTAGGTTTTGCTCCATGGGGAACCTTGTAGGTTTAGCTCCTAGAAATCCAATATCTTCTAATATCTCCAAAGCATATTTTATTTAGGAAAGAGAAATCCCCTTTGAAGACCTTGCTACTTCTATGCCCAACAAGTATTTGAGTTGACCAAGATCCTTAAGTTTGAATAACCTAGATAATAATTGTTTCACATATTCAATTTGTTGCAGATTGTTATCAACATACACAAGTATTGCCGTAAAACTTCCCTTGTGAGATTGCATGAATAATGAATAATCTACTTTTGACAGATGAAACCTAGCAGTCTTTAGGGTTGTAGAAAACTTCAAAAACCACTGTCTAGAAGCTTATTTCAATCCGTATAATTACTTGTTGACTTTGCACAGTTGAGTCTCCCCTTTCGGCCAAAACTTGGAGGTAACGACATGTATACATCTTCATCAAGATCACCATATAAGAACGCATTTGTTGAATTTAGAACCCCATGAATAATACCTCGAGCAAGGGGAGAAAAAAATAAAAAAGTGAAAAGGAGAAAAGCTCTCAGGTAGAGAGAGAAGAGAAAGAAAATAAGAGAGATTAGAGATAGAGAACTTCACACAAGAGAGGAGAAAAAAAAGAAGTAGCTTGGTTGAATAATTCTGAGTTAAAATCACCTCTATTTATGGTTGAGGAGGTGATAGAGTCCATGTTCAATTAAACTTAGGACTTTTAATTACATTCCAACTAAAACTCTATGTGATAAGCCTATTATGATAAGATTACATTGTCTATTTAAGAGACTAATTTAACTCAACTATAAACACCTTCTTTAAGGACGTGAATCAAGCTAGAGAGCCAGCTCTTGGTCTTATCTTGTGGGTCCCACATGATCTTCCATCTCATGTAGATAGAGATACCATCTAGTGGTATCTTTGTGGGTCCCACTTGATCTTAGAATCTTCTATTTAATTCCATCACATGTTCCTTATATCTTAGCTAGAGCCACTTTGTATGAGGACTCTTGTTGACACCTCTCGAGCTCATGGTGGGTCCCACCAGCTTGTGGGCCCAAAGTGGGTCCCACATTGTAACACTCCCCCTCAAGTTGGGGGTGAGAAAACATCGTACATGCCCAGCTTGCTGCAAATGTTGGACAAAATTTTGTGAGTGACTAGTTTGGTGAGAATGTCTGCAACCTGGTTCTGTGAAGATACATGTTGGAGAGATAAGATGTCGGAAGTGAATTTTTCTCGTATGAAGTGGCAGACTATTTCTATATTCTTTGTTCTCTCATAGAAGACTGGATTTGATGTGATCTGAATTGCAGCTTGATTACCGCAATATAGATTCATAGGAGCTTCTTCGTACAAACCCAGTTCAGTTAGGAGAGATTTGATCTATAGGAGTTCACTAATTGTGTGTGCCATGGATCTGTACTCTGGTTCTGCACTAGACCTTGCAACTACATTCTGTTTCTTGCTCCACTATGTAACCAAGTCTCCCCCAACCATCGTACAATATCCCGAAGTAGATTTTTTGTCATCTGGGGATCCGGCCTAGTCTGCATCTGAGAATCCATAGATGTTGAAGTGTCCATGATTTTTATAGAGGAGCCTTCTTCCTAGTGCTCCTTTCAGATATCAGAATATCCATTCTAGTGTTTGCCAATGACTGAGTTGTGGTTTGTGCATATATTGACTTATTGCACTGATTGCATATGAAATATCTGGCCTCGTTACACAGAGATAAATAAGTCTTTCCACCTATCTTTGATATTTTTTGACATATACTTCTTCTCCAGTACCTGCACATAATTTTGCATTTGAGTCCATAGGAGTTTCTGCTAGTCTACATCCCAGCATTTCAGTATCCTCTAGTAGGTCAAGAACATACTTCCTTTGAGATAATATAATTCCATGTCAGGATTTTAGTACTTCCGTACCCCAAAAAATATTTGAGCAGTCTGAGATCCTTTGTCTTGAATTCAGTACATATCCTTTCTTTTATCTTTTGGATTCCCTCGAGATCACTGCCATTTATAATAATATCATCAACATATATGGCTAGAATTACCTTGCCATTCGGTGTGTCTTTAATAAAGATAGAGTGATCTCTAGAGCATCTGTGAAATCTGGCCCATACGAGTGCTTGGCTAAAATCTTCAAACCATGCACAAGATGACTATTTGAGACCATAAATAGATTTTTGTAGTCGACATACAAACTTCCCCTCAACCACATACCCAGGTGGTTGCTGCATATAAATTTCCTCCTTTATATCCCCATTCAGAAAAGCATTTTTGACATCAAATTGATAGACCTACCAGGAAGAGTTTGCTGCCAGAGATAATAACAAATGTACCAAGTTTAATTTAGTCACTGGAGGAAAGGTTTCATCATAATCAATGCCATAACATTGTGTATAGCCTTTAGAAACAAGGTTAGCTTACAACCGAGCCACAGACCCATCCGGATTGTGTTTCTCCGTAAATACCCATTTGCAACCGATAGGTTTCTTATCTGAAGGAAGTGGAACTGGAGCCCATGCTTGATTTTCATAAAGGGCATGTATTTCTTCATCCATAGCCATCTTCCACCCTATATGTTTGAGAGCCACCTGATAGGACTATGGTATAGGTACGGAGGAAATAGCCGATAGAATTTGACAACAAACAGGGGATAGACAATGATGAGACAAAAAGTTTGTTATGGGATGAGAAGTAGAAGGCTTGGTGCATGATCTGGGATCTTTCCTAACAGTAATAGGACTAGTATCATAATCTGGGCCAAAAATAATAAGAGAAGGACTTACTTCGGTAGGATCCGACAACTCAGCAGGTGTGGTGTCAGCCAGGGCACAACCAATCGAGGAGAACCTGGTACTGAAGATAAACCTGGACGAGTAGTTTCTGCAGCACAGGGCACAACCAATCGAGGAGAACCTGGTACTGAAGATAAACCTGGACGAGCATTATCAGAACAATATGGAGAGTCTTCAAAAAATGTGACATTCCTAGACACAAGTAAATGCTAATGAGAGGGATTATAGCAAACATAACCCTTTTGTGTGCGAGAGTATCCTAAGAAGATACACTTAACAGATTTGGGATCAAGTTTACTGTGTTTTAGGGAGGAAATATGGACAAATCATTGACAGTTGAAGACTCTTAAGGGCAGTGAAAAAGGATCATCATCAGGTAATAATAGAAAGTAGGGAGATATTTTACCAAGAACGGAAGAGGGTAACTAGTTTATAAGGAAACATGCAATAAGAACTGCATGTGGCCAATAAAAGTATGGAACTTGCATGGCATATAGTAAACAGCGAGCTACCTCAAGAATATGACGGTTCTTCTATTTTGTTACACCATTTTGTTGAGGGGTGTAGGCACATGATGTTTGATGAATAATGCCATTTTCTTGACAAAACGAGTCAAGATCTTTGGATGTGTATTCTTTGGCATTATCCGACAGACGGACTTTAACTTTTTGCCCAAACTGAGTGAGTACCATTGCATAAAAATATTTAAATATCAATGGTATTTTATAACGCTCTTCAAACAAAAATAACCAAGTGGTACGAGTGAAGTCATCAATGAATGTAATAAAATATTTCACTTGAGAAATGTTGGAGACACTCAAAGGTCCCCAGACATCAATATGAATTAACAAAAAAAGAGAGACACTTTTAATTTCTGGACGAGGTGAGTATGTAGACCTCTAATGTTTACTCATTTGACATGCTTCACAATGAAGGTCCGACCGCGCTTAAGGAAAAATATGATGAAGAGATTGGACGGACAGATATCCCAACCAGTTATGCCATAACCTGGTTTCAGTGTCACAGGTGGATGTAGTATTTATTTGTGGCACATGGAGAACCTGAGTATAGTAGATGTCTATTACCTGTAAGATGCTTGGAGGCTCCTGAGTCAATTATCAAGGATCAAGAGTAGGCAGAAAACATACCTGAAGTGGTGGTGAGAGCGGTTAGTGAAGAAGTACTTTGGGAGGACCATCATGGTTTTGATTTTTTGGAATAGTTCATAGTCTTCATTAGTAAAAGTATGATTTTTCAGTTGTTGTGGTAGACTGCTCTACTTTTGTATCACTCACTAAGACTAGTCTAGCCTTATTCTTATTAGCTTTATAACATCTTTCGCGAGAGTGACCCAATCTACCACATACAGAACATTCTTCTCTAGTGTGGCCACATCCCTTACAATGGGTGCATTCCTTCCCATTTGTTCAGTCAAAACTAGTCCTTCCACCTCTTCCTCTTCCTCTTCCTCCTCTATAAAATCTGCCTCAACCTCGGCCTTGGTCAAATGGTGTGCCCCTACGTCCAGATTACATAGCGGATGGTATTTCAGTAGTAGAGGGAGAAGCGTCTGGAATACGGAGAATACATCATCAAAATTGGGAACCGCGGAAGAGCTAAGAAGGTGAGTCTTAGCAACTTTAAGATGCGGTTTAATGTTAGCAAGGCATATGGCAGTTACCAAAGCCTCTTTCTGTTTATCTTGGACAGAGATATTTGTAGAGGTTGACTAGGCAAGTTTCCATTCTTGAAGAAACCCTCGAAAGTGGGCCAAATATTCATGTATATTGTCTCCTTGTTTGGTGGTAAGAATTTGTTGTAAAATATCATATAGCCTTTGTAAGTTGTCGGAGCTTGAATACAACTTGGCAAATGTCTCCCAAATTTGTTTAGCCATCTCTAGATGAATGATATTATTTGAGACATGTTCTTCCATACTATTGATTAGCCAACTAATAACCAATGTATCCTCCTTTAACCATTTGGTATGGAATATATCATCTTCATCAATATGTGGTCCATTGTTGGTGAGATGACCAACTAGGTCCTTTGTGATAAGAAACCGACGAACTGATGTGGACCAGTTCATAAAATTTGATACCCCGTAAGGGTATAGTGGTGATTCTGAGTATGTCACTCTTGGGACTCATATTATCTTCAGCCATAGTAGACAAATCAAGTAAAATAGTTCTCCAATCAAGTTATCAAAATATAACCAAGTGGAAGGCTTTAACCAACTCGGTTAATGGAGATGCATAGTATAAAAGCTAAGTAAATAATTTTAATGGATAATAACTCATAAAAGGCTCAATATCATCCTTATTTATCCCGGAATCTTGTTACCACAAATTTATTAAAAAAATTCCAATAAGCACTGGTCTCGATCATAGTATTGTGAGAACCGATAAAAACTACCTTGATAATCTCTTCTAAACAAAGATAATCCAAAATGCAAATATTCTCACAATTTCATAAGACGAAAACGTGCATAAGGACATCTATAAAATATCTCTTAATACCAAAAACCGATACCATAAATTTAATAATATGAGAAATAAATACTTATTTCATGAGCTTCAATCTAGTTTCATAAGGAGCCTTCTATGAGCAACTTTTAATCATATCTTCATAGAGCATAATGGGGATCCTAAATTGGTATATCTGATACCATGTTGAATTTAGGACCTCATGAATAATACCTCGAGCAAGGGGAGAGAGAAAGAAAAAAGATAAAAAAAAAGCTCTCGGGTAGAGAGAGAAGAGAGAAAATAGGAGAGATTAGAAAGAGAGAACTTCACACAAGAGAGGACAAAAAAAAGTATCTTTCTTGAATAATTCTGATTTACTATCACCTCTATTTATAGTTGAGGAGGTGATAGAGTCCATGTACAACTAACCTTAGGACTCCTAATTACATTCCAACTAGAACTCTCTAAGATAAGCCTATTATAATAAGATTATATTATTTATTTAAGAGACTAATTTAACTCAACAACAAACACCTTCTTTAAGGACGAGAATCAAGCTAGAGATACCAGCTCGTGGTATCTTTGTGGGTCTCACTTGATCTTCAAATCTTCTATTTAATTCCAGCACATGTTCCGTATCTCTTAGCTAGAGCCACTTTGTATAAGGACTCTTGTTGACACCTCTCGATCTCATGGCGGGTCCCACATTGTAACAACATTATTGACATCGAGTTGGTGAAGATGTCATCCTTGAATAACGAAAACACTTAGTAGAACACATATGGGGGGGGTTAGTCCAAAATGAATTGAACTTGAATTACTCAGTTCATTAGATTAAGTTGTTAGTATAAAATGATTTCCACTTCATTTGAATCACGTCAGGTAATTCAATCAGGCAAAAATGAGGGAAATCGGATTCAGACCTATTTTACGAATCATCTTAATGAGTCGCGCGTCCCACGTTCCCCCCCCCTTGAACAAAAAAAAACCCTCCTTTCCCTTTCCCTCGGCCTTCCTCTCCCTTTCCCTTTATCTTCTCCCTCTCGACCTCCATTGCAGAGCACGAGAGGTCAAGCCTCTCGCCCTCCCGACCTCTTTTCTCCCTCTCGACCTCCCTCTCTTCTCCCTCTCAGCATACCGTCGGAGGATCACCTCCGTTGTCGTTGCCCACTGGACCGCCGCAGTCTCCTGACGGCGTTGAGGAAGACGAAGGCCTAAGTTAGAAAAACTTTAACCAACGTCATAAAAATAATAATTTATATTTTTTATTTATAAAATAAATTTTTTTATTTATTCAATATATTCATTTTATAATTATTTTATTAAATTAGTGATTTAAAAGTCATAATTAAAATATTATTAAAATAAATATTTGAAATTTTTTTGGTTTAATTATCCCATTGCTGTAATTAATTAAACCAATGGTTTTAAATTTTGTGATAATATATTATTAATTAATAATACGTAAAAATATATATTATGTTATTGATAAAATAATATATTTATTTATTTATATATTAATTTTTTTTACTATATTAAATTAGTTGTTTTAATGTTAAAATATATCTTATGTTATTAAAAATTTTATTTATTTATTTATTATATTATCTTATGTTATTTTTTAATTTAATTTATTTTTTTATAATTTATTCTAATCACACTTAATTATTATATTAATTTATAATAAACTATAATCATTAAGTAATATAATATAATATTTCATTAATTATTTTATTAATATATTTTAATACTACATATTAAATCACTTATAAGTGTAGTAACCATGCTTATTTTCGTTAATTATCTATATAGGCATATGTTCTAGTTAAGTATATTACAAAAAGTTAACTCATTTTCTTGTTTATATCATATTTTTCATTTTGGGGCAATAACACTGTAATTTGTTTTGAAGTGGACTTGAACTCGTCTGTACTAACACCCAAGGATGAGTTGAAGTTAAATCAATTATATAAGATGAATTAAAATCTTCACTTCATTTCAAGTTAATTGCAGACTAACCCCCTCTCGATCTCATGGCGGGTCCCACATTGTAACAACATTATTGACATCGAGTTGGTGAAGATGTCATCCTTGAATAACGAAAACACTTAGTAGAACACATATGGGGGGGGGGGGGGGGGGGGGGGGGTTAGTCCAAAATGAATTGAACTTGAATTACTCAGTTCATTAGATTAAGTTGTTAGTATAAAATGATTTCCACTTCATTTGAATCACGTCAGGTAATTCAATCAGGCAAAAATGAGGGAAATCGGATTCAGACCTATTTTACGAATCATCTTAATGAGTCGCGCGTCCCACGTTCCCCCCCCCCCCCCCCCCCCCCCCCCCCCCCCCCCTCCCCCCCCCCTTGAACAAAAAAAAACCCTCCTTTCCCTTTCCCTCGGCCTTCCTCTCCCTTTCCCTTTATCTTCTCCCTCTCGACCTCCATTGCAGAGCACGAGAGGTCAAGCCTCTCGCCCTCCCGACCTCTTTTCTCCCTCTCGACCTCCCTCTCTTCTCCCTCTCAGCATACCGTCGGAGGATCACCTCCGTTGTCGTTGCCCACTGGACCGCCGCAGTCTCCTGACGGCGTTGAGGAAGACGAAGGCCTAAGTTAGAAAAAATTTAACCAACGTCATAAAAATAATAATTTATATTTTTTATTTATAAAATAATTTTTTTTATTTATTCAATATATTCATTTTATAATTATTTTATTAAATTAGTGATTTAAAAGTCATAATTAAAATATTATTAAAATAAATATTTGAAATTTTTTTGGTTTAATTATCCCATTGCTGTAATTAATTAAACCAATGGTTTTAAATTTTGTGATAATATATTATTAATTAATAATACGTAAAAATATATATTATGTTATTGATAAAATAATATATTTATTTATTTATATATTAATTTTTTTTACTATATTAAATTAGTTGTTTTAATGTTAAAATATATCTTATGTTATTAAAAATTTTATTTATTTATTTATTATATTATCTTATGTTATTTTTTAATTTAATTTATTTTTTTATGATTTATTCTAATCACACTTAATTATTATATTAATTTATAATAAACTATAATCATTAAGTAATATAATATAATATTTCATTAATTATTTTATTAATATATTTTAATACTACACATTAAATCACTTATAAGTGTAGTAACCATGCTTATTTTCGTTAATTATCTATATAGGCATATGTTCTAGTTAAGTATATTACAAAAAGTTAACTCATTTTCTTGTTTATATCATATTTTTCATTTTGGGGCAATAACACTGTAATTTGTTTTGAAGTGGACTTGAACTCGTCTGTACTAACACCCAAGGATGAGTTGAAGTTAAATCAATTATATAAGATGAATTAAAATCTTCACTTCATTTCAAGTTAATTGCAGACTAACCCCACACCCCCCCCCCCCCCCCCCCCCCCCCCCCCCCCCCCCTCACCCCCCTCATAGTAACCAGCTTGGAAACAAGGGCAAACGCTCGTGATGCCATTAGACTAGAGCTTCACTTTGTATACCCATTTACATCCAACGAGCTTCTTACTGGGTGGAAGAGAGATAAGTGTCCATGTGTGATTAGCTTGTAATACTTGAATTTCATCATGCATGGTTTGATGCCATCTAGGATCCTCTAGCTTCACTTTGTATGGCCTGTAAGAAACCAGTTGGTTCTTTGGTAATGGTTAATCAATTGGAAAAAGCTTTATGAGAGTAGGATAACTGGGCATAAGAACACACATGAGAGAGTTCATAAGGTATACTTGATATTGTGACCACGCCAGAAGTAGATGATTGTTCAGGTCATGACAGTAGGGTCGCTTCCACATGAAAATTTTGAAGGAAGCTGAATCACTTAATTGGTCTGGTAGATAGGCGATGAACATAGGGTTGCAAGGAAATGGGAGAATGTATGTTAAGGGAAGAAGCATAACCAACATTTACAATTTCATGACTTTCTGACTGAGTAGGTGAGTCTGGTATAGGTCATCATAAAAGCCAGATGTTATGGGTGGAAGAATCATGGGAGTCCTATTTTCAACGGAAATGTGTTTAAGAGAGAATTTTTTTTTCAAAGAAAGTAACATCTCAGGAGACAAACTCTCTATGTATTTCAAGAACATATACTCTATATCCTTTGGGTACCAAAAAAAAAATGTAACGGATTGCATGCGCATCAAATTTGGATGATTTGTGGGCATGACTGGAGGCAAAACATAAACATCCAAATACTCATAAATGTGACTAATTGGGTACAATATTAAATAATTGCTAATAATGTGTTTTACCTTGCAAAACTGGGTTAAGTGTCCGATTTTTTAGATACGTAATAGTTAAAAATGGCATTCCCCCAAAATCTTTTAGGAAGATAGGCTTGAAAAAGCAAGGCTCGGGCCATGTTTAGCAGGTGTTTGGTGGACAATGCATTTGGACAAGTAGTTGTCATAAGAATAAATTCAGAGTCATTATCACTACGCACAATTTTCACCTTGGAAAAAATTTGGGTTTCTACTATACTAATGAAATTAGTCAGGTGAGTCCGAGTTTCAGATTCGTGACGCATCTAATAAAGTCATCAACTATGGTGAAGAATTATTGGGTCCCATAAATAAATATAATTTGGTAACCCCCCAGATATCAACCTACAACATTTCAAAAGATGATTTACTAGAGATTATGCTCAAAGAAAATGACAATCTAGTTTGTTTAGCTAAGGGGAAACAGTACATTTATTTGAACTACAAGAGCTTTTTTATTAAAAATAAATAAATGAAACAGATACTTTATTTGAAGGATGCCTGAGACGTTGATAGATTTCAAAAGCTTCTTGTCCATAGATTTCAAAAGCTTTTTGTTAAATATGTTACACTAATGGTTATACTTATAATATTTTATTGAAAAGAAAATTTACTTAATGGATGCATTTACTTGAAAGATTATCTGAAAGAATCAAGGTTTAGAAAGAAGATAAGAAAGAATTTTCTTGTCCATAGATTTCAAAAGCTTTTTGTTAAATATGTTACACTAATGGTTATACTTATAATATTTTATTTAAAATAAAATTTACTTAAAAATGGATGCATTTACTTGAAAGATTATTTGAAAGAATCAAGGTTTAGAATGTTAATGAAAGTATGAAACTTATGTTTTCTTTCATTCTACTTAAATTAGTTAATTAATGATTAGTTACATAAGGATTTTATACACATGAGATGTTAATAAATATGTAAATATGGAAGAAAAGATTGAAAAGGAAGAAGAAAGAAGAAGGAATAGATTTTCAAAGAGAGACTTTAAAAAACTTTTCATAGCGAAATTCAGAATTCTCTAAGAGAACATTAAATTAACAATCCTTACCAAATTTATTATCTTCCTTCACAAGGAAAAAAAAAACAAAGTGAAGAAGGAGAAGAAGAAAACAAGGGGAAGAAGGAAAGGATGAGAAACAACATAGAGAAAATAAAAGAAAACATTTCCCAACAAGCTTGAAAATTCAGTGGGAGAGGGAACCCTCTCCCAAAATATTTCAAAATTCATTGGGAAAATATTTTCCCCATCTTTTCAGTTTGATTCTCTTCTTTCAAAAGGAAAAAATTGTGAATATGGGAAAAAGATGAAGAACGAAGAAAAAGAAAAAAGAGAAGGGGAGAAAACTTCTAGCGAATTTCATAATTCTCTGGGATAAATATTATTTTCCAAGTTATTTAGTTGAGTTTCATTCTCTGGGACAAATGGAAAGAGAAAAAAAGAGGAAAAACTACAGAAAAATTAAATAAAAATATTTTCCAACAAATTGAAAATTTACTTGTGAGGGTTTTAAGATTTTTTACAATGAATTTGGTAAAATTCATTTGGAGAAGTTTTTTTCAAGATGGAGGAAAATTCACGAGAAGAAATCTCTCAACGAATTTTTAAATTCACTTGGAGAAAACTTTACTTCTCCCAACGAATTTCAGATTCGCTAGAAAAAAGTCCACTTTTGCTCTCAAATTTGATTTCGTTGTTGGGTTTTTAATTGGCTAAACGTGTTTTTCTTGTAGTGTGAGCATCGTATTGAGGAGCAGGATCGTAAGATGAAGAACTTTGAGATGACTATGTTATGGTTCTTTCAACAAATGTAGACTAAGAGGCAATCACCCCTAGATCCTCATGTTGATGGTGTATATTTTTAATTTATTTTTATAATTATAGTTATTTTCTATTTTTAAAAATTTGTGGTGTAATCTATAAAAAGAATTGGGATTTTATTTGATCTTATTTTATATATTTAAATATTATATTAATTAATTTTTAATAAATTTATTCATTAAATACAAAAAAATATTTAGAGAGGTTGCATCTCTACCAACGAATTTATGAAATTCGTTAGCAAAGGATATAGTACATAAAGGGACTTCTGTGAGCGAATTTGGGAATTCAGTGATTATTGGTTTTACATGGTGATTAACTTTACATGTTGAAGTTGCCATACCGAGCGAGGAAGTTCTTTTGACCAGCTATCGGTGGCTGAGGAATCAATAAACTTTAAAATTATTTCTTTGATTGCCCGTTCCGCCATCCCTTCAGGTTTTAATTCGCAATGACTAGGTCGGGAATCCATAAACTAAGTATAAACGTGACATTCCGCACCTCCCCCACACGCTCCCGCACTCCACCTCTTTTCCTAAGGAGCCGCCTCTCGCCTTCTCGGTTTCCGACCCCAGTACATGCATAAATTATAAACGTGACCATCCGCCCCTCGCCACCGTGAATCGGCCAAGAGTCCACAGTGTCACCTGGTCACGTCAAGCACAAAAACCAAACGTGCGTAGTCCCATTGATTTCCTAGCTGCTTCCCCCCGTCTCTCGAGAAAACCATCACATTGGTTTCAAATATATAAGGAAACTAACCTTCCTCTCTCAGCGCTACTCACCCTCTCGTACGCTTCCGATACTAGTCCCCCTTGACCCAAGTGTTGGCCATGAAGAACAACACCTCTGCAGCTCTCTCCACCTCCTTCCTCACCCTCACATGGGGCACTTCCTCCGACGTCCTCACCAGCGGCATCACCGCTGGTTTACTGCCTACGCTTCCCACCACCGGCCTCATCTTAGTTGCTTCTTTTCTCTTCGTCCTCTTGCTGTTCAGATCTGATAACTTGAAGAAGAGCAAGTCAGTAATTGAGCTTCCGCCAGGACCGGCTCCTTGGCCATTTCTTGGTAACCTTTCGGAGATCTTCTTCAACAGGCCGGCGTTCCGGTGGATCTTGGGACTCATGAAGGATATGAACACAAACATTGCATGCATCAGGCTTGGGAATGTGCATGTGGTGCCCGTCACTTGTCCAGAGATAGCCCGGGAGTTTCTGAAAAAGCAGGATGCAGTCTTTGCATCCAGGCCGCTCACAATGGGAACGGAGTATTCCAGCCGGAGCTATCTCTCCATTGCAGTGTCACCATGGGGAGACCAGTGGAAGAAGATGAGGAGGGTCGTGGCATCAGAGATCATGAGCCCTGCCAGACTCCGGTGGCTCCATGATAAAAGAACCGAGGAGGCTGATAACCTCGTCAGATACGTTTACAGCCAGTGCAAATCCTCCGAGGAGGGTGCAGTTGTGGATGTTAGGGAAGTAGTGAGGCAATATAGGGGCAATGTGATCAGGAAAATGATGTTCAACAAGAGATACTTTGGGAAGGGGAGGGAAGATGGAGGGCCCGGAATGGAGGAAGTGGAGCATGTCGATGCACTCTTCACTGTGCTCTCCCATGTCTATGCTTTCTGCGTCTCCGATTATATGCCTTGCTTGAGGTGGTTGGATTTGAATGGGCATGAGAAGACCATGAAGAAGGCCATCAAGATAGTGAACAAGTACCACGATAAGGTGATTGGGCAAAGAATAAAAGAATGGAGGATTGGACTGAAAAAGGAGCCTGAGGATCTTCTTGATGTTCTCATCTCTGTAAAAGACTGCGGTGGGAAACCTTTGCTTACGACGGAAGAAATCAAAGCACAAACAGCGGTAAGTTAGCCAGAACTGAAGAACCGTATTTGTTTCTGTTATAAATATATTTTGTTCTCATGATCGTGAAAGACACACCACTCATCCTTCTTCAAATAAGTAGCATAATTCTAGAAATTCAAAACCTGGTTAAACAGAAGAGTTTCTAATGTGTGCTTAATTTGTTGAACTTTCAGGACTTGATCTACGCAGCAGTAGACAACCCATCAAACGCAGTTGAATGGGCCCTGGCAGAGATGCTGAACAAGCCGGAGATGCTTCGCAAAGCGGTGGAGGAAGTAGACCGAGTGGTGGGGACAGACAGGCTGGTTCAAGAGTCAGACTTCCTACAGCTGAACTACGTGAAGGCCTGCGCTCGGGAAGCATTCCGTCTCCACCCTATTGCCCCCTTCAACCTTCCGCATGTCTCCACCTGCGACGCCACCGTCGCCGGCTACTTCATACCCAAGGGTACCCACGTTCTGCTAAGCCGAATAGGCCTAGGAAGGAACCCCAAGGTTTGGGATGACCCGCTCAAGTTCAGGCCGGAGCGTCACATGGGTTCCGCCGAGGTGGATCTGCTGGAGACGGAGCTCCGGTTCATCTCCTTCAGCACCGGGCGCAGAGGTTGCATGGGTGCTCCCCTCGGCACCGCCATGACCGTCATGCTTCTGGCCAGACTTCTCCAAGGCTTCAACTGGAGTGTGCCGGTCGGCATGTCAAGCATTGATCTCTCGGAGTCCCCGAATGATCTCTTCCTGGCCAAGACTCTGCTGGCTCAAACTAAACCTCGGCTGGCTGCACACCTCTATACACCCCACTAGAGTGGGTGGAGCATTTCTTTTTGACGATTTTTAACTACGTATATATATATATATATATATATATATGTTATATGTTATAAATAGATTAGTTCTCTTTCTTTGCTTGCATTGGTGGAGAGTAAAAGAGGACGAACATCTGTTGGGGGAAATGGGAAGTGATTTTTTTTTTTTTTTGGCAATTATGCTCATTTAATTCTATTTATTTCATTGAAATTTTTAATAAATATAGTACTTATAAGGATGGATCATCGATTTGTGTTGGTGGAATTAAAATAAGCCCTAGCGTCCCAAGTTCCAACATAGAGGAAATATGCTTGGATGCTGCCTTGTTAGTAATGATCCCAATTCCCATATAGTCAACGGTGAATTTAGTGGACCAAGCATCTCCTCTAGTGTACAACCCATTTTTTTTCAAAAATAATAACACAAATAACCTATTTTTCAACTTAATATCACAAATACCTAATTTTGACCCGTCAACTGCACATGTACATGGTCAAAAGTGACACGTAAGCTTTCACCACTGGTATTTGGCATCAACGTATATTCTCCATCTGGTATTTGGCATCAACGTCTCGGGCATCCTTCAAATAAAGTATCTGTTTCATTTATTTATTTTTAATAAAAAAAAACTCTTGTAGTTCAAACAATTGTACGGTTTCCCCTTAGCTAAACAGACTAGATTGTCATTTTCTTTGAGCATAATCTCTAGTAAATCATCTTTTGAAATGTTCCATGTTGATATCTGGGGGGTTACCAAATTATATTTATTTCTGGGACCCAATAATTCTTCACCATAGTTGATGACTTTACTAGATGCACATGAATTTATTTGATGTGCCACGAATCTGAAACTCGGACTCACCTGACTAATTTCATTAGTATAGTAGAAACCCAATTTTTTATCAAGGTGAAAATTGTGCGTAGTGATAATGACTCTGAATTTATTCTTGCGACCAACTACTTGTCCAAATGCATTGTCCACCAAACAAGTTGCGTTCTCTCTCCACAATAGAACGGGGTAGCAGAACGCAAACATTGACACCTGCTAAACATGGCCCGAGCCTTGCTTTTTCAAGCCTATCTTTCTAAAAGATTTTGGGGGAATGCCATTTTTAATTGTTACTTATCTACAAAATGGACACTTACCCCAGTTTTGCAAGGTAAAACACATTATGAGCAATTATTTAATATTTTACCAAACTACTCACATTTATGAGTATTTGGATGTTTATGTTTTGTCTCCAGTCATACCTACAAACTATCAAAATTTGATGCGCATGCAATCCGTTACATTTTTCTTTGGTACCCAAAGGATATAGAGTATATGATCTTGAAATACATAGACTGTTTGTCTCCCAAGATGTTACTTTCTTTGAAAAAATAATTCTCTCATAAACACATTTCTGCTGAAAATACGACTCCCATGATTCTTCTACCCATAACATCTGGCTTTGATGATGGCCCTATACCAAACTCACCTACTCAGTCAAAAAGTCATGAAATTGTAAATGTTGATAAGGCTTCTTCCTTTAACATACCTTCTCCCACTTCCTTGCAACCCTATGCTCATCGCCTATCTACCAGACCAATTAAGTGATTCAACTTCCTTCAAAATTTTCATGTGGAGGCGACCCTACTGTCATGACCTGAACAATCATCTGCTTTTGGCGTGGTCACAATATCAAGTATACCTTATTAACTCTCTCAATTGTTTTCTTATGCCCAGTTATCCGACTCTCATAAAGTTTTTTTCCAATTCATTAACCATTACCAAATAACCAACTGGTTTCTTACAGGCCATACAAAGTGATACGAACCACATCAATCTATGATTAAACCCGTTACCAAATCTGGTAATCGTCCCCAAGACCTTTCAAGTTTGGATGGAAACCGCGACCCGTTGCTTAGCAAAGTAAGAACCTTGATATAGTGAAGACGCCACAAACGGGGATGAACAATCCGTTTGATAAGTCGATATTGAACGACACAAGGGAATCCTTGATAAGTTTGAAAAGTTCTTTCAAGAACTCAAGAAGAATAACTCTCAATTTCAATAATGATCCAAGGTTTTAAAATCCATGTACAAGTCCTCTATTTATAATGGAGGAAATGGTAGAATCTAGATAGAATAAACCCTTTTCCTAATTACATTCAATTAAAGAAAACTACTTACGATAACTTGATGTAAATAGAATCCTAATATAATGCAAACGAGATCTTCCAAGATATGTTACCAACTGTTATGGACTCAATAGCACACCGAGTCACTCAGAGGAGGAGACAATGACTCACCAAATCACCTACTTTTACTTTTATTACTTATGTTACTTTTAATTTTGAATTTCATTGATTATGTAATAAGACTTGAAGATAGGGGTATAGTTGGGATTTATAACCCTAACCCTAACCTATCTTGGTGTGAATAACCCTATTTAAAGGGTACAGAATGAGAAATAAAGTAAGTTCGGATTTAGATTAAAATAGAGTAATTAGGTTCTTGCTAGGTTCCCTATCCTAGGGTTCTTGGGGTGAACTATCCTCGGTGGTTTGCTGCATCCATTGAGGAGTCTTTGAGGAGATCGTGGAAGGAAAAGGAAGAGGAATCATCCTTCTCTTCCAAGCTGCAATAGTTATCCATCTCTTCCACAAACCAGTAGTGAGGGAAGATGGTTTTGCTTGAGCCTTAGCATCAAGAAAGAGGTTTTCGAGTTGCTGATTGAAGGAGGTCTTCAAGAGGTATTTTGATCTATGTTTTTCGAGTTTAGAAGAGCTATTGACTGTTTTCTTTACGTACAACATTGGTAGTTGCATGAATTCAAAAACCCTACTCATTGATGTGAGGTATAAAGTGGGGTTTCATAATTTGAACCTTAAACAGTCTCTTGATTGATTTGGTGCATCTTAGGAAACTTCTTTTCAATTATAACGTGTGAGGGAAGTAAAAGAGAGTTTCTTTTCACAAAAACGTGTTAAGAAACCCTCTAACAGTGTTGGATCCTTATTTGACTCACCGAGTTACTAGATCCATGGCTAGGGTCCATAACAACTTGGTATCAGAGCAGGGTAACCTGGCGGATATCAGCAGCCATGAATTGCTTGAAGTTATCCTCAAAGGCAATGCAGATAATGAGAAAAGATTTGCTGAATTGGAGGAGAGGTTCTCTAAGGTTGATATCGGTATGGAGACCTTGAATGGAAGAATGGACAACATGGAGACTGGTCTAACTACTGGAAGGAACACAACTCCAGAGCAAAGTGGAGGGGACCATTCATATAATAGAGGGGGAGATGAGTTTACGATGCAAACGAGTTTCTCTGGCCAGCAAGGACCCTTCATCCCGGGGGGACCCTCCAACCAGGGAGGAGGCACTGTACCAGGCCAGCAAGGACCCTTCATCCAGGGGGGACCCTTCCACCAGGGAGGAGGCACTATACCTAGGTACACTAAACTCGAATTTCCCACTTATAATGGGTCAGAAGACACTTTGGTATGGCTATATCACTGCGAAAATTTGTTTGCCCATCAAAAAGTACCAGCGTATGATAAAGTGGGAATGACTGTTTTCCACTTACTGGGAGAAGCACAACTCTGGTATCAGCAAGTTGAGGCAGATAGACCAGTTGTGGAGTGGGAAGAATTTAAGAATTTATGCTCTCTTCGTTTTGGTCCTCCAGCGTACAGTAATCCCTTGGGTGATTTGGTTCTGTTACGACAAACTGGTTCCGTGGAGCAATATCAAAAACTGTTCCGAGAAAATTTAGCATGAGCAAACGGTATGGTACGAGTGGACCAGTAAGTGGTGTTACTTATAGCAAGCCTGACGGAGGCATTAAAGCTTGAGGTGGAGCTCTATGCACCGATTACATTATCACACGCGGTGAATGTAACCCGTGCTTTTGAACTGCGACAGAAGGCCCTGCACAAACGTCCCACATGGTCAGGTGAGACTAGCACTTCCTCCACCTGGCAGAGCAGACGCAATTATCCTCAGGGGGTTCAGTCCACAACACCTCCTCCCAGACACACTACGAGCAGCACTTTACTAGGGGATACGAAATCGAGCAGTCATCCACCTCAATACATAAAAAAATTGACAAGTGCTGAGATGATGGAGAGACGGTCCAAAAATTTATGTTACAACTGTGATGAACCATATCCGGGTGGTCATCAGTGCAAAAGATTATTTTTAATTGATACGATTGAAGATGATGATATCGAGGTGACAAAGGATACGATAGAGGAAGCACCACCGGAAATTTCCTTGCATGCAAGTCAAAGCTCAGATCTTCGATCAGGAACTCGTGGGCCTAGTGGACTTGGGGAGCACCCAGAATTTTCTTAGTTTGACGGCAGCCCAGCAGCTACAATTACAGATTCTTCCCCATCCGACACCCATAGTCTTAGTGGCCAATGGGGAGAAGGTTCCTAGCTAACAAATCATCTTTTGAAATGTTGCATGTTGATATCTGGGGGGGTCACCAGATTATATTTATTTCTCAGACCCAATAATTCTTCACCATAGTTGATGACTTTACTAGATGCACATGAATTTATTTGATGCGCCACGAATCTGAAACTCGGACTAACCAGACTAATTTCATTAGTATAGTAGAAACCCAATTTTTTTCCAAGGTGAAAATTGTGTGTAGTGATAATGACTCTGAATTTATTCTTGCGACCAACTACTTGTCCAAATGTATTGTCCACCAAACAAGTGCGTTCTCTCTCCACAATAGAACGGGGTAGCAGAACGCAAATATTGACACCTGCTAAACATGGCCCGAGCCTTGCTTTTTCAAGCCTTTCTTCCTAAAAGATTTTGGGGGAATGCCATTTTTAACTGTTACTTATCTAAAAAATCGGACACTTACCCCAGTTTTGCAAGGTAAAACACATTATGAGCAATTATTTAATATTTTACCCAACTACTCACATTTATGAGTATTTGGATGTTTATGTTTTGTCTTTAGTCATGCCCACAAACCATCAAAATTTGATGCGCATGCAATCCGTTACATTTTTCTTTGGTACCCAAAGGATATAGAGTATATGATCTTGAAATACATAGAGTGTTTGTCTCCCGAGGTGTTACTTTATTTGAAAAAATAATTCACTCTTAAACACATTTCCGCTGAAAATAGGACCCCCATGATTCTTCCGCCCATATAATCTGGCTTTTATGATGACCCTATACCAAACTCACCTACTCAGTCAGAAAGTCATGAAATTGATAAGGCTTCTTCCTTTAACATACCTTCTCCCACTTTCTTGCAACCCTATGCTCATCGCCTATCTACCAGACCAATTAAGTGATTCAACTTCCTTCAAAATTTTCATGTGGAAGCAACCCTACAATCATGACCTGAATAATCATCTGCTTCTGGTGTGGTCACAATATCAAGTTTACCTTATGAACTCTTTCAAGTGTTTTCTTATGCCCAGTTATCCAACTCACATAAAGCTTTTTCCAATTCATTAACCATTACCAAAGAACCAACTGGTTTCTTACAAGCCATACAAAGTGATACGAACCACGTCAAATAGTAACGAAACCCGATACCAAATCTGGTAATCGTCCCCAAGACCTTTCAAGTTTGGATGGAAACCGCGACCCGTTGCTTAGCAAGGCAAGAACCTTGGTATAGTGAAGACGCCACAAACGGGGATGAACAATCCGTTTGATAAGTCGATATTGAACACCACAAGGAAATCCTTGATAAGTTCAAAAAGTTCTTTCAAGAATTCAAGAAGAATAACTCTCAATTTCAATAATGATCAAAGGTTTTCAAATCCACGTACAAGTCTTCTATTTATAATGGAGGACGTGGTAGAATCTAGATAGAATAAACCATTTCCCTAATTACATTCAATTAAAGAAAACTACTTACGATAACTTGATGTAAATATAATCCTAATATAATACAAGCGAGATCTTCCAAGATATGTTGCCAACTCGTGGATGTCCTTGTGGATCCCACAAGATCTTCTAACCACCTGCCTTCTGGGATAGATTGCCAACTCGTGGCTATCCTTGTGGGTCCCACGAAATCTCGTGGTGGGTCCCACCAGCTTGTGCCTCCATGATTGGTCCCACAATGTAGTAGAGTAAATCTTGCCCATGTCTTCATGGTGGGTCCCACTAGCTTGTGCCTCCATGGTGGGTCCCACAATAAAACAGAGTAAAACCGACCTATGTTGGTGGGTCCCACAATATAACAGCATAAAACCAACCTTTGTTTACATCATTCCCCCCCTCTTGAGAAGGATTTGTCCTCAAATCCTCACCAAGGTTCACCTTACTCGATTGTTGCAGCCTCACTTCATCCTACTATACTTGTTTTGGTGTCATCAGAACTAGAGTGATAGCCATATGCACCAAATTTCCAATTCCACATAATGGTGTATCTCGTATACTTCATCCAGCTTACATGGGTGCCACATCACAATACTTCATCCTCATATTTACCAATTCGAAATGGTACCCCAACCTGCTTCATAACCATTACTTCACCACTATCATTCAACCATTGCAACTTGTATGGACGAGGGTGCTTAAGAGTTGTGAACCCTATTTTTCAATCATAGGAGTACTAGCAACATTAGTGCAACTACCACCATCGATAATAACACTACATACCTCTTCTTTCACGTGGCAGCGAGTGTGAAATATATTCTCCCGTTGTACTTTTGCTTCCTCTTCTTTAGCTGGCAAGTTTAAGGCACCGCGTCCGACTAGTCAAACCATCTCACAATTTTCTGTCCCAAACTTCTCATCTCTGATGGGCGTGTCCTCCAATGGTAGTGGGTCATCAACTTCGTCTTCAGAATCAATTTCACCATTTTCTCGGATTAATATAACTCAATTGTTTGGACATTGGCTAGCTATGTGTCCTCTTCCCTGACATTTGAAACATTTATTCTCACTAGAATGAGTCGAAATAGGCCTCGAGTTACCTTGATAATCCATGGTAATGGTGTCTATTTTGGGCTCGTGGTTGGCCTTGAAGGTGGAAGAAGTTTCTTCTTTCTTTGGGTAGCTTGACCTCCAAGGTGTTGTACTTGAATTTTGTGGAGCTAGTCTTGGCCGTATACCACCCCTCTTCAATTGCATCTCAACTTTGATAGCCATATGCACCAAATTTTCCAATTCCACATAATGGTATATCTTGATTTTGTTTGCAATCTCTCTGTTTAAACCTTTCAAAAATCTGGCCATTGTCGCATCTCAATCCTCCTTCACATTGGCTCTAATCATGGCCATCTCCATCTCTTTATAATAATCATAAATATTTCGGTTACCTTGATAGATACCTTGTGGCTTGACGTATAGATCCATGTAGTAATGACTTGGCACATATCGTTGTGTCATCACTTTCTTCATCTCATCCCAAGTTTCAATAGGACATTCTCCATTCCGCCTCCTGTTGATGCACAACTGGTCCCACCACACAATAGCATAATCAGTAAATTCAATTGCAGCGAGTTTTACCTTCTTGAAGTCGGAGTAGTCATGACAATTGAAAACCAACTCCATCTTCTTTTCCCACTCGAGGTATGCTTCATGATCATTTCTTCCTTGAAACGCAAGAATTTGCATCTTGACACTTCCCAAGTTGTTATCAACCCAGTTCCTAGCTTCTCGATTCCGGTCATATCTCCCCATTGACATCCTATCATACTTCTCGAAATTGTCAAATTCGCCCATATCCTCAACTTCCCTTCGGTACAACTTGTTCCTCGGGTTGATCGGAACAAATGATGGTTGCCTTCGTTGGGTTTATTTTTTTGCCCTTTCTAACTCCTCCCTCATCATCCATCTCATCTCCCCCTCTAATGTTTGCATTGGCAAATTCGGAACTCCGGATGATGGAATCTCTTGATCATGCGACATGATTAAAAATCTGTAAACAAGGTTAGAATAACATGTATAAGAAAACGAGTCAAGAACTTTTTTTTTTGCTTTGTGCTGTGTTGACTCACTGAGTTGACCAGATCCGAGTTGGCCTTGGAAAACTTCTTTTTATTTTTATTTTTTGTACCCAAGTTGACCCGGTTCTAGATGGCCTGGGTTGACTCGGTTCACTCTGCTCAGTCTGGCACGGAACTCAGCTCATGAGTTGAAGAGGCGCGACCCGGAGCCGATTAAATTTAATCGGGCAACAGCGTCGTCTTCAACCTTCCTCCTTCTGCCGAATCCCGAACAGTGCGGCGTCGGTAAGTTAGGGAAATGTGTCGACAGCTGATCTTTCCCTCACGGCATCGAAAATGGCGGGCGACGGTCGTCCTTTTTTCTCACGACACTGAACAGAGCGGTATTCTCCCTCATTGCTCCCAACAGAGCGGATAAAGGAACGTCCGATTTGCTTCCCGAAAGCTCGATGATAATCTGACGGACTCAGAGGCCATCGTCTTCATCGGCGCATTTTTTTTTTTTCGTCGTCTTCTTCGACAACGACGCCGAACAGAACTTCTCCTTCTCCGGCGAAGGCAACTAGAAGGCTTCTTCTGCGACGGCGCAGAGCTTCTCTTTATCTGGCGACGGCATCGAGAAGGCTTCTCCTTCTTCGGTAACACATGAACAGAGAGAAAAAAAAATTCTTCCTCTGAACAGAGAAGTCCTTCGCGAGCCTCAACAACGTTTCTCTCTCTCTCTCTTTTTTTTTTCTCGGCAACGACTATCTTCAGTCGTTCTTTTTTTTTTCCTCCTCTTCCTTCTCGGCCAAGGCTAAATCTTCTTCTTCTTCTTCTGTTTTTTCTTTTCTCATCCTCGACAACGAGTAAAACAATCGTTTTCTTCTTCTTATTTTTTGGATTTTTCTTCTCCTCCTCGGCAACGGCTAAATCAGTCTTTTGTTGCTTTATTTATTTATGTTTTTTTCGTAATTTCTTTTTCCGAAATTTGTTTTTTGTTGACTAGGAAGAAAAATTAAAAAAACAAAGGATAGGGAAACCTGATGTACCAAAGCTCTGATACCAACTGATATGAACCACGTCAACCCATGACGAAACCCGATACCAAATCTAGTAATCGTCCCCCAGACCATTCAAGTTTTGGATGGAAACCGCGACCCGTTGCTTAGCAAAGCAAGAACCTTGGTATAGTGAAGACGCCAATTGGGATGGAAATTCGTTTGATAAGTCGTTTTGAATGCCACAAAGAAAAATCCCTAAAAAGTTCAAAAAAGTTCCTTCAAGAACTCAAGAAGAATAACTCTCAATTTCAATAATATCAAAGGTTTCTAAATCCATGTACAAGTCCTCTATTTATAATGGAGGGCGTGGTAGAATCTAGATAGAATAAATCATTTCCCTAATTACATTCAATTAAAGAAAACTATTTACGATAACTTGATCTAAATAGAATCCTAATATAATGCAAACGAGATCTTCCAAGATATGTTGCCAGCTCGTGGATATCCTTGTGGATCCCATGAGATCTTCTAACCACTTGCCCTTCTGGGATAGATTGCCAACTCGTGGCTATCCTTGTGGTTCCCACGAAATCTCATGGTGGGTCCCACCAGCTTGTGCCTCCATGGTCGGTCCCACATTGTAGTAGAGTAAATCTTACCCACGTCTTCATGGTGGGTCCCACTAGCTTGTGCCTCCATGGTGGGTCCCACTAGGTTGTAACTCCATGGTGGGTCCCATAATATAACAGCGTAAAACCAACCTTTGTTCGCATCACAAAGTGAAGCTAGAGGATCCTAAACGACATCAAACCATGCATGATGAAATTCAAGCATTACAAGCTAATCACACATGGACACTTATCTCTCTTCCACCTGGTAAGAAACCCGTTGGATGTAAATGGGTATACAAAGTGAAACTCTCGTCTGATGGTACCCTGAACGTTTGCCCTAGTTGCCAAGCTAGTTACTGTATGTGTTCTACTGAGTATTTTTGCTATTCAAGGATGGCATCTTCACCAACTCGATGTCAAAAATGTTGTTACAATGTGGGACCCACCATGGCCCCACAAGTTGGTGGGACCCACCATGAGCTCGAGAGGTAGGGGTGGCTTCTAACCGAGCCGGCTCGCAAGCCGCTCGAGTTCGGTTGGGTGCCGGTTCGGTTCGATTCGTTATATTTTGAGCTAGAGCCGAGCTCAAGCTCATAAATGGGCTCGTTTAGATTAACGAGTCTAGCTCGAGCAGAGCCAGGTTCGGCTTGCCGGCTTGCGAGCCGACTCGTTAATTTAACGAGCGATTCAAGGATCAGGGGATTGGAAAATTTTCGGGAAAGAAAGTCCGTGTTTCCATTTCGTCTTGCCACCTGCGAAACCCATACTTCTCTCTGCCATTTCCATGCCGTTTCAACATGATTTCTTGCGGAAATCGTTGTGCGTAGGCAAGTATTAAGGGGAAATGGAGGATTTGGTCTTCAAATCCCTCATTCTCCCTCTTCGATTCCTCAATTTCTTCCTCTGCGATTTCTTTCTCTTCTTCCTCTTTGATTTCTTCATCCAAAGTTTTTTCTCGCCGATGAGACGAAAGCGATGGTCTGACAGAAGGAAGTAAGATTTTTATTTAATCTTCTGTTTAACAAAGAAGGAGAAAAGGAGAAAAGGGGGGAAGGGTATGTTTGAATCCGAAGTCACTGTCTGTTTTCTCATTGATGTCTTTAATTCGTCTTCTTCTTTTTATAGTTCAATTTTTTAAAATAAATAATTGATCTTTTGTTTGAACCAAGGAGTTTGAGTTCAGATTTAAACCTATAGAACTAAAAAATTATATGCCTTGTTCTATTTATGCATAAATGATTGTGTATTGGTTCTAATTTTTTAAATTGGTGGTTTTGGGTTTAGGTTAGGATGGTTAGGTTTCAAAAAATTTATGTTTACTTCAATTCATGCATGAATGGTCATTTTGTAAATCAAGGGTTCTGATTTGGATTAGGGTTGTTTAAGTTTCAGAGATTTTGTACTGCTAGATTTATGTATGAATAGTGTACTTAGTATGGATATCTGGAATTGGGTAGTTGGATTTGTTTCTAATTCATTTGATTTTTGAATTTTGACAGATCTATTCAATTTTGGTGTAATTAATGGAGCAAGGGGTGTGACGCACTGGAATTGAAGGCTTGGGACAGATCTACGTGGTTTTTACTTACTGAAATTTCACACTTTTGATCAATTTAAGTATAACTAGTTGAGTGCTGAGTATGGATTTCTGGAATTGGAGGTCTTAGTTGGATTTTTAATTCATTTGATTTCTGAAAATTGATATCTCTATTTGATTTTTATTTGAGTATAGAGTATGAAGCTTTGAAATTGGAGATTTAGGATAGATGGGTGTGGATTTAATTGATGAAATTCATATTTTTGAGCAATTTAAGCATAGTTAGTAGAAGGTTGAGAATAGATTTCTGGAATTTGATATACTTACTTGATTTGGGCATAGTTAATTGAGTAAGGAGTAAGTAGCACTGAAATTGGAAATCTAGGATAGATGGTTGTAGATTTAATTGCTGAAATTTTATATTTTTGAGCAATTTAAGTATAGTTAGTTGAATGTTGAGTATAGATTTCTGGAATTGAAGGTCTGAATTGGATATTTAGCTGATTTGATTTCTGGAATTTGATACCTTTACTTGATTTTGGCATAGTTAATTGAGTAACAAGTATTGAAATTAGAAATCTAGGATAAATGGGTGTGGATTTAATTACTGAAATTGTATTTTTGACCACTGTAAGCACAATTAGTTGAATGTTGAGTATAGATTTCTGGAATTGAAGGTCTGAGTTGAATATTTTTATTGGTTTGATTTTTGGAATTTGACATCTCTACTTGATTTAGACATAGTTAATTGAGTAAATTATAAGAAGCATTGAAATTGAATATCTAGGATAGACTGATGAGATTTAAGTGCAGAAATTTCATATTTTTTTAATCAATTTAAGCATAGTTAGTTGAATGTTGAGTATGGAATTTTCTGGAATTGAAGGTCAGAGTTGGTATTTTATTTGTTGATTATAGAATTTGTTATCTCTATTTGATTTTGGCATAATGAGTTGAATATGGAGTATGAATCACTGAAATTTTTTGAATTTTTTGAGAAGAGGAAAACTTCATAATTTGTTGTAATATGAGTACATAAGCCCCTATTTATAATAGAGGAAAGTAATATAGTCCAATTACAATCAAACTACCCTTGTCCCAATTACACCTAAAGTCTAACACTTAAAGATAAACCCTAGTATAATTAAAAAGTTTAACATAACTAGAAGACTAACATAACTAAAACACATTTTAACTGAAACTCTTATGTGAGACCTTTCATGCTTCTCTCATCATGGTAATTTTAATATTTTTAACGACATTAAGTAACTAGTAGTGGAAGAGTATTTTTTTATCTGAAAATAACTAATTTTATTTTTTTGTTTTTTGTCATAGGTGGAGATTTTGCTCATGCAGGGATGTATATTATTTTCTAGCATGAAGAGAAACAACTATAGTTTGTAAATTTATAATGGATTTATAGTTTTTATTTGGGTGATTATAAATTGATAGTGATATTTCATTTGATTTTGTTGTGTTTGATTATTGTATGGAGTTTATTTATAATGTTATGCAGTGTATAGAGTGTTTAGACTATGTTATTGAGTGTACAAACAATTTCATGGAGTGTTTATGGAATGTATAGATAATTTTATAGAGTGTTTATAGAGTGTTTAAGCAGGTATTATGTATATTGATTATGCCCAATTTTAAATAGAGGTCATGCTGAATTTTATACAGGTATTATATACATAGATTATGCTCAATTTTAAGAAGAGGTTATGCCCAATCTTATACATGTATTATATATATAGGTTATGCCTAATTTTATGTAGAGGTCATGTCAAATTTTATGTAAAATGTATGCATAATTTTATATACAATTTATTTGATATATATTTTTTGAAAAATTTTAAATGGATGTTGAGGCTCGAGCTCGGCTCGAACTCGGTTAAATTTTTTGGGCTCGAGACAAGGTTCGACTCGAACATAGGCAGATTCGGGCTCGGCTCGGCTCGATGCCACCCCTATTGAGAGGTGTCAACAAGAGTGCTTATACAAAGTGGCTCTAGCTAAGAGATAAGGAACATGTGTTGGAATTAAATAGATCAAGTGGGACCCACAAAGATACCACGAGCTGGTATCTCTATCTACATGAGCTGGAATATCATATCGGACCCACAAGATAACACCAAGAACTGGCTCTCTAGCTTGATTCACATCCTTAAAGAAGGTGTTTGTAGTTGAGTTAAATTAGTCCCTTAAATAGATAATGTATTCTTATTATAATAGGCTTATCTTAGAGAGTTCTAGTTGGAATGTAATTAGAAGTCCTAAGGTTAGTTGTACATGGACTCTATCACCTCCTCAACTATAAATAGAGGTGATTGTAACTCAGAATTATTCAAGCAAGATACTTTTTTTTTTCTCCTCTCTTGTGTGAAGTTCTCTCTCTCTCTCTAATCTCTCTTATTTCCTTATCTTCTCTCTCTATCCGAGAGCTTTTCGCCTTTTCTCTTTTTTATTTCTCTCTCCCCTTGCTCGAGGTATTATTCATGGGGTTCTAAATTCAACATGGTATCAGAGCTACCAATTTAGGATCCCCATTATGCTCTATGAAGATATGATTAAAAGCTGCTCATATAAGGCTCCTTATGAAGCAATATTGAAGCTCATGAGATAAGTATTTATTTCTCATATTATTAAATTTATGGTATTGGTTTTTGGTATTAAGAGTTGTTTTATAGATGTCCTTATGAATGCTTTCATCTTATGAAATTGTGAGAATATTTGCATCTTGGATTATCTCTTATTGAAAGAGATTATCAAGGTAGTTTTTATTGGTTCGCACAATACTGTGATCGAGACCAGTGCATATTGGAATTTTTTTATAAACTTGTAGAAGCAAGATTTCTGGATAAATAAGGATGATAGTGAGCCTTTTATGAGTCATTATCCATTAAAATTATTTACTTAGCTTTTATGCTAAACATCACCATTAACCGAGTTGATTAAAGCCTTCCACTTTGTCATATTTTGATTACTTGATTGGAGAACTATTTTACTTGATTTGTCTACTATGGCTAAAGATAATATGAGTCATAAGAGTGACATACTCAGAATCACCACTGTACCATTATGGGGGTATCAAATTTTATTAACTGGTCCACATCGATTTGTCGGTTTCTTACCACAAAGAACCTAGTTGGTCATCTCACCAACCGTGGACCACATATTGATGAAGATGACATATTCCATACCAAATGGTTAAAGGAGGATACATTGGTTATTAGTTGGCTGGTCATTAATATGGAAGAACTTGTCTCCAATAATATCATTCATCTAGAGACGGCTAAACAAATTTGGGAGAAATGCGTCAAGTTGTATTCAAGCTCCGACAACTTACAAAGGCCTAATGATATTTTACAACAGATGCTTACCACCAAACAAGGAGACAATATACATGAATATTTGGCCCGCTTTCGAGGATTTCTTCAAGAATGGAAACTTGCCCAGTCAACCTCTACAGATATCTTTGTCCAAGATAAACAGAAAGAGGCTTTGATAACTGCCATATGCCTTGCTAACATTAAATCGCATCTTGAAGTTGCTAAGACTCACCTTCTTAGCTCTTCCGCGGTTCCCACTTTTGATGATGTATGTGCTAAACTTCTCCGTATTCCAGACGCTTCTCCCTCTACTACTAAAATACCATCCGCTATATACTCTGGACATAGGGGCACACCTTCTAACCAAGGCTGAGGCCGAGGCAAATTTTATAGAGGAGGAAGAGGAAGAGGTGGAATGACTGGTTTTGATCGAACAAATGGGAAGGATTGCACCCATTGTAAGGGGGTGTGACCACACTAGAGACATATGCTTTCATCTGAAAGAATGCACTGTATGGGGGGGTTAGTCAACAAAACGAAAATTTGATCTTCATCTCATGCATGTACATGATCTTCATTTTCGAAATGGGTATTATTGTGGACAAGTTCATCTTCATCTTCGAAATTTAAAACCATTGATTTTATTAATTATAAAAATAAGTTAATTAAACCAAGTGTTTGAGTTAACAATATTTTAATTACCACTATTAAATCACTAATACAATAGAGTAAATAAAAAATAAATATGATTAATTAATAAAAAAGTATTATATTAATAACATAAGATAGATGTTTTACATGGTATTAATTAATAATATATTTTGACAAAATTAAAAGTAACTAATTAATCAAAAGCATACTTTAATTATATTTTATTTACCAGAGACTTAAATATGAAGTTTAATATAGTAATAAAATTGAACAAAAATAATAAATAAATACATATACAACTTTATTAATAACCTAAAAGAAAGATTATTCTAATAACGAATTCGTGCCTTTAATATTAAAATCATCAAGTTATAAGTTTAGTACATGTAAACGACGCATGTTCAAAAGTAATAAGATATAACCATCATTTATCATTCCACATGGAAGTCGATATGGCATCTCAAAATTGTGTGGCTCTTGTAGATTCTAATGCACTCTGCCTCTGAAAGCATGTTACTTGGCTACCCACATCCTCAAGACCATCACAATCGTCATTGTCTATATCATCCATTGCACCTAATTGGACCGCATCACCTCCTCCACCGAGCTCACCCTCGAATCATCATCTTCATCTTCAAATATATCATCATAATCCTCTCCACATATATAATTGTGCAATATACAACAAGCATGTATAATTTTCACCTGGATCTTAAAAGAAAATGGAGGAGTGCCTTTTAACATTTTAAATCGAGCTTTTAAAGTACAAAAGTTCGCTCAATAATATTCTGTAAAGTTGAGTGTCTTCAGCTGAATAATTCTTTTTCATTTCTAGGAATATTATCTCCAAATTCTTGCAGATGATACCGGGTTCCTCGATATGGAGCCAAAAATCCCGGAAGATTTGCATAACTAGCATCGACTAGATAATATTTTCCTATAATAGAAATTATATACCCTATAAAATAATTGAAGATAAAATAGATAAAAAATGACTGCATAAAAATATTTTACTTACCTTCAGGTAGAAAGATTTTATCTCAGCAAGTCAATGCGTCCTTCAGTACACAGGAATCAACTGCTGATCCCTCCCATCCAACAAGTACATAAGTGAATTGCATGTCTAATGAACATGCTGCCATCACATTTTGTGAGAGATAGCCTTTTCCATTCCAGAACCTTGGTTGATCTTCAAGTGGAATGTTCGCTTTGATTTGAGTTCCATCAATAGCTCCAATACAATCCTAATTATACATTTTCAATTAATATTGACTAACTTTGTATATTAATCTAAAATTATTTAGTTATAGGAAGTGAAGTTACCTTGAAGTACGGATAAAATATTGAACTGGTTAAAATCTTCGATTGTGTACTTTCCAAAGGTCAATTGACGTAATAAGAGTGAAGTTTGAGGATTGCATCCAACACCTTGTCGAAATACTTACTTATGGTCTAGTTTGATCTATCAAACATCTCTGTTGTGACTCTATAAGATTGTTGTTGACCAACATTTAGGAGGAAATATGCAAGTTGTTCTTCAACTGAGATGGTCTTTGTGGCTGATAAAAACCCTTTACTACTAAGTATATCTGCCAATTTGTGAAATACCAGTTGATTCATCCTGTAAACTTTCCAAAATTTAATTGGTGATTTGTCCACTACTTCTTGCAAATACAAGGACCATTCATCCCACAAGAACGTGGTACACGTCTGTTGCACTGGTACAGATAGTAGCTTCCCATGGCGATAAACAATGTTGTGTGCAACCATAATTGCAACCTTTTCTTCGTCTGTCATAGTATCCTTGGAAATCTAAAAATTCAATCGCCTAAATGTCATAAACACAAGTAAACATCAATCTTCAATCATAACCTATTTGCAATCACACCTATACACAACCATATTCAACCACATTCCCACATCCTACATTCAATCACATCCCTACGTAACCATATTCATTTAATTGTCCACATCCATATTCATCTACCATATTCATCCATGCAATATATAAACACAACAACATATCAAATTTAAATACTACCCTTACTAATAAGTCGTGCAATATCATAATTCACACACATCATACCTAAGGCATAACAATATTCCAAAAGAATAGTGTATTTATGACGCATTATATTTAGTTTTCAAAAAAAAATTAAGCCACTCGACCCACTCTTCCACTGTCATCTCCGTGAACATGACCTGCTTACTTGGCATATCCAACCATAAAGGAATGCGAAACTTCAATTCTGAAAACAAGTCCAAGATTTCCCTGAGGGCTTTGATCCAATCTCTTTCAATATCGGGCTCTTTCTCTTTAGGCTTCATCATGAAATTCTCAAATGTCTGAGCTATTTGATCCATTGCATCAATGAATCTACTAGTGTCATCATCGGGTATTTCGGTTCTCTTTCTACGATGACTTGAAGATGACCGCTTACTTCTTTCAGATTGATTACCTGGAGACTCATCCATGCTTAATAATGGCAATGGAGTATCCCTAACTATATCAACATCCTCGGGTTCATCCATCGGGACATGTTTCGATTCACGGATGAGTTCATCACCCTGATCTACAAAGGTTGTACCTCCTAACCCTACGACTATTGTGTTTCCCACCACCATAGCTAATTTGTCGTACAGGGGGCAGCCTTCACGTCTGTACTTCTCAGCATCTTTATGCTCCTACAAGAATAAAACATCCTTTATTCATCTAGGAATAGAGTTATACTAACGTGGAAAACATAAAAAATATTTTATAGTATATCATGATTTACTGACCTTTATGTAGTCAAGCCATACAGAATTAAATGTAGTAACTCGTTGTGTGGTTGCATCCCAACCGAACCCACTAGTGTTGATACAGCATGCTATCGTTTGGTATGTTTTCTTCTATGATCTTGGTCGATTCTTCACCTGCTCAACAGTTTTTTTTTTGACTGCGTCTTCAATGAACTTATTAACACAGTCCATATATACCTCATGCTTCCATACCCTGTTAGGCAACTTGTTCCCTAGATTAACCTGCTCGACCAAGAGATCGAGCATTTTGCTATCGTCTTCGAAGGTCCAAATGTCATATGGTCGACCAGTTGGTTGTCTTCTTGCAGCCATGTTTAATCTAAATCCGAGTCCTCATGGAAAAAACTTTATCAGACAACCTTTACCCATCACAGAAACTCAAACCATAAAAAATAGAATACCATGTGGTGGATATGTATAACATCCAAATCTCCTCACCACATGGCAAAAACATTCAATAGCACTTCAAAAATTCTCAACAACATTCTCAAACATTTCAAAATTAATTAAACTATTTTCACTACTTCATATGCACTAAACAATAAGAAAACACACACATCAAGTCAAAATTCACTGAACACCTCTGGTAGAACCCCATATAATTTTGCAGTCACTATGAACTGTACCTCGTCAATGATAGGGCACGAGTTTTGTTGGCTAATGGACGCTCATGTAGGCAACTCATCCTTATTTGAATTGGACTAAAAAAACCCTAATAAAACCTAAACCATAAACAATAAACCATCAAACCATAAAGTTAAATCCTATCACCTACTAAACTCTAAACCCTAAACACTAATTCCATAACATAATACCCTAAACCCTAGACCTCCAAAACCTTAGAAGTCCTAAACCCTAAACCCTAAACCCTACACCATAATTCCAGACCCTAAACCCAAAAAACCCTAGAGCTTAAAAACACAAAACCCCCAAAACCTTAAAAACCCTAAACCATTAAACCCTAAACCCTATCACCTACTAAACTCTAGACCCTAAACACTAATTCCAGAACTTAATACCTTAAAAGCCCTAAACCCTTAACCCTACACCCTAATTCCAGACCCTAAACCCAAAAAACCCTAGAACTGAAAAACACAAAACCCCCAAAACCTTAAAAACCCTAAACCCCCCTAAACCTTAAAAACCTGAATCCCTAAAAGACCCTAAATCCTTAACCATAAACCCTAAACCCTAATTACAGGACCCTTAAATACTGAGCACCAAACCCTAAAAATAATCCCAAACACGAATCAAGAATTTTGACCCTAAACCGTAACCCTAAATCCCACAATTATGCACAAATAACCCCCAATTAGGCATTGAAAATAAAATTAAATCAAATAAAACACTAATTTAATGAAAAACAAAATTAGGGTTTAGTCATACCTTCTGAAATTTTGGGAAAACCGAATTTGAAAGGTGAAATCGATGCCGAATGGGGAAATCGATGCCTAATCGAAGTAGAAATTAAGCAATCGATGCCCAAATGTCAAAAAAGAAAATTGAAATGGGGAAATTGAACGAAATCGGAAGGTATTTTGGGGGAAAGGAGAATAGTCAGAGAGAGAAGGGAGTGGGAGGCTAAAAGGGAGAAGAGAGAGAAGAAAGGGAGGTCGAGAGGGATAAGAGAGAGAGAGAGAAGCAAGAGAGAAAAACGGAGAGCGAGTCCGAGAGAAGAGAGGGAGGCACGGAGACGAGAGAGGGGGTGCGAGAGACAGGGCGAGTCCGAGAGATGACAGAGAGACGGAGGCCGGAGACGAGAATTTTTAGAGAAGAGAGGCAACAACGACATCGGGGGCGCATGGAGACAAGAGAGGGAGTGCAGGAGAGAGGAAGAAAAAAAGGGAAATGAGGACGCGCGAGAGAGGGGTGTGTGAGGAGAGAGAGGGGGGACAAGCAAGAGTCGCGTGTCCTTCAACTCAAAGAAGATCAAATATGGCCTTCTTTGAGATGAAGGATTTTAAACTGTGGAGATGAAGGACCGCTTCATCCCTTGCATCTAGATGAAATGTCATCTACGCTCCACTAACAACTTCAAGTGTTGAAGGGCATCATGCGGTTGAAGATCATCTCGGACTTCAAGTTGACTAACCCCCCCATGTGGTAGATTGGGTCACTCTCACGAAAGATGTTATAAAGCTAATGAGAATAAGGCTAGCCAAGCCTTACTGAGTGATACAAAAGTAGAGCAGTCTACCAAAACAACTGCAAAACATACTTTTATTGATGAAAACTATGAACTATTCTAGAAAATAAAGACCATGATGGGGTCCTCCCCAAGTACTTCTTCACCAACCGCTGCCACCACCACTTCAGGTATAGTTTTTGCCTCTTCTTCATCCTGGATAATTGACTCAGGAGCCTCCAAGCATCTTATAGGTAATAGACATCTACTATACTTAGTTTCTCCATGTCTTTCACATAAATTTGTTACCATTGCTGATGGTTCACAAAATAATGTTCAAGGGAAAGGATCCACTTTTTTTACACCATCACTTCCGCTAACTAATTTCCTATGTGTTCTTACTTTCCCTTTGAATATTTTATCGGTTAGTTAGCTCATTAAACATTTTAATTGCTCTATCACTCTCTCACCCATTTCATGTGTGTTTCATGATCTTACAATGAAGCGGGTGATAAGTGGAGGCCGTGAACAAGGGGGGGATCCACTACCTGGATGTGCCACAAATAAATACTGCATCCACCTGTGACACTGAAACCAGGTTGTGGCATAGCCGGTCGGGACATCCGTCAGCCCAATCTCTTCATCATATTTTTCCTAAAGTGTGGTCGGACCTTCATTGTGAAGCATGTCAAATGAGTAAACATCAGAGGTCTACATACTCACCTCGTCCAGAAATTAAAAGTGTCTCTCCTTTTTTGTTAATTCATACTGATGTCTGGGGACCCTTGAGTGTCTCCAACATTTCTCAAGTGAAATATTTTATTACATTCATTGATGACTTCACTTGTACCACTTGGTTATTTATGTTTAAAGAGCGTTCTGAAATACCATTGATATTTAAATAATTTTATGCAATGGTACTCACTCAGTTTGGGTAGAAAATTAAAGTCCTTCAGTCGAATAATGCCAAAAAATACACATCCAAAGATCTTGACTCATTTTGTGAAGAAAATGGCATTATTCATCGGACATCATGTGCCTACACCCCTCAACAAAATGGTGTAGCATAACAGAAGAACCATCATATTCTTGAGGTAGCTCGGGGTTTACTATGGGGGGGTTAGTGCACATGACTCAGGACATGATCTTCATGCGCATTACGCAGTTCATGTCCTGATGTCGTTAGGGAGAGCCAAAATTCATGTCATGTACATGAAGATACATAACTCAAGAGTTCATGTCTCAAGAGTAACGGGCGGAAAGTGCTTTCCGCCCGATTTTGAGAATCATCTACATGACTCTCGCGCGGGCTCTCTCTCGTCGAGCGGGGCTGTCTCTCGGGGGGCTCTCTGCCGCACACCCTCTTTGCCATTTCATTTCCACAGCCCTCTCTCCTTCCACAACCCTCTCTCGGTGTTGCCGGAGCCCTCTCTCGGTGTTGCCGTAGCCCTCTCTCTTTCCGCAACCGTCTCTCGTTCCCGCAACCCTCTCTCGGTGTTGCCGCAACCCTCTCTCGTTCCGTTGCCGGCCGTCGCCGTCGTCGTTGACCGCCATCGTCGTTGGCCGTCGCCGTCGCCTACTAGCCCGTCCCCGTCGCCATCGTCGTTGCCCGCCGTCGTCGCTGGCCGTCGCCGTCGCCTATTAGCCCGTCCCCGTCGCCATCGTCGTTGCCCTTTGGCTCGCAGCTGAGGAAGACGACGATGGTTTAATTTTTCCTAAGTTAGGAAAAATTAAACTATCGTCATAAAAATTATTAATTTATAATTTTTATTTATAAAATAATTTTTTTTATTTAATATATTTATTTTACAGTTACTATATTAAAATAGTGATTTAATAGTCATAATTAAAATATTGTTAAAACAAATATTTGATAAATTATTTTTGGCATAATTATCCGATTGCTATAGTTAATTAAACCAATAGTTTTAAATTTTGTGATAATATATTAATAATTAATAATACATAAAATATATTATGTACAAATATATAGTGTGTTAAAGTTATGATTAGATCAATTTTTTCTCTTAAATTATTCATTTTTAGGTTAAAGTATATCATATGTTATTAATAAATTAATAACTCAACGTATTACTTTCGTTTTTGTTATTTATAATGTTATTTATTTATTATTTGT
Source organism: Aristolochia californica (assembly GCF_029961685.1). Classification (NCBI taxonomy): domain Eukaryota; kingdom Viridiplantae; phylum Streptophyta; class Magnoliopsida; order Piperales; family Aristolochiaceae; genus Aristolochia; species Aristolochia californica. Next base: position 16,176,979 of record NW_027181881.1, on the reverse strand, counting down.
AATTAATTGTGTAGGTATTTCATTGGCTCATGTAATTACCATATTAATGTATAATAAAATATCTAATTCAATTAATAAATATATTAGTATATTTAATTATACATTAAATAACTTATTCGTGTAGTAATAATGGTTGTTTTACCTAATTTGGGGTTTAAGGATTATGTTGTAATTAAGTGCACTGTAAAGGTTTAGAAATTCTCTTGTTTTTTATGTTTTTCTCATGTTGGGACACTAACACTGGAAACTGTTTTCCAGTGCACATGAAGTCGTCAACACTAACACAAATTCTTACCTGATCTTCATGTACATGACATGACATGATCTTCATGCTGGACATGACTTGATCTTCAAGAATCCACTTTGGGGCACTAACCCCCCCTATATGAGATGCAAGTTCCAAACTTTTATTAGACGCATGCAGTTCTTACCTCATGTTTCCTTATAAACCGGTTAGCCTCTTCCATTCTTAGTAAAAAATCTCCCTACTTTCTATTATTACCTGATGATGATCCTTTTTCAATGCCCTTGAGAGTCTTCGGTTGTTAATGATTTGTCCATATTTCCTCCCTAAAACTAAGTAAACTTGATCCCAAATCTGTGAAGTGTATCTTCTTAGGATACTCTCGCACACAAAAGGGTTATGTTTGCTATAATCCCTCTCTTCAGCGTTTTCTTGTGTCTAGGGATGTCACTTTTTTTGAAGACTCTCCATATTGTTCTGATAATGCTCCTACAGGTTTATCTAATGTACCAGGTTCTCCTCGACCGGTTGTGCCCCGTGCTACAGAAACTACTCAGCCCCTAGAAACACTGGTTGACACCACACCTGTTGAGTTGTCGGATCATACCGAAGTAAGTCCATCTTCTCCGATTATTTTTAGCCCAGAATATGATACTCGTCCTATTACTGCTAGGAAAGAGCCCAGATCATGCATCATGCCTTCTACTTCTCATCCCATAACAAACTTTGTGTCTCATCATCATCTATCCCCTGTTTGTTGTCAATTTCTATCGGCTATTTCCTTCGTACCTATACCACATTCCTATCAGAAGGCTCTTAAACATTTAGGGTGGGAGGCGGCTATGGATTAAGAAACGCATGCCCTTTATGAAAATCAGACATGGGCTCTAGTCCCACTTCCTTCAGATAAGAAACATGTTGGTTGTAAATGGGAATTTATTGTGAAACACAATCCGAAAGGGTCCGTGGTTCGGTTGAAAGCTAACCTTGTTTCTAAAGGCTATACACAATGTTATGGCATTGATTATGATGTAACCTTCTCTCCAGTGACTAAATTAAACTCGGTACGTTTGTTATTATCTCTGGCAGGTCTATCAACTTGATGTCAAAAATATTTTTTTGAATGGGGATATAAAGGAGGGAATTTATATGCAGCAACCACCTGGGTATGTTGCTGAGGGGGAGTTCGTATGTCCACTACAAAAATCTATTTATGGTCTCAAATAGTCGCCTCGTGCATGGTTTGAAAATTTTAGCCAAGCACTCATATGGGTAGGATTAAACAGATGCTTTGGAGATCACTCTATCTTTATTAAAGACACACTGAAGGACAAGGTAATTCTAGTCGTATATGTTGATGATATTATTATAAGTGGCAGTGATCCTGAGGGAATCCAAAAGATAAAAGAAAGGATATGTACTAAATTCAAGACAAAAGATCTCGCACTACTCAAATATTTTTTGGGTAATGAAGTACTACAAAGGATCTCCAGAGATCACTCTACTGCTCAGACATGGAATTATATTATCTCAAAGGAAGTATGTCCTTGACCTACTGGAGGAGACCAGAATGTTGGGATGTAGACTAGTAGAAACTCCTATGGACTTGAATGAAAAATTATATGCAAGTAATAGAGAAGAAGTAGATGTCAGAAAATATCAAAGATTGGTGGGAAGACTTTTTTTATCTCTGCATAACGAGGCCAAATATTTCATATCTAGTCAGTGTGGTAAGTCAATATATGCACAAATCACAACTCGGTCATTAGAAAGAACTAGAATGGATATTACGATATCTTAAAGGAGCACCAGAAAGAGGGATCTTCTATAAAAATCATGGATACTTGAACATCGAAGGATTCTCAGATGTAGACTGGGCCGGATTCCCGGATGACAAAAAATCTACTTCAGGATATTATACGATGATTGGGAGAAACTTGGTTACATGGAGGAGCGAGAAACAGAATGTAGTTGCAAGGTCTAGTGCATTAGCAGAGTACAGAGCCATGGCACACATAGTCAGTGAACTCCTATGGATCAGATCTCTCCTAACTGAACTGGGTTTTTACAAAGAAACTCCTATGAATCTATATTGTAAGAATCAGGCTGCAATTCATATCACATCAAATCCAGTCTTCCATGAGAGAACAAAGCATATAGAAATAGTCTGCCACTTCATACGAGAAAAATTCACTGCCAGAATCTTTTCTCTCCAGTGTGTATCTTCACAGAACCAGGTTCCAGACATTCTCACCAAACCAATCACTCACAAAATTTAGTCCAACATTTGCAGCAAGCTGGGCATCTACGATGTTTTCTCACCCCCAAGTTGGAGGGGGGGGGGGGGGGGGGGGGGGTGTTACAATGTGGGACCCACCATGGCCCCACAAGCAGGTGGGACCCACCATGAGCTCGAGAGGTGTCAACAAGTGTCCTCATACAAAGTGGCTCTAGCTAAGATATAAGGAACATGTGCTGGAATTAAATAGAAGATTTGAAGATCAAGTGGGACACACAAAGATACCACGAGCTGGTATCTCTATCTACATGAGTTGGAAGATCATGTGGAACCCACAGGATAAGGCCAAGAGCTGGCTCTCTAGCTTGATTCACGTCCTTAAAGAAGGTGTTGTAGTTGAGTTAAATTAGTCTCTTAAATAGATAATGTAATCTTATCATAATAGGGTTATCTTAGAGAGTTCTAGTTGGAATGTAATTAGGAGTCCTAAGGTTAGTTGTACATGGACTCTATCACCTCCTCAACTATAAATAGAGGTGATTTTAACTCGGAATTATTCAAGCAAGCTACTTCTTTTTTTCTCCTCTCTTTTGTGAAGTACTCTATCTCTAATCTCTCTTATTTTCCTTCTCTTTTCTTTCTACCCGAGAGTTTTTCTATTTTTCTCTTTTTTCTTTCTCTCTCCCCTCTCAATGTCAACAATTTATTAGTGTAATGAAGAATGAGTTTGAAATGAGTTTAATGGATGAACTCACATTCTTCCTTTAACTTCAAGTAATGCAAATTGAAAAAAACACATTCATAAATCAGTCCAAATACACTAAGTGTTGGTCGTAGGTTGACTCCCACATTGATTTTGATGATAAAAAAATTTAATTGTAACTAGCAAATCTAGTCTTTCAGATACTTAATTTTCAAGAGCATCTCAATGTCTAAAACTTCAAAGGCAAAATGAAGACCTCAAGCAATGTTGAAGAATGTCTCTGGAGGAAGCATCCACAAGGAAGAAGACAACGAGAAGACTTGTGTTCAAGCATCAAGGCAAACATTTAAACTCAGTAAATTTATGTAAGAGAGTATTCTAACTCCTAGTCCTTAAGTACTTGTGAAATCGGAGCTTTAGGATTTATTTAGCATATACACATGTTTAGAATCATCATACATATTAGTTAAAAACACTTAAAGAGAAATTTCTGTGCTTTATAAAGACATATATTTTTATCTGACATTTGAATGATCGATTTGTCACTGACTATGATGGATCATCCAAAACTATGGAAGCCAGAAATATAAAGAATGATCGATCAACCATAGTCACTTACCATTAATCGATCAATCAATAGTCTGATTTTTGCCAACGGGAAATTAACAACTAGTTCGAGTGGCTCCTTGATCATACCACAACATGCATCATAGTATAAGCTCCTTGATCATACCACAACATGCTTCAAGGAGGAGGTAGCATGAAACTCTCAAGGTGAAGCATCTCTTCAAGTAAGGGTGTAAACTTTTCCTTTTATTTTAGGAATTTGTGAAATGTTCATCTAGAACTTGTGAATTTAGATAGAAATGCATAGCAAGAGCTCGAATCTAGTAGCAATCTTTTGGGGAGATTGGTTGTTGTAAAAATCGTGTATTGAGCTACATGTGGCCAATGAGAGTCGTAATCTACTTGTATTTTTCAAGCTATTAGAGTGTAATAGATGAAATTTTACCAAGAAAGGGTTCTTGGGAGATAGCTACCTCTAGGGGAACATCAAGAAAAAAATATCTCTTTGTCCCTATGGTGTGTGCATGCTTATGCTTATATAGAATATTTTTTATGCATCATATTTTGATTACATGCACAAATCATTTTTAATTTGAAGATGTTAAGCACCAAGCCAATACTACCCAAAAGACCGGCCTGGTAGATAGTGGAAAGCCAAGCACTTAACCCAGAATCATAACAATCAAGCTGAGTAAAAGCGTGATTAAAAGTACGATTAAAGCATCATCAAAAGCATGATTAAAAACATGATTAAAGACAAAATCAAACGAGACCAAACTGGAATGGACTAGGCACAAGTAAAAAATAGGTCAAAAAGATAAGGAAAAGATAAAAAAATTTGAATTCTTTTAAAAAATGAAATAATAAAGATAAAAATAAGAAGTTAATTGAGAAATATCTCAGAAATGGCACATAAGGATCAACTAGAAGAAATAGATGATAAAGATGATCCCTTAATAAAACAAGAATTAATTGAGAAATATGTCAATAAAATTCATAACAAAAACTAACAAGAGAAAAAATTAAAAATGAAACCTGATTCTCTTAAAGAAGTTATGAATCGTATGGAAAACCATAACCATACCCCTACTAAACCTATCACTTCTATGGATCTTCAAAAAGAAGTGACTCTATTAAAAATAGAAGTAAAAGATCTTGGAACTTTAATTAAAAAAAAGATAAAATATTTTCAAAATTTCAAAATGACAATGAAGAAGAATTTTTTTTCTCCCCTCCATTACCCGTGTCTTCAATAAATAATGACACATAAAAAATTAATGTAGTAATAAATGAAGATTATGTACTTCATAATTTACTAGCCTTAGTGGATAGTGGTGCAGATCTTAACTGCATTCAGGAAGGATTAATTCACACAAAATATTTTGAGAAAACATCTCAAGGTCTCCATAATGCCCGTGGACAGAGAAAGAATGTAAATTATAAATTAAATAATGTTTTAATTTACAGTGATGAAAATTGCTTAGTTGTGGACTTCTTACTTTTTTAAAATTTATCTCAATAGGTATTTCTAGGGACTCCTTTCCTTAGAAAAAGCATGCCAATTATAGGCATCACCAACAAAGGTATAGAAGGACATATTAAAGATGTTCTGATATTCTTCCCTTTTGAATCTGGTCCTTAGACTAGTTTCTTCAATGAACTCAAAATTATATCTTTTCAAAAAGAAAAGCAAATCAATTATTTACAAGAAGAAATTTGTTATCTGTCAATTGAACAAAGGTTAGAATCTTCTGAGATTAAAGATTAGATAGAATTAATACAAATACACTTTACTTCTGAAATTTTTAGTGATAAGTCCTACTACATTTCGGAAGGGAAACAAACCATATTGTTTCTTGACCACATATTGAAAATTTTGATGAAAAAAATATTCAGACTAAAGCTCAACCAAGTCAAATGAAGGAGTATCTAGAACTCTACAAATAAGAAATTACAGTATTTTTAGAAAATGAATTAATTAGAAAATCCTACTCTCCTTGGAGTTGTACATCATTTTATGTTAATAAAAATGTTGAGCAAGAAAGATTTCCTCATTTAAAGGTAAATTATAAGCCACTTAATGACTGCCTTAAATGGATTAGATATCCTATCCCCAATAAAAAGGATCTTTTAGACAGATTGCATTCTGTAAAAGTGACGAAGAACTTTCAATATAACAACAACTTCATTGCAACATCTATTAAAAAAGGAAAGAAAAGAAAGAAAGTCTTACAATTAGAGAAACCTTGAAGCAACCTTGGAGACAACTTCCGACCTTTTCAAGTGATGCCTAAACACACAAACTGGTTCCCTAATTATAGCTTTTGGAACCTAGATTTTTAAGAAGAAATTACATTAATTTCAACTTCTTTTGAAATCCAGTGAGGAAATTTTGACGTGCGTCTTCCATTATTGTAGACAATGTGGTGGCGACTGCTGATGTGCCTTCTATGATTGTAGACATTGTGGTGGCAGTTGATGTCGATGTTGCAATATTGTAGTTGATGTAACCTGCCAGGAAATACTGTAGCTAATGTGACCTACCGGTAAATGAAAATTTTTCTTTTGATGTGTAGTAGTCAATTTTTACTTTTTTTAAGTCATCAATTTTATGGTCTATCTTTTTTATTATGGTGATCTAACTATATGACATTTAGATTTATTTGTCATTATAATCAAAAGATGCTTCTTTTATGACCCTGATTGGTCAATTGTCAACTACTTTTTTGTAGCGTTTTTCCATTATGAGTTTGATGATTTGACACCTTTATTGTTTTCCCAAAAGATTAGGGAGTCCTATTGTATGCATCCTATGTTTTGATTCTTTTCCTTCTCTTAAATATTTCATAGAATTTAGAAATAGATGTCTTGTTCTTGTATCAAGACTAAGATTTGGATTGGAGATCTGATAAACGTTTTGCTTGTTCATCCGTAAGAATTTTTTTTCTTAGTTCATGATTGAACTTTGTGAATCATGGCATCTCAGTAGTCACCAAGCGATGCATCATGGTCTTCGGGTTTTGATTATGGATTAAAACCCACTTCTTCATCCTAATTACCATCTTGACTGCTTTCCTTAGAGGACTCATGGGCAGAGATTGACATATTGTCATCTTTAGAATTTTTATTTCATTATGATAAAAACTTCTCTTCAATAGAGTCAAGAGCTTTGATGAGTAGTTCTTCTCCAGATATGTTAGGAAAATTTTCTTTTAATTGCGCTTTGATAATATCAAAGGGTGACATCTTTGTCAAAGGTTCCACATATTGAGGAGTTAGATTTTTATATTTGAGAATTACAACCTTAATTTCTGTAATCTTTTCTTCAATGGTTGTAGTGGGAAGTTTACCCCGCATACATACATGGAAATTATGTTGCATGATTGGCAGCTATAGTTCATTGAAAGCAATTTTCAAACCCTATTTTCATATCCATGAAAGAAAATTCTATAAAGAAAAGGAATGCATCCAATCCTTTCACCAAATTCTGAACATCCTTAATATTAGGATGAATGACTCACCATTGACCATATAAATCCTGAATTGGGTTCAGGAAGAATAGAGATTGGTGGCCCCAATTTAGCCCACCATTTTTATACCCATAAAGGAATTGGTATTTTATTTTGTAGGTGCTTCTTAATTTCAACTTTGAGTGCAATAAACCTTGTATGTTTATTTGTAGGATTTTGGTAAAAAAACATGTTGGACCACGCATTTACTTAATCCCAATAATTGAATCCCTTATTATTAGGAGTAATTTCTTCATCAGAAATATTATGCTTGCCCTAAATCATCTGAGAGATAAACTTGGTTATTGTCTAGCTACTATAGGAAATTGGACTGCCCATTTTGTTAATATTGGACAAAGTGTGATGATTGGTCACAAATTGGGTATGAGCTCATATTGCCTCATAATCAAACCATGATTTGTGGTTGGTTATTGGGAGGAAGGATTCTCTTAACCACTTGGAACATTTTTCCAAGGATCAGTAGTCACGACTATATCCTCGCGATTGATGATCGGAATTTTATCCGAAATTGGAAGGGTTGTAAAAATGGGGTTTGCTAGAACTGCGTCCTTCATTGACGTTGAGGATGCTTCGGGAACTTTATTTTTCCCTTTATTTATCCCTTTATTGGGATTGGACTTGCTAGGGCATGTTTCTCCTCTAGCAGAGAGAGGATGTCCCATGTAAGGAAAATGTGACATTTTGTTATCCCTGCAAGAATTCACAAGTGAGAAAATTAGGTAGAGAGTTATTTTCGCCCTTGATATATTCGATATCAAAATTAAAGGCGCTTAATTCCGCCTTTCATTGTGCAAATATTTGTTTTGATGCCAAAATTTTTATATCTTTTTAAGAATTTGTTTGGCAGTAGAACAATCTACTCTTAGAAGGAATTGTTGATTAAGTAGATCGTCCTGAAATTTACGAATACATTTAACAATAGCAAAAATTTATTGCTTAACAATTGAATAATTCAATTGCGCTTGTTTCCAAAGGCCAAAATTTGTACCAATTCTTCTTTATTAGATTTTGGATTTAATTGTTTAAATATTCCCCTATATCCAATATGTGAAGCATCAGTTTCAAAATGCCTTCTTCCATTGTGGGTTGGCCAAGGTAAGACAAGGTAACTGTCTAACTCGAGCTTTAATTTCTTGGATGGCCATAATATGCTTTATGGTCCAAGGAGCAGGGTTCTTTTGCAGTCTTTCATTGGGAAAATATTTTTCCCATCTTTTTAATTTGATTATCTTCTTTCAAAATGAATAAATAGAGAATATGGGAAAAAGGTGAAGAATGAAGAAAAGGAAAAAAGAAAAGGAGAGAAAACTTCTCCTAGTGAATTTCATAATTCTCTAGGAGAAATATTATTTTCCAAGTTATTTAGTTGAGTTTTATTCCTGCAAAAGGACCCATGAAAAGAGGAAAAAAGAGTATAAAATAAAAAAAGAGAAAAATACAAAAAAAAATACAAAATCTTTTCCAACAAATTGAAATTCGCTGGAAAAGGTTTTAAGATTTCTCGCATTGAATTTTGGGAGAAGCATTTTTCGAGAAGGATAAAAATTCGCAAGAAGAGATCACCCAACAAATTTTTAAATTCACTTAGAGAAACTTTACTTTTCCCAACGAATTTTAGATTCGCTAGCAAAAGTCCACTTCTACTAGCAAATTTGATTTCGATGTTGGATTTTTTATTGGCTAAACATGTTTTTCTTGTAGTGTGTACGACGTATTGAGGAGCAAGATCGTAAGATGAAGAACTTTGAAATCGCTATGCAATGGTTCTGTCTGATCGATAAATCATGTGGATGATCGATCAATCCTTGTGAAATTCACTTGTCTGGACAATGGTTGATCGATCATTCCAGTTCTTGTTCAACTAAGTTGACTCTAAAAGCATGAGAATGATTTTGTCTTAGTGCTCTAACATGTTCTAAGGGATGTTTATGATGTTCCTAAACTTGTTTCAATGCAATGGATGACCTAAAGCTCCATATTCACTATTGTTCTTAAAGAATGGAGTTAGGAATTCTCTCTGACATTTGTGACTGACTTTTGACTACTTGAACTCTAGTATTCTCGTTGTCTTCTTCTTTGTGGGTGTTTCTTCAAGAGACGCCCATCAATGTTGTTTAAGATCTTGAGTAGGCTTGATTGTTTTGAATCTTTTGAAATTGAGATGCATTGACTCTTGAAAGTAAAATATCTAAACTACTTAGTTTTGCAAGTTGTTAGATCTACTAAATTTTGTTATCATTAAAAGCAATAAGGGAGTCAATATATGGTCAACACTCAATTCACACCCCCCATCCCCTAAGAAGCCACTTGGGCCGACACAAATTTATTTGAATGCTCTACCCTCCCTAGACCACCCAACCTAGTAAACGATTATAATAAAATCCATACAACGGTCCCATCGTATTCCCCCTCCTTCATGATGAGTTTTTTTCTCCTTGCTACATGAAAAACATTTTATAACACTTCAATGTCTCAAGCAACATAATTAAAAATCAAAACAGAACATAAGCATAATTAAACATTAGTAAAAATATGATTAAACAACATGATTAAAAGTACGATTAAAGCATGATTAAAAACATGATTAAAGATAAAATTAAACTAGATCAAACTAGAATGAACTAGACCCAAAGGGAGGATGGGAAAAGGAAAAAGCTGAAAAAAAAGAGAAAAGGGAGAACATAAGAGAGAAAATAAGGGGAAAAAGTAAAAAGAAAAAGATAAAAATGAAAAAGGGGGAAAATAAAAAGTAAACGAATAAGGAAAAAGGAATAACAAGAAAATTAAAAATTAAAAATAAATATAAAAGAAAAATTAAGTAAAAATTAAAATAAAAAGTATATAAATATTAAAGACTAAAATAATAAAAAAATAAAAAAAGAAAAAAAATTTAAAATGTGAAAAGAGTAAAGAAAATGAAAAATAAAGAAAAAAGGTTAGGAAAAAAATAAAAATGGAAAAAGATTAAAAAAATTAAAATATAAAAATAACGGGAAATAAATAAATTAATTATTAAAAATTTGGAAAATGAAAGGAAAATGAAAAATATAATTAATCGTACTAAAAAATTAATGTATCAATGAATTAATTCATTATATAATTATTTTCAAAGAGAGACTTTAAAAAAAATTTCATAGCAAAATTCAGAATTCGCTAAGAGCACATTAAATTAACAATCTTTACCAAATTTATTATCTTCTTTCACAAGGAAAAAAAAAGTGAAGAAGGAGAAGAAGAAAACAAGGGGAAGAAGGAAAGGTTGAGAAACAACATAGAGAAAATAAAAGAAAATATTTCCTAACAAGTTTGAAAATTCAATGGGAGAGGGACCCCTCTCCCAAAATATTTCAAAATTCTTTGGGAAAATATTTTTCCCGTCTTTTCAGTTTGATTCTCATCTTTCAAAAAGGAAAAAAAAAATGAGAATATGGGGAAAAGATGAAGAATGAAGAAAAGGAAAAAAAGAGAAGGGGAGAAAACTTCTCCTAGTGAATTTCATAATTCTCTGGGATAAACAATAAATTTCCAAGTTATTTAGTTGAGTTTCATTCCTCTACACAAGGACAAATGAAAAGAGAAAAATAGTATGAAATAAAAAAAATTACGATTTCTCTATAAAAATCATAGTCACTTCAATATCGAAGGATTCTCAAATGTAAACTGGGTAGGATCCCCGGATGAGAAGAAATCCACTTTAGGATTTTGTACGTTGGTTGGAGGGAATTTGGTTACATGGAGAAGCAAGAACCAAAATGTAGTAGCACGGTCTAGTGCAGATGTAGAATACAAAGTCATGGCACACACTGTTAGTGAACTCCTATGGATATGATCTCTTCTCAGTGAATTGGGATTCTACAAAGAAGCTTTGATGGATCTATATTATGATAATCAAGCAGTAATACACATTACATTAAATCCAATCTTCCACGAAAAAACAAAACATATTGAAGTGGACTGGTATTTTATATGAGAAAAGTTTTAAGCATGTCTTTTATCTCTAAAGTATATATGATCACAAATTCAAGTTGTAGACATTCTCACCAAACCAGTCACTCATACAATTTTGTCCACCATCTGTAGCAAGCTGGATATCTATGATGTTTTCTCACCCCCAGCTTGAGGGGGAATGTTACAATGTGGGACCCACCATGGTTCACGAGTTGGTGGGACCCACCATAAGGACGTGGGATGCCTAGTAGAGTCCTCAACTAAGCTAGCATGAGTTAAGAGATAAGAGGCACAAGTTGAAATAAGTTAGAAGACTTGAAGATCAAGTGGGACCCACAAAGATACCATGAGTTGGTAATCTTATCAATATGAGTTGGAAGATCATGTGGGACCCACAAAGATAAGACCACGAGCCAGCCTCCTCTCTTATGTCCACGTGATTGAAGAAGAGTTGGAGTTCAAGTTATATTAGACCTCTAGTAGATTGTATTATCTTTTTATGATAGAATTATCTTAGAGAGTTAGAGTTGGAATGTAATTAGGAGACTCAAAGGTTGATTGTATAAGGACTCTATCACTTCTTCTACTATAAATCGAGGTATTGTAATTCAAAATTAATCAAGTTCTACAATTCATTCTTGAGTAAATATCTCTCTCTTTGCTTGGCGCACACCTTTTTCTCTTCTTCTTCTCTTCTCTCAACCCGATGACCTATTAATTAGTGAAGAATTAATCAATAAAACTTAATAAAGTCGAATTATATAACTAATTCTTGTATTCACAAACCAAATAACCTTGTTGTAATACAAAACTATTTGATCAGAGCTATAATATTAGTGAATTAATTAGCATTAAATACATTAACTAATTAAATAATTAAAAATTAGGTAAGAAAATAATTGAATACCTAAGAATAATTATATATATATATATATATGTTATATGTTATAAATAGATTAATTGTCTCTTTCTTTGCTTGCATTGGTGAAGAGTAGGAGAAGACGAACATCTGTGGGGGGGGGGGGGGAATGGGAAAGTGATTTATTTTTATTTTTGGCAATTATGCTCATTTAATTCTGTTTATTTCATTGAATTGTTTTTAATAAATGTAGTACTTATAAGGATGGATCATAGAGGAAATATGCTTGGATGCTGCCTTGTTAGTAATAATCCCAATTCCCATATAGTCAATAGTGAATTTAGTGGACCAAGCATCTCCTCTAGTGTACAACCCATTTTTTTAAAAAATAATAACGCAAATAACCAAATTTTCAACTTAATATCACACATACCTAATTTTGACTGGTCAACTGCACATGTACACAGTCAAAGGTGACACATAAGCTTTCACCATTGGTATTTGGCATAAAAAAAATAATAACACAAATAACCAATTTTTCAACTTAATATCATAAATACCTAATTTTGACGGATCAATTGCACATGTACACAATCAAATGTGACACGTAAGCTTTCACCATTGGTATTTGGCATCATACATTCTTTATCTGGTATTTGGCATCAACGTCTCGGGCATCCTTCAAATAAAGTATCTATTTTATTTATTTATTTTTAATAAAAAACTCTTGTAGTTCAAACAATTGTACGGTTTTCCCTTAGCTAAACAGACTAGATTGTCATTTTCTTTGAGCATAATTGATCGGTACAAAACTACAAGTGCACAGTATCGTAGTTTTATAGTAAAGTGATGAGAAAAGTATTGTCCTTAGAGATTGGTAACTTACTTTTGACAAATACCAAAATTATACTAATCTTAATTTTATCTAGAGAAATCACTAAGATTTTTGTAATTGCAATTCAAAATAAAATAAATTCAAAGCAAAATATGCAAAGGGAAAGAAAAAAATGATGTTTGAAGATCAAATTAATGGGAAAGAAAACTTCTAGGAAATCGATTTCACCTAATTCCTCACTATACTTTACTCGTCTAACTAATTTAATTTAATTCTTTATGTTTATTAGTAAATCTCTAATTCATCCAAAAGCCTCTTTCGATAGTCAATTGGAAATTATTCTTGTTCATCATTTCACACAAAGTATACAAATTAATAAAGCAAGAAAGCAATAAGACTCATGATTTCAATACTACATAGGTTCATACAAGTCTTTCAATCTCTATATTTACCTATGCTGAAATATTCTAGATCTATCCTATAATTCCCTCTTCGATTGCAAATCATAAGATTAACATCATCTAATTAATGACCAGTTAACTAGAAGCAATAAACTCAGAATAAATCAGATAAATAAAGAAAGAATTACTTTAAATTAGCATAGAAAATCAAGCATAATTCGGAACTATATTACGTCATTTTCCTAGAATAAATAAAATTTAGTTCATACTAAAAATTAAATTCAACATAAACGAATTCACCATAATTGTTTTGAGAATAAAGGAAGAAAAAATGAACACTGAAAAAAATACGAATCGCAAATGCCGCTCGTCCTCTGTTATCGTCCTCTGTTTCAGCGTGCTCTCTCTCCCGCAGTCGCAGTTCTCCTTAAAAAACCACCGGAAAATATTCACTCAACAAACGCGATCCTCCCGTCTGCGTCTTCTTCAACACCAGCGAAATATTCCCCTCAGTCCTTTTCTCCGTCTCTGTTTTTCTCCCGTCTGCGACTTCGGAAAACACCAGCAAAAAAATTCCTCACCTCTGTCGCCGCTCATCCTCCACAACACCAGCGAAATCTTCCCTCTATCATCCCCGCGTCCGTGCGATGCGTGGAACTCGCTCAAAACAGATAGCTTCCAATCCCGTTCCTTCTTCCGTAAAATCCTTTCGTAAAATCCTTTCGTTCTTTTTCATATCGGAATCATGCAACCAGATTAATTCTTTTTTCCGTTTTCCTCTCTGGATTGTATCTTCACTGCTTTTATCCATCGGGAGTCTCTAGTTTTTCGCCGAAGAATAAGGCGACGAGAAGTTTTGTTCTGTTCCGTGGAAGAAGAGACCGTAGAATAATTTAGTTTTTCCTAAGGACTCACAATTAATGAGCCGGGTCGCTCCTGTCCTGCCGAGACCCGGAATCACCCGAATCAAGCTAGCGAAATGTTCCCGTCCTTTATCCTCAAATTGCACCAATAAAATTTATATCTTTATTTTCTTCAAATCTGACATAACATTTAAAAAACAACAATGAATCCTAAAATCAATGAAAATAAATAAAATTAGACTAAGTTTTAAAGTAAAAAGGTGATAAAATATATTAAATTATGCAAGTCATCACCAGGATACCTTGTCCCTAAAAATCTACACAGACAACTGGTAAAAAAAATGGAATTCAACCAGGAAGATGAATTATGCGCATAGTTATATGTGTTGTAGCTAGAGGAATCAACACTAGAAAGGTTCCAGTTAAAAATTCAAAGAAAATCACAGAATTAGCCATAAATATTGGTTATTCTGAAAACTTGACCATAGAAGAACTCGACCCCAGAGAGTTAACTTGGCCAACTGAATGGGTAGTCTAACCTTTGGCACCCAGACGCCTTCCCCTCTCTCGAAAAACCATAAAGGAGATAGAAGAAACACTAGTAATCACCATTGCTTGATCAAGTTTTCCCTCGAATAGGATATGCCCTCTACCTCTACCAGTAGAGCAACTACCAATTCCTTTTCGAAAGAATAGGAAACCCAAGGCCTAATGCCTATGTTCCAAATCACATCGATGACGACACATAACCCATACAAAGATTTAAGCTCATAAATAGGAAATAGTGACATAATCACCTATTCCAACAAAACCTTAGAGTCTTATGAAAAGACCCTTAATAGATTAGAAAATGCTATAGACAGTCTACAGAAGAAAGTTGATTTCGTCTATGATGAATATAAACATAGAGAAATAATAAAATGTCAAACTATCCTAGAAAATATTCTAGAAAAAATTGACCATGGAAATAGTCCTGTTTTCTTTAAAGTGTTGGAAGATATACCCAAGCCCACACGACCAAGGAAGGCCCACAATATCTAAGAGTATTATAAGATGGGCCACACAATATCTAAGAGTATTATAAGATGGGCCACACAACAAAGGAAGACCCACAAGATGGGCTCAAACACATAAGAAGTAGGACCCACAATGATTACCGTGAGTTGACATCCTTATCATATCAATTAGAAGATCAAGAAGGACTCACAAAGGCATCTTTATCTTATGGTCACATCCTAGAAGAGTTTTAGTTAGATTTATGTTTGTCTTTTATCTATATTGAGTCATTTAATTATGCTAGGACTTATCTTTAAATGTTAGAGTTTGGGTGTAGTTGGGACAAAGATAGTTTTATTGTAATTGGACTCTACTACCTTCATCTATTATAAATAGAGGTTCATGTACACTGATTAGAATAAGTCAATGAAGTATTTTTCTTTTCCATAAATTTAACATAAATAATTAACAGAACTAAAACAAAGTTTAGATAATCTAAACAAAGATAAAATGCAAGGACTTCTAACCGAAGTCTTAACATTAAAAGAACGTTTAGGTTCTCCTAGTCCATCAAGGTATAAAACCCCTTTTACACCTTGGACACCAGAATGATCTATAGGTGGAAACTATTAGAACATTTCGAATTTTGTAGAGAAAGCCTAGCTCTCGCTCTACATCAAAGAGATACTCTTCAACCTGAAGATGACACAATCCCATCCCAAGTAATGTACCATTATTAGTGGATGAGATATAATGATCGCGCCTATAAACTAAGACGCAAGATCAAAAGAATTAAACAAAAGCTAAACCTCTTAGCTTTATAAAAATGATCTATAGAGAAAGACTATTAGATCGTTTAAATCTGGCACAAACAACAAGAGTTTGTGCTCTGCAATACAGAGATAATCTCATTCTAGCAAATGAAACTATGATAGCTTATATTGAGTTTCAGATTGAATGGATGAGATTAAACCTTAGAGCGCACACACTGTTGTGCATAATCCGAAGACTTCAAAGAAAGTTTAAAGAAATAACTCTATAAATATGAATGATTTTTTCTATTTAAATGATATGGAAACTCCATTGCCTTTAGGCCTTCCTGACATTACTGGATGGCTTAAAAACCTAGTGTACATTGCGCCTTGCATAACACCTAGAAAAAAAGATGAAGAACCTTTTGCCTTTAGGATTGCTTCAAAAGCATCATCCTCTACTGATGATGAGGTTTACGTAGAATATAATACTTTTAGTTGCCAACCGATTTATTATGTTCAAGAGGAAAAACCTTTCTCTAGTAAACAAAAAGAGCAACAAGACAGTGAACCAGAGGCATGAGACTCTGACGAAGTTGCAATAGAAAATACCAAGAAAAAAAAACTACCCTGCTAAAGACAAAAAGGCAGATGATCTTGGTAAAAGATTTAGAATGCTTTGAGGTGGCAATACTAGCCAACATGAAATAGAAACTTCAAGGGTATGAGATACCCACGTGGAAGACAGCTTTCGAGACAACTTTCGAGACCACACAGCGGATAACTCTTGAGAAAGAGAAAGTTTGTTACACTCCAAAGTTTCATTAGGAGGACAAAGATATTCGACAAAATATACCAACGTCGATCCAAATCATGCTAACAAAGGACACCGAACCATTGATAGCATAAATCCATTTGGATTTTAACTCAACTTGGATTGTCCCAACGATGGAGAAAAAGTCCTTAAAGAATGGGAAAGAAGCATGAGGAATGCAGTAAATATGCACGAATCTTGGGATAAAGATTCTACATTTAACTTCTTTACCCATGCTTTACAGGGTAATGTAGCTAATTCGTGGGACAACCTTCCCGAAGACCAAAAAATACATGCATCCACATCTATTGCTTCAATTCTAAAAGGGTTAGTTGCTAAGATATTAAAAGAATTTTTAGGTATACATCCTATCGTAGAAGCTCATAATGAAAGCACTAAACAAAGAAAACATTTAGAAACTCTTCAAAACCTAAACAAGTTACAAATCTGTAACATTTGTTTTTATAAGAAGCACTATTGCGAATTTGCAAGCTACTTCTATAAATTACAAAAAGATGATTAGACACCTTATCTTTACATATTTTACTCAAAATTTCCTGAACCTTTTGCAACTGTCTTTGAAAAAGACTATATTGTAAAATATTGGCCACAAAGCAATGCAAAATTTCCACCTACAACAATGGAATCTTTTCTACGTTTTGATACACAAGGAAGAAGACACAAGTTTTTACAAGACATGTTGTCAAACCTCTGTGAAACCCAAAGACTACAAAAGAAAAGTAGTAAAGCAAATAAGCAAACATTATGTTGTTCTAACCAGAACAAAAATGTATGAGCTTATGGTTGTAAAACAAACTCCCATAAGCAAAGAAAATATCCTAAGAAATTTCATAAGAAAAAATTTAGGATACAACAAATTTCAAAAACTAGGCATACTCCCCGAAAGAGATACTTTAGAAAAAGAACAAACTCTAGCCCTACCATATCCAAAGGGTCAAATGCATATTTCCCAAAGGGGAAACCCCCAAGCAAATGTAAATGTTGGATATGCCAGAAAGAAAGACATTTCACTCGTGATTGTCCAAATGATAAGAAAAAATGGCAATACAATACTTATATGTTAATAGGCGAAGAGAAAGGATTGGAAATCATCCATCATGATGAAATCCAGCCAAAAAATGAAGTATATGAACTTCATCTCGAAACAAAGTCTTCCACCTCGAAAAACTCAGAAAACATGTCGGACTCTTCAGGCACCTTATTTGAATGAGTATCCGCATAAATGCAGAGCATGTAGCATCTGAAAATTCTTATATCACGGTCATGCTTAAGCTACCCAGATATATAAAATTCCATATACATGCTCTAGTAGATACTGGAAGTTCATATTCCCTCGCCAGACAAAATTTACTTCCCACAAATTTATGGAAAACATTTGAAGTACCCCTTCAAGTAACAGTTGGCTCAGGCGAAAATATTTCTCTTCCTTTGGAAGCCAAAAACATTCATCTCGATATTGGAGGTGAAAATTTTATGATCCCAAAACTTATTAGTTTAGGACCTAACATAAACTCAGGACCATATCTCATCCTTGGAAATGAATGGTTAATGTTCCGCACCCCTATCGAACAAACACCAGCCTACTACAAACTTCGTTGTCGTACTCAACACGAGATAAATAATTCTTTCGTATACGTATATGCATTAAAAAAAACCCACTAAAACCTTTGCCATTTCTGGCAATGAAGAAGTCCTCCACCAAGTCTTCAAAAAATGCAACAAGCTTGGTGATGAGGTTCCCCCTTGGAATCTCTCCTCCTTGTAGAATCCTGCGAAATAAAAGTTCGGCAGTTTCTGGAGTCAACTTGTTCTGAGAAACCCCTAGAATGGTGGAATTAATAAAGACCATATGCCGACCTCGAGCTTCTTGATCCTAAAAAAGAAATTCGAGAAAAACCAATGGCTTACACTCCCTCTGATGTTGAAGAATTTTCAACATAGATCAATGATTGCTAACCCAAAGATTAATCCGTGCAAGTTATCCTCCACGTACATCTCCTGCTTTCCTTGTTCGGAATCATGCAGAGATGAAACGTGGAAAAACTAGAATGGCCATTGACTATAAAAAATTTAATGAAGCCATAAAAATGGTTGGCTACTATCTTCCCTACAAAGAAAGGTTAATTTCCGCAATAAGAGGAAAACAATGATTTTTCGAATTTGATTGCAAATCAAGGTTTTGGCAGATTCATCTGATCGAAAGATCTATTCCCCTTACTGCATTATGTTGTCCTTCTGGACATTATGAGTGGCTTGTTATGCCCTTCGGGATTAAACAAGCACCCAGTATATTTCAAAGAAGAATGGATGATATCCTCAAACAATTCTTTAAATTTTGTTTAGTTTATGTTGATGATATCCTAGTTTTCTCTAAAAACAAAGATCAACATAAAGAGCAATTACTTAAGGTATTAAATGCCTTAAAAAATGTTGGGATAACACTCAACAAAAATAAATCAGAATTGTTTAAAACCAAGATAAATTTCGTAGGACTAAACATCTCCAAAGGAGAAATCATTCTCCAAAATCAAATTTTGGAAAAACTAGCAGTTTTTCCAAATGAAATTGAAGATGTAAAACAACTTCAACGTTTCTTAGGATGCCTAACATATGCTGAAAAATTCATAAAGAATTTACCAAAAATTAGAAAACCTTTTCAACAAAAGTTAAAGAAAGATGTCAAATGGGAATGGACTCCCATTGACAGTTAAGAAGTAATCAAGATCAAACAAATGATGAAACACCTCCCAGCATTAACTCTACCAGATCCAGATGCAAAACTAATTTTAGAAACGGATGCCTCATATCATAGATGGGCAACAGTACTAAAATGTAAAACCAATGAACATTTACATCAACTGAAATAAATTATCATTCTTATGAAAAAAAAATTAGCTGTAAAAAATGGTATAAAGAAATTTTATATATATCTTGCCCCCAAAGAATTTCTATTTAGAACTGACTGTAAGAATTTTGTCGATTTTATGACAAGAAATCTAGAAGATTAACTTTGTTGTGGTAGATTACACTATTGGCAGCATTGGTTCTTTCAATTCTCTTTTACTTTCGAAAAAATTAAAGGAGACAAGAATTATTTACTTGATACTCTTATCGAGAATTTTTTTGTGTTATAGACAGGTAAAATGAATCCCCTTAGCAACACATTGATGGATCTGGAAGCAGCAATAGCCACCCTCACGGTATTTCTCTCAACATTACCCTCTCTTTTTGACAACCTCTTAGTTCTTTTTGAACGAGGAGAATTATCAGAGAACTGTGCCCATTTTGGGTAAAGTGGAAAAAACTTACAACTCAAGGTTAAGGAGTTAACCGAAGAGTTAAAAGAACTCACAAAAAGGCATGATCTACCAAGATCCTCCGGGACTTCAACCGGATCTCCATCGCGAGAAAAGTAAACCATAATGTCAGCCAACAAGCAGAAGGATAACTTTAGTGTTTTGATAAACAGAAGTCGACCAGAGATTTCTTCCGGTCATGCTAGGTATGAAAAGGAACTCACAACCCAGTCTTCTATGAAGAAAGGAAAATCAAGAACTTCTACGTACCAGTCTCGAGCTGGAAAGGAAGCCAGAACGACTCTAGAACCCATGGAGATGGACATGCCCAAGAAAGATAATTCTTTCACGGCTCGCTTAGTTACTCCATCAAAGTTCACTGGGTTGGCAAGCCTGGGTAAACCAGATAAAAAAGAGATTAATGAGTTTGATTTTCTTTTGAAAGTCAAACCCCTAAAACTTCAAGATATTATGATATTATGTCTACAAAACCTTCGCTACGCCCTCAAAAGGTGGCCAGTGATAGTTCAAAAGAGTTTATTTGCCATAAGACTCAGTTCCAGAATTGGAGTGAAAACCTTGGCATAGGGATTCATACTCCCCTTATGATCACAGACTCCAGTGAACGCTGGAATCATTTGGTGATACATCCAGAAATGGATAGTAAATATGTCAGTATGTTATACACATACGGACTAATTGGACATATCTTTATACAAGCTAAAAATTTAATTGTACTTGAAAGATTACCAATAACCGAGGCTTGTAAGAGTTTCTACTCTACTACCAAGGCTAAAGCTATAAGGTTGAAGTTCATCTCTTCCATAGCTAAAATCATTGAAAGTAACAAAGTTATACCAAGTCTTTCTGTGATAACTATTGAAATCCTTGACAAGGAAGGAAAGCTATTGAATTTCGATCCCAACTTAAACAAAAATCATGACCATGACCTGAAGAAGTTTGAAAGAACAGAAGGACCATGGGGATTAAAAATATTATCCAGTACTTTCAACTACTGGTTCAAAAAAGGAATGTATACAAAACATCAATAATACTGACTATTGTATCAAAAAGCTTTAAAGAGTCTCTAGCCAATGTACAAAAATCATTGGAAGAAACACTCGAAAAAATACTTAAAGGGAAAATCCCAACAAGTAAAAGTGCAAAAGAAAGTTTTTGCGGCATGGCCTAACTTACTTTCAACAAATTGCATAAATGCCAACTATGCACCATGTAATTATCAGAAGTCAACATGTCAAAATGAAGGAACATCAGTAGCCACAAAGGTAGAAGACAAAAATCTGAGTCAGCAAAATGACAGAGATAAAAAGATTCCTTTACATCAGCAAAATGACATTAGAAGAAGAAAAGTCACTACTATCCTTGCTTTTGGCTCTGAAAGGCTAATAATGCAAGGGCAAATATGAAAAAACAAAAAGACAAAAGGTACCCTTTGGCTTTTAACACAGACCCTTAAATTATGGGTAAAAAGGGAAGAAAAGAAGAAACCTTGAGCTATAAATTCGAAGCTCCGACAAAGTTCAAGGCATTCGAAAATCATTCAGAGTTTTTTCAGAAGAAGAAGGCGATTTTCGGGGAGCACCCTCCGGAAAAGTTTCTAAAGCACGGTATGTGCGAAACAACCATAATGGCTGAGTAGTAAAGAGGGAACTGACCGGTAGCACGGTCTTTAACTTCAGGAGTTATGTAGTATGTATTTATATTTTGAAACATTATTTTAATTTTCAGCATGAGTGTAATATTTAAATTCATACAATGTTTTTTTTACTGTTCATGTTTACTATTCACGTTTTACTATTCATTTTTACTGTTTATGTTTATTGTTCACTCGTAATAGTAATAGTATCGAAATAGTGCCTATTAGGATCCAATTTAGATATGGATGTAGGTGTTTTCTGGTCTTCGGGAAATTTATCCCACCAATTACCTACATTATCCTGTAAAGCATGGGTAAAGAAGTTAAATGCAGAATCTTTATCCCAAGATTCGTGCATATTTGCTGCATTGCTCATGCTTCTTTCCCATTCTTTATGAACTTTTTCTCCATCCTTGGGACAATCCAAGTTGAGATAAAATCCAAATGGATTTATGCTATCAATGATTCAGTGTCCTTTGTTAGCATGATTTGGATCGACGATGGTATATTTAGTCGAATATCTTTGTCCTCCTAATGAAACTTTGGAGTGGGAGAAACTTTCTCTTTCTAGAGAGTTATCCGATGTGCGGTCTTGAAAGTTGTCTCGGGAGCTGTCTTCCATGTGCGTATCTCATACCCTTGAAGTTTCTGCTTCATGTTGGCTAGTATTGCCACCTCGAAGCATTCTAAATCTTTTACCAAGATCATCTGCCTTTTATCTTTAGCAGAGTAGTCTTTTTTCTTGGAATTTTATATTGCAACTTCGTTAGAGTCCCATGCCTTTGGTTCACTGTCTTGTTGCTCTTTTTGTTTACTAGAGGAAGATTTTTCCTCTTGAACATAATAAATCGGTTGGCAACCGAAAGTATTATATTCTGCATAAACCTCATCATCAGTAGAGGATGATGCTTTTGAAGCGATCCTAAAGGCAGAAGGTTCTAGATCTTTTTTTCTAGGTGCAATGCAAGGTGCAATGTACACTAGGTTTTTAAGCCACCCGGTAATGTCAGGAAGGCCTAAAGGTAATTGTGTTTCCACATCATTTAAATAGAAAAATTCATTCATATTTATAGAGCTATTTCTTGAAGTTTTCTTTGAAGTCTTCGGATTGTGAACAATAGAGTGTGTGCTCTAAGGTGTAATCTAATCCATTCAATCTGAAACTCAATATAAGTTATCATAGTTTCATTTTCTGGTATGAGATTATCTTTGTACTGCAGAGTGCAAACTCTTGTTGTTTGTGCCAGGTTTAAACGATCTAATAGTCTTTCTCTATAGATCATTTTTATAAAGCTAAGAGGTTTAGCTTTTGTTAATTCTTTTGATCTTGCGTCTTAGTTTGAGATGGGGTTGTGTCATCTTCAGGTTGAAGAGTATCTCTTTGTTTTAGTGCGAGAGCTAGGCTTTCTCTACAAAATTCTAAACGATCTAATAGTTTCCACCTCTAGATCATTCTAGTGTCCAATGAGTAAAAGTGGTTTTATACCTTGATGGACCGGGAGAACCTAAACGTTCTTTTAATGCTAAGACTTCGGTTAGAAGTTCTTGCATTTTATCTTTTTTTTTAGATTATCTAAACCTTGTTTTAGTTCTATTAATTCTTTAAAGAAAATAGGACTATTTCCATTGTCAATTTTTTCTAGAATATTTTCTAGGATAGTTTGAAATTTTATTATTTCTCTATGTTTACGTTCATCATAGAGGAAATCAACTTTCTGTTGTAGTCTACAACATTTTCTAACCTATTAAGGGTCTTTTCATAAGACTCTAAGGTTTGATTGGAATAGGTGACTATGTCACTGTTTCCTATTTATGAGCTTAAGGCTTTGTATGGGTTATGTGCCATCATCGATGTGAGGGGGAACATAGGCATTTCCTATTCCTTCATAAAAGGAACTGGTAGTTGTTCTACTGGTAGAGGTAGAGGGCCTATCCTGTTCGAGGAAAAAGCTTGATCTAGCCTTGATGATTACTAGTTTTCCTTCTATCTCCTTTATGGTTTTTCAGGAGAGGGGAAGGTGTCTGGGTGCCAAAGGTTGGACTACCCATTCAGTTGGCCAAGTTAACTCTCTGGGGTCGAGTTCTTCTATGGTCAAGTTTTCAGATTAACCAATATTTTTGGCTAATTCTGTGATTTTCTTTGAATCTATAACTGGAACCTTTCCAGTGTTGATTCCTCTGGCTACGACACATATAAGTATGCGCATAACTCATCTTCCTAGTTGAATTCTATTTTTTGACCAGTTGTATGTGTAGATTTTTAGGAACATGGTATCCTGGATATGCTTGACATCTAATCTATTTGTAGATTGGGCATGGTTGTAAAGGAAACTAGGCCTAATCCTAAATTTTCTCTAACTCCTCCGAGTAGGACTTTTTCAAAATTATTCCTTACTGAGTTATCGATGATAGCAGCTATGAAGGGTAAATTTTGGTTGATTCGTATTAAGGGGTCTAATCCTATACGAACTAGTTCATAATGGACATATTTGAATCATTTTAGTTTGGCTAAGTCATGTACATGAGTCGGTATCCTGTATTTCTACAAATAGTTCCTTCTGGAAGATGAAGGAATTCTTTTGGAACTCAATCCAATCTCTATTGTAGACTTCAGTTATCCGAGGGATACTGATTGTCCACTTTTGTCATTCCTGCATAAGGTTAGGATGTTCTTCGTATTCTCTATGTATTTCATGGTGTACATGAAAACTATTTTTAAGAGAAGTACATTCTATTCCTATTTGTTCAGACATTTAGAAATTTTAGTTGGGATGTTGTCTCTTCCAAATTTATGAACATAATTTCTATAAGTCGTTCCAATTGATACAAAGTAATGAATGGAGAGGTATGTTGAACAACAAGTTCTCTTAATTCATTATTTTGAGTTATGGCGCATATATCTCGTATAAGACGATCTTTATCTGTACTTTGTTGATTTCTTTTCTACTTGGTTTGTTGTTAACCATTTCAGTTTTCATCTCTCGGATAGGTGCTAATATCCTAGAGTGATTTATTTCCTGATCTACAAATCCTTGTAGGTCTGTAAGGAGTTTTGCTGTCTCTTGAGTATATCCTATTTTTAGTGCCTCAAGATGGGCATTGATTCCTCTCTTGAGTTTTTTTACTTGTTCATTAAAGCCGCTTTCTATTCCTAGGCATAGGAAGGCAACATATTCTGCAGTGTATTTCTCAAAGCAACTTTTCATAAAGAAATTGTGATGAATATCACTAACTAAATCCATTATATTGTTTAATATTGGATTATTTTTTACATGCCATCCATGTGGATAGTCTATTATTGGACAAACATGGGTTTGTCCAGTTTTTAACACTGTGTCGTATGAAGGACCATTTAGTTCCTTCTGACTGACCAATTGAGGTCTGTGGAATTTAGGATGTCATGAAAGGAACTTTAGATCAACGCGGAAGAAGAAGAAGAAGAAGAGAGAAGGAGAGGAGAAGAAGAAGGACGTGGAAGGAGAGAGTTTGGATTAAGGGAAAAGAGGTTTGCGTCAAAGTGAAAATGAGGGCTAGACGAATTTATGGAAAGAGAGGAGAGTGCTTCAATGCTCTACCTCTTAGCCAATGCCTTTATTTATAGTCTTTAAAATGCCCTTAGGGCTACAACTTGTTGGAATAAAAGACAAAATGTTATAGACTCCATAGCATCAAGAGTGGCGAATTAGAGAAGAGAATAGATGGAGTAAATTTGTATTTCAGTACCTTAGGGGTTTAATTGTAATTTGAAGTTCAATAAGGGTCTAATTGTAATTATGGAACCTTTGACGTTTTCCCTGATCTATTTAGGGCGTCAAGTGAATGAAGGGAGACAAGCATTGTTCAATTAGCATAGACGAGATCACGAGATCAGGTACTCTCTCTAAGGAGGCCTAAGGTTGGAGCTCCTTCAA
This sequence comes from Aristolochia californica, assembly GCF_029961685.1. NCBI lineage: Eukaryota > Viridiplantae > Streptophyta > Magnoliopsida > Piperales > Aristolochiaceae > Aristolochia > Aristolochia californica. Next base: position 16,151,343 of record NW_027181881.1, on the reverse strand, counting down.
AGGCTCACATTCCTACATCATTGGGCGTTCTAAGACCCCCAAATCCTTCCCTTCTTCATGTAGAATTTAGGATCTCATGAAAGGAACTTTACATCAACAAGAAAGAAGAAGAAGAAGAAGAGAGAAGGAGAAGATAAGAAGAAGAATGTGGAAGAAGAGAGTTTGGATTAAGGGAGAAGAGGGTTGCGTCGAAAAGAAAAATGAGGGCTAGATGAATTTGTGGAAAGAGAGGAGAGTGCTTCAATGCCCTACCTCTTAGCCAGTTTTACAGTACCCTTAGGGCTACTACTTGATAAAACAAAAGACATAAAAGGAACACATATTTACACTTCTATGCCATCTTTATGGAAAGTACCATATTTTACACATATGCCACTCCTTTGACGTGTAGGCTACTTGTCTTGAGCTCGTGGGCTTGAGCCCATCTTCCAATCACCCGCTTCGTAGTGAGATCCTGAAAGACACAAGAAGACGATGAGAAGGTGATAGAGCAATTTAATTTTTTGGTCAATTGGCTAACCGAGAGCAAATTTAAAGGAAATTGAGGAACAAACAAAACATCTTGAAGGGGAATAGATGAAGTAAGAGAGGAGGAACCTTTGCCAAGGACCTTGGTTTGGGTACCATCAACAATAGTAACGAATTTATGAGGATAACAAGAAGATAAGGACTGCAACAAGTGTTTGTTACCTGATAGATGTTCGGAGGCCCCGGAGTCGATGATCCAAGAGGAAGGGGAAGAAGAGGAAGAAAGCATACCTGAGGCAATAGTAGTCGCAGCAGTAGATGATGAGGGAATAGATGATTCCATGAAGGACTATATTTTCTAAAATGCAGCATAGTCCTCAGCCATAAGAGTCACATTTTCTGATGATGATTCAGCCTTATCTTCATTTTTTCTCAACGTTAACTGAGACTGCGTTAGCTGTGGCCCAATCAGGCTTGCCATGAACTTTCCAGCATGATGCCACAAGGTGGTTCTGACGGCCACAATAAGTACAAAGTTGAGGCTTAGTACGAAAAGAATTCTGACCCGTTCTACCACCTCTATGTTCAGCCCCTCTCATAGTTCGATCCCCTCTCATATTTCTGCCCCGTCCTCGGGATGAGGAAGATGTTCCCCGATTGCCAGAGAACATCGCCGATGGAGCATCAATAGGAGAAGGAGGGGATGGATCCGGTATTCTAAGTAATGTAGCACTAATATCATCGAAGGATGGAAGAGTAGAAGAACTTAGAAGTTGAGTTTTGGCCACCTCAAGGTATGGTTTAATATTCGATAAGCAAATGGCTCCTACCAAAGCTTCTCTTTGTCATTCTTGAATGGCAATATCAGTGGAATATGGCTGAGCTAGTTTCCATTCTTGAAGAAGACATCGAAACCGTGCCAAAAATTCATGAATATTATCTCCATGTTTCGTATGCAGCATGTTTTGTAAGACATCATATTTTTTTGTAATGAAGCAGTGCTTGAGTAAAGCTCGGCACAAGTGTCCCATATGTTCTTGGCGGTTTCCAAGTGGACCACATTGTTGGCCACCTGCTCTTCCATGCTATTAATGAGCCAACTTATCACCATGTTGTCATCCTTAACCCACTTATGGGAGGGATCATCTTCTTCATCAATCGGAGGAGGAAAGTTAACGATGTGGCTCAAGAGGTCACGAGTAATAAGAACCCTTCGAACCGATTGTGACCAACTCATGTAATTGGAGAGACCTCTAAGTGGAATTGTAGTAATACAGAGTATATCACTCTTATTACTATTGTATCCAATCTCCATGACGAGGCAAGTAAAATAGGTCAAGGGAAAAAGGCCTTCTTCAAAGAACAATTACTCTATGTAATTTGAAGAACCCGTAGACCAAATCAATCACCAAAAAAAGAGAACAAGAACCAATTTCTTTCTCAAGTGCAAGCACCAAATTATCAACAAATTTGTGTCTTTAGAAAGTGATAACAACTTCCAGCCATCACTCAACTTCTCTTGTATTCATAAGAATAAAGAGAAGAAAGTAGATGCAACCGATTAGGCCTTAATCCAAACTCCAACACAAACAAACAATAGACAAAAATTTAGGGAAGATTTAACGAGACAAATATTTAGGGAAGATTTAACGACAAACCAAGACACTTGGAAGAGATTTATCTTCAGCTCATGGGAGACTTCAACATAAGAAAAAATTCAATTGTTGAAGTTAAAAAAAAGGGAACTACAAAGGGTAAACGACTGTTGGCATTTCATCAAACATATAATGGGCATCCAACAACATAACACAAACCCATGAGAAACCTAAAATTGGAGAAGATACAACAACATGTGCTGGAATTCTACCTCAAATGAGATGGATTCAAATTACATAAAGGTAATTGAATTTCACCCATCAATCTTAATAAGATGCAAACAGCAAACGATCTTGATCACTCTTGTAATTGATTTACAAGGAGTCAAGATTATAACATCAATTTTGTCATAGAAATAAATCTTTACAACATATAAAGATTTATCTTGACTTGATGTGACCCAAAATTCAAGAAGTAAAGAAAAACAGTAAAAAGGAGTATGTAAATAAAAAAAGGAGGCAAAAAAAAACGTAAATAAGAAGATGATGAACTTATCTCTTTATGACTGAACTCCTTTTACAACTTCTTGAACATATTTCATAATAACTCCATGAAGAGATCCTAAACTCCTTGCTCTAATACCATGTAGAATTTAGGATCTCATGAAAGGAACTTTAGATCAACAAGAAAGAAGAAGAAGAAGAAGAGAGAAGGAGAAGATAAGAAGAAGAACATCGAAGAAGAGAGTTTGGATTAAGGGAGAAGAGGGTTGCGTCAAAAATAAAAAGGAGGGCTGGACGAATTTGTGGAAAGAGAGGAGAGTGCTTCAATGCCCTACCTCTTAGCCAATGCCTTGATTTATAGTTTTGCAATACCCTTAGGGCTACAACTTGATAAAACAAAAGACTTTTAAAGGAACACATATTTACACTTCTATGCCATCTTTATGGAAAGTACCATATTTTACACATATGCCACTCCTTTGACGTGTAGGCTTCTTGTCTTGAGCTCGTGGGCTTGAGCCCATCTTCCAACACTTTGTCAGCCAATCGGAAGCTAGAGGAGATCACCGGGTGACTCGATCCATGGCGAGAGAACCTAACATCATGGTATCAGACAGGACCACCATTGGCGATTCCTCTTCCCTTGCAGAAATTCAAAATTTTGTGGAAGAGAACCATGCTGATCTAAAATTTCTAATCAATGGCCTCGTCGGAAAATTCCAGATGTTGATGTCCCGAGTGGAGGAGGGCTTTGCTCAGCTTTCAGCCCAAATGGCATCTTCCTCACGCACAGTAGATAATCTCAACCCTCAGCCCCTGCCACCACCTCCTCCCCTGCGTCAAACACCTCCACCTCGTGGGGGTATCAATCCAGCACCCCTACCGTGCCCAGGTACACAAAGCTTGATTTTCCAACGTATGATGGGTCTTCCGACCCTTTAATGTGGTTACACAGGTGTGATAATTTCTTTTCCAATCAAGGAACTCTGCCCGAGGGCAAGGTTCAATTAGCTACCCTCCAAATGCTCGATGAAATGCTTATGTGGTTTCATCAGTTCAAAAACGAGTTTGTGGTCTATGATTGGGAATTTTTGAATGAAAATTGCATGCTACGGTTTGGTCCTCCGCTTTGCAGCAACCCAGTTGGGGATTTGGTAAATCTAAAACAGCTTGGAACTATCGAACAATATCAGAAATTTTTCCAGGAAAAACTTGCCCGTGCAAGTCATTTGGTGTGCCCTGAACTTTATGTTAGTTTGTTCATGGCTGGCCAGGTAGAACCACTTTGCCTAGAAGTAGAATTGGAAGCCCCCACCTCCCTAGCCCACGCCATGAATTTGGAAAGAGCATTGGACACCAAACAACGCCTATTCTGAGATTCATTAAACAAACGTCCCCAATGGCAACCTTGGCCACCGCCCATTGGGCCTTTTCCCACTACTTCACGGCCTTAACCCCACTAGCCTTTACACCACCACCTGGATTTATCAAACACCTTACAAAATCAGAAATTGATCAGAGAAGAGCTCAGGGACTATGTTTCAATTGTGATGAGAAATTAATAAGGGGCCATTAATGCAAAAAACTCTTTTGGATAGAAATAGAAGACCCAACAGAGGATGACTTTCCGGAGGATGTGGACCAAACCGAGGAGGAGGAACTAGAAATCTCCCTCCACGCAATGACAGGCCTGCACAGCACAAATACCATGCAGGTCCACGCCACCATGAACCATCTTCTTTTACTAGCACTGGTGGACTCAGGCAGCACCCATAATTTTATAAGCAGCCAGGTAGCACAATAGTTGGGTTTATCACTCAAGCAGAAGTCAGGAATCTCGATCTCCGTGGCTAACTGTGACAAAGTCACCAATGTCGGCTTCTGTTCAGCAGTGCCCTTTACTATTGAGGGTCACTTCTTTGTGGCGGATTTTTTGGTCAAACCACTGGCTGGTTTTGATCTAGTCTTGGGAATTAAATGGTTGCAACGATTGGGTCCGATCTTATGGGATTTGCAATCCTTTACCATGAGTTTTACACAGGACAGCCATCAGATCACCCTCCAGGGAACTAGCGCCCAGCGCCCATGCACCCTCCAAACAATTTCCGTGGGTCCTTCATAGCAAAATAACTTAGCTTCATTGTTGGCTGAATATGCCAATTTATTTCAGGAACCTGCAGACCTTCCACCTATACGAGCTTGTGATCACAAAATTCGTTTGAAGATGGGCACAGAACCAGTGGTAGTGCGTCCTTACTGCTATCCACATGTGAAAAAAAATGAGATAGAAAGGCAATGTCAACAAATGCTCCAACAACGTATTATTCAGCCTAGCCATTCCCCCTTCTCGTCCTAGGTATTGCTGGTGAAAAATTCCGATCACTCTTGGCGCTTTTGTGTGGATTACCGTGAACTCAATGCTCTCACCATCAAAGATAAATTTCCAATTCTGGTGATAGATGAATTATTGGACGAGCTACACGGATCTCAATTATTTACAAAGCTGGACTTGAAATCTGGGTACCATTAGATTCGGGTTTATTTGGAGGATGTCAAAAAAATTGCCTTCCACATCCACCATGGTCACTACGAGTTCCTGGTGATGCCATTTGGGCTATCCAACGCCCCGTCTACCTTTCAAGCGCTTATGAACAAGGTATTTCGCCCTTTCTTACGGAAACATGTCTTAGTTTTTTTTTACGATATACTGGTCTATAGAAAAACTTGGGAAGCACTTTTGCATCAATTGAGACAGGTTTTCACCATTCTCCGAGCACACAATTTATTTCTCAATAGAGTCAAATGTGACTTTGCCACTTCCGAAGTAGCTTATTTGGAACATGTGATATCTGCCTCTGGGGTGAAACCAGACTTTAGCAAGATACAAGCTGTCATGGAATGGCCCGCACATCACTCCGTCACAACTTTGAAAGGGTTCCTTGGTCTTGCAGGCTATTATAGAAAATTTATAAAAGAATACGGTCAGCTGGCAGCACGGTTGCACAATTTATTGAAGAAGCATGCATTTTAGTGGTCTCAGTTGGTGGACTCCTCGTTTCACCAATTGAAACAAGCATTAGCGTCAGCTCCAGTTCTTCAATTGCCAAACTTTGCCAAAATTTTCATAATAGAGTGTGATGCATCTAGGGGAGGCATAGGTGCCGTCTTGCAGCAATAGGGACACCCCATTGCTTATTTCAGCTGCCACCTCGCTCCTCACCATCCCAAGTTAGCCACTTATGAAAGGGAACTCACTGGGTTGGCCAAAGCCATGCAGCTTTGAAGACTGTATCTATGGGGCAGACCTTTTATAATCTGGACAGACCACTATAGCCTCAAATACTTATTGGAGCAGCGCCTTACCACATCCCCACAACAACATTGGCTCAGCAAATTAATGGGATTCAATTTTCATTTGGAATACAAACTGGGTTATCTCAACCGTGGGGCAGACGCCTTGTCACACAGAGAACTGGGGGATTCACACCTACACACACTAAGCCACCCCAGGTCCCTCTTGCTGGACACAATCCATCAGGATACTTGCCATCATCCAGATCTCCTTGCCTTACAAGCTCAAATCGAGAACCATTCCAAGGACAGTGAATGGACACTACAAAAAGGTCTCATTCTCTATAAAGGACACATATCTTCATCCTTCTTTGGCACTCCTTCCTACCATTATTGCCTCTTTTAATGACAGTATACACGAGGGCCAATAGAAGACATACTTCCGCCTTAGTCGGGAGTTTTATTGGAGGGGTATGAAGCGGGTCATTGCTGATTATGTTGCCGTGTGCCAGGTCTGTTAGCGGAATAAATCTGAATCCTTACAACCCGTCGGCTTGCTCCAGCCCCTTCAACTTCCGTCACAGGTATGGGCAGATCTCTCAATGGATTTTATCGATGGCCTTCCTCCTTCTGCAGGGAAATCTATTATTCTTGTTGTGGTAGACCAGTTCTTGAAATATGCCTAATTTATGGCCCTCAGCCATCCGTATACAGCTACACAAGTCGCTCAGCTCTTCATGGATCATATTGTCTGGCTCCATGGACTTCCGGAGACCATCACTAGTGATCGTGATGCTATATTTACTAGTAAATTCTGGGGGGACCTATTTAAGCTCCTTGGATCCAAGTTAGCCTTCTCTTCATCATACCACCCTGAGACAGACGGCCAGACTGAGGTGGTAAACCGCACACTGGAGATGTATATGCGGTGTTTTGTGGGGGACACTCCCCGGTGGTGGGTTCGTTGGTTAGCATGGGTAGATTATTGTTATAATACCTCATACCACACCGCACTGGGTACTACCCCCTTTCGATTCGTTTATGGCAGATACCCCCCGTCTACTATCTTATGAACTGGGGTATTCTCGGGTAGCAGCATTGGACCAAGCATTAGCCGACATAGATGAAATGCTTGCTTAGGTCTGCCTTCAATTACAACGTTCACAAGCCATAATGAAGCACACTTATGACAAAGGACATCGTCCCCTTTCCTTTGCACCCAGAGAATTTGTGTGGCTTAAAACTTCAACCTTACCGCCAACTCTCTCTTGCAGCCACCAAGCACCATAAGCTCTCTCCAAAATTTTATGGGCCATTCCCGGTTCTTCATCGTATTGGCACTATGGCGTATCGTTTGCAGCTCCCACCAGATGCCAAGATACATGACGTCTTCCACATCTCCCTCCTCAAGCCGTTCGAGGAAGACTCTCCATTGCTGCATACCCCTCGACCTCCGCTCAAAAATGGCCGGTCTACGCCCACTCCAGCACAAATCCTTCAAGCCCGGCGAGTTAACAACACATGGGAGGTGCTTGGTCAGTGGACACATGAGGAATTGGTGGAAGCTTCTTGGGAGACACTCGAGTCCTTCCAGACTCTATTCCCCACTTTCGAGCTAAGGACAAGCTCTTTCTTCAGGAGGGGAGTGATGTTATTGATTCCATAGCATCAAGATTGGCGAACCGGAGAAGAGAATAGATGGATTAAACTTGTATTTCAGTACCTTAGGGGTTTAATTGTAATTTGAAGTTCAATAAGGGTCTAATTGTAATTATGGAACCTTTGACATTTTCCCTAATCTATTTAGGGCGTCAAGTGAATGAAGGGAGACAAGCATTGATCAATTAGCATAGATGAGATCAGGTACTCTCACTAAAGAGGCCTAAGGTTGGAGCTCCTTCAAAGGCTCACGTTCCTACATCATTGGGCGTTCTAAGACCCCCAAATCCTTCCCTTCTTCGTCAGCCAATCTGGAAGCTAGAGGAGATCGCCGGGTGACTTGATCCATGGCGAGAGAACCTAACACATAAAAAGAACACATATTTACACCTCTATGCCATCTTTAAGTGAATATCATAATTCACACATGTGCAACTCCTTTGACGTGTGAATTTCTTGCCTTGGCAACATTATCAGATCTAAGGATTTGAATTTTCTTCCAAAATTGTGTCAAGACCATAGCATGAAAATTTTTAAACAAAGGAAGAATTTCTGAACACTCTTTAAATAAATATAACCAAGTCACTTGAGTAAAATCAGCAACAAAAATGACAAAATATTTAACTTGAGAAATATTTGAGACACATAATAGTCCCCATACATCAGAATGTAGTAACTCAAAAGGAGCAGTACTTGTAGTTGTAAGATGAGGAGAATATGTACTCCTAATATGTTTACTTAATTGACTAACCTCACAACTGAAATTAGAAAGTTCTTTTAATGACGAAGGCCAAGAACGAACTGAAGGGGTAGATGGATGACCAAGTCGGTTGTGCCAAAGTTGGGTCTTAGATGTGGTGGACGATAATGCAACTAATGGTGGAAGAGTGAAGTAGTACAAACCCCCCTTTTCATGGCCGCCACCAATCACCTGCTTCGTAGTGAGATCCTGAAATATACAAGAAGACGGTGAGAAGGTGATGGAGCAATTTAAATGTTTGGTTAATTGACTAACCGAGAGGAAATTTAAAGGAAATTGAGGGACAAACAAAACATCGTGAAGGGGAATAGATGAGGTAAGAGATTAGGAACCTTTTCCAAGGATCCTGGTTTGCGTACCATTAGCAATAGTAATGAATTTCTGAGGATAACAAGGAGACAAGGACTGCAACAAGTGTTTGTTACCTGATAGTTGTTCGGAGGCTCCAAAGTCGATGATCCAAGAGGAAGAGGAAAAAGAGGAAGAAAGCATTCTTGAGGCAATAGTAGTGGCAACAGTAGATGATGAGGGAATAGATGATTCCATGAAGGATTTCATTTTCTGAAATGCAACATAGTCTTCAGCTGTAAGAGTCACATTTCCGGAGAATGATTCAGCCTTATCTTCTTGTTTCTCAACGCTAACATAGACTCGATTAGCCGTGGCCCAATCAGGCTTGCCATGAAGCTTCTAGCATGCTGCCACAAGGTGGTTCTGACCACCATAGTAAGTGGAAATTCGAGGCTCAGTACGGGAAGAATTCAGACCTGTTCTACCACCTCTATTTTCAGCCCCTCTCATATTTCTGCCCCGTCCTTGGTATGAGGAAGATGTACCCTGATTGCCGTAGAACATCGCCAATGGGGCATCAATAGGAGAGGGAGGGCATGGATTCGGTATCCGAAGTAATGTAGCACTAATGTCATCGAAGGATGGAAGAGCAGAAGAACTTAGAAGTTAAGTTTTGGCAACCTCAAGGTAAGGTTTAATATTCGATAAGCAAATGGCTATTGCCAAAGCTTCTCGTTGTCGTTCTTGAACAGCAATATCAGTGGAGCATGGCTGAGCTAGTTTCCATTCTTGGAGAAGGCCTCGAAATCGTGCTAAAAATTCGTGAATATTATCTCCGTGTCTTGTATGCAGCATATTTTGTAAGACATCATATATTTTTTGTAATGACACAGTACTTAAGTAAAGCTTAGCACAAGTGTCCCATATGTCCTTAGCGGTTTCCAACTGGACCACATTGTTGGTCACATCCTCTTCCATGCTATTGATGAGCCAACGTATCACCATGTTATCATGCTTAACCCATTTATGGTAGGTCTTATCTTCTTCATCAATCGGAGGAGGAAATTTAATAACGTGGTTTAAGAGGTCACGAGTAATAAGAACCTTCCGAACCGACTGTGACCAGCTCATGTAATTGGAGAGACCTCTAAGTGGAATTGTAGTAATACGGAGTATATCACTCTTGTTACTGTTGTGTCCACTCTCCATGATGAGGCAAATAAAATGTGGAGGTCAAGGGAAGGGGCCCTCTTCAAAGAACAATTACTCAATGTAATTTGAAGAACTCATGGACCAAATCAGTCACCAAAAAAGAGAACAAGAACCAATTTCTTTCACGAGTGCAAGCACCAAATTATCAAAAAATTTGTGTCTTTAGAAAGTGAGAATAACATCTAGCCATCACTCAACTCCTCTTGTATTCTTAAAAACAAAGAGAAGAAGGTAGATGCAACTGATTAGGCCTTAATCCAAAGTCCAACACAAACCGTGAGATAGAGAAAATATTTTGAGAAGATTTAAAGGCAAATCAAGATACTTGGAAGAAATTTATCTTCAGCTCATGGGATACTTCAACGTAAAAAAAAAAATTCAATTGTTGAAGTTCAAAAGGAACTATAAAGGGTAAATGACTGTTGAAATTTCACCAAACATATAGTGGGCATCCAACAACATAACACAAACCCATGAGCAAAATTAAGTAGGAGAAGTTACAACAACATGTGCTGGAATTCTACCTCAAATGAGGTTGATCCGAGTTAGATAAATGTAATTGCATCTCACCCCTCAATCTTAATAAGACGCAAACAGCAAATGATCTTGATCACGTTTGTAATTGATTTACAAGAAGATCAAGATTATAACATCAATTTAGTCATAAAAATAAATCTTCACAACAGATAAAGATTTATCTTGACTTGATGTGATTAAAAGTTCAAGAAGTAGAAAAACAATAAAGAGGAGTATGTAAATAAGGAAAGGAAATAAAATGTAAATAAGAAGAGAATGAACTTATCTCTTCATGACTGAACTCCTTCTTTTACAACTTCTTGGACAGATTCCATAATAACTTCATCAAGAGAGATCCTAAACTCCTTGCTCTGATACCATGTGGAATTTAGGATGTCATGAAAGGAACTTTAGATCAATGAGGAAGAAGAAGAAGAAGAGAGAAGGAGAGGAGAAGAAGAAGGACGTGGAAGGAGAGAGTATGGATTAAGGGAAAGGAGGTTTGCGTCAAAGTGAAAATGAGGGCTGGACGAATTTGTGGAAAGAGAGGAGAGTGCTTCAATGCTCTACCTCTTAGCCAATGCCTTTATTTATAGTCTTTACAATGTCTTTAGGGCTACAACTTGTTGAAATAAAAGACATAAAAAGAACACATATTTACACCTCTATGCCATCTTTAAGTGAAGTATCATAATTCACACATGTGCAACTCCTTTGACGCGTGAGTTTCTTGCCTTGAGCTTGTGGGCTTGAGCCCATCTTCCAACAAGGTCTTTGGTATATTTGTAGATACAAATTTTGTTTGGGATGTGATCAGTTTTGGGTCGTAACTGTTTTGGGACTATATAAACCTAAATAGAAAGAAACAAAGCTAATCCCTGGCTATGATACCATTTTAACAATGAAAGAAAGAAACTAAAAAAAAAAGAGAATGAAGATGTAAATAAAGAAGAAAGAAAGAAACAAGAGAGAGAGAACAAGAAGGAATAAATAAAGATGTTACCATGTAATACAAGAAAAAAAAGAATAGACAAATTGGAAAATAAAACATGATAATCTGTTGCAAGGACAATGAAATCATTCACCAAATCTCTTGTGTTTACACACCACAAAAAATGGTGTGGTTGAGAGAAAGAATAGACATTTTCTTGAAGTTGCCCATGCCCTTCTTCAACATATGCATATGTCCAATTTATATTGGCTACAAGCTATTCTTATGGCTCTTTTTCTCATCAACAAGTTGCCTCCCTCAGTTCTTAATGATAAGTAACCATACTCATGCCTCTTTCATGGAGAAGATATGTTTTCCTTTTCTGTGAGAGTATTTGGGTGTACTTGCTTGTTTGTGTCACATGTTCGCATACTACTAAATTGGATCTTTCTTCTTTCTATATTTCTCTATTTTATCTTCTGTCTTTCTTTCTTGTTTCTGTCTCTCTTTCTTAGTTTTCTTTCTTTCTTTCTTTCATAATTCTTCCTTTCTTATTCTTGCTTTATATCTTTCTTATTTTTTTTTCTTTCTTCATCTTTCTTTCATGTTTCTTTCTTGCTTTTTTCTTTCTTGATTCTTTCTTTTTTTCTTCTTTCCTAGTTTCTCCCTCGTGGTGTCAGTAAAGGCAAAGATGACAATGAAAAAGTAGATATGCTATGAAGAAATTGTCTTTTGAAGGTAAGAACAAATCTTTTGATGAAAAAGTTGAAAGGATAGCCAACAACTGGCCCTTCCTTATGAAAATTGAGTCTACTACAAGTCTTTTTGGTCAGCCAGTCACTATGCCAATGATGGTATTCTTCAATAATGGAAGACTTCAATAATGAAAAACAAATCTAAAGTACCCCCAATAATGGAGGACAAGTGTTAACTTTTGAGTGGTGGATTTGGAGAAATTTTATATCCAATTTTATCTTTGGGTTCCTCTCCATCTATATAAGGAGATGTAAGTTTGTTTGTAAGGCATCACTTGGAAGCCCTCTGAAGTTGTCACCAAGGTTTCTCTCTCGGATTGTAAAAGTGTGTTCTTGCTCTGTAATTTATCTTCCTTTATATGAATTAAAATATAGTTGCATAACTCTGTTCAGTCTTTTTCTTTTATTTTCTTATTCTTCCCACTTTTTATTTTATTTTCTTGTTTAGAACTATTAAGGTTGAACTCCAAGAGACCTATTCTTTTTTCTTTCTTCCTTTCTTCCTCACTTCTTTCTTTCTTGCTTATTTTCATATTTCTTTCTATCTTGTTTCTTGTTTCAACAATTGAATCAAATCACAAATTCTATTCAAGATCCTTATCAAGGCCAGAATAAAATAGTCCTTGACACCAACCAGTCCTATTAAAGGATTTTAAAACAGATAATGATCAAGAATATATAACTGAATTAATGACTTGATTCAAAGGTGAGCAAACTTTTACAATATCAGAGCATCCTTAGTTTTATTTTCCTATTTGGCTATACTATTTTATTTTTATTTTTTGGTATTACATGGTAGCATGTTTTGGTCTTCTTTCTTTCTTTCTTCCTTTCTGTTTCATTTTTTCTTTCTTTCTTTCTTCTTTCATACTCTTCCTTTCTGACTTGTTTGTTTCTTTCTATCGTGATTCTTTCTTTCTTCTTTCTTTCTTACTCTTTGTTTTATGACTTAGTTATTTTAGTTTCTTTCTTTATTTCTTTCTTTTATTTCTTTCTTTCTAATTTCTTTCTTTTCTTTCTTTCTTCTTTCTATGTTTCTTTGTTTTATTTTTTGTCTTTCTTTCTTTCTTTTGATAATTCTTCCTTTCTTGTTTCTTTCTTTTTTTTCTTCTTTTATTATTATTTTTCATTCATTCTTTCATTATTCTATCTTTATTTCTTTATTTCTTGTTTCTTCCTTGACTCTCTCTTTATTTTTTCTTTCTTTGTTTTTGTTTTCGTCTTCTTTCTTTCCTCCTTTCTTGTTTATTTGTTTCTTTCTTTCATTTGTTCGAAGATGGGCCCAAGCCCACACGACCAAGGAAGGCTCATACATCCAAGAGAGGTGGAAGATGGGCTTAAGCCCACAGACCAAGGAGAAGGCCCACACATGGTGGCATGATGGTAAATAAAGACTCCTCTCATTAAAATGATATTGATGTAATTTGTTTAAGTTTTAGGGTCATAATTATAATATTGTAGTTTCATTCATCTATAAACAGAGCTTCAGGGGGAGGGTTAGGACATAATTCCATAACCTCATTCTTCCTCCTGTTTTATCCCAATGAGCCCCTCTTCTTTTTTATCCATGAGCTAATCCATGGAGTCCTAAAAATCAACATGGTATCAGAGCATTGATTTTCAGGCTCACAAGTATGGTTTTCAGGATTCTAGAAACCAATTTTTTTCGTTTCTCTCACTTATATTATGCCAGTAGGGCCTCATGGAAGGACGCAATTGTGTGAGGGGAAGTGTTGGAAGATGAAGGCATATTGGAAGATGTGCCATTTTATACAAAAAAGATTCTATACATCATTTGCAGCAAGCTACAAGTTCATTTTGTTCTCTCACCCCTAGCTTGAGGGAGAGTGTTGGAAGATAGGCCCAAGCCCACATGACCAAGGAAGACCCACATATCTAAGAGTATTATAAGATAGGTCACAAGACCAAGGAAAGACGACAAAATGGACCCAAACACGTAAGAAGTAGGACCCACCATGATTACCACAAGCTGACATCCTTATCACATAAGTTGCAAGATCAAGAAGGACTCAAAAAGACATCTTTATCTTATGGTCACGTCCTAGAAGAGTTCTAGTTTGAGTTATGTTTGTCTTTTATCTATATTGAGTTATTTAATTATGCTAGGACTTATCTTTAAGTGTTAGAGTTTGGGTGTAATTGGGCAAAAAGGTAGTTTTATTGTAATTGGACTCTACTACCTTCCTCTATTATAAATAGAGGTTCATGTACTCTAATTATAATAAGTTAATAAAGCCAATAAAGTATTTCTCTTTTCCATAATTTCAATAGTAACCTATTGATGAGAAAGCATGCTGTGAGAATAGCATGAGGCCAATAAAAGTAGGGTACCTTCATGAAGTAGAGGCGGCCCCGAACAACTTCAAGGAGGTAACGATTCTTTCGTTTAGCAACACAATTTTGTTGAGGGGTATAGGCATAGGATGTTTGATGAAGAAGCCCATTACCCTCACAAAACTATTTAAACTCATGAGACAAATATTCCATAGCATTATCGGATCTAAGGATTTGAATTTTTTTTCCAAATTGTGTTGGAACCATTGCATGAAAGTTTTTAAAAATAGAAAGAATTTATGATCATTCTTTAATAAAAACAACCAAGTCACGCAAATAAAATCGTCCACAAAAGTAACAAAATATTTAAGTTGAGAAATGTTAGAGACCTTTAAAGGGCCCCATACATCAGAATGTATTCATGCAAATAGAGTAGTACTAGTAGTTGTAAGACAAGGAGAATATATACTCCTAACATGCTTACTTCTAACAATTGAAATTAGACAATGATTTAAGAGATGGAACTAAAGAACGAAGTGACGAGGTAGATGGATGACCAAGCCGGTTGTGCCACAGACGAGGTAGTGGATGAAATGTCAGTTACTGGTGGAAGAGTAAAATAGTATAAACCCCTTTTTCATGGCCACCACCAATCACCTATTTAGTAGTTATCTCCTAAAATATACATGAAGATGGTGAGAAGGTGACAAAATAATTCAATTGTTTGGTTAATTGACTAACAGAGAGAAAATTTAATGGAAATTAAGGAACGAATAACACATCTTGGAGAGGAATAGACGTAGTAAGAGAGGAGGAACCCTTGCCAAGCACCTTGGTTTGGGAACCATTAGCAATAGTGACAAATTTATGAGGAATACATGGAGACAATGAATGAAGCATGTGTTTGTTACCTGACAAGTGTTCGGAAGCCCCAGAGTCAATGATCCAAGAGGAAGGGGTTGAAGAGGAAGAAAGAATACATGAGGCAATGGTAGTGGCAGCAATAGGGCCTGGTGGAGTAGAGGACTGATCCAATAAGGATTTCAGCTTCTGAATTGCAGCATATCTTTCGCAGAAATATTCACATTCCCCGAATGAGAATCACTCCTATCCTCCTTTTTCTCTACATTAACTGAGGCTGGATTGGCTGTTGCCCAATCAGGCTTGCCATGGAGTTTCTAGCATGAATCCACAAGGTGGTTCTGACCAACATAGTAAGTACACTATCGAGGCTCAGTGTGGGAATGGGTTGGAGCTGTTCGACCACCTCTATTGTGGCCTCCTCTTTTATTTCTGCCACGTTCTCGAAATGGGGATGACATACCCTGATTACCAAAGAACATAGTTGATGGAGCATCAATCACATAAGGAGGAGATGGATAAGGAATCCAATATAATGTCACACTGGTGTTATCAAAAGAGGGAAGGGCAGATGAACTAAGAAGCTGAGTCTTAGCTGCCTCAAGATATGACTTAATATTGGTAAGGAAAATGGCCACTACCAGGGCCTCACGTTGTTTTTCTTGACCAACAATGTCAGTAGAGTATGGTTGAGCAATTTTCCATTGTTGGAGAAGGCCATGAAAATGGGCCAGAAACTCATAAATATTATCTCATTGTTTGGTAGCCAACATACTTTGGAGAACTTCATATACTCTTTGCAAGGAGGCTGTATTGGAATAGAGCTTAGCACATGTCTACCAAATATCCTTGGAAGTTTCCAAGTGGACCACATTTTTAGCGACACGCTCTTCCATGTTGTTAATAAGCCAACTGATAACCATGTTATCATTTTTGACCCATTTACCATAGATTTCATCTTCTTCATCAATTGGAGGAGGGATTTTGATAACATGACTGAGAAGGTCACGAGTAATGAGAACCCTCCGTACCGATTGTGACCAACTGAGGTAATTGGAAAGAACTCTTAGTGGAATTATAGTAATTTGGAGTATGTCACTCTTATGACTCATATGTCCACTCTCCATGTTGACACAAATCAACTAGTGAGGTAAATTGTCAAAGGGGCTCAAATAAAAATTACACAACATAATTTGAAACACCCATAGACCAAATTAGTCACCAAAAATAAGTTGAGAATATTTTCACAAGAATAAGCGCCAAATCTTGGAAAAATTGGTGCTTTTGTCAAGTGATAACAAGAACCAACGACTACTGAACTTCTCTTATATTTATAAAAAAAATAGAGAGAAGAGAATAGATGCAACTCTTATCCTTAATCCAAACTCAACCACAAAATCTAGAGCAACTTTAGACAAGGCCTTTCTTGGCAAACCGAGAGCAATTTGTTTGAAAAATAAATTCCAACTCATGGGAATACTTCAACACAAAAAAAAAAAAAGATTCAATTGCAGAAGTTCAAATACAAAAATAATAGGGATAGGTGAGTGTTGGAATTTCATCAAACATATAACGGTCATCCAACAATATAACACACTCCCATGAGTAACATTAGATTATAGAATGGACAACAACATATGCTGGAATCCCATATCAACAATGTTTGATTCCCGTTACATAAAGGTAACTGAATCCAAATAACAAACAGAAAAAAAAAACAACCTTTGATCAATCATGTAATTTTGTTACAAGATGATCAAGACTACAATATCCTTTAGTTGTAGAAGATAGATCTTCACAATGTTTATGAACATTATCTTGCCTTTATGGCAATCAAGAATTTAAGAAGTGGGAAAAAAATTGAAACCATAAAGAAAGAATATGAAAGAAAAGAAACCAGATTTACCTATCTCTTCATGGCAGAACTCCTTCTATACACAACTTCTTGAATGAATGACATAACTACTTGAATTGGGATCCTAACCTCCAAGCTCTGATACCATGAAGAAGTTAGGACCCCATGAGAATGACTCTAGGTTAACGTGGAAGAAGAAGGAGAGATGAGAGAGAAGAGAGAGAAAGGAGAAGGACGTTAGAGAGGAGAGTTTGGATTAAGGGAATGTGAGAACATGTCAAGGGAGAAGAGAGGGTGGCTGGACGTTTTCTCAAAGAGAGGAGAAGGCTTGAATGTCTTACCTCTTAGCCAATGCTCTTATTTATAGTGTTACAAAGCCCTTAGGGTTACAACTCAATAGATTAAAAGACATACTAAGACAATGTATTTACATCTTAATGCCATCCTTATGGAACATACCATAAATAACCACGTTGCCACTCCTTTGATGTGTGGGCCAATAGCCTTGAGCTTGTGGGCTTATAGCCTTGAGCCACTGGGCTTGAGCCCATCTTCCAACACAAGTGTCAAAGGTGAATATAGGACCATGGCTCATGCAGTAAGTGAGTTGTTATGGCTCAAATCTGTGATGACAAAGTTCAAGTTTTAGATAACCAAGCCTATGCTACTCCACTATGACAATTAGGTAGTCATTCATATGCAACCAATCTATTTTTTTTTATGAAAGAACCAAACACATTGAAATTGACTATCATTTTGTTTTGGAGAAATTGCAAGCAAGTGTAATATCCATGCAATATGTTGCTTCCAAGAATCAGTTAACAAATATTTTCAAAAAAGCTAACCCTAAAAGTTCCCTCTCTACTGCATATACCAAACTGGGAATATTTGATATTTTTTTACAAGCTTGAGGGGGAGTATTGATGTAGTATGAGTGACATCTATTTTGTTAAAACTTAGTATTCCATGATGTATAATCAAATTAGAAGAGGATTAAGGGGTGAGAAGAAGAAGGAAAGTTGTGGGGAGAAGGTTTAGAAGGAGAAGGAGAAGAATGACAAACTTGAAGTAGGAGAAGAAGCTAGAGAATTAGGGTTGTGGAAGATGTCCAAACCCTCCCTCATAGCCTTTATATATAGATGTCAATAGTACATAAATTGTTACAATGTGGACCCACCTTGGTGCTTGAACTGGTGGGATCCACCATGAGGATGTGGGACACCAAGAAGAGTCCTCACCCAAGCAAGAACGAGTTAAAGAATTATGGAGGACAAGCTTAAATGAGTTGGAAGACTTGAAGATCAAGTGGGACCCACAAATATCTCACGAGCTAGGAACCTTATCAAGATAGGCTGGAAGATCATGAGGGACTCACAAGGATAAGGCCACGAGCTGACCTCCTCCTTTATATTCACTTGAATGAAGAAAGAGTTCTACTTCAAATCATATTAGTCTTCTTGTAATTGGTTTGAATAGACTTATCTTAGAGAGTTAGAGTGTTAAACACCTAGCTAATACTACCCAAAACACCGGCCTATTAGAAGCAGAAGACATAAGTACTTAACCCAGGACTATAACATCACACCCACCTTCACGAGCCAATGACCACGACGGCCACACTCTAGTAGCGGTCACACTCTATTGACAGCCCACTCTAGCAATGACCCACTCTAGTTTCTGCTAGGTCGCCCCCTCCTCTTAGGACTCTCGCCGCTCAGGACTTACGCCGTGGGGAATCGAACTTATGACGTAGTGCCAACTCTGATACCAAATGTTAAGCACCTAGCCAATACTAACCAAAAGACTGGCTTGTTAGGAGTGGAAGACATAAGTACTTAACCTAGGACCATAACATAGAGTTGGAATGTAATTAGGATTAAAAGGCTAATTGTATAAGGAATCTACATCTTCCTCTACTATAAATAGAGGTGTTGTAATTCAGAATTAATCAAGTTACACATCTCCTTCTTGAGTTAATCTCTCTCTCTCTCTCTCTCTCTCTCTCTCTCTCTCTCTCTCTCTCTCTCTCTTTGCTTGGCGCCATTTCTCTTTTCTCTTTTATTTTTTCTTCTCTCTACCCGAGAGCTCTTCTTCCCTTTTCTTGTTTTTTCTTTCCTTTTTCTCTTGGTCAGAATTATGGAAAAGAGGTCCTAAATTCAAAATGGTATCCGAGCATTAAATTTAAGATCCCTTGTCAAGGGAATGCTCTAAAGAAGTGATGATCAACACCACTCAAACAAGTCTCTTTTGTGAATGAAGAACACAAGCCGTGAGATAAGTGTTCAAATTTTTTTATTCATGTTACTGGTTTCTGAAGTTTAGAATATGATTTAAGGATGAGTATGTGAACACTTTAATCTTATTATATTATGGATATGCATGCCTCTTTATCTAGAAAAAGCTATCAAAACAGTTTTGTCGGTTTGGAAATTCTGTTAATCGAGACCAGTCCATGATCAGATTGTTGAAAATTGTTTTCGTGAGAACAAGAGTCCCCTGATATAGAAGATTTTTATTGAGTCTCTTATGAGTGGTATTAGAGGAAAAAAATCAGAATAATAATTTATCATTAATACATCGAGTTGTTTGAAGAGTACAACTTGGTGTTATTATTAGAATTTTTTTTAAGAAGGGCCTATAATGGCTGATGAGAATATGAATATCAAAAGTAATATACTGAGAATTACCACCATACCTTTACGAGGGGTATCAAATTTTATGAGTTGGTCCACATCGATTCAGAGGTTCCTTATAACAAAAGACCTACTTGGTCACCTCACCACCTGAGGACCACCTATTGTTGAAGATGATATTTTTTATAATAAATGGTTGAAAAATGATACTTTGGTGATTAGTTGGCTAATCAATAGCATGGAAGAGCATATCTCCAACAATTTCATTCATCTTGACACTGCTAAGCAAATTTGGGAGACATGTGCTAAATTGTACTCTTGCCCCGGATACTCTACATATACCATATGACATTCTCCAAAGAATCTTGAATACTAAACAAGGAGAAAATATCCATGAGTACTTGGTCCGCTTTAGAGGCTTTCTTCAAGAGTGAAAGTTAGCTCAGCCTTCAACCATAGATATTTCTATCAAAGACATACAGAAGGAAGCCTTAATTACTGCTATTTGTCTTGAAAATGTTAAACCCCATCTTGAGATTGCCAAGAGGTCAACTTTTGAGTGCTTTTGCTGTCCCCAAGTTTGGTGATGTATGCACAATACTACTTCGTATTCCAAACACTTCTTCCTCCACTACTGAAGTATCATACGCTATGTATTCTGAGCATAGTGGATCATCATCTGACTGCGGCCAAGGCTGAGGCAGAGGTTATAGAGGAGGCAGAAGAAGAGGTGGAAGGACTGGTGTTGGTAGAAAAGATGGGAAAGAATGTACTTATTGTAAAAAAATTATCCACGCTATAGATCAATGCTATTATAAGGATTCCAAGGCATTCATGTTAAGATCCCTTGCCATGGATTGAGTCACCCGACGATCTCCTCTTGGTTCTAGATTGTAATTCGTCCTTGAGAGAGTCTTGGGATTTTTAGAACGCCCTATGGTTGAGAAGAGTCAAGCTTTCGAAGGAAGCTTGCACCTTGGGCCTCCTTGGAAGAGAGAGTATCCGATCTCTGAATTAAGACTAATGATCAAGCTTAATTCCATTGAAGCATATGTCCCCCTTATAAGAGAAGACTAGGGTTTGAGTACAAGGCAAAGGCCAATAACAAGGCTAAAACCACTAAAATGCTAAAACCCAAAAATTAAATGATTTACCCACGACGTCTATCAATCACTCGACCTGCTATGGAGTCCATAACATCACACTCCTCATTGAGAAATAGCTTGTCCTCAAGCTCAAAATTGGGATAGGACACATGGAAGGTTTCTAAGGATTCCCATGAGACTTCAGCGGGGTCAGTGTTCGCCCATTGGACTAAAATTTCCCATGCACATTGTCCTCGTCGAGCCTGCAAAAAAAAAAAAGTTGGTGTTGGCAGCACCCAACCATCCTCCAATGGTGGCAAGGGTGTAGATAACAGAGGTGAGTCTCCCTTGAATGGCTTCAAAATGGAGACATGGAAAACATCATGAATCTTGGCATCCGGGGGAAGTTGCTTCCTATAAGCAACAGGGCCAACACGATCCACAATTTGAAATGGACCATAGAATTTTGGAGAAAGTTTATGATGCTTTGCTATGGACTCTATAGCATCACGAGTTACCAACAGGCGTAGGAATTAATTAATGTGATTTTCAATTTCCATGTAATTGTTTTTGGTTTGGGTTGGTTTAGCATTTATTGGTTTGAACCAGTGACCCAAGGGGTTTAAGTGTTTGGGCGTCCTCAACCCTATTTAGGGGGATGGCTAGGGTAATGAGAAGATAGCAATTGAATCTACTTTAGCCTAGATTAAATTAGATAAACAGGTCTAGAGCTCCTTCAAGCTCTCTCCCATTTTTCCCCAATTCATTTCCGAAATCTCCTTTTCCGAAATTCAATCTTCATCATTCCATTATTCTATCTCCACGTCAAGCAAGGCAATGGAAGGAAGAGAAGAGAGGAGGGTGACAAGATCCATGGCTCGTGAGGATCCTAACAACGTGGTATCAGACAGGTCCACCCTTGGTGATTCCTCTTCTCCAGAGGACTTACATCAAGTACTTTCAAAACTTTAACAACGATCCACTCTTTAAGGTACTGAAATTTCTCACATCCATAATACATTAAATACGCTGGAATCATCTCTCCAAATAGTCATCGGACAACTTGCTGCAATTCAGTCACCAACGCTACCACCCGCCATCAACTTTCAACCACAACCAGTACATCACCAACAATTCATGCCGCCACCAAACCCACCACTGCGCCAACCACCTGTGCCCATGGCTACTCACGCACAAAGACCAACCATGGTTCCAAGGTACTTTAAACTTAACTTTCCTACATATGATGGCTCTAAAGATCCTTTACTTTGGTTCACCAAATGTGAACAATTCTTCTATTATCAACAAACGGTGGAAATGGACAAGGTTACATTGGCAGACTACCACCTGCTCGATGAAGCGCTCATGTGGTTCCATCACTACCAACATGTCCATTCCACTCAGGATTGGCTACACTTTAAACAAGCTTATCAGTTGAGGTTCGGACCTCCAACTAGTAGCAACCTAGTGGGGGAATTGATCAACTTTAAACAGACATGCACCTTAGAAGTGTACCAAAAAATGTTTCAAGAAAGGTTGCCCGAGCCAGTGAATTTGTTCCTCCTCACCTACATGTTCAGACTTTTAATGCTGGATTGACAGAGGCGGTTAGGTTGGAAGTTGAATTACTTGGTCCAACAGATTTGGACTCAGCAATGAATTATGTCAGGGCTATGGAAAACAAACAGACAGTTCTAAAAGAATACAGTTCTAAAAGAATCTTTACACCGAAAACCATTTTGGAACAACAGAATACAGGGTATTGCATCTAGTCCACACTTTGGGTTCTCTGCCCCAAACCGAACAGATTAGTCTACCAGTGTGCCTCCCCACACTCTTCCACGTAAATTTCTGACTAAACAGGAAATGGAGGCTAGAAAGGCCAAGGGCCTATGCTTTAATTGTGATGAACAATTCCTTCTAGGACATACCTGTAAACGTTTATTCAGTATTGAACTTTTGGAAGAAGATTCAGAAGAGCTTCCTGAAAATGAAGTTGTTGACGAGGTACAACAAGAACTAGAGCTCTCCCTCCATGCCATGCATGGCCTGCGTAGTTCTAACACCATGCAAGTAAAAGCCAGGTTACACCACCTCATGCTACTTTCTTTAGTTGATTCGGGCAGCACACATAATTTTATCAGTGCACTAGTAGTGCAACAATTGGGATTGGAAATTAAACAGCAAAGGGGATTCTCGGTTTCAGTGGCCAATGGGACTAAAATTGCAAGTGTGGGGTGATGTGCAAACACCCCTTTCACCATTGAGAGACATTCATTTCAGGCAGACTTACTGGTCATTCCCTTGGCTGGATTTGATTTGGTGCTCGGGGTCAAATGGCTTCAGTTATTAGGCCCTATATTATGGGACTTTCAAGCTTGGACTATGACATTTATAGCACCATAGGGCCAGATTACATTACAAGGTATTGTGGCACAGGTCCCTAATGTACTTCACACTTTAAAGCTTCACAACAATGGTGATGGTCAGTTAGCTCGTTTAGTTACAACATTTGCAGATTTATTTAATGGCCCTACGGGTCTACCACCAGTGCGGCACTGCGATCACCACATTCGTTTAAAGTTTGGAACTGATCCAGTAGTGGTGTGGCCTTATCGTTATCCACATATACAGAAAGATGAAGTAGAACGACAGTGCATGAATATGCTCGCTCAGGGAGTGATCCAGCCCAGTCGATCTCCTTTTTCCTCACCAGTGTTACTAGTACGCAAAAAGGATAAATCATGGAGGTTTTGTGTCAACTATAGGCAACTCAACTTGCAGACAATTAAAGACAAGTTCCCCATTCCAGTCGCGGACGAGTTGCTGGATGAGTTACATGGTGCTACAATTTTTACAAAGTTAGATTTGAAATCGGGCTATCATCAAATAAGAGTTCACCTGGCTGATGTGGAGAAGACTGCGTTCCGCACACATCACGGTCATTTCGAGTTCCTCGTCATGCCCTTCGGTCTCTCCAATGCACCCTCCACCTTTCAGGCCCTCATGAATGAGGTATTTTCATCACTTCTGTGCAACTGTGTTAGTATTTTTTTATGACATTCTGGTCTACAACAAAAATTGGGTAGAACATCTCCAACACCTACATTAGGTATTTACCATTCTACGCTCTCATCATTTGGTTTTGAATAAATCCAAATGTTCTATGGGTACATCTGAGGAGGCATATTTGGGCCACGTCATATCAGCTGTGGGCATGAAAGTTGACCAGAGCAAGATACAAGCAATAACAGATTGGCCGATTCCCACCTCCATCACAGCATTAAGGGGATTTTTGGGCCTAACTGGATATTACAAAAAATTTATCCAATCTTATGGCCAGATAGCAGCACCACTCAACAACCTTATAAAAAAACATGCCTTCCACTGGTCTTCTACAGCGGATCAGGCCTTTCAGCTGTTAAAGGAGGCCTTAGCCTCAGCGCCAGTACTACTATTACCAGATTTTGAGGGAGACTTTTTTGTGGAATGTGATGCATCCAAGGGAGGTATAGGGGCAGTGTTACAACAATTGGGACACCCCATTGCTTATTTCAGCCGTTAGTTGGGACAACACCACCATAAGTTAGCTGCATATGAGAGGGAACTGATTGGGTTAGCCAAGGCTGTCCAACATTGGTGACCTTATCTATGGGGATGACCATTCCTCATTCGTACAGATCATTGCAGCCTCAAGTATCTTCTTGAACAGTGCCTCACCACCTCCCCACAGCAGCATTGGCTAACTAAACTCATGGGCTTCAATTTTACGGTTCACTATAAGCCAGGTAGTTCGAATTTGAGGGTTGATGCTTTGTCATGTCGGGATATTTCAGCAACACAATTTTATGCTATCAGTCACCCACATTAACTTGTGATAGATTCTATTCGTGAGGAAGTACATCAATATCCGGAACTCATGTCATTATATGAGGATATTCAACAGGGGACAACAACTCCTCATTGGACGATTCAGGATCGTCTTATACTCTACCAAAACAGGATTTTTATGCATCATACATCCCCACTTCTTCACACCATCCTGTCCTCTATCTAAGATAGCACACATGAGGGTCGACAAAAAACATATTTCCGAATCAGTCGGGACTTTTACTGGAAGGGCATGAAGAGCGCAATTGCTGATTATGTATCGGCTTGTCAGATTTGTCAACGAAACAAGGCCGAATCTTTAAGTCCTACCGGCCTACTGCAACCTCTACAACTACCGTCTCAAATCTGGTCCGACATTTCAATGGACTTCGTTGCTGGCCTTCCAATTTCATCAGGTAAATCAGTGATATTCATCGTCGTTGATTGGTTTTCAAAATATAGTCACTTCATTGCTTTGGTGCATCCATATACTGCTGCTCAGGTCGCTCAATTATTTATGAACAACATTGTCCGATTACATGGAATTCCCACATCCATTATCAGTGACAGGGATGCCATTTTTACCTGTATCTTTTGGAAGGAATTATTCAAATTACAGGGCACCCAATTGGCATTTTCGTCTGCATATCATCCACAAATGGACGGACAAATAGAGGTCGTCAATCGCACGATTGAAATGTATCTTCGTTGTTTTGTGGGGGACACACGTAGACGGTGGGTGAAATGGATCTCATGGGCAGAATTTTGCTATAACACATCTTACCACACAACACTGTGAACTACTCCTTTCAGGGTAGTTTATGGCAGAGATCCACCTCGTCTGTTACCCTATGAACCTGGGGCATCCAAAGTCGTCACTTTGGACCAGGCGTTAGCTGAAAGAGACGCTATGCTCACTGAGGTACGTACTCATCTCTAGGAGGCCCAACACTCTATGAAGCTCTATTATGATAAGAACCACCGGGAGGTATCTTATTTCCCTGGAGACTATGTGTGGTTAAAGCTTCAACACTACCGCCAGCTATCCCTGACTGCATCCAAGCGCCATAAGTTGTTTCCAAAATATTATGGTCCATTTCAGGTGTTGGACAAAATTGGGCCCGTGGCATACCGCTTGCAGCTACCAACAAAAGCAAAGATCCATAATGTATTTCATGTCTCCCAATTGAAGCCATTCCTGGGTGACTCGCCCCTACTGTACACTCCACTGCCGCCACTACATGAGGGAAGAGTCCTTTCTATTCCAGTTCAGGTTTTAAAAGCACGCCACATTCAAGGTGATTGGGAAATTCTCATCCAGTGGGCAGATGCCGACCCCAGTGACACCACATGGGAGCCGTTATCAGCATTTTGACTCCTATATCCATCCTTCGAGCTTGAGGACAAGCTCTTTCTCCAAGAGGGGGGTGAGGTGATGGACTCTATAGCATCACGAGTTACCAACAGGCATAGGAATTAATTAATGTGATTTTCAATTTCCATGTAATTGTTTTTGGTTTGGGTTTGTCTTTGGTTTGGGTTGGTTTAGCATTTATTGGTTTGAACCATTGACCCAAGGGGTCTAAATTGTTTGGGCGTCCTCAACCCTATTTAGGGGGACGACTAGGGTAATGAGAAGATAGCAATTGAATCTACTTTAACCTAGAGTAAATTAGATAAACAGGTCTGGAGCTCCTTCAAGCTCTCTCCCATTTTTCCCCAATTCATTTCCGAAATCTCCTTTTCCGAAATTCAATCTTCATCATTCCATCATTCTATCTCCACGTCAAGCAAGGCAATGGAAGGAAGAGAAGAGAGGAGGTTGACAAGATCCATGGCTCGTGAGGATCCTAACACGCTTGGAGGCTGCAAGAGAGAGCTGGAAGTAGGGTTGAAGACGAAGCCAGACATAGTCCCCTAGTGCATAAGAGAGGTCCCGATGGGCCTTGTCATATGTCTGCTTCATCTGAGACTGGGCTTGTTGCAAATTATCTTTGACTAGGTCAGGCCCACGTTCACACATAGCCTGATTGAGAGCTGCCACGTGAGAAGACCCAAAGACATATGATAAGAGGGGTGGGGGGGGGGGGGTCACGACCATAAACGACTTTGAAAGGTGTAGTCCTGAGTGCTGTGTGGTATGAGGTATTGTAACAAAATTCTACCCATGCTAGCCAACGGACCCAACTCTTTGGATGATCCCCCATGAAGCAACGCAAATACATCTCAATGGTCCGATTGACCACTTCCGTTTGTCCATCTGTCTGAGGGTGGTAGGATGAAGAGAAAGCCAATTTGGTGCCATGTAAATGGAAAAGGTCCTTCTAAAATGTACTAGTGAAAATAGCTTTGTGGTCACCCGTATTGGATTCAGCTAAGCCATGGAAGCGAACAATCTGGTCCACAAAACTCTGAGCCATGTGGGTCACCGTGTAAGGGTGCAATAGAGGAAGGAAATGACCATATTTTAAGAATCTATCCACCACAACCAAGATAATAGATTTTCCGGAAGACTTAGAGAGGCCATCAATAAAAGCCATGGAAACATCCGCCCATACCTGAGAAGGTAGCTATAGAGGCTGAAGCAATCACGTGGGGCTTAAGGTCTCAGCTTTGTTTCTTTGGCATACCTGACAAGATGACACATAATTTGACACCATGCATTTCATACATGACCAGTAGAAGTCCCAGCTAAGCCTGAAGTATGTCTTTTGCTGGCCCTCATGAGTGTTGTCGTAATAAGTGGATACGATGGTGTTGAGCAATGCGGAGGTGGGCCATAAATAAATACGATGCTTGTAGAGGATGAGGCAGTCCTGGATGGTCCACTCACTGTCCATGGCCTACTGTTCAATTCGACCGTACAAGTTAGTGAGCTTAGGAGTTTTCTGAATTTCATCTCGGAGGGAATCTAGCAAAAGGAACCTTGGTTGACTGATAGCATAAAGATGTGGCTCGGACGCCTCCCTGTGAGATAAGTCATTAGCGGCCTTGTTGAGTTGCCCCGGTTTATATTCAACCATAAAATTGAAGCCCATCAATTTACTAAGCCAATGTTGTTGGGGGGCAATCATTAGGCGTTACGCCAATAAATACTTCAAGTTGTAGTGGGCTGTGCGGATAATGAAGTGTCACCTCCAAAGATAGGGCCGCCAATACTGAATTGCTTTAGTGAGGCTGATAAGCTCGCGTTCATAGGCAGCCAACTTGTGGTGTCGTGTGGGCAAGTGCCTGCTGAAATAAGCAATAGGGTGGCCTTGCTATTGTAAGACCACACCAATGCCGCCTCTGGACGCATCACATTCTACAATAAACTGCTCTTCAAAATTTGGAAGTTGGAGAACAGGGGTTGTGGCTAAGGCGTACGTCAATTGAGCACAGGTGGATGCAACAATTTCTGACCAAGAGAAGTCATTGCACTTGAGTAAATTTTTGAGAGGAGCAGCCAGCTGGCCATAGTCTCGAATGAATTTCCGGTAGTACCCCGCCAGACCTAGGAAGTCGTGTAAGGTGGTGGCTGAATGTGGACGAGACTAGTTGACAACTGCTTGGATCTTGCTGCCATCTGCTTGAACCTTGGAGGCTGATATGACATGGCCAAGATAAGCCACCTCGGTGGTGCCAAAGGAGCACTTTGATTGATTAAGAGATAAATGATGTGAACACATGAATTGGAAGACAACAAATGAAAAAGGTGGTCATCCCACTGCTTGCTATAGATCAAAATATCATCAAAGAAAACTAGAACATACTTTCGTAAGAGAGAGAAAAAAACCTCATTCATAAGGGCTTGAAATGTGGATGAGGTATTGGAAAGCCCAAAGAGCATCACCAAGAATTAGAAGTGGCCATGATGTGTGCATAAGGCAGTCTTCTCCACATCGGAAGGGTGTATCTGAATCTGGTGGCAACCGGATCTCAAATCCTTTTTAGTAAAGAAGTGTGCTCCATGTAATTCATCCAGTAGAATTTAGGATCTCATGAAAGGAACTTTAGATCAACAAGAAAGAAGAAGAAGAAGAAGGTGGAAGGAGAGAGTTTGGATTAAGGGAGAAGAGGGTTGCGTCAAAAAGAAAAATGACGGCTGGACGAATTTGTGGAAAGAGAGGAGAGTGCTTCAATGCCCTACCTCTTAGCCAATGCCTTTATTTATAGTTTTACAATGCCCTTAGGGTTACAACTTGATAAAACAAAAGACATAAAAGAAACACATATTTACACTTCTATGCCATCTTTATGGAAAGTACCATATTTTACACATATGCCACTCCTTTGACGTGTGGGCTTCTTGTCTTGAGCTCGTGGGCTTAAGCCCATCTTCCAACACTCCCCCTCAAGCTGGAGGAGAAAAAACATCATAAATACGCAGCTTGTCATACATAAACGATAGGATTTTAGATGTAACGGGTTTAGTGAGAATATCAGCTACTTGCTCTTGAGATGACACATGTTTGAGAGAGATTATTCCTGGTTGAAACTTCTCCCGTATAAAATGATAATCCACCTCAATATTATTAGTTCTTTCATGAAAAGCTGGATTTGAAGTGATATGAATGACTGCTTGATTATCACAATGTAGATTCATGAACCCCTTTTTATAAAAACCTAGTTCGGTAAGATGGGTCCTGACCCATAAAAGTTCACCAACGGTATGGACCATAGCTCTATATTCTGCTTCGGCGCTAGATCTTGCAACCACATTTTGCTTCTTACTTTTCCATGTAACCAAGTTTTCCCCAACCAGAGTACAATATCCTGTTGTAGATTTTCTATCATCAGGAGATCCAGCCCAATCTGCATCTGAAAAGCCTTCTATGTTGAAATGCCCATGTTTTTTATACAGTAATCCTCTTCCTGGAGCTCCTTTTAGTTAACGTAATATTCTCTCTAAAGCCTGCCAGTGGATAATTTGTGGTTTGTGCATGAATTGACTCACCACACTTACAACATATGATATGTCTGGCCTAGTTACTGTGAGATAAATCAGTTTTCCCACGAGTCTTTGATATTTACCAATATCAATATCTTCTTCATTTGTGGCACATAATTTTACATTTGTATCCATAGGTGTGTCAACTGGTCTACTACCCTTCATTCCTGTTTCTTCAAGGAGATCCAAGACATATTTCCTTTGAGACAATATTATCCCATGTTTGGATTTAAGAACTTCTATACCTAAAAAATATTTAAGCATACCAAGGTCTTTAGTCTTGAATTCCTGACATATCATCTGCTTCACCTCTAGTATGCTCAAAGCATCGTCACCGGTTAAGATAATATCATCCACGTATACGGCCAATAATATTTTTCCTTTGACCATATCTTTATAATATACAGAATGATCAACTGAGCACCGATGAAAACCAAACCATAGGAGTGTTTGACTAAATTTATCAAACCAAGCCTGAGGGGGCTGCTTAAGCCCATACAGAGACTTTTTTAACCGGCATACTGACTCCCCCTCAACCACATAACCTGGTGGTTGAACCATATAAATTTCCTCACTGATATCACCATTTAAAAAAGCATTTTTAACATCCAACTGATAGACGGGCCATAAGGTGTTAGCAGCAATAGATAAGATGATGCGTACTGAATTCAATTTTGCAACAGGAGAGAAGGTCTCTTCATAATCTATCCCATAGCACTACGTATAGCCCTTAGTAACCAGTCGATCTTTAAGACGACTAATCGATCCATAAGGATTATGTTTCACCAAAAAAACCCATTGACAACCAACCGGTCATTACCTTTTGGGAGTGATGTTAAGTACCAGGTTTGGTTTTCGTATAAAGCGTGCATTTCTTCATCCATAGCCACCTTCCATCCTGGATGTCTCAGGGCCTCCTGATATGACTGTGGAACGAAAGTAGAAGTAAGAGACATAAGAAACTGAAAACACTCGGAAGACAAGCGATGGTGAGACATACAATTTGAGATAGGATGCGAAGTAGTACAGGAGCGACGTTCTTTTCTTAAAGCAATAGGCCGAGTATCAAATTTAGGCCCATACATAGGAGGAGAAGGACTTACCTCAGATGGATCCGACAACTCCACATGTGAAGGTACGATCGGTGCATCAGGGGATGGTTGCACTTTAAGATTGAATGGCACAAGCGGACAAGGAATAGTAGAAGGACAAGTCCTTCCTGGAGGAGCATCATGGGAGATGTAGAAGGGGTGTCCTCAAAGAAAGTCACATCCCTAGAGATAAACATCCTCCCAAGGGTAGGATTGTAACAGACATAACCTTTCTGGGTGCGAGAGTAGCAAAAAAAAATGCACCTCATAGACTGAGGATCAAGTTTATTTTTATGTGGGAATGTAACATGAACAAAACAAGTACATCCAAACACTTTCAAAGGAAGAGAAAAAGGATCTTCACCATTAAATAACATAGAGTAAGGGGTTTTATGATGAAGGACTAATGAAGGTAACCTATTAATTAGAAAGCATGTTGTAAGTATAGCATGAGGCCAATAGAAATAGGGTACCTTC
This sequence comes from Aristolochia californica, assembly GCF_029961685.1. Lineage (NCBI taxonomy): Eukaryota > Viridiplantae > Streptophyta > Magnoliopsida > Piperales > Aristolochiaceae > Aristolochia > Aristolochia californica. Next base: position 16,120,264 of record NW_027181881.1, on the reverse strand, counting down.
ATGGAGTAGAGGAGGACCCGAGCAACTTCAAGAAGATAACGATTCTTTCTTTTAGCAACACCATTTTGTTGAGGAGTATAGGCACATGATGTTTGCTGAATAAGCCCATTACTCTCACAAAATGATTTGAAGTCATGAGACATATATTCCTTAGCATTATCTGATCTAAGGGTTTGAATTTTCTTCCCAAATAGTGTCAAGACCATAGCATGAAAAATTTTAAACAAAGGAAGAATTTTGGAATGCTCTTTAAATAGATATAACCAAGTCACTCAAGTAAAATCATCAACAAAAATGACAAAATTTTAACTTGGGAAATATTTGAGACACATAAAGGGCCCCATACATCAGAATGTATTAGCTCAAACGGAGCAATATTTGTAGTTGTAAGATGAGGAGAATATGTACTCCTAACATGTTTACTTTATTGACAAACCTCGCAACTGAAATTAGAAAGTCCTTTTAAAGATAGAACCAAAGAACGAAGTGACGGCGTAGACGGATGACCAAGTCGGTTGTGCTAAAGTTGGGCCTCAAATGTGGGGGCCGATAATGCAGCTAATGGTGGAAGAGTGAAGTAGTACAAACCCCCCTTTTCATGGCCGCCACCAATCTCCATGATGAGGCAAGTAAAATATGGAGGTCAATGGAAAAGGCCTTCTTCAAAGAACAATTACTCAATGTAATTTGAAGAACCCGTAGACCAATTCAGTCACCAAAAAAAGAGGACAAGAACCAATTTCTTTCACGAGGGCAAGCACCAAATTATCAAAAAAATTGTGCATTTAGAAAGTGATAATAACATCCAGCCATCACTCAAATTCTCTTGTATTCATAAGAACAAAGAGAAGAAAGTATATGCAACCAATTAGGCCTTAATCCAAACTCCAACACAAACGAGCAATAAAAAAAATTTAGAGAAGATTTAACGGCAAACCAAGACACTTGGAAGAGATTTATCTTCAGCTCATGGGAGACTTCAACGTAAACAAAAATTCAATTGTTGAAGTTAAAAAAAAAAAAAAAACCACAAAGGGTAAATGACTGCTGGAATTTCATCAAACATATAATGGGCATCCAACAACATAACTCAAACCCATGAGCAACCTTAAGTAGGAGAATATATAGTAACATGTGCTGGAATTCTACCTCAAATGAGATGGATCCAAATTACATAAAGGTAATTAAATTTCACCCATCAATATTAATAAGATGCAAACAGAAAATGATCTTGATCACTCTTGTAATTGATTTACAAGGAATCAAGATTATAACATCAATTTAGTCATAGAAATAAATCTTTACAACATATAAAGATTTATCTTGACTTGATGTGACTCAAAATTCAGGAATTAAAGAAAAATAGTAAAAAGGAGTATGTAAATAAGAAAAGGAAACAAAAAAAAAATGTAAATAAGAAGAGCATGAACTTATCTCTTCATGACTGAACTCCTTTTACAACTTCTTGAACAGATTTTATAATAACTCCATGAAGAGAGATCCTAAACTTCTTGCTCTAATACCATGTAGAATTTAGGATCACATGAAAGGAACTTTAAATCAACAAGAAAGAAGAAGAAGAAAAAGAGAGAAGGAGAAGAGAAGAAGAAGAACGTGGAAGGCGAGAGTTTGGATTAAGGGAGAAGAGGGTTGCGTCAAAAAGAAAAATGAGGGCTGGACGAATTTGTGGAAAGAGAGGAGAGTGCTTCAATGCCCTACCTCTTATCCAATGCCTTTATTTATAGTTTTACAATGCCCTTAGGGCTACAACTTGATCCAACAGATGACATAAATTGAACACATATTTACACTTCCATGTCATCTTTATGGAAAGTACCTTATTTTACACATATGCTACTCCTTTGATGTGTGGGCTTCTTGTCTTGAGCTCGAAGGCTTGAGCCCATCTTCCAATACATCCAATAGTTCATCCACCACTGGAATAGGAAATTTATCAGTGATGGTTTTCGCATTCAGCTCTCTGTAGTCCACACAAAAATGCCAGGTGTTGTCTTGTTTTTTGACCAATAAGACAGGAGAAGAGAGTGGTGACTGGCTGGGCTGAATAATGCCTTGCTCTAACATTTGTTGACACTACCACTTGATTTCATCTTTTTTTAAATGGGGGTAGCGGTATGGATGCACTACTATTGGCTTGGTTCCCAATTTTAAGCGAATTCGGTGGTGTTAGGCTCTCTAGCCATGGATCGAGTCACCCGGCGATCTCCTCTAGCTTCCAGATTGATTGACGAAGAAGGGAGAGATTTGGGGTACCTGGAACGCCCAATGGTGAATGACGTGAGCCTTGCAAGGAGCTCCAACCTTAGGCCTCTTTAGAGAGAGAACCTGATCTCATTTAGACTAATGATCAATACTTGTCTTCATTTCATCACTTGACGCCCTAAATAGGTCAAGGAAAAAATCAAAGGTTCTATAATTACAATTAGACCCTTATGGAACTTCAAATTATAATTAAACCCCTAAGGTACTGAAATACAAGTTTACTCCATCTCTTCTCTTCTCCGGTTAGCCACTCTTGATGCTATGGAGTCCATAACATCACCCCCCTCCTGAAGAAAGAGCTTGTCCTCAAGCTCGAAAGTGGGAAATAGAGTCTGGAAGGACTCGAGTGTCTCCCAAGAGGCTTCTATCAATTCCTTGTCAGTCCACCGAACCAGCACTTCCCAAGCGTTGTTAACTCGCCTGGCTTGAAGGATCTGAGCGGGCGTGGGCATGGACCTGCCATCTTTGAGAGGAGGCAGAGGGGTATGCAGCAGTGGTGAGTCTCCCTTGAACGGCTTGAGAAGGGAGACGTGGAAGACATCATGGAGCTTGGCGTCTAGTGGTAGTTTCAAACGATACGCCACAGTGCCAATACGTTGCATGATCTGGAATGGCCCATAAAATTTTGGAGAGAGCTTATGGCGTTTGATGGCTGCAAGAGATAGTTGGCGGTATGGCTGAAGTTTGAGCCAAACAAATTCTCCAGGTGCAAAGGAAAGGGGACGGTGTCCTTTGTCATAAGTATGCTTCATAGTTGCTTGTGAACGTTGTAACTGAAGGCGGACTTGAGCAAGCATTGCATCTCTGTCGGCTAATGCTTGGTCCAATGCTGCTACCCGAGAAGACCCCGGTTCATAAGAAAATAGTCACGGAGGTTCGCGTCCATAAACAACTTGAAAAGGGGTAGTACCCAGTGCGGTGTGGTATGATGTATTATAACAATACTCCGCCCATGCTAACCAACGAACCCACAGTCGGGGCGTGTCCCCCACAAAGCACCGCAAATACATCGCCAATGTTCGGTTAACCACCTCTGTCTGGCCGTCTGTTTGAGGGTGGTATGTTGAAGAAAAAGCTAACTTAGAGCCATGGAGCTTAAATAGTTCCCCCCAGAATTTACTGGTGAAGATAGCATCACGGTCGCTGGTGATGGTCTCCGGAAGGCCATGGAGACGGACAATATTATCCATGAAGAGCTGAGCGACTTGTGTTGCTGTATACGGATGGCTGAGGGCCATAAAGTGGGCATATTTCGAGAACCGGTCTACCACAACAAGAATAACAGATTTCCCTACAGAAGGAGGAAGACCATCGATAAAATCCATTGAGAGATCTGCCCATAGCTGTGAAGGAAGTTGAAGTGGCTGGAGCAAGCCGGCGGGTTGTAAGGATTCCAACTTATTCCTCTGACAGATTTGGCACACTGCAACATACTCAGCAATGACCCGCTTCATACCGCTCCAATAACATTCCCGACTGAGGCGGAAGTATGTTTTCTGCTGGCCCTCATGTGTACTATCATGAAAGGAGGCAATAATGGCAGGAATGAGTACCGACGAAGGATGAAGATATATGCGTCCTTTATACAGAATGAGACTGTCCTGTAGTGTCCAGTTCTTGTCCTTGGAATGGTTTTCGATTTGAGCTTGTAACTCAAGGAGATCTAGATGATCGCTAGTATCCTGACGGATTGTGTCCAACAAAGGGGACTTGGGGTGGCTCAATGCGTGCAAATGTGAATCCTCTAGTTCCCGGCGGGACAAAGCGTCTGCTGCCCTGTTGAGATAACCCGGTTTGTATTCCACCTGAAAATTGAAACCCATTAATTTGCTGAGCCAATGTTGTTGTGGGGATGTAGTAAGGCGCTGCTCCAATAAGTATTTGAGGCTACAGTGGTCTGTCCGGATCACAAAAGGTCTGCCCCACAGATATGGCCTCCAATGCTGCACAGCTTTGGCCAAGCCGATAAGTTCCCTTTCATAAGTGGCTAACATGTGATGGTGAGGAGCGAGATGGCGACTGAAATAGGTAATGGGGCGACCCTGTTGCTGCAAGACGGCACCTATCCCTCCCCCGGATGCATCGTATTCTATGATAAAATTTTTGGCAAAGTTGGGCAATTGGAGAACCGGTGCTGACGCTAATGCCTGTTTTAAGTTGTTAAATGAGGAGTCTGCCAACTGAGACCACTGAAAGGCATGCTTCTTCAGTAAATTGTGCAATGGTGCTGCCAGGTGACCGTATTCTTTGATAAATTTTCTATAATACCCTGTGAGACCAAGGAACCCTTTCAAAGCTGTAACGGAGTGAGGTGTGGGCCAATCCATCACCGATTGTATCTTGCTGAAGTCTGGTTTCACCCCGGATGCCAAGATCACATGCCCCAAATAAGCTACTTCGGATGTGGCAAAGTCACATTTGGCACGATTGAGAAATAAATGGTGTGCGCGGAGAATGGTGAAAACCTGTCTCAATTGATGCAAGTGTGCTGCCCAAGTTTTGCTATAGACCAGTATATCGTCCAAAAAAACTAAGACATGCTTCCGTAAGAAAGGGCAAAATACCTGGTTCATAAGCGCTTGAAAGGTGGACGGGGCATTGGATAGCCCAAATGGCATCACCAAGAACTCGTAGTGACCATGGTGGGTGCGGAAGGCAGTTTTTTCGATATCCTCTGAATAAACCCGAATCTGATGGTAGCCAGATTTTAAGTCCAACTTTGTAAATAATTGAGAGCCGTGTAGCTCATCCAATAATTCATCGACCACTGGAATTGGAAATTTATCTTTGATGGTGCGAGCATTGAGGTCACGGTAATCCACACAAAATCGCCAAGATTTATCTGATTTCTTTACCAGCAATACCGGGGATGAAAAAGGAGAATGACTAGGCTGAATAATACCTTGTTGTGGCATTTGTTGACATTGTCATTCTATCTCATCTTTTTGCACATGGGGATAGCGGTAGGGACGCACTACCACTGGTTCGGTGCCCATCTTCAAACGAATTCTGTGATCACACTCTCTTATAGGAGGAAGGTCGGCTGGTTCCTGAAATAAATCAGCACATTCGGCCAACAACGAAGCTAAGTTATCCCCTTTGGAAGGATCCACCGAAAGTGTTTGGAGGCTGCATGGCCTCTGGGTGCTATTGCCATGGAGGGTGATCGGATGGGTGTCCTGGTTAAAACTCATGGTCAGGGATTGGAAATCCCATAAGATCGGACCCAATCGCTGTAGCCATTTAATGCCCAAGACGAGGTCAAACCCAGCCAGCGGTATGACCAAAAAATCTGCTACAAAGGAGTGACCTTCAATAGTAAAGGGCACTGCTGAACTGAACCCCACAGTGGTGACCTTGTCGCCGTTAGCCACTGAGACTGATATTCCTGATTTCTACTGTAGTGATAACCCCAACTGTTGTGCTGCCTGGCTGCTTATAAAATTATGTGTGCTGCCTGAGTCCACGAGTGCTAGCAGAATATGATGGTTCATGGTGGCATGGACCTGCATGGTATTTGTGCTATGCAGTCCTGTCATGGCATGGAGGGAGATTTCTGGTGTTTCCTCCACGGTTTGGTCCATATCCTCCTGAAAGTCATCCTCTGAGGGGTCTTCTATTTCTACCCAAAATAGTCTTTTGCATTGATAGCCCTTGACGAATTTCTCATCACAATTGAAACATAGGCCCTGAGCCCTTCTCTGATCAATTTCTGCTTTTGTTAGACGTTTGATAAATCCTGGTGGGGGTGTAAAGGCTGGTGGGGGTGGTGATGGTTGGTTGGGAGGAGGCCTGGGGTGAGTGGAATAAGGGCCATGGGGCTGTGGGCGAGGTTGCCAAGGGGGACGCCTGTTTAAGGACTCACGGAAGAGGCGTTGTTTGGTGTCCAATGCTCTTGCCAAATTCATGGCATGGGCTAGGGAGGTGGGGGCTTCCAATTCCACTTCTAGGCGAAGGGGTTCTACCAGGCCAGCCGTGAACAAATTGACATAAAGTTCAGGTCGGACCAAATGACTTGCACGAGCAAGTTTTTCTTGGAACAATTTCTGATATTGTTCTATAGTGCCAAGCTGTTTTAGATTGACCAAATCCCCAACTGGGTTGCTGCGAAGCGGAGGACCAAACCGTAGCATACAATTTTCTTTGAAAAATTCCCAATCATAGACCACAAACTCGTTTTTGAATTGATGAAACCACATAAGCGCTTCATCAAGCATGTGGAAGGCGGCTAATTGAACCTTGCCTTCGGGCAAAGTTCCTTGATTGGAAAAGAAATGATCACACCTGTGCAACCACATTAAAGGGTCGGAGGACCCATCATACGTTGGAAAATCAAGCTTTGTGTACCTTGGCACGGTAGGAGGGGCTGGATTGAGGCCCCCACGAGGTGGAGGTGTTTGGCGCAGGGGAGGAGGTGGAGGCGTTGGAAGAGGATTGAGAGGATCTGTTGGACGTGAGGAGGATGCCATCTGGACTGAAAGCTGGGTGAAGCCTTCCTCCATGCGTGACAGCAACATCTGGAATTTTCCCTCCAGGCCATTGATTTGAGATTGTAGACCAGCATGGTTTTCTTCCACAAAATTTTGAATTTTTTCCGGTGAAGAGGAATCACCAAGGGTGTCCTATCTGATACCACGATGTTAGGCTCTCTAGCCATGGATCGAGTCACCCGGCGATCTCCTCTAGCTTCCAGATTGATTGTCGAAGAAGGGAGAGATTTGGGGTACCTGGAACGCCCAATGGTGAATGACGTGAGCCTTGCAAGGAGCTCCAACCTTAGGCCTCTTTAGAGAGAGAACCTGATCTCATTTAGACTAATGATCAATACTTGTCTTCATTTCATCTCTTGACGCCCTAAATAGGTCAAGGAAAACATCAAAGGTTTTATAATTACAATTAGACCCTTATGGAACTTCAAATTACAATTAAACCCCTAAGGTACTAATACAAGTTTACTCCATCTCTTCTCTTCTCCGGTTAGCCACTCTTGATGCTATGGAGTCCATAACAGGTGGTCACAAGATCGGATAGGTGGGAGAGATGTGGGCTCCTGAAATAAATCTATAAATTCTATTAGGACTGAATGCAACTTACAACGGTCGGAGTCCTAGACTTGTAAATGCTGGAGAGTGTAAGGGGATGACGATGCATGGGTCCCATGAGGGATAATGGATTGATGGGAAAAAGTAAAGCTCATCATGAGGGACTTGAAATCCCATAAAATTGGACCCAATTGCTGCAACCACTTGATACACAATACTAAATCAAACCCAGAGAGAAGAATGACCAACAAGTCTGCCACGAATTTGTGTCCTTCAATGACAAAGGGGATTTCTGAACACACTCCAGTACTGGAAATCTTGTCACCATTGGCTACAAAAACCGAAGTCCCAAAATTGTGCTGAATATGCAAGCCCAGTTGTTGTGCCGCGGGTTGGCGGATGAAGTTGTAGGTGATGGCCGAATCAACTAAGGCCAGCAATATGAGGTGTTGGAGGATGGCACGGACCTGCATAGTGTTAGTACTGTGCTACCCCATCATAGCATGTAGGGAAATGGCTGGTTCAACCACCACTGGCTCTTCCGCGGCTGATGTGACCCCCATTGGCTCTTCTGCTTCCTTAAATGGTGTGGTGTCCTCTGGATCTTCCACCTCTAACCAAAACAAACATTTGCATTGGTGCCCCTGAATGTATTGCTCATCACAGTTGTAATAGAGCCCTTTGGCCCTCCTCTGATCCATCTTTGCTCATGAAAGGTGGCATATGAAGGGGTGGGCGGCGTTAACTTGTGTGTCTTTGATGGTTGAGAGCTATTCTGGCATTGCCGTGTAGGGAAGCTAGGGGGGGTTTGGCGCACCAGTGGCCACACGACCTTGCCATGGGACATGACGCACCATAGATTCTTTCAAGACCCGTTGTTTGTCATCAAGGGCATGGGCCAGATTCATAGCATGTGCTAAGTCTGGTGGGTCATATAATTTCACTTCCAACCGCAGTGCTTCCCCTAGTCCAGCGGTAAGTAAATTAACATATTGATCCAAACAAACATACCTGCTTGCTCGTGCCAAGCATTCCTGAAATTGTTTCTGATAAGCTGCTATTGAACCAGTTTGTTTTAGATTCACCAAATCACCCAAAGGGTTACTTCTTGCTGGGCGGGCGAACCTTAGCATGCAATACTCCTTAAAAGTGTCCCAATCGTTGATGTGGTGTTCAAATTCAAATTGGTGGTACAATAGCTGCGCTTCATCGAGCATGTTGAAGGCAGCTAAAGGGACTCGGTCATCCACTTGTGTTCGTTGTTTCCAGAATTTTTTTTCACAATGATGTAACCATATTAAAGGGTCGGAGGACCCATCATAAGTGGGGAAATCGAACTTTGTGTACCTAGGAACAGTGGTGTGGTTTGTGCCATGGACACCCCCTACTGTTTGATAAGAGGGATGCATACGAGGTTGAGGAGGTGGTGGTTGAAGGGGCTGCTGGTCGGATGGCCTGTTGGAACTACCCGGAAGAACAGGATCCCTAGCTAGCCACTCTCTAATTCAAAGATTGAGTTGAAGAATGGTATCCCGGAACTCCAGAAGATTAGTGCGGAGGGCTGCAGTCTTTGCCCACATTGCTACTATTTGGGTTTGTCCTTCAATACAAAAATTTTCAACAAAATTTCATAAATCAATGGGAGAAGAAGAATTGCTAATAGTGGTCCTGTCTGATACCACATTGTTAAGATCCCTTGCCATGGATCGAGTCACCCGACGATCTCCTTTTGGTTCCTGATTGGAATTCTTCCTTGAGAGAGTCTTGGGATTTTTAGAACACCCTATGGTTGAGAAGAATCAAGCTTTTGAAGGAAGCTTGCACCTTGGACCTCCGTAGAAGAGAGTATATCCGATCTCTGAATTAAGATCAATGATCAAGCTTAATTCCATTGAAGCATACGTCCCCAACATTCCTGTTTCGTCCCCTACTGTTTTTCCCTCTCCTTAAAGACATGCAGTACTTCCCCAGCATTCCTGGCGTGGCAGAATCTGACTATCATGGCATGCCCAATATTTGATTCCAAACCCTTCAAAAATCTTAAATATTTTGAAAGAAGCTCATCAAATTCATTTGAGAGGAAGACTCACACATACAACTTCAAATTGGCTTTCTTGGTAGTGTAGTAACTCTCATACAAATCAGGTGAAGCCTGAGGAGGAGCAAATAGGACAACTTTGAACACTACATCACCTTCAGCAATGAAGTGACTCCAAGCCATTGGCATTTCATCACCAAAGTCCTTTGCAGGAGAATGGTAAAAATTGTAGGACTCTTCAACAGTAACCTCTTTGGGATGCCACAAGCCACTGTGCTCATAGGCTACCAAGCCACAACCTCACATCATGCAGGACTACCAAGCCACTGTGCTCATCAACAGTGAAATAGAGCCCCCCACAAAAAAATTTCAGCATCACATTAAGCACAAGCAGAGTTGCCTCGCCGATGTCCACAAGGAGCCCACAAAAAAATTTCAGTATCCCCACCAATCTGGGGGTCGCCGGTGGTTGCCTCAATGTTTCCAAGCAATCCACTGATCCTTGCAGTTTCAAGCTCATGGAAATAACTGTGGTTGGATAGTGTAGCATGGTTACACGCACGGTTGAGTTTGACTTCCTTGTTGTAGTAGCAGCAATGCCACAATGCCACACTAAATATCATCCAATCTTTCATTTTGTTCCCGAGGAGCACTTTATCAGTAGTATACCATGTACATGCAAGAGGGTGTGTGCTAGTAGCACCCTCAAACTTAATTAGGGGAACATAAGGGAAAAATCCACCTTCCCATTCATCCGAAGCTCCATCTTCACATCTGGCTTCAACATCAGCAGGACACGTAGGTGGCCCTATTGCAGTAACGGCTAGGAAAGACAAATCCAAACAAAGGAGTAACAGAAGAATTTTTCTAGCCTCCATTTTTTTGCACATGGAAGAGATCTCAGTAAAAAATTCACCAAGAACCATTGAATACAGCCCATTCAGCACGCAATTACCCAAAAAATAACCCAAAACCGCCACACTGCTGTTGTATTCCTTCACCACAATCGAAGACATCCCATTCAACACGAACAGGGCCCGAGCAGCATACAAATCATCTACAAAACAACCAAGCCACCCGAAATTTTTTTTCAGAAGTCCCCATAATAATTTTCCAATGGATCCTGGCATTCTCCAAAAAAATTCAGCTCGCACTGCATACCCCCAATTCGAAATTCCATCAATTGGCCATTGATTCTCTGCGTCACGACACAGAGAACCTTCGTCTCTAATTTTCGAGCAGCGTTGCTGCTACTTAGCCCCTTTGAGCCACATCAACGCGCTGAAAGACATGTTTTGATCTACAAATCGAGGGAGTTTCCAAAGCTTACCCCTAATTGCGATGAAGATGGTTCCCCACTGGGCTTTCGAGGCTAAGGTGGAGTGAAAATTTGTTCGACGGAGCCAACGGAGTCTCCCCCATCTTCGGTGATGAACAACAGCCCTTGGAGGCTTCGCCGCTTGGAAATTTTCTGAGACAAAGGGCTCTCAAAAATATTTCCTGGTCGGAACAGTGGCCGGAAATTTTTCCTTCTCCCGTTCTGGACGGAGTGTGGCTTGCTCTGAGAAGGGGAGGTTTGATGTCAGAATTTCTGGGTCCCATTGCCCAGCTCGGGATATTTGCGTCAAACGTATTTCCAATGCCGACGAGGGTGTAGTAGAATACCTCTCCGATTTCAGCTTTCCCATGTCCTTCTCGGAGATTTGCAAGGTCCCCGGAGTCGGATTCAATGTTTTGGTAGAAAACCCGTCCGATGTCCTAAAATCTGATGTCCCGCCGTCTAATTTTGGAAGTCCTGAGGCTGGTTTCAGAGTTGATATCGACTTCGATTTCGGAAGTTCAGGGTCTTGCTTGTCAAATTTCCATGATCCGGAAATCAATTTTGACTGGGTCGTCGCTGGAGTTTCTTGCTTGGAGATTTCCCATTCCTGATTTTCTAACGAAGGGTGTGCTGAATACCCTTCCGTTTTTGGAATTTCTGAATCCCCACAGTCGGATGTCTCCACTGCCGGAGATATAGAGAACTCTTCGAGTTCTTGCGTCTTCTATTCGTCCGGATTTGAGGTTGCTCCCAAATCCTCCGCAGAGACTTCAGACGAACATTTTGATTTTTCTGACATGTGGTTTGTTTCCCCGTCTGAGACTTCTGCTGCTTTCCCGTCTGTGCTTACGCTCTGCTAAGCCAGAACAACTTCTCAATCGACTGCCTCACGTTCCTCCATTGATAAAAAATACTACACCCAAGTTGCATGCCATTTCTGTATTCATTCCGCTCCAATGCCTACTGCAGCCATTTCTCTGATTTGTCTGTGCATCGCCACTATTTCATCTACTTGGTTCATCGTGTTCCCGCTCTGATACCAGTTGTTACGGTCTTGGATCTGACACAAGGATTCGTTAGGAGGATCTTGGATCTGCCACGGGTTACGAGTCTATCATGCATTACTTTAGGGATAGTAGGGAGATATGGGGAAGACGAAGATCAATGGAGGATGAGAGAATACGTGGGTTTTTGAGGAAAACCCTAACCTCGAGATCAAGAAGGTGATCTCAAGCCTCTTTACGCTAGATTTAACCTAATTCTCAATGCTTGTCTTTCTCATTACTCTTACCCCTTAAATAGGGTTCACCCTGTTAGTGTTTAATATAAAGTATTACAAAAATACCCTTGTAAATAAAATATTCCAAAAATACCCCTATAAATAAAATATTCCAAAAATACCCCTATGGCCTAAACTGAAATAAAATAAATTAAATTAAAGAAAAATAACTAAAATAATAATGTTATTGTGTGCATAACCAATTCCAACTCATGCTTTTAGATTTTTTGGGGATTTATTGATGATTCTAGCACCTGCTTTTTGGATTTTGGATTTTCCTCCTTAGAAGCATATGCAGCTTATTACTTGGTGTACAACTTTTTAATTCATGGTTAGACTTGTCGTAAATTATTTTATGTGTCCTTATTACACATAAGGACTTAAGCCCACACGTCCAAGAGGTGTCATCTTGGTTATTAAGAAGACTTTTCATAAAGATGGCGTGAAAGTGTAATTAGTTAAGGACATATGTTTTTTATTTTGTAAAGCTTATAGCCCTAAGAGCATTATAGTAATTGTAACACTCTCTCTAAAACTATAATAAGAGGCCCTTGGATAAGTGGTAGAGCATCAACTTCTCTCCTCTTTTGTCAAATTCGTCCAAGCTCTCTCCCTCTCTTTTGTTGTCGAGTTCTCCTTTAAGCTTTCCTCTCTCTTCTCTTCTCCTTCTTATTCCTCTTCTTCCCTTATTTTTCTTACTTTGGTTGAGATTCTTATCACAGGATCCTAAATTTTATATGGTATCAGAGCTTAGAGTTTAGGATCCCCCATGTTAAGGTATACAAAAAAATATTATGAAGATCTCATATAAGTTACTCGTGAAGGAAGGAATCCAACCATGAAGAGATAAGTTATTTCTGGTTATTATTTACACATGTTCTATGCTATATACCAAGCCTTTGATCTTTGTATTTCATCAAGAAAAGATGGATTTCATATGAGAAGTTGTGAAAGTTAATTCTTGGGGTTAAGAAGATGATGTTATAATCTTGGTCTTCTTGTAGCTAAATTATGAGTTTGATCAACATCGATTGTCACAAGTTTTTGTTATCAAGATTGATTATTTAAGAAGGAGATGTTTATGTTATGGGAAGGATTTGAGCTTCAGTTGATACTTGCATGAGACTTAGTTTGATTTCCTAATGTTCAAGATCATTTCTTTGGTGACATGGATTCAATACAAGTTTTTAATACTTGGATTAGTCCACAAATCATGAGACTTCTCTCTTTAAATGTTTTTAAGCTAAAGTGATTGATAGTATGTTATTTTAAAGTTGGGATTTCCTTCTATGAGATAAGTTTTTTAAGTGACCTTATTTGCTTAAAGAATCTCAAAGAAAGACCATAAGTTGTGGTATTTAAGTGATTAGCCACGATTTTGGAATTTTTGGTAAAGGCATGAGCTTTCACTTTATCCTCTTGAGTTTTTTGCTTTAAGGGTATAAGATGATTTCATTTATTAATGGATGGTGATTCCACTTGACATAGACACGAATTTTTGGATGATTTAGTGCTTGATTTGGTGGATAAGATACTCTATCTCAATTTGAAAGTTGCTGATTTGGTATAAGAATTCTTTAAGTTTGAATTAGTGGATAATTTTTTAGCTGATTTGGTACAAGATTATCTCCTCATTTTCGGCCAAGAAATTTTTTTCATGTTTGAAATATTGAAGTATTTTGAAAGTGGATTTTATTTGATTGAAATTCCAAATTTGAATTTAAGCATTTGAATTGTTATTCGAATTTGGAATGCATGGAAAATGGTTGTTACAATATTTTGGAATGTATATTAGGTATACTTTATGCTTATTGTATATTGTCTTGTACATAGCTTAATGGGCTGGGTGGGATTGTAGTGGGCCCATAGGCTGATATGTAATATTTGGTCTTTACCTAAGTATAAATAAGAAAGAAAGCAAGGGAAGGAGCATGGCATTCCCGGCCACAAACCATTCGTCTTCCTTCTCCTCGCCGTCTTCCTTGCCAAGAAGCAAGAGAGCGTGAGGCTCTCTGTCGGAACTATGCCGTCAGTCCCCAGAGGCCTTGGTGGTTCCGTCTACCACCATCGGAGCTTAGAGGTCTTCGTTTAGGAGGAGCCGTAAACCTTGCGGTGTGGTTCTTCATCCCCGAGAAGACTGATTCGTGAACACTGGAGTCGGCTGATTCGTCGGCCCTTGTTCTTGAAGAAGACCTCGGTTAACATGGTATCAGAGCTTTGTGGGAGTGTTTCGAGGTAAGTCATCTCCGTCAGGAGCATCCTTGCTGACGAGTTCCCATCAAAAGATTTTCCTGTTCGACGAGCTGCTGTCCGGAGACTCAGATATCAGCCGGAGCTTAGGAGAGGTTGGAAACTTACGTCCGAGCTTAGAGGAGTGGTCGGAAACCACTGACTGAGCTCAGAGGGGCGAGATGATGCATCCTTGTTTCTGGGTTCTCATCTGAAGACTTCCTGTCTGACGACTCAGAGGTCGGCCGGAGCTCAGGTGAGATCGGAAACTTCCATCTGAGCTTAGAGGAGTGGTCAGAAACCACCGACCGAGCTCTGAGTTCCATCCTCACCGGGAAGTTGAACGGTTATATGATTTGTTTTACGTAAGGTATGGAATGATTTATTTCCGTAAGGGATGGAATAATTTATTAGCCTAAGGAGGTTTTTGGAATTTCTGAGATTTTTGGGACAGAACTGGAAATTATGAGATTGGGGGACAGAACTGGAATTTATGATATTGTGGGGACAGAAGTGGAATTTCCAAAATCGTGGGGGCAGATCTGGAATTTTTGGAAGCCATAGGGGCAAGTATGGAAGTTTCAGTGGGTATCATGTCAACGGACAGGTTAGATTTCTCTCCTATTCGGTTCACAGGTAGGAACTATAGTGCCTGGGCCTTTTAGTTCCGACTATTTGTCATGGGAAAAGATTTATGGGTCATATTGATGGGTGTGATCCGGCGCCTTGCGAGGCTGAAGCAATGTCCAAGTAGACCACCATGGATGCTAGATTCATGACTTGGATACTTGGATCCATTGAGCCTCATCTTGTCCTTAATCTGAGACACAATAAAACTGTTGTGAGAATGTAGAATTACTTTCACAAGGTTTATCATCAAAACAGCATGGCCCGGCGGTTTCAAGTTGAATATGAAATGGAAAATTTCACTCAAGGAAGTAGTTCCATTGAGGAATATTTCTCGGGGTTTCAAAATATGTGGGCTGACTATACTGATATTGTTTATGAGAGTGTCCCAGTTGCTGCTCTCTCGGCAATGCAAGCCATACACAAAACCAGTAAGAGGGATCAATTCTTAATGAAGCTTCGTCCAGAATTTGAAATTACTCAGTCACATCTTATGAATAGTCATCCGGTGCTGCCTCTGGACGCCTATTTGAGTTAACTCCTTAGGGAGGAGCAACACATTGCTACTCAGACCAGTATGGAACATCGAGTCCAGGCTGATATATCTGTTGTTGTAGCCTATGCATCACAAGGGAGAAGTACGGGTCAGGAGATGAATTATGTTCAGTGCTTCCACTGCAAGGCATATGGTCACTTTGCTTGGGAATGCCCCATGAATCCTGTAACTACTGCAAGAAGTCGGGCCATCTCATCGTAGCTTTCCCTACTCGCCCTGAAAAGGAAAAGAATATAGCTTATCATACCTCCACTAGTATTTCTAGTTCTGTAGCATTGATGAATGTCGTACTAGCTACTACAGTTCCTGTTCCTACAACACTTGCAAGTCCAACCTCACTCACCCCTGAAATGGTACAACAGATGATCATATCTGCTTTTTCTACTTTTGGTCTCTTAGGTAAGCAGAAAATATCTACTCAACCATGGTATTTTGAATCTAGTGCTTCTAACCATATGACCAACAATGTTGTGCCTCTGTCTAACATCAGAAAGTATGATGGAAACATGCACATCAATACTACTGATGGCAACTCTCTGCCTATCAATGTTGTTGGTGATCTCTGTCCCTCCTTATCTGATGTCTTCGTGTCTCCTGACCTATCAACAAACCTTCTGTTTGTTGGTCAACTGATTGATAACAATTGTAATGTTCAGTTCTCTCACTCTGGTTATGTTGTGCAAGATCAAGCGTCGGGAAAGATGTTCATGAAGGGGCCTAAAGTGGGAAGGCTATTTCCCCTTAAAAGTTTTGCTACCATTATTCCACGTACTCCTGTACTTTCTTTTGCATGTGATGTTGTTGGCTCTGGCACTAAGATGTGGCATAGACGTCTAGGCCACCCAAACTCGGATGTTCTTCATACATTGCTTAAATCTGGTTTATTAGGCAGTAAAAAATGCACCTCTCTTGATACTATTTTTGAATGTTCATCATGCAAACTTTGCAAAAGTAAACTTTTACCATGTCGTCATCATGCCTCGCATGCCTCCTACTGTTTTGATATTATTCATAGTGATGTCTGGAGAATTGCTTCTGTTGTCTCACTTGTGCAATATAATTACTTTGTTACATTTATTGATGATTTTAATCGATTTACCGGGGTCTACTTCTTACAGGCAAAGTTTGAAGTCTTTGTTGTCTTTAAGAATTTTCTTGTGCTTCTTGAAACACAATTCTCTACTCATATTAAAGTATTGTGTTCTGACTTTGGAGGTGAGTACAATTCTACTGAATTCTAGGATTTTCTTCAAAGCAAAGGTATTATCTCTCAGCGTCCTTGTCCCTCGACACGCCAACAAAATGGGGTTGTTGAGAGGGAAAATCATCACCTTCTTGATATGGTCCGCACCCTTCTACTTGAATCATCTATTCCTCCCCATTTTTGGTGTGAGGCACTCTCTACCTCAATTTATTTAATCAACCACCTGTCCTCACCTACCTTGCATCATGTCTCTCCATTCATTAAGTTATTTGGATATTCTACATCATACACTGATCTTTGGACGTTTGGTTGTGTTTGTCTTGTGCATCTCCCAGATAATGAATGACATAAACTCACCGCCCAATCAGTGATGTGTGCATTTCTTGGATATGCCATTTCTCAAAAAGAGCATGTTTGCTATGATCTCCAAGCTCATTGAGTCCATGTTTCTTAGAATGTGGTTTTCTTTGAAAATCAATATTTCTTTCCATCTCAAGTTACAGTGCCATCTACATCTCCATCTAGTCTGCCAAGTTTTCATGAGTCTCGCCCCACTTCCTCACTGTCCTCTTCCGAGTCCGACCTGGCTCTTGCTCCTAATCGTCTCTCTGCTCCTGCCCCCATCACCCTTCGCAGATCTACTCGTCCATCTTGCCCACTCGATAGGTATGGTTTCCCCTCCCTTGTATCACTTGTGGATACCTTATCCTCTATTTCCATTCCTTCTTGCTACAAACAGGCTATGGCACATGAGTGTTGGCAAAAGGCAATACAAATAGAACTGCAAGTACTAGAGGAGAATCACACTTGGGACATTGTGACTTGCCCCCCTGAAATTCGACCTCTTGGGTGTAAGTGGGTATTTTCTATCAAGCTACGTTCAGATGGATTGTTGGATCGGTACAAAGCCTGCCTTGTGGCCCTGAGAAATAAGCAGGAATATGGGATTGATTATGAGGAAAGATGACCACTGTCTGCACTATATTAGCCATTGTAGCCTCCCAGTCCTGGCCATTGCATTAGATGTATGTGAAGAATACATTTCTACATGGTGACCTATAGGAAGATGTCTACATGAAGCTCCCCTCAGGTATGACTACTTCTTGTCTTGATCATGTTTCCAAGCTACGTCGTCCTTTGTATGGGCTGAACCAAGCTCCTCGGGCTTGGTTTGAGAAGTTTCACTGCACACTTATTCTTCACAAGTTTACATAGAGTCAGTATGATTCATCTTTATTTTATCATAAGTCTGTCGCGGGCATGATCATTCTCTTGGTTTATGTGGATGACATCCTCATTATTGGCATTGACTCGGGCATAATTACCAAGCTTATGCAAGTGTTGCATGCCACCTTTCATATGAAGGTCCTTGGACACCTCACGTACTTCTTAGGGCTGGAGGTACATCACTGTACCATTGGTATTTTCTTAAACTAGCATAAGTATACTCAAGATCTTATTTCTCTCGCTAGATTGGAGGACACATATTTGGTTGCTCTCCTATGGAGGTCAATGTCAAATACAAGAAAGATGAAGGGACTCTTCTTGATGATCCTACTATCTATCGACAATTGGTTGGGAGTTTCATATACTTGACTACTACTCGCCTGGACATCTCCTATGTTGTTCATCATGTCAGTCAGTTTATGTCATCTCCTCAACACCTTCATCCTGAGGCGGTTCGTCACACCATCCGCTATCTGTGGGGTTCTCCTACTCATGGATTATTCTTTCCTACAGGCTCAACACTACGGCTAGTTGAATATAGTGGTGCAGATTTGGTTGGATGCCCAGACACCTGTCGATCTACTACATGTTTGTGTATGTTTTTAGATGATGCACTGATTTCTTAGAAATGTAAGAAATAGGACAGGGTGTCCAAGTCATCCACTGAGGCTGAGTATCATTCCATGTCTACTGCATGTTCTGAAGTTATCTGGCTCCGTGGCCTTCTTACTGAGCTCCAGTTTCCTCAGACCTCAGCTACACCATTTCATATGGATAATATGAGTGCTATTCAGATTGCGGCCAAACCTGTTTCCCATGAGTGTAGCAAGCACATTAAGGTGGACTTCCACTCTATCTGCGACATTTTGGAGCGCCGGGTAATATCTCTTCCGTACATTTCTTCAGATCTTCAAGTGGCTGATATCTTCACCAAAACATTGTCTCAACCACGACATAATTTTCTGGTTGGTAAATTGTTGCTGGTTGACTCACCAACATAAATTTGAGGGGGGATGATACGATATTTTGGAATGTATATTAGGTTTATTTTATGCTTGTTGTATATTGTATTATGTACATAGCTTAGGGGACCATGGGCTGATATGTAATATTTGGTCTTGACCTAAGTATAAATATGAAAGAAAGCAAGGGAGGAGAATGGTATTCCCATCCACAAACCTTTCGACTTCCTCGCCGAGAAGCAAGAGAGCGTGAGGCTCTCTGTCAGGACTACGCCGTCAGTCCCTAGAGGTCTTGGTGGTTCCATCCACCACCATCACAGCTTAGATGTCTCTATACAGGAGGAGCCATAAGCCTAGCAGCGTGGTGCCTCATAGAAAACCAGTTCATGAACACTAGTCTCGGTTGATTCGTCGGCCCTTGTTCTTGAAGAAGACCCCGGTTAACAATGGTATCTTCCCCTATTTGGCTAATTGGGAAATTTTGATTGACCTATTTGGCAGCCTATGCATGACTTTAAGTGACTTCCCACCTCGGTTACTCACTTTTAAAATTGGAAATCGTATAGTTGGATCTTGAGTGTGCCTAAGTACCGTGGTTGTCCGACCATATAGGTATCCGCACCTCCAAAAGGATGAAATTAAACTCCAATGCAAACTAATGCTGGAACAAGGCCTCATCCGACCCAGCCGGTCACCAATCTCCTCTCCAGTCCTCCTTGTGAAGAAACATGATGGCACAGATTTCGTGAGGACTGCAGGGAGTAAAATTTAATAACAGCCAAAGACAAGTTTCCCATACCCGTAGTGGATGAGCTATTTGACGAAATGCATGGTTCTCAATTTTTTACGAAGTTGGATTTACGATCAGGTTATCATCAAGTTAGAATGCATCCATCGGATATTGAGAAAACAACATTCCGTACCCACCATTGATATTTCGAATTGTGATGATGCCATTTAGGTTATCTAACACACCTTCAACTTTTCAATTCTTGATGAATGAGGTATTCCGTGACTATCTCCAAAAGTTTGTTGTAGTCTTCTTTGAAGATATTTTAATTTAAAGAAAGTCATGGGACCAACATTTAGTAGATTTAAGTCTGGTTTTCCAGCTACTCGGAGCACATCATCTCTACTTGAAACACTCTAAATATTCATTTGGGAATGCATATCATGGCCTCATAATCTCAACAACTGGGGTGACAGTGAACCCATAAAAAATTAAAGCAGTAACGGACTGGCCACAACCACAAAACATATCAGTCTTAAAAGAATTTTAGGGGTTAGCCAAATATTATTGGAAGTTCATAAAATATTACGGGCAGCTGGCCACACCGTTGACCAGTCTTCTCAAAAGCAATGCCTTCAATTGGAACGCAGCCTCCACAAAATCCTTTCACTGAACTAAATCAGACATTAGCTTCTGCCTAGTCCTACAATTACCTGACTTTGAGACCTTATTTGTGGGGGTGAACCTTCCTCATCCGCACTGATCATTATAGCCTCAAATTGCTAATGAAGCAATGGATCTCTACTCCTCCATAGTAGCATTGGATCAACAAAATAATGGGCTTTGACTTTATGGTGGAACAAAAACGAGGAAATTGAATAAGTTGGTTGACACCTTATCAAGATTCCAGGATGAACAACAACAATTCTATGCCATTAGTTAGCCCAGGTCTCTCCTGTTAGATTCCATTAAAGAAGAAACTCAAAATACTCCAGCACTTCAAGAGCTGCATCATCATATTACTGATAGGACAATGTCCTCCAAGTGGTCTATCTTGGACAACATCATACTGCATAACAATCGAATATTGTTGAATTTAGTATCCCTTTTCCAATATTCCGACCAAGGGAAGAGAGCAAGAAAAAAGGAGAAAAGTGGAAGAAAGCTCTCTGGTAGAGAGAAGAAGAGAAGAGGAACAAGGTGTGCGCCAAGCAAAGAGAGAGATTTACTCAAGAGAAAATTTTAGAACTTGATTAATACCAAATTAAAACACCTCTATTTTTAGTAGAGGAAGTGATACAGTCCTTATACAATTAATCTTTAAATCTCCTAATTACATTCCAACTCTAACTCTCTAAGATAAGTCTATCTTGAAAGGATAAGATAATCTAATAGAGTTCTAATATAAGTTGAACTATAACTCTTCTTCAATAACATGGAAATAAGGGAGGAGGTGAGCTTGTGGGCTTATCCTTGTGGGTCCCACGTGATCTTCTAGCTCATATTGATAAGATTCCAGCTCGTGGTATCTTTGTGGGTCCCACTTGTTCTTCACGTCTTCTAACTCATTTCAGCTTGTGTTTCTTATCTTCTTAACTCATGCTAGCTTGGGTGATGACTCTTCTTGGCATCCCATGTCCTCATGGTGGCTCCCACTAGCTCATGCACCATGGTGGGTCCCACATTGTAAAACTTCCCCTCGAGCTGGGGGTGAGAAACATCGTAGATGCTCAGCTTGCTGTAGATGGTAGATATAATCTTGTTAGTGACCAGCTTGGTGAGAATATCTGCAACTTGACTTTTTGATGATATATGCTTTAGAGATAAAGATCCCGCTTGGAACTTTTCTCGTATAAACTGGTAGTCCACTTCAATATGCTTTGTTCTTTCATGGAAGACTGGATTCGATGTAATGTGTATAGCTGCTTGATTATCAAAATATAGATCCATCGGAGCTTCTTTGTAGAATCCCAATTCAGTGAGAAAAGATCTTATCCATAGGAGTTCACTAATAGTGTGTGCCATGGCTCGGTATTCAGCTTCTGCACTAGACCGTGCTACTATATTTTTCTTCTTGCTTCTCCATGTAACCAAATTCCCTCCAACAATCGTACGAAATCCTAAAGTAGATTCCTGTCATTCGGGGATTCGGCCCAGTCTGCATCTGAGAATCCTTCGATGTTGAAGTGACCATGATTTTTATAGAGAAGCCCTCTTCCTGCAGCTCCGTTCGGATATCGTAATATCCTTTCAAGTGCTTGCCAATGACTAACTTGTGTTTTGTTCATGTATTGACTCACCACACTTACTGTATATGATATATCTGGCCTTGTTACACATAGGTAAATAATTTTCCCACTAGTCTCTGATATTTCCCGATATCTACATCTTCTCTAGTACCTGCACATAATTTTTTATTTGAGTCCATAGGAGTGTTTGCTAGTTTGCATCCCAACATTCCTGTCTCCTCCAGTAGATCAAGGGCATACTTCCTTTGGGATAGCACAATCGCATGTCTGTATTTTTAATACTTTAATATCGATAAAATATTTGAGTAGTTCAAGATCCTTTGTCTTGAATTCAGCACATATTTTACATTTTGTTTCCTGGATGCCCTCAGAATCTCTACCAGTTAAAATGATATCATCAACATATACTACCAAAATTACTCGCCTCTAGGTGTGTTTTTAATAAAAACTGAGTGATCTCCAAAGCAGCTGTAAAATCCTACCCACACGAGGGCTTGACAAAATTTCTCAAACCCTACATGAGGGGACTGTTTTAGACCATACAGATATTTTTTAAGTCAACATACAGACTCCCCATCAACCACATACCCAGGTGGTTGCTACATATAAATTTCTTCTTTTATGTCCACATTCAGAAAGCCATTTTTCACATGAAGTTGATATACCTACCAGGAAGAGTTAGGTTCCAGAGATAATAACACACATAGCTAGTTCATTTTTGCCACTGGAGAGAAGGTCTCATCATTATCAATTCCATAACATTGTTTATAACCCTTAGCCATGAGGTGAGCCTTCAGCCGAGCCACAGACCCATCCGGATTGTGTTTCATAGTAAACACACATTTGCAACCGACGGGTTTCTTATCTGATGGAAGTGGGACTAGAGTCCATGTCAGATATTTATAAAGGGTCTGCATTTCTTCATCCATTTCTGCCTTCCACCCTGGATGTTTTAGAGCCTCCTAATAGGACAATGATACAGATATGGAAAAAATAGAAGAGAGAAATTGACAACATGCAGGGGACAGATGATGATGAGAGCCAAAATTTGAAATGGAATGAGAAATAGAGGGTACGGTGCATGATCTGGGTTGTTTTCTTTGTGCGATAGGACAAGTATCATATTGTTGGCAAAAAAAAACTAGATAAGATGGACTTACCTCGGTGGGATCCGTAAACTCAGCAGGTGTGGTGTCAGCCGGTGTTTGGGGGTTGAGGAGTTTCTACAGCACGGGGCACAACCGGTTGAGGAGAACCTGGAACTGAAGATACACTTGGAGGTGCATTGTCAGAATAGTATTGACACAAGTAAATGCTGAAGAGTGAGATTATAACAAACATAACCCTTTTGTGTATGAGAGTATCCAAGAAAGATACACTTGATAGATTTAGGATCAAGTTTACTGTGTTTTGGGGAGGAAATATGGATAAAACATTGACACCTGAATATTTTCAAGGGCAGTGAAAATGGATCATCATTTAGTACCAATATAGACTAAGGGGGGGTTAGTGCACAATGTAAGTGCAAAGGGAAATGAAATACAATGAAAAGTACTTTTCGTGGGGAAAGTGAAAGGGAATGTAAAGTACTTGTTTGAGTTAGTGTGCGCAATGGAAAGTGCAGTGTAAAGTACTTGTTTGTGTTAGTTTGCGCAAAGGAAAGTGCAGTGTAAAGTACTTGTTTGTGTTAGTGTGCACAATGGAAAGTGTGGTGTAAAGTGAATATATATTATATATTAAATAAAATATTTTGATATATCTGACTATCAGAAAATTAAATTAATATTAGTTAATAAATAAAATATATTAAATATAATAATTAAAAAATGCTTACTTTTATATTATTAAAATTGTAATAAAATTTTAATTTTGTAATCTCTAAATATGAAATAATTATACAAATATCGTACTACACAAATATCTTAATAATAAAAATAAAAATAATATAAATATAACTCAATCACCTTTTTAATATAAAAAAATATATCTGTTCATACAAAAGTACAAAAAAAAAATATTTAGTAGCATTAAAATATAATAGTCAATAATCATGCCACATCTGAATTGCTAAAACATCTCGATAATATGATGCTCTTGCAGATTGTACTGTGGACTCCCTCTTAGTACTTCTTTGAGTGTCAACATTATCCTCAACATCATCATTACTATCACTGTCTTCATTATCACTTTCGTTGTTATCTTCACAAAGTTCTCCACCAGAATCATCCCTTGAATCATCTTCTTCATCTTCAAATAAATCCATGTAATCTTTTATGCATATATAATGATGCAATACACAACAAGCAATCACAATTTTTACGTAGACATCAAAATCATAAGGAGGAGCATCTTTTAATATCTTGAAATGAGCTTTTAAAGCCCCAAAGCTTGATAGTGTTCCGTAAAGATGAGTGTCTTCGGTTAAATAATTCTCTTTCATCCGTAGGAGTATTATTTCCAAATTCTTGCAAGTGATAACGAGTACCTCGATAGGGAGCCAAGAATCTAGGAAGATTTGCATATCCAGCATCTACCAAATAATATTTGCCTACAATAATATATATATATATATATATATATATCTATTATAATCTAATAAAAATATATATATTTAAATAGACTATATAGAGAGAAGTGATATTTACCTTCAGGAACATAAAGTTTATCTCACCTGGTTAATGCTGACTTCAATACACGTGAATCGGCTGCTGATCCCTCTCATCCAGCAAGTATATATGTGAATTGCATGTCAAGTGTACATGTTGCCATTACGTTTTGTGAGAGAAAAACCTTCCTGTTCAGGAATCTTGCTTGTTCATCTAATGGGATATGTGCTTTAATATGAGTACCATCGATGGCACCAATACAATCCAAATAAAAAATCATTAATAAAAATATATATTTTTATAGTAACTGAAAATTAATCATCAAAAGACTTTATATTTACCTTAAAATATGGATAATAGATATCACTGTTCAAGATCTTTGAATGAGTACGTCTTGAAGGTTGCTTGATGTAATCAGATTGTAGTTTGATAATAGCATTTAACACTTTGTTAAAATACTTACTAATTGTCCAATTTGATCTTTCATACATTGCTGAGGTGACACTGTAAGATTGTAGTCTAATTCACTATGGACCAGAAATACTCAATAATCAACGTCATTCATACAAAATCAAATGTGTCTCATAAATATAGATTAAAACTGTCAACATCTGTATAAGTCTATTACATTGCATTGAATTTAGTCATCAACCAGTCATACTTATTTTTCTGTTTCATCTTCATAAACATATCCTTCTTAGCTTTGGTGTCGAGCAACTCCATGGCAAAATACTTGACTTCTCTGGGCAAGTTAGGTAAAGTCTCGAGTGATTCAAACCGTGGAGGTTCTACAAGGGGAGTAAAGATTTGCGTAAGGGTTGATGACATATTGTTAATAGCCTCAATGATCCTGTTAGCATTTTCAACTAATGGTTCAGATCTCTTCCTACGCCGAGTAGAAGAAGTTCTATCCCCATCATTGCTTGGTGCTTTTCTTTTTCGGAGGAGCAGCACTTGGAGACTCTATAATGTTGGGTGTTGGGATCTCCCTAATTGCATCATCTTCATCAATGTCATCAATCATTGTCCCTTCTACAAAATTCGAAAAGTTATCATCTGACTCCATGCTTGTGTTACTCACTTCCCCCGCGGCCATAGTGTTTCCAACCACAATAGCCAATTTTTCATACAGTGGACAACTTTCTTGCCTATACTTGTTGGCTTCTCTATGCGTCTGCATGAAAATTTATTGTTTAAAATACTAAAAAGCATGATAAAGCAAGAAACATAAGAAACATAAAATTCTATGTTACATCTACAAACCTTTATGTAGTCTTGCCACACTGTCTTACTAGCAGTGACCCAAAGCCACTAGTGTTTAGGCATGTACTCACAACCATATACATGTTTTTCCAAGTCCTCACACGGTTTTTCAACTGTTCTACTATTTTTTGGTTCGCTGTGTCCAAATTGAACATACTGACACAATCTGAAAACTTCGTGTTTCCAAACTGCATTGGGTAATTTGTTACCCAAATTGACTTGCTCAATGAGAAAATCAAGCATTTTAGAGTCTTCTTCAGATGTCCATGCGCCGTATGACCTCTTTGTATTGTTATCCATACTGTCTTTACCTTTCCTCCTTCCAGCCATCTAAAACTCATAACTAGTAGACAATGAATCAAAAATAAATTTTTCTTAAAAAAAAAAAAATTGAGAGGGGGAGAAGAAAAAAACGAAAGGGGGAATACACCCCCACCCCTCCCTCCTCCTTACATTACCAGATACACAATTTATGAAACTATTATTCTCTTTACTGTCACCAAAAGAAGTTAAGCATCGTTAACATGAAATATAGCATATTAGACAGAAGAGCCTCAAATAAAATCATATAGTGTTGTAGACAGATTAAAAATAACAGTGGGGTCCTTAAAAAGAAAAACAATAAATTTGAGATGAAGACCACCTAAAAATCTTTACACTGCATTGACCCTGTAAAAAATGTAGCTCTATTTCATTTTATTCTATTTCTCTTATTTCATTTTATCTACACTCGCACAAGAGAAAAACACGAGAACCATGACCAGATCCTAATTACCCTCATTAAGTTACTTTCAACAATGGCCAGAAAATAATTCTTCATCACCGATGTGCACCAAGAAGTCCACAATGTGCCTTCAAATAACTTCATAAATACCTCCAATCGAACCGGAGAGGTTGCAGAGAGGGGAGACTGGTTAGGCGACAGTCGTCAGTGCTGGGGACTACGAGAGGAATAGAATCAAGCACCGGGGAGAGGTTGTAGAGGGGGCAATTGAAATCGCTGACGGTCATAATCGAGGAAGGAGTCAGAGAGGTTACAGAGACAGGGGAGAGATGTCGCCGAAGGTCATCGGAGTTTGGGACGGCGAGAGGAGCACCGGTGACAAGGTCGCAGGGCGATTGAAATCGCCAAAGGTCACAAGCGAGCGAGAGAGAAAGTTTTTTTCTCCGAAACCCCCGTTCGACAGAGGTTACTCCCCAACAACGAGATGTATTTGATCGATGGTAAGTGAAATCTGATCTCGACCCCTTTGATTTCACTTACAATCTTTTTATGCCTAAAACTGGAGAAATCGAAATACAGTTGTATTTCGCTTTCCCCCGTCACTTACTGTGCGCATTTACGTGTTTTGGCGCACTTTCCCCAGCGTAAGTGAAATATATTTCACTTACGATGCCCACTAATAGGCCCTTAGGAGATTTATTAACAAGAATGGAAGATGGTAGACGATTTATAAGAAAGCATGAAGTAAGGATTACATGAGGCAAATAAAAGTATGGAACTTTCATGTCATATAATAAAGCTCGAGCTACCTCATGAATATGACAATTTTTTTGTTTGGCTACACCATTTTGTTGAGGTGTGTAGGCACATGATGTTTGATGGATAATGCAATTTTCTTGACAAAGAGTCAAGTTCTTTGGAAATGTATTCTTGGCATTATCAGATCGAAGTATTTTTATGTTATGACCAAACTAAGTGAGTACCATAGCATGAAAAGAACTATACACACGAAGTGGGTGAGAAGGTGATAGAGCAATTAAAACACTTTGTCAGCTAACTAATAGATAAGAGATTTAAATGGAAGGTAGGAACAAATAGAATATCAGCGAGCGGAAGTGATGGTGTATAATAGAAGTGGATCCTTTCCCTTGAACCTTTGTCTTAGAACTGTCAGCTATGGTAACAAACTTATGTGAAAGACACGGAGATACAAAATGTAATAAGTGTCTATTACCTGTAAGATGCTCGGAGGCTCCTGCATCAATTATCCAAGATGAAGATGAGGCAAATAGCATACCTGAATTAGTGGTGGCAGCAGTATTTAATGAGGAACTTGGAGAAGAACCCATCATTTTCTTAAACAACTCATATTCTTCATCACTAAAAATTTTCTTTTCAATTGGTTTTATGAGTTCATCCTCCTTTGTATCACCTACCAAGGCTTGATTAACCATTGTCAAGTCTGAGTTGTCACTGGCATTATAACATTTTTCTCCATAGTGACCATTTTTTCCAAAGTAACTCCTTTCCTTGTAATAGCATGTATCGATAGTGTGGCCATATCTCCCACAATGAGTGCATTCTTTCCAAAATTTGTCCATGCTTTTGATTAGCCAACTAATCACAATGGTATCATTTTTTAACCATTTGCTATAAAAATGTCTTCTTGATCAATAGGTGGTCCACGGTTGGTGAGATGACCAAATAGGTCCTTTGTTATAAGAAACTTCCGAACCGATGTGGACCAACTCATAAAATTTGATACCCTTCATAAGGGTATTGTGGTAATTCTGAGTATACCATCTTTGCTACTCACATTTTCTTTAGCCATAATAGGCACTTCAACGAAAATAATTCTCCAAAACATTCTTATCAAAATATCTAAGTAGTATTCTTCAAACAACTTGGTGCATGGAGAAATTTAGCATTGACGCTAAAGAATCATTATTCTAATTTTTTCTAAGTAAATAAATATTCATAATAGACTCAATGTCAATCTTCTATATCAGGGAAATCTTTTTCCCACGAATGTTTTTTTTCAACAATCTGATCAAGGACTAGTCTCGGTAAACAAAAATTCCAAACCAACAAAACTGCTTTGATAGCTTCTTCTAGATCGCGAGGCATTCATATCCACAATATCATAAGATGAAAAACATTCACATACTCATCTTTAAATCATCTTCTAAATCTGGAAACCGGTAACATTAAGTAATAAAAAAGTAATGAAGGTACTTATCTCACGCTTTTTGATTTTCCTTCACAAGGAGCCTTCTATGAGTGGTGTTGATCATATCTTCTTAGAGCATTCCTTTTGGTGTAGCGAGCCTAAATTTAATGCTCTGATACCATGTTGAATTTAGGATCCCTTTTCTAATATTCTGAGCAAGGGAAGAGAGAAAGAAAAAAGGAGAAAAGGGGAAGAAGGCTCTCAAGTAGAGAGAAGAAGAGGAGAGGAACAAGGTGTGCACCAAGCAAAGAGAGAGAGAGAGATTTACTAAAGAGAGAATTGTAGAAATTGATTTATTTTGAATTAAAACACCTCTATTTATAGTAGAGGAAATGATAGTCCTTATATAATTAACCTTTAAATATCTGAATTACATTACAACTCTAACTCTCTAAGATAAGTCTATCTTGAAAGGATAACGCAATATAATAGAGTTTTTAATATAAGTTGAACTATAACTCTTCTTCAATAATGTGAAAATAAGGGAGGAGGTGAGCTTGAGGCCTTATCCTTGTGGGTCACATGTGATCTTCAAGTCTTGTTACTCATTTTAGTTTGTACTTCTTGTCTTCTTAACTCATGCTAGCTTGGGTGAGGACTCTTCTTGGTATCCCACAAGCTCGTGCACCATAGTGGATCCCACATTGTAACAAATATACTTACCACACACTTCTCCCTTGATTGCAGTAATCTTATCCACTTACCATGATAGCACCGATGAAGGTCTTCACTACTACAATGTGGGACCCACCATGGCCCCACAAGCTGGTGAGACCCACCATGATCTCGAGAGGTGTCAAAAAGAGTCCTCATACAAAGTGGCTCTAACTAAGAGATAAGGAGCATGTGTTGGAATTAAATAGAAGATTTGAAGATTAAGTGGGACCCAGAAAGATACTATGAGCTGGTATCTCTATCTACATGAGCTGGAAGATCATGAGGGACCCACAAGATAAGCCAAGAGCTGGATCTCTAGCTTGATTCAGTCCTTAAAGAAGGTATTTGTAGTTGAGTTAAATTAGTCTCTTAAATAGATAATGTAATCTTATCATGATAGGCTTATCTTGGAGAGTTCTAGATGGAATGTAATTAGGAGTCCTAAAATTACTTTTACACGGACTCTATCACCTCCTTAACTATTAATAGAGGCAATTTTAACTCGGAATTCATCATGAAAGTTTCTTATTTTTTTCTTCTCTCCTGTGAGAAGTTTTCTCTCTCCACTCACTTTTATTTTCCTTTTCTTCTCTCTCTACCCGAGAGCTCTTCTCTTTTTCCTTTTTTGCTTTCTCTCTCCCCTGGCTCGAGGTATTATTCATGGGATCCTAAATTCAACATGGTATCAGTGCTACCAATTTGGGATCCCCATTATGGTCTATGAAGATATGATTAAAAGCTGTTCATAGAAGGCTCGTTCTGAAGCAAGGTTGAAGCTCAAGAGATAAGTATTTATTTCTTATATTATTAATTTGATGCTACTGGTTTTAGGTAATAAGAGGTGGCTTATAGATGTCCTTATGAATGTTTTAATCTTATGAAATTATGAGAATATATGCATCTTTGATTATCTTTGATTAGAAGAGATTATCAAGGTAGTTTTTTGGGTATGCACAATACTTTGACCAAGACCAGTGCATATTGAATTTTTTTTATAAATATGTGGGAACAAGAATACTGGATAAAAAATGATGATTTTGAGCCTTTTATGAGTCATTATCCATTAAAATTAATTACTTAGCATTTATGCCAAGAATCTCCATTAACCGAGTTGGTTAAAGCCTTCCACTTGGTCATATTTTGATTACTTGATTGGAGAACCATTTTACTTGATTTGCCTACTATGGCTGAAGATAATATGAGTCAAAAGAGTGACATACTCACAATCACCACTGTAACCTTACAGGGGGGTATGAAATTTTAGGAACTGGTCCACATCGGTTCATCGGTTTCTTATCACAAAGGACCTAGTTGGTCATCTCACCAACCGTGGACCACATATTGATGAAGATGATATATTCAATACCAAATGGTTAAAGGAGGATACATTGGTTATTAGTTGACTTATCAATAGTATGGAAGAACATGTCTCCAATAATGTCATTCATTGAGAGATGGCTAAACAAATTTGGGAGACATGCTTCAAGTTGTATTCAAGCTCTAACAAATTACAAAAGTCATATTATATTTTACAATGGATGCTTACCACCAAACAAGGAGACAATATACATGAATATTTGGCCTGATTTTGAGGTTTTTTTTTTAAATGGAAACTTGCCCAACCAACCTTGTTATGGACTCCATAGCATCCCTAGTTATCAACAGGTGTAGGAATTAAATTATGTTATTTCCCTTTTATGTATTTCAATTTGGTTTGGTTTGGTTTGGATGTAAATTGGTGTTGTAGAATTTAGGATCTCATGAAAGGAACTTTAGATCAACAAGAAAGAAGAAGAGGAAGAAGAAGAAGAAGAGAGAAGGAGAGAAGAAGAAGAAGGTGGAAGGAGAGAGTTTGGATTAAGGGAGAAGAGGGTTGCGTCAAAAAAGAAAAATGAGGGTTGGACGAATTTGTGGAAAGAGAGGAGAGTGCTTCAATGCCCTACCTCTTAGCCATTGCCTTTATTTATAGTTTTACAATGCCCTTAGGCTACAACTTGATATAACAAAAGACATAAAAGGAACACATATTTAAACTTCTATGCCATCTTTATGGAAATTACCATATTTTACACATATGCCACTCCTTTGACGTGTGGGCTTCTTGTCTTGAGCTCGTGGGCTTGAGCCCATCTTCCAACACTCCCCCTCAAGCTAGAGGAGAAAAGACATCATAAATACCCAGCTTGCCACATATAAATGATAGGATTTTAGATGTAATGGGATTACTGAGAATATCAGCTACTTCCTCTTGAGATGACACATGTTTGAGAGAGATTATTCTTGCTTGAAACTTCTCCCGTATAAAATGATAATCTACCTCAATATGTTTAGTTCTTTCATGAAAAACTGGATTTGAAGTGATATGAATGGCTACTTGATTATCACAATGCAGATTCATGGACCCCTTTTTATAAAAACCTAGTTCGGTAAGAAGGGTCCTGACCCATAAAAGCTCACTAACGGTATGGGCCATAGCTCTGTATTCTGCTTCGGCGCTAGATCTTGCAACCACATTTTGCTTCTTACTTTTCCATGTAACCAAGTTTCCCCCAACCAGAGTACAATATCCAGATGTAGATTTTCTATCATCAGGAGATCCAGCACAATCTACATCTGAGAAGCCTTCTATGTTGAAGTGCCCATGTTTTTTATACAGCAATCCTCTTCCTGGAGCTCCTTGTAGATAACGTAATATTCTCTCTAAAGCCTGCCAGTGGGTAATTTGTAGTTTGTGAATGAATTGACTCACCACACTTAAAACATATGATATGTCTGGCCTAGTCACCATGAGATAAATCAGTTTTCCCACGAGTCTTTGATATTTGCTAATATCAATATCTTCTTCATTTTTGGCACATAATTTTACATTTGTGCTGGTCCGAACCTCAACTGGCAAGCATGTTTAAAATGCACCCAATCCTGAATGGAATGGACATTTTGGTAGTGATGGAACCACATGAGCGCTTCGTCGAGCATGTGGTAGGCGGCCAAAGTAACCTTGTCCATTTCCACCGTTTGTTGATGATAGAAGAATTGTTCACATTTCGTGAACCACAGTAAAGGATCTTTAGAGCCATCATATGTAGGAAAGTTAAGTTTAAAGTATCTAGGAACCTTTGATGGTCCTTGTGCGTGAGTGGTCATTGAACCCATTGGTTGGCGTAGGGGTGGATTTGGTGGTGGCGTGAATTGTTGGTGGGGAACTGGTTGTGGTTGAAAATTGGTTGCTGGTGGTGGCGTTGGTGACAAGTTGTCGGAGGATGGTTTGTAGAGATGATTCCAGAGTTTGTAAGGTAGTATTGATGTGAGAAATTTCAGTACCTTGAAGAGTGGATCGTTGTTGAACTTTTGAAAGGACTTGACGTATGTCCTCTGGAGAAGAGGAATCACCGAGGGTGGACCTGTCTGATACTACCTTACAACGTTGAGAAACAATTACATGGAAATTGAAAAACACATCCATTAATTCCTACGCCTGTTGGTAACTCGTGATGCTATAGAGTCCATAACAGTGCGGTCTACCTACGCACACGGGGACTCGAAGTTGGGACGTTTCCAACTTCTCTCGAGATGACCTATGGTGACGGATTTATGGATATCGAAAAAGGAAATGTGAGGGGAAGGGGAAATTGAAACAGAGAATGGGGATTAAGATTCGTCGAAGGGAGTCTCCACCTTGGGTTCCAGGGGAACACCGACCCTGGTTCCTTTGGGAGAACACAGATCCCGTAATCTTTCTTCTTTTTTTCCTTCTCCATTCCTTCTCGATAGCCTAATAAGCAAGGCTCGAGCATATGAGTTTTTGAATATTACAAATCCTACCCTCGTGGGCTACCTACTTGAAAATAATCAATTTAAATGACATAAACTAGCTAAGTTACTGAACTACTCCACTGAGTCACTGACTCGTTCGCGTCGCCTCTGGACTACTCGTTGTGTTATGGAGTCCACAACACCCAACCAGTTGTGACACAGCCTTGTCTCATTTTCACTAGTGGAAATAGTATTTATTTTTGGCACGTCCAAGTAGTAGAGCCCCCCTTGTTCATGACCTCCACCAATCTCCTACTTTGATATAAGATCCTAAAATACACACAAAGTGGGTGAGAAGGTGATAGAGCAATTAAAATATTTTGTCAGTTGTTTTTAAGTTGACTAACAGATAATAGATTCAAAGAGAAGGTAGGAACAAATAGAATATCAGTGAGCGAAAGCAATGGTGTAACAGAAGTGGATCCTTTCTCTTAAACTTCGGTTTGAGAACCATTAGCTAAGGTAACAAACTTATGTGAAAGACATGGAGATACAAAATGTAATAAATTTTTGTTGCCTATAAGATGCTCTGAGGCTTCTGAGTCAATTATCTACGATGAAGATGAGGCAGATAGCATACCTAAAGCAGTGGTGGCAGCGGTATTTAATGAAGAACTTGGAGAAGAACCCATCATTTTCTGAAACAACTCATATTCTTCATCTGTAAAATTTTTCTTTTTAGTTGAATTGGTGGGCTGATTCTCCTTTGTATCACCTAATAAGGCTTGATTAGCCTTTGTCAATTCATAGTTGACATTGGCATGATAACATATTTCTCTATAGTGACCATTTTTTCCTTGTAATAGTATGTATCTATAGTGTGGCCATATCTCCCTCAATGAGTGCATTCTTTCCACAATTTTTTCATGCTATTGATTATACAACTAATCACAATGGTATCATTTTTTAACCATTTGTTATAAAAATTTATTCTTCATCAATAGGTGATGCAAGGTTGGTTAGATGACCAAATAGGTCTTTTGTTATAAGAAACCTCCGAACTGATGTGGACCAACTCCTAAAATTTGATACCTTTCGTAAGGGTATAATGATAATTCTGAGTATATCACCTTTGCTACTAATATTTCTTCGGCCATAATAGGCACTTCAATGAAAACAAATCTCCAATAAATTCTAATAAAAAATCCAAGTAGTATTCTTCAAACAACATGGTGCATAGATAAATTTAGTATTGACGCTACATAATCATTATTCTGATTTTTCATGAACAAATAAATACTCTTAATAGACTCAATATCAATCTTCTATAACAGGGGAATCTTTTTCCCATAATTGTTTTTCAACAATTTGATCATGGACTGGTCTCAGTTAACAGAAATTCTAAATCAACAAAACTACTTGGATACGTTCTTCTAGATTGAGAGACATTCACATCCCTAATTTCATAAGATGAAAAACATTCACATACTCATCTTTAAATCATCTTTTAAATTTGGAAACTAGAAACATGAAGTAATAAAAAAATAATGAAGGAACTATCTCACGCTTTTTTATCTTCCTTAAGAAGGAGCCTTCTATGAGTGGTGTTGATCATATCTTCTTAGCGCATTCCTTTTGTCATGGGTATCCTAAATTTAATCCTCTAATACCATATGAAATTGGATCCAAGGCCAATCCAAAAATGACTAGCCAACTTAGGAAGCCTCTTTCCCAACTAATAAACTCAAGATCTTTCTACTTACTAATTGGACTATACCTTAACAATTCTCAAGGTGAGACATGTACCAAAAGTGATGTGTAATCTGATCTTAGTAGGGTAGCTTGATGATAAAGGTCATAATGTGACTTTTAATGGTGCTACCTAGAAAGTCATAAAGGGATCCATGGTTGTTGCAGAGGAGTTAAAACTAGAACTCTTTATATCACTTCAATTTGTGGAGACACGGTTGTAGTTGCTGAAGTTCTTACTGATTCTGACTTGTGGCATTATAGGCTCGATCACATGAGTGAGAAGGGAATGAAAGTGCTTCAATCCAAAGAGAAGCTACCAGGTTGAAAACTATAAACAATAGTTTATGTGAAAGCTATATTTTTGGCAAGCAGAAAAAGGTTAGTTTTTCTAAGGCCAGAAAGGAACAAAAGACAACAAAATTGAACTTGGTTCACACTGATGTGTGAGGGCTTTCAGCTGTTACTTCTCTTGGTGGTTCTAACTACTATGATATATTTATTGATGATGCAAGCAGAAAGATATGGGTTTATTTCCTAAAAAAGAAATTTGATGTCTTTGATACCTTCAAGAGATGGAGAGCAATGGTTGTGTAGGAAGATGGGCCCAAGCCCACACAACCATGGTAGGCCCTCATATCCAAGTGTATTGGAAGATGGGCCCAAGCCCACACAAGAAGAAGTCTTACAAAGCCACAATTATTATGGAATGAGTTCTCACATAAGAGTTTTAGTTTAAAGGTGTTTTAGTCATGTTAGTCTTCTATTTATATTGGGTTATTTAATTATGCTAGGACTTATCTTTAAGTGTTAGAGTTTGGGTGTAATTAGGACAAAGGTAGTTTAATTGTAATTGGACTCTACTACCTTCCTCTATTATAAATAGAGGTTCATGTACTCTAATTATAATAAGTCAATAAAGTATTTCCCTTTTCCATAAATTCAATGGGTTGAGAATGAGACAAATTTGAAGGTGAAGTGCCTACCATCAAATAATGGGGAAAAAATACATAGAAGATGATTTCAAGCAGTACTGTGCTTATAATGGAATCGAGATGAAGAAGACCACTTTTGGAAAACCTCAATAGAATTGTGTGACTGAGAGGATGAACAAAACTTTGAATGAGTGTGCTTGGAGCATGAGATTACATGCAGGATTGCCAAAGATGTTCTGATCTGAGGCTATTAGCACTGCTGCCTATTTGATCAATAGATGTCCCTCAACACCATTGGATTGAAAAATACTACAAGAGGTTTGGAGCGGCAAAGAGGTAAACTTTTCTTTCTTGAAAGTTTTGGTTGTGTTTCTTATTTTAATATCGATTCTGCTACTGGAAATAAACTTGGTGCTGAATCTAAGATATGTTTCTTTATTTCCTATGGTGGTACCAAGTTTGGTTATCGCTTTTGGGATGACCAAAGTAGAATGGTTATCAGGAGCAAGGATGTGATCTTCAATGAAAGTGCTTTGTATAAAGACAGGTTGAGAACAGGGTCTAAGAGCACAAGTGATAAAGTCAAAAAGTTTGATGTGATTCAGTTGAGAGGTCTTCCAGATATTCGGAAGGAGAATCAGCTCAGGAAGACCAAGAGAACATACCCCCAGAAGCAAATCGGAACATTCTTGTGACTAAACTCAGGAGATCTACCGGAACTAGCAGACCACTGTAGAGGTACATCCCAGCATTGAATTATATTTTATTGACTGATAAAGGTGAACCAGAGAGTTATGAGGAAGTTGTGCAAGTTGATGAAATAACCAAGTGGGAGTTGGTCATGAAGGATGAGATGGATTCAATGTCATCCAATCAGATATGGCAGTTGACTGAGTTACCAAAAGGGAAGAAGGCCTTGCAGAATACATGGGTGTACTGAATAAAAGACGAGCATGATAACAACAAGAGGTACAAGGCAAGACTGGTGGTAAAAGGCATTTAACAAAAAGAAGGCATTAACTGCATTGAGATTTTCTCTCTAGTAGCAAAATTAACTATTATTAGTACAATGGTTGGACTAGTGGCAAATGAAGAAGCTATTATGTGAAGAAGCTTGATGACTCCTATATTATTCTACTACTATATGTTGATGACATGTTGATAGCTGGTGCTAGGAAACAGGAAAAAGATAAATTGAAAAGGGAGTTGTCCGAGAAGTTTTCAATGAAGGATTTGGGTGCTGCAAAACAAATCCTTGGGATGAGGATTATTAGGGACATTGATGTCTTAAAACTGTCACAAGAAGAATATGTGAAGAAGGTGCTGAGCAGGTTCAACATGAATGATGCAAGACCAGTGAGTACTCCTTTAGCTAGTCACTTTAGGCTATCTAAGGAGTAGTCACCTTCTAAAGAGCTGGAGTGAGCCAACATGGCCAATGTGCCTTATGCTTCTACTATTGACAATCTCATGCATGCCATGATGTGTACTAGACAAGACATAGCTCATATAGTTGGAGTTGTGAGTAGATATATGAGTAATCTGGGTAAACAACATTGGGAAGTAGTGAAGTGGATGCTTAGGTAGTTGAGAGGCACTACAGACTCAACCTTATGTTTCTGAAAGATAGACTTGGGATTATAGGGTTATGTAGATGCTGACATGGCTGGAGATATTGATGGTAGGAAGAGTACCACAGGATATGTATACGCATTGGGTGGTACAACAATTAATTGGGTCTCTATGTAGTAGAAGATAGTTGTTTGTTGAATTTATGGAAAAGAGAAATACTTCATTGACTTCATTAACTTATTATAATTAGAGTATATGAACCTCTATTTATAATAGAGGAAGGTAGTAGAGTCCAATTACAATAAAACTACCTTTGTCCCAATTACACCAAACTCTAACACTTAAAGATAAGTCCTAGCATAATTAAATAACTCAATATAGATAAAAGACAAACATAACTCAAACTAGAACTCTTCTAGGATGTGACCATAAGATAAAGATGCCTTTGTGGGTCCTTCTTGATCTTCCCACTTATGTGATAAGGATGCCAGCTAGTGGTAATCATGGTGGGTCCTACTTCTTATGTGCTTGGGCCCATCTTGTGGGCCTCCCTTGGTCGTGTGGCCCATCTTATAATACTCCTAGATATGTGGTCCTTCCTTGGTCGTGTGGGCTTGGGACTATCTTCCAATACTCTCCCTCAAGTTGGGGGTGAGAGAACAACATGAACTCCCAGCTTGCTGTAAATAATGTATAGAGTAATTTTTGTATAAAATGGCACATCTTCCAATATGTCTTCATCTTCCAATACTCCCCCTCACGTTGTTGCGTCCTTCCATGAGGCCCTGCTAGCATAATATAAGTGAGAGTAAAAATCACTCCTAGCCGGTAAGACATTGCTCCATACTCTAGTCCTAATGCTGGATATAGGGCACACTTCGTCTTTTGTAGGTAGTGTGTCTATCAACATTGCTCTAAAGTGTCCACCACCATGTCCTTCCATAGGACAATGACTCTCAAGTGGTAGGAGTAATAAAAGCCATTACAGGGGGTAGTGGATTTATTTATAATGGTGTCCCAATCCTGACACCGATTCTTATGGTATCCCAGCCATGATATTTTTTAGAGTTAAATTTATCATGGTAACCCAATCCAGGCACCGACTCTCATGGTGTCTCAACCGTGATATTTTTGAGAGTCAAATAAGTTATGGTATGAGAAAAGGTATTGATGCCTCTTCTTCAATAATATTGTCTCATCCAAAGAGACATAATAGTTGTAGCTGTAATATAACACGACCATCTTCCAATAGATATAACACGAACCAAAATAATAAACCTTGTAGGACCCATGACATAATCATAATCCAATATAAATATTTTTTCTTAGATGCATAAGCTTCAACTTTTGTGCTCCCTATTTTTTGAATTTTTTGGTCACATAAACTTATCCACAACATATGGAATAAAATACCTCTTTCATGTACTTCTACTACTACTCCCCCTCAAGCTGGGAGGTAATGGTAGTGATCCCAGCTTGAACCAAATATCATAGATGCAGCAATATGCCCAAATAACATAGATACAGTAATAATCCCTTAAACCAGAGAGAAATGAGATATTTTCCTGATATAACAACTCAAATAGTGATGCAAAACAAAAGGGGATAAATTCAAAATTTTCAATACAACAGAATACCAGCATAAATTTTGATTCTTCCAATGCAAATATATCTTTAAATATAGATCAGATTAATATAAAATTTTCTAATTCAGAAACTAAACTTAAATACCCTTCATCCAAGTATAACTTCTCTCATAAAATATAATTATCAAAAGATAAATAATCTGATATATTTTGGTCTCTATCATTTGGCCGAACTAAGCATTGTTTCTCCTTTTTTTCTAGCATGACCATTGACTCTTCCAAGATCAATATATCCTTATAAAAAAATCATATCAAGAATTGGTTGAATAATTAATAAAATAGACTTAAATATATTTCTTTTTATATATAATTCTCCATTTAAAGTCTCTTTCTTGATAGCATAAAATACCTTGGAAGTTGAAGTTTTTTGCTGCTGCTCGAACCTCTTTTGCAATCTGAACATTGCTTCTTCAAATATCGATTTATCTTTGTAGATAACTCAGATAAAAAATTGGTTGAATAGGTAAAAGAATAAACTTACAGATATTTCTTTTGATATATTTTTCTCCATATAAATTCTAGTTCTTAAGAGCATAAAATACCTCGAAAGTTGAAGCTTTCTTTTGCTGTTCGAACCTCTTGTGCAATCTGACCTTTGCTAATTCAAATATTGATATATCTCTGTATATAATTCAGATTAGAAAAAATAGTTTTTCCTTGGAAATTAGACTCAAATATATTTTCGTCAATATATAATTTTAAATATGGAAATCTTAGTATAGATGTAAAAAACACAAAGAAATCTACGATTGTAGGGACCCGAAAAAAACTACAAACCTAGACTTAGGGTTTAGGGAAAAGAATATCATTATCTCTGTGGGTTGACCAAGTCAACTCACAGAACCTGCTCTGATACCATGTTGAATTTATGGAAAAGAGAAATACTTCATTGACTTCATTAACTTATTATAATCAGAGTACATGAACCTCTATTTATAATACAGGAAGGTAGTAGAGTCCAATTACAATAAAGCTACCTTTGTCCCAATTACACCCAAAGTCTAACACTTAAAGATAAGTCCTAGCATAAATAAATAACTCAATATAGATAAAAGACAATCATAGCTCAAACTAGAACTTTTCTAGGAAGTGACCATAAGATAAAGATGCCTTTGTAAGTCCTTCTAAATCTTCCAACTTATGTGATAAGAATGCCAACTCGTGGTAATCTGTTATGGTCTTGGGTTAAGTACCTATGTCTTCCGCTCTTAACAGGCCGGTCTTTTGGGTAGTATTGGCTAGGTGCTTAATATTTGGTATCAGAGCGGGCTCCCACGACGCGAGTTCGAGTCCCAGGATGCGCAAAGGCCATATTAAAATACTGGTAGGTCCTTGTGATAAGCCCTAGGTCAGGCCAGTGTCGTTGCTTGGGCGCAAAGGCTAGATTACAATACTGGTAGGTGGTGTCTAGGTATTATCGTGGTCGGGCCAATGTCGTTGCACTCCCGTGGTCATCGGCTCGCGAAGGTGGGGTGTGATGTCAAGTTCCTGGGATAAGTACCTATGTATTCCACTCCTAATAGGCCGATCTTTTGGGTAATATTGGCTAGGCGCTTAACATAATCATGGTGGGTACTACTCTTATGTTCTTAGGCCATCTTGTGGGTCTCCCTTGGTCGTGTGGCCCATCTTATAATAATCTTAGATATGTGGGCCTTCCTTGGTCGTGTCGGCTTGGACCTATCTTCCAACATTGTTCTTTCCACTACTAAGGCAAAATATGTTGTCATGACTGAAACCAGCAAAGAGACAGTATGGGTGCAATCTTTTTAGGAGGAATTATCTCTCAAACATGGGAAGAATGTGTTGTATTATGACAGTCAAAGTGCTATTCATTTAGCATAAAATCCTATTTATCATGCCAGAGCAAAGCACATACATGTGCGTTATTACTTCATCAGATCGGCTCTGGAGGATGGAGTCATAGCACTTGAGAAGGTTCAAGGGAGTCAGAATTGGGCTGATACATTGACAAATACTGTTACAATTGAGAAACTGAAGTTGTGTGCAACTTCATTTGAACTTCTCTATAAGGATAGGGAAGTTGTTGCCGCTGCAGAGGAGATATTAATGATGGATTAGTCTCCAAGTGGGAGATTGTTAAGTTGTGAAGCCTAATTAACGCCTTACACTGAGTTGGTCACAGATCAACCATTGCAGTTACATTGATCCATGAGATATTGACTGTTGTTTCATTATGGGCAGTTTGGGAATTTTACTCTTGCATCACGGTTGCCCTAATTTTATCCTTATAATTGAGGGGTGCCACTATTAGGGTTTTATCATCTTAATCCGAGGAGCATCTCGAGTTGCAGCCTGAGAGCTTAGAGAGAAACACCATTAAGTGTGTGATTTCTCTTGTACACGATTTCTTCTTCATAGTGGATTACTATAGTCTCACCTTGAGGCAAACCTGTATAAATCTTGTTGTTTGTTTTCGAGCTTGCTTTTCCTTTCTTCCGTAATTATTATTATTGTTCTCATTAGTTTGGAATTAGGGCATTTAATTCCTAACAAGAGGGTTTGGATCGATCTTCTATTTATGACAGAGGCAGAAGGATGATGACGTCCAACAACTGCTCTGATACCATGATAACTTTCATCGAAGAAAAAATTTCTTTCGTATATCTCATCTCACTCAATTACACTGATTCATATCTATATATAGAGAAGCCTATTTATGGCTATTAATAAATTTACAAGATTTCCTCCTATAATCTCTTGAAGTATAACTATGACAGTTTCCTCCTATGATTTCTTAGAAGAAAACTCTTGCCAACAACTCTTGGGCCAGCTGTTCTCCTAATTAAAAGATAGGAGGTCAAATACCACCTTAGAAGAAAGCTAAGAGATCGCTAGCGAGGGAGAGAGTGGAGCTGATGATCCCCCAACGAAGGAAAGAAAAATATGGGAAATAAGACTTTTAGTTCCATGTTTCCATCCCAGTCTTTATTCTTGTAGTACTTCTTTCGTCGCCCTCTACCTTCCTTGTTTGGTATAGAGTGCTTGAATATGGACTTCTTGGTGTTAGTTGGTGGGACTAGGAGGGAAGCTTAGGGGCCAAATCGATCAACTTCTATTGAATTTCAACTTTTTTTCTAACACCTTGACTCCATATATTGTACTATTTTTAGGGGCTAACTCTGTGTCTCTCACTCAAAATTAATTTTTGATCGATGATACCCACATATTGTATTAGGGGATTACTCTTATCAGAATTCTGAATTTCAATTTCAAACAATAGCTCTGTATTCTGACTCCCAAAACTTATTCATCCAAAGATACACACTTTTTCCCTTTAATTAAGGACATGTTCTTCCATTTCTGGTGACCTTCAATCATTAAATTGATATTTTATAAATTAAAAATCAACAAAGAAGGGGGTGAATTGAAAATAAAGAGTTTAAAATTTTAAGGCGTGGAATAATAAATCATGTAAACATGCAAATTAAAGTGGAAAAAATTCACCAAATATTTTGTTATCGATGTTCCCCTAATGGTATTCACCGCCCAAGAACCCGTGCTTGGGAAAATCCACTAATCAAGCTCTATTAACTAGAATTTACATAAAAGAGATTATGGCTCTCTTTAAGCTACATGTATGGTCAAATTCATGATTTACAAATCAATCTCCCCAAGAAATTGGCTAAATTCTAGCTCTAGCAAGCCCATTTCTATCTAGATTCAATCAGGTTCTAGATGAACCTATCTAAAAAATAATAAATAAATAAAATTACAAATGGAAGGTAAAACTTACACCCTTCTCAACTCGAGAGAAACTTTCTCCTTTGAGAGATCCATGACTCCATACTTTATAGCACAATGAAAAATTTTGGAGCTTGTCTAAGATGTTGGCAATGGAGATAGTATGAGAAAAGAGAAGGAAGCTTTCCAGTGTTTGGCTCAATCTTTCTCAAAAATGCACTTTAGAAAGATTTGAAAGAAATTGAGATTAAATACTTGTGGATATACCTAAAAAGGCACATTAATTCCACGATAGAAGGTTTGGTGCATTATTTATAAGTTCCCTAATCCAAATTAGCCATTTTTACCCATTTTCAAAAACTTGAGTTTACATTGATTTATCAATGAAAAGGGATCGATC
This sequence comes from Aristolochia californica, assembly GCF_029961685.1. Classification (NCBI taxonomy): domain Eukaryota; kingdom Viridiplantae; phylum Streptophyta; class Magnoliopsida; order Piperales; family Aristolochiaceae; genus Aristolochia; species Aristolochia californica. The sequence continues at coordinate 16,077,277 of NW_027181881.1, read as the reverse complement.
GATCAATCATGCGTAATGGCTATTTTTGTATCAAAAATTGCATTATTGATCAATTGTATGATCGATCAATATCTTTCCATTGGGTCTAACATTTAAAGTTGATTGATCTATGTACATGGTATGATCAATCAATCAAAATTCCATCTCCATCTGGCAGTGTATTGCAAGCATGATCCATCAATGATACTACTACTATGATTGACTGTGCTTTATATCTCTACATAGCAACGTTTTATATGATCAACCAATCTCAGAGGTTGATAGATCAATCAACAAGATTTTTCTTTGCCTGGACAGTAATGATAGATCAGTCCAAATGGGTTGATCGATCGTGCTTTATAGCACATATTGGCAATGTTCTGGATGATCAATCAATTGACCTTGGTTGATCGATCATGCTTTATATTTGTGGCTTGCGCACTTTGTGTTGATCTATATGCTTATAGACTTTTTAACAATGGGAATTAGTTATTCTAAGTGATTCTAACATGTATGAAATGTATATATTTTTTAAAACACGATTGACTCCAAAATATGTCCTGAAGCTCCATATTTACATTGTACCTCAAGTTTTAGGAGTCGATCGGTCTCTTTACATCCACAGATTTTTTGAATTTCTCAATCATTCATAAAACTCTAGGCTTCAAATTTTCTTCATTTTTTGACAATGCTTCTTCAAGAGTTCTTGCTTTTCAATGAGGCTTGAGGTCTTTGAGAAGCTTGTATCGATCCAATTCTTTGAATCTTTAAATTGATGTCTCTTGAAGGAAACATATCTACAAAACTAGATTTATAATTGTAAGTTCCATTAATTTTTCTATCATCAAAATAAAGAATGGAGTTAATATCGATCAAGAATCTGCCCTTTTTTATGAGGACAAAATTAATGTCAAAAATTTTAAATTTAAAATATCCCTAAGGTTGAAGCTCCATCAAATGTGAAAATTTGGTAAATGGTTCGCCCTTAATCTATTAATATCTTATTTCACATATTAGGTTACAATTTTTAATTTTTAGAGTGTCGAATGGGTCAAATTCTATTTCTCCCCCTTTTTGTCATATTAAAAAAGATATAGAAAAAAAAGTATGAGTAGTGAAAAGTGGCTTAAGGCCTTTTTATATATAATTTCAAATTTACAAAAGCGGTATACAAATGCTCAAAAATAAATAAAGGTATAGTAGAAGCATTAGTAGATACAAAGGGAGTCAACTAAAAGATAATGGTTGGAAGGAGACTAGGAAGGTGGTGTCGAGTGGCTAAGGAAAGCGTCAAGCATACTCTCGAGCCTCTATGGACTGGCTTGAATCTTGATCTGGCCGGTTTCAGCTGCTCTTGGATAGCAAGAATGGCTGCCTAAGTGGCCTAAAGATCGTCCACCACATCCTCCACAGCTTTTAACAGGTCCATGGAGGAGGAAGCTTCTTTAATGGTTTGTCTCCTCTTTGCAAACTCAAACTGGTCACCTTGAGGTTCAGGGGTCATCTCATCCTCAGAGCTGATGGCTTGTTGTGCTTGTTGTGCCTTGTTGTTGCACCCATTAACCTCACCACTTGGCAAAGCCAAACTTCCAATCTTTTGTCTCACTTGTTGACATTTTTGTCATCATGTCAATGTTCTCTTCATCAATCAGGTCAACCTTGCAGTGGCGTAGGTTGGTCGTGATATCATGACTAAATGAGAGGGTGTTAACTCATGAGTTGGTCGCTATGTCCATTAACCTACTGACCATGCAACATCCAAAGTTTAATCTTACTTTATGAATGATGGCCCACATCCAAAAGATGTCAATCGTAGCCAAAAAAGAAAATCCCCTTTCCATAGGTTGTGGGAGATCGTTGTGTAGGTTGAGTGGCCAATTTTCCTTAACATATATTGTCATGCCCATGAAGTTACTCCCCCCAGATGTCATTCAAGTCAATAGACTTAATATACATGGTTCTCTTCTTTATGTATGAAGTGATCCGCATGTTGTTTTGGGAAAGTTCCTCTACCTCAAAATTTGAGTAGAAGAGTTTTACCAACAAGGGATAAATATCATCCCCTCTCCAAAATACATTGTTAGGGGAGGAACAATTCCTTAAAGCCTTATATTTCCCTCCAACAAATTCCAAATCCACCCTATTTGGCTCAACATGCTTTTAGAAGTGAAACTTTGAAAATATTGTTGCAAGACAGGGGCCCAAGCCCACACGACCAAGGAAGAATTAGATATAAAAGTGTATAAGAAGATGGACCCAAGCCCATAAGACCAAGGATGACCCATGGATCCAAGAGATATAGAAGATGGGCTCAAGGCCCATAGGCCCACATACAATGATGGCAGGTTGGTAAATAAAGGGTCATCTCATATATGTAATTAAGCTAAAGTTCTAGGGTTAAAACCCTAAACCCTAAACCCTAAACCCTAAGTTCAAGGGTATTATTGTAATATAGTAGTTTCATAAATCTATAAATAGAGCTTCAGGGGGAGGGTAAGGAATAATCAATTCCATAACCCTTCTTCCTCCAGTTTCTCCCAATGGGTTTCTTTTTCTTTTTTCTCCATGAGCTAAATTCATGGATTCTTGAAAATAAATAAATACTTACTCCGTTGTTGGCGAGTACAAAAATGTTCTCTTTAATTCGGCATTTCCTCACACGTCTCAACTTTTTTTGACGGAGTATGCTTCTTAACTATGATCTTGATGTGAACCACCTTGAAGATTTCGTATTTGGTGGAGGAGGTGAAGAAAAATGGTTTATTTTTCGGATTTAGAGGTGGAATACCCACCCTTATAATTGAAATGGGATTGAAAGGAAAGGCTTTAGATTGTAGAAAAATTTGCTGAGGCACGGAGTTGAAAAATAAAAAATTAAAAAGAAAAATGAAGAAAAAGGTCCTTTAAAACTTTTCAACTGCTCATTCTGCACCATGAACGATCGATCATTCTATCTTATTTGATCGATCAATGCCTTTTGCAGATTGAATAATATGTAATCTTTTGATTTCCACTTCACTCTTATGGTACTATGGGATGTGTCCTTTATGCTCAATTTTATTAGCCTAAGTGAATCAATAGAGGGACGTGTCCTTTCTACCCCGGCAAAGGTATTACAGGCTCGCCGTATTCATGGTGATTGGGACATCTTAGTGCAATGGGCAGATGCTGACCCCAGTGACATGACATGGGAGCCATTAGCGGTGTTTCGCACCATCTACCCATACTCCGAGCTTGAGGACAAGCTCTTTCTCCAGGAGGAGGGGGGGGGGGGGGGGGGGGGGGGGGTGAAGTTATGGACTCCATAGCATCATGAGTTATCCATAGGCATAGGAATTGAATTATGTCAATTTACTTTTCATGTAATTTCAATTCGGTTGGTTTGGTTTACTTTGGGTTGGTTCAGTTGTAATGTGGCGTGAACCACTTGACCTAATGTCAACTTTGTATTTCCGTCCTCAACCCTATTTAGGGAGACGTCAAGGAAAAGAGAAGGCAAGTATTGAGAAAATTAGATTAAATGGGTCAGATTCTCCCTCAGAGATCTAGGTCGGATTGTCCCTCTAAGGTCCAAGTTGAGCCTCCTCCAAAGCTCCTTCGTTCTATTTGAATTCAACCATTACTCGTTCAAGAAACAAGAATTCTCTTCCAACGTCAAGAGCATCCATGGATGGAAGAGAGGAAAGAAGGGTGACTCGATCCATGGCAAGGGAAGAACCTAAGAAATATCTGGCCACAAATTTTCAGACAAAGGATTTGGGCTCTCTCAAGTACTTCCTTGGGAGAAGTTGTTCGTAGTAAGCAAGGGATTGTTCTTTATAAAAGAAAATATATATTGGATATGTTACTGGAGAATGGTTTATTAGGTGCAAAACCCATAGACACCCCATAAAGTTAATCATAATCTACATGACACCAAGGGTTCTACACACAAGGATAAAACTCAATATCGATGATTAGTAAGTAAATTGATCTATGCTACAGGTACCTGGCTAGAAATCTTATTTGTTGTAGAAATTGTGAGCCAATTCATGGAAGATCCTCAAAAAGTCCATTTAGAAGCTACTCATAAGATTTTGAAGTACTTGTAGTGTCCATCTAGAAAAGGTCTTTTGTATACTCAGAATGGGAAAGTCTATGTACTTGGGTATTCTGATGCAAATTATGTTGGTTGTAAGATGGATAGACATTCTACGTTAGGCTACTGTTGTTTTGTAGTGGTGACCTAGTAAGCTAGAAAAGTAAGAAACAAACAGTTGTGGCTAGGTCTAGTGCAGTGGCTAAGTATCGATCAATGGGTCATACAGTTAGTGATCTTATGTGGATTAAGTCTGTGTATCTTGAGTTTGGTTTTATGTTACCTAACCCTATGGTTATGAATTGTGATCAGGCAACCATTTTTATTGCCAGCAACCTTGTATTCAAATAGAGAATGAAACATATAGAGGTTCACTACCACTTCATTAGAGATGCAGTTATGCAGAGGACGGTGGTAATTCCTTATGTAAAGTCTTCAGACCAATTGGGACCAATTGGGATATATATTTACCTAGCCTTTAGGAAGACGTGAATATGTATCTATTAGTGTCAAACTAGGATTGTTTGATATGTACTCTCGAGCTTAAGGGGGGAGTGTTAAAATACATGTCCATGGGGTATTTTCATCATTTTCCATATTCTTCACATTACATTTTTCTCTTATAGTATGTGTATTAGATAGAGAATGTTTTATTTTATCTCTAGTTAATTTTTCATTTAGTTTAGACATGTGTTTTAGAAGATATGTAATTTTGAGTATTGAGGGGTATTTTTGTCCTTTTATAAAATTACACTTAAGCTCTGATTATAAAGAAGCTGGACGGGCCTTTCTTGGCTCAAATTCCAAGACAACAAAGATGGTCCTCTTCCAAAACTCTTTTTCCTCTTCTCCCCAAATGACGTATTTTTCAATAATGTTGATGCATCGTCCTCAATCCCAGTGTAGTAACTTCTTTTAACCAGACTACCAGGAAGACCAATGTGATCTGCCAAAAACCTGCATTCAAGGATTAAAACAAATAACTTAAGTATTTCAACCTGATATTATTGGTACGTTCATCATCATCTGAATTAAGCAACTTTATCCCATTCTGCTTTTAAAAATCATCTCAATTTTCTCAAATAGTAAAATAGTAAAATTATATCACTTTCCATCTAGACAAAAAGTAAGATTCTTGCTAAATAACTAGCTTGCTACTTGGACAAGGCGGCAAAAATATATGAGCAAAGCAAAGAACTGATAAATACCTCTCACAAGGCAATTTTAGTTGATAACCTATGGCTTACCTTAAAAAGAAGAGCATGATGACGTGAAAGACCAACATTTAAGCACCCAATAGGCAACACACTTGTATAAAGTGAAGTGTGAAGGTCAATACTTCTTTCCATCCACCTCACCAACACATCATTACCATCCCTCACAGGCCCTCCCATATGCTCTGTAACCAAGTTAACAATCCTTTGCACCTGATTTATTTATGATATTATTAATTTTATGCTACTGGTGTTCAGTATTAAGAGGTGGTTTAGACATGTTCTTATGCATGTTTTCATCCTATGAAATTATGAGAATATATGCATCTTGGATTATCTTTGATTAGAAGACATTATCAAGGTAGTTTTTGTCGGTTTGCACAATACTTTGACCGAGACCAACGCATATTGGTTTTTTTTTTTTATAAATCTGTGGGAACAAGATTCCTAGATAAATAAGGATGATGTTGAGCCTTTTATGAGTTATTATCCAATAAAATTAATTACTTAGCGTTTATGCTAAGCAACTCCATTAACCAAGTTGGTTAAAACCTTCCACTTGGTCATATTTTGAATACTTGATTGGAGAACTATTTTACTTGATTTGCCTACTATGGCTGAAGATAATATGAATCACAATAGTGACATACTCAGAATCACCATTGTACCCTTATGGGGGTATCAAATTTTATGAACTGGTCCACATCGGTTCTTAAATTTCTTATCACAAAGGACCTAGTTGGTCGTCTCACAAACCGTGGACCACATATTGATGAAGAAGATATATTCTATACCAAATGGTTAAAGGTGGATACATTGGTTATTAGTTGGCTTATCAACAGTTTGGAGGAACATGTCTCCAATAATTTCATTCATCTAGAGACAGCTAAACAAATTTGGGAGACATGTGCCAAGTTGTATTCAAGCTCCAACAACTTACAAAGGCCATATGATATTTTACAACGGATGCTTACCACCAAACAAGGAGACAATATACATGAATATTTGGCCAGCTTTCGAGGCTTTCTTCAAGAATGGAAAATTACCCAGCCAACCTCTACAGATATCTCTATCCAACATAAATAGAAAGAGGCCTTGATTACTGCCATATGCCTTGCTAACATTAAACCGCATCTTGAAGTTGCTAAGACTCACCTTCTTAGCACTTCCGTGGTTCCTACTTTTGATGATGTTTGTGCTACACTTCTCTATATTCTAGACATTTCTCTCTCTACTACTGAAATACCATCCGCTATGTACTCTAGACAAAGGGGAACACCATCTGACCAAGGCCGAGGCCGAGGCAGATTTTATAGAGGAGGAAGAGGAAGAGGTGGAAGGACTGGTTTTGACTGAACAGATGGGAAGGAATTCACACATTGTAAGGGATATGGCTACACTAGAGACACATGATTTCACTTGAAAGAATGCTCTATATGTGGTAGATTGTGCCACTCTCATGAAAGATGTTATAAATCTAATGAGAGTAAGGCTAACCAAGTCTTATTGAATGATACAAAGGTAGAGCAGTCGACCACAACAACTCCAAAGTATAATTTTATTGATGAAGACTATGAAATATTCAAGAAAATGAAGACCATGATGGGGTCCTCTCCAAGTACTTCTTCACCCACCGCTGCCAACATCGCTTCAGGTATGTTTTCTGCCTCCTCTTCATCCTGGATAATTGACTCAAGAGCCTCCGAGCATCTTATAGGTAACAGACATCTACTATACTCAGTTTCTCCATGTCTTTCACATAAATTCATTACCATTGCTAATGGTTCACAAACTAAAGTTCAACGGAAAGGATCCACTTATGCTACACAATCACTTCCGCTCACTGATATCCTTTTCGTTCCTACTTTCCCTTTACATCTATTATCAGTTAGTCAGCACACCAAACATTTTAATTGCTTTATCACTTTCTCACCCACTTTAGGTGTGTTTCAGGATCTTACAACGAAGTGGGTGATTGGTGGAAGTCGTGGACAAGGCGGGTTCTACTACCTAGATGTGCCACAAATAAATACTACATCCACCTGTGACACTAAAACCAGGTTATGGCAAAACCGATTGGGACATCCGTCCTCCCAATCTCTTAATCTTATTTTTCCTAAAGCATGGTCTGACCTTCGTTGTGAAGCATGTCAAATGAGTAAACATCAGAGGTCTAGATACTCACCTCGTCCAGAAATTAAAAGTGTCTCTCCTTTTTCGTTAATTCATACTGATGTATGGGGATCCTTGAGTGTCTCTAACATTTCTCAAGTGAAATATTTTATTACATTCATTGATGACTTCACTCATACCACTTGGTTATTTTTGTTTGAAGAGCGTTCTGAAATAACATTGATATTTAAATCTTTTCATGCAATGGTACACACTCAGTTTGGGCAGAAAATTAAAGTCTTTCTGTCGGATAGTGTCAAAGAATACATCCAAAGATTTTGACTTGTTTTGTCAGGAAAATGGCATTATTCATCACACATCATGTGCCTACATCCCTAAAAAAAATGGTGTAGCTGAATGGAAGAACCATCATATTCTTGAGGTTACTCACGGTTTACTGTATGCCATGCAAGTTCCATACTTTTATTGGCCTCATGAAGTTCTTACCGCATGTTTTCATATAAACCGGTTACCCTCTTCCGTTCTTGGTAAAAAATCTCCCTACTCTCTATTATTACCTAATGATGATCCATTTTCACTGCCCTTGAGAGTCTTTGGCTGTCAATGTTTTGTCCATATTTGCTCCCCAAACCACAGTAAACTTGATCCCAAATCTGTGACGTGTATCTTCTTAGGATACACTAGCACACAAAAGGGTTATGTTTTCTATAATCCTTCTCTTCAGCATTTACTTGTGTCTAGGATGTCATATTTTTTGCCTGTTACAATGTTGGACCCACCATGGTGCTCGAGTTGGTGGGACCCACCGTGAGGATGTGGGACACCCAGAAGAGTCATCACCTAAGCAAGCACGAGTCAAGGAATTAAGAAGCACAAGCTGAAATGAGTTAGAAGACTTGAAGATCATGAGGGACCCACAAGGATAAGGCCACGAGCTGGCCTCCTCCCTTATATTCACTTGAATGAAGAAAGAGTTCTAGTTCAACTCATATTAGTCTTCTAGTAGATTGGTTTGAATAGACTTATCATCGAGAGTTAGAGTTGGAATGTAATTAGGATTGAAAGGCTAATTGTATAAGGACTCTACCTCTTCCTCTACTATAAGTAGAGGTATTGTAATTTGGAATACATCAAGCTACACGTCTCATTCTCGAGTTGCTCTCTCTCTCTCTCTCTCTCTTTGTTTGGCGCCTCCTGTCTTTTCTCTTTTATTTTTTCTTCTCTCTACCCGAGAGCTCTTCTTCCCTTTTATTCTTTTTTATTTCTTTTTTCTCTTGCTCAAAATTATGGAAAAGGGATCCTAAATTCAAAATGGTATCAGAGCATTATATTTAGGATCCGTTGTCAATGGAAGGCTCTAAACAAGTGATGATCAACACCACTCAAAGAAGGCTCTTTTATGAAGGAAGAACACAAGCCGAGAGACAAGTGTTCAAATTTTTTTGTTTTCATGTTACTGGTTTCCGAATTTAGAAGATGATTTAAGGATGATTATGTGAATGCTTTTACTTATTTTATTATGGATATGCATGCCTCTCTATCTAGAAGGATCTATCAAACCAGTTTTGTAGATTTGGAAATTCTGTTTACTGAGACCAGTCCATGATCAGATTGTTGGAATTTATTTTTTCGTGGGATAAGAGTTCCCTGATATAGAAGATTCTTATTGAGTCTCTTATGAGAGGTATTAGAGGAAATAATCATAATAATAATTTAGCGTCAATGCTAAAATTTCCCATATATCGAGTTGTTTGAAGAGTATCAAATGCTACATAGTGTTATTATTAGAATTTTTTTTTTGAAGAAAGGCCAATTATGGCTGAAGAGAATATGAATGTCAAAGGTGATATACTGAGAATCACCACCATACCCTTTTGGGGGGTATCAAATTTTGTGAGTTGGTCCACATCAGTTCGGAGGTTCCTTATAACAAAAGATCTACTTGGTCACCTCATCACCTGGGGACCACCTATTGATGAAGGTGATCTTTTTTATAACAAATGGTTGAAAAATGATACTTTGGTGATTAGTTGGCTAATAAATAGCATGGAAGAACATGTCTCCAATAATGTTATTCATCTTGACATTGCTTAACAAATTTGGGAGACATGTACGAAACTGTACTCTTGTCCGGATACTCTACATAGACCCTATGATATTCTCCAAAGAATGTTGAATAATAAACAAGAAGAAAATATCCATGAGTACTTGGCCCGCTTTAGAGGTTTCCTTTAAGAGTGGAAGTTAGCTCAGCCTTCTACCACAAATATTTCTATCCAAGACAAATAGAAGGAAGCCTTAATTACTGCTATTTGTCTTGCAAATGTTAAACCCCGTCTTGAGATTGCCAAGAGTCAACTCCCAAGTTTCATGTTGTATACACAACACTACTTTGTCTTCCAGACACTTCTTTTTCCACTACTGAAGTATCATCCACTATGTATTCCGATCATAGAGGATCATCATCTGACCACGGCTGAGGCCAAGGTAGAGGTTATAGAGGAGGTAGAGGAAGAGGTGGAAGGACTGGTGCTGGCAGAGCAGAGGGAAATGAATGTACTCATTGTAAAAAAATTGGCCACACTATAGATCATTGCTATTACAGGGCATGTACTTACTGTGGACAATATGACCATTATAAAGAAATATGCTATAAAGCCAATAGACAATCAGAATTGACAAGAGCTACTCAAGCCTTTATAAGTGATATAAAAGAAGAACAGCCCACAAAATCAGCAACACAGAAATTTTTTACTTATGAAGAGTATGAACTATTTCAGAAAATGAAGACAATGTTGGGTTCTTCTCCTAGTTCCTCCGCAACTACTGCTGCCACTACCGCTTCAAGTATGCTATCTACCTCATCTTCATCCAGGATAATTGACTCAGGAGCCTTCGAGCATCATATAGGTAACAAAAATTTATTACATTCTCTATCTCCGAGTCTTTCACACAAATTTGTTACCATAGCTGACTGTTCTCAAACGAAAGTCCAAGGGAAAGGTTCCACTTCTGTCATACTATCACTTCCGCTCACTGATATTCTTTTTGTTCCTACTTTCCCTTTGAATCTATTATTTGTTAGTCAGCTGAAAAAGTATTTTAATTGCTCTGTTACCTTCTCACCTACTTCACGTGTCTTTCAGGATCTTATAAAGAAGCAAGTGGTTGGTGGAGGCCATGAACAAGGGGGACTTTACTACTTGGATGTGCCAAAAATAAATATGCTTTCTACAACTAAAGATGAGACACGGTTATGACACAATCGGTTGGGACATCCATCTGCAAAGTCTCTTACTTATATGTTTCCTTCTCTTAAAGTATGGTCAGAATTTCATTGTGAGGTTTGTTAATTGAGTAAACATCAAAGGAGTACATGCTCTCCTCGTCCAGAAGTCAAAAATGTTACTCCATTTTCTTTAATTCATACTGATGTTTGGGGGCCCATGAGTGTCTCCAACATTTCTCAAGCAAAATATTTTATTACATTTATTGATGATTTCACTCTCACAACTTGGTTGTTTATATTTAAGGAGCGTTCGGAGATACCATTCATTTTTAAGTCATTTCATGCTATGGTACTCACACAATTTGGTCAGAAAAAAAATTCTCCGGTCTTCAAAGACCTTGACTCTTTTTGTCAAGAAAATGGCATTATCCATCAAACATCATGCACCTACACTCCTCAAGAAAATGGTGTAGCCGAATGGAAAAATCATCATACTCTTCAGGTAGATTGAGGGTTATTATATGCCATGAAAGATCCATACTTTTATTGGCCTCATGCAGTCCTTACGACTTGCTTTCTTATAAATTGTGTACAATCTACCATTTTTGGTAATAAATCTCCTTACTCTAGATTATTACCAAATGATGATCCGTTTTCACTACCTTTGAAAGTCTTCGTATGTCAATGTTTTGTTCATAATTCATTACCTAGACACAGCAAACTTGATCCTAAAACTATCAAGTGTATTTTTTTGGGATACTCTCGCACACAAAAGGGTTATGTTTGTTATAGTCCTACTCTTCAATGTTTATTTGTGTCCAGGGATATAACATTTTTTGAAGACTCCTCATTTTATTCTCATAGTGCTCCTCTTGGTTTGTGCTCAGTACCAGGTTCCCCTCAGCCGGTTGTGCCTCGTGATACAAAGATTATTCAACCCCTAGACCAAGTGCCCAAAACCACACCTGCCGAGTTAACAGATCCAACAGATGTAAGTCCTTCATCACTAGTTATTTTTGGCCCACAATATGATACTCGTCCTATTGCTATAAGGAAATAACCTAGATGATGCACTAGACCTTCTACTTCTCATCCCATTTCAAATTTTGTGTCTCATCATCGTCTCTCACCTTTATGTTGTCAGTTTCTTTCTTCTATTTCCTCTATATATGTTCCACAGTCCTATTTGGACGACAACAACATCCAGGGTTGAAGGCAGCAATGGACGAAGAAATGAAGGCCCTTAATGACAATCATACATGGTTGTTACAATGTGGGACCCACCATGGTGCGTGAACTGGTGGGACCCACCATGAGGATGTGGGACACCAAGAAGAGTCCTCACCCAAGCAAGCATGAGTCAAGGAATTAAGAAGTACAAGCGGAATTGAGTTAGAAGATTTGAAGATCAAGTGGGATCCACAAATATCTCACGAGTTGTTAACCATATCAAGATGTGCTAGAAAATCATGAGGGACTTACAAGGATAAGGCTATGAGCTAGCCTTCTCCCTTATATTCACGTGGAATAAAGGAAGAGTTCTAGTTCAACTCATATTAGGCTTCTAGTAGTTTGGTTTTAATAGACTTATCTTAGAGAGTTAGAGTTGGAATGTAATTAGGATTGAAAGACTAATTGTATAAGGACTCTACCTCCTCCTGTACTATAAATAGAGGTGTTTTAATTCAGAATTAATCAAGTTACATGTCTCATTCTTAAGTTACTCTCTCTCTCCCCCTTTGCTTGGTGCAACCTCTCTTTGCTCTTTTAGTTTTTCTTCTCTCTACCCAAGAGCTCTTCTTCCCTTTTCTCTTTTTTCTTTCTTCTTTCTCTTGCTTAGAATTATGGAAAAGGGAACCTAAATCCAACATGGTATTAGAGCATTATATTTAGGATCCCTCGTCAAAGGAATGCTCTAGAGAAGTGATGATCAACACCACTCAAATAAGGCTCTTTTATGATACCATTTTTTAACAAACAGTGTTACAATACCATTTTTAACAACAACAAACACAATTTTATCACACAATGACACACGATAGCAATTTTAACACCAACAAACTGACATTTTAAGAACAACAAAATGATACTCTCCTAAACATATATTAGTCTCTCATAGGCCCAACATGACTTCTGCTGCTACTCAGTACTATTTGGGATTTGACCCTATTTCTGCCAGCTTAACACCATGTGGGTTAAATCGTTATACGACCTCGCGGTTTTCAGAGGTCCCCAAGCCGTACATGTCAACTGATGCGGCTCCATAGCTGCTCCAGCATGATAGAGCACAACTCCGTTTCATTTTCTCCCTCGAAGCATAGCCGAATATTAATAAGTACCTAGCTTGGATCTTATTAGACACTATTTCGATACTAATACTATTATGAGTGAACAGTAAACATGAATAGTAAACTTGAACAGTAACTTTAGAATAGTAAAAACAACTACTGTAGAGATTCATATATATATATATATATATATATATATATATATACGGAAATTGAACAGTAAAAACAAACACTGTACGAATTGAAATATTACAAATATGCGGAAAATTAAAATATTATTTCAAAAAATAAAAATAAAAACTACATATCTCCCGAAGTTACCGATCGAGCCACCGATCGGGCCTCTCTTTACTAATTAGCCATTATGGCTATTTTGCACATACCATGCTTTAAGGACTTCGTCGGATGATGCTTCGCCGGAAATCACCTTCTTTCTCAGATCTTCAGAACTTCTTTCAGAAAAGAGTGGATTGATTTTCGAATACCTCAACCTTTGGGGGAGTTTCGATTTTATAACTGAGAGGTTTTCTTTTTCTTCCCTCTTTACCCTTGATCGAAAGGTTTGTGTTTAAAGACAAAGGGTATCTTTGGTCTTTTTGTCTTTTCATTTTTGCACTTGCATTATTTCCTTTCGGCATCGAAAGTAGGGGTAATAATGACTTTTCTTCTTTTGACGTCATCTTGCTGACGTACATGAATCTTTTTTCTTTGTCGCCTTTCCTGACTTGGGTTTTGTCTTCTGCATTGGTGGCTACTGAATTGTCGGCTGATGTGTCAACTGATGCAGTTGCCATTCTTCATTTTGACAACTGCCTTTCTGTGCACAGTCTACAAGTGTGCTCTTTTGGAAAAGACTTATGGGCCATCTTGAAAAAACCTTCTTTTGTATTTTTTCTGAAGGAAATATTTCCTTTGAGGAGTTTCTTCAGCGTTTCTTCGAGACTTTTTTGAACAGGTGCAGGAGTCACTTTATAGCTCTTTGCAACAATCGTCAGTGAGATGGATGTCTTATAAATAAAGCTTTTCTTCTTCTAAACTAGCTGTTGTATGAGCTGTGTCAAAAGCTTGAGCCCTTGTATACGTCTGGTTGGCCAGACTACTTTGAGGCATGGCTTTGCCTTTGGAGTATGTCTGGAATCATATTCCTGTGTAGCTTCACCTTCTTTGATGGCTTCTAGAGTCACGACAGAAAAGCTTGGAAACATCTTGATGTCAGTAAAAATTTTAGGAATGCAGGAAACGAAATTAATCCGAATTCCTTTGCTTTTTGTTATGGAGATAAAACTTTTGCAAGCCTCCATAATCTCTTTCAGCATCTTCTCTAAAACTGATAAATCAGTGGAGTGAAGCATTATCTGCTTTATGAATCCATAGGAATAAAGTATGGACGTACATTTCAAGTCTATTTCTTGACTCATTTTCACTTGATTCCAACTGTTGCTGGATTCGGTTGTGAAGAAGGGAGTGTTCACCCCTTGTCCAATTTGCTCATTCCATCTTTGGAATTGAACAGTATGATCGGTTTCAATTTTTGAAAGAATAATGTCCATGTTTTGAGGGCATAGTGAGGGTTCCTTAGACATGATGTCCAAAAATTTCAAGGGTTGAATTTTCTTAAAAAATTTAACTCATTAAAACTTGTTTTGTCTGGCTTATTGAGGCTTTGCAACCTTATAAACTCAAATGAGGTAACCAATTTTGTCTTGAATGAGAAGTTCTAGAAAGGTTCATTTCCATCAAACATGGATCCATGGTAACTTCCTTTCTAGATCGAGACTGGCAGGTAGAAGTCCCTTATTCTGATTTTGATGAAATCGTTAAGGTTTCCTTTCCAGGTCTAGACTGGGAGGTAGAAATCCCTGATTCCCCTATCTTCATGGAAGACTGGGTTGTGATTTCCTTCTTATGTCTAGAATGACCGGTAGAAAGCACTAAAGTCATTCGTCTGCTTATTAGCTAATGTTATGGTTTCCTTTTCTTGTGATGGAAATCTGGTAGAAGTCTTGGAGGAACTTCGTGATGGAAATCCGGTAGAAGTCCTGGAGGAACTTGACATATCATGCCTTTTGGTGAGTTCTTTTAACTCTTTGGTTAATTCCTTAACCTTGAGTTGTAAGAGGTCTCCACTTAACCCATAATGGGCACAGTTCTCGGATAAGTTTTCGCATTCAAAAAGAACTAAAAGACTATCAAAAAGTGACTGTAAGGTAGAAAGCAATACCATGAGAGTGGCGATTGCTGCTGCTAGGTCCGTCACTATGTTGTTGAGAGGGTCCTTTTTACCTGTCTGTAATACAAGAAAATTTTTGAGAAAGAGTATCAGGTAAATAATTTTTGTCTCTACAATAAAAAAGAAATTACTACGACAAAGTGGATCTTATCACCACGCTTACTACAGTGTTGTATATCTGGAAACCTGAAGCATAACCGGATATAAGAAATTCCAAAGGCTACATGCTCTGTATGTATGTGGAGATTCAGTCAGAGGATGTCCCTGAAGAATCTGACTGGCTTTCATATGATGGATTATTTCCAATCCTTTTTCTTAGGCTAGTATCATGTAAGTATTATACTGCCATTTTTCTTATCATTTGGACAATTGCGAGTGGAATGTCCTTCTTTCTGGTATATCTAGCACTTGCATTTGCTTGGCAGTTTTCCTTTTGGGCAATAAACTTTTGACCCTTGACTAGATGTGGTGGGGCAAGAGTTCGTTCTTTTTCTTAAGTATCTCTATCGGGGAGTATACTTAGTTTTTGAGCTTTTTTGTATCCTAAATTTTTTATTATGAAATTTCATAGGATATTTTCTTTGTTTATGGGAGTTGGTTGTACAACCACAAGCCCCTACATTTTTTTTTTGGTTGGAACAACATAATTTTTGTTTATATGCCTTACTACTTTTCTTTTGTAGTCTTTGGGCTTCATAGAGATTTGCCAACATGTCTTGCGCAAACCTGTGTCTTCTTCCTAGAGTATCAAAATTTAGGAAATTATCCTTGGTTAAAGCACCATACTCTAGGTTATTTTGCCAATACTTTATAATGTAGTCTTTTTCAGCTATAGTTGCAAAAGGTTCTGGCAATTTTGAATGAAAGATGGGCAGATAATTTTTTTGATCATCTTTTTGTAGTTTATAGAAGTAACTTGCAAATTCGCAATAGTACTTCTCATAAAAACAAATGTTACAGATTTGTAACTTGTTTAATTTTTGTAGAGTTTCTAAATGTTTTCTTTGTTTAGTACTCTCATTGTGAGCTTTTAGGGTTGGATGTATTCCTAGAAATTCTTTTGATATCTTAGCCACTAATCCTTTTAATATAGAGGCTACAGATGTTGAGGTAGATCTTCTGGAATCTTTATCCCAAGATTCATGCATATTTGCAGCATTGCTCATCTTCTTTCCCATTCTTTAAGGATTTTTTCTCCATCCTTGGGGCAACCCAAGTTGAGGAAAAATCTAAAAGGGTTTATGCTATCTATGGATTGGTGTCCTTTCGTAGCATGTGATGGATCGACATATTTGAATTTTGTCGAATACCTTTGTCCTCCTAGAGATATTCTGGAGTGGGAGAAACTTTCTCTTTCTCGAGAGTTATCCACTATGCGGTCTTGGAAGTTGTCTCGGAAGCTGTCTTCCTTGTGGGTATCTCATACCCTTGAAGTTTCTGCTTAATGTTGGTTACTACCTCGAAGCATTCTAAATTTTATACCAAGATCATCTGCCTTTTTGTCTTTTGTAGAGTAGTATTTTTTTCTTGGTATTTTCTATAGCAACTTTGTCAGAGTCCCATGCCTCTGGGTCACTGCCTTGTGCTCTTGTTGTTTACTAGAGGAAGGTTTTTCCTCTCGAACATAATAAATCGGTTGGTAACCGAAAGTTTTATATTATGCGTAAACTTCATCATCTGTAGAGGATGATGCTTTTGAAGCGATCCTAAAGGCCGAAGGTTCTGGATCTTTTTTCCTAGGTGCGATGCAAGGTGCTATGTATACTAGGTTTTTAAGCCATCCAATATTGTTAGGAAGGCCTAAAGGTAAGGGAGTTTCTATATCCGTTAAATAGAAAAACTCATTCATAGAGCTAATTCTTGAAGCTTTCTTTGAAGTCTTCTTAGCATGCACAGTAGTGTGTATGCTCTAAGGTGTAATCTCAACCATTCAACCCTATACCCAATATATGCTATTGTGGCGTCATTTGCTGGTCTGAGATTATCTCTGGCTTGCAGAAATCGATTTCTTGTAGTGTGTACCAAATTTATACAATCTAATAGTCTTTCTCTATAGATCATTTTATAAAGCTAATAGGTTTAGCTTTTGTTTAATTCTTTTGATCTTGCCTATTATATCTTTCCCCAAGATAATGGTACCACACTATTGCAAGGATTATGTCATCTTCAGGCTGAAGAGTGTCTCTTTGCATTAGAGCGAAGGCAAAACCATCTCTCTTTTTTTGTAGACGATCTAAAGTTTCTTTTTATAGATCATTATGGAGTTCAAGGTGTAAAACATAGGTACTTAACCCAGGACTATAACATCACACCCCACCTTCGCGAGCCGACGACCACTGCGACGCAACGACACTGGCCCAACCACGATAATACCTAGACGCGGCCTACCAGTAATTTTAATCCAGCCTTTGCACGCCCCGGGACTCGAACTCGAGACGTGGGAGCCCGCTATGATACCAAATGTTAAGCACCTAGCCAATACTACCCAACAGACTGGCCTGTTAGGAGCGGAAGACATAGGTACTTAACCCAGGACAATAACATTATGTTTGTCTTTTATCTATATTGAGTTATTTAATTATGCTAGGACTTATCTTTAAGTGTTAGAGTTTGGGTGTAATTGGGACAAAGGTAGTTTTATTGTAATTGGACTCTACTACTTGGCTCTATTATAAATAGAGGTTCATGTACTCTGATTATAACAAATCAATGAAGTATTTCTCTTTTCCATAAATTCAATAGTACCACTTGAAATTATCATCTATGTATTCTCCCCCATTATCTAACTGCAAATACTTCACCTTCAAATTTGTCACATTCTCATCCATTGCTCTCCATCTCTTGAAGGTATTAAAAACATTAGATTTATGTTTAAGGAAATAGATCCATACTTTCCTGCTTGCATCATCATAAAATGTCATATAGTAATTAAAACCACCAAGGGACATAACAGTTGAAGGTCCCCACACATCTTTGTGAACCAACGCCAATTTTGCTGTCGTTTACTCCATTCCAGCCTTGGAAAAGTTAACCCTTTTCTGCTTGCAAAAAATACTGCTTTCACATAATTTTTTTTTTTTACAATTTTCAACCTTGGTAGATTCACTTTGGCCTAAAACACTTTCATTCCCTTCTCAATCATGTGACTGCGCCTGTAATGCCACAAATCAGAATCAGTAACAACATCAGCAATTGCAACCGTGTCTCAACAAGTAGAAGTGATGTAAAGAGTTTCAGTTTAACTCCTTGTGCAACATCTATGGCTCCCTTAGTGACTTTCCAGGCAACACAATTAAAAGTCACATTATGATTTTATCATCAAGCTGCCCTACCGAGATCAGATTAATCATTGGTTTTGGCACATGTCTCACCTTGTGAATTTTCCACACTGATCCATTTGACATCCTCAAACTTACATCACCAATACTGACAATATCCAAAGGTTCTCCATCAGTAAGATAAACCTTTCCATGATCTCCAACAACATAATTCTGCATGATCTAGTTGTGTGAAATGGTGCGAAAAGAAGCTCCTGAATCTAATAGCCAATAGTCAATAGGGCTATGAACCGACAAGAGTACAACAACTTGTACTTCGTCAATCACCGCATTTTCAACATCTTTTTTTCTTTTCATCCTTCTTTTGTGCTTTGCAGTTCTTTTTTATATTGATCAGACTTGCCATAGTTCTAGTATTCCACATTTCTTCCGAATTTGGACTTGCTTCTACTATTCCTTTACTTACATCTATTGTTGCCCTTGTTGGAATTCCTCTTGAAGTTCCTGTCCATAGTATTGAAATTTAGGGTAGAATAGATGTTGACGATTCTCTAGAGTCCTTTCTATGAACCTCCTCAGCCAGAATGGTATCTTGAACATCATTAAATATCAACTTCCCATTGCCTATAGAATTTTTGACAGTAGCCCTCACAGGCTCCCAACAATTTGGCAGAGTTAAGGAATGAAACTCATTCATACACGTTGCCATTGATGTATTTTTTGTCATCTTTAAACTGAACAATTTTTTTATGAGATATACCTTATTATTTGAGGAAGGCTTCTCATACATGTCGGACAGGATCTTCATCATTCTTGTTGTGGTTTTCTCAGATGCCACATTGTGAGCGACATTTTTCAACATTGTTAACTGGACTACTCCCAAAACTTGTCAATCAAGGAGATTCCACTCATCATCTTTCATACCTTATGGTTTCATATCCAGAAGTGGTGAGTGAAACTTTTCATTATACTAATAATCTTCGATCTACATCCTCTAGTAGGCAAAATCCATATCATCAAACTTGTTGATTCCAACTGTCAACCCTTCTCCGCCAACCGTTACTCTCAATCACGAACTCAAAACTAGCGAAAGAAATAATAATCACTAAAGAAGAAAAAGAAAGCATGAAGAACACAAGATTCATACAGGTTCACCTCAAGGTGAGACTATGTCCTGTCTTCAGCCATTGCAGTAATCCACTAAGAAGATGAAATAGTTTATAAGATAAATCACACACACCCGTGTTTTCCTCTATCCTCTCTCAACCGCAATTGATGATCTTTCTTTGGGTGATGAAACCCTAACAAAAATGTGCCCCAAAATATAAAGAAAAAATTATGGCAACCGGATTATAGGTGTGAAATCCCCAAGCTACTCTTAATAAAACAATAGTCAATATATCATGGATTTGGCACATACATGTGAAGCAGAAGGACCCATGCAACCTCAAGAAAGTGGAGATTCTTTCCCATTCTATTGGGGTGTGGAGGAACAAGAGGTTTGGTGGATGATTCCTTTATCCATACAAAAGGAATCAAAAGTGCCCAACACGTATTCCTTGTCATTATTTCATCGAAGGGCCTTTAGGGTGGCATTGAATTGAATAGAAACCATGGCACAAAATTATTAAAATATAGGCAAGACGTCAGATCTTTCTTTGAGCAAAATAAACCATGTAACCCTAGAAAAGTCATCAATAAATGTAATAAATGTTGATTTCAGGATTCCATAATATTGAGATCAACAACTTAGAGAGTAAGGGAGATGAAGAAGAAGAGGAGAAGAGGAGAAGTGAGTTGAATGAAGAGATAGGTAAGAAAGGATGAGAGAGAGAAAAATACATAAAGAAGAGAGGGGAGAATAGT
This sequence comes from Aristolochia californica, assembly GCF_029961685.1. NCBI lineage: Eukaryota > Viridiplantae > Streptophyta > Magnoliopsida > Piperales > Aristolochiaceae > Aristolochia > Aristolochia californica. The sequence goes on along the minus strand of NW_027181881.1, from coordinate 16,056,982 downwards.
GGTTGTAGTGGAATAGTCAAACATCCCCCTTAACCTTCATTCATAGATTTAAAAGATACATAAATTAGAAGTATACCCTCATGCTAGGTTCTTCCCTTGCCATGGATCGAGTCACCCTTCTTTCCTCTCTTCCCTCCATGGATGCTCTTGACGTTGGAAGAGAATTCTTGTTTCTTGAATGAGTAATGGTTGAATTCAAATAGAACGAAGGAGCTTTGGAGGAAGCTCAACTTGGACCTCAGAGGGAGAATCCGACCTAGACCTCTGAGGGAGAATCTGACCTATTTAATCTAATTTTCTCAATACTTGCTTCTCTTTTCCTTGACGTCCCCCTAAATAGGGTTGAGGACAGAAATACAAAGTTGACCCGTAGGTCAAGTGATTCACGCCACATTACACTGAACCAACCCAAAGTAAACCAAACCAAACAAAGTAAACCAAACCGAATTGAAATTACATGAAAAGTAAATTGACATAATTTAATTCCTATGCCTATGGATAACTCGTGATGCTTTGAAGTCCATAACATCACCCCCCCCCCCCCCCCTCTGGAGAAAGAGCGTCAACATCTGCCCATTGCACTAAGATCTCCCAAGCACCCTGAATACGGCGAGCTTGTAATACGTGTTCCAGGGTAGAAAGTACACGTCCATCATGGAGTGGGGGCAGCAGGGTGTGCAGCAAAGGCGAATCACCTTGAAAGGCCTTTAGTTGTGAGACATGAAAGACGTTATGAATTCTGGCTTCTGGCGGAAGCTGCAATCGGTAGGCCACTGTCCCAATGTGGTCCATCACCTGAAAGGGACCATAATACTTAGGAGAGAGCTTGTGACGTTTGGAGGTTGTCAACGATAGCTGCATGTAGTGTTGGAGACGTAACCAAACATAATCTCCAGGAGAAAAGAAGACTTCCCGGTGCTTCTTGTCATAATATTTTTTCATAGAATGTTGTGCCTCCTGTAGATGAATGCACACCTAAGTGATTAAAGTGTCTCTTTCGGCTAATGCTTGGTCCAAAGTGGCGACTTTAGAGGCCCCTGGTTCATATGCTAAAAGGCGGGGAGGGTCTCTACCATATACCACCTGAATGGGGTTGTGCCGAGTGCACTGTGGTAGGAGGTATTGTAACAAAACTCAGCCCAGGAGAGCCACTTAACCCACATCTTAGGTGAGTCCCCCACGAAACAGCGGAGATATTTTTCAATGGTTCTGTTGATGACCTTTGTTTGACCATTAGTTTGCGGATGGTAGGCTGAAGAAAAGGCTAACGTTGTGCCCTGTAACTTGAAGATGAGACATCTGAGGTTTATTTATATTATTGAATTTATGATGACATGAATAATACCTCGGGAAAGGGGAGAGAGAAAAAAAACGGAAAAAGAGAAGAGCTCTTGGGTAGAGAGAGAACACTTCACACGAGAGAGTAGAAAAAAAATAAGTAACTTGCTTGATGAATTCTGAGTTACAATCGCCTCTATTTATAGTTGAGGAGGTGATAGAGTCCATGTAAAAGTAATTTTAGGACTTCTAATTACATTCCAAATAGAACTCTCCAAGATAAGCCTATCATGATAAGATTACATTTTCTATTTAAGAGACTAATTTAACTCAACTACAAACACCTTCTTTAAAGATATGAATCAAGCTAGAGAGCAAGCTCTTCGTCTTATCTTGTGGGTCCCTTATGATCTCCGAACTCATGTAGATAGAGATACCAGCTCGTGGTATCTTTGTGGGTCCCACTTGATCTTCAAATATTCTATTTAATTCCAACACATGTTCCTTATCTCTTAGCTAGAGCCACTTTGTATGAGGACTCTTGATGACATCTCTCGAGCTTATGGTGGGTCCCACCTGCTTGTGGGGCCATGGTGGGTCCCACATTGTAACACTCCCCCTCAAGCTGAGGGTGAGAAAATATCGTAGATGCCCAACTTGCTACAAATGTGGGATAAAATTTTGTGAGTGACCGATTTTGTGATAATTTCTACAACCTGGTTCTGTGAAGATACATGCTGGAGAGATAAGATGTCGGCAGTGAATTTTCTCATATGAGGTGGCAATCTATTTCTTTATGCTTTGTTCTTTCATGGAATGCGGGATTTGATGTGATGTGAATTGCAGCTTGATTATCTCAATATAGATTCATTAGAGCTTCTTTGTAAAAACCCAATTCAGTTAGGAGAGATCTAATCCATGGGAGTTCACTGACTGTGTGTGCCATGGCTCTGTACTCTACTTCTGCACTAGACCTTGCACCTACATTTTATTCCTTGCTCCTCCATGTAACCAGGTTTCCTCCAACCATCGTACAATATCCCAAAGTAGATTTTCTGTCATCCGAGGATCCGGCCCAGTCTGCATCTAAGAATCCTTTGATGTTGAAGTGTCCATGATTTTTATAGAGGATCCGTCTTCCTGGTGCTCCTTTTAGATATCGTAATATCTATTCTAGTGCTTGCCAATGACCGAGTTGTGGTTTGTACATATATTGTCTTACCATACTAACTGCATTACAAATATCTGGCCTTGTTACACAAAGATAAATAAGTCTTCCCCCGAATCTTTGATATTTTCCTACATCTACTTCTTCTCCAGTACTTTCACATAATTTTGTATTCAAGTCCATAGGATTTTCTGCTGGTCTACATCCCAGCATTCCGGTCTCCTCCAGTAGGTCAAGGACATACTTCCTTTGAGATAATATAATTCCATGCTTGGATTGTAGTACTTCAATACCCAAAAATTATTCGATCAGCTCGAGATCCATTGTCTTGAATTCAATACATATCCTTTCTTTTGTCTTTTGGATGCCCTCAGGATCACTACCAGTTATAATAATATCATCAACATATACGGCAAGAATTACCTTGCCCTTCGGTGTGTCTTTAATAAAGACAGAGTGATCTCTAGAGCATCTGTGAAATCCGGCCCGTATGAGTGCTTGGTTAAAATTTACAAACCATGCACGAGGCGACTGTTTGAGACCATAAATAGAATTTTGTAGTCGACATACGGACTCCCCCTACCCACATACCCTAGTGGTTACTGCATATAAATGGCCTCCTTTATATCCCCATTCAGAAAAGCATTTTTTACATCAAATTGATAGACCTGCCATGAAGAGTTACCTGCCATAGATAATAACAAACCCATACCAAGTTTAATTTAGCCACTAGAGAGAAGGTTTCTTCATAATCAATGCCATATCATTGTGTATAGCCTTTACCCATCTTTCAATCGAGGCACGGACCCATCCGGATTGTGTTTCACTGTAAATACCCATTTGCAATAGACGGGTTTCTTATCTGAAGCAAGGGGGACTAGAGCCCATGTCTGACATTCATAAAGAGCCTGCTTTTGTTCATCCATAGCCGCCTTCCACCCTGGATGTTTAAGAGTCTCCTCATAGGACTGTGGTATAGGTACAGAGGAAATAACCGATAGAAATTGACAACAAACAGGGGATTGACGATGATGAGACACAAAGTTTGTTATGGGATGAGAATTAGAAGGCATGGTGCATGATGTCGGCTCTTTCCTAACAGCAATAAGACGATTATCATATTCTGGGCCAAAAATAATCAGAGAAGATGGACATAACTTGGTAGGATCCGACAACTCAGCAGGTGTGTCAACCAGTGTTCCTCGAGGTTGAGTAGTTTCTCCAGCACGGGGCACAATCGATCGAGGAGAACATGATACAAAAGATAAACCTGGAGGAGCATTATCAAAATAATATGGAGAGTCTTCAAAAAATGTGACATCCTGAAACACAAGTAAATGCTGAAGAGAGGGATTATAGCAAACATAACCCTTTTGTGTGCGAGAGTATCCTAAGAAGATACACTTCACAGATTTGGGATCAAGTTTACTGTGTTTTGGGGAGGAAATATGGACAAAACATTGACAGCCGAAGACTCTCAAAGGCAGTGAAAAATAATCATCATCAAGTTATAATAGAGAGTAGGGAAATTTTTTTTATCAAGAACGGAAGAGGGTAACCGGTTTATAAGAAAACATGCGGTAAGAACTGCACGCGACCAATAAAAATATGAAACTTTCATAGCATACAGTAAGTCGCGAGCTACCTCAAGAATATGATGGTTCTTCCATTCAGCTAAACTATTTTGTTGAGGGGTGTAGGCACATGATGCCTGATGAATAATGCCATTTTCTTGACAAAACAAGTCAAAATCTTTGGATTTGTATTCTTTGGCATTATCCAACCGAAGGACTTTAATTTTCTGCCCAAACTGAGTGAGTACCATTGCATGAAAATATTTAAATATCAATGGCAATTCAAAATGCTCTTTAAACAAAAATAACCAAGTGGCACGAGTGAAGTCATCAATGAATGTAATAAAATATTTCACATGAGAAATGTTGGAGATACTCAAGGGTCCCCATACATCAGAATGAATTAACAAAAAAGGAGAGACACTTTAAATTTCTAGATGAGGTGAGTATGTAGACCTCTGATGTTTACTCATTTGACATGCTTCACAGTGAAGGTTCGACTGTGCTTTAGGGAAAAAATGATGAAGAGATTGGGTGGACGGATGTCCCTACACGTTGTGCCATAACCTGGTTTCAGTGTCATAGGTGGATGCAGTATTTATTTGTGGCACATATAGGTAGTAGATCACCCCTTGTTCACGACGTCCACCAATCACCCGCTTCGTTGTATGATCTTGAAACACACATGAAGTGGGTGAGAAAGTGGTAGAACAATTAAAATTTTTTTGAGCTGACTAACTGATAAAATATTCAAAGGGAAAGTAGGAACAAAAAGGATACCAGTGAGCGGAAGTGATGGTGTAACAGAAGTGGATCCTTTCCCTTGAACTTTAGTTTGTGAACCATCAGCAATGGTAACAAATTTATGTGAAAGACATGGAGAGACTGAGTATAGAAGATGTCTACTACCTGTAAGATGCTGGGAGGCTCTTGAGTCAATTATCCAGGATGAAGAGGAGGCAAAAAACATACCTAAAGTGGTAGTGGCAGCGGTTGGTGAAGTACTTGGGGAGGACCCCATCATGGTCTTCATTTTCTGGAATAGTTCATAGTCTTCACCAGTAAAAGTAAGATTTGGAGTTGTTGTGGTAGACTGCTCTATCTTTGTATCACTCACTAAGGCTTAGTTTGACTTATTCTCATTACCTTTATAACATCTTTCTAGAGAGTGGACCAATCTACCACATATAGAGCATTCCTTCAGCTGAAATCATGTGTCTCTAGTGTGGCCATATCCCTTGCAATGGCTGCATTCCTTCCCATATGTTCGGTCAAAACCAGTCCTTGCCTCAGCCTCGGTCTTGGTCAGATCGTGTTTCCCTATGTCCAGACAACATAGCGGATGGTATTTTAGTAGTAGAGGGAGAAGTGTCTAGAATACCGAAATATCCCGACGTGATAAGGCATCAGCCCCCAAATTCGAACTACCTGGCTTATAATGAACCGTAAAATCGAAGCCCATGAGTTTAGTTAACCAATGCTGCTGTGGGGATGTGGTGAGGCATTGTTCAAGAAGATATTTGAGGCTGCAATGATTTGTACGAATGATAAACGGTCATCCCCAAAGATAAGGTCACCAATGTTGGACAGCCTTGGCTAACCCAATCAATTCCCTCTCATATGCAGCTAACTTATGGTGGTGTTGTCCCAACTGACGGCTGAAATAAGCAATGGGGTGTCCCAATTGTTGTAACACTGCCCCTATACTTACCCCGGAGGCATCACATTCCACCACAAATTCTGCCTCAAAATCTGGTAATTGTAGGACTGGCGCTGAGGCTAAGGCCTCCTTTAACAGGTTAAAGGCTTGTTCTGCTAAAGAAGACCAGTGGAAGGCATTTTTTTTAGCAGGTTGTTGAGTGGTGCTGCTATCTGGCCATAAGATTGGATAAATTTTCTATAATATCCCGCTAATCCCAAAAATTCCTTTAATGCTGTGGTGGAGGTGGGAACCGGCCAATCTGTAACTGCCTGTATCTTGCTCTGGTCAACTTTCATGCCCACAGCTGATATGACATGGCCCAAATATGCCACCTCAGATGTACCCATAGAACATTTCGATTTATTCAAAACCAAATGATGAGAGCGTAGAATGGTAAATACTTGATGGAGGTGGTGGAGATGTTCTTCCCAATTTTTACTGTAGACAAGAATGTCATACAAAAAGACTAACACATAGTGGCGCAGAAGTGATGAAAATACCTCATTCATGAGGGCCTGAAAGGTGGATGGTGCATTGGAGAGACCGAAGGGCATGACGAGGAACTCGAAATGACCGTGATGTGTGCGGAAGGCAGTCTTCTCCACATTTGCCTGGTGAACTCGTATTTGATGATAGCCCGATTTCAGATCTAATTTGGTAAAAATTGTAGCACCATGTAACTCATCCAGCAACTCGTCCACGACTGGAATGGGGAACTTGTCCTTAACTGTGTGCAAGTTGAGTTGCCTATAGTCGACACAAAATCTCCAAGATTTATCTTTTTTACGTACAAGTAACACTGGTGAGGAGAAAGGAGATCTGCTGGGCTGGATCACACCCTGAGCGAGCATATGCATGCACTATCGTTCTATTTCATCTTTCTGGATATGCGGGTAACGATAAGGCCGCACCACTACTGGATCAGTTCCCAACTTTAAACGAATGCGGTGATTGCAATGACGCACTGGTGGTAGACCTATAGGGTCATTAAATAAATCCGCAAATGCTGTAAGTAAAGGAGCTAACTGATCATCACTCGTGTGTTGAATATGCAAAGTGTGAAGTGCGTTAGGGACCTATGCCACAATGCCTTGTAATGTAATTTGGCCCTGTGGTGCTAAAAATGTCATAGTCCGAGCCTGAAAGTCCCATAATATCGGTCCTAATAACTGGAGCCATTTGACCCCGAGCACCAAATCAAATCCAGCCAATGGAATGACTAGTAAATCTGCCTGAAAGGAATGCCCCTCAATGGTGAAAGGGGTGTTAGAACATAACCCCACACTAGCAATTTTGGCCCCATTGGCCACTGAAATTGAGAGTCCCCTTTGTTGTTGAATTTCCAATCCCAATTGTTGTGAGGCTGGTTCACTGATAAAATTATGTGTGCTGCCCGAATCAACTAAAGCAAGTAGCATGAGATGATGTGACTTGGCCTTTACCTGCATGGTATTAGAACTGTGCAGGCCATTCATGGCATGGAGGGAGAGCTCTGCTTCCTGTTGTACCTCTTCAACAATTTCATTTTCAAGAAGCTCTTCTGAATCTTCTTCCAACAATTCAATACTGAATAAACGTTTATAGGTATGTCCGGGCAGGAATTGTTCGTCACAATTAAAACATAGGCCCTTTGCCTTTCGAGTGTCCATTTCATGTTTAGTCAAAAATTTACGTGGCATAGAGTGTGGAGGCACACTAGTAGCCTGATCTACTCGGTTAGGGGCAGAGGACCCAAAACGTGGACCAGATGCAGTACCCTGTATTCTGTTTTGCCAAAATGGTTTTCTTTGTAAAGACTCTTTTAGAACTCTCTGTTTGTGTTCCACAACTCTGGCATAATTCATTGCTGAGTCAAAATTTGTCGGACCAAGTAATTCCACTTCTAATCTGACTGCCTCTGTCAATCCAGCATTAAAAATATAAATATGTAGGTGAGGAGGAACAAATTCACTAGCTCTGGCCAACCTTTCTTGGAACGTTTTTTGGTAAACTTCTAAGATGCTGGTCTGTTTGTAGTTGATCAATTCCCCCACTGGGTTGCTGCTAGCTGGAGGTCCGAACCTCAACTGCCAAGCATGTTTAAAGTGCAGCCAATCCTGAATGGAATGGACATTTCGGTAGTGATGGAACCACATGAGCGCTTCATCGAGCATGTGGTAGGCAGCCAAAGTGACCTTGTCCATTTCCACCGTTTTTTGATGATAGAAGAATTGTTCACATTTCGTGAACCACAGTAAAGGATCTTTAGAGCCATCATATGTAGGAAAGTTAAGTTTAAAGTACCTGGGAACCGTTGATGGTCCTTGTGTGTGAGTGGTCATTGAACCCATTGGTTGGCGTAGAGGTGGATTTGGTGGTGGCGTGAATTATTGGTGGGGAACTGGTTGTGGTTGAAAATTGGTTGCTGGTGGTGGCGTTGGTGCTTGAAGTGCAGCAAGTTGTCGGAGGGTGGTTTGTAGAGATGATTCCAGAGTTTGTAAGGTAGTATTGATGTGAGAAATTTCAGTACCTTGAAGAGTGGATCATTGTTGAAGTTCTGAAAGGACTTGACCTATGTCCTCTGGAGAAGAGGAATCACCGAGGGTGGACCTGTCTGATACCACGTTGTTAGGATCCTCACGAGCCATGGATCTTGTCACTCTCCTCTCTTCTCTTCCTTCCATTACCTTGCTTGACGTTGAGATGGAATGATGGGTTGAAGGGAATTGAATTTCGGGAAGGAGAATTGGGGGAAAAATGGAAGAGAGCTTGAAGGAGCTCTTGACCTGTTTATCTAAATTACGTTAACTAAAGTGAACTCAATTCATAATCTTCATTACCCTAGCCGTCCCCTTAAATAGGGTGGAGGACGTCCAAAACCCTAAAGACCTCTTGGGTCAATGGTTCAAACCAATAAATGCTAAACCAACCCAAACCAAAAACAAAACCAAACCAAGAAACAATTACATGGAAATTGAAAAACACATTCATTAATTCCTACGCCTGTTGGTAACTCGTGATGCTATAGAGTCCATAACAGAAGTGTAGCACATACATCATCAAAAGTGGGAACCGCGGAAGAGCTAAGAAGGTGAGTCTTAGCAACTTCAAGATGTAGTTTGATGTTAGCAAGGCATATGGCAGTTATCAAGGCCTCTTTCCTGTTATCTATGATAGAGATATCTAAAGAAGTTGGCTGGGAAAGTTTCCTTTCTTGAAGAAAGCTTCAACAGTGGGCCAAATATTCATTTATATTGTCTCCTTTCTTGGTGGTAAACATCCATTGTAAAATATCATATGGCATTTGTAAGTTGTCGGAGCTTGAATAGAACTTGGCGCATGTCTCCCAAATTTGTTTAGCCGTCTCTAAATGAATGACATTAGTGGAGCCATGTTCTTCCATACTGTTGATAAGCCAACTAATAACCAATGTATCCTCCTTTAACCATTTGGTATAAAATATATCATCTTCATCAATATGTGGTCCACGGTTGGTGAGTTGACCAACTAGGTCCTTTATGATAAGAAACCGACAAACCGATGTGGACCAATTCATAAAATTTGATACCCCCTGTAAGGGTATAGTGGTGATTCTGAGTATGTCACTCTTGTGACTCATATTATCTTCAGCCAAAGAAGGCAAATCAAGTAAAATAGTTCTCCAATCAAGTAATCAAAATATGACCAAGTGGAAGGCTTTACCCAACTCGGTTAATGGAGATGCTTAGCATAAATGGTAAGTAATTAATTTTAATGGATAATGACTCATAAAAGGTTCAAAATCATCCTTATTTATCCAGGAATATTTTTCCCATAGATTTATAAAAAAAAAATCCAATATCCACTGATCTCGGTCAAAGTATTGTGCAAACCGACAAAAACTGCCTTGATAAGATAATCCAAAATGCATATATTCTCATAATTTCATAAGATGAAAATATGCATAAGGAAATCTCTAAAAAACCTCTTAATACCTAAAACCAGTAGCATAAAATTAATAATATCATAAATAAATACTTATCTCTTGAGCTTCAATCTTGCTTCACAAGGAGTCTTGTTTGAGCAGCTTTTAATCATATCTTCATAGAGCATAATGGGGATCCTAAATTGGTAGCTCTGATATCGTGTTCAATTTAGGACCCCATGAATAATACCTCAAGAAAGTGGAGAGAGAAATAAAAAAATGAAAAAGAGAAGAGCTCTCGGATAGAGAGAGAAGAGAAGGAAAATAAAAGAGACTAGAGAGAGAACACTTCACACGAGAGAGTAGAAAAAAAATAAGAAACTTGCTTGATGAATTCTGAGTTACAATCACCTCTATTTATAGTTGAGGAGGTGATAGATTCCATGTAAAAGTAATTTTATGACTCCTAATTACATCCCAACTATAACTCTCTAAGATAAACCTATCATGATAAGATTACATTATCTATTTAAGAGACTAATTTAACTCAACTACAAACACCTTCTTTAAGGACATGAATCAAGCTAGAGAGCCAGATCTTGGTATTATTTTGTGCGTCCCACATGATCTTCCAGCTCATGTAAATAGAGATACCAGCTCGTGGTATCTTTGTGGATCCCACTTGATCTTCAAATCTTCTATTTTATTCTAGCACATGGTCCTTATCTCTTAGCTAGAGCCACTTTGTCTGAGGACTCTTGTTGACACCTCTCGAGCTCATGGTGGGTCCCACAAGCTTGTGGGGCCATGGTGGGTCCCACATTATAACATATATATTGACTAAATATACTAAAAACAAAAAAAATATCTGGACGAGTCATGGTGAGATAGATAAGTTTGCCAACTAGCCTCTGGTATTTGCCAACATCAACTTCTTCTCCCTAGCATGCACATAGTTTTGTATTTGTCTCCAATGGGGTATCAGCGGGATGACATCCCATCATTCCTGTATTTTCAAGCAAGTCAAGGATATATTTCCCTTGGGAGAATATAATACCATGCTTGGACTAAAGAAGTTCAATACCAAGAAAATACTTGAGAAGTCCCAAATCTTTCATCTTGAACTCATTGCCTAACTTTTTTTCACTTGACAAATGCTATCAGAGTCACTACCCATCAGAATAATATCGCCCACATATATAGCTAGTAGTACAACTCTTTTGTCAGTATGCTTGACAATTATAGAATGGTCAATAGAGCACTTTGTGGACCCAAAATGAATTAGTGCTTGACTAAACTTGTCAAACCAGGTTCAAGGAGATTGTTTCAAACCATAAAATGTTTTTGTAAGATGGCACATCAACTCCCCCTCAACCACATATCCAGGTGGTTTCTACATATTAATTTCCTCCTTAATATAACCATTGAGGAAGGTATTTTTTACATCTAGCTGAAAGACAAACCAGCAAGAATTAGCAAGTAGAGATAATAAGAAATGCACCGAGTTGAGCTTGGAAATAGAGGAAAAAGTTTCCTCATAATCAATCCAATGAAATTGGGTATAGCCTTTAGCCACAAGTCGGACTTTAAGGTGGGCCATCGTGCCATCCGGATTTTTTTTTACTGTGAAGACTCATTTACAGCTTATCGGCTTTTTACCAATTGGTAACAAAACAACGGACCATGTTTGATTTTCTTAAAGAGCTGCCATTTCATCATCCATGGTTGTTTTCCATCCAATTTCTAAAGGGCCTCTTGATAAGAGTGTGTTATGGACTCTATAGCATCATGAGTTACCAACAGGCATAGGAATTAATGAATGTGTTTTTCAATTTCCGTGTAATTGTTTCTTGGTTTGGTTTTGTCTTTGGTTTGAGTTGGTTTAGCATTTATTGGTTTGAACCATTGACCCAAGAGGTCTTTAGTGTTTTGGTCGTCCTCAACCCTATTTAAGGGGACGGCTAGGGTAATGAGTTATGAATTGAGTCAACTTTACCTAGAGTAAATTAGATAAACAGGTCAAGAGCTCCTTCAAGCTCTCTTCCATTTTTCCCCCAATTCTCCTTTCCGAAATTCAATACCCAGCAATCCCTCATACCATCTCAACGTCAAGCAAGGTGATGGAAGGAAGAGAAGAGAGGAGGGTGACAAGATCCATGGCTCGTGAGGATCCTAACAACGTGGTATCACACAGGTCCACCCTCGGTGATTCCTCTTCTCCAGAGGACATACGTCAAGTACTTTCAGAACTTCAACAACGATCCACTCTTCATGGTACTGAAATTTCTCACATCAATAATACATTACAAACACTGGAATCATCTCTAAAAACCATCATCTGACAACTTGCTGCACTTCAAGCACCAACCCCACCACCAGCAACCAATTTTCAACCACAACCAGTACCCCACCAACAATTTACGCCACCACCAAATCCACCCCTACGCCAACCAATGGGTTCCATGGCAACTCATGCACAAGGACCATCAACAGTTCCAAGGTACTTTAAACTTAACTTTCCTACATATGATGACTCTAAAGATCCTTTACTGTGGTTCACGAAATGTGAACAATTCTTCTATCATCAACAAACGGTGGAAATGGACAAGGTTACTTTGGCCGCCTACCACCTGCTCGATGAAGCGCTCATGTGGTTCCATCACTACCAAAATGACCATTCCATTCAGGATTGGCTGCACTTTAAACATGCTTGCCAGTTGAGGTTTGGACCTCCAGCTAGCAGTAACCCAGTGGGGGAATTGATCAACTATAAACAGACAAGCACCTTAGAAGTTTACCAAAAAACGTTCCAAGAAAGGTTGGCCCGAGCTAGTGAATTTGTTCCTCCTCACCTACATGTTCAGATTTTTAATGCTGGATTGACAGAGGCGGTTAGATTGGAAGTGGAATTACTTGGTCTGACAGATTTGGACTCAGCAATGAATTATGCCAGAGCTGTGGAACACAAACAGAGAGGTCTAAAAGAGTCTTTACAACGAAAACCATTTTTGAACAACAGAATACAGGGTACTGCATCTGGTCCACGTTTTGGGTCCTCTGCCCCGAACCAAGCAGATCAGGCTACTAGTGTGCCTCCACACTCTATGCCACGTAAATTTTTGACTAAACAGGAAATGGACGCTCGAAAGGCAAAGGGCCTATGTTTTAATTGTGACGAACAATTCCTGCCAGGACATAATTGTAAACGTTTATTCAGTATTGAACTGTTGGAAGAAGATTCAGAAGAGCTTCTTGAAAATGAAATTGTTGAAGAGGTACAACAGGAACCAGAGCTCTCCCTCCATGCCATGCGTGGCCTGCATAGTTCTAATACCATGCAGGTAAAGGCCAGGTTACATCATCTCATGCTACCTGCTTTAGGTGATTCGGGCAGCACACATAATTTTATCAGTGAACCAGCCGCGCAACAATTGGGATTGGAAATTCAACAACAAAGGGGACTCTCAGTTTCAGTGGCCAATGGGGCCAAAATTGCTAGTGTAGGGTTATGTACTAACACCCCTTTCACCATTGAGGGGCATTCATTTCAGGCAGATTTACTAGTCATTCCATTGGCTAGATTTGATTTGGTGCTCGGGGTCAAATGGTTCCAGTTATTAGGACCTATATTATGGGACTTTCAGGCTCAGACTATGACATTTTCAACACCACAGGGCCAGATTACATTACAAGGTATTGTGGCACAGGTACCTAACGCACTTCACACTTTACAGCTTCAGCACACCGGTGATGATCAGTTAGCTCCTTTACTTATAGCATTTGCAGATTTATTTAATGATCCTACGGGTCTACCACCAATGCGTCATTGTGATCACCGCATTCGTTTAAAGTTGGGAACTGATCCAGTAGTGGTGCGGCCTTATCGTTACCCGCATATACAGAAAGATGAAATAGAACGACAGTGCATGCATATGCTCGCTCAGGGGGTGATCCAGCCCAGTCGATCTCCTTTTTCCTCACCAGTGTTACTTGTACGTAAAAAGGATAAATCATGGAGATTTTGTGTCGACTATAGGCAACTCAACTTGCAAACGATTAAGGACAAGTTCCCCATTCCAGTCGTGGACGGGTTGCTGGATGAGTTACATGGTGCTACAATTTTTACCAAATTAGATTTAAAATCGGGCTATCATCAAATAAGAGTTCACCCGACGGATGTGGAGAAGACTGCCTTCCATACACATCACGGTCATTTCGAGTTCCTCATCATGCCCTTCGGTCTCTCCAATGCACCCTCCACCTTTCAGGCCCTCATGAATGACGTCTTTTCATCACTTCTGCACAACTATGTGTTAGTCTTTTTTTATGACATTTTGGTCTACAGCAAAAATTGGGAAGAACATCTCCACCACCTCCATCAAGTATTTACCATTCTACGCTCTCATCATTTGGTTTTGAATAAATCAAAATGTTCTATGGCTACATCTGAGGTGGCATATTTGGGCCATGTCATATCAGCTTTGGGCGTGAAAGTTGACCAAAGCAAGGTACAAGCAGTTACAGATTGGCCGATTCCCACCTCCATCACAACATTAAAGGGATTTTTGGGCCTAGCGGGATATTACAGAAAATTTATCCATTCTTATGGCATGATAGCAGCACCACTCAACATCCTGCTAAAAAAGAATGCCTTCCACTGGTCTTCTTCAGCGAAACATGCCTTTCACCTATTAAAGGAGGCCTTAGCCTCAGCGCCAGTCCTACAATTACCAGATTTTGAGGGAGACTTTGTGGTGGAATGTGATGCATCCGGGGGAGGTATAGGGGCAGTGTTACAACAATTGGGACACCCCATTGCTTATTTCAGTCATCAATTGGGACAACACCACCATAAGTTAGCTGCATATGAGAGGGAATTGATTGGGTTAGCCAAGGTTGTCCAACATTGGTGACCTTATCTTTGCGGACGACCGTTTCTCATTCGTAAAGATCATTGCAGCCTCAAGTATCTTTTTGAACAACGCCTCACCACATCCCCACAGCAGCATTGGTTAACTAAACTCATGGGCTTCGATTTTACGGTTCACTATAAGCCAGGTAGTTCGAATTTGGGGGCTGATGCTTTATCATGTCGGGATAATTCAGCCACACAAATTTATGCTATCAGTCACCCACGCTCACTGGTATTAGATTCGATTCGTGAGGAAGTACATCAATATCCGGATCTCATGTCATTATATCAGGATATTCAACAGGGGACAACAGCTCCTCATTGGACGATTCAGGATTGTCTCATACTCTACAAAAATAGGATTTTTTTGCATAATACATCCCCACTTCTTCACACCATCCTGTCATCTATCCATGATAGCACACATGAGGGTTGACAGAAAACATATTTCCGAATCAGTCGGGACTTTTACTGGAAGGGCATTAAGAGCACAATTGCTGATTATGTAGCTGCTTGTCAGATTTGCCAACGAAACAAGGCCGAATCTTTAAGTCCGGCTGGCCTACTGCAACCTCTGCAACTACCGTCTCAAATCTGGTCTGACATTTCCATGGACTTCATTGTTGGACTTCCCATTTCAACAGGTAAATCTGTGATATTCATCGTCGTTGATCGGTTTTCAAAATATGGTCACTTCATTGCTTTGGCGCATCCATATACAGCTGCTCAGGTCGCTCAATTATTTATGGACAACATTGTTCGATTACATGGAATTCCCTCATCCATTATCAGTGACAGGGATGCCATTTTAACCAGTATATTTTGGAAGGAATTATTCAAATTACAGGGCACCCAATTTGGCATTTTCGTCTGCATATCATCCACAAACGGACGGACAAATAGAGGTTGTCAATCACACGATTGAAATGTATCTTCGTTGTTCTGTGGGGGATGCACCTAGAAGGTGGGTGAATTGGCTTTCATGGGCAGAATTTTGCTATAACACATCTTACCACACAGCACTGGGAACTACACCTTTCAGGGTAGTTTATGGCAGAGATCCACCTCGTTTGTTACCATATGAACCTGGGGCATCCAAAGTCGTCACTTTGGACCAAGCGTTAGCTGAATGAG
Source organism: Aristolochia californica (assembly GCF_029961685.1). Lineage (NCBI taxonomy): Eukaryota > Viridiplantae > Streptophyta > Magnoliopsida > Piperales > Aristolochiaceae > Aristolochia > Aristolochia californica. The sequence goes on along the minus strand of NW_027181881.1, from coordinate 16,041,331 downwards.
ACGCTATGCTCACTGAGGTACGTACTCATCTACAGGAGGCCCAGCAATCTATGAAACGCTATTATGACAAGAAGCACCGGGAGGCATCTTATTTCCCAGGAGACTATGTGTGGTTAAAGCTTCAACACTACCGCCAGCTGTCCCTGACTGCATCCAAGTGCCATAAGCTGTCTCCAAAGTATTATTGTCCATTTCAGGTATTGGACAAAATTGGACCCGTGGCATACCGCTTGCAACTACCACAGGAATCAAAGATCCATAATGTATTTCACGTCTCCCAATTGAAGCCCTTCCAGGGTGACTCGCCCCTACTGCACACTCCACTGCCGCCACTACATGAGGGCAGAGTCCTTTCTATTCCAATTCAGGTAGTACAAGCACGCCACATTCAAGGTGATTGGGAAATTCTTGTCCAGTGGGCCGATGCCGACCCCAATGACACCACATGGGAGCCGTTATTAGCATTTCGACTCTTATATCCTTCCTTCGAGCTTGAGGACAAGCTCTTTCTCCCGGAGGGGGGTGATGTTATGGACTCTATAGCATCACGAGTTACCAACATGCGTAGGAATTAATGAATGTGTTTTTCAATTTCCATGTAATTGTTTCTTGGTTTGGTTTTGTCTTTGGTTTGGGTTGGTTTAGCATTTATTGGTTTGAACCATTGACCCAAGAGGTCTTTAGTGTTTTGGACGTCCTCAACCCTATTTAAGGGGACGACTAGGGTAATGATAATTATGAATTGAGTCAACTTTAGCTAGAGTAAATTAGATAAATAGGTCAAGAGCTCCTTCAAGCTCTCTTCCGTTTTTCCCCAATTTCTCCTTTCCGAAATTCAATACCCATCAATCCCTCATTCCATCTCAATGTCAAGCAAGGTGATGGAAGGAAGAGAAGAGAGGAGGGTGACAAGATCCATGGCTTGTGAGGATCCTAACAGAGTGAGGAATAGCGACAAAAGAAATGGAGGCAAGAAACTTATAGCAAGACTAGGATAACCAATGGATGGATAAAAGTTGAGCAATGGGGTGAGAGGTAGAAGGTCGAGTGTAAACTTGAGGTCTTTTCAAAGAGCAATGGGCCGGGTATCAAATGAAGGACCAAATATAGGAGGTGGACAAAGAGATCTTACTTCAGAAGATTCTAGAGACTCCATAGGTATAGTTTAGGAAAGTGCTTCGGGGGGCATCCTAGGTACATCAAGATGGCCATGAATTGTAGAGTCATCAATAGGCACAATAGGTTTTGGAAACTCATTAACTAGAGAAAAACCATTTGGTGGATTGGTGGAGGGATAAAAGGGCTGATTTTCAAAGAATGTGACATCACTAGAAATGAACAATTTTCGAAGAAGTAGATTATAACAAACAACCTTTTTGAGTCCAAGAGTACCCAAAAAAAAATACATTTAATTGCCTTAGGATCCTATTTAGTACTATGTGAGGAAGTGTTATGTAGAAAATAGGTACATAAAAAAAATTTCAAAGGGAAAGAAAATAGATTTTCACCGAGAAAAAATTAAGAATATGGTGTCTTGTTACCCAACATAGAAGAGGGTAACCAATTAATATGGAAACAGGCAGTGAGGATGGCATGAGGCTAATAGAAGTGAGGCACTTGCCGATTATGAAGTAGGGTTTGGGCAACCTAAAAAACGTGTCTATTTTTGTTCAGCAATACCATTTTTTTTGTGGTGTATGGACACACGAGGTTTGGTGAATTATGTTTTTTTCTTGACAAAAGGATTGGAAGTATGTAGACAGATATTCCTTGGCATTATCAGAATAAATAATCTTTAGGCTAGTACTGAATTGAGTAGACACCATGGTACAAAAGGACTTAAAAAGAGGTAAGACTTTTGATCTCTTTTTAAGAGGAACAACCATTTTTCTCGAGAGAAGTCATCCACAAATGTAACAAAGTACTTTGACTATGAAACATTGGACATGTTCATAGGGCCCCATATATTAGTGTATACTAAAGAAAATGGGGCACCACTTTTGGTATTACTATGAGGAGAATAAGCACACCGCTAGTGTTTAATCATTTGAGAATCTTCACAGTTGAGACGTGAAACAAACTATAATGTAGGAATATTTTGTTTGAGAGACTAAAGAGATGGATGTCCTAACCTATTGTACCACTGAAGAGTTGTATGCTGAGCACTGTTGGTGGTTGTTAGAGCTGGTGAATCAAGATAGTATAAGCTCCATCTTTCATGGCCTCTACCAATAAACTGTTTTGTATTTAGATCCTGAAGGACACATGAAGTAGGAGAAAAAGCGATGGAACAATTAAACCGTTTTTGTAAGTTGAATAAAAGATAAGAGGTTTAATGGAAACTCAGGTACAAAAAAGACATCTTGTAAATGAAGAGTAGGTGTAGCAAATGTGGACCCAACCCCACGTATCTTTGTTTTGGATCCATCAACTATAAAAATAAACGTTTAGGGTAAACAAGGAGACATAGAATTCAGGAGGGTAAACAAGGAGACATAGAATTCTGGAGGGTAAAAAAGGAGACATAGAATTCAAGTGCTCAGAAGCCCCAAAATCAATGATCTAGGATGAAGAAAGGAGTAGCAGCTGTAGGAGAATTCTTGTTGGAGGTGGCCTGTTTGTTTATTAGACCCTCTATCGTCTGAAATAGTTAAAATTCTTCAGTAGGAATAAGCTTAATTGCAATGCAAGCTGAAATATCTCAGGGTACCAATCAAGCCTGAGTCAAGAAGTTGAGTAACAGAGTCAAGTGACCGGGTGGAGAGAACTGAGTTGACTCATGAGTCCAAGGCAGACCTTGCTGGTTTGAGTTAGGCCTAGTGAACTCAACTCGAGTCAGGCCTTGTTGGTACTACTTGGATAAGAGTATACTTGGATAATAGTCCCTCTCTGATTTGTTGGTTTGAGTTGTCATGAGTCAGCAACTCGAATAATAATCAACGTGCATAATCAATTGGCAAGTCCGAGCTTGGAAGAAATAGGAATGCAATAACAGAGAGATACTCGACAAGCAATCATCAACAACATAGGAAGGAACACACGGACAATAACAAAGATACACCGCAGAGAATCAACCAATCAGTTGATACCAGGCTGGAAATACCAAGCAATCATCAATATTAGAACAATAAATGTTTCATGATGCTGGAAATACCAAGGTGATGTAACCAGCCGGAAATTCTATGCTGCTAATTAGTGAAACACCAAGAAAGGAATGATTTCAAGACAATGGTATTAGCAAGTAAGACTGCTCGGAATGGCCAAATTGATCTCATGGGATCAATCAGAGATCCCGTGCATAATTGCTGGATACCAGAGTAATCATTCCAAACAACTTCTTGTAGATTAAGATCTGGAGATAAGTTTACCAACTGAACAGAGCTAAGTGAGACATGAATTTTTGGAGGATTGATCAACTTTCCAAGTTTTGTGAGAAGAGTTACCAATCTGCCAACCAGCCAAATCCTGTTGCCAAGTCTAGCAACTTTCGAGTTAAACGACTGCTCTAGTGCTAGGAAAAAAAATTAACATTACTAAGTTCTCTCTACGATGGTATTGAACGCCTTGAGTGCCAAAGAGTCCTCCAACTGGTGGTGCTATCTTGTTCTGAGACATTTCATTTGCAGAAGTGAAGCAACCACGAGAATGGGAAGGAACAGAGACATCAAATGTACTTTATCTTTCTGCATTCTACGCACCAGGAAAACAAAAATACTCTTCTACAATTCCATGTCGAACATTTTGTAGCAATCATGTGAGATTAGAAATTAGCCGAAGAGACCACTATCTCAATGAAAGAACCTCTACTCCTTAAGTGATGAGGCTCTGATGTGATTAACCTCTCAATATATTATCTACAGATTGGGCTTAGGTTTCTCGTTGTTGATTTTGTTTATCCAAGCTTACAGTAGAAGAGTATCCGGAAGCATTCATCCATGGCAACGTGATATTTTTGAACTAATTATCAGCATAGAGTCTCATCAAGTAGATTGATGGTTGGTGTATTGTCAACATACAATACTGAGCATATACCAATGTATAGAATATACCAAGATTATGGCAGCAACATATAGCAATATGATTAGTATACCGAGAAAATTTGCAAGCATCCAATGTATGAACGAGCAACGGATTAGCTGAAATAAGCAGTTATAAAACTAAAGGGAAGCATGGGTTTCAACTGTTAAGTTGTGAAGCCTAATTAATGCCTTATGCTGAGTCGGTATACGGAGTCAACCTTCTCGATAAGGTCACCATAAGGGTTGGAAGGGGGTAGAGCCCCCACCAGATCCATGATATATTGATTGTTGTTACACTAAGGTAGTTTGGATATTTGACACTTGTAATCCGGTTACCCTAATTTTCTCTTTATATTTTGGGAAGCCGTTGATAGGGTTTATAAACCTGGAGATTCATCATCCAAAGAGCATTACTAGTTGCAGCCAAGAGAGGTTAGAGGAAAACCACATGTAAGTGTACATTATTTATCTTGCAAACTATTTCATCTTCTTAGTGGATTACTACAGTGGCGGAAGACATGACATAGTCTCACCTTGAGGTGAACCTGTATAATATTGTTGGTTGTCGTGCTTGCTTTTTCTTTCTTCCACATTTATTATTATTGCTCTCATTAGTTTTGAATTAGGGCGTCAAATTCCAAACAAGTAATATCAGAGTGTTAGTTCATGATTGAGAGAAATGGCTTGTAGATAAGGGTTGGCACTAGGAATCAACAAGTTAGATAGTATGGATTTTGCATTCTAGAGGATGCAAATTGAAGATTATCTATACAGTAAAAAGCTGCACTCACCACTTCTTGATATGAAACTAGAAGATATGAAAAATGATGTGTGGAATCTTCTTGATAGACAAGTGTTGGGATTAGACTGGTTAACACTGTCACAAAATATCACTCACAACGTGGCATCAGAGAAAACCACAACAGGGATGATGAAGATTTTGTTTGACATGTATGATAAGCCTTTTGCAAATAATAAGGTACATCTCAGGAAAAAACTCTTCAATTTAAAGATGACAAAAAATACATCAGTGGCAACGCATTTGAATGAGTTTAGCATGATCGTCAATCAATTGACCTCCGTTCAAATTAAATTTGACGATGAGGTTAATGCTTTTATTCTTTTGGTGTATCTGCCAAATTGTTGAGAGTATATGAGGGTTGTGGTCAGCGACTCTATAGGCAATGGGAAGTTGATTTTTAATTATGTTCGGGATACCATTCTTGTGGAGGAAGTTCATAGAAAGGACTCCAGAGAATCGTCGACATCTAATTCTACTCTAAGTCTCAAAACTAGGGGCAGGAAGTTCGAGAGGAATTTCAACAAGGGCAATTGTAGCGGGAAGTCAAGGAATGGAAGAAGCAAGTCCAAATTCAGAAGGAATGTGGAGTGTTGGAATTGTGCCAAGTTTGGTCACATAAAGAAGAATTATAAAGCAGTGAGGAAGGATGAAAAGAAAAATGATGCTGCAAATGCAATAACTAAAGAAGTACAAGATACTTTACTCTTGTCCGTTGATAGCCCTATTGACTCTTGGGTTTTAGATTCATGATCTTTTTTTCACACCACTGTACACCTCGAGATCATGGAGAACTATGTTGATGGAGATCACGGGAAGGTGTATCTTGCTGATGGAGAACCTTTGGATATTTTTGGTATTGGTAATGTCAGTTTGAGGATGTCAAATGGGTGAGTGCGGAAAATTCACAAGGTGAGACACGTACCAAAATTAATGTGTAATCTGATCACAGTAGGGCAAATTGATGATGAAGGTCATAATATGACTTTTAATGGTATTGCCTGGAAAGTCACTAAGGGAGCCATGGTTGTTGAACGAGGAGTTAAAACTAGAACTCTTTACATCACTTCTAGTTGCAAAAAGCCGATTGCAGTTGCCAATGTTGTTACTAATTCTGATTTGTGACATTATAGGCTCGATGACATGAGTGAGAAGGGAATGAAAGTGCTTTAGTCCAAAGGGAAGCTACCAGGGTTGAAAATTGTAAACAACAGTTTGTGTGAAGGCTGTATTTTCTTTTCTAAGTATGGAAAAGAGCAAAAGACAACAAAATTAGAGTTGGTTCACATAGATGTGGGGGGGCCTTCAACTGCTACCTCCCTTGGTGGTTCTAACTATTATGTGACATTTATTGATGATGCAAATAGAAAGGTATGGGTTTATTTCCTTAAAAAATAAATCTGATGTCTTGGATACATTCAAGAGATGGAGAGCAATGGTTGAGAATGAAACATATTTGAAGGTGAAGTGTTTGCAGTCAGATAATGGAAAAAATACTTAGATGATGATTTCAAGCGGTATTGTGTTGATAATGGAATCAAGATGAAGAAGATCATTCCTTGAAAACCTCGACAGGATTGTGTAGCTGAGAGGATGAACATGACCTTGAATGAGCATATTAGGAGCATGAAATTACATGCGGCATTGCCAAAGATGTTATGGTCTAAGGCTATTAGCACTGTTACCTATTTGATTAACAAAGGTCCTTCAACACCATTGGATTACAAATTACCATAAGTGGTCTAGAGAGGCAAAGAGGTAAACCTTTCTTTCTTGAAATTTTTTGGTTGTGTTTCTTATATTCATATCGATTCTCCTGTTAGAAGTAAACTTGATGCTAAATCTAAGATATGTTTCTTTATTGTCTATGGTTGTAGCAAGTTTGATTATCACTTCTGGGATGATCAAATTTGTAAGGTGATCGAGAGCAAGGATATGATCTTCAATTATAGTGCCCTATATAAAGAATGGTTGAGAATAGAGTCTAAGAGGACAAGTAATGTACCCAAGAAGTCTAAAGTGATTCAGTTGAGTGATCTTCTAGTTATTGATATGGAGAATATTGCTCAGGAAGACCAGGAACACATACCCCCAAAAATATTGTTTGTTCTCGTGCTTGTTTTTTCTTCTTCTGCATTTATTATTATTGCTCTCGTTAGTTTGGAATTAGGGCGACTAATTCCTAACCTTGACTTTTTAGATCCAAAAAAAAGAAGAAAAGAAAACTTATCTTTGTCAACCAGTTCCTCCATGTCAAACAATTTCTTTATCAATAATGATCCTAGTAAAAAATATAGAATCCTGAAATCAATGCTCTAATACCATGTTGATTCCAGGATTCCATAATATTGAGATCAACAACTTAGAGAGTAAGGAAGTCGAAGGAAGGAGGAGAAGAGGTGAAGTGAAGTGAATGAAGAGAGAGGTAAGAAAGGATGAGAGAGTGTGAAAGAGAGAGATAGACACGTAAAGAAGAGAGGGGAGAATAGTGGTTGTAATGGAGTACTCAATCCTCCCCCTTAACCTTTTTTCATAGATGAAAAAGATACATAAATTACAAGTATGACTTTCACCCTAAGATTATTACAATAATGCTACTCAAGCTTGCTTTTGTCTGTCCACATAAATATTTGGACAAAGGAATTTTAGAGATATTTAATGGTCCCCACAAATCAATGTTGTATAATTTTTAGAGACTTAGAGTTGGAGTATAACTTGGCACAGGTATCCCATTCTTGTTTAGCAGTCTCAAGATGGACAACATTATTGGCAACATTTTCTTCCATATTGTTGATCATCCATCTAATAACTTGTGTATCTTCTTTAAGCCATTTGATGTACACATTATCTTCTTCATCCACCGGAGGATGGAGTTTAAGTGACTCAGGAAATCTCGAGTAATGAGGAACCTTCTAACCGATTGAGACCAACTTAGGTAATTAGATAGTCCCTTTAAAGGAATCGATGTGATTTTAAGTAAATCACCTTTTCCAGCCATTGTAGCACTTAGATCATCAGCCAAATATGAGCTTTGAGAAAATATTGACTCTCAACTCCTTGTACAATATCAAAAAGAAATAAGAGGAGAGTAATCTGCTGCTGCTGGAATAGAGACCTGATGCACATTTCAGAAAAATAAGTGCAGCTGCTGAGAAATAACCGAAATCATGATGAGTAATATGCTGCTGTTGTAGTAAAGGTTGGTTACTGCTTCTGCTGGAATAGAGACCAGATGCACGTCTCATAAAACTAAGAGCAGCTGCTGAAAAAAAATAACCTGCTGCTGTTGCAAGATAACAACATGCTACTGCTGTAATATGCTGCTGTAATGCTGCAAGATAACACTTGCTGCTGTAACAAAACATTGTTGTAAATGTACCAGAGATATAACTTCAGAACTAAACAAGTCCTGAAACCAAGCCGCAAAAGATCAACTGCTGCTATTGAAGATAAGTTATCGTGCTGCTTGTAAGAATCACTGTTGTAATGGATGTCTATGAGAAATAATGCTTGCTTCTTATTACAGAATAATAGAAGAACAGGAATTTCATTTGGCTTCTGCTATAATAGACGATTGAGAGAAGCGATTACAGAACCAAGGAAGTTCTGAACCCAAATATAGTCTATAGTGCTTGACTTACAGTGAGCAGCAGCAAGGATTAAAACGGTAAGTTTCTAATCAGCAAGTATGGAAAGTCCTATTCTTGGTAATTGCAAATATTAACCGCAAGTTTCTGTTTCAAACTTTGACAGTTCATCATTAGGAAAATTTCTAGTCAAAGAGTCAAAGATATTCTATCGGGAATACTTTCCAGATTATATAGATTAATTAGCAGCACTTGTGAGTAAGAAAATATTTCCAAAGATAAGAGATTTCTGAGATGAAAAAGGATTAAAAAAAACAGTTACATCTCTTCAAAAAAAGAAGTTAAATATCTAATCAATATGCTAGAAGGAGAGCTTCATTGGATGCAGCAAACTGCAATGCAAGACGACAAACTTCTGCAGTCTATCAACTGGTATTACAGCAATTCAAACCATGTATGTGATAAAAAGAAAAACATCCAGTAGTGATAGATTAAACTACTTATTTAACAAGGATAATATCATCAACCACACACACATTTATAAGAAGCATGGAAACAAGTCCATAAAACACCTCAAACCGATAACTTTCTTTCAATCGAAAAACTCAGCTTTGAAGGAGTAAGAGAAACTTCAAACATTTCCTCATAAATTTAATCAAATATGCATAATTTTTAAAGGAATAACGTTTGACATATATCTGGCATTAATATAGATGAAAAATAAAAAATCAAACCGGAAAGAAATCCTTAGCTTTTCCCAACTCATTCCAGCACAAAGCGAAGAGGTAGAATCCAGCACTTTAAAACCAAAACTTGTATCGTGGAGTTCTGAAATAAATCGCACTGATACCATATTTTTTTCTGGACTCCATAATATCTAGATATTCAGGCTAAGAGTGATAGAGGAGAGAATAAAGAAGGAAAGGTGAAAGAGGAAGAAGAAGAGAGAGAGAGAGAGGGAAGAATGAAGAGAAGGGTGACGGCTAGAGAGGAGAAAGCTAGAGCATGTTGAGATGAAGAGAGGGAGAGATTAGGTTTGAGTTGTTATCCCTAATCCGCCCTTTTAATCTTTATTTATAGTTGTCAGTGATACATCAATAACAGGTATGCCCTTCACCCTAATAGGTGTGAATAAGAGACAAAAATCATAGGATTATTACATCAATGACATTGAAGCTTGACCATATCTTCCCACACCCTCTTTGTCATAAAAAATTGAACTTGGGGTTGAATTAGGAGATTTAGATTCATCAAATTCAGCATAAATCGAGTCCTCAACTCTCATAAATATCTTTTTATAAACTCTATATGCCTTTCTATGAGATGAATAACCTAAGAAAATTATTGTATCAGACGTAGAGGCAAACTTCCCTAATTTTTTATTTTAAGTTCTATTAAAACAAACACTTCACCTCCAAAGGTTCGAAAATAAATTATGTTGGGAGGGTGCCCGTATACAACTCATAAGGAGTTTTATTGAGAAGGGGCCCAATGGCTACATGGGTATGATATAACAAACATTACTTATGGATTCATCCAAAAATCTATGTGGCAAATTGTATGCATGTATTATAGCTCTTGCAATCTCAATTAAGGTTTTATTTCTTCTGTCAACAACACCGTTTTGTTGAGGAGTTTGATGAGTTAAAAATGTATGGTCTATACTTTGCTTTGTCAAATATTCCACAAATTGTGAATTGTTGAATTCTAGGGTTTAATCCATGGATAACTTGGTTTGAGAAGAAGAAGAGGAAAGAAGGAAGAAGAGAAGAGAATATGAGAAGGAAGAGGCAACAACACGAGTTGAAGAGAGAACGTTAGAGGTTAAGAGAGAGCACATGAATGAGCTCCGCCCCTTCACTTTCCTATTTATATAGGTGGGGCATGGATTACTTAATGCATAAGAATAAAAAAAATATTTAAACTAACTACTAATTACATAGAATACCACTCAAACTACTTCAACACTCCCCCTCAAGCTCGGGAGCAAACATCAAATATTCCTAGCTTGGAGCAAGTGTTTGTGAGTGAATTTGTTACAATATCTTTCATGAAGATGCCAACTAATTGATTCTTTGAAGGGATATGCTGCATAGATATTATTCTAGCTTGAAGTTTTTCTCATATGAAATGACAATCTATCTCAATGTGCTTGGTTTTGTCATGAAAGACTGGATTGGTCACAATATGGATAGCTATTTGATTGTCATAGTGAAGTTGTATAGACTTGGTTATCCTAAACCCAAGCTCTATCATGAATGATTTTAAATATAACAATTCACTTACAACAAGTGCCATAGCTCGATATTCCACTTTCGCACTCGATCTAGCCATTGCATTTTGTTTTTTGCTTCTCCAGATGACTAAATTGCCCCCAATAGTTGTTCAATAACCAAAGGTGGACTTTTTGTCATTAAAGGACCTAGCCCAGTTAGCATCAGCAAAGACTACAATTTTTGTATGACCAGGAAATTTATATAGCAACCCTTGACCTGGACTTTTCTTGAGATACCGAAGGATTCTTTCCAACACTTCCCAATGTTATCGTTGTGGTTGATGCATATATTGGTAGATAACACTGAATGAATAGGAAATATATGGTCTTGTAATTGTGAGATAGATCAGATTCCCAACTAATAGTTGAAATCGACCAACATCAACATCACTGCTAGTTCCAGAACACAACTTAACATTAAGTTCCATTGGTGTGTTCACAGGTTAGCATTTAAGCATCCCGGTCTCCTTCAACAAATCAAGTACGTACTTCCTTTGTGATAGGATTGTACCATGTCTTGATAGAAGAATTTCAATCCAAGTAATACAATGCCTGAGTTCCATGGTTTGGAAATCCTTATTAAGGTCTAGTTTTACCTATTGAATGTAACTAAGGTCATTGCCCATAATAACAATAACATCCATATATACCACCCTAGGAATGGTGCCCTTAGTAGAATTTTTGGTAAACATTGAGTGATTAATTTCACACCTCTTAAACCCAAGTTTTGTGACCAAAGTGGTAAATTTATCAAACCAAGCCTGTGAAGAGTGTTTCAACCCTTATATTGTTTTATTCAGAAGATATACTTTCTCCCCTTCAACCAAAAAACCAGGAGGTGTGGACATGTAGACTTCCTTAGAGAGTATACTATACAAGAAAGCATTCTTGACATCTAACTGATATAACTCACATTTAAAATTGGTTGCTAAAGAAATAAGAACTTGGAGTTCATATTGGCAATAGGAGAAAAGGTTTCATCATAATCAACACCATAGGACTAATTATAATCATTAGAAACCAACTGAGCATTGTATCTAGCAATAGAACCACCTGTATTATATTTTAGGTTGAACACCCATTTGAACCCAGAGCCTTATCTCCTAGCAGAAGAGAGGCCATATGCCAAGTGAAATTGTGGCACATAGCCTGAATCTCTTCATCCATGGCCTCTTACCACCTTGGATCAGTGAAAGCCTCGTCATGGAAGGTAGGAATGGTGAAAGAAGACACTGCGGACAAAAAAGAGACACAGCTCAAAAACAAATGGTGAGTAGAAACAAAATGAGAGATAGGGTGTGAAATGATTGGAGTTCTAATAGTAGTGGAGTGGGGATATTCGCAAAGAGAAATGGGCCTAGTATCATAAGGTGGCCCATAAATTATAGAAGATGAAGGAGGACAACATACCTTGGGATTATATAAAGACTCCACTAGTGACTGATTAGCGGGTGTAGAGAGAGGGTGTTTAGAAGGCTAGTCCACGGTCTAAAAATCATAATCCACTACAATAAGTGGCTTTTGCATCCTTGTAGATGATGAGAAAACCAGAGGAGACCTAGTAGAAAAATAGGGTTGATGCTAGAAAGGAAATAACTACTGAGATAAATATTTTCTTCAAGAATGGAGAGTAACACACATAGCCTTTTTTATCTTCAAAATACCTCAAGAAAATGCAATTTTTTAGGAATTAGACACACTAATTCCAAACTAATGAAAGCAATAATAATAAACACAAAACAAAGAAAAAGCAAGCACGAAAAAGACAACAAGATTTTTATAGGTTTGCCTCAAGGTGAGACTACGTCTTATCTTACGCCACTGCAGTAATCCACTATGAAGATGAAATAGCTTACAAGAGAGAACACACACACTTAAAAGTGTTATTTTTCTCTAACCTCTCTCGGTCACAACTGATGCTCCTCAGATGATAAAACTCTAATAGCAGTACCCAAAATATAAAGAGGAAACTAGGGCAATCGCAATACAAGAATAAATTCCCAAACTACCCTTAATAAAATAGAAGTTAATATATTAATAAATTGAAGTTAATATGTTCCAACCCCCACGACAACCTTACCGAAAAGGTTGATCTGTGTACCGACTCAGCGTAGGGCTTTGATTAGGCTCCACAACTTAACACACATAACAACTCGGGGAAAGAATTTACCTTGGGGAGTCCCCAAGTGTTGAGCAAAAGATGTGCACCCAAATACCTTAGGTGCCACCAAGAAGGCAACTGAATCAAGAAATAGTTAGGAGAAGGGGGTGGCACCTTTGAGCACACTGGAGGGCGTACGATTAATAAAAAAATAAGTAGTGAGGATTGCGTAAGGCCAATAAAACTCAAAAACACTCACAAACAACATAATAATTCGGCCAGATTCTACAAGATGGTGATGTTTTCTTTCAGATAAATCATTTTTTGAGGTGTATAAACACAAGACGATTGATGAATGATCCATTTTTCCTAAAAAAATTTTTGAAAGGTAGAAGAAAAAATACTCTTTCGCGTTATCATACGGAAAGATTATGACCTTGGTTTTAAACTAATTTCCACAATAGCTCAAAAGGAGGTGAAAATAGGAAATATCTCAGCCCTATCCTTCATCAAATTTCACCGTGCAACTCTCGAGTAATCATCCAAAAATATTTAAAATTACTCAGTTTGAGATGTATTTGGGACATTAACATGTCCCCACACATCCAAATGAACTAAAGTAAAAGGACTAGAAGCAATACTTTTTTGTCTAGGTTGAAAAACTGATCTACAATGTTTCCCAAGCTAGCAAAATTCTTGACAATTGTGAAACCGAATGAAGGGAAGGAAATAAACTTTTTTAATTTTCTAATGATGGATGGTCAAGCATGCCATTTGGAAGCATCTCCTGTTGTTGTTGTTGCTATTGTTGTCAATGTAGTAGGGTCTATATAGTAAAGGCCCCCTCTCTCATGGTCGCCACCAATCACCTATTTCATTTTGATGTCCTGAAACACACAATGAGATGGTAATAGAAAATTTTAGTTTTTGGGTTAATTGACACACTGACATAAGACTCAATGGAGATTGAGGGACAAACAAGACATTAGAAAGTAAAATTGATGGTGAAATGGTAGATGTACAGGTACCCTGAATCCTAGTTTGTGATCCATCTGCAATAAAGACAAAGTGATCTAAAGTGTATGGTGTCATAAAGGTCCAATTTTCAATTTTACCTATGAGGTGGTCAAAGGCACCAGAATCAATGATCCAAGGTGAATTTCTAGAGTATGAGAGAAAGGAATATGTACCAATAGTAGCAACTGTGGTGGTTTTGTTGCTTTGGGGAGCAGCCATCATACTTTTAAGCTTCTAAAACAATTCAAGATCCTCTTCTAATAGAATCAATCTTTCCCTTGAGGACACTGAGGGTGCTTCACTATTCTAAGATGTTGAAGAGGTTGATTCTTGATTGACCTTGAAGTAAGGTGGTTTGCCATGTAGGTTCGTACAATTTTCGCCTAGATGGTTGTTGAACCCACTAAAGGTACACTTCCTCTGTTGACCACCAATGTTAGTGGTAGGAGTATTCCCACCGCTACCTTTTCCTCTACTAGGTGTCTTTCCACCTATTCCTTTACATCTACCAGAACTATTGTTCCCTCTCCCTCGTAAGAGCATTTATGAGTTTTCCAATTGTTTGGTTGACAATTGGACACCTTAAATGGAATTCGTATCACGGTTGTACATACATCATTAAAAGAGGTTTTACAGTAGAGCTGGGAGCCTGTGATTTAGAAACATGCAAGTAGGGTGGTAGATTAGTAAGACATATAGCTAAGACTAGGTCTTCCCTCTACTTTTCTAGTGTGACAACATCAAGTGCAAATGGTTGTGTAACATTTCACTCTTTTAGCAATCCTCTGAATCTACCAAAGTACTAATGAAGATCGTCTTTACACTTTGTTTTTGACATCTCCTGAAAAATGTCATAAATATTTTGTAGACTATCAGGGTTTAAAACTTGTGTTCCAAATTGGTTTTGTTTTCTTCAGGTGCACCACATTGTTTACTACATGATCATCCATAGTAATAATCAACCAGTTAGTAACTCGTGTATCTTCCCTCAACCATTGATGTTAAGAGGGCTGATCCACATGCATAGGTGGCTGACCTATATGCTCATCAAGGTCTCTATTAATCATAAACATTTCACACATTGGCACATAAACAAGTAATTACTCAAGCCTTTAAGTGGAATTATAGTAATCCTCAAGGGATCACCCTTGCTAAAATCAGCATATGTAGAGGAAGAGGAAGTATTTGATAATTCAGACATTATGACTTACAAAAAACTCTTTTTTTTTTTCAAAAAAAACAGAACCTTTAGGTCAAATTAGGAGGAAAGAGGAAAAAAATTTATTAAAACTAACATATATTTGAATCTAATGGAATGGAAAACTATGTAATGTCAAGTGATCTAATTCAGCAAGTAACAAGCAAGGAAACCAGCCAATAGATAACACGAGCATGACCCCTTTTTTTGATTTTTTTTCTGTTTGAAATTCTAAAAAAGAATTATAATAATTCAATAACCAATGTTAACTAAAAATGGAAAAAAAATAACTAGGTGTTGGTAAGGAAACAATAAAAAACAAACTAGAACTAGTGATTACTTTCCAAAACTATTATTCAAACCCGAACTTAGAGTTTTGACAACTTAATTGAGCAGCCACTCCTTAAAAAATAATAAATTAAGGAGAGCCTCAAGAGGACATTAAAATTTCATAAGGAGGAATTTTTTGCAAAAAAAAATTATTTTAAAAAAAGGAATGAAGGAAACTAATGACAAAAAAAGGTGATTTCACCCATTCAATATGAAGAAAAAAACGAATTTTGAGGGGGTAATTACGCTTGAGTAAAATAAATTTGTGCTATCATAAACTTAAATTGAATCCCTCATAATGTGAAATATAAGATGAAACTTATCTGATTAAGGAGAGAAATTGTTGAATTGACTTCAGCCTTTTGCTCCTCTTCAAAACTAGCCGCACTTGTTGTTGCTTGAAGCCTGAATTGAGTTTCCTTTCGACTACACTTTCATAACTTGATAAAATTTAATTTAAACCATATAATTCCATCTTTGATATCATGTTGAATTCTAGGGTTTAATCCATGTATAACTTGGTTTAAGAATAAGAAGAAGAAGAAGAAAGAAGAAGAAAGAAGAAAGAAGAGAAGAGAAGATGAGAAGGAGAAGGCAAAAGCACTAGTTGATGAGAGAAAATTTAGGGATTAAGAGAGAGCATGTGAATGAGCTCTTCCCCATCTCTTTATTATTTATATAGCTGGGGCATTGATGCCCTAATATAAAAGAATAAAAAATCACTTAAACTAACTACTAATTACAGCTTTTGCCACTCACTCTCACAATTACATAGAATACCACTCAAAATACTTCTACTAGTAGGGTTTAGAGTTTAATCTACCCGTGGTCAGTCCTTATTTTGATAATTCTACAAACTTGCTGTTTTTTGGACTTTTTTACATAGATTTGAAAAGGCAGGAAAAACAGCATCCTTGTGCTAGGAAATCTACCCATATGATCCTAGAATAGTCATCTACCACCACTAAGGTGAGATGCTTTCCATTTAATACTAAGGTTCATGTAGATCCAACTAAATCCATGTGGAATAGTTGAATAGGTCGAGAGGATGCAACTATATTCTTGGGTTGGAAGAGTCTTTGTGTTGTTTTCCAAGCTAGAAAGCATCACAAGGTTTCTCTGTAACAAATTTTTGGTCTGGTAGGCTTGTCACTAGTATTTTATTAACTACATTTTTTTCAAGGAGTCTATTCCTACATGTCCTAGCCTCTTATGCAAAAACCAAGATTCATCAATTTTTGCACCCAAGCATATGGCACTAGTCAAAAGCAAATCAATTATGTTCACAACATAGAGGTTCCCATTTATGTGTCCCTCTGGAACTAGTTCATCACTTTCATTTTTTACTAAGCTTTTTTACTTTTCAAATGAAGCTTTGTTTCCTTTTTCAAAAAATTGGCAAATTCTAAGTAAGACAGGCATCAACCCTTCAACATAATAGACATCAATATGAAATAATTTGAGGTACAAATTTTACCAATTCCTTTGATGGTTGGTACCTTTTCTATTTTCTCCAAATGTTACATGACCACCATCTTTTGGTTTGAGTTAAAAAGTTCTTCTTTTCACCGCTCATGTGCCTCGAACACCTGCTATCTAAAATCCATACATTCTTTAGTGCCCTGTCTCAGAGACAAACATACATCATGAGACATCTAATCCTTAGATATCTAATTTAAGTTTGGACATTTGTGTTAGATTGTAGGGTTTAATCCGTAGATGGCTTATTTTGAGTTGAAGGAGAAGAAAGAGGTAGAGAGAGGAAGAAGAAGAAAGAAGTAGAGAGAAGAAGAGGAAGAAAGAAGTAGAGAGAAGAAGAAGAAGAATGAAGAAGGATGAAGAAGATAGAGCACAAGTTGGAGAGGTCTGTAATTAGGGTTAGGAAGAAAACTCTTTCATGAGCTTCTCCCCTTCTCTTTTTAATTTATATAACTAGGGCTTGAATGACCTAATACATGAAAAACAAAGGAACACTTAAACTTTTAACTAATTATATCTTATGACACTCACCCTCATAATTACATAGAATACCACTCAAACTTCTTAAACACTCCCCCTCAACATGGGGAGACAAATATTCCCATCTTGGAGTAGGTATCTATGAGTAACTTTGTAGCAATTGCCTTCGTGAAGATGCCCGCCAATTGATTATTTGAAGGGATACTGCATTGATATTATGTTGGCTTGAAGTTTTTCTCGTACAAGATGATAGTTTATCTCAATGAATTTGGTTATCTCATGAAAGACAAGATTGGTCACAATATGGATAGCTACTTGATTGTCACAGTGAAGCTATATAGGTTTGGTTATCCGGAACCCAAGCTTAGTCATGAATGATTTTAGCCATAAAAATTCACTTACTACAAGTGTCATAGCTTTAACACTTGATCTAGCCACCTCATTTTGTTTTTTTTTATTCTCCATTTGCCCACAATAGTTGCACAATAACCAGTGGTGGATTTCCTATCATCAGGGGACTCAACCTAGTTAGCATCATCAAAGCTTTCCATTTCGATGTGACCATGGAATTTATATACTAGCCCTTTAAGTACCGAAGGATTCTTTCTAATGTTTCCCAATGTGATTGTTGTTTTTGATGCATATACTAGCTAATAACTGTTAAACATCTAGCCAATACTACCCAAAAGACCGGCCTGTTAGGAGTGAAAGGCATAGGTACTTAACCCAGGATCCAACTGTTTGACGCACTGTGATTGTTGTCCAATAACAGTACTCCCACCGTTATGAGCCGATGACCACAGCGACACAGCAACAGTGGCCCAACCACAGCCTACTAGTAATTTTAATCCAGCCTCTATGACCTACCAGTAATTTTAATCCAGCCTCTGTGACCTACCAATAATTTTAATCTAGTCTCTACACAACGTGGTGCCCGCTCTGAAACCAAATGTTAAGCACCTAGCCAATACTACCCAAAAGACCGGCCTGTTAGGAGTAGAAGGCATAGGTAATCGCTGTCCCATAACAATAACACTAATCGAATAGGAAATATGGGTCTTGTGCCTATGAGATAGATCATCTTCCAAACTAAGAATTGAAACCAACCCACATCAACATCGCTATTTGTTCTGGCACACAACTTAACATTGGGTTCCATAGGTGTATAAGCTGGCTTTCATTCAAGCATTTCGGTTTCCTTCAGAAGATCAAGTACATACTTCCTTTGTGAAAGAATTTTACCATGCATGGACTAAAGGACTTCAAACCCAAGGAAGTACTTGAGGAGGCCAAGATCTTTGGTTTGGAATTCTTTATCTAGGTCTTTTTTAACCTATTGGATGCCCCTAAAGTCACTGATTTTAATGACAATGTAATCCACATATGCACCCATAAAATTATCTCCCATTGTGATGTTCTTTGTAATATTAAATGATCACTTTCACACCTATTGAACCCAAGCTTCATATTCACCGTGGTAAATTTATCAAACCAAGTTCATGGGGATTATTTCAACCCATAGATGGCCTTATTCCCATTTAAATTATTTTTGAGAGAGATAAGAACCTGAACAAAGTTCATTTTGCCAACTAGGAAAAAAATTTCATCATAATCAACACCATAGAATTGTGTATAACCTTTTTCAACCAACCGAGCCTTGTACCTAAAAATAGAGATATCATGATTATATTTGAGGGAGAAACCCATTTGCACTCAAATGCTTTTTTTGGGGGCAAGAGAAACCAAATTCTCAGTGGAATTGTGATACATGGCTTGAATCTCTTCATGCACAAAAGCTTTCCACATCAGATCGGTCAAAGCATCCTCATAGTAGGAAGGAAAAGTGGAAGATGATATTGTAGACAAAAAAGTAACACAACTCTGTTACGGTCCCGAGTCATGGATCGAGTAACACGGCGTGGGATTTGTGAATCCAGCACTCAGAATTTACTCACTTCACGTCAAGGGTCTGTGTATGAGTATTTCTCCTTAACCAATGCTTGGCCAGGAGGAAAGATCCTCTTTTGAGGGTCCTACCGAGTTGTTGTGCTAGGTAGAAGACCCCACAACAATGCTGACCTTGCTAGAGCAAGGTGCTCTCTTTTCTTGGTCACGGCAAAGAGGGTTTGGCCCTCTTTGTTGTTGCTCTAGCTATGAATGCAATCCTTCTTTCTTAAATAACTTGAAACACGAGTTTGGGATAGATTAATACCTCTTCTTTGATGCTATGATCAGCTCCCACGTTGCACCAGGAATTGCTCAAGATTTGAGGATAAAAATCCTCACTTTGCTGCTTGGTAAGGGAGGAATTGGGCCTCTCTTGTTGCTGCTGCCAAGAAGGAGGATAGACCTCCTCTTTGGGCTCGGAAAAGGGGCAGGAAGCTCCTTTTCTTAATAGGGATGATGGTGGATGAATTTAGGTGAAGATGGATGGCAATGGAGGGTGAATGAGAGGTTGGATTTTTGGAGTAAACCCTAAACTCGGGATCAAGAGGTGATCCCAACCTATTTAGACTAGGTTATTCTAAAATCTCAAAGCTTACCTATTTCATTCATACCTATCCCTTAAATAGGGAGTTTTAGGGTTAGGGTTACAATAATTCCCCATAATGCCCTTACATAAAAAAGTAATTAGAAATAACTCCTACTTAAAACAATATAAGAAATAAATCCTACTTAAAACAATATTAGAAATAAATCCTACTCAAAGAAATATAAGAATTAAATCCTATTGAGTGAGTTGTTGTTGTCTTCTTCGTTGTGTGACTCGGTGTGTTATTGAGTCCACAACAAACTCTAAGACAAATTATGAGCCAAGACATAATGAGAGATAGGGTGTGAGGAGGATGGTGGTCTAGTAATGGTGGAATGAGGGTCTTTGCGGAGAGTAATTGGCTTGGTATCATTTGGTGTTACATAGATCACTGGAGATGAAGGAGGAACATACCTTAGGATAAAAAAAGGCTCCATAGATGATTGATCGAGGAGTGGAGAGAGAGAGAGGCCTCAAATGGCTGGTCATCGATCTGAAAGTCATAATCCATCAAAATTAAGTGGCTTGGGCATCCCTTCAATAGGTGTAAAACCAGGTGGAGAGCTAGCTGAAAAATAGGGTTGATCCTCAAAGAAAGAGAGATCAGTAGAGATAATTTTTTTCTTCAATGTTGGGGAATTGCACACATAGCCCTTTTTCATTTTTGTGTACCCCGAAGAAAATGAATTAATGGCCCAGGGAAGAAATTTACTTTGATGAGGTCCTAAGTGATGAAGAAAGGAGGTGCACCCCAAAACCTTAGGTGGCAACGGGAAAGGAGCCAAACTAGGGAACAATTTAGAAAATGGTGTTGCTCCATTTAGTACTCTAGAGGGCATACGATTGATAAAGAACATGTGTTAAGGACTGCATAGGGCCAATACTATTGTGGTACATTCCTAGATAGCATAATAGTGTGACCAACTTCTATAATGCGTCGATGTTTCCTCTCAGATACACCATTCTACTTTGGTATATAAGCACATGAGGATTGGTGAATAATGCCTTTTTTTGGAAAAAAAATATTAAACTGAGAGAAAAAACATTCTTTCACATTATCCGACCGAAAGATTTTGACCCTAGTGTTGAACTGATTGTCCACCAATGCACAAAAGGAATTGAAAAGAGGAAGTACCCTAGTCCTATCCTTCATTAAATATAGCCATGTAACTCTCATGTAATCTCCAAAAATATAATTAAATACTTGGACTGAGAAATATTTGGGACATTAACATATCTCCAAACATCTGAATGAACTAAAGCAAAAGGACTAGAAGCAACACTATTTTTCCTATTTTGAAAAAAATATTTGTAGTGTTTCCAAAGCTCGCAAAACTCACGAGATAACTGTGAAATATAATGAAGAAGGGAACTAAACTCTTTAAATTTTATAAGGATAAGTAACCCAACTGATGATGCCATTGACAAGCCTTTGCTATTGTAGTGGTAGCTACTACTGTCAAGTTGGTAGGATCCATATTGTAAAGGCCTCCTCTCTCACAACTGTCGTCAATCACCTGGTTTATCTTGATGTCCAAAAAAATATAGTGATAAGGGAAAAAAGAAATAGAAAATTTTAGTTTCTTAGTTAATTGACTCACTTACATAAGACTTAATGAAAATTTAAAGAAAAATGAAAAATTAGAAAGTAAAAAAGAAGGTGAAATGGTGGATGTACCAGTACCCTGAATCTTGGTTTGAGACCCATCTACAATAGGTACTTATGTATCTAAAGTGCAAGGTCTCTTAGAAGACATTCTCAATTTTACTCGTGAGGTGCTTAGAGGGTCCAGAATCAATGATCCAAGGTGAATTAATGGCGCATGAAATAAAAGAGTACATACCAGTAGTAGAAATTGTGGTTGTAGTATGGCTTTTGTGGGGTGTAATCATCATACTTTTAAATTTTCAAATAGTTCATGATTTTCTTCTGAGAGAGCCATTCTTCCTTTTGATGCATCTGATGGTGCTTCAATAGTGGTGGGTGTGTTGGAAGTGGATGTTTTATTAGCTTTGAAGTAAGATAGTCTCCCATGAGATTCCTACAATTCTCAACTAGATGATTGTTGAGCCCACAATACACTTCCTTGTCTGACCACTAGTGTTAGAATTAGAGGTAGGAGCATTCCCACAACTTCCTCTTGCTTTTGCCATATGACTTTGCTCCTCACCCTTTACCTCTACCATAACGATTATTCCTCCATCATTGGGAGAACATGATTGAACTTTCCACTTATTCATGTTGATTGTTGAATTCCTTAACTAGAATTTGTAGCATAGTAGCACATAAATCATTAAAAGAAGGTTTTGTTGCAGAGCTAAGTACCTGTGACTTGGTAACATCCAAATAAGATGATAGATTTACAAGACCTATGGATTAGACAAGGTCTTCCCTTTGGTTTTCCTATGTGGTGATATCGTGTATATGGTTTGGCAACTTTCCATTCTTGTAACAAACCATTGAATCTAGCAAAATACTCATGGAGATTATCTTTACACTTTGTATTCCAAATCTCTTGAAAAATGTCATAAATATTTTGAAGACTATCAGGGGTAGAATAAAATTCAAAACATTAGTCCCAGGTGGCCTTGGCTGTCTCAAGAGGCACCACATCGTTTGCTACATGCTCTTCCATACTATTTATGAACCAAGTGATAACTATTGTATCTTCCCTCAACCATTTGTTGTCAGAGGTTCTTTCATATACATGGAAGGCTAAGTTATGGTGTCCAACAAGGTCTGTCGATATAAAAAAAATGTTTCACCCATTGGGACAAAGATAAATAATTACTCAAACCTTTTAGTGGAATTGTGGTAATCACCTTTGCTGAAATCAGCATAAGTAAAGGAGGAGGATGCGTGTGAGAAGTCAGACATGATGACTTAACCAAAAAAAAGTTATTTTTTTCAGAAACCACCACCTTTAACTGAACTTTGGAAGAAGGAAAACAAGAATTTAACAAGGTAACTAAATCTTGAAGTTATGCAATGCAAAAGTTGCATTAACAAGGGATTGATTTAGTGCAATCATCCAAGGAGAGAAACCAGCATAGGTGGCTCGTGAGCATGGATTTTTCGCAAAAAAAAATTCTTCTCCTTTTAGTGAGCCAATTATCAATGCTAAATTTGGCTGAGAAAAAATGAATCATCCCCTGGTATAAAAGTAATCATAAACACAATAGATCATTAGATTACTTTATAAAACAACTCTTCAAACCCTTACGTAGGGTTTCGATGAAATAACTAATCAATTACTTGTCCAAAAATGACTGATTGAAGGAAACCTTTTGTTGAATTTATTGAAAAGAGAAATACTTTATTGACTTCATTGACTTATCATAATCAGAGTACACGAACCTCTATTTTTAATAGAGGAAGGTAGTAGAGTCCAATTATAATAAAACTACCTTTGTTCCAATTACACCCAAACTCTAGCATAATTAAGTAACTCAATATAGATAAAAGACAAACATAACTCAAACTAGAACTCTTCTAGGACATGACCATAAGATAAAGATGCCTTTGTGAGTCCTTCTTGATCTTCCAACTTATGTGATAAGGATGCCAGCTCGTGCTAATCATGGTGGGTCCAACTTCTTATGGGCTTGGGCCCATCTTATGGGTCTTCCTTGGTCATGTGGTCCATCTTATAATACTCTTAGATATATGGGCCTTCCTTGGTCATGTGGGCTGGAGCCCACCTTCCAACACGCCCCCTCAAGCTAGGGGTGAGAGAACATCATGAACTCCCTCTGCAAATGATATATAAAATCTTTTTATATAAAATGACACGTCTTCCAATATGCCTTCCTCTTCCAACACTCTCCCTCACGTTGTTGCATCCTTCCATGAGGCCCTACTGACATAATATAAGTGAGAGTAAAGATCACTCCTAGCCGGATGTAGGGTACACTCTTGCTTCTATAGGTAGTGTGTCTATCGGTATTGCTCTAAAGTGTCCACAACTGTGTCCCTCCACAGAACAATGACTCTCAAGTGGTAGGAGTAATAGAAGCTATTACATGGTGTAGTGGGTTTATTAATAATGGTTTTCCAATCCGGACACCGACTCTCATGGTACCCCAACTATGATATTTTTTTGAGTTAAATTTATCATGGTGTCCCAATACAGGCATTGACTCTCATGGTATCCCAACCGTGATATTTTTTAGAATTAAATTTATCATGGTCCAAATACGGGCACTGACTCTCATGGTATCCCAACCGTGATATTTTTGAGAGTCAAATAAATTATGGTATGAGAAAAGGTACTGAGGCCACCTCTTCTTCAATAATAATGTCCCCAAAGAGACATAATAACTGCTGCTGAATATAACATGACCATCTTCCAACTCATATAACATGAACAAAAATAATAAACCTTGTAGAAGGACCCATGGAATAATCATAATCCAATATAAATATTGTTTCCTAGATGCAAAAGCTTCATCTTTTGTGCACCCCCTTTCTTGAATATTTTGGTAACATAAACTTATCCACAACATATGGAATAAAATACCTCTTTCTTGTACTTCTTCTACTTCTCCCCCTCAAGCTGGGATGTAATGGCAGTTATCCCAGCGTGAACGAAATGTCAGAGATGTAGCAATAAGCCCAAATAATAGAGATGTAGTAATAAGCCCTTAAACTAGAGAGAAGTGAGATATTTTTCTGATATAGCAACTCAAACAATGTCGCAAAACAATCGACTTAAATTCAGATTTTTCAATTCAACAGAATACCAGAATGACCTTTGATTCTTCCAATGCGAATATATCTTTAAACATAGATCAGATTAACATGAAATTTTCTCCTTATGAAAATAAACTTAAATACATTTCATACATGTAAAAATTACCTTCATAAAATATATTTATCAGAAGATAAATAATCTGATAGATTTTGGTCTCCGTCATCTGGCCTAACTAAGTACTGTTTCTCCTTTTTTTTCCTACATGACCATTGACTCTTCCAAGATCAATATCTCCTTATAAAAAAACTCATACTATGTATCGATTGAATATTTAACAAAACATACGTACATATCTGTTATGGACTCTATAGCATCACGAGTTACCAACAGGCGCAGGAATTAATTAAAGTGATTTTCAATTTCCATGTTATTGAATTTGGTTTGGGTTAGTTTAGAATTTATTTGGTTTGAACCATTGACCCAAGGGGTCTGAAATGTATTGGGCATCCTCAACCCTATTTAAGGGGACGGCTAGGTTAATGAAAGGTAGAAATTGAGTCTACTTTAGCCTACAGTAAATTAGCTAAACAGGTCGAGAGCTCCTTAAAGCTCTCTCCCGTTTTTCCCCAATTCCTTTTCCGAAATACTTCTTCAGCACACCATCAATATACCTTAACGTCAAGCAAGCAATGGAAGGAAGAGAAGAGAGGAGGGTGACAAGATCCATCGCTAGTGAGGATCCTAACAACGTGGTATCAGACAGGTCCACCCTTGTCGACTCCTCTTCTCCAGAGGACATACGTCAAGAGCTTTCAGAACTTCAACAATGATCCACTCTTCAAGGTACTGAAATTACTAACATCCATAATACATTGCACACGCTGGAATCATCTCTCCAAACAGTCATCCACCAACTTGCTGCAATTCAATCGCCAACGCCACCAACTTTCAACCACAGCCAGTACATCACCCACACTTCACGCCACCCCCACCCCCACCACTCCCATGGCTACTCATGCACAAGGACCTACAATGGTTCCCAGGTATTTTAAACTCAACTTTCCTACATATGATGGCTCTAAAGATCCCTTACTTTGGTTCACGAAATGTGAACAATTTTTCTATCATCAACAAACAGTGGATATGGACAAGGTTACACTAGGCACCTACCACCTGCTAGATGAAGCGCTCATGTGGTTCCATCTACCAAAATGTCCATTCCACTCAGGATTGGCTACACTTTAAACATGCTTGCCAGATGAGGTTTGGACCTCCAGCTAGTAGAAACACAGTGGGGGAATTGATTAACTATAAATAGACTAGCACCTTAGAATTGTACCAAAACATGTTCCAAGAAAGGTTGGCATGAGCCAGTGAATTTGTTCCTCCTCACCTACATGTTCAGATTTTTAATGTTGGATTTACTGAGGCAGTTAGATTGGAAGTGGAATTACTTGGTCCGACAGACTTGGACTCAGCCATGAATTATGCCAGAGCTATGGAACACAAACAAAGAGTTCTAAAAGAATCCCTAGCTTGAAAACCATTTTGGAACAACAGAATACAGGGTACTGCACCAGGCCCACGTTTTAGCTCCTCTAATCGAGCAGACCAGTCTACAAGTGTGCGTCCCCCACACTCTTCCACGTAAAATTTGACTAAACAGGAAATGGAGGCTAGAAAGGCCAAGGCCCTATGTTTTAATTGTGATGAACAATTCCTTCCAGGACATATCTGTAAACGTTTATTCAGTATTGAACTTTGGGAAGAAGGTTCAGAAGAGCTTCCTGAAAATGAATTTGTTGAAGAGGAACAACAAGAACCAGAACTCTCCCTCCATGCCATGCATGGCCTATGTAGTTCTAATACCATGTAGGTACATGCCAAGTTACACCACCTCATGCTACTTGCTTTAGTTGATTATGGCAGCACACATAATTTTATCAGTGAACCTGCAGTGGAACATTTGGGATTGGAAATTCAACAGCAAAGGGGTATCTCGGTTTCAGTGGCCAATGGGGCTAAAATTGCCAGTGTGGGGTTATGTGCAAACATCCCTTTTACCATTGAGGGACATTCATTTCATGCGGACTTACTGGTCATTCCTTTGGCCGGATTTGATTTGGTGCTCGGGGTCAAATGACTTCAGCAATTAGGCCCTATATTATGGGACTTTTAGGCTCGGACTATGACATTTACTGCACCACAAGGCCAGATTACATTACAGGGTATTGTGGCATAGGTACCTAACACACTTCACACATTACAGCTTTAGAACACTGGTGATGGTCAGTTAGCTCCTTTACTTACAACATTTGTAGATTTATTTAATGACTGTATAGGTCTACCACCAGTGCATCACTGTGATCACCGCATTCATTTAAAGTTGGGAACCGATCCAGTAATGGTGCACCCTTATCGTTACCCACATATACAGAAAGATGAAATAGAAAGACAGTGCATGAATATGCTAGCTCAGGGAGTGATCCGGCCCAGTTGGTCTCCCTTCTCCTCACCTGTGTTACTGGTACGCAAAAAGGATAAATCATGGAGGTTTTTTGTCGATTATAGGAAACTCAATTTGAAGACAATTAAAGACAAGTTCCCCATTCCAATGGTGGACAAGTTGCTGGATGAGTTACATGGTGCTATGATTTTTACCAAGTTAGATTTGAAATTGGGCTATCATCAAATTAGTGTTCACCTGGCAGATGTGGAGAAGACTGCGTTCCGCACGCACCACGGTCATTTCGAGTTCCTCGTCATGCCCTTCGGTCTCTCCAATGCACCCTCCACCTTTCAGGCCCTCATGAATGAGGTATTTTCCTCGCTTATGCGCAACTATGTGTTAGTATTTTTTTATGACATCCTAGTCAACAGTAAAAATTGGATCGAACATCTCCAACACCTCCATCAGGTATTTACCATTCTACGCTCTCATCATTTGGTTTTGAATAAATCCAAATGTTCTATGGGTACCCCCGAGGTTGCATATTTGGGCCACGTCATATCAGCTGTGGGCATGAAAGTTCACCAGAGCAAGATACAAGCAGTCACAGATTGGCTGCCTCCCACCTCCCTCACAGCATTAAGGGGATTTTTGGGCCTAGCGGGATATTACAAAAAATTTATCCAATCTTATGGCCAGATAGCAGCACCACTCAACAACCTTCTCAAAACACATGTATTCAACTGGTTTTCTTCAGCGGATCAGGCCTTTCAGCTGTTAAAGGAGGCCTTAGCCTCAGCGCCAGTAATACAATTTCCAGATTTTGATGAAGACTTTGTGGTGGAATGTGATGCATCCGGGGGAGGTATAGGGGCAATGTTACAACAATTGGGACACCCCATTGCTTATTTCAGCCGCCAGTTTGGGCAACACCACCACAAATTAGCTGCATATGAGAGGGAACTAATTGGGTTAGCCAAGGCTGTCCAACATTAACGACCTTATCTATGGGGATGACCATTTCTCATTCGTACAGATAATTGCAACCTCAAGTATCTTCTTGAACAATGCCTCACCACATCCCCACAGCAACATTGGTTAACTAAACTCATGGGCTTCGATTTTACTGTACAATATAAGCCAGGTAGTTCGAATTTGGGGGCTGATGCTTTGTCACATCGGGATATTCCAGCAACACACGTTTATGCTATCAGCAACCCACATTCACTTTTGTTGGATTCTATTCGTGAGGAAACACATCAATATCTGGAACTCATGTCATTATATCAGGATATTCAGTATGGGACAACAGCTCATCATTGGACGATTCAAGATCGTCTTATACTCTACAAAAACAAGATTTTTATGCATCATACGTCCCCACTTCTTCTCACCATCCTGTTTTCTATCCATGATAGCACACATGAGGGTCGACAGAAAACATATTTTCGAATCAGTCAGGAATTTTATTGGAAGGGCATGAAGAGCACAATTGCTGATTATGTAGCTGCTTGTCAGATATGCCAATGAAACAAGGCCGAATCTTTAAGTCCTACCGGACTACTACAACCTTTGCAACTGCTATCTCAAATCTGGTCCGACATTTCAATGGACTTCATTGATGGCCTTCCAACTTCATCTGGTAAATCAGTGATATTCAGTGTGGTTGATCGTTTTTCAAAATATGGTCACTTCATTGCTTTGGCGCATCCATATACTACTGCTCAGGTCGCTCAGTTATTTATGGACCACATTGTACGCTTACATGAAATTCCAACATCCATTATTAGTGACAGGGATGCCATTTTTACCTGTATCTTTTGGAAGGAATTATTCAAATTATAGGGCACCCAATTGGCATTTTCGTCTACATATCATCCACAGACTGATGGACAAACCGAGGTCGTCAATCGCACGATTGAAATGTATCTTCATTGTTTTGTGGGGGACTCACCTAAATGATGAGTGAAGTGGCTTTCCTGGGAAGAATTTTTCTATAACACCTCTTACCACACCACACTGAGAACTACACCTTTCAGGGTAGTTTATGGCAGAGATCCATTTCGTTTGTTATCCTATGAACCAGAGGCATCCAAAGTCGTCAATTTGGACCAAGTGTTAACTGAAAGATACGCTATGATCACTGAGGTACGTACTCATCTCCAGGAGGCCCAACACTCTATGAAGCTCTATTATGATAAGAAGCACCGTGAGGTATCTTATTCCCCTGGAGACTATGTGTGGTTAAAGCTTCAACACTACTGCCAACTGTCCCTAACTGCCTCCAAGCGCCATAAGCTTTCTCCAAAATATTATGGTCCATTTCAGGTGTTGGACCAAATTGGCCCCGTGGCCTACCACTTGAAGCTACCAACCGAGGCAAAGATACATAATGTATTTCACGTATCCCAACTGAAGCCATTCTAGGGTGACTCGCCCCTACTGCACACTCCTCTGATGCCACTCCATGAGGGTAGAGTCCTTTCTACTCCAGTTCAGGTATTGAAAGCACGCCACATTCAAGGCGATTGGGAAATTCTCGTCCAGTGGGCCGATGTAGACCCCAGTGACACGACATGGGAGTTGTTATCAACATTTCGACTTCTCTATCCTTCCTTCGAGCTTGAAGACAAGCTCTTTCTCTAGGAGGGGGGTGATGTTATGGACTCTATAGCATCATGAGTTACCAGCAGGCATAGGAATTAATTAATATGATTTTTAATTTCCATGTAATTGAATTTGGTTTGGGTTGGTTTAGAATTTATTTGGTTTGAACCATTGACCAAAGGGATCTGAAGTGTATTGGACGTTCTCAACCCTATTTAAGGGGACAACTAGGTTAATGAAAGGTAGCAATTGAGTCTACTTTAGCCTAGAGTAAATTAGCTAAACAGGTCGAGAGCTCCTTCAAGCTCTCTCCCGTTTTTCCCCAATTCCTTTTCCGAAATTCTTCTTCAGCACACCATCAATATACCTTAACGTCAAGCAAGCAATGGAAGGAAGCGAAGAGAGGAGGGTGACAAGATCCATGGCTCGTGAAGATCCTAACAATATCTTTCTTGTGATATATAATTCTCCATATAAAGTCTCTTTCTTGATAGCATAAAATACCTCGAAAGTTGAAGCTTTTTGTTGCAGCTCGAACCTCTTTTGCAATCTAAACTTTGATGCTTCAAATATCAATTTCTCTTTGTAGATAACTCAGATAAAAAATTGGTTGAATGGGTAAAATAATAGACTTATAGATATTTTTATTGATATATATATTTCTCCATATAAAATCTTGTTCTTTATAGCATAAAATACCTCGGAAGTTGACGCTTTCTGCTGTTGCTCGAACCTCTTTTGCAATCTGACCTTTGCTCATTCAAATATCGATTTATCTTTGTATATAACTCATCTTGGAAAAAAATCATTTTTTATTTGAAATTAGACTCAAATATCTTTCCGTCAATATATAATTTTTAATATTAAAATCTCAGTATAGAGGTGAAAAACGCAAATAAATATGTAGGTGTAGGGACTGAAAAAATAACTATGAACCAAGACTTAGGGTTTAGGGTTTAGAGAAAATGATTTCATTATCTCTGTGGGTTGACCAAGTCAACTCACAGAACCTACTCTGATACCATGTTGAATTTAGGAAAAGTGAAATACTTCATTGACTTCATTGACGTATCTTAATCAAAGTACATGAACCTCTATTTGTAATAGAGGAAGGTAGTAGAGTCCAATTACAATAAAACTACTTTTGTCCTAATTACACCCAAACTTAAGTAACTCAATATAGATAAAAGACAAATGTAACTCAAACTAGAACTCTATTAGGATGTGACCATAAGATAAAGATGCCTTTTTGAGTCATTCTTGATCTTACAACTTATATGATAAGGATGCCAAATCGTGGTAATCGTGGTGGGTCCTACTTCTTATGGGCTTGGGCCCATCTGGTTGATCTTCCTTGGTCGTGTGGCCCATCTTATAATCCTACAGAAGCACATGAGATTTCAGCACCATTGAGGTTGAAAATAAATGAATTTTTTGAAGAAGAGGATTAGACTTGATGATGAACGAATTTGCAACCTTCAAAAACATGAATTTGATCCATCATAATGTAAAACATAAGGTGGAACTGTTAGGGTCCTCACGAGCCATGGATCTTGTCACCCTCCTCTCTTCTCTTCCTTCCATTGCCCCCCTTGACGTTGTGGTAGATTGATGGAATGATGAAGAACAAATTTCGGAAAGGTGAAGTGGGAAAAACGGGGAAGAGCTTGAAGGAGCTCTCAACCTGTTGTCTAAATCAGTCTAGGCTAATTATAACTCAATTGCTATCTTTCATTAACCTAGCCGTCCCCTTAAATAGGGTTGAGGACGCCAAATACAATTCAGAACCTTGGATCACTGGTTCAAGCCAAATAAATTCTAAACCAAACCAAACCAAAATCAATTACATGAAAATTGAAAACAATATTAATTAATTCCTACGCCTGCTGGTAACTCGTGATGCTAGTGAGTCCATAACATCAGCCCCCTCCTGGAGAAAGAGCTTGTCCTCAAGCTCGAAGGAAGGGTAGAGAAGTCTAAATGCTGATAAGGGCTCCCATGTAGTGTCATTGGGGCCTGCATCTGCCCACTGGATGAGAATTTCCCAATTGCCTTGAATGTGGCGTGCTTTCAATACCTGAGCTGGAGTAGAAAGGACTCAGCCCTCATGGAGTGGTGGCAGGGGTGTGTGTAGGAAGGGCGAGTCGCCCTAGAATGGTTTCAGTTTGGATATGTGAAATACATTATGTATCTTTGCCTCGGGTGGTAGCTGCAAGCGGTAGGCCACAGGGCCAATTCGGTCCAACACCTGAAATGGACCATAATATTTTGGAGAAAGCTTACGGCGCTTGGAGGCAGTTAGTGATACCTGGTGGTAGTGTTGGAGCTTTAACCACACATAATCTTATGGGGAAT
The DNA here is from genome assembly GCF_029961685.1 of Aristolochia californica. Taxonomy (NCBI): domain Eukaryota; kingdom Viridiplantae; phylum Streptophyta; class Magnoliopsida; order Piperales; family Aristolochiaceae; genus Aristolochia; species Aristolochia californica. The sequence goes on along the minus strand of NW_027181881.1, from coordinate 16,009,408 downwards.
AATATACCTCATGGTGCTTCTTATCATAATAGAGCTTCATAGAGTGCTTGGCCTCCTGGAGATGAGTACGGACCTCAGTGAGCATAACGTCTCTTTCAGCTAACGCTTGGTCCAAAGTGAGGACTTTGGATACCCCTGGTTCATAGGATAACAAACGAGGTGGATCTCTGCCATAAACTACCCTTAAAGGAGTAGTTCTCAGTGCGTTGTGGTAAAGAGGTGCTATAGCAAAATTCTGCCCAGGAAAGCCACTTAACCCACCGTTTAGGTGGGTCCCCCACAAAACAACGAAGATACATTTCAATCATGCGATTGATGACCTCGATTTGTCCTTCAGTCTGTAGATGATATGCAAAAGAGAATGCCAATTGGGTGCCCAGTAACTTGAACAATTCTTTCCAAAAGGTATTGGTAAAAATGGCATCCCTGTCACTGATAATGGATGATGGAATCCCATGTAATCGGACAATGTGGTCCATAAATAGCTGAGCTACATGAGCAGCAGTATATGGATGCGCCAAAGCAATGAAGTGACCATATTTTGAAAAATGGTCAGCCCCAACTAAGATCACTGATTTACCTGATGAAGTGGGAAGGCCATCAATGAAGTCCATTGAAATGTCGGACCAGATTTGAGACGGTAGCTGCAGAGGTTGTAGTAGGTCGGCAGGACTTAAAGATTTGGCCTTGTTTCATTGACAAATCTGACAAGCAGCTACATAATCAGCAATCGTGCTCTTCATGCCCATCCAATAAATTTCCCGACTGATTCGGAAATATTTTTTCTGTCGACCCTCATGTGTGCTATCAAGGATAGAAGACAGAATGGTGTGACGAAGGGGGGACGTGTGATGCATAAAAATCTTGTTCTTGTAGAGGATAAGACGATTCAATTTTTAGAGGATAAGACGATCTTGAATCGTTCAATGCGGAGCTGCTATCCCTTGCTGAATATCCTAATATAATGAAATAAGTTCTAGATATTGATGTGTCTCCTCTCGAATAGAATCCAACAAAAGTGAACGTGGGTTGCTGATAGCATAAATGTGTGGTTCTGGAATGTCCCAACGAGACAAAGCATCAGCCCCCAAATTCAAACTGCCTGGATTATATTGAACTGTAAAATCGAAGCCCATGAGTTTAGTCAACCAATGCTGCTGTGGTGATGTGGTGAGGCGTTGTTCAAGAAGATACTTGAGGCTGCAATGATCTATACGAATGAGAAATGGTCATCCCCAGGAATAAGGCCGCCAATGTTGGACAACCATGGTTTACCCAATCAGCCCTCTCTCATATGCGGCTAACTTGTGGTGTTGTCCCAACTGGCGGCTGAAATAAGCGATAAGGTGTCCCAATTGTTGTAACACTGCACCAATACCTCCATCAGACACATCACATTCCACCACAAATTCTTCATCAAAATCTGGTTGTTGTAGTACAGGCGCTGAAGCTAAGGCCTCCTTTAACAAATGAAAGGCCTGATCCGCTGAGGAAGACCAGTTGAATGCATGTTTCTTGAGAAGGTTGTTGAGTGGTGCTGCTATCTGGCCATAAGAACATATAAATTTTCTGTAATATCCCGTTATTTCCAAAAATTCCCTTAACGCGGTAAGGGAGGTGGGAGGAGGCCAATCTGTGGCTGCTTGGATCTTACTCTGGTCAAGATTCACGCCCATAGCTGATATAATGTGGCCCAAATATGCCACCTATGAGGTGCCCATAGAAAATTTGGATTTATTCAAAACCAAATGATGGGAGCATAAAATGGTAAATACCTGATGGAGGTGTTGGAGATGTTCGACCCAATTTTTTTAATAGACCAAGATGTCATAAAAAAATACTAACACATAGTTCCGTAGAAGTGAGGAAAAAACCTCATCATGAGGGCCTGGAATGTGGAGGGTGCATTGGAGAGACCAAAGGGCATGATGAGGAACTCAAAATGACCGTGGTGCTTGCGAAACACAGTCTTCTCCACATCTGCAGGGTGAACTCTAATTTGATGATAGCCCAATTTCAAATCTAACTTGGTAAAAATCGTAGCACCATGTAACTCTGTTATGGACTCTATAGCATCACGAGTTACCAACAAGCGTAGCAATTAATGAATGTGTTTTTCAATTTCCATGTAATTGTTTCTTGGTTTGGTTTTGTCTTTGGTTTGGGTTGGTTTAGCATTTATTGGTTTGAACCATTGACCCAAGAGGTCTTTAGGGTTTTGGATGTCCTCCACCCTATTTAAGGGGACGGCTAGGGTAATGAGAATTATCAATTGAGTTCACTTTAGTTAACGTAATTTAGATAAACAGGTCAAGAGCTCCTTCAAGCTCTCTTCCGTTTTTCCCCCCAATTCTCCTTTCCGAAATTCAATTCCCTTCAACCCATCATTCCATCTCAACGTCAAGCAAGGTAATGGAAGGAAGAGAAGAGAGGAGGGCGACAAGATCCATGGCTCGTGAGGATCCTAACAACGTGGTATCAGACAAGTCCACCCTCGGTGATTCCTCTTCTCCAGAGGACATACGTCAAGTCCTTTCAGAACTTCAACAACGATCCACTCTTCAAGGTACTGAAATTTCTCACATCAAAACTACCTTAAAAACGCTGGAATCATCTCTACAAACCATCCTCCGACAACTTGTTGCACTTCAAGCACCAACGCCACCACCAGCAACCAATTTTCAACCACAACCAGTTCCCCACCAACAATTCACGCCACCACCAAATCCACCCCTGCGCCAACCAATGGGTTCAATGACCACTCACGCACAAGGACCATCAACGGTTCCCAGGTACGTTAAACTTAACTTTCCAACATATGATGACTCTAAAGATCCTTTACTGTGGTTCACGAAATGTAAACAATTCTTCTATCATCAACAAACGGTGGAAATGGACAAGGTTACTTTGGCCGCCTACCACATGCTCGATGAAGCACTCATGTGGTTCCATCACTACCGAAATGTCCATTCCATTCAGGATTGGCTGCACTTTAAACATGCTTGCCAGTTGAGGTTAGGACCTCCAGCTAGCAGCAACCCAATGGGGGAATTGATCAACTACAAATAGACCAGCACCTTAGAAGTTTACCAAAAAACGTTCCAAGAAAGGTTGGCCAGAGCTAGTGAATTTGTTCCTCCTCACCTACATGTTCAGATTTTTAATGCTGGATTGACAGAGGCAGTCAGATTGGAAGTGGAATTACTTGGTCCGACAAATTTGGACTCAGCAATGAATTATGCCAGAGCTGTGGAACACAAACAGAGAGTTCTAAAAGAGTCTTTACAAAGAAAACCATTTTGGCAAAACAGAATACAGGGTACTGCATCTGGTCCACGTTTTGGGTCCTCTGCCCCTAACCGAGCAGATCAGGCTACTAGTGTGCCTCCACACTCTATGCCACGTAAATTTTTGACTAAACAGGAAATGGACGCTCGAAAGGCAAAGGGCCTATGTTTTAATTGTGACGAACAATTCCTGCCCGGACATACCTGTAAACGTTTATTCAGTATTGAATTGTAGTAAGAAGATTCAAAAGAGCTTCTTGAAAATGAAATTGTTGAAGAGGTACAACAGGAAGGAGAGCTCTCCCTCCATGCCATGCATGGCCTGCGTAGTTCTAATACCATGCAGGTAAAGGCCAGGTTACATCATCTCATGCTACTTGCTTTAGTTGATTCGGGCAGCACACATAATTTTATCAGTGAACCAGCCGCGCAACAATTGGGATTAGAAATTCAACAACAAAGGGGATTCTCAGTTTCCATGGCCAATGGGGCCAAAATTGCTAGTGTGGGGTTATGTGCTAACACCCCTTTCACCATTGAGGGGCATTCCTTTTTAAGGCAGATTTACTAGTCATTCCATTGGCTGGATTTGATTTGGTGCTCGGGGTCAAATGGCTCCAGTTATTAGGACCGATATTATGGGACTTTCAGGCTCGGACTATGACATTTTCAGCACCATAGGGCCAAATTACATTACAAGGCATTGTGGCACAGGTCCCTAACGCACTTCACACTTTGCATATTCAACACACGGGTGATGATCAGTTAGCTCCTTTACTTACAGCATTTGCGGATTTATTTAATGACCCTACAGGTCTACCACCAGTGCGTCATTGCGATCACCGCATTCGTTTAAAGTTGGGAACTGATCTAGTAGTGGTGCGGCCTTATCGTTACCCGCATATCCAGAAAGATGAAATAGAACGACAGTGCATGCATATGCTCGCTCAGGGGGTGATCCAGCCCAGTCGATCTCCTTTCTCCTCACCAGTGTTACTTGTACGTAAAAAAGATAAATCTTGGAGATTTTGTGTCGACTATAGGCAACTCAACTTGCACACAGTTAAGGACAAGTTCCCCATTCTAGTCGTGGACGAGTTGCTGGATGAGTTACATGGTGCTACAATTTTTACCAAATTAGATTTGAAATCGGGCTATCATCAAATACGAGTTCACCAGGCGGATGTGGAGAAGACTGCCTTCCGCACACATCATGGTCATTTCGAGTTCCTCGTCATGCCCTTCGGTCTCTCCAATGCACCATCCACCTTTCAGGCCCTCATGAATGAGGTCTTTTCATCACTTCTACGCCACAATGTGTTAGTCTTTTTTTTATGACATTCTGGTCTACAACAAAAATTGGGAAGAACATCTCCACCACCTCCATCAGGTATTCACCATTCTACGCTCTCATCATTTGGTTTTGAATAAATCGAAATGTTCTATGGGTACATCTGAGGTGGCATATTTGGGCCACGTCATATCAGCCGTGGGCGTGAAAGTTGACCAGAGCAAGATACAGGCAGTTACAGATTGGCCGGTTCCCACCTCCACCACAACATTAAAGGGATTTTTGGGCTTAGTGGGATATTATAGAAAATTTATCCAATCTTATGGCCAGATAGCAGCACCACTCAACAACCTGCTCAAAAAAAATGCCTTCCACTGGTCTTCTTCAGCAGAACAGGCCTTTAACCTGTTAAAGGAGGCCTTAGCCTCAGCGCCAGTCCTACAATTACCAGATTTTGAGGCAGAATTTGTGGTGGAATGTGATGCCTCCGGGGGAGGTATAGGGGCAGTGTTACAACAATTGGGACACCCCATTGCTTATTTCAGCCGTCAGGTGGGACAACACCACCATAAGTTAGTTGCATATGAGAGGGAATTGATTGGGTTAGCCAAGGCTGTCCAACATTGGCGACCTTATCTTTGGGGACGACCGTTTTTCATTCGTATAGATCATTGCAGCCTCAAGTATCTTCTTGAACAACACCTCACCACATCCCCACAGCAGCATTGGTTAAATAAACTCATGGGTTTCGATTTTACGGTTCATTATAAGCCAGGTAGTTCGAATTTGGGGGTTGATGCCTTATCACGTCGGGATATTTCTGCCACACAAATTTATGCTATCAGTCACCCACGTGCACTGCTATTAGATTCTATTTGTGAGGAAGTACATCAATATCCGGATCTCCTATCGTTATATCAGGATATTCAACAGGGGACAACTGCTCCTCATTGGACGATTCAGGATCGTCTCATTCTCTACAAAAATAGGATCTTTTTGCATAATACATCCCCACTTCTTCACACCATCCTGTCCTTTATCCATGATAGCACACATGAGGGTCGACATAAAACATATTTCCGAATCAGTCGGGACTTTTACTGGAAGGGCATGAAGAGCACAATTGCTGATTATGTAGCTGCTTGTCAGATTTGTCAAAGAAACAAGGCCGAATCTTTAAGTCCGGCCGGCCTACTGCAACCTCTGCAACTACCATCTCAAATCTGGTCTGATATTTCCATGGACTTCATTGCTAGACTTCCCATTTCATCAGGTAAATCGGTGATATTCGTAGTCGTTGATCGGTTTTCAAAATATGGGCACTTCCTTGCTTTGGCGCATCCATATACTGCTGCTTAGGTCGCTCAATTATTTATGGATAACATTCTCCGATTACATGGAATTCCCTCATCCATTATCAGTGACAGGGATGCCATTTTTACCAGTCTCTTTTGGAAGGAATTATTCAAATTACAGGGCACCCAATTGGCATTTTCGTCTGCCTATCATCCACAAACGGACGGCCAAACAGAGGTTGTCAATCGCACGATTGAAATGTATCTTCGTTGTTTTGTGGGGGACGCACCTAGAAGATGGGTGAAATGGCTTTCATGGGCAGAATTTTGCTATAACACATCTTACCACACAGCACTGGGTACTACTCCTTTCAGGGTAGTTTATGGCAGAGATCCACCTCGTTTGTTCCCATATGAACCGGGGGCATCCAAAGTCGTCACTTTGGACCAAGCATTAGCTGAATGAGACGCTATGCTCACTGAGGTACGTACACATCTGCAGGAGGCCCAACACTCTATGAAACGCTTTTATGATAAGAAGCACCGGGAGGCATCTTATTACCCTGGAGACTATGTGTGGTTAAAGCTTCAACACTACCGCCAGTTGTCCCTGACTGCAGCCAAGCGCCATAAGCTGTCTCCAAAATGTTATGGTCCATTTCCGATATTGGACCAAATTGGGCCCGTGGCATACCACTTGCAGCTACCACCGGAAGCAAAGATCCATAATGTATTTCACGTCTCCCAATTGAAGCCCTTCTTGGGTGACTCGCCCCTACTGCACACTCCACTGCTGCCACTACATGAGGGCAGAGTCCTTTCTATTCCGGCTCAGGTAATACAAGCACGCCACATTCCAAGGGATTTGGAAATTCTAGTCCAGTGGGCAGATGCCGGTCCCAGTGACACCACATGGAGCCGTTATCAGCATTTCGACTTTTATATCCTTCCTTCGAGCTTGAGGAGAAGCTATTTCTCCAGGAGGGGGGTGATGTTATGGACTCTATAGCATCACGAGTTACCAATAGGCGTAGGAATTAATGAATGTGTTTTTCAATTTCCATGTAATTGTTTCTTGGTTTGGTTTTGTCTTTGGTTTGGGTTGGTTTAGCATTTATTGGTTTGAACCATTGACCCAAGAGGTCTTTAGGGTTTTGGATGTCCTCCACCCTATTTAAGGGGACGGCTAGGGTAATGAGAATTATCAATTGAGTTCACTTTAGTTAACGTAATTTAGATAAACAGGTCAAGAGCTCCTTCAAGCTCTCTTCCGTTTTTTCCCCCAATTCTCCTTTCCAAAATTCAATTCCCTTCAACCCCTCATTCCATCTCAACGTCAAGCAAGGTAATGGAAGGAAGAGAAGAGAGGAGGGTGACAAGATCCATGGCTCATGAGGATCCTAACAAACTCATCCAGCAACTCCTCCACCACTGGGATGGGGAACTTGTCTTTAGTTGTCTGCAAATTGAGTTGCCTATAGTCGACACAAAACCTCCATGTTTTATCCTTTTTGCGTACCAGTAAAAAAGGTGATGAGAAGGAAGACCTACTAGGCTAGATAACTCCCTGAGCGAGCATATTCAGGCACTATCTTTTGATTTCATCTTTTGTATATGTGGGTAACGATATGGGCACACCACCACTGGATCGGTTCCCATCTTCAAATGAATGTGATGATCACAATGACGCACTAGTGGTAGACTAGTAGGGTCATTAAATAAATCCGCAAATGCTGTAAGTAAAGAAGCTAACTTACAATCACCAGTTTTCTGAATCTGTAAAGTATGAAGTACGTTAGGTACCAGTGCCACAATATCCTTTAATGTAATCTGGCCCTGTTGTGTTGTAAATGTCATAGTTCGAGCCTGAAAGTCCCACAATATAGGGCCTAATAACTGAAGCCATTTTACCCCGAGCACCAAATAAAATCCTGCCAAAGGAATGACCAGTAACTCTGCCTTAAATGAATGTCCCTCAATGGTAAAAGGGGTGTTTCCACATAACCCCACACTGGCAATTTTAGCCCCATTGGCCACTGAAACCGAGAGACCCTTTTGCTGTTGAATTTCTAATCCCAATTGTTTCGTTGCGGGCTCACTGATAAAATTATGTGTGCTGCCATAATCAACTAAAGCACGTAACATGAGGTGGTGTTACTTGGCCATACCTGCATGGTATTAGAACTACGCAGGCCATACATGGCATGGAGGGAGAGCTCTGGGTCTTGTTGCTCCTCTGCAACAACATCAGTTTCAGGAAGCTCTTCTGAACCTTCTTCCCAAAGTTCAATACTGAATAATCGTTTACAAGTATGTCCTAGAAGAAATTATTCACCACAATTAAAACAGAGGCCCTTGGCCTTTCTTATCTCCATTTCCTGTTTAGTCAAGAATTTTCATGGAAGATTGTGGGGGGGCACACTTGTGGACTGGTCTGTACGGTTGAGCAGAGTTGCCAAAAGGTGGTCCAGGTGCAGTACCCGGTAGGCTGTTGGTCCAAAATGGTTTTCAGCCTAATGATTCCCTCAGAACTCTTTGTTTTTGTTCCACAGCCCTGGCATAATTCATGGCTGAGTCCAAGTCTATCGGACCAAGTAATTCTACTTTCAATAGAACCGCCTCAGTCAAGCCCATATTAAAAATCTGAACATGTAGGTGAGGCGGAACAAATTCACTTGCTCGAGCCAACCTTTCTTGAAATGTTTTTTGGTACAATTCTAAGGTGCCAGTCTGTTTATAGTTGATCAATTCCCCCACTGGGTTGCTACTAGCTGGAGGTCCAAACCTCATTTGGCAAGCATGTTTAAAATGTAGCCAATCCTGAGTGGAATGGACATTTCGATAGTGATGGAACCACATGATCGCTTCATCGAGCAGGTGGTAGGCAGCCAGTGTAACCTTGTCCATATCCACCGTTTGTTGATGATGGAAAAATTGCTCACACTTCGTGAACCAAAGTAAAGGATCTTTAGATCCATCATATGTAGGAAAGTTGAGTTTAAAGTACCTGGGAACCGTAGTTGGTCCCTTTGCGTGATCTGCCATGGGAATAGGTTGTTGGCGCAGTGGTAGGTGTGGTGGTGGCGTGAAGTGTGGTTGATGTGCTATCGGTGGTTGAAAGTTGGTTGTTGGTGGTGGCGTTGGTGATTGAATTGCAAACAAGTTTTTGGATGACGGTTTGGAGAGAGGATTCCAACGTGTGCAATGTATTATGGATGTTAGTAATTTTAGTACCTTGAAGAGTGGACCTTTGTTGAAGATCTTAAAGCACTTGACGTATGTCCTCTGGAGAAGAGAAGTCACCAAGGGTGGACCTGTCTGATACCACGTTGTTAGGGTCCTCACGAGCCATGGATCTTGTCACCCTCCTCCTCTTCCTTCCATTGCCTTGCTTGACGTTGTGGTAGATTGATGGAATGATGATGAACAAATTTTGGAAAGGGGAAGTGAGGAAAAAGGGGAAGAGCTTAAAGGAGCTCTCGACCTGTTGTCTAAATTACTCTAGGCTAAATTATAACTCTATTGCTATCTTTCATTAACCTAGCCATCCCCTTAAATAGGGTTGAGGATGCCAAATACAATTCAGACCCTTGGGTCACTGGTTCAAGCCAAATAAATTCTAAACCAAACCAAACCAAAATCAATTACAAGAAAATGGAAAACCACATTAATTAATTCCTACGTCTGCTAGTAACTCGTGATGCTATTGAGTCCATAACAGGAACTTAGCTGATTAAAGAGAGACAATGTAGAATTGATTTCAGCCTTGCTTTCATTAAGATGAAGCCAAACATTGTCTTGTTTTAAGGCTGGATTTGAGGCTCCTCTTCTCTAAATCTGCATTGCTTGAAACCCTAGAATCCCAGCTCTGATACCATGTTAGATTCTAGGGTTTAATCGATAGAAGGCTTTGTTTGAGTACAAGAAGAAGAAAGAAGTAGAGAGAAGAAGAAGAAGGAAGAAGGATGAAGAAGCTAGAGCACGAGTTGGAGAGATGAGTGATTAGGGTTAGAAAGAGAGTTCATTCATGAGCTTCTCCCCCTCTCTTTCTTATTTATTTAAGAGGGGCTTGAAAGCCCTAATACATGAAAAACAAAGGAGCACTTAAATTTTCAACTAATTACAACTTATGCCACTCACCCTCATAACTATATAGAATACCACTCAAACTTTTTCAAAAATTTGAAGTGCTAGGTGATTTAAAAATCCAAGTTTGCTTGCCCGAGGTTTTGTAGGTTACCACAACCCTCTTGGTTATTTTGGGTAACCATTGTTGTTTGATGCCATTTCAATTTTTTATTTGGTAAATGTGGGCAAAGTGTCTGACTCCATGGCAATGGTGGCACCAAATATGAGTGAGAATGAACTTCTTATTTTGACTTTTCTTGTTCTTCCCAATTTATCTTTGCACACAAGGATAATGATTTTTTGACCTAAAAAGTGTGAAAAAGTTCAAAAGGAGCAAGGCTATAGCATTTTCAAAATTAGAAGTGACCATGGAGGAGATTTTAAGAATTCACATTTTGAGGAATATTGGACAAAACATGGTATAGATCATACATTCTCAACTCCTTGAACTACTCAAAAAAATGGTATTGTTGAGAGAAGGAATAGAACCTTAATTGAGATGGCAAGAGATATGCTACATACATACAACTTGCCACATATATTTTGGGACAAAACTGTAAATACCACTTGCTATTTCTTAAATCGAGCAAGCATAAGGCCCTTTCTCAATAAAACTCCTTATGAGTTGTACATGGGCACCCTTCCCAATAGAACTTAATTTTGAACTTTTGGATGCAAAGTGTTAGAATTAAAACAACTAAAGGAAAAATTAAGGAAGTTTGACTCTAGGGCTGATATAGGAATTTTCTTAGATTATTCATACCATATTTTTATGGTCCCGGATCTCACACAGTGATTCGTTGGGAAGAAGAAGAGAAAGAAGAAAATCAAGCTGAAGGGAAGCTTGAAAGCTCGTTGAGCAGAACTCAAAACCCTTGTTTACTCTAAATCAATACTTTAACCTCACCATTGCTGGGATCCCCCATGTTACCCTGTTCTGATACCACGTTGCTATGGTCCCGGATCTCACCCAGTGATTCGAAGGGGAGAAGGTGGAGGAGGAAATAACCAAGTTCCCCTTCGAGCTTGGTTATGTCCTCCTCCTCCTTCTCCCCTCTGAATCACTATGTGAGATCCAGGACTGTAACACATATCATGGCATATATATAGTTTATAAGTAGACATCTAAGAGAGTCAAGGATTTGGTAAATGTTTAGTTGGATGAATTTGATTTGCCATATCCAACCCCAAATCTTTTGTTGACAAAGAGGGAAACCTCTTCGATTCATCCCTAACATCTCAACCTCAAGACCAAAATCTTGAAGAGAGCTCAAATGATCTGAATAACGAATTAGAACCACCTATGGAGCCAAATAATTATAGGCTCATGGCTGATCCCCCCCTTGAACAAATCATTGGTAACCCTCAAAGAAAAATTACAACTAGAAAAGGCAAACATGAAACTTTGGCAATTAGTGCCTTCGTTTCTCAAATAGAGGCGAAAAGCTTTGCCAAAGTTGTAAAAAGATGACTTTTGGATTATAAAAATGGAAGAGGAATTAAATCAATTTGAAAGAAATTAAGTTTTGACTCTAGTACCTAGATCCAAAAATCAACAAGTCATAGGAACTAAATGGATTTTTAAGAACAAAGCCAATAAGAAAAACCAAGTAGTCAGAAAAAAGCTAGGTTACTTGCCAAAGGTTATAACCACGAAGAAGGAATTAATTTCAAAGAGATTTATGCACATGTGGCAAGACTAGAGGCAATTAGAATCCTTTTAGCCTATGTGTGTCACATGAAGTTCAAATTGTACCAAATGGATGTAAAGAGTACATTCCTAAATGGGTACATTCAAGAGGAAGTCTATGTTGAACAATCTAAAGGATTTGAATACATGAGCAAACTTGACCATGTATACAAACTACATAAAACATAGGGATTAAAGATGGTTCCTAGAGCGTGTTCTGAAAAATTAAGCCAATTCTTAGAGAAAATGACTATAAGAGAGGTACCTTAGATAAGACACTATTTATTAAGAACCATGATCAAAATTTGATTCTACAAACTCCTCTCAATGTCAAAAATTTGCTAGTGTAATGAAGAATGAGTTTGAAATGATTTTAATGGGTTACCTCACATTCTTTCTTGGACTTAAAGTAATGGAAGCCGAAAATGGAAAATTATAAATCAGTTCAAATACACTAAAGGATTGCTTAAGAGATTCAACATTGAAAATCTTAATTCAATCACCACACCCATGTATTCGTCCTTGAAACTTGAGTCAAACAACTCCAGTAGGGCCATTGATAAAAAATTCTATAGAATCATGATAGGATCCCTACTTCAACTTTCAAACAGTAAGCTTGAATATATTGTTCTAGGTATACCTATGTGCAAGATTTCCATCTAACCCTAGAGAATCTCACTTAATAGTTGTGAAATGAATTTTCCATTATCTACTTGGAACACCAAAATCAGGTCTTTGGAATTTAAACTCATCAGCCATTGATCTTGTAGGTTACTCTGATGCCGATTTTGTTGGATGTAAAACTGATAGAAAGAGTACAAGTGGTAGTTGCCAATTACTTGGAAACGTGCTAGTCTCTTGGTTTTCCAAGAAACAACATTTAGTTGCACTATCTACCACTGAGACTGAATGCATTGCATGTGGATCAAACAAAAACTAGATGATTATGGCTTAGAGCAAAGTGAAATTCCAATCTATTGTGATAAGTCTAAGTAAGAACCCAGTTCACCAGTCTTGACCAAAACAGAATAAGACATCACTTCATCAGAGAGTTGGTTCAAACCAAAGTAATTAGAATTGAATTCATTCCCACTAAAAATCAAGTAGCAGACATTTTCACAGACTGATTAGGATTTGATCCATTCTCAATGCTTTGAGGGGAACTAGGCATGAGAAAACCACCTTGAATCACTTAAGATGATAAAAATTGAGCTCAAAAATACACATCCCATACTAGTAGTGCCATAAGAGTGATGTGGAGATCAAATGATTATATTCCAGTCACTCTGCAAAGGGCATTTATCAATCAATGCATACTGATTGATTGATCAACATAAGTGATTAAATATCAATTGAGATAGAATGATCGATCATATATGTTGTAAAATAATAAGTAGAAAAGTTTTAAATGATGATTCACTTCATTTTTTATTTCTAAACCCTTCCAACTTCAAGCCTTGTGATTTTTCTGCCATCCAGAGCTTTTCTCTTCAATCCCATTTCGATTATAGAGGCTTTCCACCTCTAAATCTGAAAAATAAACCCATGTTTCCTTCACTAAATCTGATACTTTCAAGATGGTTAGCACAAAATTCATGACTAAGAAGTGCATTACATTGAAAGAAACCAATATGTGCAAGAAAATACGGCATTGGAGAGAATATTTCTGCACTCGCCAACAACGGAGTAAGTATTTTCAAAATTTTGCTTCAAAAAGCATTTTGGAGCCTAGTAGGGTAGGTTTGGACTTTTTCCATTGAAAATTTGATGATTTTGAAAAGTTTTTCCTCCCATACAATGGGATTTTAGAGAGAGAAGAGGTTGTTTACCCTGTGTTGGTGTTATGGACTCCATAGCATCACGAGTTATCCATAGGCATAGGAATTAAATTATGTCAATTTACTTTTCATGTAATTTCAATTCGGTTAGGTTTACTTTATTTGGGTTGGTTCACTTTGGGTTGGTTCAATGTAATGTGGCGTGAACCACTTGACCTATGGGTCATCTTTATAATTTCGTCCTCAACCCTATTTAGGGGGACATGAATGAGAAGAGAGGCAAGTATTGAGAAAATTATATTTTACAGGTCTGATTCTCCCTCAGAGGTCAAGGTCGGATTCTCCCTTTGAGGTCCAAGGTTGAGCTTCCTCCAAAGCTCCTTCATTCTAATTGAGTTCATCCATTACTCGTTCAAGAAACAGGAATTCTCTTCCAACGTCAAGATCATCCATGGAGGGAAGAGAGGAAAGAAGGGTGACTCGATCCATGGCAAGGGAAGAACCTAACATCTTGGTATCAAACAGGTCCACCCTTGGGGATTCCTCTTTCTCTGACGATTTGAGACAGTTCGTGGAAGATACAAGGCAGATGATAGACAACCAGGCTCATGCCCTAGAAGAGGAGCATCAAACAACCTCTGATTTGCATGAGGCAATAAAATCAATGGATGCTGCCATCCAAGCTCTCCTCCGGCGACAAGAGGAACAGGATACACGAGCCCACCCACCAGCTGCATACTCTCCACCTCCTCCCCCACAACCACCAATGCGTCAACACCATTCCCATATGGGGCCTGCTGTTCAAGGACCAAACACTGCGCCCAGGTATTTAAAACTTGACTTTCCTACGTATGATGGGTCTAAGGACCCTTTGATTTGGTTAGCCAAGTGTGATCAGTTCTTTTATCATCAAAAAACACCTGCGGATGAGAAAGTGTATTTGGCCGCCTACCACATGCTCGATGAAGCGCTTCTATGGTACCACCAATTCCGAAATGACCAAGTGGTTCAGGATTGGGCAACTTTTAAACAATCTTGCATGATGCGATTTGGTCCTCCAGCTAGTAGCAATCCATTGGGATAATTAATCAATTACAAACAAACTGGAACGCTAGAGGTATACCAAAAGACCTTCCAGGAAAGGTTAGCCCGGGCAAACCAGTTTGTTAGCCACACACAGTATGTTCATATTTTTATTGCTGGTTTGACAGAAGCTCTGTGATTAGAAGTTGAATTACATGCTCCTACAGATTTAGACCACGCTATGAATTTAGCCAGGGCCATTGAGCACAAACAGCGTGTTCTAAAGGAGTCACTGGTCAGAAAACCATCTTGGCCTGGGAGGCACAACGCCTTAGTGCCAAACCCTTCCTATGGACTGCCAAGATTTAGAGACAGTGCAGCCCCACGCCCAAACATCTCTAATTCGGCTCCACGTGCTCCGTACTTCAAAAAACTTACTAGGCAGGAAATGGAGCAGAGAAAGCCCAAGGGCCTCTGTTTTAACTATGATGAACAGTATGTCATTGGCCACCAGTGCAAAATATTATTCAGTATATGTCTGTGGGTGGAAGGAGAAGAAATACCACCAGAGGAGGAAATTGAGGAAACTGACCAAGAAGGTCCAGAGATTTCCCTTCATGCTATGACAGGTCTATGCAGTTCAAGCACAATGCAGGTTAAGGCCCAATTACATCATTTATAGTTACTGGCTTTAGTGGACTTGGGCAGTACACATAATTTTATCAGTCAACAGGCGGCAGAACAACTTGGGTTAGTAGTATAGCAACAAACTGGTCTTTCTGTATCAGTAGCCAATGGGGCTAAAATTACTAGTGTAGGCATATCACCAGCAACACACTTTGATATTGAAGGATATGCATTTGTTGCAGATTTTCTGGTGATTCCACTCTCAGGATTCAATTTGGTGCTAGGAATTAAATGGCTCCAATTGTTAGGACCAATACTATGGGATTTCCAAGCCCTGACCATGTCGTTTATAGAGGACAAACATCAGATTATATTTCATGGCACATAAGCCCCACTCACCTGCGCACTACAGGTTGTCGAGGTCCAGTCCACACACACATGTAAGTTATCTCACTTACTTACAGAATTTGAAGATATCTTTCAAGACCCTTCTGCCTTACCACCACTTAGGCATTGTGATCACAGTATCCATTTGAAAACGGGTACCGAGCCGGTAGTGGTGCGTCCGTATCGTTACCCTCACTTATAGAAGGATGAGATTGAAAGGCAGTGCGGGCAGATATTAGCATAGGGTATTATTCAGCCCAGCAGATCTCCTTTTTCTTCACCGGTATTACTAGTCCGCAAGCATGATAAGTCATGGAGGTTCTGTGTGGATTACCGACAACTCAATGCCCATACGATTAAAGATAAATTCCCTATTCAAGTGTTGGACGAGCTGTTAGATGAGCTCCATGGAGCTACTATTTTTACTAAACTTGATTTGAAATCGGGCTATCATCAAATCCGAGTTCATCCATCAAATGTGAAAAAAATAGTGTTCCGCACGCATCACGGCCATTTTGAATTCCTCGTAATGCCATTTGGTCTGTCAAATGCGCCTTCCACCTTCCAGGCCCTCATGAATGAGGTATTTTCCTCTCTCTTGACGATGTTTTTTTAGACGATATTTTGGTCTACAACAACAACTGGGAAGAACATCTTCAGCACCTTCACCAAGTATTTTCTCTTATACGATCACATCATTTGGTTTTAAATCGGTCAAAATGTTCGATTGGCACATCAGAAGTGGCATACTTGGGCCACGTTATTTCAGCAACAGGGGTGCAGGTAGACCAGAGTAAGATGCATGTGGTCACCGAGTGGCCTATTCCTACCTCTATTACAGCCTTAAGAGGATTTTTGGGCCTAGCTAGATAATATTGAAAATTTATTCGTAGCTATGGCCAACTTGCAGCTCCGCTCAACAATCTCCTCAAGAAAAATGCTTTTACTTGGTCAGAGACAGCAGCTCATTCCTTTCAGCAATTGAAAGATGCCTTGTCATCAGCCCCAGTGTTGCAGCTCCCCAACTTTGAGGAGTCGTTTGTAGTGGAATGTGATGCTTTGGGAGGCAGTATTGGCGCAGTGTTGCACCAACAAGGCCACCCGATTGCTTATTTTAGCCGGCAACTGGGCCAACACCACCACAAGTTGGCAGCTTATGAGAGGGAATTGATCGGATTGGCGAAAGCTATACAGCATTGGCGCCCTTATCTATGGGGACGTTCTTTTTTTATTCGCACTGATCATTGTAGCCTCAAGTATCTTCTTGAGTAGCGTCTCACTACTTCACCACAACAACATTGGTTAAGTAAGCTTATGGGGTTTGACTTTTCTGTCGAGTATAAACCGGGAAGTTTGAATGTCGGGGCTGATGGATTATCTCGCCGGGACGTTCCAGAGCCACAATTAAATGCCATCAGTCAACCCAGAGCTCTTTTGTTGGATTCTATATGGGAATAAACACAACAGTACCCGGATATTATCTCCTTATGCCAGGCCATCAAACAGGGGACAGCGGCAACCCATTGGAGAGTTCAGGACAATCTCGTCCTCTACAAAAACAGAATTTTTATACCCCACACATCCCCTCTGATTAACAGCATTTTAGCCTCCTTCCAAGACAATACACATGAGGGCCGATAGAAAACATATTTCCGAATCAGTAGGGAATTTTATTGGAGGGGCATGAAGCGCAGTATAGCTGATTATGTGGCGGCTTGTCAGACTTGTCAACGGAATAAAGCTGAAACATTAAGTCCCGCAGGGCTGCAAAACCACTTCAACTTCCGTCACAGGTCTGGTCTGATATTTCTATGGACTTCATAGATGGACTTCCGTCTTCGTCAGGTAAATCTATTATCCTTGTAGTGGTGGATTGTTTCTCTAAGTATGGGCATTTCATTCCTCTGGTGCATCCTTACACTGCAACTCAGGTAGCTCAACTTTTTATGGATAACATTGTCCGCTTACATGGGATGCCTAATTCAATTACCAGTGATAGGGATGCAATCTTTACAAGTACCTTCTGGAAAGAACTCTTCAAGTTACAAGGCGCAACGTTAGCCTTTTCTTCAGCCTACCATGCGCAGACTGATGGTCAGACAGAGGTCGTCAACAGAACCATTGAAATGTATCTCTGCTGTTTCATGGGGGACTCACCTAAGAGGTGGGTTAAATGGCTCGCCTGGGCTGAGTTCTGTTACAACACCTCCTACCACAGCGCACTCGGCACAACCCCATTCAGGGTGGTATATTGTAGAGAACCTCCACGTCTTTTAGCCTATGAACCAGGGGCCTCTAAAGTCACCACTTTGGACCAAGCTTTAGCTGAACGAGACACATTACTTACTGAGGTGCACACTCATCTACAGGAGGCACAACATTCTATGAAAAAACATTATGACAAGAAGCACTGTGAAGTCTTCTTTTCTCTTGGAGATTTTGTTTGGTTACGTCTCCAACACTACAAGCAGCTGTCGTTGACAACCTCCAAACATCACAAACTCTCTCCTAAATATTATGGTCCCTTTCAGGTGATGGACCGCATTGGGACAGTGGCCTACAGATTGCAGCTTCCGCCAGAGGCCATAATTCACAACGTCTTTCATGTCTCACAATTAAAGGCCTTCTAGGGTGATTCGCCTTTGCTGCACACCCCGCTGCCCCCACTCCATGAGGGACGTGTACTTTCTACCCGGGCACAGGTATTACAAACTCGCCGTATTCAAGGTGATTGGGAGATCTTAGTGCAATGGACAGATGCTGACCCCAGTGACACAACATGGGAGCCATTAGCGGCATTTCGCACCCTCTACCCATATTTTGAGCTTGAAGACAAGCTCTTTCTCCAGGGGAGGGGGGGTGATGTTATGACTCCATAGCATCACAAGTTATCCATAGGCATAGGAGTTAAATTATGTCAATTTACTTTTCATGTAATTTCAATTTGGTTTGGTTTACTTTATTTGGGTTGGTTCACTTTGGGTTGGTTCAGTGTAATGTGGCATGAACCACTTGACCTATGGTTCATCTTTATAATTTCATCCTCAACCCTATTTAGGGGGACGTGAATGAGAAGAGAGGCAAGTATTGAGAAAATTATATTTTACAGGTCTGATTCTCCCTCAGAGGTCAAGGTCGGATTCTCCCTTCGAGGTCCAAGGTTGAGCTTCCTCCAAAGCTCCTTCATTCTAATTGAGTTCCACCATTACTCATTCAAGAAACGGGAATTCTCTTCCAACATCAAGATCATCCATGGAGGGAAGAGAGGAAAGAAGGGTGACTCGATCCATGGCAAGGGAAGAACCTAACAGTTGGTAAAAGTCTTCTACTCAAATTTGGAAGTAGAGGAAGTTTCTTCAACTAATCTAAGGATCACTTCCTATGTGAAGAAAATGACAGTGTCCATTCAGTCTATAGAACTGAATGATATCCTAGCAAGCACCTTCATGGGGATGAAAATTTACATGAAGGAAAGTTGGCTAGTCAACCTACAAGAATACCTCCCACAAAACATTCACGAAGCCTTTCAGTTTGTCTTTGGGTAGACTCTTAGGAGTTCATATGAAGTTAAAATAAAAAACCTCACCGCGTCATAGAGAGTCATCAGGGAGATAATCACCTATGTTCTCAACTCAAGGAAGGGGATATTTTCCTCAATGACTATAGCTGGCATCTTTTGGCTATGGGACATCACTCAGAAGGTCAAATTGTACTTCAGTTACTTCATAGCAAGTAGAATGATGGACATTGCCACTAGCTCATGAGTGGATGGCCTCTCATTTACTCAATAGATTACCGCCATTCTATGCCATTGAGGGGTTAACCTTGCTAATAAGGAGTGCATAGACATGATTTGGAAGATGTCTATCAGTGAGAAAAAGGTTGGAAAATTTAGCTTTGCCAAATGCCGATGTCAATGGGTACAGAAAGAGGTAATAGGCAAGGAGGCACCTCAAGCCATCAACCCCGAGGATCAGATGAGCTTGGAAGCTCAAGCCAACCCGTTTGAGTTCACCAAGAGGACAAGGACCACTAAAGAAGCTTTTTCCTCTATAGATCAATAGAGAGAATTATTGGACGTGGTGTACACCATTTGGGCCACTCAAGTAGCCATTCTTGCCATGAAATACCACCTAAGGACCGGCCAGATCAAGATAAGAGCCAGTCAGTAAAGGATCGAGAGCATGATCGAGACTCTCTGTAGACTCGATAGCAGGACGAGTCATCCAGAGGCAACACGGATGAGTTGGACTCAGTGGAGCAATGAAGGACATTAGGCATTACATGTTCTTTTATTTCTTTATTTCATGAATGATAAGTAGGAAGGCCTCTAAGGGCATTATTGTAATAACTGTGATCTCGGTCCTTGACTTTAAGAGGCTATCGAATGGAATGAGAAGGGAAGCAAAAATTACCCAAGGATCTGAGTTCTCCTCTAACGAACCAGAGTCGGCGTTCCCCTGGAACCCAAGGTGCACATATCCCTTCAAAGAGCCTGATTATCCCTCTTCTCCACTCATGTTCCGACGTCGATCCTTCTCTCCCTTCGATCCTCTTGTTCCATCAAAATCATCACCATAGGTAGGCCAGAAAGGTCTCGACGCCCTGGTTCTGTCCTCGAGTTGCAAGAAAACCTCTCCCATCGTCAAATCACTTGATCTATGGTAAGAGACCACAACATTTTGGTATCAGAGCAAGTCAATATGGGAGAGTCATCGAACAATGTAGAATGCGTAGCCACCGTTAGGGAAATGATACAAACTGGGCAAGAAGAAACTGAGGGGCGTCTGGCTACATTGGTGGACAACAGAGCTTCTCAAGTCTTTAATCAGGTAAATATCCAAGTTCAAAATTTATCGGCTAAGATTGATGAATTGATGGGTAAGAAACCTAACCCCTCATGAAGGAGGGAGGAGTCCTGTGACTACGCAAGGAGACCAATTGTTGGACGAACAAAGCATCCAACGAATGGCATGACTTTGGGCTTAGGTGGTGGGACCATCTCGAGATATACCAAATTAGACTTTCCAAGTTTTAAAGAGTCTGAAGACCCTTCAATTTGGCTCTATAGGTGTGAAAAAAAATTGTCTCACCAAAGGACAGCTGAAATCGACAAGGTGGGGTTGGCCGCCTTTCACATGCTCGATGAAGCGTAGATTTGGGGTCATCACTTGGAAATGGAGAATCCAAATATAGAATGGAAAGAATTTAAAGAGCTCTGTACAGTTCGGTTTGGTCCACCAGCTCAAAGCAATCCATTAGGGGACTTAGCCTTGCTGCACCAAACCAGCATAGTTGAGTAATATCAGAAGGCCTTTTAAGAAAAATTGGCCCGAGCCAACAAGATGGTTAGGGTGGATCAATAGGTGGGGTTTTTTACTTCCGGCTTAATAGATTCTCTCAGGTTAGAGGTGGAACTCCTTACTCCCATGTGACCAAAATATTCAACAAAGGAGGAGAACAAAAGATGAATATTTTTGCATCAATGAAGATATGTTTTAGAAAAAGAAGATTGAAAACCAACAATTTTTTTCCTCTCAAGCAGAAGTTGTAAACTCCAGCTTGAGGAGGAGTGTTGAAGAGTAGGTATGGAAGAGTCTGACATGACTCTCACAACAAAAACTCTCACAGCGCCAGAATTATTATGGTGGAGTCTTACAGGTGTCTGATAGGTGGAGCTCTCAGAGAAGTGTCTTAGTTAAAGGTATTTTACTTATATTAATCTTCTATTTATGTTTAGTTGTTCAATTATTCTAGGCCTTATCTTTTAGTGTTTAACTTTGGTTGTATGTAGGACCAGGGTAATTTAATTGTAATTGGATTCTACTTATTTTCTCTATTAAAAATCGAGGCTCATTGTACTTAAATTACAACAAGTTAGTGAAATATTTATTTTTTCTAGAAATTTAACATTACGTAGTCGGTCTAGGCATTGATTTGAAGTGATAAAAATACAAGATGATAAATTGAAGATCAAGGACCTCACTACGGCTCAACACGTCATTAGAGAGATAGCCACCCATGTCATCAATCTAAGGAATGGGACTTATTCAAGCCTCACCACCTTAGACATTTTCTAGTTGTGGGCAATTACCCAAAAGGTACAACTTAACTTTGGTTACTTTATGGCATATCAGACATAGCCTCGAGCTAGAGAGCAAATGGTCTACCCTTCAGTCAAGAGATTACGGTCATCCTCTGATGATGCGAAGTAAACCTTGCTGATGAGAAGTCAATAGATATCACAAAGAAGATGTCCATCAATGAGACAAAGGTTGGAAAATTTGGCTTGGCCAAAGGCGAGGTCAATGGGTACAAAAGGACTCAATTTAGAAAGAGGCACCACATTGTCGGCTTCAGATATGAGATAAGTCCAAAACCACAAGGCAAACAATATGAGTTTTCAAAGAGGAAGAGAACCACATATGAAGCCACATCATCCTCCACTAACCAAATCACATCCTTAGAGGATGTAGCGGATGACGTTTGGGCCACACAAACAGTCATTCTTGCCATGCAAGAGCAGCTGAAGTCTATTCAGATTGACCTCTGAGTGAGTCAACAATGGATCAAGAGCATGCTCGAGACTTTACTCAGCTGATTTTCGCCACCATTGTAGATATCTCTAGTCCTTAAGATCACTTTTTGACTCCCTTTTGTACTAGCATTTGATGATCTATACTTTTATTTTTTGAAGCATTTGTTATTAATCCACATTTTTTAAAGATTGAATCTATCTAAGAAATGGCCTTAAGACAAAACTTTTTCATTACTTTTATGTCTCATTTGAAAATTTTCTTGAGTACGAAAAAAAGAGCGAGAAAAAGATGAATAGATGGACTTAGACCCAGTAGGCACTCTAAAATTAAAATTTTGAAAATTAAATGACTAAAACAAGAAATGCAAAGATTAAGGGGGAGCCTATTCCTAAATTGTTTTTGAAATTATGGAAAATAAAAAAACTTCATTGACTTGTTATAATCAGAGTACATACTGAAAAGTGTTTACAGTTCGTAAAAATTACAGACACTCTTTGGAATTATCTCACTCTACATTTTTGCATTGTGCATTTCCGTTTTAGATGTATACCTTTTTCTTAAATCAAAACTTTGAGTTTTCGCTGTCTTCATCCCGTAAACAGAAAAGACAAATAGATCCCAACAAAATGAAAATTTTAGAGTTTATGTATGGAAAAATTTTTAAAAAATGACTAAAGTAAGTGAAGAAATTTTATTCTCACACCACAAATGAACACAAAAGTTTTGCTATCCAAGTTTGAGAAACTCCACTAGTTCAACCCTAATAGCTTGAAATTTTATAAGAAAGAGATTTCTTCTACACATGTTTTAAAATGGATTTGCATGCTTGAAACATGTTAAAGATGCAAATTACCAATGGATCCAAACCTTTTAAAGAGAATAAGAAGCGTCAATAAATTCTCAAGTGAATGTGTGTTGGGATATTTACCCGAGTCAAACAAGCCATTATTTTGCCCATTTACAAAAAGCCGACTTAACAA
The DNA here is from genome assembly GCF_029961685.1 of Aristolochia californica. NCBI lineage: Eukaryota > Viridiplantae > Streptophyta > Magnoliopsida > Piperales > Aristolochiaceae > Aristolochia > Aristolochia californica. The sequence goes on along the minus strand of NW_027181881.1, from coordinate 15,986,383 downwards.
TCATAGATGATTTTAAAGTGGTTTATCATGCGTAACGGGCCATATTTCTATAAGAAATGACTTATGGATTGGGAGTCAATAGACTGTCAAAAATCCCTCGCCTCCCCCTTTCTAGACGATTGCAAAACCTGATATATAAAAACTTACAAGAGTTTACAATCCCTTAAAATTACACATTCTCTTTGGAATTATCTCTCTATAAATTTGGGCTTTGTGCATTTCTATTTTAGATGTATACTTTTTTCTTAAATCAGAACTTTGAGTTTTCGCTCTCCCTTTATCCTGTAAACAAAAAGGGCAAATAGATCACAACAAAATGAAAATTTTAGAGTTAATGTGTGGAAAACTTTTAAAACAATAACAAATGTAAGTAAAGAAATTTTATTCGCACACCACAAATGTAGAAAAAAGTTTTGTTTTCCAAGTTTGGAAAATTCCACTAGTTCCACTCTAATAGCTTGGATTATTATAAGAAAGAGATTTCTTCTACACATGTTTTAAAAATGGATATGCATGCTTGAAACATTTTAAAGATGCAAATGACCTATGGATCCAAACCTTTTAAAGAGAATAACAAACGCTCATTAAATTCTGATGAGAACGTGCGTTGGGATATTTACTCCAATCAAACAAGCCATGATTTTGCCCATTTACAAAAAGTTGACTTAATAATCATAGAATATTGTAAATTGATTTATCATGCGTAACGGGCTATATTTAATTAAGAAATGACTTATGGATTGGGAGTCGACACTCAGTTAAAAATCCCCCTCCTCCCCCTTTTCAAGACAATCGCAAAACCTGATATATAAAAACTGAAAAGAGTTTACAATCCCTAAAAATTACAGACAGTCTTTGGAATTAACTCTCTCTATATTTTTGCATTGTGCATTTCTATTTTAGATGTATACTTTTTTTGTTAAATAAAAACTATGACTTTTCGCTCTACCTTCATCCCGTAAACAAAAATGGAAAATAGATCACCACAAAATGAAAATTTTAGATTTTATGTTTGGAAAAATTTTAAAACAATAATAAATGTATGTAAATAAATTTTATTCACACACCACGAATGAACAAAAAAGTTTTGTTATCCAAGTTTGGGAAATTCCAAAAGTGCAACCCTAATAGCTTGGAATTTTATGAGAAAGAGATATTTCTACACATGTTTTGAAAATCAATATGTATGCTTGAAACATGTTCAAGATGCAAATGACCTTTGGATCCAAACCTTTTAAAGAGAATAAAGAACGCTCATTAAATTCTCATGTCAACGAGTGATGGGATATTTTACCCGAGTCAAACAAGCCATTATTTTGCCCAATTACACAAAGCAGACTTAACAATCTTAGATGATTGTAAAGTGATTTATCATGCGTACTGGGCTATATTTCTGTGGGAAGTGACTTATGGATTGGGAGTCAACACACCATTAAAAATCCCCCGCCTCCCCCTTTTCCCGACGATTCCAAAACCTGCTTTATAAAAACTGAAAAGAGTTTACAATCCCTAAAAATTACACACACTCTTTGGAATTATCTCTCTTTACATTTGTGCATTGTGCATTTCCATTTTAGATGTATACTTTTTTCTTAAATAAAAAATTTGAGTTTTCGCTCTCCCTTTATCCAGTAAACAAAAAAGGCAAATAGATCACCACAAAATCAAAATTTTAGAGTTTATGTGTGGAAAAATTTTTAAACCATCACAAATGTACAAAAAAGGTGTGTTATCCAACTTTGGAAAATTCCACTAGTTCAACCCTAATAGCTTGGAATTTTATAAGAAAGAGATTTCTTCTACACATGTTTTAAAAAGGATATGCATGCTTGAAACATGTTAACTATGGATCCAAACCTTTTAAAGAGAATAACAAATGCTCATTAAATTCTCATGTGAACGTGCGTTGGGATATTTACTCGAGTCAAACAAGCCATTATTTTGCCCATTTACAAAAAGCTGACTTAACAATCATAGATGATTCTAAAGTGATTTACCATGCATATTGGGCTATATTTAATTAAGAAATGACTTATGGATTGGGAGTCGACACTCATTTAAAAATCCCCCCTCCCCCTTTTCCCGACAATCGTAAAACCTGATATATAAAAACTAAAAAGAGTTTTCAATCCCTAAAAATTACAAAAACTCTTTGGAATTATCTCTCTCTACATTTGTGCATTGTGCATTTATATTTTAGATGCATACTTTTTTTGTTAAATAAAAACTTTGACTTTTTGCTCAACCTTCATCCCGTAAACAAAAAAGGCAAATAGATCACAACAAAATGAAAATTTTAGATTTTATATATGGAAAAAATTTTAAACAATAACAAATGTAAGTAAAGAAATTTTATTCACACACCACAAATGAACACAAAAATTTTCTTATCCAAGTTTTGGAAATTCCACTAGTTCAACCTAAATAGCGTGGAATTTTATAAGAAAGAAATTTCTACTACACATGTTTTAAAAATGGATATGCATGCTTGAAACATGTTAAAGATTCAAATGACCAATGAATACAAACCATTTAAAGAGAATAACAAACACACATTAAATTCTCAAGTGAACGTGCGGTGGGATATTTACCCAAGTCAAACAACCCATTATTTTGCCCATTTACAAAAAACTGACCTAACAATCTTCGATGATTGTAAAATGATTTATCATGCATAATGACCTATATTTTTGTAAGATATGGCTTATGGATTAGGAGTCAACACTCAGTTAAATATCCCCCGCCTCCCCCGTTTCCTGACGATTGCAAAAACTGATATATAAAAACAAAAAATAGTTTAAAATCTCTAAAAATTAAAGAAACTCTTTCGAATTGTCTCCATCTACATTTGTGCATTGTGCATTTCCATTTTAGATGTATACTTTTTTCTTAAATCAAAACTTTGAGTTTTCCCTCTCCCTTCATCCTGTAAACAAAAAGGCAAAATAGATCACAACAAAATGAAAATTTTAGATTTTATGTATGGAAAAAATTTAAAACAATAAATAAATTAAGTAAAGAAATTTTATTCGCACACCAAAAATGAACACAAAAGTTTTGTTATCCAAGTTTGGGAAATTCCTCTTGCTCAACGCTAATAGCTTGGAATTTTATAAGAAAGAGATTTCTTCTACACTTGTTTTAAAAATAGACATGCATGCTTGAAACATGTTTAAGATGCAAATGACCTATGGATCCAAACCTTTTAAAGTGAATAACTAACGCTCATTCTATTCTCAAGTGAACGTGCGTTGGGATATTTACCCGAGTCAAACAAGCCATTATTTTGCCCATTTACAAAAAGCTGACTTAACAATCATGGATGATTGTAAAGTGATTTATCATGCTTAACGGGGTATATTTTGTAAGATATGTCTTATGGATTGGGAGTCAACACTCGGTTAAAAATCCCCCGCCTCCCCCTTTTCCCGACGATAGCAAAACCTGATATATAAAAATTGAAAAGAGTTTACAATCCATAAAAATTACTGACACTATTTGGAATTATCCCTCTCTACATTTGTGCATTATGCATTTCCATTTTAGATGTATACTTTTTTCTTAAATTAAAACTTAGAGTTTTCGCTCTCCCTTTATCCTGTAAACAAAAAAGGCAAATAGATCACAACAAAATTAAAATTTTAAAGTTTATGTGTGGAAAAATTTTAAAACAATAACAAATGTATGTAAAGAATTTTTATTCGCACACCTCAAATGTACAAAAAAGTTTTGTTATCCAAGGTTGGAAAATTCCACTAGTTCAACCCTAATAGTTTGGAATTTTATAAGAAAGAAATTTCTTCTACACATGTTTTAAAAATGGATATGCATGGTTGAAACATGTTAAAGATTCAAATGGCCTATGGATCCAAACCTTTTAATGTGAATAAAAAACGCTCATTAAATTCTCAAGTGAATGTGTCGTGGGATATTTACTCGAGTCAAACACGCCATTATTTTTCCCATTTAGTAAAAGCTGACCTAACAATAATAGATGATTATAAAGTTATTTATCATGCGTAACGGGCTATATTTTTTGTAAGAAATGAATTATGGATTGAGAATCAACCCTCGGTTAAAAATCCCCCTCCTCCCCCTTTTCTCGACGATTTCAAAACCTGATGTATAAAAACTAAAAAGAGTTTACAATCCCTAAAAAGTACAGTCACTCTTTGGAATTATCTCTCTCTACATTTTTACTTTGTGCATTTCCATTTTAGATGTATAGTTTTTCTGAAATAAATACTTTGACTTTTCGCTCTCCCTTCATCCCGCGAACAAAACAGGCAAATAGATCACACCAAAATGAAAATTTTAGATTTTATGTCTGGAAAAAAATTTAAACAACAACAAATGTATGTAAAGAAATTTTATTCACCCACCACAAATGAACACAAAAGTTATGTTATCCAAGTTTTGACAATTCCACAAGTCCAACCCTAATAGCTTGGAATTTTATAAGAAATAGATTTCTTCTACACATGTTTTAAAAATGGATATGCATGCTTGAAACATGTTAAAGAAACAAATGACATATTGATCCAAACCTTTTAAAGAGAATAACAAACGCTCATTAAATTCTCAAGTGAACGTGCGGTGGGATATTTACCAGAGTCAAACAAGCCATTATTTTTCCCATTTACAAAAAGCTGACCTAACAATCATAGATGATTGTAAAGTAATTTATCATGCGTAACAGACAATATTTTTGTAAGAACTGACTTTTGGATTGGGAGTCAACCCTCAGTTAAAAATCCCCCGTTTCCCCTTTTCCCGACAATTGCAAAACCTGATATATAAAAACTGAAAAGAGTTTACAATCCCTAAAAATTACAGACACTCTTTGGAATTATCACTTTCCACATTTGTGCTTTGTGCATTTCCATTTTAGATGTATACTTTTTTGTTAAATCAAAACATAGAGTTTTCCGTCTCCGTTCATCCCGTAAAAAAATAGGCAAATAGATCACAACACAATGAAAATTTTGAGTTTATGAATGGAAAAAATTAAAAACAATAAAAAATATAAGTAAAGATATTTTATTCACACACCACAAATGAACACAAAAGTTCTGTTAACCAAGTTTGGGAAATTCCACTAGTTCAACCCTAATAGCTTGGAATTTTATAAGTAAGAGATAACTTCGACACACGTTTTAAAAATGGATATGCATGCTTGAAACATGTTAAAGATGCAAATGACCTATGGATCCAAACCATTTAAGGAGAATAACAAACTCTCATTAAATTCTCAAGTGAACGTGCGGTGGGATATTTACTAAGTCAAAGAAGCCATTATTTTTCCCATTTACAAAAAGTTGACCAAACAATCATAGATGATTGTAATGTGATTTATCATGCGTAACGGGCTTTATTTTTTTAAGAAATGACTTTTGATTGGGAGTTATCCCTCAGTTCAAAATCCCCGCCTCCCCCTTTTCCCAACGATTGCAAAACCTGATACATAAAAACTTAAAAGAGTTTAGAATCCCTAAAATTTACAGAAACTCTTTCGAATTATCTCTCTCTACATTTGTGTTTTGTGCATTTCCATTTTTTATGTATATTTTTTTCTTAAATCAAAACTTTGAGTTTTCGCTCTCCCTTCATCCTGTAGAAAAAAAGACAAATAGATCACAACAAAATGAAAATTGTAGAGTTTAAGTATGAAAAAATTTAAAACAATAACAAATGTAAGTAAAGAAATTTCATTCACACACCACAAATTAAGACAAAAGTTATGTTATCCAAGTTTTGGAAATTCCACTAGGTCAACCCTAATAGCTTGGAATTTTATAAGAAAGAGATTTCTTATACAAATGTTTTAAAAAGGGATATGAATGCTTGAAACATATTAAATATGCAAATGACCTACGGTTCCAAACCTTTTAAAGAGAATAACAAACGCTCATTAAATTCTCAACTGAATGTGCGGTGGAATATTTACCTGAGTCAAAAAGCCACTGACCTTACAATCATAGATAATTGTAAAGTGATTTATCATGTGTAACGGGCTATATTTTTTTTAGAAATGACTTATAGATTCAGAGTCAACCCTCAGTTTAAAATCCCCCGCCTCCCCATTTTCGCGATGATTGCAAAACCTTATATATAAAAAATGAAAAGAGTTTACAATCCCTAAAAATTACAGACACTCTTTGGAATTATCTCTCTCTCCATTTGTGCATTGTGCATTTCCATTTTAGATGTAGACTTTTTTCTTAAATCAAAAGTTTGAGTTTTCGCTCTACCTTCCTCCCGTAAACAAAAAAGGAAAATAGATCACAACAAAATTAAAATTTTAGAGTTTATCTATCGAAAAAATTTAAAACAATAACAAATGTAAGTAAAAATATTTTATTCGTACACCACAACTGAACAAAAAAGTTTTGTTATCAAAGTTTGGGAAATTCCACTAGTTCAATTCTAATAGCTTGGAATCTTAAAAGAAAGAGATTTCTTCTACACATGTTTTAAAATTGGATATGCATGCTTCAAAGATGTTAAATATGAAAATGACCAAAGGATCCAGACCATTTAAAGAGAATAACAAACTCTCATTAAATTCTCAAGTGAACGTGCAGTGGGATATTTACCTGAGTCAAACTAGCAATTATTTTGCCCATTTAACAAAATCTGACCTAACAGTCAAAGATGACTGTAAAGTGATTTATCATGCGTAACGGGCGGCTATATTTCTGAAAAAAAATGACTTATGGATTGGGAGTCAACCCTCAGTTAAAAATCCCCCGCCTCTCCCTTTATGCCACGATTGCAAAACCTGATATATAAAAACTTAAAAGAGTTTACAATCCTTAAAAATTACAAACACTATTTGGAGTTATCTCTCTCTACATTTGTGCTTTGTGCATTTCCATTTTAGATGTATACTTTTTTCTTAAGTCAAAAATTTGATTTTTCGCTCTACCTTCTTCCCGTAAAAAAAAAAGACAAATAGATCACAAGAAAATGAAATTTTTAGAGTTTATCTCTAGAAAAAATTTAAAACAATAACAAATGTAAGCATAGATATTTTATTCACACACCACAAATGAACACAAAAGTTTTATTATCCAAGTTTTGGAAATTCCACTAGTTCAACCCTAATAGCCTGGAATTTTATAAGAAAGGGATTTCTTATACACATGTTTTAAAAATGGAAATGCATACTTGATAATTGTTAAATATGCAAATGACCTATGGATCCAAACCTTTTAAAGAGAATAAAAAACGCTCATTAAATTCTCAAGTGAATGTGCGGTGGAATATTTACCCGAGTCAAACAATCCATTATTTTCCCATTTAAAAAAACCTGACCAAACAATTATAGATGATTGTAACGTGATTGATCATGTGTAACGGGCTATATATTTTTTAGAAATGACTTATGGATTGGGATTCAACCCTCAGTTAAAAATCCCCCGCCTCCCCTTTTCCAGACGATTGCAAAACCTTAAATATAAAAACTGAAAAGAGTTTACAATCCCTAAAAATTACAGACACTCTTTGGAATTATATCTCTCTACATTTTTGCATTGTGCATTTCCAATTTAGATGTATACTTTTCTCTTAAATAAAAACTTTGACTTTTCGTACTACCTTCATCCTGTAAACAAAAAAGGCAAATAGATTACAACAAAATGAAAATTTTAGATTTTATGTATGGAAAAAATTTATAACAATAACAAATGTAAGTAATGAAATTTTTTTCGCACACTATAAATGAACAAAAAAGATTTGTTATCATGGTTTGGGAGATTCCACCAGTTCAACCCTAATAGCTTGGAATTTTATAAGAAAGATATTTCTTCTACACATGTATTAAAAATGGACATGCACACTTGAAACATGTTAAACATGCAAATGACCTACGGATCCAAACCTTTTAAAGAGAATAACAAACACTCATTAAATTCTCAAGTGAACGTGCGTTGGGATATATGCCCGAGTCAAACAAGCTAATATTTTGTCCATTTACAAAAAGTTGACTTAACAATCATAGATGATTGTAAAGTGATTTATCATACGTAACGGGCTATATTTTATTAAGAAATGACTTATGGATTGGGAGTCGACACTCAGTTAAAAATCCCCCTCCTCCCCCTTTTCCCAACCATCGCAAAATGTGACATATAAAAACTAAAATGGGTTTACATTCCCTAAAAATTACAGACACTCTTTGAAATTATCTCTCTCTACATTTGTGCATTGTACATTTCTATTTTAGATGTATACTTTTTTTGTTTATTAAAAACTTTGACTTTTCGCTCTACCTTCATCCCGTAAACAAAAAAGGCAAATAGATCACAACAAAATGAAACTTTTAGATTTTATGAATGGAAAAATTTTTAAAACATAACAAATGTAAGTAAAGAAATTTTCTTCGCACACCACAAATGAACACAAAAGTTTTGTTACCAGAGTTTGGAAAATTCTACCAACTCAACCCTAATAGCTTGGAATTTTATAAGAAAGAGATTTCTTCTGCACATGTTTTACAAATGGATATGCAAGCTTGAAACATGTTATAGATGCAAATGACCTATGGATCCAAACCTTTTAAAGTGAATAACAAACGCTCATTAAATTCTCAAGTGAACATGTCATGGGATATTTACCGAGTCAAACACGCCATTATTTTGCTCATTTAGTAAAAGCTGACCTAACAATCGTAGATGATTGAAAAGTGATTTATCATGCATAACATGCTATATTTTTTTGTAAGAAATGATTTATAGATTAGAAGTCAACCCTCAGTTAAAAATCCCTCGCCTCCCCTTGTTCCGACGATTGCAAAACTTGATATATAAAAACTGAAAAGAGTTTACAATCCCTAAAAATTACAGACACTCTTTGGAATTATCTCTCGCTACCTTTTTTCTTTGTGCATTTCCATTTTAGATGTATACTTTTTTCTTCAATCAAAACTTTGAGTTTTCTCTCTCTCTTCTTCCTGTGAACAAAAAAGGTAAATAGATCACAACAAAATGAAAATTTTAGAGTTTATGTATTTTAAAACAATATCAAATGTAAGTAAAGAAATTTCATTCGCACACCACAAATGAACACAAAAGTTTTGTTATCCAAGTTTGGGAAATTCCACTAGTTCAACCCTAATACCTTGGAATTTTATAAGAAAGAGATTTTTCTACACATATATTAAAAATGTATATGCATGCTTGAAACATGTTAAAGATGCAAATAACCTAAGGAACCAAAAATTTTAAAGAGAATAACAAACTCGCATTAAATTCTCAAGTGAACGTGCGGTGGGATATTTACCCGAGTCAAACAAGCCATTATTTTGACAATTTACAAAATGCTGACCGAAAAATCATAGATGATTGTAAAGTGATTTATCATGCGTAACGGGCTATATTTTTGTAAGAAATGATTTATCGATTGGGAGTCATCCCTTAGTTAAAAATCCCCAGCCTCCCCCTTTTCCCGACGATTGCAAACCTGATATATAAAAACTTAAAAGAGTTCGCAATCCCTAAAAATTACAAACACTCTTTGGAATTATCTCTATCTACATTTTTGCTTGGTGCGTTTCCATTTTAGATGTATACTTTTTTCATATATCAAAACTTTGAGTTTTATCTCTTCCTTCATCCCGTAAAACAAAAAAGGCAAATAGATCACAACAAAATGAAAATTTTAGAGTTTATATATGGAAAAAATTTAAAACAATAACAAGTGTAAGTAACACCACAAACGAACACAAAAGTTTTGTTATTCAAGTTTTGGAAATTCCACTAGTTCAACCCTAATAGCTTGGAATTTTATAAGAAAGCGATTTCTTATACACATGTTTTAAAAATGGAAATGCATGCTTGAAACTTGTTAAATATGCAAATGACCTATGGATCCAAGCCTTTCATAGAGAATAAGAAACACTCATTAAATTCTCAAGTAAACGTGCGGTGGAATATTTACCCGAGTCAAACAAGCTATTATATTGACCATTAAAAAAAACCTGACCTAACAATCATAGAAGATTGTAAAGTGATTGATCATGCGTAATGAGCTATATTTTTTTTAGAAATGACTTAAAGATTGGGAGTCAACCCTCAGTTAAAAATCCCCCGCCTCCCCCTTTTCCCGACAATTGCAAAACCTTATATATAAAAATTGAAAAGAGTTTACAATCCCTAAAAATTACAAACACTCTTTGGAATTATATCTCTCTACATTTTTACAAATGGATATGCAAGCTTGAAACATGTTAAAGATGCAAATGACCTATGGATCCAAACCTTTTAAAGTGAATAACAAACGCTCATTAAATTTTCAAGTAAATGTGCCGTGGGATATTTACTCAACTCAAACACGCCATTATTTTGCCCATTTAGTAAAACCTGACCTAACAGTCATAGATGATTGTAAAGTGATTTACGATGTGTAACGGGCTATATTTTTTTTAAGAAAATATTTATAGATTGCGACTCAACCCTCAATTAAAAACCCCCCGTCTCCCCCTGTTCCCGACGATTGCAAAACCTAATATATAAAAATTGAAACAAGTTTACAATCCCTAAAAATTACAAACACTCTTTGGAATTATATCTCTCTATATTTGTGCATTGTGCATTTCCATTTTAGATGTATACTTTTTTCTTAAATAAAAACTTTGACTTTTTGCTCTACCTTCATCCTGTAAACAAAAAAGGCAAATAGATCACAACAAAATGAAAATTTAAGATTTTATGTATGGAAAAAATTTAAAACAATAAAAAATGTAAGTGAAGAAATTTTATTTGCACACCACAAATGAACACAAAAGTTTTGTTATCATGGTTTGGGAAATTTCACAGTTCAACCCTAATAGCTTGGAATTTGAAAAGAAAGAAATTTCTTTTACACATGTTTTAAAAATCGATATGCATGCTTCAAACATGTTAAAGATGCAAATGACCTATGGATCCAAACCCTTTAAAGAGAATAACAAATTCTCATTAAATTCTCAAGTGAACATGCGTTGGGATATTTACCCAAGTCAAACAAGCCATTATTTTGCCCATTTACAGAAAAGGTGACTTAACAATTATAGATAATTGTAAAGTGATTTATCATGTGTAACGGGCTATATTTTTGTAAGGAATGACATACGGATTGCGAGTCGACACTTAGTTAAAAATCATCACCCTCCCCTTTTCTCTACGATTGCAAAACCAGATATATAAAAACTGAAAAGAGTTTACAATCGAAAAAATTTACAGACACTCTTTGGAAGTATCTCTCTCTAAATTTTAGCTTTGTGCATTTCCATTCTAGATGTATACTTTTTTCTTAAATAAAAACTTTGAGTTTTCGCTCTTCCTTCATCATGTAAACAAAAAAGGCAAATAGATCACAACAAAAAGAAAATTTTAGATTTTATGCATGGAAAAAATTTTAAACAATAAAAAATATAAGAAAAGAAATTTTATTCGCACACCACAACTGAACACAAAAGTTTTGGGAAATTCCACTAGTTCAATCCTAATAGCTTGGAATTTTATAAGAAAGAGATTTCTTCTACACATGTTTTAAAACTCATATGCATGCTTGAAACATGTAAAAGATGCAAATGACCTATGGATCCAAACCTTTTAAAGAGAATAACAAATGCTCATTAAATTCTCAAGTGAACGTGCGTTGGGATATTTACCTGAGTCAAACAAGCCATTATTTTGCCCATTTACAAAAAGCGGACTTAACAATCATAGATGATTGTAAAGTGATTTATCATGCGTAACGGGCTATTTTTTTGTACAAATTGACATATGGATTGGGAGTCGACACTCAATTAAAAATCCCCAGACTCCCAATTTCCTGACGATTGCAAAACCTCATATTTAAAAACAGAAAAGAGTTTACAATCCCAAAAATTTGTAGACACTCTTTGGAATTATCTCTCTCTACATTTTAGCGTTGTGCATTTCCATTTTAGATGTATACTTTTTTCTTAAATAAAAACTTTGAGTTTTCTCTCTCCCTTCATCCCATAAACAAAAATGGCAAAAAGATTACAACAAAATGAAAATTTTAGAGTTTATGTATGGAAAAAATTTAAAACAACAAAAAATGTAAGTAAAGAAATTTCATTCGCACACCACAAATTAACACAAAAGTTTTGTTATCCAAGTTTGGGAAATTCCACTAGTTCAACCCTAAAAGTTTGGAATTTTATAAGAAAGAGATCTCTTCAAGACATGTTTTAAAAATGGATATGCATGCTTGAAACATGTTAAAGATGCAAATGACCTATGGAGCCAAACCTTTTAAAGAGAATAACAAACGCCCATTAAATTCTCAAGTGAACGTGCGGTGGGATAATTACCTGAGTCAAACAAGCCATTATTTTGCCCATTTACAAAAAGCTGACCTAACAATCACAGATGATTGTAAAGTGATTTATCATACGTTACGGGTTATATTTTTGTTATAAACTTACTTATAGATGGGGAGTCAACCCTCAGATAAAAATCCCCCGCCTCCCCCTTTTCTCGATGAATGCAAAACCTGATATATAAAAACATAAAATAATTTACAATCCCTAAAAATTACAGACACTCTTTGGAATTATCTCTCTCTACATTTGTGCTTTGTGCATTTCCATTTTAGTTTTATACTTTTTTCTTAAATCAAAACTTTGAGTTTTCGCTCTCCCTTCATCTCGCAAAAAAAAAAAGACAAATAGATCACAACAAAATGAAAATTTTAGAGTTTATCAATGGAAAAAATTTAAAACAGTAAAAAATTTAAGTAAAGATATTTTATTCACTCACCAAAAATGAACACAAAATTTTTGTTATCCAAGTTTGGGAAATTCCACTAGTTCAACCCTAATAGCTTGGAATTTTATAAGAAAGGGATTTCTTATACACATGTTTTAAAAATGGAAATTCATGCTTAAAACATGTTAAATATGCAAATGACCTATGGATCCAAACCTTTTAAAGAGAATAATAAATGCTCATTAAATTCTCAAGTGAACGTTCGGTGGAATATTTACCCGAGTCAAACAATCCATTATTTTGCCCATTTACAAAAAAACTGACCTAACAATCATAGATGATTTTAAAGTAATTGATCATGCGTAACAGGCTATATTTATTTTAGAAAAAAACATATGGATTGGGAGTCAACCCTCCGTTAAAAATCCCCCACCTCCCCCTTTACCTGACGATTGCAAAATATTATTTATAAAAACTTGAAGGAGTTTACAATCCCTAAAAATTACAGACACTCGTTGGAATTATATCTCTCTACATTTGTGCATTGTGCATTTCCATTTTAGATGTATAATTTTTTCTTAAATAAAAACTTTGACTTTATACTCTACTTTCATCCCGTAAACAAAAAAGGCAAATAGATCACAACAAAATGAAAATTTTAGATTTTATGTATGGAAAAAAATTAAAACAAACACAAATTTAGGTAAAGAAACTTTATTCGCACACCACAAATGAACACAAGTTTTGTTATCATGGTTTGGGAAATTCCACCAATTCAACCCTAATAGCTTGGAATTTCATAAGAAATAGATTTCTTCCAAATATGTTTTAAAAATCGATATGCATTCTTCAAACATGTTAAAGATGCAAATGACCTATGGATCCAAATCTTTTAAAGAGAATAATAGACGCTCATTAAATTCTCAAGTGAACGTGCGTTGGGATATTTACCCGAGTTAAACAAGCCATTTTTTTGCCCATTTACAAAAAGTTGAATTAAGAATAATCGATGATTGTAAAGTGATTTATCAAGCGTAGCAGGCTAAATTTTTTCAGAAATGACATGGATTGGAAGTCGACACTCAGTTAAAAATCCCCAACCTCCCCCTTTTCTTGACAATTGCAAAACCTGATATATAAAAATTGAAAAGAGTTTACAATCCCAAAAATTTATAGACACTCTTTGGAACTATCTCTCTCTAAATTTTAGCTTTGTGCATTTCCATTTTAGATGTATACTTTTTTCTTAATTAAAAACTTTGAGTTTACTCTCTCTCTTTATCCCGTAAATAAAAACGGCAAATAGATTACAACAAAATGAAAATTTTAGAGTTTATGTATGAAAAAATTTTAAAACAATAACAAATGTATGTAAAGAAATTTTATTCGCACACTACAAGTTAACACAAAAGTTTTGTTATCCAAGTTTGGGAAATTCCACTAGTTCAACCCTAATAGCTTGGAATTTTATATGAAAGAGAATTTTCTACACATGTTTTAAAAATGGATAGGCCTTCTTTAAACATGTTAAAGATGAAAATGACCTATGGATCCAAACCTTTTAAAGAGAATAACAAACGCTCATTAAATTCTCAAGTGAACATGCGGTGGGATATTTACCCGAGACAAACAAGCCATTATTTTTCCCATTTACAAAAAGCTGACCTAACAGTCATAGATGATTGTAAAGTTACTTGTCATGTGTTACGGGTTATATTTTTGTAAAAACTGACTTATGGATTGGCAGTGAACCCTCAGTGAAAAATCCCCCGCCTCCCCCTTTTCCTGACGATTGCAAAACCTGATATATAAAAACTAAAAAGAGTTTACAATCCCTAAAAATTACAGACACTCTTTGGAATTATCACTCTCTACATTTTTTCTATGTGCATTTCCATTTTAGATGTAACCTTTTTCTTAAATCAAAACTTTGAGTTTTTGCTCTCCCTTCATCTTGACAAAAAAAAGACAAATACATCACAACAAAATGAAAATTTTAGAGTTTATCTATGGAAAAAATTTAAAATAATAAAAAAGGTAAGTAAAGATATTTTATTCACACACCACAAATGAACACAAAAGTTTTGTTATCCAAGTTTGGGAAATTCCACTAGTTCAACCCTAATAGCTTGGAATTTTATAAGAAAGGGATTTCTTATACACATGTTTTAAAAATGGAAATACGTGCTTGACACAAGTTAAATATGAAAAAGACCCATGGATCCAGACCTTTTAAATACAATAACAAACGCACATTAAAGTCTCAAGTGAACGTGCGTTGGAATATTTACCCAAGTCAAACAAGCCATTATTTTTCCCATTTAAAAAAACCTAAACTAAAATCATAGATGATTATAAAGTGATTGATCATGCGTAACGGGCTGTATTTGTTTTAGAAATGACTTATGGATTGGGAGTCAACCCACAGTTAAAAATCCCCCGCCTCCCCCTTTTCCCGACGATTGCAAAACCTTATATTAAAAACTGAAAAGAGTTTAGAATCCCTAAAAATGACAGACACTCTTTGGAATTATATCTCTCTACATTTGTGCATTGTGCATTTCAATTTTAGATCTATACTTTTTTCTTGAAAAAAAACTTTGACTTTTCGCTCTACCTACATCCACTAAACAAAAAAGGCAAATAGATCACAACAAAATAAAAATTTTACATTTTATGTATGGAAAACATTTAAAACAATAACAAATGTAAGAAAATAAATTTTATTCGCACACCACAACTGAACACAAAAGTTTTGTTATCATTGTTTGGTAAATTCCACAAGTTCAACCCTAATAGCTCTGAATTTTATTGGAAAGAGATTTCTTCTACACATGTTTTAAAAATCGATATGCATGCTTCAAACGTGTTAAAGATGCAAATAACCTATGGATCCAAACCCTTTAAAGAGAATAACAAACCGTCATTAAATTCTCAAGTGAACGTGCGTTGGGATATTTACCCTAGTCAAACAAGCCATTATTTTACCCATTTACCAAAAGTTGACTTAACAATCATAGATGATTGTAAATTGATTTACCATGCATAATTGGCTATATTTTTGCAAGAAATGACATATGGATTGGGAGTCGACACTAAGTTAAAAATCCCCAGCGTCCCCCTTTTCCCGACGATTGCAAAATCTGATATATAAAAACTGAAAAAATTTTACAATCCCAAAAATTTACAGACACTCTTTGGAATTATCTCTCTACATTTTAGCTTTGTGCATTTCCATTTTTTATGTATACTTTTTTCTTAAATCAAAACTTTGATTTTTCTCTCTCTCTTCATCCCGTAAACAAAAACGGCAAATAGATTACAACAAAATGAATATTTTAGAGTTTAAGTATGGAAAACGTTTATAACAATAACAAATGTAAGTAAAGAAATTTCATTCGCATACCACAAAATAACACAAAAGTTTTGTTATCCAAGTTTGGGAAATTCCACTAGTTCAACCCTAATAGCTTAGAATTTTATAAGAAAGAGATTTTTCTACACATGTTTTAAAAATGGATATGCATGCTTGAAACATGTTAAAGAAGCAAATGACCTACGGATCAAAACCTTTTAAAGAGAATAACAAATGCTCATTAAATTCTCAAGTGAACGTGTAGTGGGATATTTACCCGAGTCAAACAAGCCATTATTTTGCCCATTTACAAAAAGCTGACCTAATAATCTTAAATGATTGTACAGTGATTTATCATGCGTTACGGGTTATATTTTTGTAAAAGCTGACTTATGGATTGGTAGTCAACCCTCAGAGAAAAATCCTCCGCCTCCCCCTTTTCCCGACGATTGCAAAACCTGATATATAAAAACTGAAAAGAGTTTACAATCCCTAAAAATTACAGACACTCTTTGGAATTATCTCTCTCTACATTTGTGCTTTGTGCATTTCCATTTTAGATCTATACTTTTTTCTTAAATCAAAACATTGAGTTTTCTCTCTTCCTTTATTGCGAAAACAAAAAGGCATATGGAACACAACAAAATGAAAATTTTATAGTTTATGTATGGAAAAAATTTAATACAATTACAAATGTAAGTAAAGAAATTTTAGTCGCACACCACAAATGAACACAAAAGTTTTGTTAACCAAGTTTGGGAAATTCCACTAGCTCAACCCTAATAGCTTGGAATTTTATAAGAAAGAGATTTCTTCTACACATGTTTTAAAAATGGATATGCATGTTTGAAACATGTTAAAGATGCAAATAACCTATGGAGCCAAACCTTTTGAAGAGAATAACAAACGCCCATTAAATTCTCAAGTGAACGTGTTGTGGATTATTTACCCGAGTCAAACTAGCCATTATTTATATCTCTCTATACATTTATGCATTTCCATTTTAGATGTATACTTTTTTCTAAAATAAAAACTTTGAGTATTCGCTGTCCCATCATCCCGTAAAAAAAAGGCAAATAGATCACATCACAAAGCAAATTTTAGAGTTTATGTATGGAAAATTTTTTAAAAAATAACAAATCTAAGTAAAGAAATTTTATTCTCACACCACAAATGAACACAAAATTTTTGTTTTGCAAGTTTGGGAAATTCCTGTAGTTAAACCCTTATAGCTTTGAACTTAATAAGAAAGAGATTTCTTCTATAAATGTTTCGAAATTGGATATGCATGCTTGAAACATGTTAAATATGCAAAAGACTTATGGATCCAAACCTTTAAAAGAGAATAACAAACGCCAATTATATTTACAAGTGAACTTGCGGTGGGATATTTACCCGAGTCAAAGATGAGTTTATTTTGCCCATTTACAAAAAGCTGACCAAACAATCATAGATGATTGTAAAGTGATTTATCATGTGTAACGACCTATATTTTTTTAAGAAATGACATATGGATTGGGAGTCAACCCTCAATGAATAACCCCCGCCTGCCCCTTTTCCGGATGATTGCAAAATCTGATATATAAAAACTGAAAAGAGTTTACAATCCCAAAAAATTACAAACGCTCTTTGGAATTACCTCTCTCTATATTTGTGCATTGTGCATTTCCATTTTAGATATAAACTTTTTTCTTAAATCTAAACTTTGAGTTTTCGCTCTCCCTTAATACTGTAAACAAAAAAGGCAAATATATCACAACAAAATGAAAATTTTAGAAGTTTTGTTTGGGAAAATTTTAAAAAAATAACAAATGTAAGTAAAAAAATTTTATTCACACACCATAAAGGAACACAAAAGTTTTGTTATCAAAGTTTGGGAAATTCCACTAGTTTAACGCTAATAGCTTGGAATTTTATAAGAAAGAGATTTCTTCTACACACGTTTTAAAATTGGATATGCTGGCTTGAAACATGTTAAAGATGCAAATGACCTACGGATCCAAACCTTTTAAAAAGAATAAAAACGTTCATTATATTCTCGAGTGAACGTGCGGTGGGATATTTACCTGAGTCAAACAAGCCAATATTTTGCCCATTTACAAAAAGCAGACCTAACAATCATAGATGATTGTAAAGTGATTTATCAAGTGTAACGAGCTATATTTTTTTAAGAAATGACTTATGGTTTGGGAGTCAACCCTCAGTTAAAAATCATCCGCCTCCCCTTTTTCTTGACAATTGCAAAACCTGATATAAAAAACTGAAAAGAGTTTGCAATCCCTAAAAATTACAAACACTCTCCGTAATTATCTCTCTCTACATTTGTATATTATGCATTTCCATTTTAGATGTATACTTTTTTCTTAAATCAAAACTTTGAGTTTTCGCTCTCCCTTAATACTGTAAACAAAAAAGGCAAATAGATCACACCAAAAAGAAAATTTTAGAATTTATGTATGGAAAAAAATTAAAAAATTAAAAAATGTAAGTAAAGAAATTTTATTTGCACACCACAAATCAACACAAAAGTGTTGTTATCCAAGTTTTTGAAATTCCACTTGTTCAACCATAATAACTTGAAATTTTAAAAGAAAGAGATTTCTTCTACACATGTTTAAAAAATGGATATGCATGGTTGAAACAAGTTAAAGATGCAAATAACCTATGGATCCAAAATTTTAAAGAGAATAACAATCGCTCATTGGATTCTCAAGTGAACGTGCCATGGGATATTTACCCAAGTCAAATAAGCCATTATTTTGCCCATTTACAAAAAGCTGACCTAACAATCATAGATGATTCTAAAGTGATTTATCATGTGTAACGACCTATATTTTTGTAAGAAATGACATAAGGATTGGGAGTTAACCCTTAATGAAAAATCCCTCGCCTCCCCCTTTTCCCGATGATTGCAAAATCTGATATATAAAAACTGAAAAGAATTTACAATCCCAAAATATTACAGATCCTCTTTGGGATTAACTCTCAATAAATTTGTGCATTGTGCATTTCTATTCTAGATATAAACTTTTTTCTTAAATCTAAATTTTGAGTTTTCTCTCTCCCTTCATCTCGTAAACAAAAAAGGCAAATATATCACATCAAAATGAAAATTTTAGAGCTTTTTCTTGGGAAAATTTTAAAACAATAACAAATGTTAGTAAAGAAATTTTATTCGCACATCACAAATGAACACAAAAGTTTTGTTATCCAAGTTTGGGAAATTCCACTAGTTTAACGCTAATAGCTTGGAATTTTATAAGAAAGAGATTTCTTCTACACATGTTTTAAAAATGGATATGCTGGCTTGAAACATGTTAAAGATGCAAATGACCTACCGATCCAAACCTTTTAAAAAGAATGAAAAACACTCATTAAATTCTCAAGTGAATGTGTGGTGGGGTATTTACCCGAGTCAAACAAGCCAATATTTTGCCCATTTACAAAAAGCTGTCCTAACAATCATAGATGATTGTAAAGTGATTTATCAGGTGTAATGAGCTATATTTTTGTAAGAAATGACTTATGGTTTGGGAGTCAACCCTCAGTTAAAAATCATCCGCTGCCCCCTTTTCCCGATGATTGTAAAACATGATATATAAAAAATGAAAAGAGTTTACAATCCCTAAAAATTACAGACACTCTCTGTAATTATCTCTCTCTACATTTGTATATTGTTCATTTCCATTTTATATTTAGACTTTTTTCTTAAATCAAAAATTTGAGTTTTCGCTCTCCCTTAATACAATAAACATAAAAGGCAAATAGATCAAAACAAAATGAAAATTTTAGAGCTTATGTATGGAAATTTTTTTTAAAAATTAACAAATGTGAATAAAGAAATTTTATGTGCGCACTACAAATCAACGCAAAAGTGTTGTTATCCACGTTTTGGAAATTCCACTTGATCAACCCTAATAGCTTGAAATTTTATAAGAAAGAGATTTCTTCTACACATGTTTGAAAAATGGATATGCAGGGTTGAAACATGTTAAAGATGCAAATAAGCTATGGATCCAAAATTTTAAAGAGAATAACAAACGCTCATTGAATTCTCAAGTGAACGTGTCGTGGGATATTTACCCGAGTCAAACAAGCCATTATTTTGCCCATTTACATAAAGCTGACGTAACAATCATAGATGATTCGAAAGTGATTATCATGTGTAACGACCTACATTTTGGTCAGAAATGACATGAGGATTGGGAGTCAACCCTCATTGAAAAATCCCCCACTCCCCCTTTCCCCGATGATTCAAAAATCTGAAATATAAAAACTGAAAAAGAATTTACAATCCCAAAATATTATAGACCCTCTTTGGGATTATCTCTCTCTACATTTGTGCATTGTGCATTTCTATTTGAGATATAAACTTCTTTCTTTAATCTAAATTTTGAGTTTTCGCTCTCCCTTCATCTCGTAAACAAAAAAGGTAAATATATCACAACAAAATAAAAATTTTAGAAGTTTTGTTTGGGAAAATTTTAAAACAATAACAAATGTTAGTAAAGAAATTTTTGTCGCACACCACAAATGAACACAAAAGTTTTATTATCCAAGTTTGGGAAATTTCACTAGTTTAACGCTAATAGCTTGAAATTTGATAAGAAAGAGATTTCTTCTACACATGTTTTAAAAATGGATATGCTAGCTTGAAACATGTTAAAGATGCAAATGACCTACAGATCCAAACCTTTTAAAAAGAATAAAAAATGCTCATTAAATTCTCAAGTGAACGTGCGGTGGGATATTTACCCGAGTCAAACAAGCCAATATTTTGCCCATTTACAAAAAGCTGACCTAACAATCATAGATGATTGTAAAGTGATTTATCAGGTGTAACGAGCTATATTTTTGTAAGAAATGACATATGGTTTGGGAGTCAACCCTCAGTTAAAAATCATCTGCCTCCCCTTTTTCCCGATGATTGCAAAACCGGATATAGAAAAATTGAAAAGAGTTTGCAATCCCTAAAAATTACAAACACTCTCCATAATTATTTCTCTCTACATTTGCATGTTGTGCATTTCCATTTTAGATGTATACTTTTTTCTTAAATCAAAACTTTGAGTTTTCACTCTCCCTTAATACTGTAAACAAAAAAACAAATAGTTCACAACAAAATGAAAATTTTAGAGTTTATGTATGGAAATAATTTTAAAAATTAACAAATATAAGTAAAGAAATTTTATTTGCACACCCCAAATCAACACAAAAGTGTTGTTATCCAAGTTTTGGAAATTCCACTTGTTCAACCCTAATAACTTGAAATTTTAAAAGAAAGAGATTTCTTTTACACATGTTTAAAAAATGGATATGCATGGTTGAAACATGTTAAAGATGCAAATAACCTATGGATCAAAAATTTTAAAGAGAATAAAAAACGCTCATTGAATTCTCAAGTGAACGTGCTGTGGGATATTTACCTGAGTCAAACAAGCACTTATTTTGCCTATTTACAAAAAGTTGACCTAACAATCATAGATGATTCTAAATTTATTTATCATGTGTCGTTACCTATATTTTTGTAAGAAATGACATAAGGATTGTGAGTCAACCCTCAGTGAAAAATTCCCGCCTCCCCCTTTTCCTGATGATTACAAAATCTGAAATATAAAAACTGAAAAAGAGTTTACAATCCCAAAACATTACCGATCCTCTTTGGGATTATCTCTCTCTACATTTGTGCATTGTGCAATCTATTCTAGATAGAAACTTTTTTCTTAAATCTAAATTTTGAGTTTTCGCTCTTCCTTCATCTCGTAAAAAAAAGGCAAATATATCACAACAAAATAAAAATTTTAGAGTTTTTTTTTGGGAAAATTTTTAAAAAATAACAAATGTAAGTAAAGAAATTTTATTCGCACACCACAAATGAACACAAAAGTTTTGTTATCCAAGTTTGGGAAATTCCACTAGTTTAATGCTAATAGCTAGGAATTTTATAAGAAAGAGATTTCTTCTACACATGTTTTAAAAATGGATATGCTGGCTTGAAATATGTTAAAGATGCAAATGACCTATTGATCCAAACCTTTTAAAAAGAATGAAAAACGCTCATTAAATTCTCAAGTAAACGTGCGGTGGGATATTTACCCGAGTCAAACATGCCAATATTTTGCCCATTTACAAAAAGCTGACCTAACAATCATAGATGATTGTAAAGTGATTTATCTGGTGTAACGAGCTATATTTTTTAAGAAATGACTTATGGTTTGGGAATCAACCCTTAGTTAAAAATCATCCGCCTCCCCCTTTTCCCGACGATTGCAAAACCAGATATATAAAAACTGAAAAGAGTTTGCAATCTCTCAAAATTACAAACACTCTCCATAATTGTCTCTCTCTACATTTGTATATTTAGCATTTCCATTTTAGATGTATACTATTTTCTCAAATCAAAACTTTGAGTTTTTGCTCTCCCTTAATACTATAAACAAAAAAGCCGAATAAATCACAACAAAATGAAAATTTTAGAGTTTATATATGGAAAAACTTTAAAAAAATAACTAATGGAAGTAAAGAAATTTTATTTGCACACCACAAATCAACACAAAAGTGTTGTTATCCAAGTTTGGGAAATTCCACTAGTTCAACCCTTATAGCTTGAAATTTTATAAGAAAGAGATTTCTTCTACACATGTTTAAAAAATGAATGTGCATGGTTGACACATGTTAAAGATGCAAATAACCTATGGATCCAAAATTTTAAAGAGAATGACAACACTCATTGAATTCTCAAGTGAACGTACGCTGGGATATTTACCCGAGTAAAAAAAGCTATTATTTTGCCCATTTACAAAAAGCTGACCTAACAATCATAGATGATTGTAAAGTAATTTATCATGTGTAAGGACCTATATTTTTTTAAGAAATGACATATGGATTGGGAGTCAACCCTCAGTGAAAAATCCCCTGCCTCCCCCTTTTCCCGATGATTGCAAAATCTGATATATAAAAACTGAAAAGAGTTACAATCCAAAAAAATTACACACCCTCTTTGGAATTATCTCTCTCTATATTTGTGCATTGTGCATTTCCATTTTAGATATAAACTTTTTTCTTAAATCTACACTTTGAGTTTTCTCTCTCCCTTCATCCCGTAAACAAACAAGGCAAATATATCACAATAAAATGAAAATTATAGAGTTTTTGTATGGAAAAAAATTTAAAACAATAACAAATGTAAGTAAATAAATTTTATTCGCACACCAAAAATGAACACAAAAGTTTTGTTATCCAAGTTTGGGAAATTCCACTAGTTTAATGCTAATAGCTTGGAATTTTATAAGAAAGAGATTTCCTCTACACATATTTTAAAAATAGATATACAGGCTTGAAACATGTTAAAGATGAAAATGACCTACGGATCCAAACTTTTTAAAAAGAATGAAAAATGCTCATTAAATTCTCAAGTGAACGTGCGGTGGGATATTTACCCGAGTCAAACAAGCCAATATTTTGCCCATTTACAAAAAGCTGACCTAACAATCATAGATGATTGTAAATTGATTTATCATATGTAACGAGCTATATTTTTGTAAGAAATGACTTATGGTTTGGGAGTCAACCCTCAGTTACAAATCATCCGCCGCCCCTTTTCCCGACGATTGCAAAACATGATATATAAAAGCTGAAAAGAGTTTAAAATCCCTACAAATTATGGACACTCTCTGTAATTATCTCTCTCTATATTTTTATATTGTGCATTTCCATTTTAGATGTATACTTTTTTCTTAAATCAAAACTTTGAGTTTTCGCTCTCCCTTATTACTGTAAACAAAAAAGGCAAATAGATCAAAACAAAATGAAAATTTTAGAGTTTATGTATGGAAAAAATTTTAAAAATTAACAAATGTAAATAAAGAAATTTTATTTGCACACCACAAATCAACACAAAAGTGTTGTTATCCAAGTTTTGGAAATTCCATTTGTTCAACCCTAATAGCTTGAAATTTTATAAGAAAGATATTTCTTCTACTCATGTTTAAAAAATGGATATGCATGGTTGAAACATGTTAAAGATGCAAATAACTTATGGATCCAAAATTTTAAAGAGAATAAGAAACGCTCATTGAATTCTCAAGTGAACGTGTCGTGGGATATTTACCCGACTCAAACAAGCCATTATTTTGCCCATTTACAAAAAGCTGACCTAACAATCATAGATGATTCTAAAGTGATTTATCATATGTAACGACCTATATTTTTGTAAGAAATGACATAAGGATTGGGAGTCAATCCTCAGTGAAAAATCCCCCACCTCCCCCTTTTCCCGATGATTGCAAAATCTGAAATATAAAAACTGAAAAAGAATTTACAATCCCAAAATATTACATACCCTCTTTGGGATTATCTCTCTCTACATTTGTGCATTGTGCATTTCTATTTTAGATATAAACTTTTTTCTTAAATCTAAATTTTGAGGTTTCGCTTTCCCTTCATCTAGTAAAAAAAAAAGGCAAATATATCACAACAAAATGAAAATTTTAGAAGTTTTGTTTGGGAAAATTTTAAAAAAATAAAAAATGTAAATAAAGAAATTTTATTCGCACACCACAAATGAACACAAAAGTTTTGTTATCCAAGTTTGGGAAATTCCACTAGTTTAACGCTAATAGCTTGGAATTTTATAAGAAAGAGATTTCTTCTACACATGTTTTAAAAATGGATATGCTGGCTTGAAACATGTTAAAGATGCAAATGACCTACAGATCCAAACCTTTTAAAAAGAATAAAAACGCTCATTAAATTCTCATGTGAACATGCAGTGGAATATTTACCCAAGTCAAACAAGCCAATATTTTGCCCATTTACAAAAAGCTAACCTAACAATCATAGATGATTTTAAAGTGATTTATCAGGTGTAACAAGCTATTTTTTTGTAAGAAATGACTTATGGTTTGGGAGTCAACCCTCAGTTAAAAATCATCCGCCTCCCCTTTTTCCCGACAATTGCAAAACCTGATATATAAAAACTGAAAAGAGTTTGCAATCCCAAAAATTTACAGACACTCTCCGTAGTTATCTCTCTCTACATTTGTATATTGTGCATTTCCATTTTAGTTGTATATTTTTTTCTGAAATCAAAACTTTGAGTTTTCGCTCTCCCTTATTACTGTAAACAAAAAAGTCAAGTAAATCACAACAAAATGAAAATTTTAGAGTTTATGTATGGAAAAACTTTAAAAAATTATCAAATGTAAGTAAAGAAATTTCATTTGCACAACACAAATCAACACAAAAGTGTTGTTATCCAAGTTTAGTTCAACCCTTATAGCTTGAAATTTTAAAAGAAAGAGATTTCTTCTACACATGTTTAAAAAATGGATATGCATGGTTGAAACAAGTTATAGATGCAAATAAGCTATGGATCCAAAATTTTAAAGAGAATAACAAACGCTCATTGAATTCTCAAGTGAACGTGCGGTGGGATATTTACCCGAGTCAAACAAGCCATTATTTTGCCCATTTACAAAAAGCTGACCTAATAATCATAGATGATTGTAAAGTGATTTATCATGTGTAACGAGCTATATTTTTGTAAGAAATGACTTATGGTTTGGGAGTCAACCCTCAGTTAAAAATCTTCCGCCGCCCCCTTTTCCTGACGATTGCTAAACATGATATATAAAAACTGAAAAGAGTTTACAATCCATAACAATTACAGACACTCTCTGCAATTATCTCTCTCTACGTTTGTCTATTGTGCATTTCCATTTTAGATGTATACTTTTTTCTTAAATCAAAACTTTGAGTTTTCGCTCTCCCTTAATACTGTAAACAAAAAAGGTAAATAGATCACAACAAAATAAAAATTTAAGAGTTTAAATGTGGAAAAAATTTAAAAAATTAACAAATGTAAGTAAAGAAATTTTATTTTCACACCACAAATCAACACAAAAGTGTTGGTATCCAAGTTTGGGAAATTCCATTAGTTCAACCTTAATAGCTTGAAATTTTATAAGAAAGAGATTTCTTCTTCACATGTTTAAAAAATGGATATGCATGGTTGAAATATGTTAAAGATGCAAATAACCTATCGATCCAAAATTTTAAAAAGAATAACAAACGCTCATTGAATTCTCAAGTGAACGTGCCGTGGGATATTTACCCGAGTCAAACAAGCCATTATTTTGCCCATTTACAAAAAGTTGACCTAACAATCATAGATGATTGTAAAGTGATTTATCATGTGTAACGACCTATATTTTTGTAAGAAATGACATATGGATTGGGAGTCAACCTTCAGTGAAAAATGCCCTGCCTCCCCCTTTTCCCGATGATTCAAAAATCTGATATATAAAAACTGAAAAAGTGTTTACAATCCCAAAACATTAAAAACCCACTTTGGAATTATCTCTCTCTCTACATTTGAGCATTGTGCATTTCTATTTTAGATATTAACTTTTTTCTTAAATCTAAATTTTGAGTTTTCGCTCTCCCTTCATCCAGTAAACAAAAAAGGAAAATATATCACAACAAAATGAAAATTTTAGAGTTTTTGAATGGGAAAATTTTAAAACAATAAAAAATTTAAGTAAAGAAAAATATTTCGAACACCACAAATGAACACAAAAGTTTTGTTATCCAAGTTTGGGAAATTCCACTAGTTTAACGCTAATAGCTTGGAATTTTATAAGAAAGAGATTTCTTCGACATATGTTTTAAAAAAGGATATGCTGACTTGAAACATGTTAAAGACGCAAATGACCTACGGATCCAAACCTTTTTTAAAAAATAAAAAACGCTCATTAAATTCTCAAGTGAACATGCAGTGGGATATTTACCCGAGTCAAACAAGCCATTATTTTGCCCATTTACAAAAAGCTGACCTAACAATCATAGATGATTGTAAAGTGATTTATCAGGTGTAACGAGCTATATTTTTGTAAGACATGACTTATGGTATGGGAGTCAACCCTCAGTTAAAAATCATCCGCCTCCCCCTTTTCCTGACGATTGCAAAACCTGATATTTAAAAACTGAAAAGAGTTTGCAATCCCTTAAAATTACAAACACTCTTCGTAATTATCTCTCTCTACATTTGTATATTGTGCATTTCCATTTCAGATGTATAATTTTTTCTTAAATCAAAACTTTGAGTTTTCGCTCTCCCTTAATATGTATACTAAAAAGGCAAATAAATCACAACAAAATGAAAATTTTAGAGTTTATGTATGGAAAAACTTTAAAAAATTAACAAATGTAAGTAAAGAAATTTTATTTGCACACCACAAATCAACACAAAAGTATTGTTATCCAAGTTTGGGAAATTCCACTAGTTCAACCCTTATAGCTTGAAATTTTATAAGAAAGAGATTTTTTCAACACATGTTTAAAAAAGGGATATGCATGGTTGAAACATGTTAAAGATGCAAATAAGCTATGGATCCAAAATTTTAAAGAGAATAACAAGCGTTCATTGAATTCTCAAGTGAACGTGCGCAGAGATATTTACCCGAGTCAAACAAGCCATTATTTTGCCCATTTACAAAAAGCTGACCTAACAATCATAGATGATTGTAAAGTGATTTATCAAGGGTAACGACCTATATTTTTGTAAGAAATGACATATGGATTGGGAGTCAACCCTCAGTGAAAATTCCCCCGCCTTCCCCTTTTCCTGAATATTGCAAAATCTGATATATAAAAACTGAAAAAGAGTTTACAATCCCAAAAAATTACAGACCCTCTTTGAAATTATCTCTCTCTACATTTGTGCATTGTGCATTTCCATTTTAGATATAAACCTTTTTCTTAAATCTAAACTTTGACTTTTCCCTCGCCCTTCATCCAGTAAACAAAAAAGGCAAATATATCACAGCAAAATGAAAATTTTAGAGTTTTTGTAAAGGAAAATTTTAAAACAATAACGAATGTAAGTAAAGAAATTTTATTCGCTCCCCACAAATTAACACAAAAGTTTTGTTATCCAAGTTTGGGAAATTCCACTAGTTTAACGCTAATAGCTTGGAATTTTATAAGAAAGATATTTCTTCTACACAAGTTAAAGATGCAAATGACTTACGGATCAAAACCTTTTAAAAAGAAAAAAAATGGTCATTAAATTCCCAAATGAACGTGTGGTGGGATATTTACCCGAGTCAAGCAAACCATTATTTTGCCCATTTACAAAAAGCTGACCTAACATTCATAGATGATTATGAAGTGATTTATCATGTGTAACTAACTATATTTTTGTAAGAAATGACTGATGGATTGGGAGTCAGCACTCAGTTAAAAATCCCACGCCTCCCCCTTTTCCCAACGATTGCAAAACCTGGTATATAAAAACTAAAAAGGGTTTACAATCCCTAAAAATTACAGACACTCTTTGGAATTATCTCTCCCTACATTTGTGCATTGTGCATTTCCATTTTAGATGTATACTTTTTTCTTAAATCAAAACTTTAAGTTTTCGCTCTCCCTTGATCCCGAAAACTAAAAAGGCAAATAGATCACAACCAAATGAAAATTTTAGAGTTTATCTATGAAAAAAATTTAAAACAATAACAAATTTAAGTAAAGATATTTTATTCACACACCACAAATGAACACAAAAGTTTTGTTATCCAAGTTTGGGAAATTCCATTAGTTCAACCCTTATAGTTTGGAATTTTATAATAAAAAGATTTCTTCTACGCATGTTTTAAAAATGTATATGCATGCTTGGAACTTGTTAAATATGCAAATGACCTATGGATCCATACGTTTTAAAGAGAATAACAAACGCTCATTAAATTCTCAAGTGAACGTGCGGTGGGTTATTTACCCGAATCAAACAAGCCATTATTTTGCCCATTTACAAAATGTTGACCTAACAATCATAGATGATTGTACAGTGATTTATCATGCGTAACGGGCTATATTTTTGTAAGACATAACTTATGGATAGGGATTCAACACTCAGTTAAAAATCCCCCGCCTCCCCCTTTTCCCGGCGATTGAAAAACCTGATATATAAAAACTGAAAAAAGGTTACAATCCCTAAAAATTACAGTCACTCTTTGGAATTATATCTCTCTACATTTGTGCATTGTGCATTTCAATTTTAGATGCATACTTTTTTCTTAAATAAAAACTTTGACTTTTCGCTCTACCTTCATTCAATAAACAAAAAAGGCAAACAACTCACAACAAAATGAAAATTTTAGATTTTATGTATGGAAAAAATTTAAAACAATAAAAAATATAAGAAAAGAAATTTTATTCGCACACCACAAATGAACACAAAGTTTTTTTATCATGGTTTGGGAAATTCCACAAGTTCAACCCTAATAGGTTGGAATTTTATAAGAAAGACATTTCTTCTACACATGTTTTAAAAATCGATATGCATGCTTCAAACATGTTAAAGATGCAAATGACCTATGGATCTAAACATTTTAAAGAGAATAACAAACGTTCATTAAATTCTCAAGTGAACGTGCGTTGGGATATTTACCCTAGTCAAACAAGCCATTATTTTTCCCATTTACAAAAAGCTAACTTAACAATCATAGAAGATTGTAAAATGATTTATCATGCGTAACGGGCTATATTTTTGTAAGAAATGACATATGGATTGGAAGTCCACAATCAGTTAAAAATCCCCAGCCTCCCCCTTTTCCCGATGATTGTAAAACCTAATATATAAAAATTGAAAAGAGTTTACAATCCCAAAAATTTACAGACACTATTTGGAATTATCTCTCTCTACATTTTTGCTTTGTGCATTTCCATTTTAGATGTATACTTTTTTCTTAAATTAAAACTTTGATTTTTCTCTCTCCCTTCATCCTGTAAACAAAAACGGAAAATAGATTTCAACGAAATGAAAATTTTAGAGTTTATGTGTGGGAAAAATTTATAAAATTAACAAATGTAAGTAAAGAAATTTCATCCGCACACCACAAAATAACACAAAAGTTTTGTTATCCAAGTTTTGGAAATTCCACTAGTTCAACCCTAATAGCTTGGAATTTTATAAAAAAGAGATTTTTTACACATGTTTTAAAAAAGGATATGCATGCTTGAAACATGTTAAAGATGCAAATGACCTATGGATCCAAACCTTTTAAAGAGAATAACAAACGCTGATTAAATTCTCAAGTGAACATGCGGTGGGATATTTACCCGAGTCAAAAAAGCCATTGTTTTGCCCATTTACAAAAAGCTATCCTAACGATCATAGATGATTGTAAAGTAATTTATCATGTGTTACAGGTTATTTTTTTGGAAAAACTGACTTATGGAATGTGAGTCAACCCTCAGATAAAAATCCCTCACCCTTTTCTGACGATTGAAAAACTTGATATATAAAAACTTAAAAGAGTTTACAATCCCTAAAAATTACAGACACTCTTTGGAATTATCTCTCTCTACATTCGTGCTTTGTGCATTTCCATTTTAGATGTATACTTTTTTCTTAAATCAAAAAATTAAGTTTTCTCTCTCCCTTCATCCCGTAAACCAAAAAGGAAAATAATACACAACAAAATGAAAATTTTATAGTTTATGTATGGAAAAAATTTAAAACAATAACAAATGAACACAAAAGTTTTGTTAACCAAGTTTGGGAAATTCCACTAGCTCAACCCTAATTGCTTGGAATTTTATAAGAAAGAGATTTCTTCTACACATGTTTTAAAAATGGATATGCATGCTTGAAACATGTTAAAGATGCAAATGACCTATCGAGCCAAACCTTTTAAAGAGAAAAACAAACGCCCATTAAATGCTCAAGTGAACGTACCATGGGATATTTATCCGAGTCAAACTAGCCATTATTTTGCCCCTTTACAAAAAGTTGACCAAACAATCATAGATGATGGTAAAGTGATTTATCAGGCGTAACGGGCTATATTTTTGTAAGAAATGACTAATGGATTGGGAGTCAACACTCAGTTAAAAATCCCCCACCTCCCCGTTTTCCCGACGTTTGCAAAACCTGATATATAAAAATAGAAAAGAGTTTACAATCCCTAAAAATTATAGACACTCTTCGGAAGTATCACTCTCTACAGTTGTGCTTTTCCATTTTAGAAGTATACTTTTTTCTTAAATCAAAACTTTGAATTTTCGCTCTCCCTTCATCCCGTAAAAAAAAAAAGACAAATAGATCACCACAAAATGAAAATTAAAGAGTTTATGTGTGGAAAAAATTTAAAACAATAAAAAATGTAAGTAAAGAAATTTTATTCGCACACCACAAATGAACAAAAAATTTTGGTTTTCCATGTTTGGGAAATTCCACTAGTTAAACCCTTATAGCTGGGAATCTTATAAGAAAGAGATTTCTTCTATACATGTTTTAAAAATGGATATGCAAGCTTGAAACATGTTAAATATGCAAAAGACCTATGGATCCAAACCTTTAAAAGAGAATAACAAACGCTCACTATATTCTCTAGTGAACGTGCAGTGGGATATTTGCCCGAGTCAAAGATGAGTTTATTTTATAAAACAATTTACAGAAAAAATATAAAACAATAAGAAATGTAAGTAAAGAAATTTTATTCGCACACCACAAATGAACAGAAATGTTTTGTTATCCAAGTTTGGGAAATTCTACTAGTTTAGCCCGAATAGCTTGGAATTTTATAAGAAAGAGATTTTTTCTACACATGTTTGAAAATGGATGTCCATGCTGGAAACATGTTAAAGAGGCAAATGACCAATGAATCCAAACCTTTTAACGAGAATAACCAACGCTTATTAAATTCTAATGTGAACCTGCGGTGGGATATTTAAACGAGTCAAACAAGACATTATTTTGCCCATTCACAAAAAGTTGACCAAACAATCATAGACGATTGGAAAGTGATTTATCATGCATAACTGGCTATATTTTTGTAAGATATGACTTATGGATTGGGAGTCAACACTAAGTTTATAATCCCCCGCCTCCTCCTTTTCTTGACGATTGTGAAAACTGATATATAAAAACTGAAAAGACTTTACAAACCCTAAAATTTATAGACAGACTTTGGAATTTTCTCTCTCTACATTTGTGCATTGTGCATTTCCATTTTAGATGTATACTTTTTTCTTAAATCAAAACTTTGAGTTTTCGCTCTCCCTTCTTCCCGAAAAAAAAAACGGCAAAAAGATCACAACAAAATGAAAACTTTAGAGTTTACGTATGGAAAAAATTTAAAACAATAACAAATCTAAGTAAATAAATTTAATTCTCACACGACAAATGATGACAAAAGTTTTGTTATCCAAGTTTGGCACATTCCACTAGTTCAACCCTAATAGCTTGGAATTTTATAAGAAAGAGATTTCTTCTACACATGTTTTTAAAATGGATATGCATGTTTGAAACATGTTAAAGATGCAAATGACCTATGGATCCAAACCTTTTAAACAGAATAACAAACGCTCATTAAATTCTCAAGTGAACGTGCGGTGGGATATTTACCAGAGTCAAACAAGCCATTATTTTGCCCATTTACAAAAAGCTGACCTAACAATTGTAGATGATTGTAAAGTGATTTAACATTCCTAACAGGCTATATTTTTGTAAGAAATGACTCATGGATTGGGAGTCAACACTCATTTAAAAATCCCCCGCCTCCCCCTTTTCCCAACGATTGCAAAACCCCCTATATTAAAACTGATAAGACTTTACAATCCCTAAAAATTAAAAAAACTCTTTGGAATTATCTCTCTCTACATTTGTGCATTGTGCATTTCCATTTTAGATGTATACTTTTTTCTTAAATCAAAACTTTTAGTTTTCGCACTCCCTTCATCCCGTAAACAAAAAAGGCAAATAGATTACAAAAAAATGATAATTTTAGAGTTTATGTATGGAAAAAATTTAAAACAATAACAAATGTAAGAAAAGAAATTTTATTCACACACCATAAA
Organism: Aristolochia californica; assembly: GCF_029961685.1. Lineage (NCBI taxonomy): Eukaryota > Viridiplantae > Streptophyta > Magnoliopsida > Piperales > Aristolochiaceae > Aristolochia > Aristolochia californica. The sequence goes on along the minus strand of NW_027181881.1, from coordinate 15,953,446 downwards.
TGAACACAAAAGTTTTGTTATCCAAGTTTTGGAAACTCCACTAGTTCAACCCTAATAGCTTGGAATTTTATAAGAAAGAGATTTCTACTACACATGTTTTAAAAGTGGATATGCATGCCTTAAACATGGTAAAGATGCAAATGACCTACGGATCCAAACCTTTTATAGAGAATAACAAATATTGATTAAACTTTCAGGTGAACGTGCGGTGGGATATTTACCCGAGTCAAACAAGCCATTAAGTTGCCCATCTACAAAAACCTGCCCTAAGAATCAGAAGATGATTGTAAAGTGATTTATCATGTGTAACGAGCTATATTTTTGTAAGAAACGACTTTTGGATTGGGAGTCAACGCTCAGTTAAAAATCCCCCGCCGCCCCCTTTTCTCGACGATAGCAAAACCTGATATATAAAAAACTGAAAAAAGTTTACAATCCCTAAAAATGACAGACAATCTTCGGAATTATCTCTCTCCACATTTGTGCATTGTGCATTTCCATTTTAGAAGTATACCTTTTTCATAAATGAAAACTTTGAGTTTTCGCTCTCCCTTCATCCCATAAACAAAAAAGGCAAATAGATCACAACAAAATGATAATTTTAGAGTTTACGTATGGAAAAATAAAAAAACAATAACAAATGAAAGGAAAGAAATTTTAGTCATACACCACAAATGAACTCAAAATTTTTGTTATCCAAGTTTGAGAAATTCCACTTGTTCAACCCTAATAGCTCGGAATTTTATAAGAAAGAGATTTCTTGTACACGTGTTTTAAAAATGGATGTGCGTGCTTGAAACAAGTTAAAGATACAAATGACCTATGGATCCAAACCTTTTAAAGAGAATAACAAACACTCATTAAATTCTCAAGTGAACGTGCGGTGGGATATTTTTCCGAGTCAAACAAGTCACTATTTTGCCCATTTAGAAAAAGCTGACTGAACAATCATAGATGATTGTAAAGTGTTTTATCATGCATAATGGGCTATATTTTTGTAAGAAATGACTTATGGATATGGAGTCAACACTCAGTTAAAAATCCCCCGCGTCCCTCTTTTCCCGATGATTACAAAACCAGATAAATAAAAACCAAAAGTGTTTAGAATCCCTGAAAATTCCAGACAATCTTTGGAATTTTCTTGCTCTACATTTGTGCATTGTGCATGTCCATTTTAGAAGTATACATTTTTATTAAATCAAAACTTCGAGTTTTCGCTCTCCCATCATCCCGTAAACAAGACAGGGAAATAGATCACAACAAAATGATAATTTTAGAGTTTATGTATGGAAAAAATTTGAAACAATAACAAATATAAGTAAAGAAAGTTTATTCACACACCACAAATGAACACAATTGTTTTGTTATCCAAGTTTGGAAAATTCCACTAGTTCAGCCCTAATAGCTTGGAATTTTATAAGAAGGAGATTTCTTCTACACATGTTTTAAAAATGGATATGCATGCTTGAAACATGGTAAAGATGCAATTGACCTACGGATCTAAACCTTTTATAGAGAATAGCAAAAGCTGATTAAATTCTCCGATAAACGTGTGGTGGGATATTTACCCGAGTCAAACAAGCCAATAAGTTACCCATCTACAAAAACCTGACCTAAGAATCAGAGATGATTATAAAGTGATTTATCATGATTAACGGGCTATATTTTTGTAAGAAACGACTTATGGATTGGGAGTCAACACTCAGTTAAAAATTCCCCACCTCCCCCTTTTCTCGACGATTGCAAAACCTGATATATAAAAATTGAAAAGAGTTTACAATCCCTAAAAATTACAGACACACTTTCGAATTATCCCTCTCTACATTTGTGCATTGTTCTTTTACATTTTAGAAGTATACTTTTTTCTTCAATCAAAACTTTGAGTTTTCGCTTTCCCTTCATCCCGTTAACAAAAAAGGCAAATAGATCGGAACAAAATGAAAATTTGAGAGTATATGAATGGAAAAAATTTTAAAAAATAAAAATTGTATGTAAAAAAATTTACTTCTCACACCACAAATGATGACAATAGTTTTGTTATCCAAGTTTTGGAAATTCCACAAGTTCAACCCTAATTGCTTGGAATTTTATAAGAACGAGATTTCTTCTACACATGTTTTAAAAATGGATATGCATGCTTGAGACATCTTAAAGATGCAAATGACCTACGGATCCAAACCTTTTAAACAGAATAACATACGCTTATTAAACTCTCAAGTCAACGTGCGGTGGGATATTTACCAGAGTCAAACAAGCCATTATTTTGCCATTTACTAAAAGTTGGCCTTACAATCGTATATGATTGTAAAGTGATTTATCATTCGTAACAGGCTATATTTTTGTAAGAAATGACTTATGGATTGGGAGTCAACACTCATTTAAAAATCTCACGCCTCCCCTTTTTCCCAACGATTGCAAAACCTGATATATTAAAATTGATAAGACTTTACAATCCCTAAAAATTATAGACACTCTTTTATATTATCTCTCTCTATATTTGTACGTTGTGCATTTCCATTTTAGATGGATATTTTTTTATTAAATCAAAACTTTTCTTTTTCTCACTCCCTTCATCCCATAAACAAAAAAGGCAAAGAGATCATGACAAAATGATAATTTTAGAGTTTATGTATGGAAAAAATTTAAAACAATAACAAATGTTAGAAAAGAAATTTTATTCACACACCACAAATGAACACAAAAGTTTTGTTATCCAAGTTTGGGAAATTCCACTAGTTCAACCCTAATAGCTTGGAATTTTATAAGAAAGAGATTTCTTCTACACATGTTTTAAAAATGGATATACATGCTTGAATCAAGGTAAAGATGCAAATGACCTACGGATCCAAACCTTTTATAGAGAATAACAAATGCCGATTAAATTTTCAGGTGAACGTGCGGTGGGATATTTACCCGAGTCAAACATGCCATTAAGTTGCCCATCTACAAAAACCGGACCTAAGAATCAGAGATGATTGTAAAGTGATTTATCATGTGTAACGGGCTATATTTTTGTAGGAAACGACTTATGGATTGGGAGTCAACACTCAGTTAAAAATCCCCCGCCTCCCCCTTTTCTTGACGATAGCAAAACCTGAGATATAAAAACTGAAAAGATTTTACAATCCCTAAAAAATATAGACACTCTTTGGAATTATCTCTCTCCACATTTTTGCATTGTGCATTTCCATTTTAGAAGTATACTTTTTTCTTAAATCAAAACTTTGAGTTTTCGCTCTCTTTTCATCCCATAAACAAAAAAGGTAAATAGATCACAACAAAATGATAATTTTAGAGTTTATGTATCAAAAAAAAAAAAAAAAAACAAATGTAAGTAAAGAAATTTTATTCACACACCACAATTGAACACAAAAGTTTAGTAATCCAAGTTTGGGAAATTCCACTACTTCAACCCTAATAGCTCGGAATATTATAAGAAAGAGTTTCTTCTACACGTGTTTTAAAAATGGATGTGCATGCTTGAAACAAGTTAAAGATGCTAATGACCTATGGATCCAAACCTTTTATAGCGAATAAAAAAAGTCATTAAATTCTCTAGTGAACGTGCGGTGGGATATTTACCCGAGTCAAACAAGCCATTATTTTCCCATTTAGAAAAAGCTGACCTAACAATCATAGATGATTGTAAAGGGATCTATCATGCGTAACGGGCTATATTTTTGTAAGACATGACTTATGGATAGGAATTCAACACTCAGTTAAAAATCCCCCGCGTCCCCCTTTTCTCGACGATTACAAAACCAAATATATAAAAACTGAAAGTTTTTACATTCCCTAAAAATTCCTGACAATCTTTGGAATTTTCTTGCTCTACATTTGTGCATTGTGCATTTCCATTTTAGATATATACTTTTTTCTTAAATCAAAACTATAAGTTTTCGCTCTCCCATCATCTCGTAAACAAGAAAGGCAAATAGATCACAACAAAATGATAATTTTAGAGTTTATGTATGAAAAAAATTTAAAACCATAACAAATATAAGTAAAGAAATTTTATTCACACACCACAAATGAACACAAAAGTTTTGTTATCCAAATTTGGGAAATTCCACTAGTTCAACCCTAATAGGTTGGAATTTTATGAAAAAGAGATTTCTTCTACACATGTTTAAAAAATGGATTGCATGCTTGAAACATGTTAAATATGCAAATGACACATGGATCCAAACCTTGTAAAGAGAATAACAAACGCTCATTAAATTCTCAAGTGAACGTGTGGTGGAATATTTACCCAAGTCAAACAAGCCATTATTTTGCCCATTAACAAAAAGCTGACCTAAGTTTCATATACGATTGTAAAGTGATTTATCATGCACAATTGGCAATATTTTTGTGAGAAATGACTTATGGATTGGGAGTCAACACAAAGTGAAAAATCCCCCGCCTCCCCTATTTCCCGACGATTGCAAAACCTGTTATATAAAAACTGAAAAGACTTTACAAACCCAAAAAATTACAGACACTCTTCAGAAGTATCTCTCTCTACATTTGTGCATTGTGCATTTCCATTTTAGATTTATAATTTTTTCTTAAATCAAAACTTTGAGTTTTCGCTCTCCCTTTATCCTGTAAACAAAAAAGGCAAATAGATCACAACAAAATGAAAATTTTTGAGTTTATATCTGGAAAAAATTTAAAACAATAACAAATGTAAGTAAGGAAATTTTATTCACACGCCACAAATGAACAAAAAAGTTTTGTTATCCATGTTTGGGAAATTCCACTAGTTCAACCCTAATAACTTGGAATTTTATAAGAAAGAGATTTCTACTACACATGTTTGAAAAAAGGATAAGCATGCTTGAAACATGTTAAAGAAGCAAATGACCTATGGTCCAATCCTTTTAAAGAGAATAACAAACCCTCATTAAATTCTCATGTGAACGTGCGGTGGGATATTTACCCGAGTCAAACCAGCCATTATTTTGCCCTTTTACAAAGAGCAGACCTAACAATTATAGAAGATTGTAAAGTGATTTATCATGCGAAACAGGCTATATTTTTGTATGAAATTACTTGTGGATTGGGAGTCAACACTCAGTTAAAAATCCCCTGTCTCCCCATTTTCCCGACGATTGCAAAACCTGATATATAAAAACCAAAAGACTTTAATATCCCTAAAAAGTACAAGCACTTTTTGGAATTATCTCCCCCTACATTTGTGCATTGTGCATTTCCATTTTAGATGTATACTTTTTTCTTAATTCAAAACTTTGAGTTTTCGCTCGCCCTTCATCCCATAAACAAAAAAGGCAAATAGATAGCAACAAAATGAAAATTTTAGAGTTTATGTATGGAAAAAATTTAAACAATAACAAAAGTAACTAAAGAAATTTTATTCACATACCAGAAATGAACATAAAAATTTTTTTATCCAAGTTTGGAAAATTCCACTAGTTCAAACCTAATAGCTTGGAATGTTAATAGAAAGAGATTTCTTCTACACATGTTTTAAAAATGGATATGCATGCTGGAAACATGGTAAAGATGCAAATGACGTACGGATCCAAACCATTTATAGAGAATAACAAAGGCTGATTAAATTCTCAAGTGAACGTGCGGTGGGATATTTACTGAAGTCAAACTAGCCATTATGTTGCCCATTTACAAAAAGCTGACCTAACAACCATAGATGATTGTAAAGTGATTTATCATTAGTAACGGCTATATTTTTGTAAGAAATGACTTATGGATTGGGAGACAAGACTCAGTAAAAAATCCCCCGCCTCCCCCTTTTCCTGACCATTAAAAAACCTGATATATAAAAACTAAAAAGAATTTACATTCCCTAAAAATTACAGACACTCTTTGGAATTATATCACTCTACATTTTTTTCATTGTGCATTTCCATTTTAGATGTATACTTTTTTCTTAAACCAAAACTTTGAGTTTTCGCTCTCCCTTCATCCCGTAAACAAAAAAGGCAAATAGATCACAACAAAATGAAAATTTTAGAGTTTATGTATGGAAAAAATTTTAAACAATAAAAAGTGTAAGAAAAGAAATTTTATTCTCACACCACAAATGATAAAAAAAGTTTTGTTATCCAAGTTAGGGAAATTCCACTAGTTCAACCCTAATAAGTTGGAATTTTCAAAAAGCTGACCTAACAATGAAAAATTATTGTAAAGTGATTTATCATGCGTAACGGCCTATATTTTTGTAAGAAATGACTTGTGGATTGGGTGTCAACACTCAGTTAAAAATCCCCCGCCTCCCCCTTTTCCCGACGATTGCAAAACCTGATATATAAAAACATAAAAGAGTTTACAATCCGTAATAATTAAAGACACTCTTTAGAAATATCTCTCTATAAATTTGGGCATAGTGCAATTCTGTTTTACATGTATACTTTTTTCCTAAATCAAAACATTGAGTTTTTGCTCTCCCTTCATCCCGTAAATTAAAAGGCAAAAAGATCACTATAAAATGAAAATTTTAGAGTTTATGTATGGAAAAAACTTAAAACAATAAAAAATTTATGTAAAGAAATTTTAATCACACACCACAAATGAACACAAAATTTTTGTTATCCAAGTTTGGGAAATTCCACTAGTTCAACGCTAATAGCTTGGAATTTTATAAGAAAGAGATTTCTTCTACACATGTTTTTAAAATGGATATGCATGCTTGACACATGTTAAAGATGCAAATGACCTATGGATCAAAACCTTTGAAAGAGAATAAAAAACGCTCATTAAATTCTCAAGTGAACGTGCGGTGGGATATTTACCCAAGTCTAACAAGCCATTATATTGCCCGTTTACAAAAAGTTGACTGAACAATCATAGATGATTGTAAAGTGATTTATCATGCATAACTGGCTATATTTTTTAAAGAAATGACTTGTGGATAGGGAGTCAACAGTCAGTTAAAAATCTGCTGCTTCCCCCTTTTCCCGACGATAGCAAATCCTGATATATAAAAATTGATAAGAGTTTTTGATCCCTTATAATTACAGACACTCTTTGGAATGATATCTTTCTACATTTGTGCAATTTTCTTTTCAATTTTAGATGTATACTTTTTTCTTAAAGAAAAACTTTGAGTTTTCGTTGTTCCTTCATCCGGTAAACAAAAAAGGCAAATAGATCACAACTAAATGGACATTTTAGAGTTTATTTATGGAAAACATTAAAAAAATATAAAATATAAGTAAAGAAATTTTATTTACACACCACAAATGAACACAAAATTTTATTTATCCAAGTTTGGGAAATTCCACTAGTTCAATCCTAATAGCTGGGAATTTTATAAGAAAGAGATTTCTTCTACACATGTTTTAAAAACGGATATGCATGCTTGAAATATGTTAAAGATGACAATGACCTATGGATCAAAAACTTTTTGAGAGAATAACAAACGCTCATTAAATTCTCAAGTGAACGTGCGGTGGGTTATTTACCCGAGTCAAACGAGCCATTATTTTGTCCATTTACAAAAAGTTGACCTAACAATCATAGATGATTGTAAAGTGATTTATCATGCGTAGCGGGCTACATTTTTTTAAGAAATGACTTATGGATTGGGAGTAAACACTCAATTAAAAATCTCTGGGGTCCCCCTTTTCCTGACGATTGCAAAGCCTGAGATATAAAAACTAAAAAAAGTTTACATTCCCTAATAATTACAGACACTCTTTGGAATTATCTCTCTCTACATTTTTCAATTTTTCATTTCAATTTTAAATGTATACTTTTTTCTTAAATTAAAACATTGAGTTTTCACTGTCCCTTCATCCCATAAACAAAAAAGAGCAAATTCTTCACAACAAAATAAAAATTTTACAGTTTATGTATGGAAAAAACTTAAATAAATAACAAATGTAAGTGAAGAAATTTTATTCACACACTACAAATGAACACAAAATTTTTGTTATCCAAGTTTGGAAAATTCCACTAGTTCAACCCTAATAGCTTGGAATTTTATAAGAAAGAGATTTCTTATACACATGTTTTAAAAATGGATATGCATGCTTGAAACATGTTAAAGATGCAAATGACATATGGATCTAAAGATTTTGAAGGAGAATAAAAAATGCTCTTTAAATTCTCAAGTGAACGTGCAGTGGGATATTTTCCCGAGTCAAACAAGCCATTATTTTGCCCATTTACAAAAAGAAGACCTAACAATCATAGATGATTTTAATGTGATTTATCATGCGTACCGGGCTATATTTTTGTAAGAAATGACTTATGGATTAGGAGTCAACACTCAGTTAAAAATCCCATGGCTCCCCCTTTTCCCAACGATTGCAAAACCTGATATATAAAAACTGAAAAGAGGTTACAATCCCTAAAAATTACAGACACTCTTTGGAATTATCTCTCTCTACATTTGTGCATTGTGCATTTCCATTTTAGATGTATACTATTTTCTTAAATCAAAACTTTGAGTTTTCATTCTCCCTTTGTCCTGTAAACAAAAAAAGCAAATAGATCACAACAAAATCAATAGTTTAGAGTTTAAGTATGGAAAAAAAATTAAATCAATAACAAATGTAAGTAAAGAAATTTTATTCACACACCACAATTGAACACAAAAGTTTTGTTATCCAAGTTTGGGAAATTCCACTAGTTTAACCCTATTAGCTTGGAATTTTAAAGGAAAGAGATTTCTTCTACACATACTTTAAAAATGGATTTGCATGCTTGAAACATGTTAAAGATGCAAATGACCTATGGATCCAATCCTTTTAAAGAGAGTCAAAAATGCTCATTAAATTTTCAAGTGAACGTGCGGTTGGATATTTACCTGAGTCAAACAAGCCATGATTTTGCCCATTTACAAAAAGCTGACCTAACAATCATAGATGATTGTAAAGTGACTTATCATGGGTAACAGGAAATATTTTTGCTAGAAATGACTTATGGATTGGGAGTCAACACTCTGTTAAAAATCCCCCACCTCCCCCTTTTCACGACGATTGCAAAACCTGATATATAAAACCTGAAAAGAGTTTTCAATCGCTAAAAATTCAAGACACTCTTTGGAATTATCTCACTCTAAATTTGTGCAATTTTTAATTCCATTTTAGATGTATACTTTTTTTAATAAATCAAAACTTTGAGTTTTCGCTCTCCCTTCATCCCGTATACAAAAAAGGCAAATAGATCACTACAAAATGAAACTTTTAGAGTTTATTTATGGAAAACGTTTAAAAAAATAACAAATATAAGTAAAGCAATTTTATTCACACACCACAAACGAACACAAAAGTTTTGTTATCCAAGTTCAGGAAATTCCACTAGTTCAACCCTATTAGCTTGGAATTTTAAAAGAAAGAGATTTCATCTACACATGTTTTAAAAATGGATATGCATGCTTGAAACATGTTAAAGATGCAAATGACTTGTGGATTCAAACCTTTTAAAGAGAATAAAAAAAGCTAATTAAATTCTCAAGTAAACGTGTGGTGGGATATTCACCCGAGTCAAACAAGCCATTATTTTGCCCATTTAAAAAAAGTTGACCTAACAATCATAGATGATTGTAAAGTGATTTCTCATGTGTATCGGGCTACAGTTTTTTAACAAATGACTTATGGATTGGGAGTCAACACTCATTTAAAAATCCCCCGCCTCCCCCTTTTTCCAACGCTTGCAAAACCTGATATATAAGAACTAAAAAGAGTTTATAATCCCTAAAAATTACACACACTCTTTGGAATTACCGCTCTCTAAATTTGTGCATTGTGTATTTCCATTTTAGATGTATACTTTTTTCTTAAATCAAAACTTTGAGTTTTCGCTCACCCTTCATCCCGTAAACAAAAAAGGCAAATAGATGACAAAAAAATGAAAATTTTAGAGGTTATGTATGGAAAATATTTAAAACAATAACAAATGTAAGTAAAAAAATTTACTCACACACCACAAGTGAACACAAAAGTTTTGTTATCTAAGTTTAGGAAATTCCACTAGTTCAACCCTAATAGCTTGGAATTTTAAAAGAAAGAGATTTCTTCTACACATGTTTTAAAAATGGATAGGCATGCTTGAAAAATGTTAAAGATGCAAATGACATGTGGATCCAAACCTTTTAAAGAGAATAACAAACGCTCATTAAATTCTCAAGTGAACGTGCGGTGGGATATTTACCCAAGTCAAACAAGTCATTTATTTGCCCATTTACAAAAAGTTGACCTAAAAATCACTGAAGATTCTAAAGTGATTTATCATGCTCGGCCTATATTTTTTTAAGAAATGACTTATGGATTGGGAGTCAACACTCAGTTAAAAATTCCCCGCCTCCCCCTTTTCCCGACAATTGCAAAACCTGATATATAAAAACTGAGAAGAGTTTAAAATCCCTTAAAATTACAGACACTTTTGGGAATTATCTCTCGCTAAATTTGTGCAATTTGAAATTCAATTTTAGATGTATACATTTTTCTTAAAGCAAAACTTTGAGTTTTCGTTCTCCCTTCATCCTGTAAAAAAAAGAGGCAAATAGATCACAACAAAATGGACATTTTAGAGTTTATTTATGGAAAACATTTGAAACAATAACAAATATAAGTAAATAAATTTTATTCACACACCACAAATGAACACAAAAGTTTTGTTATCCAAATTTGGGAAACACCACTAGTTCAATCATAATAGCTAGGAATTTTATAAGAAAAAATTTCTTCTACACATATTTTAAAAATGGATAACCTTGCTTGAAAAATTTTAGAGATGCAAATGACCTATGGATCCAAACATTTTAAAGAGAATAACAAACACTGATTAAATTCTCAAGTGAACGTGCGGTGGGATATTTACCCGAGTCAAACAAGCCATTTTTTGCCCATTTACAAAAAACTGACCTAACAATCTTAGATGATTGTAAAGTAATTTATCATGTGTAATGGGCTATATGTTTTTATAAGAAATGACTTATAGACTGGGAGTCAACACTCTGTTAAAAATCCGTTGACTCACTCTTTTCCCGACGATTGCAAAACCTGATATATAAAAACTGAAAAGAGTTCAAAATCCCTAATAATTACAAACACTCTTTGGAATTATCTCTCTCTAAATTTGTGCATTGTGCATTTCCATTTTAGTTGTAAAGTTTTTTCTTAAAACAGAACTTTGAGTTTTCGCTCTCCCTTCATCCCGTAAAAAAAAAGGCAAATAGATCTCAAGAAAATGAAAGTTTTAGACTTTTATGTATGGAAAAAATTTAAAACAAGAATAAATGTAAGTAAAGAAATTTTATTCACACACCACAAATGAACACAAAAGTTTTGTTATCCAAGTTTATGAAATTCCATTAGTTCAACCCTAGTTGTATGGAATTTTATAAGAAAGAGATTTCTTCTACGTATTTTTTAAAAATGGATATGCATGCTTGAAACATGTTAAAGATGCAAATGACCTATGGATCCAAACCTTTTAAAGAGAATAACAAACGCTCATTAAATTCTCAAGTGAACGTGTGGTGGGATATTTACCCGAGTCAAACAAGCCATTTATTTGCCCATTTACAAAAAGTTGACCCAACAATCATAGATGATTGTAAAGTGATTTATCATGCGTAACGGGCTATATTTTTGTAAGAAATGACTTATGGATTGGGAGTCAACACTCAGTTAAAACTCCCTCGCCTGCCCTTTTTCCCAACGATTGCAAAACCTGATATATAAAAACATAAAAGAGTTTAGAATCCCAAAAAACTAGAGACTCACTTTAGCATTATCTCTTTCTACATTTGTGAATTGTGCATTTCCATATTAGATGTATGTAAAACTTTGAGTTGTCGTTCTCTCTACATCCTGTAAACAAAAAGAGCAAATAGATCACAACAAAATGAAAATTTTAGACTTTAAGCATGGAAAAACATGAAATCAATAGCAAATTTAAGTAAAGAAATTTTATTCACACATCATAAATGAACACAAAAGTTTTGTTATCCATGTTTGAGAAATTCCACTAGTTCAACCCTAAAAGCTTGGAATTTTGTAAGAAATAGATTTCTTCTACACATGTGTTAAAAATGGATATGCATGCTTGAAACATGTTAAAGATGAAAATGACCTTTGGATCCAAACCTTTTAAAGAGAATAACAAACGCTCATTTAATTCTAAAGTGAACGTGAAGTGGGATATTTACCCGAGTCAAACAATCCATTGTTTTGCCCATTTAAAAAAAGCTGACCTAACAATCATAGATATTTGTAAAGTGATTTATCATGCGTAATGAGAAATATTTTTGTAAGAAATGACTTATGGATTGAGAGTCAACACTTAGTTAAAAATCCCCCGCCTTCCCCTTTTCCCGACGATTGCAAACCTGATATATAAAAATTGAAAAGAGGTTACAATCCCTAAAAATTATAGACACTCTTTGGAATTATCTCTCTCTACATTTGTGCATGGTGCATTTCCATTTTAAATGTATACTTTTTTCTTAAATCAAAACTTTGAATTTTTCGCTCTCCCTTCATCCCGTAAAAAAAAAGAACAAATAGATCAAAACAAAATGAAAATTTTAGAGTTTATGTGTGGAAAATATTTAAAACAATAACAAATTTAAGTAACGAAATTTTATTCACACACCACAAATGAACACAAAAGTTTTGTTATCCTAGTTTGGGAAATTCCAATAGTTCAACCCTAATAGCTTGGAATTTTATAAGAAAGAGATTTCTTCTTCACATGTTTTAAAAATGGATATGCATGCTTGAAACATGTTAAAGATGCAAATGACCTATGGATCCAAACCTATAAAAGAGAATAACAAGCGCTCATTAAATTCTCAAGAGAACGTGCGGAGGGATATTTACCCTAGTCAAACAAGCCATTATTTTTCCCATTTACAAAAAGCTGACCTAACAATCATAGATGATTGTAAAGTGATTTATCATGCGTAAAGGGCGATATTTTTGTAAGAATGACTTATGGATTGGGAGTCAACACTTAGTTAAAAATCCCCTGCCTTCCCCTTTTCCAGATGATTGCAAAACCTAATATAGAAAAACTGAAAAGAGTATACAATCCCTAAAAATTACAGACACTCTTTGGAATTATCTCTCTCTACATTTGTGCATTGTGCATTTCCATTTTAGATTTATACTTTTTTCTTAAATCAAAACTTCGAGTTTTCGCTCACCTTTCATCCCGTAAACAAAAAAGGTAAATAGATCCCAAAAAAATGAAAATTTTAGAGTATATGTAAGGAAAAAATTTAAAACAATAACTAAAGTAAGAAAAGAAATTTGATTCATACACCACAAATGAACACATAAGATTTGTTATCCAAGTTAGGGAAATTCCACTAGTTAAACCCTAATAGCTTGGAATTTTAAAAGAAAGAGATTTCTTCTATACATGTTTTAAAAAATGGATATCCACGCTTGAAACATGTTAAAGATGCAAATGACCTATGGATCCAAACATTTAAAAGAGAATAAAAAACGCACATTAAATTCTCCAGTGAACGTGCGGTGGGATATTTACCTGACTCAAACATGTCATGATTTTGCCCATTTACAAAAAGCTGACCTCAAAATCATAGATGATTGTAAAGTGATTTATCATATGTAACGGGCTATATTTTTTTAAGAAATAACTTATAGGTTGGGAGTCAACACTCATTTAAAAATCCCCTGCCTCCTCCTTTTTCCGACGATTGCAAAACTTGATATATCACAACTGAATAGAGTTTACAATCCATAAAACTTAAAGTCAGTCTTTGGAGTTATCTCTCTCTAAATTTTTGCAATTTTCATTTCCATTTTAGATGTATACTTTTTTCTCAAATCAAAACTTTGAGTTTTCACTTTCCCTTCATCCCGAAAACAAAAAAGGCAAATAGATCACAACAAAATGAAAATTTTAGAGTTTATTTATGGAAAACATTTAAAATAATAACAAATTTAAGTAAAGAAATTTTATTCACACACTACAAATGAACACAAAATTTTTGTTAACCATGTTTTGGAAATTCCACTAGTTCAACCCTAATAGCTTTAAAGTTTATAAGAAAGTGATTTCTTCTGCACAAATTTTAAAAATGGATATGCATGCTTAAAACATGTTAAATATGCAAATGACCTATGGATCCAAACCTTTTAACGAGAATAACAAACGCTCAATAAATTCTCAAGTGAACGTGCAGTGGGATTTTTACACCAAGCAAACAAGCCATTATTTTGTCCATTTACAAAAAGCTGACGTAACAATCATAGATGATTTTAAAGTGATTTATCATGCGTAATGCGCTATATTTTTGAATGAAATGTCTTATGGATTGGGAGTCTACACTCAGTTAAAAATCCCATGCCACACCCTTTTCCCGACGATTGTAAAACTAGACATATAAAAATTGAAAAGAGTTAACAATCCCTCTCTACATTTGTGCATTGTGCATTTCCATTTTAGATGTATACTTTTTTCTTAAAAAAAAATTGAGTTTTCGCTCTCCCTTCATCCAATAAACAAAAAAGGTAAATAGATCACAACAAAATGAAAATGTTAGAGTTTATGTAAGGAAAAAACTTAAAACAATAAAAAAAGTAAGTAAAGAAATTTTATTCGCATAGCACAAATGAACACAAAAGTTTTGTTATCCAAGTTTGGGAAATTCCACTAGTTCAACCCTAATAGCTTGGAATTTTATAAGAAAGTGATTTCTTCTACACATGTTTTAAAAATGCATATGATGCCTGAAACATGCTAATGATGCAAATGACTTATGGATCCAAAGAGTTGTTATCCAAGTTTGGGAAATTCTACTAGTTCAACCCTAAGAGCTATGAATTTTATAAGAAAGAGATTTTTTCTACACATGTTTTAAAAATGGATATGCATGCTTGAAACTTGCTAAAGCTCCAAATGACCGTTGGATCCAAACCTTTCAAAGAGAATAACAAACGCTCATTAAATTCTCAAGTGAACGTTGGATCCAAACAAGCCATTATTTTGCACATTTACAAAAAACTTAAATAACAATCATATATGATTGTAAACTGATTTATCAAGCGTAACGGGCTCTATTTTTGTAAGAAATGACTTATGGATTGGGAATCAACACTAAGTTAAAAATCCATCGCCTCCCCCTTTTTCCTACGATTGCAAAACCTGATATATAAAAAATGACTAAAAATTACAGAAACTCCTTGGAATTATCTCTCTCTACATTTGTGCATTGTGCATTTCCATTTTAGATGTATACTTATTCCTTAAATTAAAACTTTGAATTTTCGCTCTCCCTTCATCCCGTAAACAAAAAGAGTAAAAAGATCACAACAAAATGAAAATTATAGAGTTTATGTATGGAAAATATTTAAAACAATAAAAAATGTAAGTAAAGAAATCTTATTCACACACCACAAATGAACACTAATGTTTTGTTATCCAAGTTTCGGAAATTCTACTTGTTCAACCCTAAATCATGGAATTTTATAAGAAATAGATTTCTTCTACACATGTTTTAAAAATAGATAAGCATGCATGAAACATGTTAAAGATGAAAATGACCTATGCATCCAAACCTTTTAAAGAGAATGACAAACGCTCATTAAATTCTCAAGTGAACGTGCGGTGGGATATTTACCCGAGTCAAACAAGCCCTTATTTTTCCCATTTACAAAAAGCTGACCTAACAATCATAGATGATTGTAAAGTGATTTATCATGAGTAATGGCATATATGTTTTTAAGAAATGACTTATGGATTGGGAGTCAACACTCAGTTAAAAATTCCCCGCCTCCCCCATTTTCTGACGATTGCAAAACCTGATATATAAAAACTGAAAGAGTTTACAAACCCAAAAAATAACAGACACTCTTTGGAATTATCTCTCTCTATATTTTTTCATTATGCATTTCCATTTTAGATATATACTTTTTTCTTAAATCAAAACTTTTAGTTTTCGTTCTCCCTTCATCCCTGGAAAAAAAAGAGGAAATGATAACAACAAAATGAAAATTTTAGAGTTTATGTATAGAAAGTATTTAAAACAATAACAAATTTAAGTAAAGAACTTTTATTCACACACCACAAATGAACACCAAAGTTTTGTTATCCAAGTTTTGGAAATTCCACTACTTCAACCCTAATACCTTGGAATTTTATAAGAAAGAGATTTCTTCTAGACATGTTTTCAAAATGGATATGCATGCTTGAAACCTCTTAAAGATGCAAATGACCTTGGGATCCAAATCTTTTAAAGAGAATATGAAACGCTCATTAAATTCTCAAGTGAACGTGCGGTGGGATATTTACCCGAGTCAAACAAGCCATTATTTTGCCCATTTACAAAAAGCTGACCTCACAATCATAGATGATTGTAAAGTGATTTATCATGCGTAATGGGCTATATTTTATTAAGAAATGACTTAAGGATTGGGAGTCAACACTCAGTTAAAAATCCCCCGCCTTCCCCTTTTCCTGACCATTGCAAAACCTGATATATAAAAACTGAAAAGAGTTTAAAATCGCTAAAAATTACAGACACTCTTTGGAAATATCTCTCTCTACATTTGTGCATTTTGCATTTCCATTTTAGATCTATACATTTTTCATAAATCAAAACTTTGAGTTTTCGTTCTCCCTTCATCATGTAAACAGAATGAGCAAATACATCCCAAAAAAATGAAAATTTTAGAGTTTATGTGTGGAAAATATTTAAAACAATAAAAAATGTAAGTAAAGAAATTTTATTCACACACCAAAAATGAATACAAAAGTTTTGTTTTCCAAGTTTGGGAAATTCCACTAGTTAAACCCTAATAGCTTGGAATTTTATAAGAAAGTGATTTCTTCTACACAGGTTTTAAAAATGGATATGCATGCTTGAAACATGTTAAAGATGCAAATGACCTATGGGTCCAAACCTTTTAAAAATAATAACAAACACTCATTAAATTCTCAAGTGAACGTGCGGTGGGATATTTACCTGAGTCAAACAAGCCATTATTTTGCCCATTTACAAAAAGCTGACCTAACAATCATAGATAATTGTATAGTGATTTATCATGCGTAACAGGCTATATTTTGGTAAGAAATGACTTAGGGATTGGGAGTCAACACTCAGTTAAAAATCCCTCGCCGCCCTTTTCCCGACGAAAGCAAGACCTTATATATAAAAACTGAAAAGAGTTTACAATCCCTAATAATTACAGACACTCTTGTGAATTATCTCTCTCTTCAGTTGTCCATTGTGTATTTCCATTTTTTATGTATTCTTTTTTATTAAATCAAAACTTTGATTTTTCGTTTTCCCTTCATCCCATAAAAAAAAAAGTCAAATAGATCACACCAAAATGAAACTTTTACAGTTTATGTAAGGAAAAAATTTAAAACAATAACAAATCTAAGTAAATAAATTTTATTCACACACCACAAATGAACACAAAAGTTTTTTTATCCAAGTTTGGGAAATTCCGCTAGTTCAAACCTAATAGCTTGGAATTTTATAAGAAAGAGATTTCTTCTGCAAATGTTCTAAAAATGGATATGCATGCTTGAAACATGTTAAAGATGCAAATGACTTTTGGATGCAAACCTTGTAAAGAGAATAAAAAACGCTCATTAAATTCTCAAGTGAATGTGCAGTGGGATATTTATGTGAGACAAACAAGCCATTATTTTGCCCATTTACAAAAAACTGAGTAACAATCATAGATGATTGTATAGTGATTTATCATGCGTAATGGGCTATATTTTGTAAGAAATGACTTATGGATTAGGAGTCAACACTCAATTAAAAATTCCTCGCTGCCCCCTTTTCCCGAGGATTGCAAAACATGATATATAATATCTGAAAAGAGTTTACAATCCCAAAAAATAACAAACACACTTTGGAATTATGTCTCTCTACTTATGTGCCTTATGCATTTCCATTTTAGCTGTAGAATGTTTTCACAAATCAAAACTTTGAGTTTTCATTCTCCCTTCATCATGTAAACAGAATGAGCAAATACATCACAAGAAAATGAAAATTTTAGAGTTTATGTGTGGAAAATATTTAAAACAATAAAAAATGTAAGTAAAGAAATTTTATTCACACACCAAAAATGAACACAAAAGTTTTGTTTTCCAAGTTTGGGAAATTCCACTAGTTAAACCCTAATAGCTTGGAATTTTATAAGAAAGTGATTTCTTCTACACAGGTTTTAAAAATGGATATGCATGCTTGAAACATGTTAAAGATGCAAATGACCTATAGGTCCAAACCTTTTAAAAATAATAACAAACACTCATTAAATTCTCAAGTGAACGTGCGGTGGGATATTTACCTGAGTCAAACAAGCCATTATTTTGCCCATTTACAAAAACCTGACCTAACAATCATAGATAATTGTATAGTGATTTATCATGCGTAACAGGCTATATTTTGGTAAGAAATGACTTAGGGATTGGGAGTCAACACTTAGTTAAAAATCCCTCGCCGCCCTTTTCCCGACGAAAGCAAGACCTTATATATAAAAACTGAAAAGAGTTTACAATCCCTAATAATTACAGACACTCTTGTGAATTATCTCTCTCTTCATTTGTCCATTGTGTATTTCCATTTTTTATGTATTCTTTTTTATTAAATCAAAACTTTGATTTTTCGTTCTCCCTTCATCCCATAAAAAAAAAGTTAAATAGATCACACCAAAATGAAAATTTTACAGTTTATGTAAGGAAAAAATTTAAAACAATAACAAATCTAAGTAAATAAATTTTATTCACACACCACAAATGAACACAAAAAATTTTTTATCCAATTTTGGGAAATTCCGCTAGTTCAAACCTAATAGCTTGGAATTTTATAAGAAAGAGATTTCTTCTGCACATGTTTTAAAAATGGATATGCATGCTTGAAACATGTTAAAGATGCAAATGACTTTGGGATGCAAACCTTGTAAAGAGAATAACAAACGCTCATTAAATTCTCAAGTGAATGTGCAGTGGGATATTTATGTGAGTCAAACAAGCCATTATTTTGCCCATTTACAAAAAACTGAGTAACAATCATAGATGATTGTATAGTGATTTATCATGCGTAATGGGCTATATTTTGTAAGAAATGACTTATGGATTGGGAGTCAACACTCAATTAAAAATTCCTCGCTGCCCCCTTTTCCCAAGGATTGCAAAACATGATATATAATATCTGAAATGAGTTTACAATCCCAAAAAATAACAGACACACTTTGGAATTATGTCTCTCTACTTATGTGCCTTATGCATTTCCATTTTAGCTGTAGAATGTTTTCACAAATCAAAACTTTGAGTTTTCGTTCTCCCTTCATCCCGTAAAAAATAAGAGCAAATACATCACAAGAAAATGAAAATTTTAGAGTTTATGTATGGAAAATATATAAAAAAATAACAAATGTAAGTAAAGAAATTTTATTCACACACCACAAATGAACACAAAAGTTTTGTTATCCAAGTTTTGGAAATTCCACTAGTTCAAACCTAATAGCTTGGAATTTTAAAAGAAAGATATTTCTTCTAGACATCTTTTAAAAATGGATATGCATTCTTGAAACATGTTAAAGATGCAAATGACTAATGGATCCAAACCTTTGAAAGAGAATAACAAACGCTCATTAAATTCTCAAGTGGACGTGCGGTGGGATATTTACCCGAGTCAAACAAGCAATTATTTTGCCCATTTACAAAAAGCTAACCTAACAATCAAAGATGAATGTAAAGTGATTTATCATGTGTAACGGCCTTTATTTTATTAAGAAATGACTTATGGAGTGGGAGTCAACACTCAGTTAAAAATCCATCGCCTCCCCCTTTTCCCTACGATTGCAAAAGTTGATATATAAAAACTGAAAGGAGTTTACAATCCTAAAAAAATACAGACACTCTTTGGAATTATCTCTCTCTACATTTGTGCATTGTGTATTCCCATTTTAGATGTATACTTTTTCCTTAAATTTAAACTTTGAGTTTTCGCTCTCCCTTCATCCCGTAAACAAAGAGAGCAAATAGATCACAACAAAATGAAAATTTTAGAGTTTATATATGGAAAATATTTAAAACAATAAAAAATAGAAGTAAATAAATTTTATTCAAACACCACAAATGAACACTAATCTTTTGTTATCCAAGTTTAGAAAATTCCACTTGTTCAACCCTAAATCATGGAATTTTATAAGAAAGAGATTTCTTCTGCACATGTTTTAAAAATGGATATGCATGCTTGAAACATGTCAAAGATGCAAATGACCTATGGATCCAAACCTTTTAAAGAGAATAACAAACGCTCATTAAATTCTCAAGTGAACGTGCGGTGGGATATTTACCCGAGTCAAACAAGCCCTTATTTTGCCATTTTACAAAAAGCTGACCTAACAATCATAGATGATTGTATAGTGATTTATCATGAGTAATGGTGTATTTGTTTTTAAGAAAAGACTTATGGATTGGGAGTCAACACTCAGTTAAAAACTCCCCGCCTCCACCTTTCCCCGACAATTGAAAAACTTGATTTATAAAAACTTAAAAGAGTTTACAATCCATTAAAATTACAGACACTATTTGGAATTATCTCTCTCTACATTTGTGCAATTTTGAATTCCATTTTAGTTGTAGAATTTTTTCTTAAAGCAAAAATTTGAGTTTTCGCATTCCCTTCAGCCCGTAAACAAAAATGAAAATAGATCAACAACAAAATGGCAAATAGATCAAATAGATCAACAACAAAATGAAAATTTTACAGTTTATGTATGGAAAATATTTAAAAAAATAACAAATGTAAGTAAAAAATTTTATTCACACACCACAAATGAACACAAAAGTTTTGTTATCAGAATTTGGGAAATTCCACTAGTTCAATCCTAATAGCTCTGAATTTTATACAGAAAAGATTTCTTCTACACATGTTTTAAAAATGGATATGCATGCTTGAAACATGTTAAAGATGCAAATGACCTATGGATCCAAACCTTTTAAAGAGAATAACAAACGCGCATTAAATTCTCAAGTGAACATGAGTATATTTACCTGAGTCAAACGAGCCATTATTTTGCCCATTTAAAAAAAGCTGACCTTGCAATCATAGATGATTGTAAAGTGATTTATCATGCGTAATGGGCTATATTTTTGTAAGAAAAGACTTATGGATAGGGAGTCAACACTCAATTAAAAATCGCCTGCCACCCCCCTTTTCCCGACAATTTTAAAACCTAGTATATAAAAATTGTAAAGAGTTTACAATCCCTAATAATTGTAGACACTCTTTGGAATTATCTCTCTCCACAATTGGGCAATTTTCATTTCATTTTAGATGTATATTTTTTTCTTAAATCAAAACGTTGAGTTTTTGCTCTCCTTTCATCCAGTAAACAAAAAAGACAAATAGATCACAAAAAAATGAAAATTTTAGAGTTAATGTTTGGAAAAAAACTTCAAACAACAACAAATGTAAGTGAATAAATTTTATTCACACACCACAAACGAACACAAAAGTTGTGTTATCCAAGTTTGGGAAATTCCACTAGTTCAACCCAAATAGCATGGAATTTTATAAGATAGAGATTTCATCTAGACATGTTTTAAAAATGGATATGCATTCTTGAAACATGTTAAAGATGCAAATGACCTATGAATCCAAACCTTTTAATGAGAATAACAATGCTCATTAAATTCTCAAGTGAACGTGCGGTGGGATATTTACTTGAGTTAAACAAGCCATGAATTTGCCCATTTGCAAAAAGCTGACCTAACAATTATAGATGATTGTAAAGTGATTTATCATGTGTAACGACCTATATTTTTTAAAGAAATGACTTCTGGATTGGGAGTCAACAATCAGATAAAAATCGCCCACCTCCCCCTTTTCCGGACGATTGCAAAGCCTGAAATATAAAAAATGAAAAGAGTTTAGAATCCCTAATAATTACCGACACTCTTTGAAATTATCTCTCTCTACATTTGTACATTGTGCATTTCCATTTTTTATGTATACTTGTTTCTTAAATCAAAGCATTGAGTTTTTGCTCTCCCTTCGTCCTGCAAAGAAAAAACCAAATAGATCACTGCAAAATGAAAATTTTAGAGTTTATGTATGGAAAAAAAATTAAAACAATAAAAAATGTAAGTAAAGAAATTTTAGTCACTCTCCACAAATGAACACAAAAGTTTTGTTATCCAAGTTTGAGAAATTCCTCTAGTTCCACCCTAAATCTTTGAATTTTATAAGAAATAGATTTCTTCTACACATGTTTTAAAAATGAATATGCATGCTTGAAACATGTTAAAGATGCAAATGACCTTTGGATACAAACCTTTTAAAGAGAATAAAAAATGCTCATTAAATTCTCAAGTGAACGTACGGTGGGATATTTACCCGAGTCAAACAAGCCATTATTTTCCCATTTACAAAAAACTAACCTAACAATCATAGATGATTGTAAAGTGATTTATCATGCGTAAAGGGCTATATTTTTTTTAAGAAATGACTTATGGATATGGAGTCAACACTCACTAAAAAATCCCCCACCTCCCCCTTTTCCCGACGATTGCAAAACCTGATATACAAAAACTAAAAAGAGGTTACGATCCTTAAAAATTACAGACACTCTTTTCAATTATCTCTCTCTACATTTGTGCCTTGTGCATTTCCATTTTAGATGTATACTTTTTTCTGAAATCAAAACTTTGAGTTTTCTCTCTCCCTTCATCCCCTAAACAAAAAGAGCAAATAGATCACAACAAAATGAAAATTTTAGAGTTTAGGTATGGAAAATATATAAAACAAAAACAAATTTATGTAACGAAATTTTATTCACACACCACAAATGACCACAAAAGTTTTGTTATCCAAGTTTGGGAAATTCTACTAGTTCAACCTTAATAGCTTGGAATTTTATTAGAAGGAGATTTATTCTACACATGTTTTAAAAAAGAATATACATGCTTGAAACATTTAAAGATGCAAATGACCTATGGATCCAAACTTTTAAGTGAGAATAACAAACGCTCATTAAATTCTCAAGTGAACGTGCGGTGGGATATTTACCCGAGTCAAATAAGCCATGATTTGGCCCATTTACAAAAATCTGAGCTAACAATCATAGATGATTTGAAAGTGATTTATCATGTGTAACGGCTTATATTTTTTAAGAAATGACTTATGGATTGGGAGTCAACAGTCAGTTAAAAATCACCCGCCTCCCCGTTTTCTCGACAATTGCAAAACCTAATATATAAAAACTGAAAAGAGTTTACAATCCCTAATAATTACAAACACTCTTTGGAATTAACTCTCTCTACATTTGTGCATTGGGAATTTCCATATTTTATGTATACTTATTTCTTAAATCAAAAAATTGAGATTTCGCTCTCCCATCATCCCATAAACAAAAAAACCAAATAGATCACAACCAAATAAAAATTTTAGAGTTTCTGTATGGAAAAAAAAATTAAAACAATAACAAAAGTAAGTAAAAAAATTTTATTCACACAAATGAACACAAAAGTTTTGTTATCCTTGTTTGAGAAATTCCACTAGTTCAACCCAAAATCATTGAATTTTGTAAGAAATAGATTTCTTCTACACATGTTTTAAAAAGGATATGCATGCTTGAAACATGTTAAAGATGCAAATGACCTATGGATCCAAACCTTTTAAAGAGAATAACAAATGCTCATTAAATTTTCAAGTGAATGTGCGGTGGGATATTTACCGAATCAAACAATCCATTATTTTGCCCATTTACAAAAAGTTGACCAGAATATCATAGATGATTGTAAAGTGATTTATCATGTGTAACGGTCTATATTTTTGTAGGAAATAACTTATGGATTGGGAGTCAACACCCAGTTAAAAATCCCCCACCTCCCCCTTTTCCAGACGATTGCAAAACCTTATATATAAAAATCGGAAGGAGGTTATAATCCCTAAAAATTACAAACACTCAGTGGAATTATTTCTCTCTACATTTGTGCCTTGTGCATTTCCATTTTAGATGTATACTTTTTTTAAATCAAAACATTGAGTTTTTGTTGTCCCTTCATCCTGTAACTAAAAAGAGCAAAAAGATCACAACAAAAAGAAAAATTTAGAGTTTATGTATGGAAAATATTTAAAACATAAAGAAATTTAAGTAACGAAATTTTATTCACACACCACAAATGAACACAAAAGTTTTGTTAACCAAGTTAGAGAAATTCCACTTGTTCACCCCTAATAGCTTGGAATTTTATAAGAAAGACATTTCTTATACACATGTTTTAAAAATGGATATGCATGCTTGAAACATGTTCAAGATGCAAATAACCTATGGATCCAAACCTTTTAAAGAGAATAACAAACGCTCATTAAATTTTCAATTGAACGTGCGGTGGGATATTTACCCGAGTCAAACAACCCATTAATTTGTCGATTTAAAAAAAGCTGATCTAAAAACCATAGATGATTGTAAAGTGATTTATCATGCGTAACATGTTATATTTTTGTAAGAAATGACTTATGGATTGGGAGTCAACACTCAGTTAAAAATCCCTCGCCTTCCACTTTTCTCGACGATTTCAAAACCTGATATATAAAAACTGAAAAGAGTTTACAATTCCTAGAAATTACAGACACTCTTTGGACTTATCTTTCTCTAAATTTGTGCATTATGCATTTCCAATTTAGATGTATACTTTTTTCTTACATCAAAACTTTGAGTTTTCGCTCTCGCTTCATGCCATAAACAAAAAGAGCAAATAGAACACAACAAAATGAAAATTTTAGAGTTTTTGTATGGAAATTATTTAAAACAAATACAAATGTAAATAAAGAAATTTTATTCACACCTCACCATTGAATACAAAAGTTCTATTATCCAAGTTTGGGAAATTCCACTATTTCAACCCTAATTGCATGGAATTTTATAAGAAAGAGATTTCTTCTACACATGTTTTAAAAATGGATATGCATGATTGAAACATGTTAAAGATTCAAATGACCTATGGATCCTAACCTTTTAAAGATAATAACAAATGCTCATTAAATTCTTAAGTGAACGTGCGGTGAGATATTTACCCGAGTCAAACAAGCCATTATTTTGCTCATTTAAAAAAAAACTAACCTAACAATCATAGATGATTGTAAAGTGATTTATCATGTGTAACGGGCTATATTTTTTAAAAAAATGACTGATGGATTCAGAGTCAAGACTCAGTTAAAAATGCCCGGCCTCCCCCTTTTCTCGACAATTGCAAAACTAAATATATAAAAACTGAAATGAGTTTAAATTCCCTAAAAATTACAGTCACTCTTTTGAATTATATCTCTCTACATTTTGGATTGTGCATTTCCATTTTAGATGTATAATTTTTTCTTAAATAAAAAATTTGAGTTTTCGCTATCCTTTCATCCCATGAACAAAAAAGGTAAATATATCACAAAAAATATGAAAATTTTAGAGTTAATGAAAGGAAAAAAAATTTAAAAATTAAAAATGTAAGTAAAGAAATTTTATTCACCCAGCTCAAATGAACACAAAATTTTTGTTATCCAAGTTTTAAAATTCCACTAGTTCAACCCTAATAGCATGAAATTTTATAAGAAAGAGATTTCTTCTACACATATTTTAAAAATGGATATGCATTCTTGAAACATGTTAAAGATGAAAATGACCTATGGATCCAAACCTTTTAAAGAGAATAACAAACGCTCATTAAATTCTCAAGTGAACGTGCGATGGGATATTTACCCAAGTCAAACTAGTCATTATTTTGTGCATTTACAAAACGCTGACCTAAAATTTATAGATGATTGTAAAGAGATTTATCATGCGTAATGGGCTATATTTTTCTAAGAAATGACTTATGGATTGGGAGTCAACACTCAGTTAAAAATCCCCTGCCTCCCCTTTTTTCCGACGATTGCAAAACCTGATATATAAGAACTAAAAAGAGTTTACAATCCCTAAAAATTACAGACACTCTTTGGAATTATCTCTCTCTACATTTTTGCATTGTGCATTTCCTTTTTAGATGTATACTTTTTTCTAAAATCAAAACTTAGAGTTTTCGCTCTCCCTTCATCCCGTAAACAAAAAAGCAGAATAGATCCCAACAAAATGAGAATTTTAGAATTTATGTATGGAAAAAAATTAAAAACAATAACAAATGTAAGTAAAGAAATTTTATTCAACCACCACATATGAACACAAATGTTTTGTTATCAAAGTTTGGGAAGTTCTGCTAGTTCAACCCTAATAGCTTGGAATTTTATAAGAAAGACACTGTTTGGAATTATCTCTCTCTACATTTGTGCATGGTCATTTCCATTTTAGATGTATACTTTTTTCTTAAATCAAAACTTTTAGTTTTCGCTCTGCCTTCATCCCGTAAACAAAAAGAACAAATAGATCAAAACAAAATGAAAATTTTAGAGTTTATGTATGGAAAATATTTAAAGTTATTAAAAATTTAAGTAACAAAATTTTATTCACACACCACAAATGAACACAAAAGTTTTGTTATCCAAGTTTGGGAAATTCCAATAGTTCAACCCTAATAGCTTGGAATTTTATAAGAAAGAGATTTCTTCTTCACATGTTTTAAAAATGGATATGCATGCTTGAAACATGTTAAAGATGCAAATGACCGATGGATCCAAACCTATAAAAGAGAATAACAAACGCTCATTAAATTCTCAAGAGAACGTGTGGAGGGATATTTACCCGAGTCAAACAAGCCATTATTTTTCCCATTTAAAAAAAGCTAACCTAACAATCATAGATGATTGTA
Organism: Aristolochia californica; assembly: GCF_029961685.1. NCBI lineage: Eukaryota > Viridiplantae > Streptophyta > Magnoliopsida > Piperales > Aristolochiaceae > Aristolochia > Aristolochia californica. The sequence continues at coordinate 15,926,737 of NW_027181881.1, read as the reverse complement.
ATGTGATTTATCATGCGTAACGGGCCATATTTTTGTAAGAAATGACTTATGGATTGGGAGTCAACACTCAGTTAAAAATCCCCTGCCTTCCCCTTTTCCATATGATTGCAAAACCTATTATATAAAAACAGAAAAGAGTATATAATCCCTAAAAATTATAGACACTCTTTGGAATTATCTCTCTCTACATTTGTACGTTGTGCATTTCCATTTTAGATTTATACATTTTTCTTAAATCAAAACTTTGAGTTTTCGCTCACCTTTTATCCCGTAAACAAAAAAGGCAAATAGATCACAAAAAAATGAAAATTTTAAAGTTTATGTAAGGATAAAATTAAAAAAAAAACTAAAGTAAGAAAAGAAATTTGATTCACACACCACAAATGAACACAAAAGATATTTTATCCAAGTTTGGGAAATTCTACTAGTTCAACCCTAATAGCTTGGAATTTTAAAAGAAAGAGATTTCCTCTACACATGTTTTAAAAATGGATACGCATGCTTCAAACATGTTAAAGATGCAAATGACCTATGGATCCAAACCTTTAAAAGAGAATATCAAACGCTCATTAAATTCTCAAGTGAACGTGAGGTGGGATATTTACCTGAGTCAAACATGCCATGATTTTGCCCATTTACAAAAAGCTGACCTAACAATCAGAGATGATTTTAAAGTGATTTATCATACGTAACGGGCTATATTTTGGTAAGAAATAACTTATAGGTTGGGAGTCAACACTCAGTTAAAAATCCCCCACCTCCTCCTTTTCCCGATGATTGCAAAACCTGATATATAAAATCTGAATAGAGTTTACAATCCCTAAAAATTAAAGTCACTCTTTGGAATTATCTCTCTCTAAATTTTTGCAATTTTCATTTCCATTTCAGATGTATACTTTTTTCTCAAATCAAAACTTTGAGTTTTCACTCTCCCTTCATCCCGAAAACAAAAAGGCAAATAGATCACAACAAAATGAAAATTTTAGAGTTTATTTATGGAAAAAATTTAAAATAATAAAAAATTTAAGTAAAGAAATTTTATTCACATACCACAAATGAACACAAAATTTTTGTTAACCAAGTTTTGGAAATTCCACTAGTTCAACCCTAATAGCTTTGAAGTTTATAAGAAAGAGATTTCTTCTACACAAGTTTTAAAAATGGATATGCATGCTTAAAACTTGTTAAAGATGCAAATGACCTATGGATCCAAACCTTTTAACGAGAATAACAAATGCTTAATAAATTCTCAAGTGAACGTGCGGTGGGATTTTTACACTAGTCAAACAAGCCATTATTTTGTTCATTTACAAAAAACTGACATAACAATCATAGATGATTGTAAAGTGATTGATCATGCGTAACGGGCTATATTTTTGAATGAAATGACTTACGGATTGGGAGTCTACACTTAGTTAAAAATCCCCTGCCACACACTTTTTCCGACGATAGCAAAACTAGATATATAAAAAATGAAAAGAGTAAACAATCCCTCTCTACATTTGTGCATTGTGCATTTCCATTTTAGATGTATACTTTTTTCTTATATAAAAACATTGAGTTTTTGCTCTCCCTTCTTCCAGTAAACAAAAAAGGCAAATAGATCAAACCAAAATGAAAATTTTAAAGTTTATGTAAGGAAAAAACTTAAAACAATAAGAAATGTAAGTAAATAAATTTTATTCACACACCACAAATGAACACAAAAGTTCTGTTATCCAAGTTTGGGAAATTCCACTAGTTCAACCCTAATAGCTTGGAATTTTATAAGAAAGAGATTTCTTCTACATATGTTTTAAAAATGCATATGATGCCTGAATCATGTTAATGAGGCAAATGACCTATGGCTCCAAAGAGCTATTATCCAGGTTTGGGAAATTCCACTAGTTCAACCCTAAGAGCTATGAATTTTATAACAAAGAGATTTCTTCTACACATGTTTTAAAAATGGATATGCATGCTTGAAACATGCTAAAGATGCAAAGGACCTTTGGATCCAAACCTTTCAAAGAGAATAACAAACGCTCATTAAATTCTCAAATGAACGTACGGTGTGATATTTACCGGAGTCAAACAAGCAATTATTTTGCACATTTACAAAAAACTGACATAACAATCATAGATGATTGTAAACTGATTTATCAAGCGTAATGGGCTATATTTTTGTAAGAAATGACTTATAGATTGGGAGTCAACACTCAGTTAAAAATCCATCGCTTCCCCTTTTTTCCTACGATTGCAAAACCTGATCTATAAAAACTGAAAGGAGTTTACAATCCCTAAAAATTACAGACACTTTTTGGAATTATCTCTCTCTACATTTGTGCATTGTGCATTTTCATTTTAGATGAATACTTTTTCCATAAATTAAAACTTTGAGTTTTCGCTCTCCCTTCATCCTGTAAACAAAAAGAGCAAAATGATCACAACAAAAAGAAAATTTTAGAGTTTATGTATGGAAACTATTTAAAACAATAAAAAATTTAAGTAAAGAAATTTTATTCACACACTACAAATGAACACTAATGTTTTGTTATCCAAGTTTAGGAAATTCTACTTGTTCAACCCAGATCATGGAATTTTCTAAGAAAGAGATTTCTTCTACACATGTTTTAAAAATAGATATGCATGCTTGAAACATGTTAAAGATGCAAATGACCTATGGATCCAAACCTTTTAAAGAGACTAACAAACGCTCCTTAAATTCTCAAGTGAACGTGCAGTGGGATATTTACCCGAGTCAAACAAGCACTTATTTTGCCCATTTACAAAAAGCTGGCCTAACAATCATCGATGATTGTAAAGTGATTTATCATGAGTAACGGTGTATATGTTTTTAAGAAATGACTTATGGATTGGGAATCAACACTCAGTTAAAAATTCCTCGCCTCCCCCTTCTCCCGACAATTACAAAACCAGATATATAAAAACTGAAAAGAGTTTACAAACCCAAAAAATAACTGACACTCTTTGGAATTATCTCTCTCTACATTTTTGCATTATGCATTTCCAATTTAGATATATACTTTTTTCTTAAATCAAAACTTTGAGTTTTCGTTCTCCCTTCATCCCTGGAAAAAAAAGAGCAAATGATCACAACAAAATGAAAATTTTTGGGTTTATGTATGGAAAGTATTTAAAACAATAACAAATTTAAGTAAAGAAATTTTATTCACACACCACAAATGAACACCAAAGTTTTGTTATCCAAGTTTTGCAAATTCCACTACTTCAACCCTAATACCTATGAATTTTATAAGAAAGATATTTCTTCTAGACATGTTTTAAAAATGGATATGCATGCTTGAAACCTTTTAAAAATGCAAATGACCTTGGGATCCAAACCTATTAAAGAGAATAAGAAACACTCATTAAATTCTCAAGTGAACGTGCGGTGGGATATTTACCCGAGTCAAACAAGCCACTATTTTGCCCATTTACAAAAAGCTGACCTCACAATCATATATGATTGTAAAGTGATTTATCATGCGTAATGGGCTATATTTTATTAAGAAATGACTTATGGTTTGGGAGTCAACACTCAGTTAAAAATCCCCCGCCTCCCCCTTTTCCCGACCATTGCAAAACCTGATATATAAAAACTAAAAAGAGTTTAAAATCCCTAAAAATTATAGACACTCTTTTGAAATATCTCTCTCTACATTTTTGCATTTTTCATTTGCATTTTAGATGTATACTTTTTTCATAAATCAAAACTTTGAGTTTTTGTTCTCCCTTCATCATGTAAACAGAAAGAGCAAATAGATCACAACAAAATGAAAATTTTAGAGTTTATGTGTGGAAAATATTTAAAACAATAAGAAATGTAAGTAAAGAAATTTTATTCACACACCTAAAATGAACACAAAAGTTTTGTTATCCAAGTTTGGGAAATTCCACTAGTTAAACCCTAATAGCTTGGAATTTTATAAGAAAGAGATTTCTTCTACACAGGTTTTAAAAATGGAAATGCATGCTTGAAACATGTTAAAGATGCAAATGACCTATGGGTCCAAGCCTTTTAAAAATAATAAAAAACCCTCATTAAATTCTCAAGTGAACGTGCGGTGGGATATTTACATGAGTCAAACAAGCCATTATTTTGCCCATTTACAAAAATTTGACCTAACAATCATAGATGATTGTATAGTGATTTATCATGCGTAATGGGCTATATTTTTGTAAGAAATGACATATGGATTCGGAGTCAACACTATGTTAAAAATTCCAGGCCGCCCCCTTTTCCCGACGAAAGCAAGACCTGATATATAAAAACTGAAAAGAGTTTACAATCCCTAATAATTACAGACACTCTTGTGAATTATCTCTCTCTTCATTTGTGCATTGTGTATTTCCATTTTTTATGTATACTTTTTTCTTAAATCAAAACTTTAAGTTTTCGCTCTCCCTTTATCCTGTATAAGAAAAAAGCCAAATAGATCACAACAAAATGAAACTTTTAGAGTTTATGTAAGGAAAAAAATTAATACAATAACAAATGTAAGTAAAGAAATTTTATTCACACTCCACAAATGAACACAAAAGTTTTTTTATCCAAGTTTGGGAAATTCCGCTAGTTCAAACCTAATAGCTTGCAATTTTATAAGAAAGAGATTTCTTCTACACTTGTTTTAAAAATGGATATGCATGATTGAAACATGTTAAAGATGCAAATGACCTTTGGATGCAAACCTTTTAAAGAGAATAACAAACACTCATTAAATTCTCAAGTAAATGTGCGATGGGATATTTATCTGAGTCAAACAATCCATTATTTTGCCCATTTACAAAAAGCTGACCTAACAATCATGGATGATTGTATAGTGATTTATCATGTGTAACGGGCTATATTTTTGTAAGAAATGACTTATGGATTGGGAGTCAACTCTCAGTTAAAAATCCCTCGCTGCCCGCTTTTCCCGACGATTGCAAAACATGATATATAAAACCTTACAAGAGTTTACAATCCCAAAAAATAACAGACACACTTTGGAATTATGTCTCTCTACTTATGTGCCGTATGCATTTCCATTTTAGCAGTAGAATTTTTTCTTAAATCAAAACTTTGAGTTTTCGTTCTCCCTTCATCCCATAAAAAAAGAGAAAATACATCACAAGGAAATGAAAATTTTAAAGTTTATGTACGGAAAATATTTAAAAAAATAACAAATGTAAGTAAAGAAATTTTATTCACACACCACAAATGAACACAAAATTTTTGTTATCCAAGTTTTGGAAATTCCACTAGTTCAAACCTAATAGCTTGGAATTTTATAAGAAAGAGATTTCTTCAAGACATGTTTTAAAAATGGATATGCATGCTTGAAACATGTTAAAGATGCAAATGACCTATGGATCCAAACCTTTGAAAGAGAATAACAAACGCTCATTAAATTCTCAAGTGAACGTGCGGTGGGATATTTACCCGAGTCAAACAAGCCCTTATTTTGCCCATTTAGAAAAAGCTGACCTAACAATCATAGATGATTGTAAAGTGATTTATCATGAGTTACGGTGTATTTGTTTTTAAGAAATGACTTATGGATTCGGACTCAACACTCAGTTAAAAATTTCCCGCCTCCCCCTTTTCTCGACGATTGCAAAACCTGATATATAAAAACTTAAAAGAGTTTACAATCCCTTAAAATTACAAACACTCTTAGGAATTATCTCTCTCTACATTTGTGCAATTTTCAATTCCATTTAAGTTGTATAATTTTTTTCTTAAAGCAAAACTTTGAGTTTTCGCATTCCCTTCAGCCCGTAAACAAAAACGGCAAATAGATCAACAAAAAAAAGAAAATTTTATAGTTTATGTATGGAAAATATTTTAAAAAATAAAAAATGTAAGAAAAAAGTTTTATTCACACACCAAAAATGAACACAAAAGTTTTGTTATCCAAATTTGGGAAATTCCACTAGTTCAATCCTAACTGCTCTGAATTTTATACGGAAGAGATTTCTTCTACACATGTTTTAAAAATGAATATGCATACTTGAAACATGTTAAAGATGCAAATGACCTATGGATCCAAACCTTTTAAAGAGAATAATAAACGCTCATTAAATTCTCAAGTGAACATGTGTTGGGATATTTACCTGAGTCAAATGAGCTATTATTTTGCCCATTTACGAAAAGCTGACCTCACAATCATAGATGATTGTAAAGTGATTTATCATGCGTAACGGGCTATATTTTTGTAAGAAATGACTTATGGATAGGGAGTCAACACTCAGTTAAAGATCGCCTGCCTCCCCCCTTTTCCCGACGATTTTAAAACCTTGTATATAAAAATTGAAAAGAGTTTACAATCCCTAATAATTATAGACACTCTTTGGAATTATCTCTCTCCACATTTGTGCAATTTGAATTTCATTTTCTTAAATCAAAATGTTGAGTTTTCGATCTCCTTTCATCCAGTAAACAAAAAAGACAAATAGATCACAACAAAATGAAAATTTTAGAGTTTATGTTTGGAAAAAACTTAAAACAACAACAAATGTAAGTAAAGAAATTTTATTCACACACCACAAACGAACACAAAAGTTTCGTTATCCAAGTTTGGGAAAATCCACTAGTTCAACCTTAATAACATGGAATTTTATAAGAAAGAGATTTCATCTAGACATGTTTTAAAAATGGATATGCATGCTTGAAACATGTTAAAGATGCAAATGACCTATGGATCAAACCTTTTAATGAGAATAACAAATGCTCATTAAATTCTCAAGTGAACGTGCGGTGGGATATTTACCCGAGTCGAACAAGCCATTATTTTGCCTAGTTACAAAAAGCTAACCTAACAATCATAGATGATTGTATTGTGATTTATCATGCGTAAAGGGTTATATTTTTTTAAGAAATGACTTATGGATTGGGAGTCAACACTCTGTTAAAAATCCCCCACCTCCCCCTTTTCCCGACGATTGCAAAACCTAATATATAAAAACTGCAAAGAGGTTACGATCCCTAAAAATTACAGACACTCTTTTGAATTATCTCTCTCTACATTTCTGCCTTGTGCATTTCCATTTTAGATGTATACTTTTTTCTTAAATCAAAACTTTGAGTTTTCTCTCTCCCTTCATCCCCTAAACAATAAGAGCAAAAATATCACAACAAAATGAAAATTGTAGAGTTTAGGGATGGAAAATATATAAAACAATAACAAATTTATGTAACGAAATTTTATTCACACACCACAAATGAACACAAAAGTTTTGTTATCCAAGTTTGGGAAATACCACTAGTTCAACCCTAATAGCTTGGAATTTCATAAGAAAGATATTTCTTCTACACATGTTTTAAAAATGGAAATCCATGCTCGAAACATGTTAAAGATGTAAAGGACCTATCGAACCAAACCTTTTAAAGAGAATAACAAATGCTCATTAAATTCTCACATGAACTTGCGGTGGGATATTTACCTGAGTCAAACATGCCATTATTTTGCCCTTATACAAAACGCTGACCTCACAATCATAGATGATTGTAAAGTGATTTATCATGCGTAATGGGCTATATTTTTTTTAAGAAATGACTTAAGGATTGGGAGTCAACACTCAGTTAAAAATCCTCCGCCTCCCCCTTTTCCCAACGATTGCAAAACCTGATAAATAAAAACTGAAAAGAGTTTACAATCCCTAAAAATTACAGACACTCTTTGGAATTATCTCTCTCAACATTTGTGCATTGTGCATTTCCATTTTAGATGTATACTATTTTCTAAAATCAAAACTTAGAGTTTTCGCTCTCCCTTCATCCCGTAAACAAAAAGAACAAATAGATCAGAACAAAATGAAAATTTTAGAGTTTACGTATAGAAAATATTTAAAACAATAACAAATTTATGTAACAAAATTTTATTCACACACCACAAATGACCACAAAAGTTTTGTTATCCAAATTTGGGAAATTCCACTAGTTCAACCTTAATAGCTTGGAATTTTATTAGAAAGAGATTTCTTCTACACATGTTTTAAAAAAGGATATACATGCTTGAAACATGTTAAAGATGCAAATGACCTATGGATCCAAACCTTTAAGAGAGAATAATAAACGCTCATTAAATTCTCAAGTGAACGTGCGGTGGGATATTTACCCGAGTCAAACAAGCCGTGATTTGGCCCATTTACAAAAATCTGACCTAATAATCATAGATGATTGGAAAGTGATTTATCATGTGTAACGGCTTATATTTTTTAAGAAATGACTTATGGATTGGGAGTCAACAGTCAGTTAAAAATCACCTGCCTCCCCGTTTTTCCGACGATTGCAAAACCTAATATATTAAAACTGAGAAGAGTTTACAATCCCTAATAATTACAAATACTCTTTGGAATTATCTCTCTCTACATTTGTGCATTGGGCATTTCCATATTTGATGTATAGTTATTTCTTAAATCAAAACATTGAGTTTTCGCTCTCCCATCATCCCGTAAACAAAAAAGCCAAAAAGATCACAACCAAATGAAAATTTTAGAGTTTATATATGGAAAAAAAATTAAAACAATAACAAATGTAAGTTAAGAAATTTTATTCACACAAATGAACATAGAAGTTTTATTATCCTTGTTTGAGAAATTCCACTAGTTCAACCCGAAATCATTGAATTTTGTAAGAAATAAATTTCTTCAACACATGTTTTAAAAAAGGATATGCATGCTTGAAACATGTTGAAGATGCAAATGACCTATGGATCCAAACCTATCAAAGAGAATAACAAACGCTCATTAAATTCTCATGTGAACGTGCGGTGGGATATTCACCCGAATCAAACAAGCCATTATTTTGCCCATTTACAAAAAGCTGACCAGACAATCATAGATGATTGTAAAGTGATTTATCATGCATAACGGGCTATATTTTTTTTGGAAATGACTTATGGATTGGGAGTCAACACTCAGTAAAAAATCCCCCACCTCCCCCTTTTCCCGATGATTGCAAAACCTGATATATAAAAACTGGAAGGAGGTTACAATCCCTAAAAATTACAGACACTCAGTGGAATTATCTCTCTCTACATTTGTGCCTTGTGCATTTCCATTTTAGATGTATACTTTTTTTAAATCAAAACTTTGAGTTTTCGCTCGCCCTTCATCCTGTAAACAACAAGAGCAAAAAGATCACAACAAAATGAAAAATTTAGAGTTTATGTATGGAAAATATTTAAAACATTAAGAAATTTAAGTAAAGAAATTTTATTCACACAGGAAAAATGAACACAAAAGTTTTGTTATAAGAACATTTCTTCTAGACATGTTTTAAAAATGGATATGCATGCTTGAAACATGTTAAAGATGCAAATGACCTATGGATCCAAACCTTTTAAAGATAATAACAAACTCTCATTAAATTCTCAATTGAACGAGCGGTGGGATATTTACCCGAGTCAAACCACCCAATTTTTTTCCCATTTAGAAAAAGCTGACCTAAAAATCATAGATGATTGTAAAGTGATTTATCATGCGTAACAGGCTATATTTTGGTTAGAAATGACTTATGGATTGGGAGTCAAGACTCAGTTAAAAATCCCTCGCCTCCCACTTTCCCGACGATTTCAAAACCTAATATATAAAAACTGAGAATAGTTTACAATTCCTAAAAATTACAGACACTCATTGGACTTATCTTTCTCTACATTTGTGCATTGTACATTTCCATTTTAGATGTATACTTTTTTCTTACATCAAAACTTTGAGTTTTCGCTCTCTCTTCGTGCCATAAACAAAAGGAGCAAATAGATCACAACTAAACGAAAATTTTAGAGTTTATGTATGGAAAAAATTTAAAACAATAACAAAAGTAAGTAAAGAAATTTTATTCACACACCACAAATGAACACAAAAGTATTGTTATCCAATTTTGGGAAAATCCAGTAGTTCAACCCTAATAGATTGGAATTTTATAAGAAAGAGATTTCTTCTACGAATGTTTTAAAAAAGGATATGCATGTTTGAAAATGTTAAAGATGCAAAGGACCTATGGATCCAAGCTTTTTAAAGAGAATAGCAAACGCTCATTAAATTCTCAAGTGAATGTGCGATGCGATATTTACCCGAGTCAAACAAGCCATTCTTTTGCCAATTTAAAAAAAACTTACCTAACAATCATAAATGATTTTAAAGTGATTTATCACGTGTAATAGGCTATATTTTTGTAAGAAATGACTTATGGATTGGGAGTCAACACTCAGTTCAAAATCCCCTGCCTCCCCTTTTTCCTGACGATTGCAAAACCAGATATATAAAAACAGAAAAGAGTTTACAATCCCTAAAAATTATAGACACTCTTTGGAATTATATCTCTCAACATTTGTGCATTGTGCATTTCCATTTTAGATGTATACTTTTTTCTTAAATCAAAACTTTGAGTTTTCGCTCTCCCTTCATCCCGTAAACAAAAAAGGCAAAAAGATCACAAAAAAAAGAAAATTTTAGAGTTTATGTATGGAAAAAATTTAAAACAAAAAATAATGTAAGTAAAGAAATTTTATTCACACAACACAAATGAACACAAAAGTTTTGTTATCCAAGTTTGGGAAATTCCACTAGTTCAACCCTAATAGCTTGGAATTTTATAAGAAAGATATTTCTTCTACATATGTTTTTAAAAATGGATATGCATGCTTGAAACATGTTAAAGATGCAAATGACCTATGGATCCAAACCTTTTAAAGAGAACAAGAAACACTCATTAAATTCTCAAGTGAACGTGCGGTGGGATATTTACCCGAGACAAACAAGCCATTATTTTGCCCATTTTAAAAAAGCTGACCTAACAATCATAGATGATTCTAAAGTGATTTATCACGCCTATCGGGCAATAAGTTTGTAAGAAATGACTTATGGATTGGGACTCAGCACTCAGTTAAAAATCCTTGGCCGCCCCCTTTTCCCGAAGATTGCAAAACTTGATATATCATAACTGAAAAGAGTTTACAGTACCTAAAAATTACAGTCACTCTTTGGAATTATCTCTCTCAACATTTGTGCATTGTTCTTTTCCATTTTAGATGTATACTTTTTTCTTAAATAAAAACTTTGACATTTCGCTCTCCCTTCATCCCGTAAACAAAAAAGGCAATTATATCACAACAAAAAGAAAATTTTAAAGTTTATGTACGGAAAAAATTTAAAACAAAAACAAATGCAAGTAAAGATATTTTATTCACATGACACAAATGAACACATAAGTTTTGTTATCCAAGTTTGGGAAATTCCACAAGTTCAACCCTAATAGCTTTGAACTTTATAAGAAAGAGATTTCTTCTACACAAGTTTTAAAAATGGAATTGCATGCTTGAAATATCTTAAAGATGCAAATAACCTATGGATCCAAACCTTTTAAAGAGAATAACAAACGCTCATTAAATTCACAAGTGAATGTGCGGTGGGATATTTACCCAACTCAAACAAACCATTATTTTGCCCATTTACAAAAAGCTGAAGTGACAATCATAGTTGATTGTAAAGTGATTTATCAAGCGTAACGGGCAATATTTTTGTAAGAAATGACTTATAGATTGGGAGTCAGCCCTTAGTTAAAAATCCCTGGTCTCCCCCTTTTTCGGACGATTGCAAAACCTGATATATAAAAACTTAAAAGAGTTTTCAATCCCTAAAACTTACAAACACTCTTTGGAATAATCTCTCTGTACATTTGTGTATTGTGCATTTCCTTTTTTAATGTATACTTTTTACTTAAATAAAAACTTTGACTTTTCTCCCTCCCTTAATCCCGCAAAATTAAAAAGGCAAATAGATCACACCAAAATGAAAATTTTAGAGTTTTATGTATGGAAAAAATTTGAAACAATAAAAAATTTAAGTAAAGAAATTTTATTCACACACCACAAATGAACACAAAAGTTTTGTTATCCAAGTTTGGGAAATTCCACTATTTCAACCCTTAAAGCTTGGAATTTTATAATAAAGAGATTTCTTCTACACTTGTTTTAAAAATGGATATGCATGCTTTAAACATGTTACATATGAAAATGACCTATGATTCCAAACCTTTTAAAAAGAATAACAAATGCTCATTAAATTTTCAAGTGAACGTACGGTAGGATATTTACCCGAGTCAAACAAGGCATTATTTTGCCCATTTACAAAAAGCTGACCTAACAATCATAGATGATTGTAAAGTTATTTATCATGTGTAACGGGCTATATTTTTATAAGAAATGACTTATGGATTAGGAGTCAGCACTCAGTTAAAAATCCCCCACCTCCCCCTTTTCCCGACGATTCTGAAACCTGATATTTAACAAGTAAAAAGAGTTTACAATCCCTAAAAATTACAGACACTCTTTGGAATTATCTATCTCTACTTTTTTTCATTGTTCATTTCCATTTTAGATTTATACTCTTTTCTTTAAACAAAACTTTGAGTTTTCGCTTTCACTTCATCCCGTACACAAAAAGGCAAATAGATCACACCAAAATGATATTTTACATTTTTATGTACGAAAAAAATTAAAAACAATAATAAATGTAAGTAAAGAAATTTTATTCTCACACCACAAATGAACACAAAAGTTTTGTTATCCAAGTTTGGGAAATTCCAGTCGTTCAATCCTTATAGCTTGGAATTTTATAAGAAAGAGATTTCATCTACACATGTTTTAAAGAAGGATTTACATGCTTGAAACATGTTAAAGATGCAAATGACCTATGGATCCAAACCTTTTAAAGAGAATAACAAACGGTCATTAAATTCACAAGTGAACGTGTGGTGGGATATTTACCCGAGTAAAACGAGCCATTATTTTGCCCATTAACAAAAAGCTGAAGTAACAATCATAATTGAATGTAAAGTGATTTATCATTCATAACGGGCTAAATTTTTGTATGAAACGACTTATGGATTGGGAGTCAACACTCAGTTAAAAATCCCCCGCCTCCCCCTTTTCCCGACGATTGGAAAACTTGATATATAAAAACTGAAAATAGTTAACAATCTCTAAAAATTACAAACCCTTTTTTGAATGATCTCTCTCTTAATTTGTGCATTGTGCATTTCCATTTAGGTGTATACTTTTTTTTAAATCAAAACTTTGAGTTTTCGCTCTCCCTTCATCCCGTAAATTAAAAAGGCAATAGAGCACAAAAATATGAAAATTTTAGATTTTTATGTATGGAAAAAATTTTAAAAAATAAAAAGTGTAAGTGAAGAAATTTTATTCACACACCACAAATGAACACAAAAGTTTTGTTATCCAAGTTTGGGAAATTCCACTAGTTCAACCCTTATAGCTTGGAATTTTATAAGAAAGATATTTCTACCACACATTTTTTTAAAAATGGAGTTGCATGCTTGAAATATGTCAAAGTTGCAAATGACCTATGGATCCAAACCTTTTAAAGAGAATAACAAACGCTCATTAAATTCTCAAGTAAACGTGCAGTGGGATATTTTCCCGAGTCAAACAAGCCATTATTTTGCCCATTTACAAAAAGCTGAACTAACAATCATAGATGATTGTAAATTTATTTATCATGTGTAACGGATAAATTTTTGTAAAAAATGACTTATGGATTGGGAGTCAGCACTCAGTTAAAAATCCCCTGCCTCCCCATTTTCTCAATGATTGCAAAACCTGATATATTAAAACTGAAAAGAATTTAAAATCCCTAAAAATTACAGATACTCTTCGGAGTTATCTCTCACAACATTTTTCCATTGTGTAATTTCCATTTTAGATGTATACTTTTTTCTTAAATCAAAACTTTGACTTTTCGCTCTCCCTTCATCCCGTCAACAAAAAAGGCAAATAGATCACTAAAAAATGAAAATTTTAGAGTTAATGTATGGAAAAAATTAAAAACAATAACAAATGAAAGTAAAGAATTTTTATTCACACGCCACAAAGGAACACAAAAGTTTTGTTATCCAAGCTTGGGAAATTCCACTAGTTCAACCCTAATACGTTTGAATTTTATAAGAAAGAGATTTCTTCTACACTAGTTTTTTTGCATGCTTGAAACATGTTTAAGATTCAAATGACCTATGGATCCAAAACTTTTAAAGAGAATAACAAACTCTTATTAAATTCTCAAGTGAACGTACGGTGGCATATTTACCCGAGTCAAACAAGCCATTATTTTGCCCATTTACAAAAAGCTGACCAAACAATCATAGAGGATTGTAAAGTTATTTATCATGCGTAATGGGCTATAATTTTGTTAGAAATGACTTATGGATTGGGAGTCTGCACTCAGTAAAAAATCCCCCTCCTCCCCCTTTTCGCAACGATTTCAAAACCTAATATATCAAAACTGTAAAGAGTTTACAATCCCTAAAAATTATAGACACTCTTTGGAAATATCTCTCTCTACATTTGTGCATTGTGCATTTGCATATTCGATGTATACTTTTTTATTTAATCAAAACATTAAGTTTTCTTTCTCCCTTCATCCCATAAACAAAAACGGCATAAAGATCACAACAAAATGAAAATTTTAGAGTTTATGTATGGAAAAAATTAAAAACAATAACAAAATGTAAGTAAAGAAATTTTGTTCACACACCACACACAAAAGTTTTGTTATCCATTTTTTGGAAATTCCACTAGTTGAACCCTAATAGCTTTGAATTTTATAAGAAAGAGATTTCTACTACACATATTTTAAAAATGGATATGCATGCTTGAAACATGTTAAAGATGCAAATGACCTATGGATACAAACCTTTTAAAGGGAATAAGCAACACTCATTAAATTCTCAAGTGAACGTGCGGTGGGATATTTACCCGAGTCAAACAAGCCATTATTTTTCCCATTTAAAAAAAGTTGACCTAACAATCATAGATGATTGTAAAGTGAGTTATCATACTTAACGGGCTATATTTTAGTAAGAAAAGACTTATGGATTCGGAGTTAGTACTCGGTAAAATATCCCCCGCGTCCCAAATTTCTAGACGATTGCAAAACCTGATATATAAAAACTGAAAAGAGGTTACAATCACTGAAAATTATAGCCACTCTGTGGAATTATCTCTCTCTATATTTTTGGATTGTGCTTTTCCTTTTTATATGTATACTTTTTTCTTTAATCAAAACTTTGTGTTTACGCTCTCCCTTCATCCCGTAAAAAAAAATGCAAACAGATCAGAACAAAATGAAAATTTTAGAGTTTATGTATGGAAAAATTCAAAAAAATAAAAAATGTAAGTAAAGAAATTTTATTCACACACCACAAATGAACATAAAAATTTTCTTATCCAAGTTTGGGAAATTCCACTAGTTCAACCCTAATTGCTTGGAATTTTATAAGAAAGAGATTTCTAGCACACATTTTTTTAAAAATGGATATGCATGCTTGAAACATGTTAAAGTTGCAAATGACCTATGGATACAAACCTTTTAAAGAGAATAAGCAACACTCATTAAATTCTCAAGTGAACGTGCGGTGGGATATTTACCCGAGTCAAACAAGCCATTATTTTGCCCATTTACAAAAAGCTGAACTAACAATCATAGTTGATTGTAAATTTATTTATCATGTGTAACAGATATATTTTTGTAAAAAATGACTTATGGATTGGGAGTCAGCACTCATTTAAAAATCCCCCACCTCCCCATTTTCTCAACGATTGCAAAACCTGATATATTAAAACTGAAAAGAATTTAAAATCCCTAAAAATTACAGATACTCTTCGGAGTTATCTCTTTCAACATTGTTCCATTGTGCATTTCCATTTTATATGTATACTTTTTTCTTAAATCAAAACTTTGACTTTTCGCTCTCCCTTCATCCCGTAAACAAAAAGGCAAATAGATCAATAAAAAATGCAAATTTTAGAGTTTATGTATGGAAAAAATTAAAAACAATAACAAATGAAAGTAAAGAATTTTTATTCACACGCCACAAAGGAACACAAAATTTTTTTTATCCAAGTTTTGGAAATTTCACTAGTTCAACCCTAATACATTTGAATTTTATAAGAAAGAGATTTCTTCTACACTAGTTTTATTGCATGCTTGAAACATGTTTAAGATTCAAATGACCTACGGATCCAAAACTTTTAAAGAGAATAACAAACTCTTATTAAATTCTCAAGTGAACGTACGGTGGCATATTCACCCGAGTCAAACAAGCCATTATTTTGCCCATTTACAAAAAGCTGACCAAACAATCACAGAGGATTGTAAAGTTATTTATCATGCGTAATGGGCTACAATTTTTTTAGAAATGACTTATGGATTGGGAGTCTGCACTCAGTAAAAAATCCCCCTCCTCCCCCTTTACCAACGATATATCAAAACTGTAAAGAGTTTACAATCCCTAAAAATTATAGACACTCTTTGGAAATATCTCTCTCTACATTTGTGCATTGTGCATTTGCATATTCGATGTACACTTTTTTCTTTAATCAAAACATTAAGTTTTCTCTCTCCCTTCATCCCGTAAACAAAAACGGCATAAAGATCACAACAAAATGAAAATTTTAGAGTTTATGTATGGAAAAAATTAAAAACAATAACAAAATGTAAGTAAAGAAATTTTGTTCACACACCACAAATGAACACAAAATTTTTGTTATCCATTTTTGGGAAATTCCACTAGTTGAACCCTAATAGCTTTGAATTTTATAAGAAAGAGATTTCTACTGCACATATTTTAAAAATGGATATGCATGCTTGAAACATGTTAAAGATGACAATGACCTATGGATACAAACCTTTTAAAGAGAATAAGCAACACTCATTAAATTCTCAAGTGAACGTGCGGTGGGATATTTACCCGAGTCAAACAAGCCATTAGTTTTCCAATTTAAAAAAAGTTGACCTAACAATCATAGATGATTGTAAAGTGAGTTATCATACTTAACGGGCTATATTTTAGTAAGAAAAGAATTATGGATTCGGATTTAGTACTCAGTTAAATATCCCCCGCGTCCCAAATTTCTAGATGATTGCAAAACCTGATATATAAAAACTGAAAAGAGGTTACAATCCCTGAAAATTATAGCCACTCTGTGGAATTATCTCTCTCTACATTTTGCATTGTGCTTTTCCTTTTTAGATGTATATTTTTTTCTTTAATCAAAACTTTGTGTTTTCGCTCTCCCTTCATCCCGTAAAAAAAAAAATGCAAACAGATCAGAACAAAATGAAAAATTTAGAGTTTATGTATGGAAAAAATTTTAAAAAATAAAAAATGTAAGTAAAGAAATTTTATTCACACACCGCAAATGAACACAAAAATTTTGTTATCCAAGTTTGGGAAATTCCACTAGTTCAACCCTAATTGCTTGGAATTTTATAAGAAAGAGATTTCTACCACACAATTTTTTAAAAATGGATATGCATGCTTGAAACATGTTAAAGATGCAAATGACCTATGGATACAAACCTTTTAAAGAGAATAAGCAACACTCATTAAATTCTCAAGTGAACGTGCGGTGGCATATTTACCCGAGTCAAACAAGCCATTATTTTACCCATTTACAAAAAGCTGAACTAACAATCATAGATGATTGTAAATTTATTTATCATGTGTAACGGATATATTTTTTTTAAAAATGACTTATGGATTGGGAGTCAGTACTCAGTTAAAAATCCCCCACCTCCCCATTTTTTCAACGATTGCAAAACCTGATATATTAAAAATGAAAAGAATTTAAAATCCCTAAAAATTACAGATACTCTTCAGAGTTATCTCTCTCAACATTTTTCCATTGTGCATTTACATTTTAGATGTATACTTTTTTCTTAAATAGAAACTTTGACTTTTCGCTCTCCCTTCATCCCGTAAACAAAAAAGGCAAATAGATCACTAAAAAATGAAAATTTTAGAGTTTATGTATGGAAAAAATTAAAGACAATAACAAATGAAAGTAAAGAATTTTTATTCACACGCCACAAAGGAACACAAAATTTTTGTTATCCAAGTTTTGGAAATTCCACTAGTTCAACCCTAATACGTTTGAATTTTATAAGAAAGAGATTTCTTCTACACTCTTTTTAAAAATGGATTTGCATCCTTGAAATATGTTAAAGATTGAAATGACCTATGGATCCAAACCTTTTAAAGACAATAACAATTTCTCATTAAATTCTCAAGTGAGCGTACAGTGGGATATTTACCTTAGTCAAATAAGCCATTTATTTGCCCATTTACAAAAAGCTGACCAAACAATCATAGATGATTGTAAAGTGATTGATCATATGTAACGGGTTACATTTTTGTAAGAAATGACTTATAGATTGGGAGTTAACACTCATTTAAAAATCCCCCCGCCCCTCTCCCTTTACCGACGATTGCAAAACTTGATATATAAAAACTAAAAAAGAGTTTACAATCCCTAAAAATGACAGACACTCTTTGGCATTATCTCTCTCTACATTTGTGCATTGTGCATTTCCATTTTAGATGTATACTTTTTTCTTAAATCAAAACATTGAGTTTTCGCTCTCCCTTCATCCCGTAAACAAAAAAGGCAAATAGATCACAACAAAATGAAAATTTTACAGTTTTATGTATAGAAAAATTAAAAATAATAACAAATGTGAGTAAAAAAATTTTATTCACACACCACAAATGAACACATAAGTTTTTTTATCCAAGTTTGGGAAATTCCACTAATTCAACCCTAATAGCTTGGAAATTTATAAGAAAGAGATTTCTTTTACACATGTTTTAAAAATGGATTTACATGCTTGAAACATATTAAAGATGCAAATTACCTATGGATCCAAAACTTTTATACAGAATAACAAACGCTCATTAAATTCTCATGTGAACATGCAGTGGGATATTTACCCGAGTCAAACAAGCCATTATTTTGCCCATTTACAAAAAGCTGAAGTAACAATCATAGTTGATTGTAAAGTGATTTACAATGTGTAACAGGCTATATTTTCGAAAGAAATGACTTATGGATTAGGAGTCAGCTCTCACTTAAAAATCCCCCACCTCCCCCTTCTCCCGACAATTACAAAATTTGATATATAAAAACTGAAAAGAGTTTACAATCCCTAAACATTACCAACATAGTTTGGAATTATCTCTCTCAAAATTTGTGCATTGTACATTTCCAATTTAGATGTATACATTTTTCGTAAATAAAAAACTTTGAGTTTTCATTCTCCCTTCATCCCACAAAATTAAAAAGGCAAATAGATCACAACAATATGAAAGTTTTAGAGTTTTATTTATGCAAAAAATTTAAAACAATAAAAAATTTAAGTAAAGAAATTTTATTCACACACCACAAATGAACACAAAATTTTTGTTATCAAAGTTTGGGAAATTCCACTATTTCAACCCTTATTGCTAGGAATTTTATAAGAAAGAGATTTCTTCTACACATATTTTAAAAATGGATATGCATGCTTGAAACATGTTAAAGTAGCAAATGACCTATGGATCCAAACCTTTTAAAGAGAACAACCAACGTTCATTAAATTCTCAACTGAACATGTGGTGGGATATTTACCAGAGTCAAACAAGCCATTATTTTACCAATTTAAAAAAAGCTGACCTAACGATCATAGGTGATTGTGAAGTGATTTATCATGCCTAACGAGCAAAATTTTTGTACAAAATGACTTTTGGATATGGAGTCAGCACTCACTTAAAAATCCTGGCCTCCCACTTTTCCCGACTATTGGAAAACATGATATATTAAAACTGAAAGAGTTTACAATACCTAAAAATTACATACACTATTTGGAATTATCTCACTCAACATTTGTGCACTGTGCATTTCCATTTTAGATGGATACTTATTTCTTAAATCAAAACTTTGACTTTTTGTTCTCCCTTCATCCCGTAAACAAAACAGGCAAATAGATCACAACAAAATAAAAATTTTACAGTTTTATCTATGGAAAAATTAAAAACAATAACAAATGTGAGTAAAAAAAATTTATTCACACACCACAAATGAACACATAAGTTTTGTTATCCATGTTTGGGAAATTCCACTAATTCAACCCTAATAGCTTCAAAATTTATAAGAAAGAGATTTCTTCTACACATGTTTTAAAAATGGATTTACATGCTTGAAACATATTAAAGATGCAACTAACCTATGGATTCAAAAATTTTAAAGAGAATAACAAATGCTCATTAAATTCTCAAGTGAACGTGCGGTGGGATATTTACCCGAGTCAAACGAGCCATTATTTTGCCCATTTACAAAAAGCTGAAGTAACAATCGTAGTTGATTGTAAAGTGATTTATCATGCGTAACGGGCTATATTTTTGTAAGAAATGACTTATGGATTGGGACTCAGCACTAAATTAAAAATCCCCCCCCCCCCTCCCCCTTTTCCCGACTATTTTAAAACCTTATATATAAAAACTGAAAAGAGTTTACAATCTCTAAAAATTACAAACACTCTTTGGAATTATCTCTCTCTACATTTGTGCGTTGTCCATTTCCATTTTAGATGTATACTTTTTTCTTAAATCAAAACTTTGAGTTTTTGCTCTCCCTTCATCTCGCAAAATTTAAAAGTCAAAAAGATAACAACAAAATGAAAATTTTAGAGTTTTATGTATGGAAAAAATTTATAACAATAACAAATTTGAGTAAAGAAATTTTATTCACACACAAAAAATGAACACAAAAGTTTTGTTATCAAAGTTTGGGAAATTCCACCATTTCAACCCCTATTGCTTGAAATTTTATAAGAAAGATATTTCTTCTACACATGTTTTAAAAATGGATATGCATGCTTGAAACATATTAAAGTTGCAAATGACCTATGGAAGGAGAATAAGAAACACTCATTAAATTCTCAAGTAAACTTGTGGTGGGATATTTACCCGAGTCAAATAAGCCATTATTTTGCCCATTTTAAAAAAAGCTGACCTAACAATCATTGAAGATTTTAAAGTAATTTACCATGCCTAACGTGCAATAGTTTTGTAAGAAATGACTTATGGATTGGGAGTCAGCACTCAGTTAAAAATCCTCGGCGTCCCCCTTTTCCCGACGATAGCAAAATCTGATATATAAAAACTTAAAAGAGACCTAAAAATTATAGACACTCTTTGGAATTAACTCTCTCAACATTTGTGCATAGTGAATTTCAATTTTAGATGTATACTTTTTTCTTCAAATAAAACTTTGAGTTTTCGCTCTCCCTTCATCCCGTAAACAAAAAAGGCAAATAGATCACATCCAAATGAAAATTTTAGAGTTTGTGTATGGAAAAAATTTAAAACAATAACAATTGTAAGTAAAAAAAATTTTATTCACACAACACAAATGAACACAAAAGTTTTATATCCAAGTTTTGGACATTCCACTAGTTCAACCCTAATAGCTTGGAATTTTATAAGAAAGCAATTTCTTCTACACATGTTTTTAAAAATGGATATACATGCTTGAAACATGTTAAAAATTCAAATGACCAATGGATCCAAACCTTTTAAAGAGAATAAGAAACACTCATTAAATTCTCATGTGAACGTGCTGTGGGATATTTACCCGAGTCAAACAATCCATTATTTGGCCAATTTAAAAAGAGTGGACCTAACAATCATAGATGATTGTAAAGTGATTTATCATGCCTAACGGGCTATATATTTGTAAGTAATGACTTATGGATTGGGAGTCAGCACTTAGTTAAAAATCCCCCACCTCCCCCTTTTCCCAACGATTGCAAAACCTGATATATAAAAACTGAAAAGAGTTTACAATCCCTAAAAACTACAGACACTCTTTGGAATTATCTCTCTCAACATTTGTGCATTGTGCATTTCCATTTTAGATGTATAATTTTTTCTTAAATAAAAACTTTGAGTTTTAGCTCTCCCTTCATGCCGTAAACAAAAAACGCAAATAGATCACAACAAAATGAAAATTTTAAAGTTTTATATATGGAAAGATTAAAAACAATAACAAATATGAGTAAAAAAATTTTATTCACACAGCACAAATGAACAGTTAAGTTTTGTTATCCATGTTTGGGAAATTCCAATAATTCAACCCTAATAGCTTGGAATTTTATAAGAAAGAGATTTTTTCTACACATATTTTAAAAATGGATTTGCATGCTTGAAACATATTAAAGATGTAAATAACCTATGGATCCAAAAATTTTAAAGAGAATAACAACATTCATTAAATTCTCAAGTGAACGTGCAGTGGGATATTTACCCGAGTCAAACAAGCCATTATTTTGCCCATTTAAAAAAAGCTGAAGTAACAATCATAGGTTATTGTAAAGTGATTTATCATGCGTAACGGGCTATATTTTTGTAAGAAATGACTTATGGATTAGGAGTCAGCACTCAGTTAAAAATCCCCCGCCTCCCCCTTTTCCTGACGATTGCAAAACTTGATATATAAAAACTAAAAAGAGTTTACAATCCTTAAAAATTACAAACACACTTTGGAATTATCTCTCTCCACATTTGTGCATTGTGCATTTCTATTTTAGATGTATACATTTTTCGTAAATAAAAAACTTTGAGTTTCCATTCTCCCTTCATCCCTCAAAATTAAAAAGGCAAATAGATCACAACAATATGAAAATTTTAGAGTTTTATTTTTGCAAAAAATTTAAAACAATAACAAATTTAACTAAAGAAATTTTATTCACACACCACAAATGAACACAAAAGTTTTGTTATCAAAGTTTGGGAAATTCCACTATTTCAACCCTTATAGCTAGGAATTTTATAAGAAAGAGATTTCTTCTACACATGTTATAAAAATGGATATGCATGCTTGAAACATGTTAAAGTGGCAAATGACCTATGGATCCAAACCTTTTAAAGAGAACAACAAACGCTCATTAAATTCTCAAATGAACATGTGGTGGGATATTTACCTGAGTCAAACAAGCCATTATTTTGCCAATTTAAAAAAAGCTGACCTAACAATCATAGATGATTGTTAGGTGATTTATCACGCCTAATGAGAAAAATTCTTGTACGAAATGACTTTTTGATATGGAGTCAGCACTCAGTTAAAAATCCATGGCCTCCCACTTTTCCCGACGATTGGAAAACCTGATATATTAAAACTGAAAGAGTTTACAATACCTAAAAATTACAGACACTCTTTGGAATTATCTCTCTCAACATTTGTGCACTGTGCATTTCCATTTTAGATGTATAATTTTTTCTTAAATCAGAACTTTGAGTTTTAGCTCTCCCTTCATCCGTAAACAAAAAACGCAAATAGATCATAACAAATTGAAAATTTTACAGTTTTATGTATGGAAAAATTAAAAACAATAACATATGTGAGTAAAAAAAATTTATTCACACACCACAAATGAACGCATAAGTTTTGTTATCCAAGTTTGGGAAATTCAACTAATTCAACCCTAATAGCTAAGAATTTTATAAGAAAGTCTTCTACACATGTTTTAAAAATGGATTTGCATGCTTGAAACATATTAAAGATGCAAATAACCTATGGATCCAAAAAATTTGACGAGAATAACAAACGCTCATTAAATTCTCAAGTGAACGTGCGGTGGGATATTTACCAGAGTAAAACAAGCCATTATTTTTCCCATTTACAAAAATTTGAAGTAATAATCATAGTTGATTGTAAAGTGATTTATAATACGTAACGGGCTATATTTTTGTAAGAAATGACTTATGGATTAGGAGTCAGCACTCAGTTAAAAATCCCCCGCTTCCCCCTTTTCCAGACGATTGCAAAACTTGATATATAAAAACTGAGAAGAGTTTACAATCCCTAAAAATTACAAACACACTTTGGAATTATCTCTCTCTACAATTGTGCATTGTGCATTTCTATTTTAGATGTATACATTTTTCGTACATAAAAAACTTTGAGTTTACGTTCTCCCTTCATCCTGCAAAATTAAAAAGGCAAATAGATCACAACAATATGAAATTTTTAGATTTTTATTTATGCAAAAAATTAAAAAAAATAACTAATTTATATAAAGAAATTTTATTCACACACTTCAATTGAACACAAAAGTTTTGTTATCAAAGTTTGGGCAATTCCACTATTTCAACCCTTATAGCTCGGAATTTTATAAGAAAGATATTTCTTCTACACATGTTTTAAAAATGGATATGCATGCTTGAAACATGTTAAAGTGGCAAATGACCTATGGATCCAAACCTTTTAAAGAGAACAACAAATGCTCATTAAATTCTCAACTGAACATGTGGTGGGATATTTACCCGAGTCAAAAAAGCCATTATTTTGCCAATGTAAAAAAAAGCTGACCTAACAATCATAGATGATTGTAAAGTGATTTATCACGCCTAACGAGCAAAATTTTTGTACGGAATGACTTTTGGATATGGCGTCAGCACTCAGTTAAAAATCCATGGCCTCCACTTTTCCGAACAATTGGAAAACCTGATATATTAAAGCTGAAAGAGTTTACAGTACCTAAAAATTACAGACTCTCTTTGGAATTATCTCTCTTAACATTTGTGCATTGTGCATTTCCATTTTAGATGGGTACTTATTTCTTAAATCCAAACTTTGACTTTTTGTTCTGCCTTCATCCCGTAAACAAAAAAGGCAAATAGATCACAACAAAATGAAACTTTTAGAGTTTATGTATGGAAAAAAATTAAAACAATAACAAATTTAAGTAAATAAATTCAATTCACACACCACAAATGAACACATAAGTTTTGTTATCTATGTTTGGGAAATTCCACTAATTCAACCCTAATAGCTTGGAATTTTATAAGAAAGAGATTTCTTCTACACATGTTTTAAAAATGGCTTTGCATGCTTGAAACATATTAAAGATGCAAATAACCTATGGATCCAAAACTTTTAAAGAGAATAACAAACACTCAATAAATTCTCAAGTGAACGTGCGATGGGATATTTACCCGAGTCAAACAAGCCATTATTTTTCCCATTTACAAAAACCTAAAGTAACAATCATAGTTGATTGTAAAGTGATTTATCATGCGTAACAGGCTATATTTTTGTAAGAAATGACTTATGGATTAGGAGTCAGCACTCAGTTAAAAATTCCCCGCCTCCCCATTTTCTCGACAATTGCAAAACATTTATATATAAAAACTGAAAAGAGTTTACAATCCCTAAAAATTACACACACACATTGGAATTATCTCTCTCTACATTTGTGCATTTTGCATTTCCTTTTTAGATGTATACATTTTTCGTAAATAAAAAACTTTGCGTTTCCGTTCTCCCTCCTTCCCGCAAAATTAAAAAGGCAAATAGATCACAACAATAAGAACATTTTAGTGTTTTATTTATGCAAAAAATTTAAAACAATAACAAATTTAAGTAAAGAAATTTTATTCACACACCACAAATGAACACAAAAGTTTTGTTATCGAAGTTTGGGAAATTCCACTATTTCAACCCTTATAGCTAGGAATTTTATAAGAAAGAGATTTCTTCAACACATGTTTTAAAAATGGATATGCATGCTTGAAACATGTTAAAGTGGCAAATGACTTATGGATCCAAACCTTTTAAAGAGAACAACAAACGCTCATTAAATTCTCAACTAAACATGTGGTGGGATATTTACCCGAGTCAAAAAAGCCATTATTTTGCCAATTTAAAAAAAGATGACCTAACAATCATAGGTGATTGTAAAGTGATTTTTCACGCCTAACGAGCAAAATTTTTGAATGAAATGACTTTTGGATATGTAGTCAGCACTCAGTTAAAAATCCCTGGCCTCCCACTTTTTTCGATGATTGGAAAACCTGATATATTAAAACGGAAAGAGTTTACAATACCAAAAACTTACAGACACTCTTGTGAATTATCTCTCTCAACATTTGTGCACTGTGCATTTCCATTTTAGATGGATACTTATTTCTTAAATCAAAACTTTGACTTTTTGTTCTCCCTTCATCCCATAAACAAAAAAGGCATATAGATCACAACAAAATGAAACTTTTAGAGTTTATGTATGGAATAAATTTAAAACAATAAAAAATTTAAGTAAATAAATTTTATTCACACAACAAAAATTAACACAAAAGTTTTGTTATCTACGTTTGGCAAATTCCACTAGTTCAACCCTAATAGCTTGGAATTTTATAAGAAAAAGATTTCTTCTAAACATGTTTTTTAAAAAAGGATATGCATGCTTGAAACATGTTAAAGATGCAAATGACCTATGGATCCAAACCTTTTAAAGAGAATAAGAAACACTCATTAAATTCTAAAGTGAACTTGCGGTGGGATATTTACCTGAGTCAAACAAGTCATTATTTTGCCCATTTACAAAAAGCTGAAGTAACAATCATAGTTGATTGTAAAGTGATTTATCAAGCGTAATGGGCTATATTTTTGTAAGAAATGACTTATGGATTGGGACTCAGCACTCAGTTAAAAATCCCCCCTCCCCCTTTTCTTGACGATTGTAAAACCTGATATATAAAAACAGAAAAGAGTTTACAATCTCTAAAAATTACAAACACTCTTTGGAATTATCTCTCTCTACATTTTTACATTGTGCATTTCCATTTTAGATGTATACTTTTTTTTTAAATCAAAACTTTCAGTTTTCACTCTCCCTTCATCCCACAAAATTAAAAATGCAAAAAGATCACAACAAAATGAAAATTTTAGAGTTTTAAGTATGGAAAAAATTTAAAATAATATAAATTTAAGTAAAGAAATTTTATTCACACACCACAAATGAACACAAAATTTTTGTTATCCAAGTTTGGGAAATTCCACTATTTCAACCCCTATAGCTTGGAATTTTATAAGAAAGAGATTTCTTATACACATGTTTTAAAAATAGATATGCATGCTTGAAATGTGTTAAAGTTGCAAATGACCTATGGAAAGATAATAACAAACGCTCATTAAATTCTCAAGCGAACGTGCGGTGGGATATTTACCAGAGTCAAACAAGCCATTATTTTGCCCATTTAAAAAAAAGTTGTCCTAACAATCATAGATGATTGTAAAGTGATTTACCATGCCTAACGGGAAATAGTTTTGTAAGAAGTGACTTACGGATTGGGAGTCAGCACTCTGTCAAAAATCACCGGCCTCCCCCTTTTCCTGACGATAGCAAAATCTAATATATAAAAACTTAAAAGAGTTTACAATACCTAAAAATTACAGACACTCTTAGGAATTAACTCTCTCAACATTTGTGCATTGTGCATTTCCATTTTAGATGCATACTTTTTTCTTAAAACAAAACTTTGAGTTTTCGCTCTCCCTTCATTCCGTAAACAAAAAAGGCAAATAGATCATAACAAAATGAAAATTTTAGAGTTTATGTATGGAAAAAATTTTAAACAATTAAAAATGTAAGTAAAAAAATTTTTATTCACACAACACAAATGAACACAAAAGATTTTTATCCAAGTTTTGGACATTCCACTAGTTCAACCCAATAGCTTGGAATTTTATAAGAAAGAGATTTCTTCTAGACATGTTTTTAAATATGGATATGCATGCTTGAAACATGTTAAAAATTCAAATGACCTATGGATCCAAACCTTTTAAAGAGAATAAGAAACACTCATTAAATTCTCATGTGAACATACTATGGGATATTTACCCGAGTCAAACAAGCCATTATTTTTCCCATTTAAAAAGAGTTGACCTAACAATCATAGATGATTGTCAAGTGATTTATCATGCCTAACGGGAGTTAGCACTCAGTTAAAAATCCCTGCCTCCCCCTTTTCCCGACGATTGTAAAACCTGATATATAAAAACTGAAAAGAGTTTACAATCCCTAAAAACTACAGACATTCTTTGGAATTATCTCTCTCAACATTTGTGCATTGTGCATTTCCATTTTAGATGTATAATTTTTTCTTAAATCAAAACTTTGAGTTTTAGCTCTCCCTTCTTCCTGTAAACAAAAAAAGCAAATAGATCACATCAAAATGAAAATTTTAAAGTTTTATGTATGGAAAAATAAAAAAAATAACAAATGTGAGTAAAAAATTTTATTCACACACCAAAAATGACACATAAGTTTTGTTATCCAAGTTTGGGAAATTCCACTAATTCTACCCTAATAGCTTGGAATTTTATAAGAAAGAGATTTCTTCTACACATATTTTAAAAATGGATTTTCATGCTTGAAACTTATTAAAGATGCAAATAACCTATGGATCCAAAACTTTTAAAGAGAATAACAAACGCACATTAAATTCTCAAGTGAACGTGCGGTGGGATATTTCCCGAGTCAAACAAGCCATTATTTTGCCCATTTAAAAAAAGTTGAAGTAACAATCATAGTTGATTATAAAGTGATTTATCATGCCCAACGAGCTATATTTTTTGTAAGAAATGACTTATGGATTGGGAGTCAGCACTCAGTTAAAAATCCCCAGCCTCCCCCTTAGCCTGACCATAGCAAAACCTGATATATAAAAACTGAAAAGACTTTACAATCCCTAAAAATTAGTGGAATTATCTCTCTCAACATTTGTGCATTATGCAATTCCATTTTAGATGTATACTTTTTTTTAAAATCAAAACTTTGAGTTTTCGCTCTCCCTTCATCCAGTAAACTAAAAAGGCAAATAGATCATAGCAAAAATGAAAATTTTAGAGTTTATGTATGGAAAAAATTTTAAAAAATAACAAATGTAAGTAAAGAAATTTTATTTACACACCACAAATGAACACAAGGTTTTTTGTCCAAGTTTGGGAAATTCCACAACTTCAACCCTAATAGTTTGGAATTTTATAAGAAAATGACTTCTTCTACACATGTTTTCAAAATGGATATGCAGGCTTGAAACAAGTTAAAGATTAAAATGACCTATGGATCCAAACCTTTTAAAGGGAGTAACAAACGATCATTAAATTCTCAAGTGAACGAGCGGTGGGATATTTACCCGAGTCGAACAAGCCATTATTTTGCCCATTTACTAAAAGCTGACCTAACAATAATAGATGATTGTAAAGTGATTTATCGTGCGTAACAAACTATATTTTTTTAAGAAATGACTTATGGATTGGGAGTCAACACTCAGTTAAAAATCCCCCGCCTCCCCCTTTTCCCGATGATTGCAAAACCTGATATATCAAAACTGAAAGGAGTTTACAATCCCTAAAAATTACAGACACTCTTTGGAATAATCACTCTCAACATTTGTGCATTGTGCATTTCCATTTTAGATGTATTCTTTTTTCTTAAAACAAAACTTTGACTTTTTGCTCTCCCTTCATTCGGTAAACAAAATAGGCAAATAGATCACAACGAAATGAAAATTTTATAGTTTTATGTATGCAAAAAATTAAAAACAATAACAAATGTAAGTAAACAAATTTTATTCACACACCACAAATGAACACAAAAGCTTAGTTATCCTTGGAATTTTATAAGAAAGAGATTCTTTCTACACTTGTTTTAAAATTGGATATGCATGGTTTAAACACGTTAAAAATGCAAATAACCTAAATATCCAAACCTTTTAAAGAAAATAACAAACGATCATGAAATTCCCAAGTGAACGTGCGGTGGGATATTTACCCGAGTCAAAAGTGCCATTAGTTTGCCGATTTACAAAAAGCTGAAGTAAAAATAATAGTTGATTGGAAAGTGATTTATCATGCGTAATGGGCTATATTTTTGTAAGAAATGACTTATGGATTGGGAATCAGCACTCAGTTAAAAATCCCCCGCCTCCCCCTTTTCCCGACGATTGCAAAACCTGATTTATAAAAACTGAAAAGAGTTTACCATCCATAAAAATTACACACACCCTTTGGAATTATCTCTCTCTAAATTTGTGCATTGTGCATTTTCATTTTAGATGTATACTTTTTTCTTAAATCAAAACTTTGAGTTTTCGCTCTCCCTTCATCCCGTGAATTAAAAAGACTAATAGAGCACAATAAAATGAAAATTTTACAGTTTATGTACGGAAAAAATTTAAAACAATAAAAAATATAAGGAAAGAAATTCTATTCACACACTAAAAATGAACACAAATGTTTTTTTTATCCAAGTTTGGGAAATTCCTCAAGTTCAACCCTAATAGCTTGGAGTTTTATAAGAAAGAGACTTCTTCTACACATGTTTTAAAAATGGATAGGCATGCTTGAAACATATTAAAGATGCAAATGACCTATGGATACAAACTTTTTAAAGAGAATAACAAACACTAATTAAATTCTCATGTGAATGTGCGGTGGGATATTTACCCGACTCAAACAAACCATTATTTTGCCCATTTACAAAAAAGCTGAGCAAACAATCATAGAAGATTGTAAGGTGATTTAACATCCGTAATGGGCTATATTTTTGTAAGAAATGACTTATGGATTGGGAGTCAACACTCAGTTAAAAATCCCTTGCCTCCCCCTTTTCCCGACGTTTGCAAAACCTGATATATAAAATTTGAAAAGAGTTAACATTCCCTAAAAATTAAAGACACTCTATAGAATTATCTCTCTCTATATTTCTGCATTGAACATTTCCATTTTAGATGTATATGTTTTTACCTAAATCAAAACTTTGATTTTTCGCTTTCACTTCATCCCGTATACAAAAAAGGCAAATAGATCACAACAAAATGAAAATTTAACAGTTTATGTATGGAAAAAATTTAAAACAAAAAAGGATGTAAGTATATAAATTTTATTCACACACCACAAATGAACACAAAAGTTTTGTTATCCAAGTTTGGGAAATTCCACTAGTTCAACCCTAATAGCTTGGAATTTTATAAGAAATAGATTTCTTCTACACTTTTTTTAAAAATAGATATGCATGCTTGAAACATGTTAAAGATGCAAATGACCTATGGATCCAAACCTTTTAAAGAGAATAAAAAACGCTCATTAAATTCTCAAGTGAACGTGAGGTGGGATATTTACCTGAGTCAAACAAGCATTTATTTTGCCCATTTAAAAAAACTGACCTAACAATCATAGATGATTGCAAAGTAATTTATCATGCATAACGGGCTATATTATTTTTGAGAAATGACTTATGGGTTGGGAGACAGCACTCAGTTAAAAATCCCCCACCTCCCCCTTTTCCCGACGATTGCAAAACCTGATATATAAAAACTGAAAAGAGATTACAATCCCTAAAAATTATAGATACTCTTTGGAATTATCTCTCTCAACATTTATGCATTGTGCATTTCCAATTTAGATGTATACTTTTTTATTTTAACCAAAACTTTGAGTTTTCGCTCTCCCTTCATCCCGTAAACAAAAAAGGCAAATAGATTACAACAAAATGAAAATTTTAGATTTTATGTATGGAAAAAAATTTTAAAAAGAAAAATGTAATTGAAGAAATTTGATTCACACACCACAAATGAACACAAATTTTTTGTTATCCAAGTTTGGGAAATTTGAGTAGTTCAACCCAAAGAGCCTGGAATTTCATTAAGAAAGAGATTTCTTCTACACATGTTTCAAAAATGGATATGTATGCTTGAAACATGTTAAATATTCAAATGGCCTATGGATCCAAATCTTTTAAAGAGAATAATAAATGCTCATTATATTCTCAAGTGAACATGCGGTGGGATATTTACCCAAGTCAAACAAGCCATTATTTTGCCCATTTTCATAAAGCTGACCTAACAATCATAGATGATTGTAAAGTTATTTATCAAGTGTAAGGGGCTATATTTTTTGTAAGAAATGACTTATGGATTGGGAGTCAGCACTCAGTTAAAAATCCCTCATCTCCCCCTTTTCCCGACGATTGCAAAACCTAATATATAAAAACTGAAAAGAGTTTACAATCCCTAAAAAATACAGACACTCTTTGGAATTATCTCTCTCTACTTTTGTTCATTGTTCATTTCCATTTTAGATGTATACTTTTTTATTTAAACAAAACTTTGAGTTTTCGCTCTCACTTCATCTTGTAAACAAAAACGGCAAATAGATCACAACAAAAAAGAAAATTTTAGAGTTTATGTATCGAAAACATTTTAAAAAATAAAAAATTTAAGTGAAGAAATTTTATTCACACACCACAAATGAAAACAAAAGTTTTGTCATCCATTTTTTTGAAATTCCACTAGTTCAACCCTAATAGCTTTGAATTTTATTAGGAAGAGATTTCTTCTACACGTGCTTTAAAAATGGATTTGCATGCTTGAAACATGTTAACGATGAAAATGACCTATGGATCCAAACCTTTTAAAGATAATAACAAACGCTCATTAAATTCTCAAGTGAACATGCAGATATTTACCCAAGTCAAACAAGCCATTACTTTGCCTATTTGTAAAAGGTTGACCTAAATTTCATAGATGATTGTAAAGTTATTAATCATGCATAACGGGCTATATTTTTGTAAGAAATGACTTATTTATTGGGAGTTAGCTCTCAGTTAAAAATATCCCGCCTCCCCATTTTCCCGATGATTGCAAAACCTCATATATAAAAACTGAAAAGTGGTTACAATCCCTAAAAATTATAGACACTCTTTGGAATTATCTCGCTCTACATTTTTGCATTGTGTATTTCCATTTTCGATGTATACATTTTTCTTAAATCAAAACTTTGAGTTTTCGTTTTCCCTTCATTCCGTTAACAAAAAAGGCAAATAAATCACAAAAAAATGAAAATTTTATAGTTTTATGAATGGAAAAAAATTAATAACAACAACAAATTTAAGTGATGAAATTTAATTCACACACCACAAATGAACATAAAATTTTTATTATCCAAGTTTGGGAAGTTCCACTAGTTCAACCCTAATAGCTTGGAATTTTATAACAAAGGGATTTCTTCTACAAATGTTTTAAAAATGGATATGAATGCTGAAAACATGTTAAAGATGTAAATGACCTATGGATCCAAACCTTTTAAAGAGAATAACAAACGCTCATTAAATTCTCAAGTGAACGTGCGGTGGGATATTTACCCGAGTCAAGCAAGCCTTTATTTTGTCCATTTACAAAAAGCTGACCTAACAATCATAGATGATTTTAAAGTGATTTATCATGCATAATAGGCTATATTTTTGGAAGAAATGAGTTATGGATTGGGAGTCAACATTTAATTACAAAACCCCCTTCTCCCCTTTCTTCCCGACGATCACAAAACTTGATAAATAAAACTGAAAAGAGTTTACAATCCCTAAAAATTACAGACACTCTTCGGAATTATCTCTCTCTACATTTTTGCATTGTGCATTTCTATTTTAGATGTATACTTTTTTCTTAAATTAAAACTTTAAGTTTTCACTCTCCCTTCGTCCCGTCAACAAAAAAGGCAAATAGAACACAACAAAATGAAAATTTTAGAGTTTATGTAAGGAAATAAATTAAATCAATAAAAAATATAAGTAAAGAAATTTTATTCACACACCACAAATGAACACAACTTTTGTTATCCAAGTTTGAGAAATTCCACTAGTTCAACCCTAATAGCTTGGAATTTTATAAGAAAGAGATTTCTTTAACACATGTTTTAAAAATGGATATGCACACTTGAAATATGTTAAAGATGCAAATGACCTATGGATCCAAACCTTTTAAAGAGAATAACAAACGCTCATTAAATTCTCAAGTGAACTTGCAGTGGGTTATTTACCCGAGTCAAACAAGCCATTATTTTGCCCATCTACAAAAAGTTGACCTAACAATCATAGATGATTGTAAAGTGATATATCATGCGTAATGGGCTATCTTTTTTTAGGAAATGACTTATGGATTGATAGTCAAGACTCAGTTAAAAATCCCCCGCCGCCCCCTTTTCCCGACTATTGCAAAACCTTATATATAAAAATATAAAAGAGTTTAAAATCCCTAAAAATTACAGACACTCTTTAAAATCATCTCTCTCTACATGTTTTCATTGTGCATTTCTATTTTAGATATATACTTTTTTCTTAAATCAAAACTATGAGTTTTCGATATCCCTTCATCCCGTAAACAAAAAAGGCAAAAAGATCACAACAAAATGAAAATTTTACAGTTTATGTATGGAAAAAATTTAAAACAATAACAAATGTAAGTAATTAAATTATATTCACACACCACAAATGAACACAAAAGTTTTGTTATCCAAGTTTGGGAAATCCAACTAATTCAACCCTAATAACTTGAAATTTTATAAGAAATAGATTTCTTCTACACATGTTTTAAAAATAGATATGAATGCTTGAAAAATATTAAAGATGCAAATGACCTATGGATCCAAACCTTTTAAAGAGAATAACAAACGCTCATTATATTCTCATGTGAACGTGTGGTGGGATATTTACCCAAGTCAAACAAGCCATTATTTTGCCCATCTAAGAAAAGCTGACCTAACAATCATAGATGATTGTAAAGTGATTTCTCATGCATAACGGGAAATATTTTTGTAAGAAATGACTTATGGATTGGGAGACAAGACTCAGTTAAAAATCCCCTACCTCCACCTTTTCCCGATGATTGCAAAACTTGATATATAAAAACATAAAAGAGTTGACAATCTCTAATAATTAAAGACACTATTTGGAATTATCTCTCTCTACATTTTTGTATTGTGCATTTCCATTTTAGATGTATAATTTTTTCTTAAATCAAAACTTTGAGTTTTCGCTATCCCTTCATCCCGTAAACAAAAAGGGCAAATAGATCACAACAAACTGAAAATTTTAGAGTTTATGTATGGAAAAAATTTAAAACAATAACAAATGTTTGTAACAAAAATTTATTCTCACACCACAAATGAACACAAAAAGTTATGTTATCCAAGTTTTGGAAATTCCACTAGTTCAACCCTAATAGCTTGGAATTTTATAAGTACAAGATTTCTTGTACAAATGTTTTAAAAATGGATATGCATACTTGAAACATGTGAAAGACGCAAATAAGCTATGGATCCAAACCTTTTAAAGAGAATAACAAATACTCATTAAATTCTCAAGTGAACGTGTGGTGAGATATTTACCCGAGACTAACAAACCTTTATTTCGCCATTTACTAAAAGCTGACCAAACAATCATAGATGATTGTAAAGTGATTTATCATTGTGCAACGGACTATTTTTTTTGTAAAAAATGACTTATGGATTGGGAGTCAACACTCAGTTAAAATTCGCCCGCCTCCCCATTTTACGGATGATTGCAAAACCTGATATATAAAAATTGAAAAGAGTTTACTATCCCTAAAAATTACAGACACTCTTTGGAATTATCTCTCTCAACATTTGTGCATTGTGCATTTACATTTTATATGAATACTTTTTTCTTAAATAAAGACTTTGAGTTTACACTCTCGCTTCATCCCGTAAACAAAAATGGCAAATAAACCACAACAAAATGAAAATTTTGGAGTTTATGCATGGAAATAATTTAAAACAATAAAAAATGTATGTAAGTGAATTTTATTCACACACCACTAATGAACACAAAAGTTTTGTTAACCAAGTTTGGGAAATCCCACTAGTTCAACCCTAATCACTTGGAATTTTATAAGAAAGAGATTTCTTCTACACAAGTTTCAAAAATAGATATGCATGCTTGAAACATGTTAACGATGCAAATTACCTATGGATCAAAACCTTTTAAAGAGAATAACAAACGCTCATTATATTCTCAAGTGAACGTGCGGTGGGATATTTACCCGAGTGAAACAAGCCATTATTTTGCCCATCTAAGAAAAGTTGACCTAACAATCATATATGATTGTAAACTGATTTATCATGTGTAATTGGAAATATTTTTGTAAGAAATGACTTATGGATTGGGAGTCAAGACTCAGATAAAAATCCTCTGCCTCCCCTTTTTCCCGACGATTGCAAAATCGGATATATAATAACAAAAAAGAGTTTACAATCCATAATAATTAAAGACACTCTTTAGAATTATCTCTCTCTACATTTGTGCATTGTGCATTTCCTTTTTAGCTGTATACTTTTTTTCTTAAATCAAAACTTTGAGTTTTCACAAACAAAAAAGGCAAATAGATCACAACAAAATGAAAATTTTAGAGTTTATCTATGGAAAAATTTTAAAACAATAACAAATGTTAGTAGGGAAATTTTATTCACACAACAAATGAACACAAAGTTTTGTTTTCCAAGTTTGGGAAATTCCACTAGTTCAACCCTAATAGCTTGGAATTTTATAAGAAAGTGATTTCTTCTACACATGTTTTAAAAATAGATATACTTGTTTGAAGCAAGTTAAAAATGCAAATGACCTAATGATCCAAACATTTTAAAGAGAAAAACAAACGCTCATTAAATTCTCAAGTGAACGTGCGGTGGGATATTTACCCAAGTCAAACAAACCTTTATTTTGCCCATTCACAAAAAGCTGACCTAACAATCATAGATGATTGTAAAGTGATTTATCATGCGTAATGGGCAATATTTTAGTAAGAAATGACTCAGTAAAAAATCCTCCATCTCCCCCTTTCCCTACGATTGTAAAACTTGATATATAAAAACTGAAAAGAGTTTACAATCCCTAAAAATTACAGACACTCTTTGGAATTATCTCTCTCTACATTTGGTCATTGTGCATTACAATTTTAGATGTATAGTTTTTTCTTAAATAAAAACTTTGAGTTTTCGCTCTCCCTTTATCCCGTAAAAAAAGGCAAATAGATCACACCAAAATGAAAATTTTAGAGTTTATCTATGGAAAAAATTTAAAACAATAAAAATTTAAGTAATGAAATTTTATTCGCACACAAATGATCACAAACTTTTAGTTATCCAAGTTTGGGAAGTTCCGCTAGTTACCCCCCTACAGGTTTTAATTTTATAAGAAAGAGATTTCTTCTACACATGTCTTAAAAATGGAAATGTATGCTTGAAACATGTTAAAGATGTAAATGACCTACGGATCCAAACCTTTTGAAGAGAATAACAAAGGCTCATTAAATTCTCAAGTGCACGTGCAATGGGATATTTACCCGAGTCAAACAAGCCATTATTTTGCCCATTTACAAAAAGTTGACCTAACAATCATAGATGATTGTGAAGTGATTTACATGCGTAACGGGCTATATTTTTGTAAGAAATGACTTATGGATTGGGTGTCAACGCTCAGTTTAAAATCTCCCTCCTCCCCCTTTTCCCGATGATTGCAAAACCTAAAAAGCAAAAATTGAAAAGAGTTTACAATCCCTAAAAATTACAGACACTGTTTGGAATTACCTCTCTCTACATTTGTGCCTTGTGCATTTTCATTTTAGATGTATACTTTTTTCTTAAATCGAAACTTTGTGTTTTCGCTCTCCGTTCATTCCGTAAACATAAAAGGTAAATATATCAGAACATAATGAAAATTTTAGAGTTTTATGTATGGAAAAAATTTGAAAAAATAACGAAGGTAAGTAATGAAATTTTATTCACACACCACAAATGAATACAAGAGTTTTGTTATCCAAGTTTGGGAAATTCCATTAGTTCAAACCTAATAGCATGGAATTTTATAAGAAAGAGATTTCTTCTACACATGTTTCAAAAATGGATATGCATGCTTGAAACATATTAAAGATGCAAATGACCTATGGATCAAAACATTTTAAAGATAATAACATACAGTGATTAAATTCTAAAGTGAACGTGTGGTTGGAAATTTACCCGAGTAAAACAAGCCATTATTTTGCCCATTTAAAAAAAGCAGAGCTAACAATCATAGATGATTCTAAAGTCATTTATCATGCATAACGGGCTATATTTTTTTAAGAAATGACTTATGGTTTGGGAGTCAACAACCAGTTAAAAATCCTCTGCCTCCCCCTTTTCCCGACGATTGCAAAACCTGATATATAAAAAAATTAAAATATTTTACAATCCCTAAAAATTACAGACACTCTTTGGAATTTTCTCTCTCTACACTTTGTGCATTGTGCATACTTTGATTTTTCGCTCTCCCCTCAATCCGTAAAAAAAAATGGCAAATAGATGACAACAAAATGAAAATTTTAGAGTTTATGTATAGAAAAAATTTAAAACAATAACAAATGTAAGTAAAGAAATTTTATTCACACGCCACAAATGAACAAAAAAGTTTTGTCATCCAAGTTTGGGAAATTCCATTAGTTCAAGGCCTAATACCTACAAATTTTATAAGAAAGAGATTTCTTCTACACATGTTGTTAAAATGGATATGCATGCTTAAAACGTGTTAAAGATTCAAATGACCTATGGATCCAAACCTTTTAAAGAGAATAACAAACGCTCATTAAATTCTCAAGTGAACATGCGGTGGGATATTTACCCGTGTCAGACAAGTCATTATTTTGCCCATTTACAAAAAGTTGACCTAACAATCATAGATAATTGTAAAGTGATTTATAATGCATAAAGGGCTATTTTTGTAAGAAATAACTTATGGCTTGGAAGTCAATACTCAGTTAAAATCCCCCCGCCTCCCCCTTTTCCTGACGATTGCAAAACCTGATATATAAAAACTGAAAAGAGTTTACAATCCATAAAAGTTATAGACACTCTTTGGAATTATCTCTGTCTACATTTGTGGATTGTGCATTTCCATTTTAGATGTATAATTTTTTCTTTAATCAAAACTTTGAGCTTTTCGCTCTCCCTTCATCCCGTAACCAAAAAAGGCAAATACTTCACAACAAAATGAAAATTTTAGAGTTTATGATTGAAAAAACTTTAAAACAAAAACAAATGTAAGTAGAGAAATTTTATTCACACACACAAATAAACACAAAAGTTTTGTTATCCAAGTTTGGAAAATTCCACTAGTTTAACCCTATTAGCTAGGAATTTTATAAGAAAGAGATTTCTTCTACACATGTTTTAAAAATGGATATGCATGCATGAAACATGTTAAAGATGCAAATGACCTATGGATCCAAACATTTTAAAGAGAATAACAACCGCTCATTAAATTCTCAAGTGAACGTGCGGTGGGATATTTACCCGAGTCAAACAAGCCATTCTTTTGCCCATTTTCAAAAAGCTGACCAAAAAATCATAGATTATTGTATAGTGATTTATCATGCATAACGGGCTATATTTTTATAAGAAATGACTTATGGTTTTGGAGTCAACAGCCAGTTAAAAATCCTCTGCCTCCCCCTTTTCCCAACGATTGCAAAACCTGATATATAAAAAACTTAAAAGATTTTACTATCCCTAAAACGTACAAAAACTCTTTGGAATTATCTCTCTATACACTTTGTGCATTGTGCATACTTTGATTTTTCGCTCTCCCCTCAATCCGTAAAAAAAAAGGCAAATAGATGACAACAAAATGAAAATTTTAGAGTTTATTTATAGAAAAAATTTAAAACAATAACAAATGTAAGTAAAGAAATTTTATTCACACGCCACAAATGAACAACAAAGTTTTGTTATCCAAGTTTGGGAAATTCCATTAGTTCAAGCCTAATACCTACAAATTTTATAAGAAAGAGATTTCTTCTACACATGTTTTTAAAATGGATATGCATGCTTAAAACATGTTAAAGATTCAAATGACCTATGGATCCAAACCTTTTAAAGATAATAACAAACGCTCATTAAATTCTCAAGTGAACGTGCGGTGGGATATTTAGCCGTGTCAGACAAGTCATTATTTTGCCCATTTACAAAAAGTTGACCTAACAATCATAGATAATTGTAAAGTGATTTATAATGCATAAAGGGCTATTTTTGTAAAAAAATTTTTATGGCTTGGAAGTCAATACTCAGTTAAAATCCCCCCGCCTCCCCCTTTTCCTGACGATTGCAAAACCTGATATATAAAAACTGAAAAGAGTTTAAAATCCCTAAAAGTTATAGACACTCTTTGGAATTATCTCTTTCTACATTTGTGGATTGTGCATTTCCATTTTAGATGTATACTTTTTTCTTTAATCAAAACTTTGAGTTTTTCGCTCTCCCTTCATCCCGTAACCAAAAAAGGCAAATACTTCACAACAAAATGAAAATTTTAGAGTTTATGATTGAAAAAAATTTAAAACAAAAACAAATGTAAGTAGAGAAATTTTATTCACACACACAAATGAACACAAAAGTTTTGTTATCCAAGTTTGAAAATTCCACTAGTTTAACCCTATTAGCTAGGAATTTATAAGAAAGAGATTTCTTCTACACATGTTTTAAAAATGGATATGCATGAATGAAACCTGTGAAAGATGCAAATGACCTATGGATCCAAACTTTTTAAAGAGAATAACAACCGCTCATTAAATTCTCAAGTGAACGTGCGGTGGGATATTTACCCGAGTCAAACAAGCCATTCTTTTGCCCATTTTCAAAAAGCAGACCTAACAATCATAGATGATTGTAAAGTGATTTGTCATGTGTAAAGTGCTATGTTTTTTTAAGAAATGTCTTATGTATAGGGAGTCAACACTCAGTTAAAAATTGCCATCCTCCCCATTTTCCCGACTATTCCAATGCCTGATATATAAAAACTGAAAAGAGTTTACAATCCCTAAAAATTACAGACACTCTTTGGAATTATCACTCTCTACAATTTTGCATTGTGCATTTCCATTTTAGATGTATACTTTTTTCTTTAATCAAAACTTTAAGTTTTTGCTCTCCCTTCATCACGTAAACAAAAAAGGCAAATAGATCACAACAAAATGAAAATTTTAGAGTTTATGAATGGAAAAAATTTTAAAAAATAAAAAATATAAGCAAGGAAATTTTATTCACACACCACAAATGAACACAAAATTTTTTATATCCATTTTTGTGAAATTCCACTAGTTCAACCCTAATAGCTTTGCAGTTTAGTAGAACGAGATTTCTTCTACCCACGTTTTAAAAATGGATATGCATGCTTGAAACATGTTAAAGATGTAAATGACCTATGGATCCAAACCTTTTAAAGAGAATAACAAACGCTCATTAAATTCTCAAGTTAATGTGCGGTGGGAGATTTACCCGAGTCAAACACGCCATTATTTTGCCCATTTAGAAAAAGCTGACCTAACAATCATAAAAGATTGTAAAGTGATTTATCATGCGTAATGGGCTATATTTTTTTAAGAAATGACTTATGGATTTGGATTCAACACTAAGTTAAAAATCCACAGCCTCCCCCTTTTCCCGATGATTGTAAAACCTGATATGTAAAAACTGAGAAGAGTATACAATCCCCAAAAATTACAGACACTCATTGGAATTATCTATCTCTACATTTTTGCATTGTGCATTTATATTTTAGATGTATACTTTTTTCTTAAATCAAAACTTTGAGTTTTTGCTCTCTCTTATTCCCGTAAACAAAAAAGGCAAATAGTTCACAACAAAATGAAGATTTTATAGCTTATGTATGGAAAAAATTTAAACCAATAACAAATGTAAGTAAAGAACTTTTATTCACACACCACAAATGAACACAAAAGTTTTGTTATCCAAGTTTGGG
The DNA here is from genome assembly GCF_029961685.1 of Aristolochia californica. NCBI lineage: Eukaryota > Viridiplantae > Streptophyta > Magnoliopsida > Piperales > Aristolochiaceae > Aristolochia > Aristolochia californica. The sequence goes on along the minus strand of NW_027181881.1, from coordinate 15,885,496 downwards.
AAAATCCAATAGTTCAACCTTAATAACTTGGAATTTTACAAGAAAAAGATTTCTTCTACACATTTTTCAAAAATGGATATGCATGCTTGAAACATGTTAAAGATGAAAATGACCTATGGATCCAAACCTTTTAAAGAGGATAACAAACGCTCATTAAATTCTCAAGTGAATGTGTGGTGGGATATTTACCCGAGTCAAAAAACCATTATTTAGCCCATTTACAAAAAGTTGACCTACAATCATAGATGATTGTAAAGTGATTTATCATGCGTAACTGGCTATATTTTTGTAAGAAATGACTTATGGATTGGGAGTCAACACTCTGTTAAAAATCCCCCACCTCCCTCTTTTCCTGACAATTGCAAAACCATATATATAAAAACTGAAAGGAGTTTACAATCCCTTTAAATTAGAAACACTCTTTGGAATTATCTCTCTCTAAATTTGTGCATTGTGCATTTCCATTTTAGATGTATACTTTTTTCTTAAATCAAAACTTTGTGTGTTCGGTCTCCCTTCATCCAAAAATTTTAAAGGCAAAAAAATCACTTCAAAATGAAAATTTTAGATTTTTATGGATTGTAAAAATTTAAAACAATAATAAATGTAAGTAAAAAAATTTTATTCACACGCTATAAATGAACACTAAAGTGTTGTTATCCAAGTTTGGCAAATTCAACTAGTTCAACACTAATAGCTTGGAATTTTATAAGAAAGCGATTTCTTCTACTCATGTTTTAAAAATGGATATGCATGCTTGAAACATGTTAAGATGCAAATGACCTATGGATCCAAACCTTTTAAAGAGAATAACAAACGCTCAATAAATTCTTATGTGAACATGCGGTGGGATATTTACTAGAATCAAACAGGCCACTATTTTGCCCATTTACAAAAAGCTGAAGTAACAACCATAGTTGATTGTAAAGTGATTTATCATCCGTAACGAGCTATATTTTTGTGAGAAATGACTTATGGATTGGGAGTCAACACTTAGTTAAAAATCTCCCCCCTCCCCCTTTTCTCAAAGATTATAAAACCTGATATATAAAAACTGAAAAGAGTTTACAATCCATAAAAATTACAGCCACTCTTTGGAATTATCTCTTTCTACATTTGTGCATTGTGCATTTCCATTTTCGTTGTATAGTTTTTTCTTAAATCAAAACTTTGAGTTTTCGCTCTCCCTTCATCCCGTAAAAAAAAAAAGCAAATAGATCTCACGAAAATGAAAATTTTAGACTTTTATGTATGGAAAAAATTTAAAACAAAAACAAATGTAAGTAAATAAATTTTATTCACACACCACAAATGAACACAAAATTTTTGTTATCCAAGTTTAGGAATTTCCTTTAGTTCAACCCTAATTGCATGGAATTTTATAAGGAAGAAATTTCTTCTACACATTTTTTAAAAATGGATATGCATGCTTGAAACATGTTAAAGATGCAAATGACCTATGGATCCAAACCTTTTAAAGAAAATAACAAACACTCATTAAATTCCTAAGTGAACGTGCGGTGGGATATTCACCCGAGTCATACAAGCCATTATTTTGCACATTTTCAAAAATCTAACCTAAGAATCACATATGATTGTAAAGTTATTTATCATGTGTAACGGGCTTTATTTTTTTAAGAAATAACTTATGGATTGGGAGTCAACACTCAGTTAAAAATTCCCCACCTCCCTCTTTTCCCAACGATTGCAAAACCTTATATATAAAAACTTAAAGGAGTTTACAATCCCTAAAAATTATAGACACTCTTTGGAATTATCTCTCTCTACATTTGTGCATTGTGCATTTCCATTTTAGATGTATACTTTTTTCTTAAATCAAAACTTTTAGTTTTCGTTCTCCCTTTATCCCGTAAAAAAAATGCAAATAGATCACAACAAAATGAATTTTTTTGAGTTTATGTACGGAAAAATTTGACAACAATAACAAATGTAAGTAAAAAAGTTTTATTCACAAACCAAAAATGAACACAAAAGTGTTGTTTTCCAATTTTGGGAAATTCCACTTGTCAAACCCTAATAGCTTGGAATTTTATAAGAAAGACATTTCTTCTACACATGTTTTAAAAATTGATATGCAAGCTTGAAACATGTTAAAGAAGCAAATGACCAATGGTTCCAAACCTTGGAAAGAGATTACAAAACTCTCATTAAATTCTCAAGTGAACATGCGGATGGATATTTACCCGAGTCAAACAACCCATTATTTTGCCCATTTACAAAATGCTCACCAAACATTCATGGATGATTGTAAAGAGATCTATCATGCGTAACGGGCTATATTTTTGTAAGAAATGACTTATGGATTGGGAGTCAACACTCAGTTAAAAATGCCCCGCCTCTCTCTTTACCAGACGGTTGCAAAACCTGATATATTAAAACTTAAAAGAGTTTACAATCCCCAAAAATTATAGATACTCTTTTGAATTATCTCTCTCAACATTTGTGCATTCCATTTCAGATGTACACTTTTTTCTTAAATCAAAACTTTGAGTTTTCGCTCTTGCCTAATCCCGTAAACAAAAAAGCCAAATAGGTCAGAACAAAATAAAAATTTTAGAGTTTATGTATGGAAAAAATTTAAAACAACAACAAATTTAAGAGAAGAAATTTAATTCACACACCACAAATGAACAAAAAAGTTTTGTTATCCAACTTTGGGAAGTTCCACTAGTTCAACCCTAATAGCTTGGAATTTTATAACAAAGAGATTTCTTCTACACATGTTTTAAAAATGGATATGCTTGCTTGAAACATGTTAAAGATGCAAATGACCTATGGATCCAAACCTTTTAAAGAGAATAACAAACGCTCATTAAATTCTCAAGTGAACATGCGATGGGATATTTACCCGAGTAAAAAATACCATTATTTTGCCCATTTACAAAAAGCTGAGGTAACAATCATAGATGATTTTAAAGTGATTTAACATGCGCAACGGACTATATTTTTTTAAGAAATGACTTATGGATTGGGAGTCGGCACTTTGTTAAAAATTCTCCACATCTCCCGACGATTGCAAAACGTTATATATAAAAAATGAAAAGAGTTTACAATCCCTAAAAATTATAGACACTCTTTGGAATTATCTCTCTCTACATTTGTGCATTGTGCTTTTTCATTTTAGATCAACACTTTTTTCTTAAATCAAAACTCTTAGTTTTCGGTCTTCCTTTATCCCGTAAAGAAAAAAGAAAAATAGATCACAACAATATAAAAATTTTAGAGTTTATGTATGCAAAAAATTTAAAACAATAACAAATGTAAGTAAAGAAATTTCATCCACACACCACAAATGAACACAAAAGTTTTGTTATCCAAGTTTAGGAAATTCCACAAGTTCAACCCTAATAGCTTGGAATTTTATATGAAAGAGATTTCTTCTACACATGTTTTAAAAATGGATATGCATGCTTCAAACATGTAAAGATGCAAAGAACCTATGGATCCAAACCTTTTAAAGAGAATACAACATATGCTCATTAAATTCTCAAGTGAACGTGCGGTGGGATATTTACTCGAGTCAAACAAGCCTTTATTTTGCCCATTTACAAAAAGCTGACCTAACAATCATAGATGATTGTAAAGTTATTTATCATGCATAACGGCTATAATTTTGTAAGAAATCACTTATGGATTGGGAGTCTGCACTCAGTTAAAAATCCCCCGCCTTCCCCTTTACCTGACAATTGCAAAACTTGATATTTAAAAACTGAAAAGAGTTTACAATCCCTAAAAATTACACACTCTCTTTGGAATTATCTCTCTCTACATTTGTCCATAGTATATTTAAATTTTATATGTATACTTTTTTCTTATATCAAATCTTTGAGTTTTCACTCTCCCTTCATCCTGAAAACAAAAAAGGCAAATAGATCACAACAAAATGAAAATTTTAGAGTTTATGTGTGGAAAAAATTTAAAACAATAACAAATTTAAGTAAATAAATTTTATTCACACGCCACAATTGAACACAAAAGTTTTGTTATCCAAGTTTGGGAAATTCAACTAGTTCATGCCTACTAGCTTGGAATTTTATAGGAAAGACATTTCTTCCACTAATGTTTTAAAAATGGATATGCATGCTTGAAACATGTTAAATATGCAAATGGCCTATGGCTCCAAACATTTTAAAGAGAATAACAAACACTCATTAAATTCTTAAGTGAACGTGCGGTGGGATATCTACTCGAGTGAAACAAGCTAGTATTTTGCCCAATTTGAAAAAGTTGAACTAACAACCAAAGTTGATTGTAAAGTGATTTATCATACGTAACGGGCTATATTTTCGTAAGAAATGACTTAGGAATTGGGAATCAACACTCAGTTAAAAATCTCCCGCCTCATCCTTTTCCCGACGATTGCAAAACCTAATATATAAAAATAGAAAAGAGTTTACAATCCCTAAAAGTTATAGACACTCTTTGGAATTATCTCTCCCGCCTCACCCTCTTTGGAATCTCCCGCCTCACTCTTTTGGTTGTATACTTTATTCTTAAATCAAAACTTTGAGTTTTCGCTCTCTCTTCATCCCATAAACAAAAAAGGCAAAGAGATCACAACTAAATGAAAATTTTAGATTTTTATGTACGGAAAAAATTTAAAACAATAACAAATGTAAGTAAAGAAATTTTATTCACACACCACAAATGAATACAAAAGTTTGGTTATCCAAGTTTGTGAAATTCCACAAGTTCAACCCTAATAGCTTGAAATTTTAAAAGCAAGAGATTTCTTTTATACATGTTTTAAAAAACGTATATGCATACTTGAAACATGTTAAAGATGCAAATGACCTATGGATCGAAACCTTTTAAAGATAATAACAAACGCTCATTAATTTCTCAAGTGAACGTGTAGTGGGATATTTACCCGAGTCAAACAAGCCCTTATTTTGCACATTTACAAAAAGCTGACCTAACAATCATAGATGATTGTAAAGTGATTTATCATGCGCAACCGGCTATATTTTTGAAAGAAATGACTCATGGATTTGGAGTCAGCACTCAGTTCAAAATCCCCCGCCTCCCCCTTTTCCCTACGACTGTAAAACCAGATATATAAAAACTAAAAAGAGTTTATAATCCCTAAAAATTACAGACACTCTTTGGAATTATCTCTCTCTACATTAGTGCATCGTGCATTTCCATTTTAGATGTGTACTTATTTCTTAAATCAAAACATTGAGTGTTCACTCTCCCTTCATCCAGTAAACAAAAAAGACAAAAAGATCACAATAAAATGAAAATTTTAGAGTTTATGTATGGAAAAAATTTAAAACAATAACAAATGTAAGTAAAGAAATTCTATTCACACACCACAAACGAACACAAAAGTTTTGTTATCCAAGTTTGGGAAATTCCACTAATTCAACGCTAATAGCTTGGAATTTTATAAGAAATAGATTTCTTGTACACATGTTATAAATACTGATATGCATGCTTGAAAAATGTTAAAGATGCAAACGACCTATGGATCCAATCCTTTTATAGAGAATAACAAATGCTCATTAAATTCTCAAATGAACGTTCGGTTGGATATTTACCCGAGTCAAAAGAGACATTATTTTTCCCATTTACAAAAAACTGACCTAACAATCATAGATGATTGTAAAGTGATTTATCATGTGTAACGGGCTATATGTTTTTAAGAAATGACTCATGGATTTGGATTCAACACTCAGTTAAAAATTCACCGCCTCCCCCTTTTCCCGACGATTGCAAAACCTCATATATAAAAACCAAAAGAGTTTAAAATCCCTAAAAATTATAGACACTCTTTGGAATTTTCTCTCTCTACATTTTTTCATTGTGCATTTCCATTTTAAATGTATATTCTTTTCTTAAATCAAAACCTTGAGTTTTCGCACTCCCTTCATTCTGTAAACAAAAAAGGCAAATTGATCACAACAAAAAGAAAATTTTAGAGTGTATGTATGAAAAAAATTTATAACAATAAAAAATGTGAGTAAAGAAATTTTTGTCACACACCACAAATGAACACAAAAGTTTTGTTATCCAAGTTTGCGAAATTCCACTAGTTCAACCCTAATAGCTTGGAATTTTATAAGAAAGAGATTTGTTCTACTCATGTTTTAAAAATGGATATGAATGCTTGAAACATGTTGAAGATGAAAATGACCTATGGATCCAAACCTTTTAAAGAGAATAACAAACGCTCATTAATTCTCAAGTGAACAAGCGGTGGGATATTTACCCTACTCAAAAAAGCCATTACTTTTCCCATTTACAAAAAGCTGGCCTAACAATCATAGATGATTGTAAAGTGATTTATCATGCGTAACGGGCTATCTTTTGTAATTAATGACTTATGGATTGGGAGTCAGCACTCAGTTAAAAATCCACCGCCTCCCCCTTTTCCCAACGATTGAAAAAACGGATATATAAAAACTGAAAGGAGTTTATAATCCCTAAAACTTACAGACACTCTTTGGAATTATCTCTCTTTACATTTGTGCATTGTGCATTTCCTTTTTAGAAGTACACTTTTTTCTTAAATCAAAACTTTGACTTTTCGGTCTCCCTTCATCCCATTAACAAAAAAGGCAAATAGATCACATCAAAATAAAAATTTTAGAATTTATGTACGATAAAAAATTTAAAACAATAAGAAATGTAAGTAAAGAAATTTTATTCACGCACCGAAAATGAACACAAAAGTTTTGTTATCCAAATTTGGGAAATTCCACTAATTCAGCCCTAATAGGTTGGAATTTTATAAAAAAGAGATTTCTTCTACACATGTTTTAAAAACTGATATGCATGGTTGAAAGATGTTACAGATGCAAATGACCTATGGATCCAAACCATTTATAGAGAATAACAAACACTCATTAAATTCTCAAGTGTACGTGCGGTGGGATATTTACCTGAGTCAAACAAGCCATTATTTTTCCCATTTACAAAAAGCTGACCTAACAATCATAGATGATTGTAAAGTGAATTATCATACGTAACAAGCTATATTTTTTTAAGAAATGACTTATGGATTGGGAGTCAACACTGAGTTAAAAATCCCCCGCCACCCTTTTTTCCCGACGATTGCAAAACCTGATTTATAAAAACTGGAAAGATTTTATAATCCATAAAAATTACAAACACTCTTTGGAATTATCTCTCACTACATTTGTACATTGTGTATTTCCATTTTAGATGTATATTTTTTTCTTAAATCAAAACTTTGAGTTTTTGCTCTCCCAACATCCAGTAACAAAATGTAAATTTTAGAGTTTACGTCTGACAAAAATTTTAAACAATAACAAATGTTAGTAAAAAAAAATTATTCACACACCACTAATGAACACAAAAGTTTTTTACCTAGGTTTGCGAACTTCCACGAGTTCAACCCTAATCGCTTGGAATTTTATAAGAAAGAGATTTCTTCTACACATGTTTTAAAAATGGATATGCATACTTGAAACATGTTAAAGATGCAAATGACCTATGAATCCAAACCTTTTAAATAGAATAAAAAACGCTCATTAGATTCTCAAGTGAACGCGTGGTGGGATATTTCCCCATGTAAAAAAAAGCCTATATTTTGCCCATTTACAAAAAGTTGACCAAACAATCATAGATGATTGTAAAGTGATTTATCATGCATAACGGGCTATATTTTGTAAGAAATGACTTATGCATTGGGAATCAGCACTCAGTTCAAAATCCCTGGCCTCCCCCTTTTCCCTACTACTACAAAACCAGATATTTAAAAACTAAAAAGAGTTTACAATCCCTAAAAATTACAGACACTCTTCGGAATTATCTCTCTCTACATTAGTGCATTGTGCATTTCCATTTTAGTAGTATACTTTTTTCTTAAATCAAAACTTTGAGTTTTAGCTCTCCCTTCATCCCGTAAACGAAAAAGGCAAAAAGATCACAACAAAATGAAAATTTTAGAGTTTATATATGGAAAAAATTTAAAACAATAACAAATGTAAGTAAGTAAATTTTATTCACACACCACAAACGAACACAAAATTTTTGTTATCCAAGTATGGGAAATTCCACTAATTCTACCCTAATAGCTTGGAATTTTATAAGAAAAAGATTTCTTCTACACATGTTTTAAATACTGATATGCATGCTTGAAACATGTTAAATATGCAAATGACCTATGGATCCAAAGCTTTTACAGAGAATAACAAACGCTCATTAAATTCTCAAGTTACGTGCGGTGGGATATTTACTCGAGTCAAACAAGCCATTATTTTGCCCATTTACAAAAAGCTGACCTAACAATCATAGATGATTGAAAAGTGATTTATCATGTGTAATGGGCTATATTTTTTTAAGAAATTACTTATGGATTAGGAGTCAACATTCAGTTAAAAATCCCCCGCCTCTCCCTTTAACCACCGATTGCAAAACCCGATATATAAAAACTGAAAAGAGTTTACAATCCCTAAAAATTAAAGACACTCTTTGGAATTATATCTCTATACATTTTTGCATTGTGCATTTCCATTTGAGATGTATACATTTTTTTAAATTGAGTTTTGGCTCTCCCTTCATCTTGTAAACAAAAAAGGCAAATAGATCACAACAAAATAAAAATTTTAGAGGTTAAGTACGGAAAAAATTTAGAACAATAAAAAATGTAAGTATAGAAATTTTATTCACACACCACAAATGATGACAAAAATTTTGTTATCCAAGTTTGGGAAATTCCACTAGTTCAACCCTAATAGCTTGGAATTTTCTAAGCAAGAGATTTCTTCTACACATGTCTTAAAAATGGATATGCATTCTTAAAACATGTTAAAGATGCAAATGACCTATGGATCCAAACCTTTTAAAGAGAATAGCAAATGCTCATTAAATTCTCAAGTGAATGTACGGTGGGATATTTACCCGAGTCAAACAAACCATTATTTTTCCCATTTACAAAAAGCTGACCTAACAATCATAGATGATTGTAAAGTGATTTGTCATGCATAATGGGCTATGTTTTTTTGTAAGAAATGACTTATGGATTGGGAGTCAACACTCAGCTAAAAATCCCCCGCATCCCCTTTTTCCCAACGATTGCAAAACCGGATATATAAAAACTGAAAAGAGTTTATAACCCATAAAAATTGCAGTCACTCTTTGGAATTATCTCTCTCTACATTTGTGCATTGTGTACTTCCATTTTAGATGTATATTTTTTTCTTAAATCTAAACTTTGAGTTTTTGCTCACCCAACATCCGGTAACAAAATGGAAATTTTAGAGTTTACGTATGGAAAAATTTTAAAACAATAACAAATGTAAGTAAAAAAAATTTATTCACTCACTACAAATGAACACAAAAGTTTTGTTATCCAAGTTTTGGAAATTCCACTAGTTCAACCCTAATAGCTTGGAATTTTATAAGAAATAGATTTCTTCTACATGTTTTACAAAAGGATATGCATGCATGAAATGTGTAAAAGATGCAAATGACCTATGAATCCGAACCTTTTAAAGAGAATAACAAACGCTCATTAAATTATCAAGTGAACAAGCGGTGGGATATTTTCACGAGTCAAACAAGCCATTTACAAAAGTTGACCTCACAATCTTAGATGATTGTAAAGTGATTTATCATGCGTAACGGGCTATATTTTTGTAAGAAATGACTTATGGATTGAGAGTCGACACTTAGTTAAAAATCCCATGCCTATCCTTTTTCCCGACGATTGCAAAACCTGATATATAAAAATTGAAAAGAGTTTACAATCCCTAAAACTTAGAGACACTCATTGGAATTATCTCTCTCTACATTTTTCCATTGTGTATTTCCATTTTAGATGCATACTTTTTTCTTAAATCAATTCTTTGATTTTTTGCTTTCCCATCATCCCGTAACAAATTGAAAATTTAAGAGTATATGTTCGGAAAAAATTTAAAACAATAACAAATGTAAGTAAAGAATTTTTTTTCACACACCACAAATGAACACAAAAGTTTTGTTATCCAGGTTTGGGAAATTCCACTAGTTCAACCATAATAGCTTGGAATTTGATAAGAAAGAGATTTCTTCTACACTTGTTTTAAAAACTGACAAGCATGCTTGAAACATGTTAAAGATGCAAATGATCTATGGATCCAAACCTTTTAAGGAGAATAACAACCACTCATTAAATTCTAAAGTGAATGTGCGGTGGGATATTTACCCGAGTGAAACAATCCATTATTTTGCCCATTTACAAAAAGCTAACCTTACAATTATAGATGATTGTAAAGTGATTTATCATTCATTCTCTATTTTGAATTATCACTCTCTACATTTTTGCATTGTGCATTTCCATTTTAGATGTATACTTCTTTCTTAAATCAAAACATTGAGTTTTCGTTCTCCCTTCATCCAGTAAAAAACAAAGCAAATAGATCACAACAAAATAAAAATTTTAGAGTTTATGTATGAAAAAAATTTAAAACAATAAAAAATGTAAGTATGGAAATTTTATTCACACACCACAAATGAACACAAAAGTTTTGCTATCCAATTTTCGGAAATTCCACAAGTTCAACCCGAATAGCTTGGAATTTTATAAGAATGAGATTTCTTCTGCACATGTTTTCAAAATGGATCTACATGCTTGAAACATGTTAAAGAAGTAAATGACATTTGGATCCAAACCTTTTCAAGAGAATAACAAACACTCAATAAATTCTCAAGTGAACGTGCGGTGTGATATTTACCCGAGTCAAACAAGCCATTATTTTGCCCATTTACAAAAATCTGACCTAACCATCATTGATGATTGTAAAGTGATTTGTCATGCGTAACGGGCTATGTTTTTGTAAGAAATGACTTATGGATTGGGAGTCAACACTCAGTTAAAAATCCCCTGCCTCCCCTTTTTCCCGATAATTGTAAAACCTGACATATAAAAACTGAAAGGAGTTTACAATCCATAAAAATTACAGACACTCTTTGGAATTATATCTCTTTACAATTTGCATTGTGAATTTCCTTTTAGAATGTATACTTTTTTCTTAAATCAAAACTATGAGTTTTCGCTCTCCCTTCATCACATAAACTAAAAAGGCAAATAGATCACAACAAAATGAAAAATTTAGAGTTTATGTATTCAAAAAATTTAAAACAATAAAAAATCTAAGTAAATAAATTTTATTCACACTTCACAAAGGAACACAAAAGTTTTGTTATCCAAGTTTGGGAAATTCCACTTGTTCAACCGTCATAGTATTGAATTTTATAAGAAAGAGATTTCTTCTACACCTGTTTTAAAAATGGATATGCGTGCTTGAAACATGTTAAAGATGCAAATGACCTATGGATCCAAACCTTTTAAAGAGAATAAAAAACGCTCATTAAATTCTCAAGTGAACGCATAGTGGGATTATCCCTCTCTAAATTTGTGCATTGTGCATTTTCTTTTTAGATGTATAGTTTTTTTATAAATCAAAACTTTGAGTTTTCGTTATCCCTTCATCCCATAAACAAAAATGGGAAATAGATCACAACAAAATGAAACTTTTAGAGTTGATTTATGGAAAAAATTTAAAATAATAACAAATGTAAGTAAAGAAATTTTATTCACACACCACAAATGAACACAAAAGCTTTGTTATTAAAATTTTGGAAATTCAACTAGTTCAACCCTACTAGTATGGAATTTTATAAGAAAGTGATTTCTTCTACACATGTTTTCAAAATGGATATGCATGCATGGAACATGTTAAAGACGCAAATGACCTAAGGATCCAAACCTTTTAAAAGGAATAACAAACGGTCATTAAATTCTCAAGTGAACATGCGGTGGGATATTTATCCGAGTCATACAATTGATTATTTTGCCAATTTAAAAAAAAGACCTAACAATCATATATGATTGTAAAGTGATTTATCATGCGTATCAGGCTATATTTTCGTAAGAAATGACTTATGGATAGGGAGTCAACACTGAGTTAAAAATCCCCTGTCTCTCCCTTTTTCCGCCAATTGCAAAACCTGATATATAAAAACTGACAAGATTTTACAATCCCTAACAATTATAGACACTCTTTGGAATTATCTCTCTCTACATTTGTGCATTGTGCATTTCCATTTTAGATTTATACTTTTTTCTTAAATCAAAACATGGAGTTTTCTCTCTCCCTTCATCCTGTAAACAAAAAAGCCAAATAGATCACAACAAAATGAAAATTTTAGAGTATATGTAAGGAAAAAATTTAAAACAATAACAAATTTAAGTAAAGTTATTTTATTAACACACCACAAATGAAGACAAAAGTTTTGTCATCCATGTTTGGGAAATTCCACTTGTTCAACCCTAATGGCTTGGAATTTTATATGAAAGAGATTTCTTCTACACATGTTTTAAAAATGGATATGCATGCTTGAAAATGACCTATGGATCCAAACCTTTTAAAGGTAATAGCAAACGCTCATTAAATTCTCAAGTGAATGTGCGGTGGGATATTTACCCGAGTCAAACAAGCCATTATTTTGCCCATTTAAAAAAAGCTGACCTATAAATCATAGATGATTGTAAAGAGATTTATCATGCATAACAAGCTATATTTTTTTAGGAAATGACTTATGGAATGGGAGTCAACACTGAGTTAAAAATCCCTTGGCTCCCCGTTTTACCAACGATAGTAAAACCTGATGTAGAAAAATTGAAAAGAGTTGAATATCACTAAAAATTACATCCACTCTTTGGAATTATCTCTCTCTACATTTGTGCATTGTGGATTTCCAATTTAGATGTATACTTTTTTCTTAAATCAAAACTTTGAGTTTTCGCTCTCCCTTCATCCCGTAAAAAAAAATGCAAATAGATCACTTAAAAATGAAAATTTTAGTCTTTATGTTTTAAAAAAATTTAAAACAATAAAAAATATAAGTAGAGAAATTTTATCCACACACCACAGATGAACACAAAAGTTTTGTTATCCAAGTTTTTGAAATTCCAGTAGTTCAACCCTAATAGTATGGAATTTTATAAGAAAGAGATTTCTTCTACACATGTTTTAAAAATGGATATGCATGATTTAAAGAGAATAAAAAATGTTCATTAAATTCTTAAACTAATGTACGGAGGAATATTTAGCCAAGTCAAACAAGCCATTATTTTGCCCATTTACAAAAAGCTGACCTAACAATCAGAGATGATTGTAAAGTGATTTAACATGAGTAATGGGCTATATGTTTATAAGAAATGACTTATGGATTGGGAGTCAACACTCAATTAAAAATCCACCACGTCCCCCTTCTCCCGACGATTGAAAAACCTGATACATAAAAATAGAAAAGATTACAACCCCTAAAAATTATAGACGATCTTTGGAATTATCTCTCTCTACATTTGTGGATTGTGCATTTCCATTTTAGATGTATAATTTTTTTTAAATCAAAACTTTAGTTTTCGCTCTTCCTTCATCTCGTAAACAAAAAAGGCAAATAGATCACAACAAAATGAAAATTTTAGAGTTTATATATGGAAAAAATTTAAAACAATAAAAAAAGTAAGTAAAGAAATTTTATTCACACACCACAAATGAACACAAAAGTATTGTTATCCAAGTTTGGGAAATTCCAGTAGTTCAACCCTAAAAGAATGGAATTTTATAAAAAAGAGATTTCTTCTACAAATGTTTTAAAAATGGATATGCATGTTTGAAAATTTTAAACATGCAGAGGACCTATGGATCCAAGCCTTTTAAAGAGAATGGCAAACGCTCATTAAATTCTCAAGTGAATGTGCGGTGGGATATTTACCCGAGTCAAACAAGCCATTCTTTTGCCGATTTAAAAGAAGCTGACCTAACAATCATGGATGATTTTAAAGTGATTTATCACGTGTAATAGGCTATATTTTTGTAAGAAATGACTTATGGATTGGGAGTCAACACTCAGTTCAAAATCCCCTGCCTCCCCCTTTTCCCGACAATTGCAAAACCAGATATATAAAAACAGAAAAGAGTTTACAATCCTTAAAAATTACAGACACTCTTTGGAATTATATCTCTCAACATTTGTGCATTGTGCATTTCCATTTTAGATGTATACTTTTTTCTTAAATCAAAACTTTGAGTTTTCGCTCTCCCTTCATCCTGTTAACAAAAAAGGCAAAAAGATCACAAACAAAAAGAAAATTTTAGAGTTTATGTATGGAAAAAATTTAAAACAAAAAATAATGTAAGTTAAGAAATTTTATTCACACAACACAAATGAGCACAAAAGTTTTGTTATCCAAGTTTGGGAAATTCCACTAGTTCAACCCTAATAGCTTGGAATTTTATAAGAAAGTGATTTCTTCTACATATGTTTTTAAAAATGGATATGCATGCTTGAAACATGTTAAAGATGCAAATGACCTATGGATCCAAACCTTTTAAAGAGAACAAGAAACACTCATTAAATTCTCAAGTGAATGTGCGGTGAGATATTTACCCGAGTCAAACAAGTCATTATTTTGCCCATTTAAAAAAAACTGACCTAACAAACATAGATCATTCTGAAGTGATTTATCACGCCTAACGGGCAATATTTTTGTAAGAAATGACTTATGGATTGGGAGTCAGCACTCAGTTAAAAATCCTTGACCACCCCCTTTTCCCGACGATTGCAAAACCTGATGTATCAGAACTGAAAAGAGTTTACAATACCTAAAAATTACAGTCACTCTTTGGAATTATCTCTCTCAACATTTGTGCATTGTTCATTTCCATTTTAGGATGTATACTTTTTTCTTAAATAAAAACTTTGACATTTCGCTCTCCCTTCATCCAGTAAACAAAAAAGGCAAATATATCACAACAAAAAGAAAATTTTAAAGTTTATGTATGGAAAAAATTTAACACAAAAAAAAATGCAAGTAAAGATATTTTATTCACATGACACAAATGAACACATAAGTTTTGTTATCCAAGTTTGGGAAATTCCACAAGTTCAACCCTAATAGCTTTGAATTTTATAAGAAAGAGATTTCTTCTACACAAGTTTTAAAACTAGAATTTCATGCTTGGAATATGTTAAAGATGCAAATAACCTATGGATCCAAACCTTTTAAAGAGAATAACAAACGCTCATTAAATTCACAAGTAATCGTGCGGTGGGATATTTACCCAACTCAAACAAGCCATTATTTTGCCCATTTACAAAAAGCTGAAGTGACAATCATAGTTGATTGTAAAGTGATTTATCACGTGTAACGGGCAATATTTTTGTAAGAAATGACTTATAGATTGGGAGTCAGCACTCAGTTAAAAATCCCCGGTCTCCCCCTTTTTCCGACGATTGCAGAACCTGATGTATAAAAACTTAAAAGAGTTTTCAATCTGTAAAACTTACAAACACTCTTTGCAATAATCTCTCTGTACATTTGTGTATTTTGCATTTCCTTTTTTTATGTATACTTCTTTCTTAAATAAAAACTTTAACTTTTCTCTCTCCCTTGATCCCGCAAAATTAAAAAGGCAAATAGATCACATCAAAATGAAAATTTTAGAGTTTTATGTATGAAAAAAATTTGAAACAATAAAAAATTTAGGTACAGAAATTTTATTCACACACCACAAATGAACACAAAAGTTTTGTTATCCAAGTTTGGGAAATTCCACTATTTCAACCCTTAAAGCTTGGAATTTTATAATAAAGAGATTTCTTCTACACTTGTTTTAAAAATGGATATGCATGATTTAAACATGTTAAATATGAAAATGACCTATGATTCTAAACCTTTTAAAAAGAATAACAAACTCTCATTAAATTTTCAAGTGAACGTACGGTACGATATTTACCCGAGTCAAACGAGGCATTATTTTGCCCATTTACAAAAAGTTGACCTAACAATCATCGATGATTGTAAAGTTATTTATCATGTGTAACGGGATATATTTTTATAAGAAATGACTTATGGATTGGGAGTCAGCACTCAGTTAAAAATCCCCCGCCACCCCCTTTTCCCGACGATTGCAAAACCTGATATTTAAAAACTAAAAAGAGTTTACAATCCCTAAAAATTACAGACACTCTTTGGAATTATCTATCTCTACTTTTTTTCATTGTTCATTTCCATTTTAGATTTATACTCTTTTCTTTAAACAAAACTTTGAGTTTTCGCTTTCACTTCATCCCGTACACAAAAAGGCAAATAGATCACACCAAAATGATATTTTACATTTTTATGTACGGAAAAAATTTAAAACAATAATAAATGTAAGTAAAGAAATTTTATTCACACACCACAAATGAACACAAAATTTTTGTTATCCAAGTTTGGGAAATTCCAGTCGTTCAATCCTTATAGCTTGGAATTTTATAAGAAAGAGATTTCTTCTACACATGTTTTAAAAAAGGATTTACATGCTTGAAACATGTTAAAGATGCAAATGACCTATGGATCCAAACCTTTTAAAGAGAATAACAAACGGTCATTAAATTCTCAAGTGAACATGTGGTGGGATATTACCCGAGTAAAACAAGCCATTATTTTGCCCATTAACAAAAAGCTGCAATAACAATCATAGTTGAATGTAAAGTGATTTATCATTCATAAAGGGCTAAATTTTTGTTTGAAATGACTTATGGATTGGGAGTCAACACTCAGTTAAAAATCCCCCGCCTCTCCCTTTTCCCGACGATTGGAAAACTTGATATATAAAAACTGAAAATAGTTAACAATCTCTAAAAATTACAAACCCTTTTGTGAATGATATCTCTCTAAATTTGTGCATTGTGCATTTCCATTTAGGTGTATACTTTTTTTAAAATCAAAACTTTGAGCTTTCGCTCTCCCTTCATCCCGTAAATTAAAAAGGCAAATAGAGCATACACCTAGGAAAAAATTTAAAAAAATAAAAAGTGTAAGTGAAGAAATTTTATTCACACACCACAAATGAACACGAAAGTTTTGTTATCCAAGTTTGGGAAATTCCACTAGTTCAACCCTTATAGATTGGAATTTTATAAGAAAGAGATTTCTACCACACATTTTTTAAAAATGGAGATGCATGCTTGAAATATGTTAAAGTTGCAAATGACCTATGGATCCAAACCTTTTAAAGAGAATAAAAAACGCTCATTAAATTCTCAAGTAAACGTGCAGTGGGATATTTACCCGAGTCAAACAAGCCATTATTTTGCCCAATTACAAAAAGCTGAACTAACAATCATAGATGATTGTAAATTTATTTATCATGTGTAACGGATATATTTTTGTAAAAAATGACTTATGGATTGGGAGTCAGCACTCAGTTAAAAATCCCCCGCCTCCCCATTTTCTCGACGATTGTAAAACCTGATATATTAAAACTGAAAAGAATTTAAAATCCCTAAAAATTACAGATACTCTTCGGAGTTATCTCTCTCAACATTTTTCCATTGTGCATTTCCATTTTAGATGTATACTTTTTTCTTAAATCAAAACTTTGACTTTTCGCTCTCGCTTCATCCCGTAAACAAAAAAGGCAAATAGATCACTAAAAAATGAAAATTTTAGAGTTTATGTACAGAAAAAATTAAAAACAATAACAAATGAAAGGAAAGAATTTTTATTCACATGCCACAAAGGAACACAAAAGTTTTGTTATCCAAGTTTGGGAAATTCCACTAGTTCAACCCTAATACGTTTGAATTTTATAAGAAAGAGATTTCTTCTACACTAGTTTTTTTGCATGCTTGAAACATGTTTAAGATTCAAATGACCTATGGATCCAAAACTTTTAAAGAGAATAACAAACGCTTATTAAATTCTCAAGTGAACGTACGGTGGCATATTTACCCGAGTCAAACAAGCCATTATTTTGCCCATTTACAAAAAGCTGACCAAACAATCATAGAGGATTGTAAAGTTATTTATCATGCGTAATGGGCTATAATTTTGTTAGAAATGACTTATGGATTGGGAGTCTGCACTCAGTAAAAAATCCCCCTCCTCCCCCTTTTCCCAACGATTGCAAAACCTAATATATCAAAACTGTAAAGAGTTTACAATCTCTAAAAATTATAGACACTCTTTGGAAATATCTCTCTCTACATTTGTGCATTGTGCATTTGCATATTCAATGTATACTTTTTTCTTTAATCAAAACATTAAGTTTTCTCTCTCCCTTCATCCCGTAAACAAAAACGGCATAAAGATTACAACAAAATGAAAATTTTAGAGTTTATGTATGGAAAAAATTAAAAAAAATAACAAAATGTAAGTAAAGAAATTTTGTTCACACACCACAAATGAACACAAAAGTTTTGTTATCCATTTTTTGGAAATTCCACTAGTTGAACCCTAATAGCTTTGAATCTTATAAGAAAGAGATTTCTACTGCACATATTTTAAAAATGGATATGCATGCTTGAAACATGTTAAAGATTCAAATGACCTATGGATACAAACCTTTTAAAGAGAATAAGAAACACTCATTAAATTCTCAAGTGAACGTGCGGTGGGATATTTACCCGAGTCAAATAAGCCATTATTTTTCCCATTTAAAAAAAGCTGACCTAACAATCATAGATGATTGTAAAGTGAGTTATCATACTTAACGGGCTATATTTTAGTAAGAAAAGACTTATGGATTCGGAGTTAGTACTCAGTTAAATATCTCCGGAGTCCCAAATTTCTAGACGATTGCAAAACCTGATATATAAAAACAGAAAAGAGTTTACAATCCCTGAAAGTTATAGCCACTCTGGGGAATTATCTCTCTCTACATTTTTGCATTGTGCTTTTCCTTTTTAGATGTATACTTTTTTCTTTAATCAAAACTTTGAGTTTTCGCTCTCCCTTCTTCCCATAAAAACAAAAATGCAAACAGATCACAACAAAATGAAATTTTAGAGTTTATGTATGGAAAAAATTTTAAAAAACAAAAAATGTAAGTAAAGAAATTTTATTCACACACCACAAATGAACACAAAAATTTTGTTATCCAAGTTTGGGAAATTCCACTAGTTCAACCCTAATTGCATGGAATTTTATTAATAAGAGATTTCTTCTACACATGTTCTAAAAATGGATTTGCATGCTTGAAACATGTTAAAAATTCAAATGACCTATGGATCCAAAACATTTAAAGAGAATAACAAATGATCATTGAATTCTCAAGTGAACGTGCGGTGAGATATTTACCCGAGTCAAAGAAGCCATTATTTTGCCCGTTTACATAAAGTTGACCTAACATTCATAGAAGATTGTCAAGTTATTTATCATATGTAACGAGCTATATATTTTTAAGAAATGACTTAGGGATTGGGAGTCAGCACTGAATTAAAAATCCAACCCCCTCCCCCTTTTCCCGATGATTGCAAAACCGGATATATAAAAACTGAAAAGTGTTCACAATCCTAAAAAATTACAGACACATTTTGGAATTATCTCTCTGTATATTTGTGCCTTGTGCTTTTCATATTTAAATGTATGCTTTTTTTTTTAATCAAAACTTTGAGTTTTCTCTCTCCCTTCATCCCGGAAACAAAAATGCCAAAGAGATCACAACAAAATAAAAATTTTAGAGTCTATGTATGGAAAATATTTAAAAAAATTACAAATTTAAGTAAATAAATTTTATTCACACACCACAAATGAACACAAAAGTTTTTATATCCATTTTTTGGAAATTCCACTAGTTTCAACCCTAATAGCTTTGAATTTATAAGAAAGTGATTTCTTCTACACTTGTTTTAAAAATGGATTTGCATCCTTGAAACATGTTCAAGATGGAAATGACCTATGGATCCAAACCTTTTAAAGACAATAACAATTTCTCATTAAATTCTCAAGTGAGCGTACAATGGGATATTTACCCTAGTCAAATAAGCCATTTATTTGCCCATTTACAAAAAGTTGACCAAACAATCATAGATGATTGTAAAGTGATTGATCATATGTAACGGGCTATATTTTTGTACGAAATAACTTATCGATTGGGAGTTAACACTCAGTTAAAATCCTCCCGCCCCTCCCCCTTTTCCCGACGATTGCAAAACTTGATATATAAAAACTAAAAAAGAGTTTACAATCCCTAAAATTACAGACACTGTTTGGCATTATCTCTCTCTACATTTGTGCATTGTGCATTTAAATTTTAGATGTATACTTTTTTTTTAAATCAAAACTTTGAGTTTTCGCTCTCCCTTCATCCCGTAAACAAAAAAGGCAAATAGATCACAACAAAATGAAAATTTTAAAGTTTTATGTATAGAAAAATTGAAAACAATACCAAATGTGAGTAAAAAAATTTTATTCACACACCACAAATGAGAACATAAGTTTTGTTATCCAAGTTAGAAAAATTCCACTAATTCAACCCTAATAGCTTGGAAATTTATAAGAAAGAGATTTCTTTTACACATGTTTTAAAAATGGATTTACATGCTTGAAACATATTAAAGATGCAAATAACCTATGGATCCAAAACTTTTATAGAGAATAAGAAACGCTCATTAAATTCTCATGAGAACGTGCAATGGGATATTTACCCGAGTCAAACAAACCATTATTTTGCCCATTTACAAAAAGCTGAAGTAACAATCATAGTTGATTGTAAAGTGATTTATAATGCGTAACAGGCTATATTTTTGAAAGAAATGACTTATGGATTAGGAGTCAGCACTCAGTTAAAAATCCCCCGCCCCCCCTTTTCCCGACGATTGCAAAACTTGATATATAAAAACTGAAGAGAGTTTACAATCCTTAAAAATTACAAACATAGTTTGGAATTATCTCTCTCTACATTTTTGCACTGTGCATTTCCATTTTAGATGTATACATTTTTCATAAATAAAAAACTTTGAGTTTTCGTTCTCCCTTCATCCCACAAAATTAAAAAGGCAAATAGATCACAACAATATGAAAATTTTAGAGTTTTATTTATGAAAAAAATTTAACACAATAAAAAATTTAAGTAAAGAAATTTTATTCACTCACCACAAATGAACACAAAAGTTTTGTTATCAAAGTTTGGGAAATTACACTATTTCAACCCTTATTGCTAGGAATTTTATAAGAAAAAGATTTCTTCTACACATATTTTAAAAATGGATATGCATGCTTGAAACATGTTAAAGTGGCAAATGACCTATGGATCCAAACCTTTTAAAGAGAACAACAAACGTTCATTAAATTCTCAACTGAACATGTGGTGGGATATTTACCCGAGTCAAACAAGCCATTATTTTGTCAATTTAAAAAAAGCTAACCTAACAATCATAGATGATTGTGAAGTGATTTATCACGCCTAACGAGCAAAATTTTTGTACAAAATGACTTTTGGATATGGAGTCAGCACTCAGTTAAAAATCCTGGCCTCCAACTTTTCCCGACGATTGGAAAACCTGATATATTAAAACTGAAAGAGTTTACAATACCTAAAAATTACAGACACTATTTGGAATTATCTCAATCAACATTTGTGCACTGTGCATTTCCATTTTAGATGGATACTTATTTCTTAAATCAAAACTTTGACTTTTTGTTCTCCCTTCATCCCATAAACAAAAAAGGCAAATAGATCACAACAAAATGAAAATTTTGAAGTTTTATGTATAGAAAAATTGAAAACAATACCAAATGTGAGTAAAAAAATTTTATTCACACACCACAAATGAACACATAAGTTTTGTTATCCAAGTTAGAAAAATTCCACTAATTCAACCCTAATAGCTTGGAAATTTATAAGAAAGAGATTTCTTTTACACATGTTTTAAAAATGGATTTACATGCTTGAAACATATTAAAGATGCAAATAACCTATGGATCCAGAACTTTTAAAGAGAATAACAAACGCTCATTAAATTCTCAAGTGAACGTGCGGTGGGATATTTACCAGAGTCAAACAAGCCATTATTTTGCCCATTTAAAAAAACCTGAAGTAACAATCATAGTTGATTGTAAAGTGATTTATCATGCGTAACGGGCTATATTTTTGTAAGAAATGACTTATGGATTGGGACTCAACACTCAATCAAAAATCCCTCCCCACCTCCCCCTTTTCCCGACGATTGTAAAACCTTATATATAAAAACTGAAAAGAGTTTACAATCTCTAAAAATTACAAACACTCGTTGGAATTATCTCTCTCTACATTTGTGCATTGTCCATTTCCATTTTAGATGTATACTTTTTTCTTAAATCAAAACTTTGAGTTTTCGCTCTCCCTTCATCTCGCAAAATTAAAAAGGCAAATAGATCACAACAATATGAAATTTTTAGAGTTTTATTTATGCAAAAAATTTTAAAAAATAACAAATTTATGTAAAGAAATTTTATTCACACACTTCAATTGAACACAAAAGTTTTGTTATCAAAGTTTGGGCAATTCCACTATTTCAACCCTTATAGCTCGGAATTTTATAAAATAGAGATTTCTTCTACACATGTTTTAAAAATGGATATGCATGCTTGAAACATGTTAAAGTGGCAAATGACCTATGGATCCAAACCTTTTAAAGAGAACAACAAACGCTCATTAAATTCTCAACTGAACATGTGGTGGGATATTTACCCGAGTCAAAAAAGCCATTATTTTGCCAATTTAAAAAAAGCTGACCTAACAATCATAGATGATTGTAAAGTGATTTATCACGCCTAACGAGCAAAATTTTTGTACGAAATGACTTTTGGATATGGAGTCAGCACTCAGTTTAAAATCCATGGCCTCCCACTTTTCCCAACGATTGGAAAACCTGATATATTAAAACTGAAAGAGTTTACAATACCTAAAAATTACAGACTCTCTTTGGAATTATCTCTCTTAACATTTGTGCACTGTGCATTTCCATTTTAGATGGATACTTATTTCTTAAATCAAAACTTTGACTTTTTGTTCTGCCTTCGTCCCGTAAACAATAAAGGCAAATAGATCACAACAAAATGAAACTTTTAGAGTTCATGTATGGAAAAAATTTAAAACAATAACAAATTTAAGTAAATAAATTTTATTCACACAAAAAATATGAGCACAAAATTTTTGTTATCTAAGTTTGGGAAATTCCACTAGATCAACCCTAATAGCTTGGAATTTTATAAGAAAAAGATTTCTTCTACACATGTTTTAAAAAATGGATATGCATGCTCGAAACATGTTAAAGATGCAAATGACCTACAGATCCAAACCTTTTAAAGAGAATAAGAAACACTCATTAAATTCTTAAGTAAACGTACGGTGGGATATTTACCCGAGTCAAACAAGCCATTATTTTGCCCATTTACAAAAAGCTAAAGTAACAGTCATAGTTGATTCTAAAGTGATTTATCATGCGTAATGGGCTATATTTTTGTAAGAAATGACTTATGGATTGTAAAACCTGATATATAAATACTGAAAAGAGTTTACAATCTCTAAAAATTACAAACACTATTTGGAATTATCTCTTTCTACATTTTTTCATCATGCATTTCCATTTTTGATGTATACTTTTTTGTTAAATCAAAACTTTGAGTTTTTGCTCTCCCTTCATCCCTCAAAATTAAAAAAGCAAAAAGATCGCAACAAAATGAAAATTTTAGAGTTTTATGTGTGGAAAATATTTAAAACAATAAAAAATTTAAGTAAAGAAATTTTATTCACACACCACAAATGAACACAAAAGTTTTGTTATCCAAGTTTGGGAAATTCCACTATTTCAAACCCTATTGCTTGGAATTTTATAAGAAAGAGATTTCTTCTGCACATGTTTTAAAAATGGATATACATGCTTGAAACATGTTAAAGTTGAAAATGACCTATGGAAAGAGAATAACAAACGCTCATTAAATTCTCAAGTGAACATGCAGTGGGATATTTACCCGAGTGAAACAAGCCATTATTTTGCCCATTTTAAAAAAAGGTAACCTAACAATCATAGATGATTATAAAGTGATTTACCATGCCTAACAGGCAATAGTTTTGTAAGAAATAACTTATGGATTGGGAGTTAGCACTCAGTTAAAAATCCCCGGTGTCCCCCTTTTCCCGACGATAGCAAAATCTAATATATAAAAACTTAAAAGAGTTTACAATACCTAAAAATTATAGACACTCTTTGGAATTAACTCTCTCAACATTTGTGCATAGTGAATTTCCATTTTAGATGTATACTTTTTTCTTTAAATAAAACTTTGAGTTTTCGCTCTCCCTTCAACCCGTAAACAAAAAAGGCAAATAGATCACATCCAAAATGAAAATTTTAGAGTTTAAGTATGGAAAAAATTTTAAAAAATAACAAATGTAAGTAAAAAAATTGTAATTCACACAACACAAATGAACACAGAAGTTTTATATTCAAGTTTTGGACATTCCACTAGTTCAACCCTAATAGCTTGGAATTTTATAAGAAAGCAATTTCTTCTACACATGTTTTTAAAAATGGATATGCATGCTTGAAACATGTTAAAAATTCAAATGACCTATGGATCCAAACCTTTTAAAGAGAATAAGAAACACTCATTAAATTCTCATGTAAACGTGCTGTGGGATATTTACCCGAGTCAAACAATCCATTATTTGGCCCATTTAAAAAGAGTTGACCTAACAATCATAAATGATTGTAAAGTGATTTATCATGCCTAACGGGCTATATATTTGTAAGTAATGACTTATGGATTGGGAGTCAGCACTCAGTTAAAAATCCCCCACCTCCCCTTTTTCCCGACGATTGCAATCCCTAAAAAATACAGACACTCTTTGGAATTATCTCTTTCAACATTTGTGCAATGTGCATTTCCATTTTAGATGTATAATTTTTTCTTTAATAAAAACTATGAGTTTTAGCTCTCCCTTCATCCCGTAAACAAAAAATGCAAATAGATCACAACAAAATGAAAATTTTAAAGTTTTATATATGGAAAAATTAAAAACAATAAAAAATGTAAGTCAAATTTTTTTTTTCAAACAGCACAAATGAACACTTAAGTTTTGTTATCCAAGTTTGGGAAATTCCACTAATTCAACCCTAATAGCTTCGAATTTTATAAGAAAGAGATTTCTTCTACACATGTTTTAAAAATGGATTTGCATGCTTGAAATATATGAAAGACGTAAATAACCTATGGATCCAAAACTTTTAAAGAGAATAACAAACACTCATTAAATTCTCAAGTGAACGTGCGGTGGGATATTTACCCGAGTCAAACATGCCATTATTTTGCCCATTTAAAAAAAGCTGAAGTAACAATCATAGTTGATTGTAAAGTGATTTAACATGCGTAACGGGCTATATTTTTGTAAGAAATGACTTATGGATTAGGAGTCAACACTCAGTTAAAAATCCCCCGCCTCCCCCTTTTCCCGACGATTGCAAAACTTGATATATAAAAACTGAAAAGAGTTTACAATCCCTAAAAATTACAAACACACTTTGGAATTATCTCTCTCCACATTTGTGCATTGTGCATTTCCATTTTAGATATATACATTTTTCATAAATAAAAAACTTTGCAAAATTAAAAAGGCAAATAGATCACAACAATATGAAAATTTTAGAGTTTTATTTATACAAAAAATTTAAAACTATAACAAATTTAAGTAAAGAAATTTTATTCACACACCACAAATGAACACAAAAGTATTGTTATCAAAGTTTGGGAAATTCCACTATTTCAACCCTTATAGCTAGGAATTTTATTAGAAAGAGATTTCTTCTACACATGTTATAAAAATGGATATGCATTCTTGAAACATGTTAAAGTGGCACATGACCTATGGATCCAAACCTTTTAAAGAGAACAACAAACGCTCATTAAATTCTCAAATGAACATGTGGTGGGATATTTACCCGAGTCAAACAAGCCATTATTTTGCCAATTTAAAAAAAGCTGACCTAACAATCATATATGATTGTAAAGTGATATATCATGCCTAACGAGAAAAATTCTTGTACGAAATGACTTTTGGATATGGAGTCAGCACTCAGTTAAAAATCCATGGCCTCCCACATTTCCCGACGATTGGAAAACCTGATATATTAAAACTGAAAGAGTTTACAATACCTTAAAATTACAGACACTCTTTGGAATTATCTCTTTCAACATTTGTGCACTGTGAATTTCCATTTTAGATGTATAATTTTTTCTTAAATAAAAACTTTGAGTTTTAGCTCTCCCTTCATCCGTAAACAAAAAACGCAAATAGATCACAACAAAATGAAAATTTTACAGTTTTATGTATGGAAAAATTAAAAAAAATAACAAATGTGAGTAAAAAAATTTTATTCACACACCACAAATGAACACATAAGTTTTGTTATCCAAGTTTGGGAAATTCAACTAATACAACCCTAATAGCTAAGAATTTTATAAGAAAGTCTTCTACACATGTTT
This sequence comes from Aristolochia californica, assembly GCF_029961685.1. NCBI lineage: Eukaryota > Viridiplantae > Streptophyta > Magnoliopsida > Piperales > Aristolochiaceae > Aristolochia > Aristolochia californica. The sequence goes on along the minus strand of NW_027181881.1, from coordinate 15,859,221 downwards.
TAAAAATGGATTTGCAAGCTTGAAACATATTAAAGATGCAAATAACCTATGGATCCAAAAAATTTAACGAGAATAACAAACGCTCATTAAATTCTCAAGTGAACATGCAGTGGGATATTTACCCGAGTCAAACAAGCCATTATTTTGCCCATTTTAAACAAAGGTAACCTAACAATCATAGATGATTATAAAGTGATTTACCATGCCTAACGGGCAATAGTTTTGTAAGAAATGACTTTTGGATTGGGAGTCAACATTTAGTAAAAAATCACCGGCCTTCCCCTTTTCCTGACGATAGAAAAATCTGATATATAAAAACTAAAAAGAGTTTACAATACCTAAAAATTACAGACACTCTTTGGAATTAACTCTCTCAACATTTCTGCATTGTGCATTTCCATTTTAGATGTATACTTTTTCCTTAATACAAAACTTTGAGTTTTCGCTCTCCCTTCATTCCGTAAACAAAAAAGGCAAATAGATCACAACAAAATGAAAATTTTAGAGTTAATGTATGGAAAAAATTTAAAACAGTTACAAATGTAAGTAAAAACATTTTATTCACACAACACAAATGAATACAAAAGTTTTATATCCAAGTTTTGGACATTCAACTAGTTCAACCCTAATAGCTTGGAATTTTATAAGAAAGAGATTTCTTCTACACATGTTTTTAAAAATGGATATGCATGCTTGAAACATGTTAAAAATTCAAATGACCTATGGATCCAAACCTTTTAAAGAGAATAAGAAACACTCATTAAATTCTCATGCGAATGTGTTGTGGGATATTTACCCGAGTCAAACAATCCATTATTTTGCCCATTTAAAAAGAGTTCACCTAACAATCGTATATGATTGTAAAGTGATTTATCATGCCTAACGGGCTATATTTTTGTAAGTAATGACTTATGGATTGGGAGTCAGCACGCAGTTAAAAGTCTCCGGTTCCCCCTTTTCCCGAGGATTGCAAAACCTGATATATAAAAACTGAATAGAGTTTACAATCCCTAAAAACTATAGACACTCTTTGGAATTATCTCTCTCAAAATTTTTTCACTGTGCAATTCCATTTTAGATGTATACTTTTTTCTTAATTCAAAACTTTGAGTTTTACCTCTGCTTTTATCCTGTAAACAAAAAAAAAAAAAAAATAGATCACAACAAAATGCAAGTTTTACAGATTTATGTATGGAAAAATTTAAAACAATGACAAATGTGAGTAAAAAATTTTATTCACACACCACAAATGAACACATAAGTTTTGTTATCCACGTTTGGGAAACTCCACTAATTCAACCATAATAGCTTGGAATTTTATACGAAAGAGATTTCTTCTACACATGTTTTAAAAATGGTGTTGCATGCTTGAAACATATTAAAGATGCAAATAACCTATGGATCCAAAACTTTTAAAGAGAATAACAAACGCTCATTAAATTCTCAAGTGAACGTGCGGTGGGATATTTACTCGAGTCAAAAAACTCATTATTTTTCCCATTTACAGAAACCTAAAGTAACAATCATAGTTGATTGTAAAGTGATTTATCATGCGTAACGGGCTATATTTTTGTAAGAAATGACTTATGGATTAGGAGTCAGCACTCAGTTAAAAATCCCCCGCCTCCCCATTTTCCCGACGATTGCAAAACATTTATATATAAAAACTGAAAAGACTTTACAATCCCTTAAAATTACACACACACATTGGAATTATCTCTCTCTACATTTGTACATTGTGCATTTCCACTTTAGATGAATACATTTTTCGTAAATAAAAAACTTTGAGTTTTCGTTCTCCCTTCATCCAGCAAAATTAAAAAGGCAAATAGATCACAACAATAAGAAAATTTTAGTGTTTTATTTATGCAAAAAATTTAAAACAATAACAAATTTAAGTAAAGAAATTTTATTCATACACCACAAATGAACACAAAAGTTTTGTTATCAAAGTTTGGGAAATTCCACTATTTCAACCCTTATAGCTAGGAATTTTATAAGAAAGAGATTTCTTCAACACATGTTTTAAAAATGGATATGCATGCTTGAAACATGTTAAAGTCGCAAATGACTTATGGATTCAAACCTTTTAAAGAGAACAACAAACGCTCATTAAATTCTCAACTGAACATGTGGTGGGATATTTACCCGAGTCAAACAAGCCATTATTTTGCCAATTTAAAAAAAGCTGACCTAACAATCATAGGTGATTGTAAAGTGATTTTTAACGCCCAACGAGCAAAACTATTGAACGAAATGACTTTTGGATATGTAGTCAGCACTCAGTTAAAAATCTCTAGCCTCCCATTTTTTCTAACGATTGGAAAACCTGATATATTAAAACGAAAAGAGTTTACAATACCAAAAAATTACACACACTCTTTGGAATTATCTCTCTCAACATGTGTGCACTGTGCATTTCCATTTTAGATGGATACTTATTTCTTAAATCAAAACTTTGACTTTTTGTTTTTCCTTCATCCCGTAAACAAAAAAAGCATATAGATCACAACAAAATGAAACTTTTAGAGTTTATGTATGGAATAAATTTAAAACAATAACAAATTTAAGTAAATAAATTTTAGTCACACAACAAAAATTAACACAAAAGTTTTGTTATCTAAGTTAGGGAAATTCCACTAGTTCAACCCAAATAGCTTGGAATTCTATAAGAAAAAGATTTCTTCTAAACATGCTTTTAAAAATGGATATGCATGCTTGAAACATGTTCAAGATGCAAATGACCTATGGATCCAAACCATTTAAAGAGAATAAGAAACACTCATTAAATTCTTAAGTGAACTTGCGGTGGGATATTTACCCGAGTCAAACAAGCCATTATTTTGCCCATTTGCAAAAAGCTAAAGTAACAGTCACAGTTGATTGTAAAGTGATTTATCATGCGTAATGGGCTATATTTTTGTAAGAAATGACTTATGGATTGTAAAACCTGATAAATAAATATTGAAAAGAGTTTACAATCTCTAAAAATTACAAACACTCTTTGGAATTATCTCTTTCTACATTTGTTCATCGTGCATTTCCATTTTAGATGTATACTTTTTTGTTAAATAAAAACTTCGAGTTTTTGCTCTCCCTTCATCCCTCAAAATTAAAAAGGCAAAAGGATCACAACAAAATGAAAATTTTAGAGTTTTATGTGTGGAAAAAATTTAAGTAAAGAAATTTTATTCACACACCACAAATGAACACAAAAGTTTTGTTATCCAAGTTTGGGAAATTCCACTATTTCAACCCCTATAGCTTGGAATTTTATAAGAAAGAGATTTCTTCTACACATGTTTTAAAAATGGATATGCATGCTTGAAACATGTTAAAGTTGCAAATGACCTATGGAAAGAGAATAACAAACACTCATTAAATTCTCAAGTGAACATGCAGTGGGATATTTACCTGAGTCAAACAAGCCATTATTTTGCCCATTTAAAAAAAAGTTGACCTAACAATCAGAGATGATTATAAAGTAATTTACCATGCCTAACAGGCAATAGTTTTGTGAGAAATGACTTATGGATTGGGAGTCCGCACTCAGTTAAAAATCACCGGCCTTCCCCTTTTCCCGACGATAGCAAAATCTAATATATAAAAACTGAAAAAATTTTACAATACCTAAAAATTACAGACACTCTTTGGAATTAGCTCTCTCAACATTTCTGCATTGTGCATTTCCATTTTAGATGTATACTTTTTTCTTAAAACAAAACTTTGAGTTTTCGCTCTCCCTTCATTCCGTAAACAAAAAAGGCAAATAGATCACAACAAAATGAAAATTCTAGAGTTTATGTATGGAAATTTTTTTTAAAAATTACAAATGTAAGTAAAGAAATTTTATTCACACACCACAAATGAACACAAAAGGTTTTTTGTTCAAGTTTGGGAAATTCCACAAGTTCAACCGTAATAGCTTAGAATTTTATAAGAAAGTGACTTCTTCTACACATGTTTTCAAAATGGATATGCATGCTTGAAACATGTTAAAGATGAAAATGACCTATGGATCCAAACCTTTTAAAGGGAGTAGCAAACGATCATTAAATTCTCAAGTGGACGAGAGGTGGGATATATATCCGAGTCAAACAAGCCATTATTTTGCCCATTTACTAAAAGCTGACCTAACAATAATAGATGATTGTAAAGTGATTTATCGTGTGTAACAGGCTATATTTTTGTAAGAAATGACTTCTGGATTGGGAGTCAGCTCTCAGTTAAAAATCCCCCGCCTCCCCATTTTCTCGACGATTGCAAAACCTGATATATTAAAACTGAAAAGAATTTAAAATCCCTAAAAATTTCTGATACTCTTCGGAGTTGTCTCTCTCAACATTTTTCCATTGTGCATTTCCATTTTAGATGTATACTTTTTTCTTAAATAAAAACTTTGACTTTTCGCTCTCCCTTCATCCCGTAAACAAAAAAGGCAAATAGATCACTAAAAAATGAAAATTTTAGAGTTTATGTATGGAAAAAATTAAAAACAATAACAAATGAAAGGAAAGAATTTTTATTCACACGCCACAAAGGAACACAAAAGTTTTGTTATCCAAGTTTGGGAAATTCCACTAGTTCAACCCTAATACGTTTGAATTTTATAAGAAAACACTCTTTGGAATTATCTCTTTCTACATTTGTTCATTGTGCATTTCCATTTTAGATGTATACTTTTTTGTTAAATAAAAACTTCGAGTTTTTGCTCTCCCTTCATCCCTCAAAATTAATAAGGCAAAAAGATCACAACAAAATGAAAATTTTAGAGTTTTATGTGTGGAAAAAATTTAAGTAAAGAAATTTTATTCACACACCACAAATGAACACAAAAGTTTTGTTATCCAAGTTTGGGAAATTCCACTATTTCAACCCCTATAGCTTGGAATTTTATAAGAAAGAGATTTCTTCTACACATGTTTTAAAAATGGATATGCATGCTTGAAACATGTTAAAGTTGCAAATGACCTATGGAAAGAGAATAACAAACACTCATTAAATTCTCAAGTGAACATGCAGTGGGATATTTACCCGAGTCAAACAAGCCATTATTTTGCCCATTTAAAAAAAAGTTGACCTAACAATCAGAGATGATTATAAAGTGATTTACCATGCCTAACAGGCAATAGTTTTGTGAGAAATGACTTATGGATTGGGAGTCCGCACTCAGTTAAAAATCACCGGCCTTCCCCTTTTCCCGACGATAGCAAAATCTAATATATAAAAACTGAAAAAAGTTTACAATACCTAAAAATTACAGACACTCTTTGGAATTAGCTCTCTCAACATTTCTGCATTGTGCATTTCCATTTTAGATGTATACTTTTTTCTTAAAACAAAACTTTGAGTTTTCGCTCTCCCTTCATTTCGTAAACAAAAAAGGCAAATAGATCACAAGAAAATGAAAATTTTAGAGTTTATGTATGGAAATTTTTTTTAAAAATTACAAATGTAAGTAAAGAAATTTTATTCACACACCACAAATGAACACAAAAGGTTTTTTGTCCAAGTTTGGGAAATTCCACAAGTTCAACCGTAATAGCTTAGAATTTTATAAGAAAGTGACTTCTTCTACACATGTTTTCAAAATGGATATGCATGCTTGAAACATGTTAAAGATGAAAATGACCTATGGATCCAAACCTTTTAAAGGGAGTAGCAAACGATCATTAAATTCTCAAGTGAACGAGAGGTGGGATATATATCCGAGTCAAACAAGCCATTATTTTGCCCATTTACTAAAAGCTGACCTAACAATAATAGATGATTGTAAAGTGATTTATCTTGTGTAACAGGCTATATTTTTGTAAGAAATGACTTCTGGATTGGGAGTCAGCACTCAGTTAAAAATCCCCCGCCTCCCCATTTTCTCGACGATTGCAAAACCTGATATATTAAAACTGAAAATAATTTAAAATCCCTAAAAATTTCTGATACTCTTCGGAGTTGTCTCTATCAACATTTTTCCATTGTGCATTTCCATTTTAGATGTATACTTTTTTCTTAAATAAAAACTTTGACTTTTCGCTCTCCCTTCATCCCGTAAACAAAAAAGGCAAATAGATCACTAAAAAATGAAAATTTTAGAGTTTATGTATGGAAAAAATTAAAAACAATAACAAATGAAAGGAAAGAATTTTTATTCACACACCACAAAGGAACACAAAAGTTTTGTTATCCAAGTATGGGAAATTCCACTAGTTTAACCCTAATACGTTTGAATTTTATAAGAAAGAGATTTCTTCTACACTAGTTTTTTTGCATGCTTGAAACATGTTTAAGATTCAAATGACCTATGGATCCAAAACTTTTAAAGAGAATAACAAACGTTTATTAAATTCTCAACTGAACGTGCGGTGGCATATTTACCCGAGTCAAACAAGCCATTATTTTGCCCATTTACAAAAAGTTGACCAAACAATCATAGAGGATTGTAAAGTTATTTATCATGCGTAATGGGCTATAATTTTGTTAGAAGTGACTTATGGATTGGGAGTCTGCACTCAGTAAAAAATCTCCTTCCTCCCCCTTTTCCCAACGATTGCAAAACCTAATATATCAAAACTGTAAAGAGTTTACAATCCCTAAAAATTATAGACACTCTTTGGAAATATCTCTCTCTACATTTGTGCATTGTGCATTTGCATATTCGATGTATACTTTTTTCTTTAATCAAAACATTAAGATTTCTCTCTCCCTTCATCCCGTAAACAAAAACGGCATAAAGATCACAACAAAATAAAAATTTTAGAGTTTATGTATGGAAAAAATTAAAAACAATAACAAAATGTAAGTAAAGAAATTTTGTTCACACACCACAAATGAACACAAAAGTTTTGTTATCCATTTTTGGGAAATTCAACTAGTTGAACCCTAATAGCTTTGAATTTTATAAGAAAGAGATTTCTACTGCACATATTTCAAAAATGGATATGAATGCTTCAAACATGTTAAAGATGCAAATGACCTATGGATACAAACCTTTTAAATAGAATAAGAAACACTCATTAAATTCTCAAGTGAACGTGCGATGGGATATTTACCCGAGTCAAACAAGCCATTATTTTTCCCATTTAAAAAAAGCTGACCTAACAATCATTGATGATTGTAAAGTGAGTTATCATACTTAACGGGCTATATTTTAGTAAGAAAAGACTTATGGATTCGGAGTTAGTCCTCAGTTAAACATCCCCCGCGTCCCAGATTTCTAGACGATTGCAAAACCTGATATATAAAAACTGAAAAAGAGGTTACAATCCATGAAAATTACAGCCACTCTGTGGAATTATCTCTCTCTATATTTTTGCATTGTTCTTTTCCTTTTTCTTTAATCAAAACTTTGTGTTTTTGCTCTCCCTTCATCCGGTAAAAAAAAAATGCAAACAGAACACAACAAAATGAAAATTTTAGATTTTATGTATGGAAAAAATTTTAAAAAATAAAAAATGTATATAAAGAAATTTTAATCACACACCACAAATGAACACAAAAATTTTTTTTTTTCCAAGTTTGGGAAATTCCATTAGTTCAACCCTAATTGCTTGGAATTTTATTAAAAAGATATTTCTTCTACACATGTCTTAAAAATGGATTTGCATGCTTGAAACTTGTTAAAGATTCAAATGACCTATGGATCCAAAACATTTAAAGAGAATAAAAAATGATCATTGAATTCTCAAGTGAACGTGCGGTGAGATATTTACCCGAGTCAAACAAGCCATTATTTTGCCCATTTACATAAAGTTGACCTAACATTCATAGAAGATTGTAAAGTTATTTATCATGTGTAACGAGCTATATTGTTTTAAGAAATGACTTAGGGATTGGGAGTCAGCACTCAGTTAAAAATCTCCCCCCCCCCCCCCCCCCCCCCCCCCCTCTTCCTTTTCCCGACGATTATAAAACCGGATATATAAAAACTGAAAATAGTTCACAATCCTAAAAAATTACAGACACACTTTGGAATTATCTCTCTGTACATTTGTGCCTTGTGCTTTTCATTTTTAAATGTATACTTTTTTCTTTAATCAAAACTTTGAGTTTTCTCTCTCCCTTCATCCCGGAAACAAAAATGCCAAAGAGATCACAACAAAATGAAAATTTTAGAGTTTATGTATGGAAAATATTTAAAAGAATTACAAATTTAAGTAAAGAAATTTTATTCACACACCACAAATGAACACAAAAGTTTTGATATCCATTTTTGGGAAATTCCACTAGTTTCAACCCTAATAGCTTTGAATTTATAAGAAAGTGATTTCTTCTACACTTGTTTTAAAAATGGATTTGCATCCTTGAAACATGTTAAAGATGGAAATGACCTATAGATCCAAACCTTTTAAAGACAATAACAATTGCTCATTAAATACTCAAGTGAGCGTACAGTGGGATATTTACCCTCATCAAATAAGCCATTTATTTGCCCATTTACAAAAAGCTGACCAAACAATCATAGATGATTATAAAGTGATTGATCATATGTAACGGGCTATATTTTTGTAAGAAATGACTTATAGATTGGGAGTTAACACTCAGTTACAAATCCCCCCGCCCCGCCCCCAATTCCCGACGATTGCAAAACTTGATATATAAAAACTAAAAAAGAGTTTACAATCCCTAAAAAATACAGACACTCTTTGGCATTATCTCTCTCTACATTTGTGCATTGTGCATTTCCATTTTAGATGTATACTTTTTTCTTAAATCAAAATTTGAGTTTTCGCTCTCCCTGCATCCCGTAAAACAAAAAAGGCAAATATATCACAACAAAATGAAAATTTTACAGTTTTATGTATAGAAAAATTAAAAACAATAACAAATGTGAGTAAAAAAATTTTTATTCATACAACACAAATGAACACAAAAGTTTTATATCCAAGTTTTGGACATTCCACTAGTTCAACCCTAATAGCTTGGAATTTTATAAGAAAGCAATTTCTTCTACACATGTTTTTTAAAATGGATATGCATGCTTGAAACATGTTCAAAATTCAAATGACCTATGGATCCAAACCTTTTAAAGAGAATAAGAAACACTCATTAAATTCTCATGTGAACATGCTGTGGGATATTTACCCGAGTCAAACAGTCCATTATTTGGCCCATTTAAAAAGAGTTAACTGAACAATCATAGATGATCGTAAAGTGATTTATCATGCCTAACGGGCTATATATTTGTAAGTAATGACTTATGGATTGGGAGTCAGCACTCAATTAAAAATCCCCCACCTCCCCCTTTTCCCGATGATTGCAAAACCTGATATATAAAAACTGAAAAGAGTTTACAATCCCTAAAAACTACAGACACTCTTGGGAACTATCTCTCTCTCAACATTTGTGCATTGTGCATTTCCATTTTAGATGTATAATTTTTTCTTAAATAATAACTTTGAGTTTTAGCTCTGCCTTCATCCCGTAAACAAAAAACGCAAATAGATCACAACAAAATGAAAATTTTAAAGTTTTATATATGGAAAAATTAAAAACAATAACAAATGTGAGTAAAATTTTTTTTTTCACACAGCACAAATGAACACTTAAGTTTTGTTATCCAAGTTTGGGAAATTCCACTAATTCAACCCTAATAGCTTGGAATTTTATAACAAAAAGATTTCTTCTACACATGTTTTAAAAATGGATTTGCATGCTTGAAACATATTTAAGATGCAAATAATCTATGGATCCAAAACTTTTAAAGAGAATAATAAACAATCATTAAATTCTCAAGTGAACGTGCGGTGGGATATTTACCCGAGTCAAACAAGCCATTATTTTTCCCATTTAAAAAAAGTTGAAGTAACAATCATAGTTGATTGTAAAGTGATTTATCATGAGAAACGGGCTATATTTTTGTAAGAAATGACTTATGGATTAGGAGTCAGCACTCAGTTAAAAATCCCCCGCCTCCCCCTTTTCCCAACGATTGCAAAACTTGATAAATAATAACTGAAAAGAGTTTACAATCCCTAAAAATTACAAACACACTTTGGAATTATCTCTCTCTACATTTGTGCATTGTGCATTTCCATTTTAGATGTATACATTTTTCGTAAATAAAAAACTTTGAGTTTTCATTCTCCCTTCATCCCGCAAAATTAAAAAGGCAAATAGATCACAACAATATGAAAATTTAGAGTTTTAATTATGCAAAAAATTTTACACAATAACGAATTTAAGTAAAGAAATTTTATTCACACACCACAAATGAATACAAAAGTTTTGTTATCAAAGTTTGGGAAATTCCACTATTTCAACCCTTATACCTAGGAATTTTATAAGAAAGAGATTTCTTCTACGCATGTTTTAAAAATGGATATGCATGCTTGAAACATGTTAAAGTGGCAAATGACCTGTGTTTCCAAACCTTTTAAAGAGAACAACAAACGCTCATTAAATTCTCAAATGAACATGTGGTGGGATATTTACCCGAGTCAAACAAGCTTTATGTATGGAAAAATTAAAAACAATAACAAATGTGAGTAAAATTTTTTTTTTCACACACCACAAATGAACACCTAAGTTTTGTTATCCAAGTTTGGGAAATTCAACTAATTCAATCCTAATAGCTAAGAATTTTATAAGAAAGTCTTCTACACAAGTTTTAAAAATGGATTTGCATGTTTGAAACATATTAAAGATGCAAATTACCTATAGATCCAAAACTTTTAATGAGAATAACAAACGCTCATTAAATTCTCAAGTGAACGTGCGGTGGGATATTTACCAGAGTAAAACAAGCCATTATTTTGCCCATTTACAAAAAGCTAAAGTAATAATCATAGTTGATTGTAAAGTGATTTATCATGTGTAACGGGCTATATTTTTGTAAGAAATGACTTATGGATTAGGAGTCAGCACTCAGTTAAAAATCCCCTGCCTCCCCCTTTTTCGACAATTGCAAAACTTGATATATAAAAACTTAGCAGAGTTTACAATCCCTAAAAATTACAAACACACTTTGGAATTATCTCTCTCTACAATTGTGCATTATTCATTTCCATTTTAGATGTAAACATTTTTCGTAAAAAAAAACTTTGAGTTTTCGTTCTCCCTTCATCCCGTAAAATTAAAAAGGCAAATAGATCACAACAATATGAAATTTTTAGAGTTTTATTTATGCAAAAAATTTAAAACAATAACAAATTTATGTAATGAAATTTTATTCACACACTTCAATTGAACACAAAAGTTTTGTTATCAAAGTTTGGGTGATTCCACTATTTCAACCCTTATAGCTCGGAATTTTATAAGAAAGAGATTTCTTCTACACATGTTTTAAAAATGGATATGCATGCTTGAAACATGTTAAAGTGGCAAATGACCTATTGATCCAAACCTTTTAAAGAGAACAACAAACGCTCATTAAATTCTCAACTGAACCTGTGGTGGGATATTTACCCGAGTCAAAAAAGTCATTATTTTGCCAATTTAAAAAAAACTGACCTAACAATCATAGATGATTGTAAAGTGATTTATCACGCCTAACGAGCAAAATTTTTGTACGAAATGGCTTTTGGATATGGAGTTAGCACTCAGTTAAAAATCCCTGGCCTCCCACTTTTCCCAACGATTACAAAACCTGATATATTAAAACTGAATGAGTTTACAATACTTAAAAATTACAAACTCTCTTTGGAATTATGTCTCTTAACATTTGTGCACTGTGCATTTCCATTTTAGATGGATACTTATTTCTTAAATCCAAACTTTGACTTTTTGTTCTGCCTTCATCCCGTAAACAAAAAAGGCAAATAGATCACAACAAAATAAAACTTTTAGAGTTTACGTATGGAAAAAATTTAAAACAATAACAAATTTAAATAAATAAATTTTATTCACGCAAAAAATATGAACACAAAAGTTTTGTTATCTAAGTTTGGGAAATTCCACTAGTTCAACCCTAATAGCTTGGAATTTTATAAGAAAAAGATTTCTTCTACACATGTTTTTAAAAATGGATATGCATGCGTGAAACATGTTAAAGATGCAAATGACCTATGGATCCAAACCTTTTAAAGAGAATAAGAAACGCTCATTAATTTCTTAAGTGAACGTGCGGTGGGATAATTACTCGTGTCAAACAAGCCATTATTTTGCCCATTTACAAAAAGCTGAAGTAACAGTCATAGTTGATTGTAAAGTGATTTATCATGTGTAATGGGCTATATTTTTGTAAGAAATGACTTATGGATTGTAAAACCTGATATATAAATACTGAAAAGAGTTTACAATCTCAAAAAATTATAAACGCTCTTTGGAATTATCTCTTTCTACAATTGTTCATAGTGCATTTCCATTTTAGATGGATACTTTTTTGTTAAATAAAAACTATGAGTTTTTGCTCTCCCTTCATCCCTCAAAATTAAAAAGGTAAAAAGATCACAACAAAATGATAATTTTAGAGTTTTATGTGTGGAAAATATTTAAAACCATAAAAAATTTAAGTAATGAAATTTTATTCACACACCACAAATGAACATAAAAGTTTTGTTATCCAAGTTTGGGAAATTCCACTATTTCAACCCCTATAGCTTGGAATTTTATAAGAAAGAGGTTTCTTCTATACATGTTTTAAAAATGGATAAGCATGCTTGAAACATGTTAAAGTTGCAAACGACCAATGGAAAGAGAATAACAAACGCTCATTAAATTATCAAGTGAACATGCAGTGGGATATTTACACGAGTCAAACAAGCCATTATTTTTCCCATTTAAAAAAAAGTTGACCTAACAATCATAGATGATTATAAAGTGATTTACCATGCCTAACAGGCAATAGTTTTGTAAGAAATGACTTATGGATTGGGAGTCAGCACTCAATTAAAAATCATCGGCCTTTCCCTTTTCCCGCAATTGCAAAATCTGATATATAAAAACTGAAAAGGGTTTACAATACCTAAAAATTACAGACACTCTTTGGAATTAACTCTCTCAACATTTCTGCATTGTGCATTTCCATTTTAGATGTATACTTTTTTCTTAAAACAAAACTTTGAGTTTTCGCTCTCCCTTCATTCCATAAACAAAAAAGGCAAATAGATCACAACAAAATGAAAATTTTCGAGTTTATGTATGGAAAAAATTTAAAACAATTACAAATGCAACTAAAAACATTTTATTCACACAACACAAATGAACACAAAAGTTTTATATCCAAGTTTTGGACATTCAACTAGTTCAACCCTAATAGCTTGGAATTTTATAAGAAAGAGATTTCTTGTACACATGTTTTTAAAAATGGATAAGCATGCTTGAAACATGTTAAAAATTCAAATGACCTATGGATCCAAACCTTTTAAAGAGAATAAGAAACACTCATTAAATTCTCATGTGAACATGTTGTGGGATATTTACCAGAATCAAACAATCCCTTATTTTGCCCATTTAAAAAGAGCTGACCTAACAATCATAGTTGATTGTAAAGTGATTTATCATGCGTAACGGGCTATTTTTTTGTAAGAAATGACTTATGGATTAGGAGTCAACACTCAGTTAAAAATCCCCCGCCTCCCCATTTTCCCGATGATTGCAAAACATTTATATATAAAAACTGAAAAGAGTTTACAATCCCTAAAAATTACACACACACACTTTGGAATTATCTCTCTCTACATTTGTGTATTGTGCATTTCCATTTTAGATGAATACATTTTTCGTAAATAAAAAACTTTGAGTTTTCATTCTCCCTTCATCCCGCAAAATTAAAAAGACAAATAGATCACAACAATAAGAAAATTTTAGTGTTTTATTTATGCAAAAAATTTAAAACAAGAACAAATTTAAGTAAAGAAATTTTATTCACACACCACAAATGAACACAAAAGTTTTGTTATCAAAGTTTTGGAAATTCCACTATTTCAACTCTTATAGCTAGGAATTTTATAAAAAAGAGATTTCTTCAACACATGTTTTAAAAATGGATATGCATGCTTGAAATAGGTTAAAGTGGCAAATGACATATGGATCAAAACCTTTTAAAGAGAACAACAAACGCTCATTAAATTCTCAACTGAACATGTGGTGGGATATTTACCCGAGTCAAACAAGCCATTATTTTGCCAATTTAAAAAAAGCTGACCTAACAATCATAGGTGATTGTAAAGTGATTTTTCACGCCTAACGAGCAAAACTTTTGTATGAAATGACTTTTGGATATGTAGTCAGCACTCAGTTAAAAATCCATGGCCTCCCACTTTTTCCGACGATTGGAAAACCTGATATATTAAAACGGAAAGAGTTTACAATACCAAAAAATTACAGACACTCTTTGGAATTATCTCTCTCAACATTTGTGCACTGTGCATTTCAGTTTTAGATGGATACTTATTTCGTAAATCAAAACTTTGACTTTTTGTTCTCCCTTCATCCCGTAAACAAAAAAGGCATATAGATCACAACAAAATGAAACTTTTAGAGTTTATGTATGGAATAAATTTAAAAAAATAACAAATTTAAGTAAATAAATTTTATTCACACAACAAAAATTAACACAAAAGTTTCGTTATCTAAGTTTGGGAAATTATAGTAGTTCAACCCTAATAGCTTGGAAATTTATAAGAAAAAAGATTTCTTCTAAACATGTTTTTAAAAATGGATATGCATGCTTGAAACATATTAAAGATGAAAATGACCTCTGGATCCAAACTTTTTAAAGAGAATAAGAAACACTCGTTAAATTCTTAAGTGAACTTGCGGTGGGATATTTACCCAAGTTAAACAAGCCATTATTTTGCCCATTTACTAAAAGCTGAAGTAACAATCATAGTTGATTGTAAAGTGATTTATCAAGCATAATGGGCTATATTTTTTTAAGAAATGACTTATGGATTGGGACTCAGCACTCAGTTAAAAATCCCCCCTCCCCCTTTTCCCGACGATTGTAAAACCTGATATATAAAAACTGAAAAGAGTTTACAATCTCTAAAAATTACAAACACTCTTTGGAATTATCTCTCTCTACATTTGTGCATTGTGCATTTCCTTTTTAGATGTATACTGTTTTTTTAAATCAAAACTTTGAGTTTTCACTCTCCCTTCATCCCACAAAATTAAAAAGGCAAAAAGATCACAACAAAATGAAAATTTTAGAGTTTTATGTATGGAAAAAATTTAAAATAATATCAAATTTAAGTAAAGAAATTTTATTCACACACCACGAATGAACACAAAAGTTTTGTTATCCAAGTTTGGGAAATTCCAATATTTCAACCCCTATAGCTTGGAATTTTATAAGAAAGAGATTTCTTATACACATGTTTTAAAAATAGATATGCATGCTTGAAATGTGTTAAAGTTGCAAATGACCTATGGAAAGATAATAACAAACGCTCATTAAATTCTCAAGTGAACGTGCAGTGGGATATTTACCCTAGTCAAACAAGCCTTTATTTTGCCCATTTAAAAAAAAGCTGACCTAACAATCATAGATGAGTCTAAAGTGATTTACCATGCCTAACGGGAAATAGTTTTGTAAGAAATGACTTACGGATTGGGAGTCAGTACTCAGTTAAAAATCACCGGCCTCCCCCTTTTCTCGACGATAGCAAAATCTAATATATAAAAACTAAAAAGAGTTTACAATACCTAAAAATTACAGACACTCTTTGGAATTAACTCTCTCAACATTTCTGCATTGTGCATTTCCATTTTAGATGTAAACTTTTTTCTTAAAACCAAACTTTGAGTTTTCCCTCTCCCTTCATTCCGTAAACAAAAAAGGCAAATAGATCACAACAAAATGAAAATTTTAGAGTTTATGTATTGAAAAAATTTTAAAAAATTACAAATGTAAGTAAAAAAATTTTATTCACACAACACAAATGAACACAAAAGTTTTTTATCCAAGTTTTGGACATTCCACTTGTTCAACCCAATAGCTTGGAGTTTTATAAGAAAGAGATTTCTTCTACACATGTTTTTAAATATGAATATGCATGCTTGAAACATGTTAAAAATTCAAATGACCTATGGATCCAAACCGTTTAAAGAGAATAAGAAACACTCATTAAATTCTCATGTGAACGGGCTGTGGGATATTTACCAGAGTCAAACAATCCCTTATTTTGCCCATTTAAAAAGAGCTGACCTAACAATCATAGATGATTGTAAAGTGATTTATCATGCCTAACGGGCTATATTTTTGTAAGTAAGGACTTATGGATTGGGAGTAAGCACTGAGTTAAAAATCCCATGCCTTCCCTTTTCCCGACGATTGCAAAACCTGATATATAAAAACGGAAAAGAGTTTACAATCCCTAAAAACAACAGACACACTTTGGAATTATCTCTCTCAAAATTTTTGCACTGTGCATTTCCATTTTAGATGTATACTTTTTTGTTAATTCAAAACTTTGAGTTTTAGCTCTCCCTTCATCCCGTCAACAAAAAACATAAATAGATCACAACAAAATGAAATTTTTACAGATTTACATATGGAAAAATTAAAAAGAATAAAAAGTGTGAGTAAAAAATTTTTATTCACCCACCACAAATGAACACATAAGTTTTGTTATCCAAGTTTGGGAAATTCCACTAATTCAGCCCTAATAGCTTGGAATTTTATAAGAAAGAGATTTCTTCTACACATGTTTTGAAAATGGCTTTGCATGTTTGAAACATATTAAAGATACAAATAACCTATGGATCCAAAACTTTTAAAGAGAATATCAAACGCTGATTAAATTCTCAAGTGAACGTGCGATGGGATATTTACCCGAGTCAAACAGCCATTATTTTGCCCATTTACAAAAACCTGAAGTAACATTCATAGTTGATTGTAAAGTGATTTATCATGCGTAACGGGCTATTTTTTTTGTAAGAAATGACTTATGGATTAGGAGTCAGCACTCAGTTAAAAATCCCCCGCCTCCCCATTTTCCCGATGATTGCAAAACATTTATATATAAAAACTGAAAAGAGTTTACAATCCCTAAAAATTACACACACACACACTTTGGAATTATCTCTCTCTACATTTGTGTATTGTGCATTTCCATTTTAGATGAATACATTTTTCGTAAATAAAAAACTTTGAGTTTTCATTCTCCCTTCATCCCGCAAAATTAAAAAGACAAATAGATCACAACAATAAGAAAATTTTAGTGTTTTATTTATGCAAAAAATTTAAAACAAGAAAAAATTTATGTAAAGAAATTTTATTCACACACCACAAATGAAAACAAAAGTTTTGTTATCAAAGTTTTGGAAATTCCACTATTTCAACCCTGATAGCTAGGAATTTTATAAAAAAGAGATTTCTTCAACACATGTTTTAAAAATGGATATGCATGCTTGAAACAGGTTAAAGTGGCAAATGACATATGGATCCAAACCTTTTAAAGAGAACAACAAACGCTCATTAAATTCTCAACTGAGCATGTGGTGGGATATTTACCCGAGTCAAACAAGCCATTATTTTGCCAATTTAAAAAAAGCTGACCTAACAATCATAGGTGATTGTAAAGTGATTTTTCACGCCTAACGAGCAAAACTTTTGTATGAAATGACTTTTGGATATGTAGTCAGCACTCAGTTAAAAATCCCTGGCCTCCCACTTTTTCCGACGATTGGAAAACCTGATATATTAAAACGGAAAGAGTTTACAATACCAAAAAATTACAGACACTCTTTGGAATTATCTCTCTCAACATTTGTGCACTATGCATTTCCATTTTAGATGGATACTTATTTCTTAAATCAAAACTTTGACTTTTTGTTCTCCCTTCATCCCGTAAACAAAAAAGGCATATAGATCACAACAAAATGAAACTTTTAGAGTTTATGTATGGAATAAATTTAAAACAATAACAAATTTAAGTAAATAAATTTTATTCACACAACAAAAATTAACACAAAAGTTTCGTTATCTAAGTTTGGGAAATTATAGTAGTTCAACCCTAATAGCTTGGAAATTTATAAGAAAAAGATTTCTTCTAAACATGTTTTTAAAAATGGATATGCATGCTTGAAACATGTTAAAGATGAAAATGACCTATGGATCCAAACTTTTTAAAGAGAATAAGAAACACTCATTAAATTCTTAAGTGAACTTGCGGTGGGATATTTACCCGAGTCAAACAAGCCATTATTTTGCCAATTTACTAAAAGCTGAAGTAACAATCATAGTTGATTGTAAAGTGATTTATCAAGCATAATGGGCTATATTTTTTTAAGAAATGACTTATGGATTGGGACTCAGCACTCAGTTAAAAATCCCCCCTCCCCCTTTTCCCAATGATTGCAAAACTTGATATATAAAAACTGAAAAGAGTTTACAATCTCTAAAAATTACAAACACTCTTTGGAATTATCTCTCTCTACATTTGTGCATTGTGCATTTCCTTTTTAGATGTATACTGTTTTTTTAAATCAAAACTTTGAGTTTTCACTCTCCCTTCATCCCACAAAATTAAAATGGCAAAAAGATCACAACAAAATGAAAATTTTAGAGTTTTATGTATGGAAAAAATTTAAAATAATATCAAATTTAAGTAAAGAAATTTTATTCACACACCACGAATGAACACAAAAGTTTTGTTATCCAAGTTTGGGAAATTCCAATATTTCAACCCCTATAGCTTGGAATTTTATAAGAAAGAGATTTCTTATTCACATGTTTTAAAAATAGATATGCATGCTTGAAATGTGTTAAAGTTGCAAATGACCTATGGAAAGATAATAACAAACGCTCATTAAATTCTCAAGTGAACGTGCGGTGGGATATTTACCCGAATCAAACAAGCCTTTATTTTGCCCATTTAAAAAAAAGCTGACCTAACAATCATAGATGAGTCTAAAGTGATTTACCATGCCTAACGGGAAATAGTTTTGTAAGAAATGACTTACGGATTGGGAGTCAGCACTCAGTTAAAAATCACCGCCCTCCCCCTTTTCTCGACGATAGCAAAATCTAATATATAAAAACTAAAAAGAGTTTACAATACCTAAAAATTACAGACACTCTTTGGAATTAACTCTCTCAACATTTCTGCATTGTGCATTTCCATTTTAGATGTAAACTTTTTTCTTAAAACAAAACTTTGAGTTTTCGCTCTCCCTTCATTCCGTAAACAAAAAAGGCAAATAGATCACAACAAAATGAAAATTTTAGAGTTTATGTATGGAAATTATTTTTAAAAATTACAAATGTAAGTAAAAAAATTTTATTCACACAACACAAATGAACACAAAAGTTTTTTATCCAAGTTTTGGACTTTCCACTTGTTCAACCCAATAGCTTGGAGTTTTATAAGAAAGAGATTTCTTCTACACATGTTTTTAAATATGGATATGCATGCTTGAAACATTATAAAAATTCAAATGACCTATGGATCCAAACCTTTTAAAGAGAATAAGAAACACTCATTAAATTCTCATGTGAACAGGTTGTGGGATATTTACCAGAGTCAAACAATCCCTTATTTTGCCCATTTAAAAAGAGCTGACCTAACAATCATAGATGATTGTAAAGTGATTTATCATGCCTAACGGGCTATATTTTTGTAAGTAAGGACTTATGGATTGGGAGTAAGCACTGAGTTAAAAATCCCCTGCCTTCCCCTTTTCCCGACGATTGCAAAACCTGATATATAAAAACAGAAAAAAAGTTTGCAATCCCTAAAAACTACAAACACTCTTTGGAATTATCTCTCTCAACATTTGTGTATTGTGAATTTCCATTTTAGATGTATAATTTTTTCTTAAATCAAAACTTTGAGTTTTAGCTCTCCCTTCATCCCATAAACAAAAAAAGCAAATAGATCACAACAAAATGAAAATTTTACATTTTTATGTATGGAAAAATTAAAAACAATAACAAATGTGAGTAAAAAAATTTTATTCACACACCACAAATGACACATAAGTTTTGTTATCCAAGTTTGGGAAATTCCACTAATTCTACCCTAATAGCATGGAGTTTTATAAGAAAGAGATTTCTTCTACACATGTTTTAAAAATGGATTTTCATGCTTGAAACATATTAAAGATGCAAATAACCTATGGATCCAAAAATTTTAAAGAGAATAACAAACGCTCATTAAATTCTCAAGTGAACGTGCGGTGGGATATTTCCCGAGTGAAACAAGCCATTATTTTGCCCATTTACAAAAAGTTGAAGTAACAATCATAGTTGATTGTAAAGTGATTTATCATGCATAACGGGCTATATTTTTGTAAGAAATGACTTATGGATTGGGAGTCAGCACTCAGTTAAAAATCCACAACCTGCCCCTTAGCCTGACCATAGCAAAACCTGATATATAAAAACTGAAAAGAGTTTACAATCACTAAAAATTAGTGGAATTATCTCTCTCAACATTTGTGCATTGTGCAATTCCATTGTAGATGTATACTTTTTTTAATATCAAAACTTTGAGTTTTCGCTCTCCCTTCATCTAGTAAACTAAAGAGGCAAATAGATCACAGCAAAAATGAAAATTTAAGAGTTTATGTATGGAAAATTTTTTAAAACATACAAATGTAAGTAAAGAAATTTTATTCACACACCACAAATGAACACAAAAGGTTTTTTGTCCAAGTTTGGGAAATTCCACAAGTTCAACCCTAATAGCTTGGAATTTTATAAGAAAGTGACTTCTTCTACACATGTTTTCAAATTGGATATGCATGCTTGAAACATGTTAAAGATGAAAATGACCTATGGATCCAAACCTTTTAAAGGATGTAACAAACGATCATTAAATTCTCAAGTGAACGAGCGGTGGGATATTTCCCCGAGTCAAACAAGCGATTATTTTGCCCATTTACTAAAACTTGACCTAACAATAATAGATGATTGTAAAGTGACTTATCGTGCGTAACAGACTATATTTTTGTAAGAAATGACTTATGGATTGGGAGTCAACACTCAGTTAAAAATCCCTCGCCTCCCCCTTTTCCCGATGATTGCAAAACCTGATATATCAAAACTGAAAGGAGTTTACAATCCCTAAAAATTACAGACACTCTTTGGAATTATCACTCTCTACATTTGTGCATTGTGCATTTCCATTTTAGATGTATTCTTTTTTCTTAAAACAAAACTTTGACTTTTTGCTCTTCATTCATTTGGTAAACAAAATAGGCAAATAGATCGCAATGAAATGAAAATTTTATAGTTTTATGTATGGAAAAAATTAAAAACAATAACAAATGTAAGTAAACAAATTTTATTCACACACCACAAATGAACACAAAAGCTTAGTTATCCTTGGAATTTTATAAGAAAGAGATTGTTTCTTCACTTGTTTTAAAATTGGATATGCATGGTTTCAACACGTTAAAGATGCAAATAACCTATATATCCAAACCTTTTAACGAAAATAACAAACGATCATGAAATACCCATGTGAAAGTGCGATGGGATATTTACCCGAGTCAAAAGTGCCATTAGTTTGCCGATTTAAAAAAAGCTGAAGTAAAAATAATAGTTGATTGGAAAGTGATTTATCATGTGTAATGGGCTATATTTTTGTAAGAAATGACTTATGGATTGGGAATCAGCACTCAGTTAAAAATCCCCCGCCTCCCCCTTTTCCCAACGATTGCAAAACCTGATATATAAAAACTGATAAGAGTTTACCATCCCTAAAAATTACAAACACTCTTTGGAATTATCTCTCTCTAAATTTTTGCATTGTGCATATTCATTTTAGATGTATACTTTTTTCTTAAATCTAAACTTTGAGTTTTCGCTCTTCCTTCATCCCGTGAATTAAAAAGGCTAATAGAGCACAACAAAATGAAAATTTTACAGTTTATGTACGGAAAAAATTTAAAACAATAACAAATATAAGGAAAGAAATTGTATTCACACACTAAAAATGAACACAAATGCTTTTTTTATCCAAGTTTGGGAAATTCCTCAAGTTCAACCCTAATAGCTTGGAGTTTTATAAGAAAGAGACTTCTTCTACACATGTTTTAAAAATGGATAGGCATGCTTGAAACATATTAAAGATGCAAATGACCTATGGATACAAACTTTTTAAAGAGAATAACAAACACTCATTAAATTCTCATGTGAATGTGCGGTGGGATATTTACCTGACTCAAACAAACCATTATTTTGCCCATTTACAAAAAGCTGAGCAAACAATCATAGAAGATTGTAAGGTGATTTAACATCCGTAACGGGCTATATTTTTGTAAGAAATGACTTATGGATTGGGAGTCAACACTCAGTTAAAAATCCCTTGCCTCCCCCTTTTCCCGACGTTTGCAAAACCTGATATATAAAATTTGAAAAGAGTTAACGATCCCTAAAAATTTAAGACACTCTCTAGAATTATCTCTCTCTATATTTCTGCATTGAACATTTAAATTTTAGATGTATAAGTTTTTACCTAAATCAAAACTTTGATTTTTCGCTCTCATTTCATCTCGTATACAAAAAAGGTAAATAGATCACAACAAAATGAAAATTTTACAGTTTATGTATGGAAAAAATTTAAAAAAAAACAAATGTAAGTAAATAAATTTTATTCACACACCACAAATGAACAGAAAAGTTTTGTTATCCAAGTTTGGGAAATTCCACTAGTTCAACCCTAATAGCTTGGAATTTTATAAGAAAGAGATTTCTTCTACACATGTTTTTAAAAATAGTTATGCATGCTTGAAACATGTTAAAGATGCAAATGACCTATGGATCCAAACCTTTTAAAGAGAATAAGAAACGCTCATTAAATTCTCAAGTGAACGTGAGGTGGGATATATACCTGAGTCAAACAAGCATTTATTTTGCCCATTTAAAAAAACTGACCTAACAATCATAGATGATTGCAAAGTAATTTATCATGCATAAAAGGGCTATATTTTTGTGAGAAATGACTTATGGGTTGGGAGACAGCACTCAGTTAAAAATCCCCCGCCTCCTCCTTTTCCCGACGATTACAAAACCTGATATATAAAAACTGAAAAGAGATTACAATCCTAAAAATTATAGAGACTCTTTGGAATTATCTCTCTCAACATTTATGCATTGTGCATTTCCAATTTAGATGTATATTTTTTTATTTTAGTCAAAACTTTGAGTTTTCGCTCTCCCTTCATCCCGTAAACAAAAAAGGCAAATAGTTCACAACAAAATGAAAATTTTAGAGTTTACGTATGGAAAAAATTTTAAAAAATAAAAATGTAAGTAAAGAAATTTGATTCACACACCACAAATGAACACAAAATTTTTGTTATCCAAGTTTGGGAAATTCCAGTAGTTCAACCCAAAGAGCCTGAAATTTCATTAAGAAAGAGATTTCTTCTACACATGTTTTAAAAATGGATATGTATGCTTGAAAAATGTTAAATATTCAAATGGCCTATGGATCCAAATCTTTTAAAGAGAATAATAAATGCTCATTATATTCTCAAGTGAACGTGCGGTGGGATATTTACCCAAGTCAAACAAGCCATTACTTTGCCCACTTTCATAAAGTTGACTTAACAATCATAGATGATTGTAAAGTTAGTTATCATGTGTAAGGGGCTATATTTTTTTGTAAGAAATGACTTATGGATTGGGAGTCAGCACTCAGTTAAAAATCCCCCATCTCCCCCTTTTCCCGACGATTGCAAAACCTGATATATAAAAACTGAAAAGAGTTTACAATCCCTAAAAAATACAGACACTCTTGGGAATTATCTCTCTACTTTTGTTCATTGTTCATTTCCGATTGAGATGTACATTTTTTTCTTTAAAGAAAACTTTGAGTTTTCGCTCTCACTTCATCCTGTAAACAAAAACGGCAAATAGATCACAACAAAAAGAAAATTTTAGAGTGTATGTATCAAAAACATTTAAAAAAATAACAAATTTAAGTGAAGAAATTTTATTCACACACCACAAATGAAAACAAAAGTTTTGTCATCCATTTTTTGGAAATTCCACTAGTTCAACCCTAATAGCTTTGAATTTGATTAGGAAGAGATTTCTTCTACACAAGCTTTAAAAATGGATTTGCATGCTTGAAACATGTTAACGATGAAAATGACCTATGGATCCAAACCTTTTAAAGATAATAACAAACGCTCATTAAATTCTCAAGTGAATATGCAATGGGATATTTACCCAAGTCAAACAAGCCATTACTTTGCCCATTTACAAAAAGTTGACCTAAATTTCATAGATGATTGTAAAGTTATTTATCATGCATAACGGGCTATATTTTTGTAAGAAATGACATATTTATTGGGAGTCAGCTCTCAGTTAAAAATACCCCACCTCCCCATTTTTCCGATGATTGCAAAACCTCATATATAAAAACTGAAAAGTGATTACAATACCTAAAAATTATAGACACTCTTTGGAATTATCTCGCTCTACATTTTTGCATTGTGTATTTCCATTTTCGATGTATACATTTTTCTTAAATCAAAACTTTGAGTTTTTGCTCTCCCTTCATTCCGTTAACAAAAAAGGCAAATAAATCACAACAAAATGAAAATTTTATAGTTTTATGAATGGAAAAAATTAATAACAACAATAAATTTAAGTGAAGAAATTTAATTCACACACCACAAATGAACACAAAAGTTTTGTTATCCAAGTTTGGGAAGTTCCACTAGTTCAACCCTAATAGCTTGGAATTTTATAACAAAGAGATTTCTTCTACAAATGTTTTAAAAATGGATATGAATGCTTAAAACATGTTAAATATGCAAATGACCTATGGATCCAAACCTTTAAAAGATAATAACAAACGCTCATTAAATTCTCAAGTGAACGTGCGGTGGGATATTTACCTGAGTCAAGCAAGCCTTTATTTTGTCCATTCACAAAAAGCTGACCTAAAAATCATAGATGATTTTAAAGCGATTTATCATGCATAACGGGCTATATTTTTGGAAGAAATGAGTTATGGATTGGGAGTCAACATTTAGTTAAAAACCCCCCTTCTCCCCTTTCTTCCCGACGATCACAAAACGTGATATATAAAAATGAAAAGAGTTTACAATCCCTAAAAATTACAGACACTCTTCGGAATAATCTCTCTCTACATTTTTGCATTGTGCATTTCTATTTTAGATGTATACTTTTTTATTAAATTAAAACTTTAAGTTTTCGCTCTCCCTTCATCCCGTCAACAAAAAAGGCAAATAGAACACAACAAAATGAAAATTTTAGAGTTTATGTAAGGAAAAAATTTAAATCAATAAAAAATATAAGTAAAGAAATTTTATTCACACACCACAAATGAACACAACTTTTGTTATCCAAGTTTGGGAAATTCCACTAGTTCAACCCTAATAGCTTGGAATTTTATAAGAAAGAGATTTCTTTAGTACATGTTTTAAAAATGGATATGCACACTTGAAATATGTTACAGATGCAAATGACCTATGGATCCAAACCTTTTAAAGAGAATAACAAACGCTCATTAAATTCTCAAGTGAACTTGCGGTGGGTTATTTACCCGAGTCAAACAAGCCATTATTTTTTCCATCTACAAAAAGTTGACCTAACAATCATAGATGATTGTAAAGTGATATATCTTGCATAATGGGCTATATTTTCTTAATGAATGACTTATGGATTCATAGTCATGACTCAGTTAAAAATCCACTGCCGCCGCCTTTTCCCGACGATTGCAAAACCTTATATATAAAAATATAAAAGAGTTTACAATCCCTAAAAATTACAGACACTCTTTAAAATTATCTCTCTACATGTTTTCATTGTGCAGTTCTATTTTAGATATATACTTTTTTCTTAAACCAAAACTTTGAGTTTTCGATATCCCTTCATCCCGTAAACAAAAAAGGCAAAAAGATCACAAACAAAATGAAAATTTTACAGTTTTTGTATGAAAAAAATTTAAAAAATAAAAAATGTAAGTAATTAAATTATATTCACACACCACAAATGAACACAAAAGTTTTGTTATCCAAGTTTGGGAACTCCAACTAATTCAACCCTAATAACTTGGAATTTTATAAGAAAGAAATTTCTTCTACACATGTTTTAAAAATAACTATGCACGCTTGAAACATATTAAAGATGCAAATGAACTATGGATCCAAACCTTTTAAAGAGAATAACGAACGCTCATTATATTCTCATGTGAACGTGTGGTGGGATATTTACCCAAGTCAAACAAGCCATTCTTTGGCCCATCTCAGAAAAGCTGACCTAACAATCATAGATGATTGTAAAGTGATTTCTCATGCATAACGGGAAATATTTTTGTAAGAAATGACTTATGGATTGGGAGACAAGACTCAGTTAAAAATCCCCTACCTCCACCTTTTCCTGACGATTGCAAAACTTGATATATAAAAACATAAAAGAGTTGACAATCCCTAATAATTAAAGACACTCTTTGGAATTATCTCTCTCTACATTTTTGCATTGTGCATTTCCATTTTAGATGTATAATTTTTTCTTAAATCAAAACTTTGAGTTTTCGCTATCCCTTCATCCCGTAAACAAAAAAGGCAAATAGATCACAACAAACTGAAAATTTTAGAGTTTATGTATGGAAAAAATTTAAAAAAATAACAAATGTTTGTAACAAAAATTTATTCTCACACCACAAATGAACACAAAAGTTATGTTATCCAAGTTTTGGAAATTCCACTAGTTCAACCCTAATAGCTTGGAATTTTATAAGAAAGAGATTTCTTGTACAAATGTTTTAAAAATGGATATGCATACTTGAAACATGTGAAAGATGCAAATAAGCTATGGATCCAAACCTTTTAAAGAGAATAACAAATACTCATTAAATTCTCAAGTGAACGTGTGGTGGGATATTTACCCGAGACTAACAAACCTTTATTTCGCCATTTAATAAAAGCTGACCAAACAATCATAGATGATTGTAAAGTGATTTATCATTGTGCAACAGACTATTTTTTTTGTAAGAAATGACTTATGGATTGGGAGTCAACACTCAGTTAAAATTCGCCCGCCTCCCCATTATACGGATGATTGCAAAACCTGATATATAAAAACTGAAAAGAGTTTACAATCCCTGAAAATTACAGACACTCTTTGGAATTATCTCTCTCAACATTTGTGCATTGTGCATTTCCATTTTATATGTATACTTTTTTCTTAAATAAAAACTTTGAGTTTACACTCTCGCTTCATCCCATAAACAAAAAAGGCAAATAGACCACGACAAAATGAAAATTTTGGAGTTTATGCATGGAAATAATTTAAAACAATAAAAAATGTATGTAAATGAATTTTATTCACACACCACTAATGAACACAAAAGTTTTGTTATCCAAGTTTGGGAAATCCCACTAGTTCAACCCTAATAACTTGGAATTTTATAAGAAAGAGATTTCTTCTACACAAGTTTCAAAAATAGATATGCATACTTGAAACATGTTAACAATGCAAATGACCTATGGATCCAAACCTTTTAAAGAGAATAACAAACACTCATTATATTCTCAAGTGAACGTGCGGTGGGATATTTACCCGAGTGAAACAAGCCATTATTTTGCCCATCTAAGAAAAGTTGACCTAACAATCATATATGATTGTAAACTGATTTATCATGTGTAACGGGAAATATTTTTGTAAGAAATGGCTTATGGATTGGGAGTCAAGACTCAGTTAAAAATCCTCTGCCTCCCCCTTTTCCGGACGATTGCAAAACCGGATATATAATAACATAAAAGAGTTTACAATCCATAATAATTAAAGACACTCTTTAGAATTATCTCTCTCTACATTTGTGCATTGTGCATTTCCTTTTTAGATGTATACTTTTTTTCTTAAATCAAAACTTTGGGTTTTCGCAAACAAAAAAGGCAAATAGATCACAACAAAATAAAAATTTTAGAGTTTATGTGTGGAAAAAATTAAAAACAATAACAAATTTTAGTAAGGAAATTTTATTCACACAACAAATGAACACAAAGTTTTGTTTTCCAAGTTTGGGAAATTCCACTAGTTCAACCCTAATAGCTTGGAATTTTATAAGAAAGTGATTTCTTCTACACATGTTTTAAAAATGGATATACATGTTTGAAGCATGTTAGAAATACAAATGACCTAATGATCCAAACTTTTTAAAGAGAAAAACAAATGCTCATTAAATTCTCATGTGAACGTGCGGTGGGATATTTACCCGAGTCAAACAAGCCTTTATTTTGCCCATTTACAAAAAGATGACCTAACAATCACAGATGATTGTAAAGTGATTTATCATGCGTAACGGGCAATATTTTAGTAAGAAATGACTCAGTAAAAAATCCTCTGTCTCCCCCTTTCCCGACGATTGTAAAACTTGATATATAAAAACTGAAAAGAGTTTACAATCCCTAAAAATTACAGATACTCTTTGGAATTATCTCTCTCTACATTTGGTCATTGTGCATTAGAATTTTAGATGTATAGTTTTTTCTTAAATAAAAACTTTGAGTTTTCGCTTTCCCTTCATCCCATAAAAAAAAGACAAATAGATCACACCAAAATGAAAATTTTAGAGTTTAACTATGGAAAAAATTTAAAACAATAAAAAATGTAAGTAAAGAAATTTTATTGGCACACAAATGATCACAAACGTTTAGTTATCCAAGTTTGGGAAGTTCCGGTAGTTACCCCCCTACAGGTTTTAATTTTATAAGAAAGAGATTTCTTCTACACATGTCTTAAAAATGGATATGTTTGCTTGAAACATGTTAAAGATGCAAATGACCTACGGATCCAAACCTTTTGAAGAGAATAACAAACGCTCATTAAATTCTCAAGTGCACGTGCAATGGGATATTTACCAGAGTCAAACAAGCCATTATTTTGCCCATTTACAAAAAGCTGACCTAACAATCATAGATGATTGTAAAGTGATTTATCATGCATAATGGGCTATATTTTTGTAAGAAATGACTTATGGATTGGGTGTCAACACTCAGTTAAAAATCTCCCTCCTCCCCCTTTTCCCGATGATTGCAAAACCAAAAAATTAAAAATTGAAAAGAGTTTACAATCCCTAAAAATTACAGACACTGTTTGGAATTACCTCTCCCTACATTTGTGCCATGTGCATTTCCATTTTAGATGTATACTTTTTTCTTAAATCGAAACTTTGTGTTTTCGCTCTCCATTCATCCCGTAAACATAAACGGTAAATAGATCAGAACATAATGAAAATTTTAGAGTTTTATGTATGGAAAAAATTTGAAACAATAACGAAGGTAAGTAATGAAATTTTATTCACACACCACAAATGAATACAAGAGTTTTGTTATCCAAGTTTGGGAAATTCCATTAGTTCAACCCTAATAGCTTGGAATTTTATAAGAAAGAGATTTCTTCTACACATGTTTTAAAAATGGATATGCATGCTTGAAACATATTAAAGATGCAAATGACCTATGGATCAAAACATTTTAAAGATAATAACATACAGTGATTAAATTCTGAAGTGAACGTACAGTTGCAAATTTACCCGAGTCAAACAAGCCATTATTTTGGCCATTTAAAAAAAGCAGAGCTAACAATCATAGATGATTGTACAGTGATTTATCATGCATAATGGGCTATATTTTTTTTTAAGAAATGACTTATGGTTTGGGAGTCAACAACCAGTTAAAAATCCTCTGCCTCCCCCTTTTCCCGATGATTACAAAACCTGATATATAAAAAAATTAAAAGATTTTACAATCCCTAAAAATTATAGACACTCTTTGGAATTATCTCTCTCTACACTTTGTGCATTGGGCATACTTTGATTTTTCGCTCTCCCCTCAATCCATAAAAAAAAAAAAGGCAAATAGATGACAACAAAATGAAAATTTTAGAGTTTATGTATAGAAAAAATTTAAAACAATAACAAATGTAAGTAAAGAAATTTTATTCACACGCCACAAATGAACAAAAAACTTTTGTTTTCCAAGTTTGGGAAATTCCATTAGTTCAAGCCTAATACCTACAAATTTTATAAGAAAGAGATTTCTTCTACACTTGTTTTTAAAATGGATATGCATGCTTAAAACATGTTAAAGATTCAAATGACCTATGGATCCAAACCTTTTAAAGAGAATAAAAAACGCTTATTAAATTCTCAAGTGAACGTGCGGTGGGATATTTACCCGTGTCAGACAAGTCAATATTTTGCCCATTTACAAAAAGTTGACCTAACAATCATAGATAATTGTAAAGTGATTTATAATGCATAAAGGGCTATTTTTTTAAGAAATGACTTATGGCTTGGAAGTCAATACTCAGTTAAAATCCCCCCGCCTCCCCCTTTTCCCGACGATTGCAAAACCTGATATATAAAAATTGAAAAGAGTTTACAATCCCTAAAAGTTATAGACACTCTTTGGAACTATCTCTTTCTACATTTGTGGATTGTGCATTTCTATTTTAGATGTATACTTTTTTCTTTAATCAAAACTTTGAGTTTTTCGCTCTCCCTTCATCCCGTAACCAAAAAAGGCAAATACTTCACAACAAAATGAAAATTTTAGAGTTTATGATTGAAAAAAATTTAAAACAAAAACAAATGTAAGTAGAGAAATTTTATTCACACACACAAATGAACACAAAAGTTTTGTTATCCAACTTTGGAAAATTTCACTAGTTTAACATTAGCTAGGAATTTTATAAGAAAGAGATTTCTTCTACACATGTTTTAAAAATGGATATGCATGCATGAAACCTGTTAAAGATGCAAATGACCTATGGATCTAAACCTTTTAAAGAGAATAGCAAGCGCTCATTAAATTCTCAAGTGAACGTGCAGTGGGATTTTTACCCGAGTCAAACAAGCCATTCTTTTGCCCATTTTCAAAAAGCTGACCTAACAATCATAGATGATTGTAAAGTGATTTTTCATGCGTAAAGTGCTATTTTTTTTTAAGAAATGTCTTATGTATAGGGAGTCAACACTCAGTTAAAAATCGCCATCCTCCCCATTTTCCCGACGATTCCAATACCTGATATATAAAAACTGAAAAGAGTTTACAATCCCTAAAAATTACAGACACTCTCTGGAATTATCACTCTCTAAATTTTGCATTGTGCATTTCCATTTTAGATGTATACTTTTTTCTTTAATCAAAACTTTGAGTTTTTCGGTCTCCCTTCATC
This sequence comes from Aristolochia californica, assembly GCF_029961685.1. Lineage (NCBI taxonomy): Eukaryota > Viridiplantae > Streptophyta > Magnoliopsida > Piperales > Aristolochiaceae > Aristolochia > Aristolochia californica. The sequence continues at coordinate 15,828,170 of NW_027181881.1, read as the reverse complement.
CCGTAAACAAAAAAGGCAAATAGATCACAACAAAATGAAAATTTTAGAGTTTATGTATGGAAAAAATTTAAAACAATAAAAAATATAAGTAAGGAAATTTTATTCACACACCACAAATGAACACAAAAGTTTTTATATCCATTTTTGTGAAATTCCACAGCTTTGCAGTTTAGTAGAACGAGATTTCTTCTACACACGTTTTAAAAATGGATATGCATGCTTGAAACATGTTAAAGATGTAAATGACCTATGGATCCAAACCTTTTAAAGAGAATAACAAACGCTCGTTAAATTCTCAAGTTAATGTGCGGTGGGAGATTTACCCGAGTCAAACACGCCATTATTTTGCCCATTTAGAAAAAGCTGACCTAACAATCATAAAATATTGTAAAGTGATTTATCATGCGTAATGGGCTATATTTTTTTAAGAAATGACTTATGGATTTGGATTCAACACTAAGTTAAAAATCCACAGCCTCCCCCTTTTCCCGATGATTGTAAAACCTGATATGTAAAAACTGAGAAGAGTATACAATCCCCAAAAATTACAGACACTCATTGGAATTATCTATCTCTACATTTTTACATTGTGCATTTATATTTTAGATGTATACTTTTTTCTTAAATCAAAACTTTGAGTTTTTGCTCTCTCTTATTCCCGTAAACAAAAAAGGCAAATAGTTCACAACAAAATGAAGATTTTAGAGCTTATGTATGGAAAAATTTTAAACCAATAACAAATGTAAGTAAAGAACTTTTATTCACACACCACAAATTAACACAAAAGTTTTGTTATCCAAGTTTGGGAAAATCCAATAGTTCAACCTTAATAACTTGGAATTTTACAAGAAAAAGATTTCTTCTACACATGTTTCAAAAATGGATATGCATGCTTGAAACATGTTAAAGATGAAAATGACCTATGGATCCAAAGCTTTTAAAGAGGATAACAAACGCTCATTAAATTCTCAAGTGAACGTGTGGTGGGATATTTACCCGAGTCAAAAAACCATTATTTAGCCTATTAACAAAAAGTTGACCTACAATCATAGATGATTTTAAAGTGATTTATCGTGCATAACTGGCTATATTTTTGTAAGAAATGACTTATGGATTGGGAGTCAACACTCTGTTAAAAATCCCCCACCTCCCTCTTTTCCTGACGATTGCAAAACCATATATATAAAAACTGAAAGGAGTATATAATCCCTTAAAATTACAAACACTCTTTGGAATTATCTCTCTCTACATTTGTGCATTGTGCATTTCCATTTTAGATGTATACTTTTTTCTTAAATCAAAACTTTGTGTTTTTCGCTCTCCCTTCATCCCAAAAATTTAAAAGGCAAAAAAATCACAACAAAATGAAAATTTTAGATTTTTATGGATTGTAAAAATTTAAAATAATAATAAATGTAAGTAAAAAAATTTTATTCACACGCCATAAATGAACACAAAAGTTTTGTTATCCAAGTTTGGCAAATTCAACTAGTTCAACACTAATAGCCTGAAATTTTATAAGAAAGCAATTTCTTCTACTCATGTTTTAAAAATGGATATGGATGCTTGAAACATGTTAAGATGCAAATGACCTATGGATCCAAACCTTTTAAAGAGAATAACAAATGCTCAATAAATTCTCAAGTGAACATGCGGTGGGATATTTACTAGAGTCAAACAAGCCACTATTTTGCCCATACAAAAAGCTGAAGTAACAACCATAGTTGATTGTAAAGTGATTTATCTTGCGTAACGGGCTACATTTTTTCAAGAAATGACTTATGGATTGGGAGTCAACACTTGGTTAAAAATCTCCCGCCTCCCCCTTTTCTCGAAGATTGCAAAAGCTAATATATAAAAAATGAAAAGAGTTTACAATCCATAAAAATTACAGACACTCTTTGGAATTATCTCTCTCTACATTTGTGCATTGTGCATTTCTATTTTAGTTGTATAGTTTTTTCTTCAATCAGAACTTTGAGTTTTCACTCTCCCTTCATCCCGTAAAAAAAGAGGCAAATAGATGTCAAGAAAATGAAAATTTTAGACTTTTATGTATGGAAAAAATTTAAAACACAAACAAATGTAAGTAAATAAATTTGATTCACACACCACAAATGAACACAAAAGTTTTGTTATCCAAGTTTAGGAATTTCCTTTAGTTCAACCCTAATTGCATGGAATTTTATATGAAAGAGATTTCTTCTACACATTTTTTAAAAATGGATATGCATGCTTGAAACATGTTAATGATGCAAATGACCTATGGATCCAGACCTTTTAAAGAAAATAACAAACGCTCATTAAATTCCCAAATGAACGTGCGGTGGGATATTCACCCGAGTCATACAAGCCATTATTTTGCACATTTACAAAAAGCTAACCTAACAATCATATATGATTGTAAATTTATTTATCATGCGTAACGTGCTTTATTTTTTTAATAAATGACTTATGGATTGGGAGTCAACACTCAGTTAAAAATCCCCCGCCTCCCTCTTTTCCCGACGATTGCAAAACCTTATATATAAAAACTTAAAGGAGTTTACAATCCCTAAAAATTAGGAACACTCTTTGGAATTATCTCTCTCTACATTTGTGCATTGTGCATTTCCATTTTAGATGTATACTTTTTTCTTAAATCAAAACTTTTAGTTTTCGTTCTCCCTTTATCCCGTAAACAAAAAATGTAAATAGATCACAACAAAATGAAAATTTTTGAGTTTATGTACGGAAAAATTTGAAAACAATAACAAATGTAAGTAAAAAAATTTTATTCACAAACCAAAAATGAACACAAAAGTGTTGTTTTCCAATTTTGGGAAATTCCACTTGTTAAACCCTAATAGCTTGGAATTTTATAAGAAAGACATTTCTTCTACACATGTTTTAAAAATTGATATGCATGCTTGAAACATGGTAAAAAAGCAAATGACCAATGGTTCCAAACCTTGTAAAGAGATTAAAAAACTATCATTAAATTCTCAAGTGAACATGCGGATGGATATTTACCCGAGTCAAACAACCCATTATTTTGCCCTTTTACAAAATCCTCACCTAACAATCATGGAAGATTGTAAAGAGATCTATCATGCGTAACGGGCTATATTTTTGTAAGAAATGACTTATGGATTGGGAGTCAACACTCAGTTAAAAATGCCCCACCTCCCTCTTTACCAGACGGTTGCAAATCCTGATATATTAAAACTTAAAAGAGTTTACAATCCCCAAAAATTATAGATACTCTTTTGAATTATCTCTCTCAACATTTGTGCATTCCATTTCAGATGTACACTTTTTTCTTAAATCAAAACTTTGAGTTTTCACTCTTGCTTAATCCTGTAAACAAAAAAGCCAAATAGATCAGAACAAAATGAAAATTTTAGAGTTTATGTATGGAAAAAAATTAAAACAACAACAAATTTAAGAGAAGAAATTTAATTCACACACCACAAATGAACACAAAAGTTTTGTTATCCAACTTTGGGAAGTTCCACTAGTTCAACCCTAATAGCTTGGAATTTTATAACAAAGAGATTTCTTCTACACATGTTTTAAAAATGGATATGCTTGCTTGAAACATGTTAAAGATACAAATGACCTATGGATCCAAACCTTTTAAAGAGAATAACAAACGCTCATTAAATTCTCAAGTGAACGTGCGGTGGGATATTTACCCAAGTAAAAAATGCCATTATTTTTCCCATTTACAAAAAGCTGAGCTAACAATCATAGATGATTTTAAAGTGATTTAACATGCGGAACGGACAATATTTTTGTAAGAAATGACTTATGGATTGGGAGTCAGCACTTTGTTAAAAATTCCCCACATCTCCCGACGATTGCAAAACGTTATATATAAAAACTGAAAAGAGTTTAAAATCCCTAAAAATTATAGACACTCTTTGGAATTATCTCTCTCTACATTTGTGCATTGTGCATTTTCATTTTAGATCTATACTTTTTTCTTAAATCAAAACTTTTAGTTTTCGGTCTTCCTTTATCCCGTAAACAAAAAAGAAAAATAGATCACAACAATATAAAAATTTTAGAGTTTATGTATGCAAAAAATTTAAAACAATAACAAATCTAAGTAAAGAAATTTCATTCACACACCACAAATGAACACAAAAGTTTTGTTATCCAAGTTTAGGAAATTCCACTAGTTCAACCCTAATAGCTTGAAATTTTATATGAAAGAGATTTCTTCTACACATGTTTTAAAAATAGATATGCATGCTTGAAACATGTAAAGATGCAAAGAACCTATGGATCCAAACCTTTTAAAGAGAATACAACATATGCTCATTAAATTCTCCAGTGAACGTGCGGTGGGATATTTATCCGAGTCAAACAAGCCTTTATTTTGCCCATTTACAAAAAGCTGACCTAACAATCATAGATGATTGTAAAGTTATTTATCATGCATAACGGCTATAATTTTGTAAGAAATCACTTATGGATTGGGAGTCTGCACTCAGTTAAAAATCCCCCGCCTTCCCCTTTTCCCGACAATTGTAAAACTTGATATTTAAAAACTGAAAAGAGTTTACAATCCCTAAAAAATACACACACTCTTTGGAATTATCTCTCTCTACATTTTTCCATAGTATATTTAAATTTTATATGTATACTTTTATCTTAAATCAAATCTCTAAGTTTTCGCTCTCCCTTCATCCCGAAAATGAAAAAGGCAAATAGATCACAACAAAATGAAAATTTTAGAGTTTATGTGTGGAAAAATTTTAAAACAATAACAAATTTAACTAAAGAAATTTTATTCACACGCCACAATTGAACACAAAAGTTTTGTTATCCAAGTTTGGAAAATTCAACTAGTTCATGCCTAATAGTTTGGAATTTTATAAGAAAGAGATTTCTTCCACTAATGTTTTAAAAATGGATATGCATGCATGAAACATGTTAAATATGCAAATGGCCAATGGGTCCAAACATTTTAAAGAGAATAACAAACGCTCATTAAATTCTCAAGTGAATGTGCGGTGGGATATTTACCCAAGTGGAACAAGCCACTATTTTGCCCAATTATAAAAAGCTGAACTAACAACCAAAGTTGATTGTAAAGTGATTTATCATACGTAACGGGCTATATTTTGGTAAGAAAGGTCTTAGGAATTGGGAGTCAACACTCAGTTAAAAATCTCCCGCCTCACCCTTTTCCCGACGATTACAAAACCTAATATATAAAAACAGAAAAGAGTTTACAATCCCTAAAAGGTATAGACACTCTTTGGAATTATCTCTCCTGCCTCACCCTCTTTGGAATCTCCCGCCTCACTCTTTTGGTTGTATACTTTATTCTTAAATCAAAACTTTAAGTTTTTGCTCTCCCTTCATCTCATAAACAAAAAAGGCAAAGAGATCACAACTAAATGAAAATTTTAGATTTTTATGTATGGAAAAAATTTTAAAAAATAACAAATGTAAGTAAAGAAATTTTATTCACACACCACAAATGAACACAAAAGTTTGGTTATCCAAGTTTGTGAAATTCCACAAGTTCAACCCTAATAGCTTGGAATTTTAAAAACAAGAGATTTCTTTTACACATGTTTAAAAAAACGTATATGCATACTTGAAACATGTTAAAGATGCAAATGACCTATGGATCAAAACCTTTTAAAGATAATAACAAACGCTCATTAAATTCTCAAGTGAACGTGCAACGGGATATTTACCCGAGTCAAACAAGCCCTTATTTTGCACATTTACAAAAAGCTGACCTAACAATCATAGATGATTGTAAAGTGATTTATCATGCGTAACGGGCTATATTTTTGAAAGAAATGACTCATGGATTTGGAGTCAGCACTCAGTTCAAAATCCCCCGCCTCCCCCTTTTCCCTACGACTGCAAAACCAGATATATAAAAACTGAAAAGAGTTTACAATCCCTAAAAATTACAGATCCTCTTTGGAATTATCTCTCTCTACATTAGTGCATCATGCATTTCATTTTTAGATGTGTACTTCTTTCTTAAATCAAAACATTGAGTCTTCGCTCTCCCTTCATCCAGTAAACAAAAAAGACAAAAAATCACAATAAAATGAAAATTTTAGAGTTTATGTATGGAAAAAATTTAAAACAATAACAAATGTAAGTAAAGAAATTCTATTCACACACCACAAACGAACACAAAAGTTTGGTTATCCAAGTTTGGGAAATTCCACTAATTCAACGCTAATAGCTTGGAATTTTATAAGAAATAAATTTCTTGTTCACATTTTATAAATACTGATATGCATGCTTGAAACATGTTAAAGATGCAAATGACCTATGGATCCAATCCTTTTATAGAGAATAACAAATGCTCATTAAATTCTCAAGTGAATATCCGGTTGGATATTTACCCGAGTCAAAAGAGCCATTATTTTGCCCATTTACAAAAAACTGACCTAACAATCATAGATGATTGTAAAGTAATTTATCATGCGTAACGGGCTATATGTTTTTAAGAAATGACTCATGGATTTGGAGTCAACACTCAGTTAAAAATCCAACGCCTCCCCCTTTTCCCAACGATTGCAAAACCTCATATATAAAAATTGAAAGAGTTTACAATCCCTAAAAATTATAGACACTCTTTGGAATTTTCTCTCTCTACATTTTTTCATTGTGCATTTCCATTTTAAATGTATATTCTTTTCTTAAATCAAAACTTTGAGTTTTCGCTCTCCCTTCATCCTGTAAACAAAAAATGCAAATTGATCACAACAAAAAGAAAATTTTAGAGTGTATCTATGGAAAAAATCTATAACAATAACAAATGTGAGTAAAGAAATTTTTCTCACACACCACAAATGAACACAAAAGTTTTGTTATCCAAGTTTGGGAAATTCCACTAGTTCAACCCTAATAGCTTGGAATTTTATAAGAAAGAGATTTGTTCTACTCATGTTTTAAAAATGGATATGAATGCTTGAAACATGTTGTAGATGAAAATCACCTATGGATCCAAACCTTTTAAAGAGAATAACAAACGCTCAGTAAATTCTCAAGTGAACAAGCGGTGGGATATTTACCCTACTCAAACAAGCCATTATTTTTCCCATTTACAAAAAGCTGACCTAACAATCATAGATGATGGTAAAGTGATTTATCATGCGTAACGGGCTATATTTTGTAATTAATCACTGATGGATTGGGAGTCAGCACTCAGTTAAAAATCCACCGCCTCCCCCTTTTCCCGTCGATTGCAAAAACAGATATATAAAAATTGAAAGGAGTTTATAATCCCTAAAAATTACAGACACTCTTCGGAATTATCTCTCTTTACATTTGTGCATTGTGCATTTCCTTTTTAGATGTACGCTTTTTTCTTAAATCAAAACTTTGACTTTTCGGTCTCCCTTCATCCCGTTAACAAAAAAGGCAAATAGATCACATCAAAATGAAAATTTTAGAGTTTATGTACGATAAAAAATTTAAAACAATAAGAAATGTAAGTAAAGTAATTTTATTCACACACCAAAAATGAACACAAAAGTTTTGTTATCCAAGTTTGGGAAATTCCACTAATTCAACCCTAATAGCTTGGAATTTTATAAAAAAGAGATTTCTTCTACACATGTTTTAAAAACTGATATGCATGGTTGAAAGATGTTAAAGATGCAAGTGACCTATGGATCCAAACCATTTACAGAGAATAACTAACACTCATTAAATTCTCAAGTGTACGTGCGGTGGGATATTTACCAGAGTCAAACAAGCCATTATTTTTCCCATTTACAAAAAGTAGACCTAACAATCATAGATGATTGTAAAATGAATTATCATACGTAACAAGCAATATTTTTTTAAGAAATGACTTATGGATTGGGAGTCAACACTGAGTTAAAAATCCCCCGCCTCCTTTTTTTCCTGACAATTGCAAAACCTGATTTATAAAAACTGAAAAGAGTTTATAATCCATAAAAATTAAAAACTCTCTTTGGAATTATCTCTCACTACATTTGTACATTGTGTATTTCCATTTTAGATGTATACTTTTTCTTAAATCAAAACTTTGAGTTTTTTCTCTCCCAACATCCGGTAACAAAATGTAAATTTTAGAGTTTACGTGTGACAAAAATTTTAAACAATAACAAATGTTAGTAAAAAAAAATTATTCACACACCACTAATGAACACAAAAGTTTGTTATCCAGGTTTGCGAACTTCCACGAGTTCAGCCCTAATAGCTTGGAATTTTATAAGAAAGAGATTTCTTCTACACATGTTTTAAAAATGGATATACATACTTGAAACATGTTAAAGATGGAAATGACCTATGGATCCAAACCTTTTAAACAGAATAAAAAACGCTCATTAGATTCACAGGTGAACGCATGGTGGGATATTTCCCCAAGTAAAAAAAGCCTATATTTTGCCCATTTACAAAAAGTTGACCAAACAATCATAGATAATTCAAAATCCCCGACCTCCCCCTTTTCCCTACGACTACAAAACCAGATATTTAAAAATTGAAAAAAGTTTACAATCCCTAAAAATTACAGACACTCTTTGGAATTATCTCTCTCTACATTAGTGCATTGTGCATTACCATTTTAGATGTATACTTTTTTCTTAAATCAAAACTTTGAGTTTTAGCTCTCCCTTCATCCCATAAACAAAAAAGGCAAAAAGATCACAACAAAATGAAAATTTTAGAGTTTATATAGTGAAAACATTTAAAACAATAAAAAATGTAAGTAAATAAATTTTATTCTCACACCACAAACATACACAAAAATTTTTTTATCCAAGTATGGGAAATTCCACTAATTCTACCCTAATAGCTTGGAATTTTATAAGAAAAAGATTTCTTCTACACATGTTTTAAATATTGATATGCATACTTGAAACATGTTAAATAAGCAAATGACCTATGGATCCAAAGCTTTTACAGAGAATAACAAACGCTCATTAAATTCTCAAGTGAACATGCGGTGGGATATTTACTCGAGTCAAACAAGCCATTATTTTGCCCATTTACAAAAAGCTGACCTAACAATCATAGATGATTGAAAAGTGATTTATCATGCATAATGGGCTATATTTTTGTAAGAAATTACTTATAGATTGGGAGTCAACACTCAGTTAAAAATCCCCCGCCTCTCCCTTTAACCACCGATTGCAAAACCGGATATATAAAAACTGAAATGAGTTTACAATCCCTAAAAATTAAATACACTCTTTGGAATTATATCTCTCTACATTTTTGCGTTGTGCATTTTAATTTGGGATGTATACTTTTTTTTAAATTTAGTTTTGGCTCTCGCTTCATCCTGTAAACAAAAAAGGCAAATAGATCACAACAAAATAAAACTTTTAGAGGTTTAGTATGGAAAAAATTTAGAACAATAAAAAAAGTAAGTATAGAAATTTTATTCACACACCACAAATGATGACAAAAATTTTGTTATCCAAGTTTTGGAAATTCCACTAGTTCAACCCTAATAGCTCGGAATTTTCTAAGAAAGAGATTTCTTCTACACGTCTTAAAAATGGATATGCATTCTTAAAACTTGTTAAAGATGCAAATGACCTATGGATCAAAACCTTTTAAAGAGAATAACAAATGCTCATTAAATTCTAAAGTGAACGTACAGTGGGATATTTACCCGAGTCAAACAAACCATTATTTTGCCCATTTACAAAAAGCTGACCTAACAATCATAGATGATTGTAAAGTGATTTGTCATGCGTAATGGCCTATGTTTTTTGTAAAAAATGACTTATGGATTGGGAGTCAACACAGCTAAAAATCCCCCGCATCCCCTTTTTCCCGACGATTGCAAAACCGAATATATAAAAACCAAAAAGAGTTTATAATCCATAAAAATTGCAGTCAATCTTTGGAATTATCTTTCTCTACATTTGTGCATTGTGTATTTCCATTTTATATGTATATTTTTTCTTAAATCTAAACTTTGATTTTTCGATCACCCAACATCCGGTAACAAAATGGAAATTTTAGAGTTTACGTATGGAAAAAATTTAAAACAATAACAAATGTAAGTAAAAAAAATTTATTCACTCACTACAAATGAACACAAAAGTTTTGTTATCCAAGTTTTGGAAATTCCACTAGTTCAACCCTAATAGCTTGGAATTTTACAAGACATAAATTTCTTCTACACGTTTTACAAAAGGATATGCATGTTTGAAATGTGTAAAAGATGCAAATGACCTATGGATCCGAACCTTTTAAAGAGAATAACAAACGCTCATTAAATTCTCAAGTGAACAAACGGTGGGATATTTTCACGAGTCAAACAAGCCATTTACAAAAGTTGACCTCACAATCTTAGGTGATTGTAAAGTGATTTATCATGCGTGACGGGCTATATTTTTGTAAGAAATGACTTATGGTTTGAGAGTCGACACTTAGTTAAAAATCCCCTGCCTATCCTTTTTCCCAACGATTGCAAAACCTGATATATAAAAATTGAAAAGAGTTTACAATCCCTAAAACTTACAGACACATTGGAATTATCTCTCTCTACATTTGTCCATTGTGTATTTCCATTTTAGATGCATACTTTTTTCTTAAATCAATTCTTTGATTTTTCGCTTTCCCATCATCCCGTAACAAATTGAAAATTTTAGAGTTTATGTTCGAAAAAAATTTAAAACAATAAAAAATGTAAGTAAAGAAATTTTTTTCACACACCACAAATGAACACAAAAGTTATGTTATCCGGGTTTGGAAAATTCCACTAGTTCAACCATAATAGCTTGGAATTTAATAAGAAAGAGATTTCTACTACACATGTTTTAAAAACTGACAAGCATGCTTGAAACATGTTAAAGATGCAAATGACCTATGGATCCAAACCTTTTAAGGAGAATAACAACCGCTCATTAAATTCTAAAGTGAATGTGCGGTGGGATATTTACCCGAGTGAAACAATCCATTATTTTGCCCATTTACAAAAAGCTAACCTTACAATTATAGATGATTGTAAAGTGATTTATCATTCGTTCTCTCTTTGGAATTATCTCTCTCTACATTTTTTCATTGTGCATTTCCATTTTAGATGTATACGTCTTTCTTAAATCAAAACATTGAATTTTCGTTCTCCCTTCATCCAGTAAAAAAAAAAGCAAATAGATCACAACAAAATAAAAATTTTAGAGTTATGTATGAAAAAAATTTAAAACAATAAAAAATGTAAGTATGGAAATTTTATTCACACACCACAAATGAACACAAAAGTTTTGTTATCCAATTTTTGGAAATTCCACAAGTTCAACCCAAATAGCTTGGAATTTTATAAGAATGAGATTTCTTCTACACATGTTTTAAAAACGGATATGCATACTTGAAACATGTTAAGATATAAATGACATTTGGATCCAAACCTTTTCAAGAGAATAACAAACCCTCAATAAATTTTCAAGTGAACGTGCAGTGTGATATTTACCCGAGTCAAACAAGCCATTATTTTGCCCATTTACAAAAATCTGACCTAACCATCATTGATGATTGTAAAGTGATTTGTCATGTATAACGGGCTATGTTTTTTGTAAGAAATGACTTATGGATTGGGAGTCAACACTCAGTTAAAAATCCGCTGCCTCCCCTTTTTCCCAACAATTGAAAAACCTGACATATAAAAACTGAAAAGAGTTTACAATCCATAAAAATTACAGACACTCTTTGGAATTATCTCTTTCTACAATTGTGTATTGTAAATTTCCTTTTAGAATGTATACTTTTTTCTTAAATTAAAACTATGAGTTTTCGCTCTCCCTTCATCACATAAATTAAAAAGGCAAATAGATCACAACAAAATGAAAATTTTAGAGTTTATGTATTCAAAAAATTTAAAACAATAAAAAATCTAAGTAAATAAATTTTATTCACACACCACAAAGAAACACAAAAGTTTTGTTATCCAAGTTTGGGAAATTCCACTTGTTCAACACTCATAGTATTGAATTTTATAAGAAAGAGATTTCTTCTACACATGTTTTAAAAATTGATATGCGTGTTTGAAACATGTTAAAGATGCAAATGACCTATGGATCCAAACCTTTTAAAGAGAATAACAAACGCTCATTAAATTCTCAATTGAACGCATAGTGGGATTATCTCTCTCTAAATTTGTGCATTGTGCATTTTCTTTTTAGATGTATAGTTTTTTATTAAATCAAAACTTTGAATTTTCGCTCTCCCTTCATCCCATAAACAAAAACATGAAATAGATCACAACAAAATGAAACTTTTAGAGTTGATTTATGGAAAAAAATTAAAATAATAACAAATGTAAGTAAAGAAATTTTATTCACACACCAAAAATGAACACAAAAGCTTTGTTATCAAAATTGGGAAATTCAACTAGTTCAACCCTACTCGTATGGAATTTTATAAGAAAGTGATTTCTTCTACACATGTTTTAAAAATGGATATGCATGCATGGAACATGTTAAAGACGCAAATGACCTAAGGATCCAAACCTTTTAAAAAGAATAACAAACGGTCATTAAATTCTCAAGTGAACGTGCGGTGGGATATTTATCTGAGTCATACAATTGATTATTTTGCCAATTTACAAAAAGTAGACCTAACAATCATATATGATTGTAAAGTGATTTATCATGCATATCAGGCTATATTTTCGTAAGAAATGACTTATGGACAGGGAGTCAACCCTGAGTTAAAAATCCCCTGTCTCGCCCTTTTCCCTCCGATTGCAAAACCTGATATATAAAAACTGACAAGAGTTTACAATCCCTAAAAATTACAGATACTCTTTGGAATTATCTCTCTCTACATTTGTGAATTGTGCATTTCCATTTTAGATTTATAGTTTTCTCTTAAATCAAAACATGGAGTTTTCTCTCTCCCTTCATCCTGTAAACAAAAAAGCCAAATAGCTCACAACAAAACGAAAATTTTAGAGTGTATGTAAGGAAAAAATTTAAAACATTAACAAATGTAAGTAAAGATATTTTATTAACACACCACAAATGAAGACGAAATTTTTGTCATCCATGTTTGGGAAATTCCACTTGTTCAACCCTAATGGCTTGGAATTTTATACGAAAGAGATTTCTTCTACACATGTTTTAAAATTGGATATGCATGCTTGAAACATGTTAAAGATGCAAATGACCTATGGATCTAAACCATTTAAAGATAATAACAAACGCTCATTAAATTCTCAAGTGAATGTGCGGTGGGATATTTACCCGAGTCAAACAAGCCATTATTTTGCCCATTTAGAAAAAGCTGACCTATAAATCATAGATGACTGTAAAGAGATTTATCATGCATAACAATCTATATTTTTTTCAGGAAATGACTTATGGAATGGGAGTCAACACTGAGTTAAAACTCCCTTGGCTCACCATTTTACCAACGATAGTAAAACGTGATGTATAAAAATTGAAAAGAGTTGAATATCACTAAAAATTACATACACTCTTTGGAATTATCTCTCTCTACATTTGTGCATTGTGGATTTCCAATTTAGATGTATACTTTTTTCTTAAATCAAAACTTTGAGTTTTCGCTCTCCCTTCATCCAGTAAAAAAAATGCAAATAGATCACTCAAAAATGAAAATTTTAGTCTTTATGTATTAAAAAATTTTAAAACAATAAAAAATACAAGTTATGAAATTTTATCCACACATCACAGATGAACACAAAAGTTTTATTATCCAAGTTTTGGAAATTCCACTAGTTCAACCCTAATAGTATGGAATTTTATAAGAAAGAGATTTCTTTTACACATGTTTTAAAAATGGATATGCATGCTTTAAAGAGAATAAAAAATGCACATTAAATTCTCAAACTAATGTACGGAGGAATATTTACCCAAGTCAAATAAGCCATTATTTTGCCCATTTACAAAAAGCTAACCTAACAATCATAGATGATTGTACAGTGATTTAACATGCGTAATGGACTATATTTTTGTAAGAAAGGACTTATGGATTGGAAGTCAACACTCAATTAAAAATCCACCGCCTCCCCCTTCTCCCGACGATTGAAAAACCTGATACATAAAAACTGAAAAGATTACAACCCCTAAAAATTATAGACGATCTTTGGAATTATCTCTCTCTACATTTGTGGATTGTGCATTTCCATTTTAGACGTATAATATTTTTTTTTAAATCAAAACTTTACTTTTCGCTCTCCCTTCATCTCGTAAACAAAAAAGGCAAATAGATCACAACAAAATGAAAATTTTAGAGTTTATGTATGGAAAAAATTTAAAACAATATCAAAAGTAAGTAAAGAAATTTTATTCACACACCACAAATGAACACAAAAGTATTGTTATCCAAGTTTGGGAAATTCCAGTAGTTCAACCCTAATAGATTGGAATTTTATAAGAAAGAGATTTCTTCTACAAATGTTTTAAAAATGGATATGCATGTTGGAAAATGTTAAAGATGCAAAGGACCTATAGATCCAAGCCTTTTAAAGAGAATAGCAAACGCTCATTAAATTCTCAAGTGAATGTGCGGTGGGATATTTACCCGAGTCAAACAAGCCATTCTTTTGCCCATTTAAAAAAAGCTGACCTAACAATCATAGATGATTTTAAAGTGATTTATCACGTGTAATAGGCTATATTTTTGTAAGAAATGACTTATGGATTGGGAGTCAACACTCAGTTCAAAATCCCCCGCCTCCCCCTTTTCCCTCTCTCTACATTTTTGCATTGTGCATTTCCATTTTAGATGTATACTTCTTTCTTAAATCAAAACATTGAGTTTTCATTCTCCCTTCATCCAGTAAAAAAAAAAAAGCAAATAGATCACAACAAAATAAAAATTTTAGAGTTTATGTATGAAAAAAATTTAAAACAATAAAAAATGTAAGTATGGAAATTTTATTCACACACCACAAATGAACACAAAAAATTTTTTATCCATTTTTCGGAAATTCCTCAAGTTCAACCCGAATAGCTTGAAATTTTATAAGAATGAGATTTCTTCTACACATATTTTAAAAATGGATATGCATGCTTAAAACATGTTAAAGATTTAAATGACATTTGGATCCAAACCTTTTCAAGAGAATAACAAACACTCAATAAATTCTCAAGTGAACGTGCGGTGTGATATTTACCCGAGTCAAACAAACCATTATTTTTCCCATTTACAAAAATCTGACCTAACCATCATTGATGATTGTAAAGTGATTTTTCATGCGTAACGGGCTATGTTTTTGTAAGAAATGACTTATGGATTGGGAGTCAACACTCAGTTAAAAATCCCCTGCCTCCCCTTTTTCCCTACAATTGTAAAACCTGACATATAAAAACTGAAAAGAGTTTACAATCCATAAAAATTACAGACACTCTTTGGAATTATCTCTCTCTACAATTGTGCATTGTGAATTTCCTTTTAGAATGTATACTTTTTTCTTAAATCAAAACTATGAGTTTTCGCTCTCCCTTCATCACATAAACTAAAAAAGGCAAATAGATCACAACAAAATGAAAATTTTAGAGTTTATGTATTCAAAAAATTTAAAACAATAAAAAATCTAAGTAAATAAATTTTATTCACACACCACAAAGGAACACAAAAGTTTTGTTATCCAAGTTTGGGAAATTCCACTTGTTCAGCCCTCATAGTATTGAATTTTATAAGAAAGAGATTTCTTCTACACATGTTTTAAAAATGGATATGCGTGCTTGAAACATGTTAAAGATGCAAATGACCTATGGATCCAAACCTTTTAAAAAGAATAACAAACGCTCATTAAATTCTCAAGTGAACGCATAGTGGGATATTTACCCGAGACAAACAAGCCATTATTTTGCCCATTTATAAAAAGCTGACCTAATAATCATAGATGGTTGTAAAGTGATTTGTAATGCGTAATGGCTAGAGTTTTTTAAGAAATGACTTATGGATTGGGAGCCAACACTCAGTTAAAAATCCCCCGCCTCCCGCTTTTCCTGACGATAGAAAAGCCTGTATATAAAAACTGAAATGAGTTTACAATCCCTAAAAATTACTGACGCTCTTTGAAATTATCTCTCTGTACATTTTTGCCTTGTGCAATTATATTTTTGATGTATACTTTTTTCTTAAATAAAAACTTTGAGTTTTCACTGTTCCTTTATCCCGTAAACAAAAAATGCAAATAGATCACAACAAAATGAAAATTTTAGCGTTTATGTATGGAAAAAATTTAAAACAATAAAAAATTAGGTACAGAAATTTTCTTCACACACCACAAATGAACACAAAAGTTTTGTTATCCATGTTTGAGAAATTCCTCAAGTTCAACCCTAATAGCTTGGAATTTTATAAGAGAGAGACTTCTCCTACACATGTTTTAAAAATGGATATGTACGCATGAAACATGTTAATGATGCAAATGACCTATGGATCCAAAACTGTTAAAGAGAATGACAAACGCTCATTAAATTCTCAAGTGAATGTGCTGTGGGATATTGACTCGAGTCAAACAAACCACTATTTTGCACATTTATAAAAAGCTGACCTATCAATCATAGATAATTGTAAAGTAATTTATCATGCGTAACGGGCTTTATTTTTCTAAGAAATGACTTATGGATTGGGAGTCAACACACATTTAAAAATCCCCTGCCTCCCCTTTTTCTCGACGATTGCAAAACCAGATATATAAAAACTGAACAAAGTTTATAATCCCTAAAAATTACACACACACTTTCGAATTATCTCTCTCCACATTTTTGAATTGTTCATTTCAATTTTAGATGTATACCCTTCAACCTGTTAACAAAAAGGAAACATAGATCACATCAAAATGAAAATTTTAGAGTTTATGTACGGAAAAAAATTAAAACAATAAGGAATGTAAGTAAAGAAATTTTATTCACACGCCACAAATGAACACAAGCTCAACCCTAATAGCTTGGATTTTTATAAGAAAGAGATTTCTTCTACACATGTTTTAAAAATGGTTACGCATACTTGAAACATGTTGAAGATGCAAATGACCTATGGATCCAAATCATTAAATTCTCAAGTGAACGAACGGTGGGATATTTACCCGAGTCAAACAGGCCATTATTTTGCCCATTTATAAAAAGCTGAAGTAACAATCATAGTTGATTGTAAAGTGATTTATTATGTGTAACGGGCTATATTTTTGTAAGAAATGACTTATGGATTGGGAGTCCACACTCAGTTAAAAATCCCCCGCCTCTCGCTTTTCCCGACAATTGCAAAACCTGATATATAAAAGCTAAAAAGAGTTTACAATCCATAAATATTACAGACACTCTTTGGAATTATCTCACTCTTCATTTGTGCATTGTTCATTTCCATTTTAGATGTATACTTTTTTCTTTAATTAAAACTTTGAGTTTTCACTCTCCCTTCTTCCCGTAAACAAAAAAGGCAAATAGATCACAACAAAATAAAAATTTTGGAGTTTATGTGTGGAAAAATTTAAAACAATAAAAAATGTAAGTAAAGAAATTTTATTCACACGCCACAATTGAACACAAAATTTTTGTTATCGAAGTTTGGGAAATTCAACTATTTCAACCTAATAGCTTGGAATTTTATAAGAAAGAGATTTCTTCTACTCATGTTTTAAATATGTATATGCATGCTTGAAACATGTTAAATATGAAAATGGCCTATGGATCCAAGCCTTTTAAAGAGAAAAAACAAACACTCATTAATTTCTCAAGTGAACGTGCGGTGGCATATTTACCCAAGTCAAACAAGCCACTATTTTGCCCATTTATAAAAAGCTGAAGTAACAATCATATTTGATTGTAAAGTGATTTATCATGCGTAACGGACTATATTTTTTTAAGAAATGGCTTAGGGATTGGGTGTCAAAACTCAGTTAAAAATCGTCTGCCTCCAGCTTTCCCAGACGATTGCAAAACCTGGTATACAAAAACAGAAAAGAGTTTACAATCTCTAAAAATTATAGACATTCTTTGGAATTATCTCTCTCTACATTTGTGCATTATGCATTTCCGTTTTAGTTCTATACTTTTTTTTTAAATCAAACAATTTGAGTTTTCATTCTCACTTCATCCCATAAACCATAAAGGCAAATAGATCACAATAAAATGAAAATTTTAGAGTTTTATGTTTGGAAAAAATTTAAAACAATAAAAAATGTAAGTAAAGAAATTTTATTCACACACCACAAATGAACACAAAAGTTTGGTTATCCAAGTTTGTGAAATTTTACTCTTTCAACCCTAATAGCTTGGAATTTTATAAGAAAGAGATTTCTTTTACACATGTTTTAAAAATGTATATGCATGCTAGAAACATGTTAAAGATGCAAATGACCTATGGATCCAAACCTTTTAAAGAGAATAATAAACACTTATTAAATTCTAAAGTGAACGTGCGGTAGGATATTTACCCGAGTCAAACAAGCCATTATTTTTCCAATTTACAAAAAGCTGACCTAACAATCATAGATGATTGTAAAGTGATTTATCATGCGTAACGGGCTATAAGTTGTAATAAATGACTTATGGATTGGGAGTCAGCACTAGGTTAAAAATCCCCCGCCTCCCCCCTTTTCCCGATGATTGCAAAACCAGATATATAAAAACTGAAAGAGTTTATAATCCATAAAAATTATAGATACTGTTTGGAATTATCTCTCTCTACATTTGTGCATTGTACATTTCCTTTTTAGACGTATAATTTTTTCTTAAATCAAAACTTTGAGTTTTCGCTCTCCTTTCATCTCGTAAACAAAAAAGGTAAATAGATCACAACGAAATGAAAATTTGAGAGTTTATGCATGGAAAAAATTTAAAACAAAAAAAAAATGTAAGCAAAGAAATTTTATTCACACACCACAAATGAACACAAAAGTTTTTTCATCCAAGTTTGGGAAATTCCACTTGTTCAACCCTAATAGCTTGGAATTTTAAAAGAAAGAGATTTATTCTACACATGTTTTAAAAATGGATATGCACGCTTGAAACATGTTAAAGATGCAAATGACCTATGAATCCAAACCTTTTAAAGAGAATAACAAATGCTCATATATTCTCAAGTAACGTGCGGTGGGATATTTACTCGAGTCAAACAAGCTATTATTTTGCCCATTTACAAAAAGCTGACCTAACAATCATAGATGATTGTAAAGAGATTTATCATGCGTAACGGCCTATATTTTTTTAAGAAATGGCTTATGGATTGGGAGTCAACACTGAGTTAAAAATTCCCCACCTCCCTTTTTTCTCGACCATTGCAAAACCTGATTTATAAAAACTGAAAAGAGTTTCTAATACATAAAAATTACAGACACTCTTTAGAATTATCTCTCTCTACATTTGTGCATTGTGTATTTCCATTTTAGATGTATACTTTTTTATTAAATCAAAACTTTGAGTTTTCGCTCTCCCAACATCCGGTAACAAAATGAAAATTTTAGAGGTTCCATATGGCAAAAATTTGAAACAATAACAAATGTTAGTAAAAAAAATTTATTCACACACCACAAATGAACACAAAAGTTTTGTTATCCAAGTTTGCAAAATTCCACTAGTTCAATCCTAATTGCTTGGAATTTTATAAGAAAGAGATTTCTTCTACACATGTCTTAAATATGGATAAACATGCTTGAATCATGTTAAGGATGCATATGACCTATGGATCATATAATTTTAAACAAAAAAAAAAAATCTCATTAGATTCACAAGTGAACGTGCGGTGGGATACTTACCTGTGTCAAAAACACCTTTATTTTTCCCATTTAAAAAAAGTTGACCTAACAATCATAGATGATTTTAAAGTGATTTATGAAGAGTAACATGCTATATTTTTGTAAGAAATGAGTTTTGGATTGGGAGTCAGCACTCAGTTCAAAATCACCCGCCTCCCCTTTTTCACGAGATTGCAAAACCAGATATATCAAAACTGAAAAGAGTTTAAAATCCTTAAAAATTACAGACACTCTTTGGAATTATCTCTCTCTACATTAGTGCATTGTGCATTTCCATTTTAGATGTATACTTTTTTCTTAAATCAAAACTTTGAGTTTTCGCTCTCCCTTCATCCTGTAAACAAAAAAGGCAAATAGATCACAACAAAAAGAAAATTTTACAGTTTATGTATGGAAAAAAATTAAAAAAATAACAAATTTAAGTAAAGAAATTTTCTTCACACACCAAAAATGAACACAAAAGTTTTGTTACCCATGTTTGGGAAATTCCTCAAGTTCAACCCTAATAGCTTGGAATTTTATAAGAAAGAGACTTCTTCTACACATGTTTTAAAAACGGATATGCATGCATGAAACATGTTAATGATGCAGATGACCTATGGATCCAAAACTTTTAAAGAGAATGACTAACGCTCATTAAATTCTCAAGTGAATGTGCCATGGGATATTGACTCGAGTCAAACAAACCATTATTTTGCGCATTTACAAAAAGCTGACCTAACAATCATAAATAATTGTAAAGTAATTTATCATGCATAACAGGCTATATTTTTGTAAGAAATGACTTATGGATTGGGAGTCAACACTCTGTTCAAAATCCCCCGCCTCCCCCTTTTCCCTCTCTCTCTACATTTTTGGATTGTGCATTTCCATTTTAGATGTATACTTCTTTCTTAAATCCAAACATTGAGTTTTCGTTCTCCCTTCATCTAGTAAAAAAAAAAAGCAAAAAAATCGCAACAAAATAAAATTTTTAGAGTTTATGTATGAAAAAAATTTAAAACAATAAAAAATGTAAGTATGGAAATTTTAGTCACACACCACAAATGAACACAAAAGTTTTGTTATCCAACTTTCGGAAATTCCATAAGTTCAACCCGAATAGCTTGAAATTTTATAAGAATTAGATTTCTTGTACACATGTTTTAAAAATTGATATGCATGCTTGAAACATGTTAAATATGTAAATGATATTTGGATCCAAACCTTTTCAAGAGAATAACAAACACTCAATATATTCTCAAGTGAACGTGCAGTGTGATATTTACCCGAGTCAAACAAACCATTATTTTGCCCATTTACAAAAATCTGACCTAACCATCATTGATGATTGTAAAGTGATTTGTCATGCGTAACGGGCTATGTTTTTGTAAGAAATGACTTATGGATTGGGAGTCAACACTCAGTTAAAAATCCCCTGCCTCCCCTTTTTTTCGACAGTTGTAAAACCTGACATATAAAAACTGAAAAGAGTTTACAATCCATAAAAATTACAGACACTCTTTGGAATTATCTCTCTCTAAAATTGTGCATTGTGGATTTCCTTTTAGAATGTATACTTTTTTCTTAAATTATAGCTATGAGTTTTCGCTCTCCCTTCATCACATAAACTAACAAGGCAAATAGATCACAACAAAATGAAAATTTTAGAGTTTATGTATTCAAAAAATATAAAAAAATAAAAAATCTAAGTAAATAAATTTTATTCACACACCACAAAGGAACACAAAAGTTTTGTTATCCAAGTTTGGGAAATTCAACAAGTTCATGCCTAATAGTTTGGAATTTTATAAAAAAGAGATTTCTTCCACTAATGTTTTAAAAATGGATATGCATGCATGAAACATGTTAAATATGCAAATGGCCAATGGCTCCAAACATTTTAAAGAGAATAACAAACGCTCATTAAATTCTCAAATGAACGTTCAGTGGGATATTTACCCGACTAAAAAATGCCATTATTTTGCCCATTTACAAAAAGCTGAGCTAACAATCATAAATGATTTTAAAGTGATTTAACATGCGGAACGGACTATATTTTTGTAAGAAATGACTTATGGATTGGGAGTTAGCACTTTGTTAAAAATTCCCCACATATCCCGACGATTGCAAAACGTTATATATAAAAACTAAAAAGAGTTTATAATCCCTAAAAATTATAGACACTCTTTGGAATTATCTCTCTCTACATTTGTGCATTGTGCATTTTCATTTTAGATCTACAATTTTTTCTTAAACCAAAACTTTTAGTTTTCGGTCTTCCTTTATCCCGTAAACAAAAAAGAAAAATAGATCACAACAATATAAAAATTTTAGAGTTTATGTATGCAAAAAATTTAAAACAATAACAAATGTAAGTAAAGAAATTTCATTCACACACCACAAATGAACACAAAAGTTTTGTTATCCAAGTTTAGGAAATTCCACTAGTTCAACCCTAATAGCTTGGAATTTTATATGAAAGAGATTTCTTCTACACATGTTTTAAAAATAGATATGCATGCTTGAAACATGTAAAGATGCAAAGAACCTATGGATACAAACCTTTTAAAGAGAATACAACATATGCTCATTAAATTCTCCAGTGAACGTGCGGTGGGATATTAACCAGAGTCAAACAAGCCGTTATTTTGCCCATTTACAAAAAGCTGACCTAACAATCATAGATGATTGTAAAGTTATTTATCATGCATAACGGCTACAATTTTGTAAGAAAACACTTATGGATTGGGAGTCTGCACTCAGTTAAAAATCCCCCGCCTTCCCCTTTTCCCGACAATTGCAAAACTTGATATTTAAAAACTGAAAAGAGTTTAAAATCCCTAAAAATTACACACACTCTTTGGAATTATCTCTCTCTACATTTGCCCATAGTATATTTTAAATTTTATATGTATACTTTTATCTTAAATCAAATCTCTGAGTTTTCGCTCTCCCTTCATCCCGAAAACAAAAAAGGCAAATAGATCACAACAAAATGAAAATTTTAGAATTTATGTGTGGAAAAAATTTAAAACAATAACAAATGTAAGTAAAGAAATTTTATTCACACGCCACAATTGAACACAAAAGTTTTATTATCCAAGTTTGGGAAATTCAACTAGTTCGTGCCTAATAGTTTGGAATTTTATAAGAAAGAGATTTCTTCCACTAATGTTTTAAAAACGGATATGCATGCATGAAACATGTTAAATATGCAAATGGCCAATGGCTCCAAACATTTTAAAGAGAATAACAAACGCTCATTAAATTCTCAAGTGAACGTGCGGTGGGATATTTACCCGAGTGGAACAAGCCACTATTTTGCCCAATTAGAAAAAGCTGAACTAACAACCAAAGTTGATTATAAAGTGATTTATCATACGTAACGGGCTATATTTTTGTAAGAAATGACTTAGGAATTGGGAGTCAACACTCAGTTAAAAATCTCCCGCCTCACCCTTTTCCCGATGATTGCAAAACCTAATATATAAAAACATAAAAGAGTTTACAATCCCTAAAAGTTATAGACGCTCTTTGGAATTATCTCTCCCGCCTCACCCTCTTTGGAATCTCCCGCCTCACTCTTTTGGTTGTACACTTTATTCTTAAATCAAAACTTTGAGTTTTCGCTCTCCCTTCATCTCATAAACAAAAAAGGCAAAGAGATCACAACTAAATGAAAATTTTAGATTTTTATGTATGGAAAAATTTTTAAAAAATAACAAATGTAAGTAAAGAAATTTTATTCATACATCACAAATGAACACAAAAGTTTGGTTATCCAAGTTTGTGAAATTCCACAAGTTCAACCCAAATAGCTTGGAATTTTAAAAACAAGAGATTTCTTTTACACATGTTTTAAAAAACGTATATGCATACTTGAAACATGCTAAAGATGCAAATGACCTATGGATCGAAACCTTTTAAAGATAATAACAAACGCTCATTAAATTCTCAAGTGAACGTGCAGTGGGATATTTACTCGATTCAAACAAGCCCTTATTTTGCACATTTACAAAAAGCTGACCTAACAATCATAGATGATTGTAAAGTGATTTATCATGCGTAACGGGCTATATTTTTGAAAGAAATGACTCATGGATTTGGAGTCAGCACTCAGTTCAAAATCCCCCGCCTCCCCCTTTTCCCTACGACTGCAAAACCAAATATATAAAAACTGAAAAGAGTTTACAATCCCTAAAAATTACAGACACTCTTTGGAATTATCTCTCTCTACATTAGTGCATAGTGCATTTCCATTTTAGATGTGTACTTCTTTCTTAAATCAAAACATTGAGTTTTCGCTCTCTCTTCATCCAGTAAACAAAAAAGACAAAAAGATCACAATAAAATGAAAATTTTAGAGTTTATGTTTGGAAAAAATTTAAAACAATAACAAATGTAAGTAAATAAATTCTATTCACACACCACAAACGAACACAAAAATTTTGTTATCCAAGTTTGGGAAATTCCACTAATTCAACGCGAATAGCTTGGAATTTTATAAGAAATAGATTTCTTGTACACATTTTATAAATACTGATATGCATGCTTGAAACATGTTAAAGATGCAAATGACCTATGGATCCAATCCTTTTATAGAGAATAACAAATGCTCATTAAATTCTCAAGTGAACGTCCGGTTGGATATTTACCCGAGTCAAAAGAGCCATTATTTTGCTCATTTACAAAAAACTGACCTAACAATCATAGATGATTGTAAAGTGATTTATCATGGGTAACGGGCTATATGTTTTTAAGAAATGACACATGGATTTGGTGTCAACACTCAGTTAAAAATCCAACGCCTCCCCCTTTTCCCGATGATTGCAAAACCTCATATATAAAAATTGAAAGAGTTTACAATCCCTAAAAATTATAGACACTCTTTGGAATTTTCTCTCTCTACATTTTTTCATTGTGCATTTCCATTTTAAATGTATATTCTTTTCTTAAACCAAAACTTTGAGTTTTCGCTCTCCCTTCATCCTGTAAACAAAAAAGGCAAATTGATCACAAAAAAAAGAAAATTTTAGAGTGTATCTATGGAAAAAATTTATAACAATAACAAATGTGAGTAAAGAAATTTTTGTCACACACCACAAATGAAAACAAAAGTTTTGTTATCCAAGTTTGGGAAATTCCACTAGTTCAACCCTAATAGCTTGGAATTTTATAAGAAAGAGATTTGTTCTACTCATGTTTTTAAAATGGATATGAATGCTTGAAACATGTTGTAGATGAAAATGACCTATGGATCCAAACGTTTTAAAGAGAATAACAAACGCTCATTAAATTCTCAAGTGAACAAGCGGTGGGATATTTACCCTACTCAAATAAGCCATTATTTTTCCCATTTACAAAAAGCTGACCTAACAATCATAGATGATGGTAAAGTGATTTATCGTGCGTAACGGGCTATATTTTGTAATTAATCACTAATGGATTGGGAGTCAGCACTCAGTTAAAAATCCACCGCCTCCCCCTTTTCCCGTCGATTGCAAAAACGGATATATAAAAATTGAAAGGAGTTTATAATCCCTAAAAATTATAGACACTCTTTGGAATTATCTCTCTTTACATTTGTGCATTGTGGATTTCCTTTTTAGATGTACACTTTTTTCTTAAATCAAAACTTTGACTTTTCGGTCTCCCTTCATCCCGTTAACAAAAAAGGCAAATAGATCACATCAAAATGAAAATTTTACAGTTTATGTACGATAAAAAATTTTAAAAAATAAGAAATATAAGTAAAGAAATTTCATTCACACTCCGAAAATGAACACAAAAGTTTTGTTATCCAAGTTTGGGAAATTCCACTAATTCAACCCTAATAGCTTGAAATTTTATAAAAAAGAGATTTCTTCTACACATGTTTTAAAAACTGATATGCATGGTTGAAAGATGTTAAAGATGCAAATGACTTATGGATCCAAACCATTTACAGAGAATAACAAACACTCATTAAATTCTCAAGTGTACGTGCGGTGGGATATTTACCCGAGTCAAACAAGCCATTATTTTTCCCATTTAAAAAAAGCAGACCTAATAATCATAGATGATTGTAAAGTGAATTATCATACGTAACGAGCTATATTTTTTTAAGAAATAACTTATGGATTGGGAGTCAACACTGAGTTAAAAATCCCCCGCCTTCCTTTTTTCCCGATGATTGCAAAACCAGATTTATAAAAACTGAAAAGAGTTTATAATCCATAAAAATTACAAACACTCTTTGGAATTATCTCTCACTACATTTGTACATTGTGTATTTCCATTTTAGATGTATAGTTTTTTTTTAAATCAAAACATTGAGTTTTTGCTCTCCCAACATCCGGTAACAAAATGTAATTTTTAGAGTTTACGTGTGACAAAAATTTTAAACAATAACAAATGTTAGTAAAAAAAATTATTCACACACCACTAATGAACACAAAAGTTTGTTATCCAGGTTTGCGAACTTCCACGAGTTCATCCCTAATAGCTTGGAATTTTATAAGAAAGAGATTTCTTCTACACATGTTTTAAAAATGCATATGCATACTTGAAACATGTTAAAGATGCAAATGACCTATGGATCCAAACCTTTTAAACAGAATAAAAAACGCTCATTAGATTCTCAGGTGAACCCGTGGTGGGATATTTCCCCAAGTAAAAAGAGCCTATATTTTGCCCATTTACAAAAAGTTGACCAAACAATCATAGATGATTGTAAAGTGATTTATCATGCGTAACGGACTATATTTTGTAAGAAATGACTTATGCATTGGGAGTCAGCACTCAGCTCAAAATCCCCGGCCTCCCCCTTTTCCCTACGACTACAAAACCAGATATTTAAAAACTGAAAAAATTTTACAATCCCTAAAAATTATAGGCACTCTTTGGAATTATCTCTCTCTACATTAGTGCATTGTGCATTTCCATTTTAGATGTATACTTTTTTCTTAAATCAAAACTTTGAGTTTTAGCTCTCCCTTCATCCCGTAAACAAAAAAGGCAAAAAGATCACAACAAAATGAAAATTTTAGAGTTTATATATCGAAAAAATTTAAAACAATAACAAATTTAAGTACATAAATTTTATTCACACACCACAAACGAACACAAAATTTTTTTTATCCAAGTATGGGAAATTCCACTAATTCTACCGTAATAGCTTGGAATTTTATAAGAAAAAGATTTCTTCTACACATGTTTTAAATACTGATATGCATGCTTGAAACATATTAAATATGCAAATGACCTATGGATCCAAAGCTTTTACTGAGAATAACAAACGCTCATTAAATTCTCAAGTGAACGTGCGGTGGGATATGTACTCGAGTCAAACAAGCCATTATTTTGCTCATTTACAAAAAGCTCACCTAACAATCATAGATGATTGAAAAGTGATTTATCATGCGTAATGGGCTATATTTTTTAATGAAATTACTTATGGATTGGGAGTCAACACTCAATTAAAAATCCCCCGCCTCTCCCTTTAACCACCGATTGCAAAACCGGATATATAAAAACTGAAAAGAGTTTGCAATCCCTAAAAATTAAAGACACTCTTTGGAATTATATCTCTCTACATTTTTGCGTTGTGCATTTCCATTTGAGATGTATACTTTTTTTTTAAATTGAGTTTTGGCTCTCCCTTCATCCTGTAAACAAAAAAGGCAAATAGATCACAACAAAATAAAAATTTTAGAGGTTAAGTATGGAAAAAATTTAGAACAATAAAAAATGTAAGAATAGAAATTTTATTCACACACCACAAATGATGACAAAAATTTTGTTATCCAAGTTTTGGAAATTCCACTAGTTCAACGCTAATAGCTCGGAATTTTCTAAGAAAGGGATTTCTTCTACACATGTCTTAAAAATGGATATGCATTCTTAAAACATGTTAAAGATGCAAATGACCTATGGATCCAAACCTTTTAAAGAGAATAACAAATGCTCATTAAATTCTCAAGTGAATGTACGGTGGGATATTTACCCGAGTCAAACAAACCATTATTTTGCCCATTTACAAAAAGCTGACCTAACAATCATAGATGATTGTAAAGTGATTTGTCATGCGTAATGGGCTATGTTTTTTGTAAATAATGACTTATGGATTGGGAGTCAACACTCAGCTAAAAATCCCCCGCATCCCCTTTTTCCCGACGATTGCAAAACCGGATATATAAAAACTGAAAAGAGTTTATAATCCATTAAAATTGCAGTCACTCTTTGGAATTATCTCTCTCTACATTTGTGCATTGTGTATTTCCATTTTAGATGTATATTGTTTTTCTTAAATCTAAACTTTGAGTTTTCGCTCACCCAACATCCGGTAACAAAATGGAAATTTTAGAGTTTATGTGTGGAAACAATTTAAAACAATAACAAATGTAAGTAAAAAAACTTTATTCACTCACTACAAATGAACACAAAAGTTTTGTTATCCAAGTTTTGGAAATTCCACTAGTTCAACCCTAATAGCTTGGAATTTTATAAGAAATAGATTTCTTCTACATGTTTTACAAAAGGATATGCATGCTTGAAATGTGTAAAAGATGCAAATGACCTTTGGATCCGAACCTTTTAAAGAGAATAACAAACGCTCATTAAATTCTCAAGTGAACAAACGGTGGGATATTTTCACGAGTCAAACAAGCCATTTACAAAAGTTGACCTCACAATCTTAGATGATTGTAAAGTGATTTATCATGCGTGACGGACTATATTTTTGTAAGAAATGACTTATGGATTGAGAGTCGACACTTAGTTAAAAATCCCCTGCCTATCCTTTTTCCCGACGATTGCAAAACCTGATATATAAAAATTGAAAAGAGTTTATAATCCCTAAAACTTATAGACACTCATTGGAATTATCTCTCTCTACATTTGTCCATTGTGTATTTCCATTTTAGATGCATACTTTTTTCTTAAATCAATTCTTTGATTTTTCGCTTTCCCATCATCCCGTAACAAATTGAAAATTTTAGAGTTTATGTTCGGAAAAAATTTAAAACAATAACAAATGTAAGTAAAGAAATTTTTTTTCACACACCACAAATGAACACAAAAGTTATGTTATCCAGGTTTGGAAAATTCCACTAGTTCAACCATAATAGCTTGGAATTTGATAAGAAAGAAATTTCTTCTACTCATGTTTTAAAAACTGACAAGCATGCTTGAAACATGTTAAAGATGCAAATGACCTATGGATCCAAACCTTTTAAGGAGAATAACAACTGCTCATTAAATTCTAAAGTGAATGTGCGGTGGGATATTTACCCAAGTGAAACAATCCATTATTTTGCCCATTTACAAAAAGCTAACCTTACAATTATAGATGATTGTAAAGTGATTTATCATTCGTTCTCTCTTTGGAATTATCTCTCTCTACAGTTTTGCATTGTGCATTTCCATTTTAGATGTATGCTTCTTTCTTAAATCAAAACATTGAGTTTTCGTTCTCCCTTCATCCAGTAAAAAAAAAAAAGCAAATAGATCACAACAAAATAAAAAATTTAGAGTGTATGTATAAAAAAAATTTAAAACAATAAAAAATGTAAGTATGGAAATTTTATTCACAGACCACAAATGAACACAAAAGTTTTGTTATCCAATTTTCGGAAATTCCACAAGTTCAACCCGAATAGCTTGAAATTTTATAAGAATGAGATTTTTTCTACACATGTTTTAAAAATGGATAAGCATACTTGAAACATGTTAAAGATGTAAATGACATTTGGATCTAAACCTTTTCAAGAGAATAACAAACACTCAATAAATTCTCAAGTGAACGTGCGGTGTGATATTTACCCGAGTCAAACAAGCCATTATTTTGCCCATTTACAAAAATCTGACCTAACCATCATTGATGATTGCAAAGTGATTTGTCATGCGTAACGGGCTATGTTTTTGTAAGAAATGACTTATGGATTGGGAGTCAACACTCAGTTAAAAATCCCCTGTCTCCCCTTTTTCCCGACAATTGTAAAACCTGACATATAAAAACTGAAAAGAGTTTACAATCCATAAAAATTACAGACACTCTTTGGAATTATCTCTCTCTAAAATTGTGCATTGTGAATTTCCTTTTATAATGTATACTTTTTTCTTAAATTAAAACTATGAGTTTTCGCTCTCCCTTCATCACATAAACTAAAAAGGCAAATAGATCACAACAAAATGAAAATTTTAGAGTTTATGTATTCAAAAAATTTAAAACAATAAAAAATCAAAGTAAATAAATTTTATTCACACACCACAAAGGAACACAAAAGTTTTGTTATCCAAGTTTGGGAAATTCCACTTGTTCAACCCTCATAGTATTGAATTTTATAAGAAAGAGATTTCTTCTACACATGTTTTAAAAATGGACATGCGTGTTTGAAATATGTTAAATATGCAAATGACCTATGGATCCAAACCTTTTAAAGAGAATAACAAACGCTCATTAAATTCTCAAGTGAACGCATAGTGGGATTATCTCTCTCTAAATTTGTGCATTGTGCATTTTCTCTTTAGATGTATAGTTTTTTATTAAATCAAAACTTTGAGTTTTCGCTATCCCTTCATCCCATAAACAAAAACGGGAAATAGATCACAACAAAATGAAACTTTTAGAGTTGATTTATGGAAAAAAATTATAAAAATAACAAATGTAAGTATAGAAATTTTATTCACACACCACAAATGAACACAAAAGCTTTGTTATCAAAATTTGCGAAATTCAACTAGTTCAACCCTACTAGTATGGAATTTTATAAGAAAGTGATTTCTTCTACACATGTTTTAAAAATGGATATGCATGCATGGAACATGTTAAAGACGCAAATGACCTAAGGATCCAAACCTTTTAAAAAGAATAACAAACGGTCATTAAATTCTCAAGTGAACGTGCGGTGGGATATTTATCTGAGTCATACAATTGATTATTTTGCCAATTTACAAAAAGCAGACCTAACAATCATATATGAGTAAAGTGATTTATCATGCGTATCAGGCTATATTTTCGTAAGAAATGACTTATGGATAGGGAGTCAACACTGAGTTAAAAATCCCTTGTCTCGCCCTTTTCCCGCCGATTGCAAAACCTAATATATAAAAACTTACAAGAGTTTACAATCCCTAAAAATTACAGACACTCTTTGGAATTATCTCTCTCTATATGAGTGCATTGTGCATTTCCATTTTAGATTTATAGTTTTTTCTTAAATCAAAACATGGAGTTTTCTCTCTCCCTTCATCCTATAAACAAAAAAGCCAAATAGCTCACAACAAAATGAAAATTTTAGAGTATATGTAAGGAAAAAATTTAAAAAAATAACAAATGTAAGTAAACATATTTTATTAACACACCACAAATGAAGAAAAAAATTTTGTCTTTCATGTTTGGGAAATTCCACTTGTTCAACCCTAATGGCTTGGAATTTTATACGAAAGAGATTTCTTCTACACATGTTTTAAAAATGGATATGCATGCTTGAAACATGTTAAAGATGCAAATGACCTATGGATCCAAACCTTTTAAAGATAATAACGAATGCTCATTAAATTCTCAAGTGAATGTGCGGTGGGATATTTACCTGAGTCAAACAAGCCATTATTTTGCCCATTTAAGAAAAGTTCACCTATAAATCATAGATGACTGTACAGAGATTTATCATGCATAACAAGCTATATTTTTTTAGGAAATGACTTATGGAATGGGAGTCAACACTGAGTTAAAAATCCCTTGGCTCACCGTTTTACCAACGATAGTAAAACGTGATGTATAAAAATTGAAAAGAGTTGAATATCACTAAAAATTACATAAACTCTTTGGAATTATCTCTCTCTACATTTGTGCATTGTGGATTTCTAATTTAGATGTATACTTTTTTCTTAAATCAAAACTTTGAGTTTTTGCTCTCCCTTCATCCCGTAAAAAAATGCAAATAGATCACTTAAAAATGAAAATTTTAGTCTTTATGTATTAAAAAAATTTAAAACAATAAAAAATTCAAGTGAAGAAATTTTATCCACACACCACAGATGAACACAAAAGTTTTGTTATCCAAGTTTTGGAAATTCCACTAGTTCAACCCTAATAGTATGGAATTTTATAAGAAAGGGATTTCTTCTACACATGTTTTAAAAATGGATATGCATGCTTTAAAGAGAACAAAAAATACTCATTAAATTCCCAAACTAATGTACGGAGGAATATTTACCCAAGTCAAACAAGCCATTATTTTGCACATTTACAAAAAGCTGACCTAACAATCATAGATGATTGTAAAGTGATTTAACATGCGTAATGGACTATATTTTTGTAAGAAAGGACTTATGGATTGGAGGTCAACACTCAATTAAAAATCCACCGCCTCCCCCTTCTCCCGACGATTGAATAACCTGATACATAAAAACTAAAAAGATTACAACCCCTAAATATTATAGACGATCTTTGGAATTATCTCTCTCCAAATTTGTGGATTGTGCATTTCCATTTTAGATGTATAATTTTTTTTTAAATCAAAAGTTTAGTTTTCGCTCTCCCTTCATCTCGTAAACAAAAAAGGCAAATAGATCACAACAAAATGAAAATTTTAGAGTTTATGTATGGAAAAAATTTAAAACAATAACAAAAGTAAGTAAAGAAATTTTATTCACACACCACAAATGAACACAAAAGTATTGTTATCCAAGTTTGGGAAATTCCAGTAGTTCAACCCTAATAGATTGGAATTTTATAAGAAAGAGATTTCTTCTACAAATGTTTTAAAAATGGATATGCATGTTGGAAAATGTTAAAGATGCAAAGGACCTATAGATCCAAGCCTTTTAAAGAGAATAGCAAACGCTCATTAAATTCTCAAGTGAATGTGCGGTGGGATATTTACCCGAGTCAAACAAGCCATTCTTTTGCCCATTTAAAAAAAGCTGACCTAACAATCATAGATGATTTTAAAGTGATTTATCACGTGTAATAGGCTATATTTTTGTAAGAAATGACTTATGGAATGGGAGTCAACACTCAGTTCAAAATCCCCCGCCTCCCCCTTTTCCCTCTCTCTACATTTTTGCATTGTGCATTTCCATTTTAGATGTATACTTCTTTCTTAAATCAAAGCATTGAGTTTTCATTCTCCCTTCATCCAGTAAAAAAAAAAGCAAATAGATCACAACAAAATAAAATTTTTAGAGTTTATGTATGAAAAAAATTTAAAACAATAAAAAATGTAAGTATGGAAATTTTATTCACACACCACAAATGAACACAAAAAAATTTTTATCCAGTTTTCGGAAATTCCTCAAGTTCAACCCGAATAACTTGAAATTTTATAAGAATGAGATTTCTTCTACACATATTTTAAAAATGGATATGCATGCTTGAAACATGTTAAAGATTTAAATGACATTTGGATCCAAACCTTTTCAAGAGAATAACAAACACTCAATAAATTCTCAAGTGAACGTGCGGTGTGATATTTACCCGAGTCAAACAAACCATTATTTTTCCCATTTACAAAAATCTGACCTAACCATCATTGATGATTGTAAAGTGATTTTTCATGCGTAACGGGCTATGTTTTTGTAAGAAATGACTTATGGATTGGGAGTCAACACTCAGTTAAAAATCCCCTGCCTCCCCTTTTTCCCTACAATTGTAAAACCTGACATATAAAAACTGAAAAGAGTTTACAATCCATAAAAATTACAGACACTCTTTGGAATTATCTCTCTCTACAATTGTGCATTGTGAATTTCCTTTTAGAATGTATACTTTTTTCTTAAATCAAAACTATGAGTTTTCGCTCTCCCTTCATCACATAAACTAAAAAGGCAAATTGATCACAACAAAATGAAAATTTTACAGTTTATGTATTCAAAAAATTTAAAACAATAAAAAATCTAAGTAAATAAATTTTATTCACACACCACAAAGGAACACAAAAGTTTTGTTATCCAAGTTTGGGAAATTCCACTTGTTCAGCCCTCATAGTATTGAATTTTATGAGAAAGAGATTTCTTCTACACATGTTTTAAAAATGGATATGCGTGCTTGAAACATGTTAAAGATGCAAATGACCTATGGATCCAAACCTTTTAAAAAGAATAACAAACGCTCATTAAATTCTCAAGTGAACGCATAGTGGGATATTTACCCGAGACAAACAAACCATTATTTTGCCCATTTACAAAAAGCTGACCTAAAAATCATAGATGGTTGTAAAGTGATTTGTAATGCGTAATGGCTAGAGTTTTTTAAGAAATGACTTATGGATTGGGAGCCAACACTCAGTTAAAAATCCCCCGCCTCCCGCTTTTCCTGACGATAGAAAAGCCTGTATATAAAAACTGAAATGAGTTTACAATCCCTAAAAATTACTAACGCTCTTTGAAATTATCTCTCTCTACATTTTTGCCTTGTGCATTTATATTTTTGATGTATACTTTTTGCTTAAATAAAAACTTTGAGTTTTCACTGTTCCTTTATCCCGTAAACAAAAAATGCAAATAGATCACAACAAAATGAAAATTTTAGCGTTTATGTATGGAAAAAATTTAAAACAATAAAAAATTAGGTACAGAAATTTTCTTCACACACCACAAATGAACACAAAAGTTTTGTTATCCATGTTTGAGAAATTCCTCAAGTTCAACCCTAATAGCTTGGAATTTTATAAGAGAGAGACTTCTCCTACACATGTTTTAAAAATGGATATGTACGCATGAAACATGTTAATGATGCAAATGACCTATGGATCCAAAACTGTTAAAGAGAATGACAAACGCTCATTAAATATTCAAGTGAATGTGCTATGGGATATTGACTCGAGTCAAACAAACCACTATTTTGAACATTTATAAAAAGCTGACCTATCAATCATAGATAATTGTAAAGTAATTTATCATGCGTAACGGGCTTTATTTTTCTAAGAAAT
Source organism: Aristolochia californica (assembly GCF_029961685.1). Taxonomy (NCBI): domain Eukaryota; kingdom Viridiplantae; phylum Streptophyta; class Magnoliopsida; order Piperales; family Aristolochiaceae; genus Aristolochia; species Aristolochia californica. The sequence goes on along the minus strand of NW_027181881.1, from coordinate 15,793,592 downwards.
GACTTATGGATTGGGAGTCAACACACATTTAAAAATCCCTTGCCTCCCCTTTTTCTCGACGATTGCAAAACCAGATATATAAAAACTGAAAAGAGTTTATAATCCCTAAAAATTACACACACACTTTCGAATTATCTCTCTCCACATTTTGGAATTGTTCATTTCAATTTTAGATGTATACCCTTCAACCTGTTAACAAAAAGGAAACATAGATCACATCAAAATGAAAATTTTAGAGTTTATGTACGGAAAAAAATTAAAACAATAAGGAATGTAAGTAAAGAAATTATATTCACACACCACAAATGAACACAAGCTCAACGCTAATAGCTTGGATTTTTATAAGAAAGAGATTTCTTCTACACATGTTTTAAAAATGGTTACGCATACTTGAAACATGTTGAAGATGCAAATGACCTATGGATCCAAATCATTAAATTCTCAAGTGAACGAACGGTGGGATATTTACCCGAGTCAAACAAGCCATTATTTTGCCCATTTATAAAAAGCTGAAGTAACAATCATAGTTGATTGTAAAGTGATTTATTATGTGTAACGGGCTATATTTTTGTAAGAAATGACTTATGGATTGGGAGTCCACACTCAGTTAAAAATCCCCCGCCTCCCGCTTTTCCCGACAATTGCAAAACCTGATATATAAAAACTAAAAAGAGTTTACAATCCATAAATATTACAGACACTCTTTGGAATTATCTCACTCTTCATTTGTGCATTGTTCATTTCCATTTTAGATGTATACTTTTTTCTTTAATTAAAACTTTGAGTTTTCACTCTCCCTTCTTCCCGTAAACAAAAAAGGCAAATAGATCACAACAAAATAAAAATTTTGGAGTTTATGTGTGGAAAAAATTTAAAACAATAAAAAATGTAAGTAAAGAAATTTTATTCACACGCCACAATTGAACACAAAATTTTTGTTATCGAAGTTTGGGAAATTCAACTATTTCAACCTAACAGCTTGGAATTTTATAAGAAAGAGATTTCTTCTACTCATGTTTTAAATATGTATATGCATGCTTGAAACATGTTAAATATGAAAATGGCCTATGGATCCAAGCCTTTTAAAGAGAAAAACAAACACTCATTAATTTCTCAAGTGAACGTGCGGTGGCATATTTACCCAAGTCAAACAAGCCACTAATTTGCCCATTTATAAAAAGCTGAAGTAACAATCATAGTTGATTGTAAAGTGATTTATCATGCGTAACGGACTATATTTTTTTAAGAAATGACTTAGGGATTGGGTGTCAAAACTCAGTTAAAAATCGTCTGCCTCCAGCTTTCCCGGACGATTGCAAAACCTGGTATACAAAAACAGAAAAGAGTTTACAATCTCTAAAAATTATAGGCATTCTTTGGAATTATCTCTCTCTACATTTGTGCATTATGCATTTCCGTTTCAGTTCTATACTTGTTTTTTTAAATCAAACAATTTGAGTTTTCATTCTCACTTCATCCCATAAACCATAAAGGCAAATAGATCACAACAAAATGAAAATTTTAGAGTTTTATGTTTGGAAAAAATTTAAAACAATAAAAAATGTAAGTAAAGAAATTTTATTCACACACCACAAATGAACACAAAAGTTTGGTTATCCAAGTTTGTGAAATTTCACTCTTTCAACCCTAATAGCTTGGAATTTTATAAGAAAGAGATTTCTTTTACACATGTTTTAAAAATGTATATGCATGCTAGAAACATGTTAAAGATGCAAATGACCTATGGATCCAAACCTTTTAAAGAGAATAATAAACACTTATTAAATTCTAAAGTGAACGTGCGGTAGGATATTTACCCGAGTCAAACAAGCCATTATTTTTCCAATTTACAAAAAGCTGACCTAACAATCATAGATGATTGTAAAGTGATTTATCATGCGTAACGGGCTATATGTTGTAATAAATGACTTATGGATTGGGAGTCAGCACTAGGTTAAAAATCCCCCGCCTCCCCCCTTTTCCCGATGATTGCAAAACCAGATATATAAAAAATGAAAGAGTTTATAATCCATAAAAATTATAGATACTGTTTGGAATTATCTCTCTCTAAATTTGTGCATTGTGCATTTCCTTTTTAGACGTATAATTTTTCTTAAATCAAAACTTTGAGTTTTCGCTCTCCTTTCATCCCGTAAACAAAAAAGGTAAATATATCACAACGAAATGAAAATTTGAGAGTTTATGCATGGAAAAAATTTAAAACAAAAAAAAATGTAAGCAAAGAAATTTTATTCACACACCACAAATGAACACAAAAGTTTTTTCATCCAAGTTTGGGAAATTCCACTTGTTCAACCCTAATAGCTTGGAATTTTAAAAGAAAGAGATTTATTCTACACATGTTTTAAAAATGGATATGCATGCTTGAAACATGTTAAAGATGAAAATGACCTATGAATCCAAACCTTTTAAAGAGAATAACAAATGCTCATTATATTCTCAAGTAACGTGCGGTGGGATATTTACTCCAGTCAAACAAGCTATTATTTTGCCCATTTACAAAAAGCTGACCTAACAATCATAGATGATTGTAAAGAGATTTATCATGCGTAACGGCCTATATTTTTTTAAGAAATGGTTTATAGATTGGGAGTCAACACTGAGTTAAAAATTCCCCACCTCCCTTTTTTCTCGACCATTGCAAAACCTGATTTATAAAAACTGAAAAGAGTTTCTAATACATAAAAATTACAGACACTCTTTAGAATTATCTCTCTCTAAATTTGTGCATTGTGTATTTCCATTTTAGATGTATACTTTTTTATTAAATCAAAACTTTGAGTTTTCGCTCTCCCAACATCCGGTAACAAAATGAAAATTTTAGAGTTTACATATGGCAAAAATTTGAAACAATAACAAATGTTAGTAAAAAAAATTTATTCACACACCACAAATGAACTCAAAAGTTTTGTTATCCAAGTTTGCAAAATTCCACTAGTTCAATCCTAATTGCTTGGAATTTTATAAGAAAGAGATTTCTTCTACACATGTCTTAAATATGGATAAACATGCTTGAAACATGTTAAGGATGCATATGACCTATGGATCCAAACCTTTTAAACAAAAAAAAAAAACTCTCATTAGATTCACAAGTGAACGTGCGGTGGGATACTTACCTGTGTCAAAAACACCTTTATTTTTCCCATTTAAAAAAACTGACCTAACAATCATAGATGATTTTAAAGTGATTTATGAAGAGTAACATGCTATATTTTTGTAAGAAATGAGTTTTGGATTGGGAGTCAGCACTCAGTTCAAAATCACCCGCCTCCCCTTTTTCACGAGATTGCAAAACCAGATATATCAAAACTGAAAAGAGTTTAAAATCCTTAAAAATTACAGACACTCTTTGGAATTATCTCTCTCTACATTAGTGCATTGTGCATTTCCATTTTAGATGTATACTTTTTTCTTAAATCAAAACTTTAAGTTTTCGCTCTCCCTTCATCCTGTAAACAAAAAAGGCAAATATATCACAACAAAAAGAAAATTTTACAGTTTATGTATGGAAAAAAATTAAAAAAATAACAAATTTAAGTAAAGAAATTTTCTTCACACACCAAAAATGAACACAAAAGTTTTGTTATCCATGTTTGGGAAATTCCTCAAGTTCAACCCTAATAGCTTGGAATTTTATAAGAAAGAGACTTCTTCTACACATGTTTTAAAAAAGGATATGCATGCATGAAACATGTTAATGATGCAGATGACCTATGGATCCAAAACTTTTAAAGAGAATGACTAACGCTCATTAAATTCTCAAGTGAATGTGCCATGGGATATTGACTCGAGTCAAACAAACCATTATTTTGCGCATTTACAAAAAGCTGACCTAACAATCATAAATAATTGTAAAGTAATTTATCATGCATAACAGGCTATATTTTTGTAAGAAATGACTTATGGATTGGGAGTCAACACATTTAAAAATCCCCTGCCTCCCCCTTTTCCCGACGATTGTAAAACCTGATATATAAAAACTGAAAGGAGTTTATAATCCCAAAAAATTGCACACACACTTTCAAATTATCTCTCTTCAAATTTTTGAATTGTGCATTTCAATTTTAGATGTATACCTTTTTCTTAAATCAAAACTTTGAGTTTTCACTCTCCCTTTAACCCGTTAACAAAAAAAGGCAAATAGATCACATCAAAATGAAAAATTTAGAGTTTATGTACGGAAAAAATTTAAAACAATAAGAAATGTAACTAAAGAAATTTTATTCGCACACCACAAATGAACACAAGTTCAACCCTAATAGCTCGGAATTTTATAAGAAAGAGATTTCTACTACACATGTTTTGAAAATGGTTATGAATGCTTGAAACATGTTGAAGATGCAAATGACCTATGGATCCAAACCTTCGAAAGAGAATAACAAACACTCATTAAATTCTCAAGTGAACGAACGGTAGGATATTTACCCGAGTCAAATAAGCCATTATTTTGCCCATTTATAAAAAGTTGAAGCAACAATCATATTTGATTGTAAAGTGATTTATTATGCGTAACGGTCTATATTTTTGTAAGAAATGACTTATGGATTAGGAGTCCACACTCAGTTAAAAATCCCCCTCCTCCCGCTTTTCCCGACAATTGCAAAACCTGATATATAAAAACTGAAAAGAGTTTACAATTCCTAAAAATTACAGACACTCTTTGGAATTATCTCTAAAATCAATTTTTTGAGTTTTTGCTCTCCCTTCACCCCGTAAAAAAAAAGGCAAATATATCACAACAAAATGTAAATTTTAAAGTTTATGTGTGGAAAAAATTTATAACAATAAAAAATATAAATTAAAAAATTTCATTCACACACTACAAATGAACACAAAAGTTTTATTATCTAAGTATGGGAAATTCCACTAGTTCAACCCTTGATCACTTGGAATTTTATAAGAATGAAATTTCTTCCACACATGTTTAAAAAATGGATATGCAGGCTTGAAAAATGTTAAAGATGAAAATGACCTATGGATCGAAAACTTTAAAAGAGAATAACAAACGCTCAATAAATTCTCCACTGAACATGTGGTGGGATATTTACCCGATTCAAACAAGCCATTATTTTACCCATTTACAAAAAGCTGACCTAACAATCATAAATGATTGTAAAGTGTTTTATCATGCGTAATGGGCTATATTTTTTTAATAATTGACTTATGGATTGTGGGTCAATACTCTGTTAAAAATCCCCCGCTCCCCCTTTTCTCGACGATTGCAAAACCTAATATATAAAAACTGAAAAGAGTTTACAATCCCTAAAAATTACAGACACTCTTTGGAATTATCTCTCTCTACATTTGTGCATTGTGCATTTCCATTTTTCATGTATACTTTTTTTTAAATCAAAACTTTGAGTTTTTGCTCTCCCTTCACCCCCAAAACGAAAAAGACAAATAGTTCACAACAAATGGAAAATTTTAAAGTTTATGTGTGGAAAATTTTTAAAACAATAAAAAATGTAAGTTAAGAAATTTTATTCACACACCACAAATGAACACAAAAGTTTTGTTCTTCAAGATTGGGAAATTCTACAAGTTCTACCCTAAGTAGCTTGGAATTTTATAGGAACGAGATTTGTTCTACACATTTGTTAAAAATGGATATGCATGCTTGAAACATGTTAAAGATGCAAATAACCTATTGAACCAAACCTTTTAAAGAGAGTAACAAACGCTCATTAAATTCTCCAGTGAACGTGCGGTGGGATATTTACCCGAGTCAAACCAGCCATTATTTTGCCAATTTACAAAAAGTTGACCTAACAATCATGGATGATTGTAAAGTGATTTATCATGCTTAATGGGCTCTATTTTTGTAAGAAATGACTTCTGGAATGGGAGTCAACGCTCAATTAAAAATCACCCACCTCCCCCTTTTCCCGACAATTGCGAAACCAAATATATAAAAACTGAAAATTGTTTACCATCTCTAAAAAGTACGGACACTCTTTTGAATGATCTCTCTCTACATTTGTGCATTGTGCATTTCCATTTTAGATGTATACTTTTTTCTTAAATTATAACTTTGATTTTTCGTTCTCCTTCACCCCGTAAACAAAAAAAGGAAATAGATCACAAGAAAATGACAATTTTAGAGTTTATGTATGGAAAAATTTTTTAAAATAACAAATTTAAGTAAAGAAATTTTATTCACACACCACAAAAGAACACAAAAGTTTTTTTATCCAGGTTTGGGAAATTCCACTAGTTATACCCTTAATCGCTTGGAATTTTATAGGAACGAGATTTCTCCTACACATGTCTTAAAAATGGATACGCATGCTTGAAAAATGTTAAAGATGCCAATGACCTATGGATCAAAACCTTTTAAAGAAAATAACAAACGCTCATTAAATTCTCCAGTGAACGTGAGGTGGGATATTTACCCGAGTCAAACAAGCCATTATTTTGCCCATTTACAAAAAGCTGACCTAACAATCATAGATGATTGTAAAGCTATTTATCATGCGTAACGGGCTATATGTTTGGAAGAAATGACTTATGGATTGGGAGTCAACACTAAGTTAAAAATCCCCCACCTCCCCCTTTTCCCTAACAAATGTAAGTAAAGAAAATTTATTCAGACACCATCAATGAACAAAAAAGTTTTGTTATCCAAGTTTCAAAAATTCCACAAGTTCAACCCTCAAAGCTTGGAATTTTACAAGAAGGAGATTTCTTCTACACATGTTTTAAAAATGGATATGCATGTTTGAAACATGTTAAAGATGCAAATGACCTATGGATCCAATGATTTTAAAGAGAACCACAAACACTCATTAAATTCTCAAGTGAACGTGCGGTGGGATATTTACCCGAGTCAAACAAGCCATTATTTTTCCCATTTGAAAACATCTGACCTAACAATCATAGATGATTTTGAAGTGATTTATGAAGTGTAACAGGCTATATTTTTGTAAAAAAATGACTCATGCATTGGGAGTCAACACTCAGTTAAAAATCCCCCGCCTACCCCTTTTCCCGAGGATTGCAAAACTTGACATACAAAATCTGGAAAGAGTTAACAATCCCTAAAAATTGAAGACACTCTTTGGAATTGTCTCCCTCTACATTTTTGGATTGCGCATTTCCATTTTAGATGTATACTTTTTTCTTAAATCAAAACTTTGAGTTTTCGCTCTCCCTTCACTTTGTAAACAGAGAAGGCAAATAGATCACAACAAAACGAAAATTTTAGAGTTTATGTACAAAATAAATTTATAATAATAAAAAATGTAAGAAAAAAATTTTATTTACACACCACAAATGAACACAAAAGCTTTTTTATCCAAGTTTGGGAAATTCCACTAGTTCAACCCTTAATCGCTTGGAATTTTATAAGAACGAGATTTCTTCTACACATGTTTTAAAAATGGATATGCATGCTTGAAACATGTTAAAGATGCAAATGATCCATGGATCCAAACCTTTTAAAGAGAATAACAAAAGCTCATTAAATTCTCTAGTGAGCATGCGATGGGATATTTACCCGAGTCAAACAAGCCATTATTTTGCCCACTTAAAAAAAACTAACCTAACAATCATAGATGATTGTAAAGTGATTTATCATGCGTAACATGCTATATTTTTGTAAGAAATTACTTGTGGATTGGGAGTCAACACTCAGTTAAAAATCCCCCGCCTCCCCCTTTTTCGACGGTTGCAAAACTTGATATGTAAAAACTGAAATGAGTTTACAATCGCATAAAATTACAGGCACTCTTTGGAATTATCTCTCTCTACATTTGTTCATTGTGCATTTCCATTTTAGATGTATACTTTTTTCTTAAATCAAAACATTGAGTTTTCGCTCTCCCTCCACCCCATAAACAAAACAGGCAAATAGATCACAACAAAACGAAAATTTTAAAGTTTATGTATAGAAATTTATTAAAAAAATAACAAATGTAAGTAAATAAATTTTATTCACACACCACAAATGAACACAAAATTTTTTTTATCCATGTTTTGGAAATTCCACTTGTTCAACCCTTAATAGCTTGGTATTTTATAAGAATGAGATTTCTTCTACACATGTTTTAAAAATGGATATGCATGCTTGAAACATGTTAAAGAAGCAAATGACCTATGGATGCAAACCTTTTAAAGATAACAACAAACGCTTATTAAATTCTCTAGTGAACGTGCGGTGAGATCTTTACCCGAATCAAACAAGCCATTATTTTGCCCATTTACAAGAAGTTGACGAAACAATCTTAGATGATTGTAAAGTGATTCATCATGCGTAACAGGCAATATTTTTGTAAGAAATGACTTATGGATTGGGAGTCAACACTCAGTTAAAAATCCCCCGCCTCCCCCTTGTATCGACGATTGCAAAACCATATATGTAAAAACTGAAAAGATTTTACAATCCCTAAAATTTATAGACACTCTTTGGAATTATCTCTCTCAACATTTGTGCATTGTGCATTTCCATTTTCGATGTATACTTTTTTCTTAAATCGAAACTTTGAGTGTTCACTCTCCCTTCACCTCGTAAACAAAAAAGGCAAATAGATCACAACAAAAGGAAGATTTTAGAGTTTATGTATGGAAAAAATTTAAAACAATCACAAATGTAAGTAAAAACATTTTATTCACACACACAAAATGAACAAAAAAGTTTTGTTATGCAAGTTTGCAAAATTCCACTAGTTCAACCCTTAAAAGCTTGGAATTTTATAAGAACGGGATTTTAGTTACACATGTTTCAAAAATGTATTTGCATACTTGAAAAATGTTAAAAATGCCACAGACCTATGGATCTAAACCTTTTAAAGAGAATAACAAACGCACATTAAATTCTCAAGTGAACGTGCAGTGGGATATTTACCCGAGTCAAATAAGACATTATTTTGCCCATTTACAAAAAGTTGTCCTAACTATTATAGATGATTGTAAAGTGAATTATCATGCGTAAAGATCTATATTTTTTTAAGAAATGACTTATGGATTGGGAGTCAACACTCAGTTAAAAATCCCCCGCCTCCCCCTTGTCTCGACGATTGCAAAACCTGATATATAAAAACTGAAAAGAGTTTACAATCCCTAAAAATTACAGACACTCTTTGGAATTATCTCTCTCTAAATTTGTGCATTTTCCATTTTTATTTTAGATTTATACTTTTTTCTTAAATCAAAACTTTGAGTTTTCGCTCTCCCTTCACCCCGTAAACAAAAAAGGCAACTAGTTCACAACAAAACGAAAATTTTAGAGTTTATGTACAGAAAAAATTTAAAACAATAAAAAATGTAAGTAAAGAAATTTTATTCACACACCACAAATGAACACAAAAGTTTTGTTATCCCTTTTTGGAAATTCCACTAGTTTAACCCTTTTTCGCTTGGAATTTTATAAGAACGAAATTTCTTCTACACATGTTTTAAAAATGGATATGCATGCTTGAAACATGTTAAAGATGAAAATGACCTATGGATCCAAACCTTTTAAAGAGAATAACAAACGCTGGTTAAATTCTCAAGTGAACGTGCAGTGGGAAATTTACCAGAGTCAAACAAGCCATTATTTTCACTATTTAGAAAAAGCTGACCTTAAAATCATTGATGATTGTAAAGTGATTTATATTGCATAATGGACTATATTTTTGTAAGAAATGACTCATGGATTGGGCATCAACACTCAGTTAAAAATCCCCCACCTCTCCCTTATCCCAACAATTGCAAATCCTAATATATAAAAACTGAAAAGAGTATACAATCCCTAAAAATTACAGACACTCTTTGGAATTATCTCTCTCTACATTTGTGCATTGTGCATTTCCATTTTAGATTTATACATTTTTCTTAAATCAAAACTTTCATATTTTGCTCTCCTTTCACACCGTAAAAAAAAGGAAAATAGATCACAATAGAAGGAAAATTTTAGGGTTAATGTATGGAAAACATCTAAAACAATAACAAATGTAAGTAAAGAAATTTTATTCACATACCACCAATGAACACAAAAGTTTTTTCATCCAAGTTTTGGAAATTCCACTAGTTCAACCCTTAATAGGTTGGAATTTCATAAGAACGAGATTTCTTCTATACATGTTTTAAAAATGGATATGCATGCTTGAAACATGTTAAATATGCAAATGACCTATGGATGAAAACCTTTTAAAGAGAATAACAAACGCTCATTAAATTCTCTAGTGAACGTGTGGTGGCATATTTACCCGAGTTAAACAACATATTATTTTACCAATTTACAAAAAGCTAACCGAACAATCATAGATGATTGTAAAGTTATTTATCATGCGTAATAGGCTATATTTTTTTAGAAATGACTTATAGTTTGAGAGTCAACACTCAGTTCAAAATCCTCCACCTCCCCTTTTTCCCGACGATTGCAAAACCTGATATATAAAAACTGAAAGGAATTTACAATCCATAAATATTTCAGCCACTCTTTGGAATTATCTCTCTCTACATTTGTGCATTGTGCATTTCCATTTTAGATGTATACTTTTTTCTTAAATCAAAACTTTGAGTTTTTCGCTCTCCCTTCACCTCGTAAACAAAAAAGGCAAATAGATCACAACAAAAGAAAAATTTTAGAGTTTATGTATGGAAGAAATTTAAAACAGTTACAAATGTAAGTAAAGAAATTTTATTAACACACTACAAATGGACACAAAAGTTTTGTTATCCATGTTTGGGAAATTCCACTAGTTCAACCATTAATAGCTTGGAATTTTACAAGAACGAGATTTCTTCTACACATGTTTTAAAAATGGATATGCATGCTTGAAACATGTTAATGATGAAAATAACCTATGGATCCAAACCTTTTAAAGAGAATGACTAACGCTCATGAAATTCTCAAGTGAACGTGCGGTGGGATATTTACCTAAATCAAACAAGCCATTATTTTACCCATTTACAAAAAGCTGACCGAACATTCATAGATGATTGTAAAGTGATTTATCATGCGTAACGGGCTATATTTTTTTAAGAAATGACTTATGGATTTAGAGTCAACACTCAATTAAAAATCACATGCCTCGCCCTTTTCTCGACGATTGCAAAACATGATATACAAAGAATGAAAAAAGTTTACAATCCCTAAAAATTACAGACACTCTTTGGAATTATCTCTCTCAACATTTGTGTGTTGTGCATTTCCATTCTAGATGTATACTTTTTTCTAAAATCAAAACTTTGAGTTTTTGCTCTCCTTTCACCTGGTTAAAAAAAAGGCAAATAGATCACAACAAAAGGAAAATTTTAAAGTATATGTATGGAAAAAATTTAAAACAATAAAAAATGTATGTTACAAAATTTTATTCACACACCACAAATGAACGCAAAAGTTTTGTTATCCAAGTTTGGGAAATTCCACAAGTTCAACCCATAATAGCATGGAATTTTATAAGAAGGAGATTTCTTCTACACATGTTTTAAAAATGGATTAGCACGCTTAAAACATGGTAAAGATGCAAGTGTCCTTTGGAACCAAACCATTTAAAGAGAATAACTAACTCTCATTAAATTCTCTAGTGAACATGTGGTGGTATATTTACCCCAGTCAAACAAACCATTATTTTGCCCATTTACAAAAAGTTGACCTAACTATCATAGATGATTGTAAAGTGATTTATCATGCGTAATGGGCTATATTTTTGTAAGAAATGACTTATGGATTGGGAGTCAACACCCAGTTCAAAATCCACCACCTCGCCCTTTTCCCGATGATTGCAAATCCTGATATGTAAAATAAAAAAGGAGTTTACATTCACTATAAATTACAGACACTCTTTGGAATTATCTCTCTCTACATTTATGCATTGTGCATTTCCATTTTAGAAGTATACTTTAATCTTAAATTAAAACTTTGAGTTTCGCTCTCACTTCACCCTGTAAACAAAAAAGGCAAATGGATCACAACAAAATGACAATTTTAGAGTTTATGTATGGAAAAAATTTACAAAATAACAAATTTATGTACAGAAATTTTATTCACACACCACAAATGAACACAAAAGTTTTTTAATCTAAGTTTGGGAAATTCCACTAGTTCAACCATTAATAGCTTGGAATTTTACAAGAACGAGATTTCTTCTACACATGTTTTAAAAATGGATATGCATGCTTGAAACATGTTAATGATGAAAATAACCTATGGATCCAAACCTTTTAAAGAGAATGACTAACGCTCATGAAATTCTCAAGTGAACGTGCGGTGGGATATTTACCTAAATCAAACAAGCCATTATTTTACCCATTTACAAAAAGCTGACCGAACATTCATAGATGATTGTAAAGTGATTTATCATGCGTAACGGGCTATATTTTTTTAAGAAATGACTTATGGATTTAGAGTCAACACTCAATTAAAAATCACATGCCTCGCCCTTTTCTCGACGATTGCAAAACATGATATACAAAGAATGAAAAAAGTTTACAATCCCTAAAAATTACAGACACTCTTTGGAATTATCTCTCTCAACATTTGTGTGTTGTGCATTTCCATTCTAGATGTATACTTTTTTCTAAAATCAAAACTTTGAGTTTTTGCTCTCCTTTCACCTGGTTAAAAAAAAGGCAAATAGATCACAACAAAAGGAAAATTTTAAAGTATATGTATGGAAAAAATTTAAAACAATAAAAAATGTATGTTACAAAATTTTATTCACACACCACAAATGAACGCAAAAGTTTTGTTATCCAAGTTTGGGAAATTCCACAAGTTCAACCCATAATAGCATGGAATTTTATAAGAAGGAGATTTCTTCTACACATGTTTTAAAAATGGATTAGCACGCTTAAAACATGGTAAAGATGCAAGTGTCCTTTGGAACCAAACCATTTAAAGAGAATAACTAACTCTCATTAAATTCTCTAGTGAACATGTGGTGGTATATTTACCCCAGTCAAACAAACCATTATTTTGCCCATTTACAAAAAGTTGACCTAACTATCATAGATGATTGTAAAGTGATTTATCATGCGTAATGGGCTATATTTTTGTAAGAAATGACTTATGGATTGGGAGTCAACACCCAGTTCAAAATCCACCACCTCGCCCTTTTCCCGATGATTGCAAATCCTGATATGTAAAATAAAAAAGGAGTTTACATTCACTATAAATTACAGACACTCTTTGGAATTATCTCTCTCTACATTTATGCATTGTGCATTTCCATTTTAGAAGTATACTTTAATCTTAAATTAAAACTTTGAGTTTCGCTCTCACTTCACCCTGTAAACAAAAAAGGCAAATGGATCACAACAAAATGACAATTTTAGAGTTTATGTATGGAAAAAATTTACAAAATAACAAATTTATGTACAGAAATTTTATTCACACACCACAAATGAACACAAAAGTTTTTTAATCTAAGTTTGGGAAATTCCACTAGTTCAACCCTTAATCGCTTGGAATTTGATAAGAACGAGATTTCTTCAAAACATGTTTTAAAATGAATATGCAAGCTTGAAACATTTTAAAGATGCAAATGACCTATGGATCCTAAGATTTATAAGAGAATAACGAACGCTCATTAAATTCTCCAGTAAACGTGCGGTGGGATATTTACCTGAGTCAAACAAGCCACTATTTTGCCCATTTACAAAAGGCTGACCTAACATTCATAGATGATTGTGAAGTGATTTATCATACGTAACGGGCTATTTTTTGTTAGAAATGACTTATGGATTGGGAGTCAACACTCAGTTAAAAATCCCCTGCCACCCCCCTTTTCCCAACGATAGCAAAACCTGATATATAAAAACTGAAAAGAGTTTACAATCCCTAAAAATTACAGACACTCTTTGGAATTATCTCTCTAAATTTGTGTTTTGTCCATTTCTATTTTAGATGTATACTTTTTTCTTAAATCAAAACTTTGAGTTTTCGCACTCCCTTCACCTTGAAAAAAAAAGCGAAATAGATCACAACAAAACGAAAATTTCAGATTTTATGTATGGAAAAAATTTAAAACAATAACAAATGTAAATAAAGAAATTTTAATCACACACCACAAAGGAACACAAAAGTTTTGTTATCCAAGTTTGGGAAATTCGACTAGTTCAGCCCTTAATCACTTGGGATTTTATAAGAATGAGATTTCTTCTACACATGTTTTAAAAATGGATATGCATGCTTAAAACATGTTAAAGATGCCAAGGACCTATGGATCCAAACATTTTAAAGATAATAAAAACCGCTCATTAAATTCTCAAGTGAACGTGCAGTGGGATATTTACCCGAGTCAAACAAGCCATTATTTTGCCCATTTACAAAAAGCTAACCAAACAAACATAGATGATTGTAAAGTGATTTATCACAAGTAACGGGCTATATTTTTTAAAGAAATGACTTATGGATTGGGAGTCAACACTAAATTAAAAATCCCCCACCTCCCCCTTTTCCCGACGATTGCAAAACAAAATATATAAAAACTGAAAAGAGTTTCCAATCCCTAAAAATTACAGACACTCTTTTGAATTATCTCTCTCTACATTTGTGCATTGTGCATTTCCATTTTAGATGTATAATTTTTTCTTAAATCAAAACTTTGAGTTTTAGCTCTCCCTTCACCCCGTTAACAAAAATGGCAAATATATCACAACAAAATTAAAATTTTAGAGATTATGTATGGAAAAAATTTAAAACAATAAAAAATGTAATTAAAGAAATTTTATTCACACACCACAAATGAACACAAAAGTTTTGTTATCCATGTTAGGGAAATTCCACTTGTTCAACCCTTAATATCTTGGAATTTTATAAGAACGAGATTTCTTCTACACATGTTTTAAAATGGATATGCGTGCTTGAAACATGTTAAAGGTGCAAATAACCTATGGATCCAAACCTTTTAAAGAGAATAACAAACGCTCATTAAATTCTCTAGTGAACGTGCGGTGGGATATTTACCCGAGTCAAATAAGACATTATTTTGCCCATTTAAAAAAAGCTGACCTAACAATCATAGATGATTGTAAAGTTATTTATCATGTGTAACGTGCTATATTTTTGTAAGAAATGACTTCTGGATTGGGAGTCAACCCTCAGTTAAAAATCCCCCACATCCACCTTTTCCCAAAGATTGAAAAACCTGTTATATAAAAACTGAAAATAGTTTAAAATCCCTAAAAATTACAGACACGCTTTGGAATTTTCTCTCTCTACATTTGTGCATTGTGCATTTTCATTTTATATGTATACTTTTTTTTTAATTCAAAACTTTGAGTTTTCGCTCTCCCTTCCCCTCGTAAAATAAAAAGGCAAATAGATCACAACAAAGGGAAACTTTTAGAGTTTATGAATGGAAAAAGTTTAAAACAATAAAACAATTGAGTAAATAATTTTTTCATACACCACAAATGATCACAAAAGTTTTGTTATCCAAGTTTGGGAAATTCAACTAGTTCAACCCTTAATAGCTTGGAATTTTATATGATCGAGATTTCTTCTACACATGTTATAAAAATGGATATGCATACTTAAAACATGTTAAAGATTCAAATGACCTATGGATCCAAAACTTTTAAAGAGAATAACAAACGCTCATTAAATTCTCTTGTGAGCGTGAGGTGGGATATTTACTCGAGTCAAACAAGCCATTATTTTGCCCATTTACAAAAACCTGAGCTAACAATTGTAGATGATTGTAAAGTGATTTATCATACGTAACGGGCTATATTTTTTGAAGAAATGACTTATGGATTGAGATTCAAAACTCAGTTAAAAATACCCAGCCTCCCCCTTATCCCGACGATTGCAAAACATGATACATAAAAACTGAAAAAGAGTTTACAATCCCTAAAAATTACAAACACTCTTTCTAATTATCTCTCTCTACATTTGTGCATTGTGAATTTCCATTTCAAATGTACACTTTTTTCTTAAATCAAAACTTTTGAGTTTTGGCTCTCCTTTCACCCCGTAAACAAAAAAGGCAAATAGATCACAACAAAACAAAAATTTTAGAGTTTATGTAAGGAAAAAATTTAAAACAATAAAAAATGTAAGTAAAGAAATTTTATTCCCACACCACAAATGAACACAAAAGTTTTTTTATCCAAGGTTTGAAAATTCCATTAGTACAACCCTAATAGCTTGGAATTTTGTAAGAACGAGATTTCTTCTACACATGTTTTAAAAATGGATATGCATGCTTGAAACAAGTTAAAGATGCAAATGACATATGGATCCAAACCTTTTAAAGAGAATAACAAACGCTCATTAAATTCTCAAGAGAACGTGTGGTGGGATATTTACCTGAGTCAAACAAGCCGTTATTTTGCCCATTTACAAAAAGCTGACCTAACAATCATAGATGACTATAAAGTGATTTATCATGCATAACGGGCTATATTTTTGTAAGAAATAACTTATGGATTGGTAGTCAAGACTAAGTTAAAAATCCCCCGCCTCCCCTTTTTCCAAACGATTGCAAAACCTAACAGGTAAAAAATGAAAAGAGTTTACAATCCCAAAAAATTATAGACACACTTTGGAATTATCTCTCTCTACTTTTGTGCACTGTGCATTTCCATTTTCGATGTATATTTTTTTCTTAAATTGAAACTTTGAGTTTTCGCTTTCCCTGCACCCTGTAAAAAAAAAGGCAAATAGATCACAACAAAGGAAAATTTCAGAGTTTATGTATGGAAAAAATTTAAAACATTAAAAAATATGTAGAGAAATTTTATTCACACACCACAAAGGAACACAAAAGTTTTGTTATCCAAGTTTGGGAAATTCCACTCGTTCAACCCTTAATAACTTGGAATTTATAAGAATGAGATTTTTTCTACACATGTTTTAAAAATGGATATACATGCTTGAAACATGTTAAATTTGCAAATGACCTATGGATCAAAACCTTTTAAAGAGAATAACAAACGCTCATTAAATTCTCAAGAGAACGTGTGGTGGGATATTTACCCGAGTCAAACAAACCATTACTTTGCCCATTTACAAAAAGTTGTCTTAACAATCATAGATGATATTAAAGTGATTTATCATGCGTAATGGGCTATATTTTTGTAAGAAATGACTTATGGATTGGGAGTCAACACTTAGTTAAAACTCCCCTGCCTCCCCCTTTTCCAACAATTGCAAAACCTGATATGTAAAAACTGAAAAGAGTTTACAATCCCTAAAAATTATAGACACTCTTTGGAATTTTCTCTCTCTACATTTGTGCATTGTGCATTTCCATTTTAGATTTGTACTTTTTTCTTAAATCAAAACTTTGAATTTTCGTTCTCCCTTCACCTCGTAAATAAAAAGGCAAATAGATCACAACAAAATGAAAATTTTAGAGTTTATGCACTCAAAAAAATTTTAAAAATAAAAAATGTAAGTAAAGAAATTATATCCACACACCACAAATGAACTCAAAATTTTTGTTATCCAAGTTTGGGAAATTCCACTAGTTCAACCCTTAATCGCTTGGAATTTGGAAAGAACAAGATTTCTTCTATACATGTTTTAAAAAAGGATATGCATGCTTGAAACATGTTAAAGATGCAAATGACCTATGAATCCAAACCTTTTAAAAAGAATAGCTAATACTCATTAAATTCTCCAGTGAACGTGTGGTGGGATATTTACCCGAGTCAAAAAAGCTATTATTTTGCCCATTTATAGAAAGCTGACCTAACATTCATAGATGATTGTAAAGTGATTTATCATGCGTAACGGGCTATATTTTTGTAAGAAATGACTTATGGATTGGGAGTTAACACTGAGTTAAACCCCACCCCCCCCCCCTTTTCCTGTCGATTGCAAAACCTGATATATAAAAACTAAAAAGAGTTTACAATCCCTAAAAATTATAGACACTCTTGGAATTATCTCTCTCTACATTTGTGCACTTTGCATTTCCATTTAGATATATACATTTTTCTTAAATATAAACATTGAGTTTTTGCATTCCCTTCACCCCGTAAACAAAAAAGGCCAATAGCTCACAACTAAATGAAAATTTTAGAGTTAATGTATGGAAAACATCTAAAAAAATAACAAATATAAGTAAAGAAATTTTATTCACACACCCCAAATGAACACAAAAGTTTTGTTATCCAAGTTTGGGACATTCCACTAGTTCAACCCTTATTAGCTCGGAATTTTATAAGAACGAGATTTCTTCTACGCATGTTTTACACATGGTTATGCATGCTAGAAACATGTTAAAGATACAAATGACTTATGGATCCAAACCTTTTAAAGAGCATAACAAACGCTCATTAAATTCTTCAATGAATGTGCGGTGGGATATTTATCTGACTCAAACAAGCCATTATTTTTCCTATTTACATAAAGTTGACCTAACAATCATAGATGATTGTAAAGTGATTTATCACGCGTAACAGGCTTTATTTTTTAAAGAAATGACTTGTGGATTGCGAGTCAACACTCAGTTCAAAATCCCCCACCTTCCCCTTTTCCTAACGATTGCAAAAGCAGATATGTAAAAACTGAAAAGAGTTTACAATCCCTAAAAATTACAGACACTCTTTGGAATTATCTCTCTCTACATTTGTGCGTGGTGCATTTCCATTTTAGATGTATACTTTTTTTCTTAAATCGAAACTTAGAGTTTTCGCTCTCCCTTCACCCCGTAAAAAAAAAGGCAAATAAATCACAACAAAAGGAAAATTTTAGAGTTTACGTCTGGAAAAGATTTAAAAAATTAACAAATGTAAGTAAAGAAATTTTATTCACACAGCACAAATGAATACAAAAATTTTGTTATCCAAGTTTGGGAAATTCCACAAGTACAACCCTTAATAGCTTAGAATTTTATAAGAATGAGATTTCTTCTACACATGTTTTCAAAATTGATATGCATGCTTGAAACATGTTAAAGATAAAAATGACCTATGGATCTAAACCTTTTAAAGAGAATAAAAAACGCTCATTAAATTCTCAAGTGAACGTGCTGTGGGATATTTACCCAAGTCAAACAAGCCATTCTTTTGACCATTTACAAAATGTTGTCCTAACAATCATAGATGATTGTAAAGTGAATTATAGTGCTCAACGGGCTATATTTTTGTAAAAAAAGATTTATGGATTGGGAGTCAACACTCAGTTAAAAGTCCCTCGCCCGCCCCTTTTCCTGACGATTGCAAAACAAGATATATAACAAGTTAATAGAGTTTACAATCCCTAAAAATTACAGACACTCTTTGGAATTATCTCTCTCAACATTTGTGCATTGTGCATTTCTATTTTAGATGTATACTTTTTTCTTAAAACAAAACTTTGAGTTTTTGCTCTCCTTTCACCCCGTAAACAAATGGCAAATAAAACACAACAAAATTAAACTTTTAGAGTTTATGTATGGAAAAAAATTAAAACAATAACAAATGTAAGTCAATAAATTTTATTCACACACCACAAATGAACACAAAATTTTTGTTTTCCATGATAGGGAAGTTCCTCTAGTTCAACCCTTAATAGCTTGGAATTTTATAAGAACGAGGTTTCTTCTACACATGTTTTAAAAATGGATATGCATGCTTGAAACATGTTAAAGGTGCAACTGACCTATGGATCCAAATCTTTTAAAGAGAGTAACAAACGCTCATTAAATTCTCTAGTGAACATGCAGTGGGATATTTACCAGAGTCGAACAAGCCCCTGCCTCCCCCTTTTCCTGACGATTGCAAAACCAGATATATAAAAACTTAAAAGAGTTTACAATCCCTAAAAATTACAGACACTCTTTGGAATTACCTCTCTCTACATTTGTGCATTGTGCATTTCCATTTTAGATGTATACGTTTTTCTAAAATCAAAACTATGAGTTTTCGCTCTCCCTTCACCTCGTAAACAAAACAAGGCAAATAAATCACAACAAAAGGAAACTTTTAGAGTTTATGTATGGAAAAAATTTAAAACAATAACAAATGTAAGTAAAGAAATTTTCTATACACACAGAAAATGAGCACAAAAGTTTTGTTATCGAATTTAGGGAAATTTCACTAGTTCAACCCTTAAATAGCTTGGAATTTTATAAGAACGACATTTCTTCTACACATGTTTTAAAAAAGGATATGCATGCTTGAAACATGTGAAAGGTGCAAATGACTTATGGATCCAAACCTTTTAAAGAGAATAACAAACTCTCATTAAATTCTCTAGTGAGCGTGCGTTGGGATCTTTACCCAAGTCAAATAAGCCCCCGCCTCTTCGTTTTCCTGATGATTGCTAAACTAGATATATAAGAACTTAAAAAAGTTTACAATCCCTAAAAATTACGGACACTCTTTGGAATTATCTCTTTCTACATTTCTGCATTGTGCATTTCCATTTTAGATGTATACTATTTTCTTAAATAAAAACTTTGAATTTTCATTCTCCCTTCACCATGTAATCAAAAAAGGCAAATAAATCACAACAAAAAGAAAATTTTAGAGATTATGTATGGAAAAAATTTAAAACAATAATAAAAGTAAGTAATAAACTTTTATTCACACACCACAAATGTTTTGCAATCCAAGTAAGGGAAATTTCACTCGTTCAACCCTTAATAGCTTGGAATTTTATAAGAACGAGATTTCTTCTACACATGTTTTAAAAATGGATATGCATGCTTGAAAGATGTTAAAGGTGCAAATGACCTATGGATCCAAACCTTTTATAGAGAATAACAAACGCTCATTAAATTCTTTAGTGAACGTGCAGTGGGATATTTACCTGAGTCAAACAAGCCATTATTTTGCCCATTTACAAAAAAGTTGACCTAACAATCATAGATGATCGTAAAGTTAATTATCTTGCATAACGTGCTATATTTTTTTAAGAAATGACTTCTGGATTTTCCGTCAACCCTTAGTTGAAAATCCCCCAATCCTCCTTTTCCTAACGATTGCAAAACCTGTTATATAAAAACTGAAAAGAGTTCAATATCCCGTAAAATTACATACACGCTTTGGAATTATCTCTCTCTACATTTGTGCATTGTGCATTTTTATTTTAGATGTATAATTTTTTTTTTAATTCGAAACTTTGAGTGTTCGCTTTCCCTTCACCTCGTAAACAAAAAAGACAAATAGATCACAACAAAGGGAAAATTTTAGAAAAAATTTAAAACAATAAAAAATGTAAGTAAATAAATTTTATTCACACACCACAAATGAACACAAAATTTTTGTTATCCAAGTTTGGGAAATTTCACTAGTTCAACTCTTAATAGCTTGGAATTTTATAAGAATGATATTTCTTCTACACATGCTATAAAAATGGATATGCATGCTTGAAACATGTTAAAGATGCAAATGACCTATGGATCCAAACCATTTAAAGAGAATAAAAAACGTTCATTAAATTCTCTTGTGAACGTGCGGTGGGATATTTACCCGAGTCAAACAAGCCATTATTTTGCCCATTTACAAAGAGCTGAGCTAACAATTATAGATGATTGTAAAGTGATTTATCATCCGTAATGGGCTGTATTTTTTGAAGAAATGACTTATGGATTGGGAGTCAACACTCAGTTAAAAATCCCCCACCTCCCCCTTATCCTAACGATTGCAAAACATGATATATAAAACTGAAAAGAGTTCACAATTCCTAAAAATTACAAACACACTTTGTAATTATCTCTCTCTACATTTGTGCATTGTGCATTTCCATTTCAAATGTATACTTTTTTCTTAAATCAATACTTTGAGTTTTCGCTCTCCTTTTACCCCTATACAAAAAAGGCAAAAAGATCACAAAAAAACGAAAATTTTAGAGTTTAAGTAAGGAAAAAATTTTAAACAAACCAAATGTGAGTAAAGATATTTTATTCACACACCACAAATGACCACAAAAGTTTTGTTATCCAAGTTTTGGAAATTCCACTAGTTCAACCCTAATAGCTTGGAATTTTGTAAGAAAGAGATTTCTTCTATAAAATGGATATGCATGCTTGAAACATGTTAAAGATGCAAATGACCAATGGATCCAAACCTTTTAATGAGAATAAAAAATGCTCATTTAATTGTCAAGAGAATGTGCGGTGAGATATTTACCCGAGTCAAACAAGCCGTTATTTTTCCCATTTACTAAAAGCTGACCTAACAATCGTAGATGATTGTCAAGTGATTTATCATGCGTAACGGGCTATAATTTTTTAAGAAATAACTTACGGATTGGTAGTCAAGACTAAGTAAAAAATCCCCCGCCTCCCCTTTTTCCCGACGATTGCAAAACCTGATAGGTAAAAAATGAAAAGAGTTTACAATCCCTAAAAATTACAGAAACACTTTGGAATTATCTCTCTTTACATTCGTGCATTGTACATTTCCATTTTCGATGTATACTTTTTTCTTAAATCAAAATTTTAAGTTTTTGCTATCCCTTCATCCCGTAAACAAGAAAGGAAAATAGATCACAACAAAGGAAAATTTTAGAGTTTATGTGTGGAAAAAAATTAAAACATTAAAAAATGTTAGTAAAGAAATTTTATTCAACATGACAAATGAACACAAAAGTTTTGTTATCCAAGTTTGGGAAATTCCACTAGTTCAACCCTTAATAGCTTGGAATTTTATAAGAACGAGATTTCTTCTACACATGTTTTAAAAATGGATATGCATGCTTGAAACATGTTAAAGATGCAAATGACCTATGGATCCAAGCCTTTTAAAGAGAATAACAAACGCTCATTAAATTCCCAAGAGAACGTGCAGTGGGATATTTACCCATGTCAAAGAAGCCATTATTTTGCCCATTTACAAAAAGTTTTCTTAACAATCATAGATGATTGTAAAGTTATTTATCATGCGTAACGGTAATATTTTTGTAAGAAATGACTTATGGATCGGGAGTCAACACTTAGTTAAAACTCCTCCGCCTCCCTCTTTTCCAACGATTGCAAAACCTGATATGTAAGAACTGAAAAGAGTTTACAATCCCTAAAAATTACAGACACTCTTAGGAATTATCTCTCTCTACATTTGTGCATTGTGCATTTCCATTTTAGATGTGTACTTTTTTCTTAAATCAAAAAAATGAATTTTCGCTCTCCCTTCACCCCGTAAATAAAAAAGGCAAATAGAACGCAACAAAATGAAAATTTTAGAGTTTATGTACTGAAAAAATTTAAGACAATAACAAATGTAAGTAAAGAAAATATATCCACACACCACAAATGAACTCAAAAGTTTTGTTATCCAAGTTTGGGAAATTTCACTAATTCAACCCTGAATCGCTTGGAATTTGGTAAGAACGAGATTTCTTCTATACATGCTTTAAAAATGGAACATGTTAAAGATGCAAATGACCTATGGTTCCAAACCTTTTAAAGAGAATAACAAACGCTCATTAAATTCTCCAGTGAACGTGCGGTGGGATATTTACCTGACTCAAACAAGCCATTATTTTTTCCATTTACATAAAGCTGACCAAACAATCATAGATCATTGTAAAGTGATTTATCATGCGTAACGGGCTTTTTTTTCAAGAAATGACTTATGGATTGGGAGTCAACACTCAGTTAAAAATCCCCCACCTCCCCCTTTTCCTGACGATTGCATAAACAGATATGTAAAAATTGAAAAGAGTTTATAATCCCTAAAAATTATAGAAACTCTTTGGAATTATCACTCTCTACATTTGTGCGTTGTGCATTTCCATTTTAGATGTATACTTTTGTTCTTAAATCGAAACTTTGAGTTTTCGCTCTCCCTTCAACCCTGTAAACAAAAACGGCAAATAGATCACAACAAAAGGAAAATTTTAGAGTTTACGTATGGAAAAAATTTAAAACATTAAAAAATGCAAGTAAAGAACACAAATGAATACAAAAGTTTTGTTATCCATGTTTGGGAAATTCCACTAGTTCAACCCTTAATAGCTTGGAATTTTATAAGAATGAGATTTCTCCTACACATGTTTTAAAAATGGATATGCATGCTTGAAACATGTTAAAGATAAAAATGACCTATGGATATAAACCTTTTAAAGAGAATAACAAATGCTCATTAAATTCTCAAGTGAACGTGCGGTGGATATTTACCCGAGTAAAACAAGCCATTATTTTGCCCATTTACAAAAAGTTGTCCTAACAATCATACATGATTGTAAAGTGAATTATAATGCTCAATGGGCTATATTTTTGTGAGAAATGACTTATGAATTGGGAGTCAACACTCAGTTAAAAATCCCCCACCTCCCCCTTTTGCCGTCGATTGCAAAACCTGATATATAAAAACTGAAAAAAGTTTACAATCCCTAAAAATTATAGACACTCTTTTGAATTATCTCTCTCTACATTTGTGCACTTTGAATTTCCATTTTAGATATAAACTTTTTTCTTAAATATAAACTGAGTTTTTGCATTCCCTTTACCCCGTAAACAAAAAAGGCAAATAGATCACATCAAAATGAAAATTTTAGAGTTAATGTATGGAAAAAATCTAAAAAATTAACAAATGTAAGTAAAGAAATTTTATTCACACACCTCAAATGAACACAAAAAAAATTGTATCCAAGTTTGGGACATTCCACTAGTTCAACCCTTAATAGCTCGGAATTTTATAAGAACGAGATTTCTTCTACACATGCTTTAAAAATGGATATGCATGCTAGAAACATGTTAAAGATGCAAATGACTTATGGATCCAAACCATTTAAAGTGAATAAAAAATGCTCATTAAATTCTCCAGTGAATGTGCGGTGGGATATTTACCTGACTCAAAAATGCCATTATTTTTCCCATTTACATAAAGCTGACCTAACAATCATAAGTGATTTTAAAGTGATTTATCATGCATAACGAGCTTTTTATTTTTAAGAAATAACTTATGGATTGGGAGTCAACACTGAGTTAAAAATCCCTTGCCGCCCCCTTTTCCTGACGATTACAAAACCAGATATGTAAAAATTGAAAAGATTTTACAATCCCTAAAAATTACAGACACTCTTTGGAATTATCTCTCTCTACATTTGTGCGTTGTGCATTTCCATTTTAGATGTATACTTTTTTTATTTAATCGAAACTTTCAGTTTTCGCTCTCCCTTCACCCTGTAAACAAAAAAGGAAAATAGATCACAACAAAAGGAAAATTTTAGAGTTTACGTATGGAAAAAATTTAAAACATTAAAAAATGTAAGTAAAGAAATTTTATTCACACGGCACAAATGAATACAAAAATTTTGTTATCCAAGTTCGGGAAATTCCACTGGTTCAACCCTTAATATCTTGGAATTTTATAAGAACGAGATTTCTTCTACACATGTTTTAAAAATGGATATGCATGCTTGAAACATGTTAAAGATAAAAATGACCTATGTATATAAAACTTTTAAAGAGAATAACAAACGCTCATTAAATTCTCAAGTGAACCTGCGGTGGGATATTTTCCCAAGTCAAACAAGCCATTATTTTTACCATTTACAAAAAGTTGTCCTAACAATCATAGATGATTGTAAAGTGAATTATAGTGCTCAACAGGCTATATTTTTGTAAAAAATGATTTATGGATGGGGTGTCAACACTCAGTTAAAAATCCCCCGCCTCCCCCTTTTCCTGACGATTGCAAAACAAGATATATAAAAACATAAAAGAGTTTACAATCTCTAAAAATTACAGACACTCTTTGAAATTATCTCTCTCTACATTTGTGCATTGTGAAATTCCATTTTAGATGTATACTTTTTTCTTAAATCAAAACTTTGAGTTTTTGCTCTCCCTTCACCCCGTAAACAAAAATGGCAAATAAATCACAAAAAAATTAAACTTTAAGAGTTTATGTATGGAAAAAATTTTAAAAAATAACAAACGTAAGTATAGAAATTTTAATCACATACCACAAATGAACACCAAAGTATTGTTTTCAGGGAAATTCCACTAGTTCAACCCTTAATAGCTTGGAATTTTATAAGAACGAGATTTCTTCTACACATGTTTTAAAAATGGATATGGAGGCTAGAAACATGTTAAAGGTGCAACTGACCTAGGATCCAAATCTTTTACAGAGAATGAGAAACGCTCATTAAATTCTCTAGTGAACATGCAATAGGATATTTACCTGAGTCAAACAACCCCCCGCTTCCCCTTTTTCCTAATGATTGCAAAACCAGATATATAATAATTTAAAAGAGTTTACAATCCCTAAAAAATACAGACAGTCTTTTGAATTATCTCTCTCTACATTTGTGCGTAGTGCATTTCCATTTTAGATGTATACTTTTTTCTTAAATCAAAACTTTGAGTTTTCGCTGTCCCTTCACCCCATAAACAAAAAAGGCAAATAAATCACAACAAAAGGAAAATTTTAAAGTTTATGTATTGAAAAAATTTAAAACAATAACAAATGTAAGTAAAGAAATTTTATTCACACACCTCAAATGAACACTGAAGTTTTGTTATCCAAGTTAGGGAAATTTCACTAGTTCAACCCTTAATAGCTTGGAATTTTATAAGAACAACATTTCTTCTACACATGTTTTGAAAATGGATAAGCATGCTTGAAACATGTTAAATATGCAAATGACCTATGGATCCAAACCTTTTATAGAGAATAACAAATGCTTATTAAGTTCTCCAGTGAACGTGCGGTGGGATATTTACCTGAGTCAAACAAGCCATTATTTTGCCCATTTACAAATGGCAAACCTAATAATCATAGATGATTGTAAAGTGATTTAGCATGCGTAACATGCTATATTTTAGTATGAAATGAGTTATGGATTGGGATTCAACCCTAAGTTAAAAATCCCCCACATCCCGCTTTTCCCAACGATTGCAAAACCTGTTATATAAAAACAGAAAAGAGTTTACAATCCCTAAAAATTACAGACACGCTTTGGAATTATCTCTCTCTACATTTTTGGATTGTGCATTTTCATTTTAGATGTATACTTTTTTCTTATGTCAAAACTTTGAGTTTTCGCTCTCCCTTCACCCCGTAAACAAAAAAGGCAAATAGATCACAACAAAAGGAAAATTTTAGAATTTATCTATGAAAAAAGTTTTAAAAAATAAAAAATTAAATAAATAAATTTTAATCACGCACCACAAATGAACACAAAAGTTTTGTTATCCAAGTTTGGAAAATTCGACTAGTTCAACCCTTAATAGCTTGGAATTTTATAAGAACGAGATTTCTTCTGCACATGTTTTGAAAATGGATATGCATGCTTGAAACATGTTAAAGATGCAAATGACCTAAGGATCCAAACCTTTTAAAGTGAATAACAAACGCTCATCAAAATTCTCTTGTGAACGTGCGGTGGGATATTTTCCCGAGTCAAACAAGCCATTATTTTGCCCTTTTACGAAAAATTGACCTAACAATAATAGATGATTGTAAAGTGATTTACCATGCATAACGGGAATTATTTTTTTAATAAATGACTTATGGATTGGGAGTCAACACTCAGTTAAACCCCCCCCCCCCCCCCCCCCCCCCCCCCCCTTTTCCTGTCGACTGCAAAACTAGTTATGTAAAAACTGAAAAGAGTTTACAATCCCAAAAAATTACAGACACTCTTCGGAATTATCTCTCTTTACATTTGTGCATTGTGCATTTCCATTTTAAATGAATACATTTTTTCTTAAATCGAAACTTTGAGTTTTCGCTCTCCCTTCACCCTGTAAACAAAAAAGACAAATAGATCACAACAAAAGAAAAATTTTAGTGTTTACGTATGGAAAAAATTTAAAACATTAAAAAATGTAAGTAAAGAAATTTTATTCACACTACACAAATGAATACAAAAGTTTTGTTCTCCAAGTTTGGGAAATTCGACTAGTTCAACCCTTAATTGCGTGAAATTTTATAAGAACGAGATTTCTGCTACACATGCTTTAAAATGGATATGCATGCTTGAAACATGTATAAGCTAAAAATGACCTATGCATCTAATCCTTTGAAAGAGAATAACAAACGCTCATGAAATTCTCAAGTGAACATGCGGTGGGATACTAACCCAAGTCAAACAAGCAATTATTTTGCCCATTTACAAAAATTTGTCCTAACAATCATAGATGATTGAAAAGTGAATTATAATGCTCAATGGGCTATATTTTTGTAAAAAATGATTTATGGATTGGGAGTCAACACTCAGTTAAAAATCCCCCGCCTCCCCCTTTTCCTGACGATTGCAAAACAAGATATATAAAAACTTAAAAGAGTTTACAATCCCTAAAAATTACAGACACTCTTGGGAATTATCTCTCTCTACATTTGTGCATTGTGCATTTCCATTATTAAATGTATACTTTTTTATTAATTCAAAACATTGAGTTTTCGCTCTCCCTTCACCCCGTAAACAAAAAATGGCAAATAAAACACAACAAAATTAAACTTTTAGAGTTTATGTATGGAAAAAATTTAAAACAATAACAAATGTAAGTAAAGAAATTTTATTCACACACCACCAGTGGACACAAAAGTTTTCTTTTCCAAGCTAGGGAAATTCCACTAGATCAACCCATAATAGCTTGGAATTTTATAAGAACGAGATTTCTTCTACACATGTTTTAAAAATGGATATGCATGCTTGAAACATGTTAAAGGTGCAACTAGCCTATGGATCCAAAATCTTTTAAAGAGAATAACAAACGCTCATTAAATTCTCTAGTGAACGTGCAGTGGGATATTTACCCGAGTCAAACAAGCCCCCGCCTCCCCCTTTTCTTGATGATTGCAAAACCTGATATATAAAAACTTAAAAGATTTTACAATCCCTAAAAATTACAGACAGTCTCTGGAATTATCTCTCTCTACATTTTTGCATTGTGCATTTCCATTTTAGATGTATAGTTTTTTCTTAAAACAAAACTTTGAGTTTTTGCTCTCCCTTCACCCCGTAAACAAAAAAGGCAAATAAATCACAACTAAAGGAAAATTTTAGAGTTTATGTATGGGAAAAATATAAAAAAATAAAAAATCTAAGTAAAGAAATTTTATTCAAACACCACAAATGAACACAAAAGTTTTGCTATCCAAGTTAGGGAAATTTCACTAGTTCAACGCTTTATAGCTTGGAATTTTATATGAACAATATTTCTTCTACACATGTTTTAAAAATGGAAATGCATGCTTGAAATATGTTAAAGGTGCAAATGACCTATAGATCCAACCCTTTTAAGGAGAATAACAAACGCTCATCATATTCTCTAGTGAACGTGCGGTGGCATATTTACGAAAGTCAAACAAGCCATTATTTTGCCCATTTACAAAAAGCAAACCTAATAGTCATAGATGATTGTAAAGTGATATGTCATGCATAACGTGCTATATTTTTGTAAGAAATGACTTATGGATTGGGAGTCAACCCTCAGTTAAAAATCCCCCCTGTTCCCGACTATTGCACAACCTGTTATATAAAAACGGAAAAGAGTTTACAATCCCTAAAAATTACAGACACGCTTTGGAATTATCTCTCTCTACATTTGTGCATTGTGCATTTCCATTTTAGATGTATACTTTTTTCTTTAATCCAAACTTTGAGTTTTCGCCCTCCATTCACACCGTAAACAAAAAAGACAAATAGATCACAACAAAAGGAAAATTTTAGAGTTTATGTATGGAAATAATTTAAAACAATAAAAAATGTAAGTAAATAAATTTTATTCCCACACCACAAATGAACACAAAACTTTTGTTATCCAAGTTTGGGAAATTCCACTAGTTCAACCCTTAATAGCTTGGAATTTTATTAGAACGAGATTTCTTCTACACATGTTTTAAAAATGGATATGTATACTTGAAACATGTTAAAGATGCTAATGACCTATGGATCCCAACCTTTTAAAATGAATAACAAACGCTCATCAAAATTCTCTTGTGAACGTGCGGTGGGATATTTACCCGAGTCAAACAAGTCATTATTTTTTCCTTTTACAAAAAGCTGACCTAACAATCATTGATGATTGTAAAGTGATTTATCATGCGTAACGGGCTGTATTTTTTTAAAAAATGACTTATGGATTGGGAGTCAACACTCAGTTAAAAATCCCCAGTCTCCCCCTTGTCCTGACGATTGCAAAACCTGATATATAAAAACTGAAAAGAGTTTACAATCCCTAAAAATTATAGACACTCTTTGGAATTATCTCTCTCTACATTTGTGCATTGAGCATGTTCATTTCAGATGTATACTTTTTTCTTAAATCAAAACTTTGAGTTTTCGCTCTCCTTTCACCCCGTATACAAAAAAGGCATATAGATCATAACAAAACGAAAAGTTTAGAGTTTATGTGTGGACAAATTTTGAAAACAATAACAAATGAAAGTAAAGAAATTTTATTCAGACACCACAATTGAACACAAAAGTTTTGTTATCCAAGTTTGGGAAATTGCACTAGTTCAACCCTTAATACCTTGAAATTTTATAAGAACGAGATTTCTTCTACAGATGTTTTAAAAATGGATAGGCATGCTTGAAACATGTTAAAGATCCAAACCTTTTAAATAGGATAACAAACGCTTATTAAATTCTGCAGAGAACATGCGGGGGGATATTTCCCGAGTCAAACAAGCCGTTATTTTGCCAAAATACAAAAAGCTGAC
Organism: Aristolochia californica; assembly: GCF_029961685.1. Taxonomy (NCBI): domain Eukaryota; kingdom Viridiplantae; phylum Streptophyta; class Magnoliopsida; order Piperales; family Aristolochiaceae; genus Aristolochia; species Aristolochia californica. Next base: position 15,763,082 of record NW_027181881.1, on the reverse strand, counting down.
TTAACAATCATAGATGGCTGTAAAGTGATTTATAAGGTTAAACGGGCTATATTTTTGTACGAAATGACTTATGGATTGGGAGTCAACACTCAGTTAAAAATCCCCTGCCTCCCCCTTTTCCCGTCGATTGCAAAACATGATATATAAAAACTGAAAGGAGTTTACAATCCCTAAATATTATAGACAATCTTTGCACTTATCTCTCTCTATACTTGTGCATTGTGCATTTCCATTTTAGATGTACACTTTTTTCTTAATTCAAAACTTTGAGTTTTCACTCTCCCTTCACCTCGAAAATAAAAAAGGCAAATAAATCACAACAAAACGAAAATTTTAGAGTTTATGTATGGAAATAATTTAAAACAATAAAAAATTTAAGTAAAGAAATTTTATTCACACACCACAAATGAACACAAAATTTTTTTTATCCAAGTTTGGGAAATTCCACTAGATCAACCCTTAATCGCTTGGAATTTTGTAAGAACGAGATTTCTTCTATACATGTTTTAAAAATGGATATGCATGCTTGAAACATGTTAAAGATGCAAATGACCTACGGATCCAAACCTTCTAATGAAAATAACAAACGCTCATTAAAATCTCCAGTGAACGTGTGGTGGGATATTTACCCGAGTCAAACAAGGTATTATTTTACCCATTAACAAAAAGTTGACCTAGCAATCAAAGATGATTGTAAAGTGATTTATCATGCATAACGGGCTATATTTTTTTAAGAAATGACTTATGGATTGGGAGTCAACACCCAGTTAAAAATCCCCCGCCTCCCCCTTTTCCCGTCGATTGCAATTCCTGATATATAAAAATTGAAAAGAGTTTACAATCCCTAAAAATTATAGACACTCCTTGGAATTATCTCTCTCTACATTTGTGCATTGTGCATTTCCATTTTAGATGTATACTTTTTTCTTAAATATAAACTTTGTGTTTATGCACTCGCTTCACCCTGTAAACAAAAAAGGCAAATAGATCACAACAAAAGGAAAATTTAGAGTTAACGTATGGAAAACATCTAAAACAATAACAAATGTAAGTAAAGAAATTTTATTCACACACCACAAATGTACACAAAAGTTTTTAAATCCAAGTTTGGGAATTCCACAAGTTCAACCCTTAATTTCTAGGAATTTTATAAGAACGGGATTTCTTCTACACATGTTTTAAAAATGATTATGCATGCTAGAAACATGTTAAAGATGCAAATGACCTATGGATCCAAACCTTTTAAAGAGAATAAGAAACGCTCATTAAATTCTCTCGTGAACGTGCGGTGGGATATTTACCCAACTCAAACAAGCCATTATTTTTCCCATATACATAAAGCTGACCTAACAATGATAGATGATTGTAAAGTGATTTATCATGCACAACGGGCTATATTTTTTTTACAAATGACTTATGGATTGGGAGTCAACACTCAGTTAAAAATCACCCGCCTCACCCTTTTCCCGACGATTGCAAAACATGATGTGTAAAACTTAAAATAGTTTACAATCTGTAAAAATTATAGACACTCTTTGGAATTACCTCTCTCTACATTTGTGGATTGTGCATTTCCATTTATATGTATACTTTTTCCTTAATAGAAACTTTTAGTTTTCGCTCTCCCTTCACCCCGTAAAGAAAAAATGCAAATTGATCAAAAGAAAAGGAAACTTTTAGAGTTTACGTAAGGAAAAAATTTAAAAAAATAACAAGAGTAAGAAGCACAAATGAATACAAAAGTTTTGTTATCCAAGTTTGGGAAATTCCACTAGTTTAACCCTTAATAGCTTGAAATTTTATAAGAACAAGATTTCTTCTACACATGTTTCCATAATGGACATGCATGCTTGAAACATGTTAAAGATAAAAACGACCTATTGATCCAAATATTTTAAAGAGAATAACAAACGCTCATTAAATTCTCAAGTGAACGTGCGGTTGGATATTTACCCGAGTCAAACAAGCCATTATTTTGCCCATTTACAAAACGGTGTCCTAACAATCATAAATGATTGTCAAGTGAATTTTAATTCTGAACGGGCTATATTTATGAAAAGAATGACATATGGGTTGGGAGTCAACACCCAGTTTAAAATCCCCCGCCTCCCCCTTTTCCCGTCGATTGCAATACCTGATATATAAAAATTGAAAAGAGTTTACAATCCCTAAAAATTATAGACACTCTTTGGAATTATCTCTCTCTACATTTGTGCATTGTGTATTTCCATTTTAGATGTATACTTTTTTCTTAAATATAAACTTTGTGTTTTTGCACTCGCTTCACGCCGTAAACAAAAAAGGCAAATAGATCACAACAAAAGCAAAATTTTAGAGTTAACGTATGGAAAACATCTAAAACAATAACAAATGTAAGTAAAGAAATTTTATTCACACACCACAAATGTACACAAAAGTTTTTTAATCCAAGTTTGGGAATTCCACAAGTTCAACCATTAATTGCTAGGAATTTTATAAGAACGGGATTTCTTCTACACATGTTTTAAAAATGATTATGCATGCTAGAAACATGTTAAAGATGCAAATGACCAATGGATCCAAACCTTTTCAAGAGAATAAGAAACGCTCATTAAATTCTCTAGTGAACGTGCGGTGGGATATTTACCCAACTCAAACAATCCATTATTTTTCCCATATACATAAAGCTGACCTAACAATCATAGATGATTGTAAAGTGATTTATCATGCACAACGGGCTATATTTTTTTTAGAAATGACTTATGGATTGGGAGTCAACACTCAGTTAAAAATCACCCGCCTCGCCCATTTCCCGACGATTGCAAAACATGATGTGTAAAACTTAAAAGAGTTTACAATCTTTAAAAATTATAGATACTCTTTGGAATTACCTCTCTCTACATTTTTACATTGTGCATTTCCATTTAGATGTATACTTTTTCCTTAAATCGAAACTTTGAGTTTTCGCTCTCCCTTCACCCCATAAAAGAAAAAATTCAAATAGATCAAAACAAAACGAAAATTTTAGAATTTACGTATGGAAAAAATTTAAAAAAATAACAAGAGTAAGCAGCACAAATGAATACAAAAGTTTTGTTATCCAAGTTTGGGAAATTCCACTAGTTTAACCCTTAATAGCTTGAAATTTTATAAGAACAAGATTTCTTCTACACATGTTTCCATAATGGATATGCATGCTTGAAACATGTTAAAGATAAAAATGACCTATTGATCCAAACATTTTAAAGAGAATAAAAAACGCTAATTAAATTCTCAAGTGAACGTGCGGTTGGATATTTACCCGAGTCAAACAAGCCATTATTTTACCCATTTACAAAATGGTGTCGTAACAATCATAAATGATTGTCAAGTGAATTATAATTCTGAACGGGCTATATTTATGAAAAAAATGACATATGGGTTGGGAGTCAACACCCAGTTAAAAATCCCCCGCCTCCCCCTTTTCCCGTCGATTGCAATACCTGATATATAAAAATTGAAAAAAGTTTACAATCCCTAAAAATTACAGACACTCTTTGGAATTATCTCTCTCTACATTTGTGCATTGTGCATTTCCATTTTAGATGTATACTTTTTTCTTAAATATAAACTTTGTGTTTTGGCACTCGCTTCACCCCGTAAACAAAAAAGGCAAATAGATCACAACAAAAGGAAAATTTTAGAGTTAACGTATGAAAACATCGAAAACAATAACAAATGTAAGTAAAGAAATTTTATTCACACACCACAAATGTACACAAAAGTTTTTTAATCCAAGTTTGGGAATTCCACAAGTTCAACCCTTAATTGCTAGGAATTTTATAAGAACGGGATTTCTTCTACACATGTTTTAAAAATGATTATGCATGCTAGAAACATGTTAAAGATGCAAATGACCTATGGATCCAAACCTTTTAAAAAGAATAAGAAACGCTCATTAAATTCTCCAGTGAACGTGTGGTGGGATATTTACCCAACTCAAACAAGCCATTATTTTTCCCATATACATAAAGCTGACCTAACAATCATAGATGATTGTAAAGTGATTTATCATGCACAATGAGCTATATTTTTTTTAGAAATGACTTATGGATTGGGAGTCAACACACTCTTAAAAATCACCCGCCTCGCCCTTTTCCCGACGATTGAAAAACATGATATGTAAAACTTAAAAGAGTTTACAATCTGTAAAAATTATAGACACTCTTTGGAATTACTTCTGTCTACATTTTTGCATTGTACATTTCCATTTACATGTATACTTTTTCCTTAAATCGAAACTTTGAGTTTTCGCTCTCCCTTCACCTCGTAAAGAAAAAATGCAAATAGATCAAAACAAAACGAAACATTTAGAGTTTACGTATGGAAAAAATTGAAAAATATAACAAGAGTAAGCAGCACAAATGAATACAAAAGTTTTGTTATCCAAGTTTGGGAAATTCCACTAGTTTAACCCTTAATAGCTTGAAATTTTATAAGAACAAGATTTCTTCTACACATGTTTCCATAATGGATATGCATGCTTGAAACATGTTAAAGATAAAAATGACCTATTGATCCAAACATTTTAAAGAGAATAACAAATGCTCATTAAATTCTCAAGTGAACGTGCGGTTAGATATTTACCCGAGTCAAACAAGCCATTATTTTGCCCATTTAAAAAATGGTGTCCTAACAATCATAAATGATTGTCAAGTGAATTATAATTCTGAACGGGCTATATTTATGAAAAAATGACATATGGGTTGGGACTCAACACCCAGTTAAAAATCCCCCGCCTCCCCCTTTTCCCTTCGATTGCAATACCTGATATATAAAAATTGAAAAGAGTTTACAATCCCTAAAAATTACAGACACTCTTCGGAATTATCTCTCTCTACATTTGTGCATTGTGCATTTCCATTTTAGATGTATACTTTTTTCTTAAATATAAACTTTGTGTTTTTGCTCTCGCTTCACCCCGTAAACAAAAAAGGCAAATAGATCACAACAATAGGAAAATTTTAGAGTTAACGTATGGAAAACATCTAAAACAATAACAAATGTAAGTAAAGAAATTTTATTCACAGACCACAAATGTACACAAAAGTTTTTTAATCCAAGTTTGGGAATTCCACAAGTTCAACCCTTAATTGCTAGGAATTCTATAAGAACGGGATTTATTCTACACATGTTTTAAAAATGATTATGCATGCTAGAAACATGTTAAAGATGCAAATGACCTATGGATCCAAACCTTATAAAGAGAATAAGAAACGCTCATTAAATTCTCTAGTGAACGTGCGGTGGGATATTTACCCAACTCAAACAAGCCATTATTTTTCCCATATACATAAAGCTGACCTAACAATCATAGATGATTGTAAAGTGATTTATCATGCACAACGGGCTATATTTTTTTAAGAAATGACTTATGGATTGGGAGTCAACAATCAGTTAAAAATCACCCGCCTCGCCCTTTTCCCGACGATTGCATAACATGATGTGTAAAACTTAAAAGAGTTTACAATCTGTAAAAATTATAGACACTCTTTAGAATTACCTTTCTCTACATTTGTGCGTTGTGCAATTGCATTTAGATGTTTACTTTTTCCTTAAATCGAAACTTTGAGTTTTCTCTCTCCCTTCACCCCGTAAAGAAAAAATACAAATAGATCAAAACAAAAGGAAACTTTTAGAGTTTACGTATGGAAAAAATTTTAAAAAATAACAAGAGTAAGCAGCACAAATGAATACAAAAGTTTTGTTATCCAAGTTTGGGAAATTCCACTAGTTTAACCCTTAATAGCTTGAAATTTTATAAGGACAAGATTTCTTCTACACATGTTTCCGTAATGGATATGCATGCTTGAAACATGTTAAAGATAAAAATGACCTATTGATCCAAACATTTTAAAGAGAATAACAAACGCTAATTAAATTCTCAAGTGAACGTGCGGTTGGATATTTACCCGAGTCAAACAAGCCATTAATTTGCCCATTTACAAAATGGTGTCCTAACAATCATAAATGATTGTCAAGTGAATTATAATTCTGAACGGGCTATATTTATGAAAAAAATTACATATGGGTTGGGAGTCAACACCCAGTTAAAAATCCCCCGCCTCCCCCTTTTCCCGTCGACTGTAATACCTGATATATAAAAATTGAAAAGAGTTTACAATCCCTAAAAATTACAGACACTCTTTGGAATTATCTCTCTCTACATTTGTGCATTGTGCATTTCCATTTTAGATGTATGCTTTTTTCTTAAATATAAACTTTGTGTTTTTGCACTCGCTTCACCCCGTAAACAAAAAAGGCAAATAGATCTTTTATGCAAAATTGCTAGAACCATTTGCACATGTAGCAGAACAAGACTACATTACAAAGTATTGACAAAACAACCCAAAACTTGGTACTTTAACCATGGATATTTTCCTAAACATTGATACTTTAGGAAGAAGACATAGATTTGTGCAAGACATGTTGGCAAATCTTTGTGAAGCCCAAAAACTACAAAAGAAAAGTAATAAGGCAAATAAACAAACAATATGTTGTTCAAACCAGAACAAAAATGTAGGAGCTTATGGTTTCAAAACCACCTCCCATAAGCAACGAAAATATCCTAAGAAATTTCAACAGAAAAAATTTAGGATACAAAAAAGTTCTACAACAAGGTATACTCCTAAAAAGAGATACTTTTGGAAAAGAACAAATTCTGGCCCCACCACATCCAGTAAAGGGTCAAATGCATACTGCCCAAAAGGGAAAACCCCAAGCAAATGCAAATGCTGGATATGCCAGAAAGAAGTACATTTCGCCAGAGATTGTCCAAATGATAAACAACAACGGCGGTACAGTACATAGATGTTACTAGCCGAAGAAAATGGATTGGAACTCATCCATTACGATGACATCCAGTCAGAAGTTGAAGTGAATGAACTTCATCTCGAAACTGAGTCCTCCTCCTTGGAAAACTCAGAGAACATGTCAGACTCTTCAGGCTCCTTCTCTGAATGAGTATCCGCATAAACGCAGAGCATGTTGCATCTGGAAATTCTTATATCACGGTCATGCTTAAACTACCCGGATATATCAAATTCCATATACACGCTCTCGTAGATATAGGAAGTTCATATTGTCTAGCTAGACAAAATCTACTTCCCACAGATCTATGGAAACCACTTGAAGCACCCCTTCAAGTAACAGTTGGCTCCGGGGAAACTATCTTTCTTCCTGCCGAAGCCCGCAACATTCATCTCGACATTGGAGGTGAAAAGTTTATGATTCCAAAACTCATTAGTTTAGGAGCAAACATAAATTCAGGACCAGATTTAGTCCTAGGAAATGAATGGCTCATGTTTCATGCCCCTGTAGAGCAAACACCAGCCTACTATAAACTTCGATGTCGCACTCGACGTGAAATCGATAATACTGCTGTCTTTGTCTACGTAGTAAAACCCACTGAAGCCTATGCCATTTCTGGCAATGGAGCTGTCCTCCATCAGGTCTTCAAAAAACGCAGCAAGCGTGGTGATGAGATTCCTCCCTTAGAAATTCTACTCCTCGCTGAGTCCTGTGAATTTGAAGTTCAGCAACTTCTAGAATCCACTTGTTCTGAGAAACCCTTAGAATGGTGGCATAAACAAAAACCATATGCCAACCTAAAACTTCTTGATCCTAAAAAAGAAATCCGATAAAAACCTATGGTTTATACTCTTTCTGATGTTGAAGAATTCTCAACACAGATAAATGATTTGCTGGCTCAAGGTTTAATCCACGCAAGTCATTCTCCACATACATCTCCTGCTTTCCTGGTACGAAATCATGCAGAGATAAAACGAGGAAAAGCTTGAATGGTCATTAACTATAAAAAGGTTAATGAAGCCACAAAAATGGATGGCTACTATCTTCCTAACAAAGAAAGATTAATAGCTGCCATAAGAGGAAAACAATGGTTTTCTAAATTTGATTGCAAATCTGGGTTTTGGCAAATTTGTCTAACCGAAAGAGCTATTCCCCTAACTGCATTCAGTTGTCCTTCAGGACATTATGAGTGGCTTGTAATGCCCTTTGGGTTAAAACAAGCACCCAACATATTTCAAAGAAGAATGGATGATATCCTCAAACCATTCTTTAAATTTTGCTTAGTTTATGTTGATGATATCCTAGTCTTTTCAGAAACCAAGGATCAACATAAAGAGCAATTACTGAAGGTCTTAAATGCTTTAAAAAATGCTGGGATAGCACTCAGCAAAAAGAAATCAGAATTGTTTAAAACCAAGATAGATTTCTTAGGTCTAAACATCTCAAAGGGAGAAATCATTCTTCAAAATCATATTCTGGAAAAACTAGTTGCTTTTCCGAATGACATTGAAGATATAAAACAACTTCAACGTTTCTTAGGATGCCTAACATATGCTGAACAATTCATACAGAATTTAGCAGAAATTAGGAAACCCCTTCAAAAGAAACTAAAGAAAGACGTCAAATGGGAATGGACACCCACTGATAGTCTTGAAGTAATCCGGATCAAACAAATGATGAAACACCTCCCGGTGTTAACTCTACCCGATCCAGATGCAAATCTGATTTTAGAAACTGTCGCCTCTGATCACACTTGGGCAGCAGTCCTAAAATGCAAAATCAATGATTCTGAAAGAATATGCAAATATACATCAGGAACATTTTCATCTGCTGAAACAAACTATCATTCTTATGAAAAAGAAATGTTAGCAGTAAAGAATGGGATAAAAAAATTTTATATTTATCTTGCTCCCAAAGAATTTCTGGTAAGAACTGACTGTAAAAATTTTGTCGGTTTTATGACAAGAAATTTAGAAGATTCACTTTGTCGCGATAGGTTACTCCGTTGGCAGCAATGGTTCTTTCAATTCTCTTTTACTGTTGAACACATTAAAGGAGATAAAAACTACTTACCTGACACTCTTACTCGAGATTTTTCTTGTGTTACAGACAGGTAAAATGGATCCCCTCAACAGCACCCTGACGGACCTAGCAGCAGCAATTGCCACACTCACGGTATTGCTCTCAACCCTACAGTCACTATTCGACAGTCTTTTAGTTCTCTCAGAACGAGGAGACATACATGAGAATTGTACCCGTTACGGGTTAAGTGGAGAAGTCTTACAACTCAAGGTTAAAGAATTAACCGAAGAGTTAAAAGAACTCACTCAACGGCATGAAATGCCAAGCTCCTCCGGGACTTCTACCGGATCTCCATCGCGAGAAAAGGAAGCCACAACGTCAGCTAATCAGCAGACGGATGACTTTAGTGTTTTGATAAACACAGGTCGACCCGGGATTTCTACCGGTCATGCCAGGCATGAGAAGGAAATCATAACCCAATCTTCTCTGAAGATAGGGGAATCAGGGATTTCTACCTGTCAGTCAAGAGTTGGAAAGGAAACCTTAACGATTTCATTGAAATCGGAATCAGGGACTTCTACCTGTCAGTCTAGAACTGAAAAGGAAGTCTTAACGGATCCATCCCTGATGGAAACGGACTTGTCTAGGAATGAGAAATCATTCAAGACAAAATTGGTTACCCCATCTGAGTTTACAAAGTTGAAAAGCCTAAATAAACCAGATAAAACTAGTTTTAATGAGTTTGAGTTTTTAAAGAAATTTAAACCTTTAAAACTTTCGGACATTATGTCTGAGGAACCCTCGCTACGCCCTCAAAAGGTGGACAGCGTTCGTTCAAAGATCGAATCCGATCATACTGTTCAATTCCAGAGATGGAATGAACAAATTGGACAAGGGATGAACACTCCCTTTTTCTCCACTGAGCCCAGCAACAGTTGGAATCAAGTGAAGCTGAGTCATGAAATAGACTCAACATATGCATCCATGCTTTATGCATATGGATTCGTAAAACAAATGGTACTTCACTCCACTGACTTATCAGTATTGGAGACAATGCCAAAGGAAATTATGGAGGCTTGCAAAAGCTTTATCTCCATAACGAAGAGTAAAGGAATTCGACTGCATTTTTTTTCCTGTATTGCTGAAATTGTTACTGACACAAAAATGTTTCCAAGCATTTCCGTCGTGACTATTGAAGGCATCAAAGAAGGTGACGCCAACATGGAATATGATCCCAGACATGTTCCAAAAGCCAAGCCTTGCCCAGAAGTAGTCTGGCCAACCAGGCGTATCCGCGGGCTCAAAAACCTGATACAGCTCATGAAGCAGCTGATTCAGAAAAAGAGAAGCTTCGTCTACAAGACCTTCGTCCCATTGACGATCATCTCAAAAATCTATAAAGAGACTCCGACCTCCGTCCAGACCAGTCTTAAAGTTACGCTGAAGAAACTCCTTAGAGGAAATATCCCCTTCAGCAAAACAACAAAGGAAAGCTTCTGCCAGATGGCCCATAAGACTTTTTCGAAGGAGCACACCTGTAAACTGTGCACAGAAAAGCCGTTGTCCGAATAGTCAGTAGCCACGTCAGTAGACTAGGCCTACGACGAAAACAAAGTCAGCAAAGGTGGCTCAAAAGTCCGCAATGGCGGCTACAAAAAGTCATCAATGACGACTACACCAAGTCAACAAAGATGGCTAAAAATGATTCCTGCACGTCATCATCATGATGTCACAAGCAGAAAAGACATTTCTACCCCTGCTTTCGGCACCGAAAGGTAATAATGCAAGGGCAAAAAAGACCCGCCAAAAAGACAAAAGTTACCTTTTGTCTTTAAACACACACCTTTCAATCAAGGGTAAAGGTGGAAGAGCTGAAAAAATTTCAGCTATAAATACGATGCTCCTCCAGAGGTTGAGATCATCGAAACTTGGAGCAACTCAAAAATAGACGAGCATTAGTTCTGAAGAAGAAGGTGATTTCCGGCGATCTTTCTCCGGCAAGTTCCTCAAGCACGGTATGTGCTTAACAGTCGTAATGGCTGAGTAGAAAAGAGGGAACCGACCGATGCCACGGTCGGTAACTTCGGGAGTTATGTAGATAAGTAGTTTTTTTCCTTTTTTTAAGGGTATGTATTTTATGTTTTATGTTTTGTTTTAGATTATGTTTTATGTTTTGTTTTAGACAATGTTTTTTATATTTCCGCATGTTTGTAATATTGTGATTCGTACAGTAATTGTTTTTATTGTTCATGTTCCGCATTTATAAATATGATCCCACAGTAGTTGTTATCACTGTTCATGTTCCGCATCTATGTATTGATCTCCACAGTATTTGTTTTTACTGTTCCAAAGTTAATATTCAAAAGTACTGTTCATTTTTACTATTCACAGTTACTATTCATGATTACTATTCATGTTTACTGTTCACTCGTCAAAAAGAAATAGTATCAAAATAGTGCCAAATAGAACAGAAGCTAGAGACTTGGAATTATTCGGCTACGCTCCAAGGTAGAAAACGAAATGGAGCTGTGCTCTACCCTGCTGAAGCAGCCAGGGAGCCGCAACGGTTAATAGGAACGGCTCGGGGCCCTCTGAAGACCGTGAGGACCGCATCGACGGAATTGCCCACGTGGTGGTAAGCCGGCAGGAATAGGGTCAAACCCCGAAGAAGTTCTAGGTAGTAGCAGAAGTCATGTTGGGCCTACTAGATAGCTATGAAATAGACACAAACGAGTACATAACAGTAACATGTGGTAGGAAGCAGGAAAGTAGCCTAATGGTAAACTGATAGGACGGACGAAGTGTGACTATAGGAATAGTATTGTGTGAGTCATTATTGTTTTCCGCTGCCCGTAGATGTCATCCACTGCCTGTACTCACGAGACTGGCAGGTAGCAGTCCCCCGCCTCCCCCTTTTCCCGTCGACTGCAATACCTGATATATAAAAATTGAAAAGAGTTTACAATCCATAAAAATTACAGACACTCTTTGGAATTATCTCTCTCTACATTTGTGCATTGTGCATTTCCATTTTAGATGTATACTTTTTTCTTAAATATAAACTTTGTGTTATTTGCACTCGCTTCACCCCGTAAACAAAAGGAAAATTTTAGAGTTAACGTATGGAAAACATCTAAAACAATAACAAATGTAAGTAAAGAAATTTTATTCACACACCACAAATGTACACAAAAGTTTTTTAATCCAAGTTTGGGAATTCCACAAGTTCAACCCTTAATTTCTAGGAATTTTATAAGAACGGGATTTCTTCTACACATGTTTTAAAAATGATTATGCATGCTAGAAACATGTTAAAGATGCAAATGACCTATGGATCCAAACCTTTTAAAGAGAATAAGAAACGCTCATTAAATTCTCTAGTGAATGTGCGGTGGGATATTTACCCAACTCAAACAAGCCATTATTTTTCCCATATACATAAAGCTGACCTAACAATCATAGATGATTGTAAAGTGATTTATCATGCACAATGGGCTATATTTTTTTTAGAAATGACTTATGGATTGGGAGTCAACAATCAGTTAAAAATCACCCGCCTCGCCCTTTTCCCGACGATTGCAAAACATGATGTGTAAAACTTAAAATAGTTTACAATCTATAAAAATTATAGACACTCTTTGGAATTACCTCTCTCTACATTTGTGCATTGTGCATTTCCATTTAGATGTTTACTTTTTCCTTAAATCAAAACTTTGAGTTTTCGCTCTCCCTTCACCCAGTAAAGAAAAAATGCAAATAGATCAAAACAAAAGGAAACTTTTAGAGTTTACGTATGGAAAAAATTTTAAAAAATAACAAGAGTAAGCAGCACAAATGAATACAAAAGTTTTGTTATCCAAGTTTGGGAAATTCCACTAGTTTAACCCTTAATAGCTTAAAATTTTATAAGAACAAGATTTCTTCTACACATGTTTCCATAATGGATATGCATGCTTGAAACATGTTAAAGATAAAAATGACCTATTGATCCAAACATTTTAAAGAGAATAACAAACGCTCATTAAATTCTCAAGTGAACATGCGGTTGGATATTTACCCGAGTCAAACAAGCCATTATTTTGCCCATTTACAAAATGGTGTCCTAACAATCATAAATGATTGTCAAGTGAATTATAATTCTGAACGGGCTATATTTATGAAACGAATGACATATGGGTTGGGAGTCAACACTCAGTTAAAAATCCCCCGCCTTCACCTTTTCTAGACGATTGTAAAACCAAATATATACAAACTTAAAAGAGTTTAAAAATCCCTAAAACTTACAGATACTCTTTGGAATTATCTCTCTCTACATTTGTGCATTGTTCATTTCCATTTTAGATGTATACTTTTTTCTTAAATCAAAACTTTGAGTTTTGGCTCTCCATTTCACCCCGTATACAAAATAGACAAATAAATCACAACAAAATGAAAATTTTAGATTTTATGTATGGAAAAAATTTATAACAACAACAAATGTAAGTAAAGAAATTTTATTTACACACCACAAATGAACACAAAAGTTTTGTTATCCAAGTTTGGGAAATTCAACTAGTTCAACCCTTAATCGCTTGGAATTTTGTAAGAACGAGATTTGTTCTATACATGTTTTAAAAATGGATTTGCATGCTTGAAATATGTTAAAGATGCAAATGTCCTATGGATCCAAACCTTTTAAAGAGAATAACAAATGCTCATTAAATTCTCAAGTGAACGTGTGGTGGGATATTTACCGGAGTCAAACGAGCCATTATTTTGCCCATTTACAAAAAACTGACCTAACAATCATAGATGATTGTAATGTTATTTATCATGCGTAACAGGATATATTTTTGTAAGAAATGACTTATGGATTGGGAGTCAACACTCAGTTAAAAATCCCCCGCCTCCCCCTTTTTCCGTTGAGTGCAAAACCTGATATATAAAAACTCAAAAGAGTTTACAATCCCTAAAAATTACAGACACTCTTTGGAATTATCTCTCTCTACATTTGTGCATTGTGCATTTCCATTTTAGATGTATATGTTTTTCCTTAAATCGAAACTTTGAGTTTTCGCTCTCCCTTTACTGCGTAAACAAAAAAGGTAAATAATCACAACAAAAGGAAAAATTTAGAGTTTTTTTGGAAAAAATTAAAAACATTAACAAGTTTAAGTAAAGAAATTTTATTTACACAGCACAAATGAATTTGAAAGTTTTGTTATCCAAATTTTGGAAATTCCACTAGTTCAATCCTTAATCGCTTGGAATTTTATAAGAACGAGATTTCTTCTACACATGTTTTAAAAATGGATATGCATGCTTGAAACATGTTAAAGATAAAAATGACCTATGGATCCAAACCTTTTAAAGAGAATAACAAACGCTCATTAAATTCTCAAGTGAACGTGTGGTGGGATATTTACCCGAGTCAAACAAGCCATTATTTTGCCCATTTACAAAAACTTTTCCTAACAATTATAGATGATTATAATGTGAATTATAATGCTCAACAGGCTATATTTTTGAAAAAAATTGATTTATGGATTGGGAGTCAACACTCGGTTAAAAATCCCCCGCCTCCCCCTTTTCCAGATGATTGCAAAAAAAGATATATAAAAACATAAAAGAATTTACAATCCCTAAAAATTACAGACACGCTTTGGAATTTTCTCTCTCCACATTCTTACATTGTGCATTTCGATTTTAGATGTATATTTTTTTCTTAAATCAAAACTTTGAGTTTTCGCACTCCCTTCACCCTGTAAAAAAATGGCAAATAAATCACAACAAAATTAAAATTTTAGAGTTTATGTATGGAAAAAATTTAAAACATTACCACATGTAAGTAAAAAATTTTATTCACACACCACAAATGAACACAAAAGTTTTTTTATCCAAGTTAGGGAAATTCCACTAGTTCAACCCTTAATAGCTTCGAATTTTATAATAACGAGATTTCTTTTTCACATGTTTTAAAAATGGAAATGCATGCTTGAAACATGTTAAAGGTGAAAATGACCTATGGATCCAAACCTTTTAAAGATAATAACAAAAGCTTATTAAATTCTCTAGTGAACGTGCAGTGGGATATTTACCCAAGTGAAACAAGCCCCCGCCTCCCACTTTTTCTGACGATTGCAAAACTAGATATATAAAAATTTTAAAAGAGTTTACAATCCCTAAAAATTAAAGACACTCCTTGGAATTATCTCTCTCTACATTTGTGCATTGTGCATTTCCATTTTAGATATATATATTTTTTTAAATCAAAACTTTGAGTTTTCGCTCTCCCTTCACCAGTTACACAAAAAAGGCAAATAAATCACAATAAAAGGAAAATTTTAGAGTTTATGTATGGAAAAATTTTAAAAAATTAACAAATGTAAGTAAATAAATTTTATTCACACACCAAAAATAAATGCAAAAGTTTTTTTATCCAAGTTAGGGAAATTACACTAGTTCAACCCTTAATAGCTTGGAATTTTATAAGAACGAGATTTGTTCTACACGTGTTTTAAAAATGGATATGCATGCTTGAAACATGTTAAAGATGCAAATGACCTATGGATACAAACCTTTTAAAGAGAATAACAAACGCTCATTAAATTCTCTTGTGAACGTGCGATGGGATATTTACCGGAGTCAAACAACCATTATTTTGCTCATTTACAAAAAGCTGACCTAACAATCATCGATGATTGTAAAGTGATTTATCATGCATAACGGGCTATATTTTTTTAAGAAATGACTTATGGATTGGGAGTCAACACTCAGTTAAAAATCCCCCGCCTCCCCCTTTCTTGACGATTGCAAAACCAGATATATAAAAACTGAAAAGACTTTACAATCACTAAAAATTACAAACACTCTTTGTAATTATCTCTCTCTACATTTGTGCATTGTGCATTTCCATTTCAGATTTATACTTTTTTCTTAAATCAAAACTTTGAGTTTTCAATCCCCTTCCCCCCCCCCACACCCCCCCCCCCCCCCCCCCCCCCCCCCATTTACAAAAAAGGCAAATAGATCACAACAAAATGAAAATTTTAGAGTATATGTATGGAAAAAATTTAAAACAATAATTTAAGTAAAGAAATTTTATTCACACACCACAAATGAACACAAAAGTTTTGTTATCCAAGTTTGGGAAATTCCACTAATTCAACCCATAATAGTTTGGAATTTTATCAGAACGAGAGTTTTTCAACACATGTTTTAAAAATGGACAGGCATGCTTGAAACATGTTAAAGATTCAAATGACCTATGGATCCAAACCTTTTTAAAGAGAATAACAAACGCTTATTAAATTCTCCAGAGAACATGCGGTGGGATATTTCCATGAAACAAACTAGTTGTTACTTTGCCCATTTACAAAAAGCTGACCTAACAATCATAGATGATTGTAAAGTGATTTATCATGCGTAATAGGCAATATTGTTGTAAGAAATGACTTATGGATTAGGAGTCAACACTAAGTTAAAATTCCATCGCCTCCCCCTTTTCCCGACGATTGCAAAACCTGATAGGTAAAAACTGAAAAGAGTTTACAATCCCTAAAAATTACGGACACACTTTGGAATTATCTCTCTCTACATTTGTGCAATGTGCGTTTCAATTTTCGCTGTCACTGGACCCCATAAACAAAAAAGGCAAATAGATCACAACAAAGCAAAATTTTAGAGTTTATGTAAGGAAAAAATTTAAAACATTAAAAAATGTAATATAAAGAAATTTTTTTCACACACCACAAATTAACACAAAATTTTTTTTATCCATGTTTGGGAAATTCCACTAGTTCAACCCTTAATCGCTAGGAATTTTTTAAGAACGAGATTTCTTCTACACATGTTTGAAAAATGGATATGCATGCTCGAAACATGTTAAAGATGCAAATGGCCTATGGATCCAAACCTTTTAAAGAGAATAACAAACACACATGAAATTCTCAAAAGAATGTGTGGTGGGATATTTACCCGAGTCAAACAAGCCATTATTTTGCCCATTTACAAAAAGTTGTCTTAACAATCATAGATGATTGGAAAGTGATTTATCATGCGTAACGGGCTATATTTTTGTAAGAAATGACTTATGGATTTGGTGTCAACACTTAGTTAAAACTCCCCCGCCTCCCCCTTTGCCAATGATTGCAAAACCTGATATGTAAAACTGAAAATAGTTTACAATCCCTTAAAATTACAGACACTCTTTGGAATTATCTCTCTCTACATTTGTGCATTGTGCATTTCCATTTTAGATGTGTACTTTTTTCTTAAATCAAAATTTTGAGTTTTCGCTCTCCCTTCACCCCATAAATAAAAAAGGCAAATGGATCACAACAAAATAAAAATTTTAGAGTTTATGTACTGAAAAAATTTAAAACAATGACAAATGTAAGTAACGAAATTTTATCCACACACCACAAATGAACTCAAAAGTTGTGTTTTCCAAGTTTGGGAAATTCCACTAGTGCAACCCTTAATCGCTTGGAATTTGGTAAGAACGAGATTTCTTCTATACCTGTTTTAAAAAAGGATATGCTTGCTTGAAACATGTTAAAGATGCAAATGACCTATGGAACCAAACCTTTTAAAGAGAATAGCAAACACTCATTAAATACTCCTGTGATTGTGCGGTGGGATATTTAACCGAGTCAAAAAAGCCAATATTTTGCCCATTTAAAAAAATTTGACCTACAAGTCATAGATGATTGTAAAGTGATTTATCATGCGTAATGGGCTATATTTTTGTAAGAAATGACTTATGGATTGGGAGTCAAAACTCAGTTAAAAATCCCCCGCCTCCCCCTGTTTCCCGACGATTGCAAAACCTGATATATAAAATCTTAAAAGTGATTAAAATCCCTATAAATTACAGACGCTTTCTGGAATTATCTCTCTCTACATTTATGCAATGTGCATTTCTATTTTTGATGTATACTTTTTCATAAATCAAAACTTTTAGTTTTCGCTCTCCCTTCATCCCCGTAAACAAAATAGGCAAATAGATCACAAGAAAAAGAAAATTTTAGAGTTTATGTATGGAAAAAAAAATTAAATAATAACAAATCTAAGTAAAGAAATTTTATTCAGACACCACAAATGAACACAAATGTTTTTTTATCGAAGTTTTGGAAATTCCACTAGTTCAACCCTAATAGCTTGGAATTTTATAAGAAAGAGAATTCTTCTACACATGATTTAAAAATGGATACGCATGCTTGAAACATGTTAAATATGCAACTGACCTATGGATCCAAACCTTTTAAAGAGAATAACAAATGCTCATTAAATTCTCAAGTGAACATGCAGTGGGATATTTACCCGAGTAAAACAAGCCATTATTTTGCCCATTTACAAAAAGCTGAACTAACAATCCTAGATGATTGTAAAGTGATTTATCGGTCAATCATGCGTAACAGGCTATATTTTAGTAAGAAATGACTTATGGATTTGGAGTCAACACTCAGTTAAAAATCCTCCGCCTCCCCTTTTCACGACGATTGCAAAATAAAATATATTAAAACTAAAAAAAGATGAAGATCCCAAAAGATTATAGACACTTTTTGGAATTATCTCTCTCTACATTTGTGCATTTCCTTTTTTGATGTATGCTTTTTTCTAAAATTAAAACTTGAGTTTTCACTTTCCCCTGATCTCGTAAATTTTTTTGTCAAGATGGCAAATAGATCACAACGAAATGAAAATTTAAGAGTTTATGTATTGAAAAAATTTTAAAGAACAAAAAATGTAAGTAAAGAAAATTTATTCACACACCTCAAATGAACACAAAAGTTTTTTTTTATCCATGTTTGGGAAATTCCAATAGTTCAACCCTAATAGCTTGGAATTTTATAATAAAGAGATTTCTACACATGTTTTAAATATGGATATGCATGCTTGAAACATGTTAAAAATGCAAATGACCTATGGATCCAAACCTTTTGAAGAGAATAACAAATGCTCGATAAATTCGAGAGTGAATGCGTGGTGGGATATGTACCCGAGTCAAACAAGCCATTATTTAGCCCCTTTATAAAAAGCTTACCTAACAATCATAGATGATTGTAAAATGATTTATCGGTCAATCATACGTAACGGGCTGTATTTTGTAAGAAATGACTTATGGATTGGGAGTAAACACTAAGTTAAAAATCCCTTGTCTCCCCCTTTTCCCGACGAATGAAAAATAAAATACATAAAAAAAATGAGTTCAAGATCTCTAAAAATTGCATACACTTTTAGGAATTATCTCTCTCTACATTTGTGCTTTTCCATTTGAGATGTATGTTTTTTTTTTAAATCAAAACTTAAGTTTTCACTTTCCCCTGATCTCGTAAACAATTTTGGCAAGATTGCAAATAGATTACAACGAAATGAAAATTTTAGAGTTTATTTATGGAAAAAATTAAAATAATAACAAATGTAAGTAAAATTTTTTTTTTCACACACCTCTAATGAACACAAAAGTTTTTTTATCCAAGTTTGGTAAATTCCAATAGTTCAACCCTAATAGTTTGGAATTTTGTAAGAAAGAGATTTCTACACATGTTTTAAATATGGATACGCATGCTTGAAACATGTTAAAGGTGCAAATGACCTATGGGTCCAAACCTTTTAAAGAGTAACAAATGCTCACTAAATTCTCAAGTGAACGTGTGGTGGGATATTTACCCGAGTCAAACAAGCCAATTTTTTCCCGTTTACAAAAAGCTGACCTACTAATCTTAGATTATTTTAAAGTGATTTATCGGTCAATCATTCGTAACGGGCTATATTTTTTAAGAAATGACTTATGGATTGGGAGTCAACACTCAGTTACAAATCCCCCACCTCCCCATTTTCCCGACGATTACAAAACCTGATATATAAAAACTAAAAAGAGTTTACAATCCCTAAAATTTACAGACAATTTTTGGAATTATCTCTCTTTAGATTTGTGCATTTCCATTTTAGATATATATTTTTTACTTAAATCAAAACTAGAGTTTTCACTTTCCCTTCATCTTGAAAACAATTTTGATGGCAAATCGATCACAACAAAAATAAATTTTTTTAGTTTATGTATTGAAAAACTTTAAATGAATAACAAATGTAATTAATGAAAATTTATTCACACACCACAAATGATCACAAAAGTTTTGTTATCCAAGTTTTGGAAATTTCACTAGTTCAACCCAAATAGCTTGGAATTTTATAAGAACGAGATTTCTACACATGTTTTAAAAATGGATATGCAGGCTTGAAACATGTTAAAGATGCAAATGACCTATGGATCCAAACTTTTTAAAGAGATAAAAAAAATGCTTAATAAATTTTCAAGTGAACGTGTGGTGGGATATTTACCCGAGTCAAACAAGCCATTATTTTCCCAATTTCAAATAGCAGACCTCACAATCATGGATGATTTTTAAGTGATTTATCGATCAATCATGCGTAACGGGATATATTTTTGAAAGAAATGACTTTTGGATTCGAAGTAAACACTTAGTTAAAAATCCCCCGCTTCCCCCTTTACCTGCCGATTGTAATACCTGATATATAAAAACTAAAAAGTGTTTAAAATCCCTAAAAGTTACAAACACTTTTTTGAATTATCTCTATCTACTTTTGTGCATTTTCATTTTATATGTAAATTTTTTTCTTAAATCAAAACTATAGTTTCCACTTTTCCTTCATCTCGTAAATATTTTTGACAAGATGGAAAATAGATCACAACAAAATTAAAATTTGAGAGTTTATGTATGGAAAAAATTTAAAAGAATAAAAAATGTTATCAAGGAAAATTTATTCACACACCACAAATGATCACAAAAGTTTTGTTATCCAAGTTTGGGAAATTCCACTAGTTCAACCCTAATAGCTTGGAATTTTATAAGAAAGAGATTTCTACACATGTTTTAAAAATGGATATGCATGCTTGAAACATGTTAAAGAAGCAAACGACCTATGGATCCAGACCTTTTAAAGAGAATAACAAATGCTCAATAAATTCTTAAGTGAACGTTCGGTGGGAAATGGCTGATGGATTGCCCCTCTCCCCCCCTTTTCCCGACAGTTACAAAATAAAATTTATAAAAATGAAAAAAGAGTTTACAATCCCTAAAAATTACAGATACTTTTTGGAATTATCTCTCTCTAAATTTGTGCATTTCCATTTTATATGAATGTTTTTTTCTTAAATCAAAACTTGAGTTTTGAGTTTTCACTTTTCCCTAATCTTGTAAACAACTTCGACAAGATGGCAAATAGATCACAACAAAATGAAAAGTTTAGAGTTGATGTATGGAAAAAATTTAAAACAATAACAAATGTTAGTAAAAAAAATTTATTCATACACCTCAAATGAACACAAAAATTTTTTTATCCAAGTTTGGGAAATTCCACTAGTTCAACCCTAATACCTTGAAATTTTACAAGAAAGATATTTCAACGCATGTTTTAAAAATGGATATGCATGATTGAAACAACTTAAATATGCTAATGACCCATGGATCCAAACCTTTTAAAAAGAATAACAAATGCTCATTAAATTCTCAAGTGAACGTGCGATGGGATATTTACCTGAGTTAAACAAGCCATTATTTTGCCCATTTACAAAAAGCTGACCTAACAATCATAGATGATTTTAAAGTGATTAATAGGTCAATCAAGCGTAATGGGCTAAATTGTAAGAAATGACTCATGGATTGGGAGTCAACACCCAGTTAAAAATTTCCCGTCTCCCCTTTTTCCTTATGATTGCAAAATAAAATATAAAAGCTAAAAAGAGTTTAAGATCCCAAAAAATTATAGACACTTTTTGGAATTTTCTCTCTCTACATTTGTGCATTTCCCTTTTAGATGTATGTTTTTTTCTTGAATCAAAACTTGAGTTTTCACTTTCCTCACTTTCCCCTATCTCGTAATTTTTTTTGACAAGATGGCAAATAGACCTCAACGAAATGAAAATTTAAGAGTTTATGTATGGAAAAAATTTAAAAGAATATCAAATATAAGTAAAGAAAATTTTTCACACACCTCAAATGAACACAAAATGTTTTTTATCCTAGTTTGGGAAATTCCACTAGTTCAACTCTAATAGCTTGGAATTTTATAAGAAAGACATTTCTACACATGATTTAAAAATGGATATGCATGCTTGAAACTTGTTAAAGATGAAAATGACCTATAGATCCAAACCTTTTAAAGAGAATAAAAAATGCTCATTAAATTGTCATGGGAACGTGCGGTGGGATATTTACCCAAGTCAAACAAGCCATTATTTTGCCCATTTACAAAAAGCTGACCTCACAATCCTAGATGATTGTAAAGTGATTTATCGGTCAATCATTCACAATGGGCTATAGTTTTTTAAGAAATGACTTATGGATTGGGAGTCAGCACTGAGTTAAAAATCCCCCGCCTCCCCCTTTTCATGACGATTGCAAAATAAAACAAATAAAAACTAAAAAGAGTTTAAGATCCCAAAAAATTATAGACACTTTTATGAATTATCTCTCTCTATATTTGTGCATTTCCATTTTAGATATATGATTTTTCTTAAATTAAAACATGAGTTTTCACTTTCCCCTGATCTCGTAATTTTTTTTGACAAGACCGCAAATAGATCACAACGAAATGAAATTTTAAGAGTTTATGAATGGAAAAAATTTAAAAGAATAAAAATATAAGTGAAGAAAATTTATTCACACACCACAAATGTTCAAAAAAGTTTTGTTATCCATGTTTGGGAAATTCCACTAGTTCAACCCTAATAACTTGAAATTTTATAAGAAAGAGAGTTCTACACATGTTTTAAATATGGATATGCATGCTTGAAACATGTTAAAGATGCAAATGACCTATGGATCCAAACCTTTTAAAGAGAATAACAAATGCTCATTAAATTCTCAAGTGGACGTGCGATGGGATATTTACCCGAGTCAAACAAGCCATTACTTTGCC
Organism: Aristolochia californica; assembly: GCF_029961685.1. Classification (NCBI taxonomy): domain Eukaryota; kingdom Viridiplantae; phylum Streptophyta; class Magnoliopsida; order Piperales; family Aristolochiaceae; genus Aristolochia; species Aristolochia californica. The sequence goes on along the minus strand of NW_027181881.1, from coordinate 15,740,306 downwards.
CATTTACAAAAAATGGACCAAACAATCATAGATGATTGTAAAGTGATTTATCGGTTAATCATGTGTAACGGGCTATATTTTTGTAAGAAATGACTTAAGGCTTGGGAGTCAAGACCCAGTTAAAAAACCCCTGCCTCCCCTTTTTCCTAACGATTGCAAAATAAAATATATAAAAACTAAGAAGAGTTTAAGATCCCAAAAAATTACAGACACTTTTTAAAATTATGTCTCTCTTCATTTGTGCATTTCAATTTTAGATGTATGTTTTTTTCTTGAATCAAAACTTGAGTTTTCACTTTCCTCACTGTCCCTTGATCACGTAAATGTTTTTTACAAGATTTCAAATAGATGACAACGAAATGAAAATTTAAGAGTTTGTGTATGGAAAAAATTTAAAAGAATAACAAATATAAGTAAAGAAAATTTATTCAGACACCTCAAATGAACACATAACCTTTTTTTATCAAAGTTTGTAAAATTCCACTAGTTCAACCCTAATAGCTTTGAATTTTATAAGAAAGAGATTTCTACACATGATTTAAAAATGGATAGGCATGCTTGAAACATGTTAAAGATGCAAATGACTTATGGATCCAAACCTTTTAAAGAGAATAACAAATGCTCATTAAATTCTCAAGTGAACGTGCGGTGAGATATTTACCCGAGTCAAACAAGCCATTATTTTGCCCATTTACAAAAAGCTGACCTAAAAATCCTAGATGATTGAAAAGTGATTTATTGGTCAATCATGCATAGCGGGCTATATTTTTGTAAGAAATGACTTATGGATTGGGAGTCAACACTCAATAAATAATCCCCCACCTCCCCCTTTTCATGAAGATTGCAAAATAAAGTATATAAAAAATAAAAAGAGTTTAAGATCCCAAAAAATTATAGAAACTTTTAGGAATTATCTCTCTCTACATTTGTGCATTTCCAATTTAGATGTATGATTTTTTCTTAAATTAAAACATGAGTTTTCACATTCCTCTAATCTCGTAATTTTTTTTGACAGGATGGCAAATAGATCTCAACGAAATGAAAATTTAAGATTTTAAGTATTGAAAAAATTTAAAAGAATAACAAATGTAAGTAAAGAAAATTTATTCACACAGCTCAAATGAACACAAAAGTTTTTTTATCCAAGTTTGGGAAATTTCACTACTTCAACCGTAATAGCTTGGAATTTTATAATCGAGAGATTTCTACACATGGTTTTAAAATGGATATGCATGCATGAAACATGTTAAAGATGCTAATGAACAATGGATCAAAACCTATTAAAGAGAATAAAAAATGCTCATTAAAGTCTCAAGTGGACGTTCGATGGGATATTTACCTGAGTTAAACAAGCCATTATTTTGCTCATTTACAAAAAGCTGACCTAACTATCATAGATGATTTTAAAGTGATTGATCGGTCAATCATGCGTAATGGGCTATATTTATGTAATAAATGACTGATGGATTGGGAGTCAACACCCAGTTAAAAATCCCCCGCCTCCCCTTTTCCTAACGATTGCAAAATAAAATATATAAAAACTAAAAAGAGTTTACAGTCCCTGAAAATTACAGATAATTTTTGGAATTATCTCTCTCTACATTTGTGCATTTCCATTTTAGAAGTATGCTTTTTTCTTAAATCAAAAATTGAGTTTTCACTTTTCCCTAATCTTGTAAACAATTTTGACAAAATGGCAAATAGATCACAACGAAATGAAATTTTTTAAAGTTTATGTATGGAAAAAATTTAAAAGAAAACAAATGTAAGTAAAGAAAATTTATTCACACACCTCCAATGAACACTAAAGTTTTTTTATCCAGGTTTGGGAAATTCCACTAGCTCAACCCTAATTGCATAAAATTTTATAAGAAAGAGATTTCTACACATGTTTTAGATATGGATAAGCATGCTTGAAACATGTTAAAGATGCAAATGACCTATGGATCCAAACCTTTTAAAGAGAATAACAAATGCTCATTAAATTCTTCAGTGAATGTGTGGTGGGATATTTACCCAAGTCACACAAGCCATTATTTTGCCCATTTACAGAAAGCTTACCTCACAATCATAGATGATTTTAAAGTGATTTATCGGCCAATCATATGTAACGGGCTATATTTTTGTAAGAAATGACTTATGGATTGGGAGTCAACGCGCAGTTAAAATTTCTCTGCCTCCCCCTTTACCCAACGATTGCAAAACCTTATATATAAAAACTAAAAAGAGTTTACAATCCCGAAAAGTTATAGACACTTTTTGGAATTATCTCTCTATACATTTGTGCATTTCCATTTTAGATGTATGCTTTTTTCTTAAATCGAAACTTGAGTTTTGACTTTTCCTTCATCTTGTAAATAATTTTGACAAGATGGCAAATAGATCACAACAAATTGAAAATTTTAGAATTTATGTATGGAAAAAATTTAAAAGAATAACAAATGTAATTAAGTAAAATATATTCACACACCACAAATGATCAGAAAAGTTTTGTTATCCAAGCTTGGGAAATTCCACTAATTCAACCCTAATAGCTTGGAATTTTATAAGAAAGAGATTTCTACACATGTTTTAAAAATGGATATGCATGCTTGAAAAATGTTAAAGATGCAAATGACTCATTGATAGAAAACTTTTAAAGAGAATAAAAAATGCACTTTAAATTCTGAAGTGAGCATGCGGTGGGATATTTACTTGAGTCAAACAAGCCATTATTTTGCCCATTTACAAAAAGCTGACCTAACAATCATAGATGATCGTATAGTGATTTATAAGTCAATCATGAGTAACGGTCTATATTTTTGTATGAAATGACTTATGGATTGAGAGTCAACACTCAAGTAAAATGCCTTGCTTTTCCCTTCTCTAGACGTTTGCAAAATAAAATTTATAAAAACTATAAAGAGTTTATAATCCCTAAAGATTACAAATACTTTTTGGCATTATCTCTCTCTACATTTGTGCATTTCCATTTTAGATGTATGTTTTTTTCTTAAATCAAAACTAGAGTTTTCACTTTGCCCTAATCTCGTAAACATTTTTGACAAGATGGAAAATAGATCAAAATGAAATGAAAATTTTAGAGTTTATGTATGGAAAAAATTTAAAAGAATAAAAATGTAAGTAAAGAAAATTTATTCACACACCTCAAATGAACACAAAAGTTTTTTTATCCAAGTTTAGGAAATTCCACTCGTTCAACCCTAATAGCTTGGAATTTTATAAGAAATGGATATGAAAGCTTGAAACATGTTAAAGATGCAAATGTCCTATGGATCCAATCCTTTTAAAGAGAATAACAATTGCACATTAAATTCTCAAGTATACGTGTGGGGGAAATATTTACCTGAGTCAAACATGCCATTATTTTTCCCATTTACAGAAAGTTGACCTTACAATCATAGATGATTTTAAAATGATTTATCAGTCAATCATGCGCAACAGGCTGTATTTTTGTAGGAAATGACTTATAGATTGGGAGTCAACACTCAGTTAAAAATCCCCTGCCTCCCCCTTTAATCGATGATTGCAAAACCTAAGATATAAAAATTAAAAAGAGTTTGCAATCCCTAAAAAGTTACTTTCACTTTTTGGAATTATCTCTCTCTACATTTGTGTATTTCCATTTTAGATGTATACTTTTTTCTTAAATCAAAACTGGAGTTTTAACTTTCCCTTCATCTCGTAAACAATTTTTACAAGATGGCAAATAGATCACAACAAAAAGAAAATTTTATTGTTTATGTATAGAAAATTTTTTAAAGAATAAAAAATGTAAAGAAGGAAAATTTATTCACACACCACAAATGATCGCAAAATTTTTGTTATTCAAGTTTGGCAAATTCCACTAGTTCAACCCTAATAGCTTTGAATTTTATAAGCAAGAGATTTCTACACATGTTTAAGAGATTTCTACACATGTTTGAAAGATGGATATGCATGCTTGAAACATTTTAAAGATACAAATAACCTACGGAACCAAACCTTTTAAAGAGAATAACAAATACTCATTAAATTCTCAAGTGAACGTGCGATGAGATATTTACCCGAGTCAAATAAGCCATTATTTTGCCCTTTTTAGAAGAAAAAATTTAAAAGAATAACAAATGTAAGTAAAGAAAATTTATTCACACACCTCAAATGAACACAAATGTTTTTTTCTCCAATTTTTAAAAATTCCATTAGTTCAACCCTTAAAGCTTGGAATTTTATAAGAAAGAGATTTCTACACATGTTTTAAATATGGATATGCATGCTTGAAACATGTTAAAGATGCAAGTGTCCTATGGATCCAAACCTTTTAAAGAGAATAACAAATGCTCATTAAATTTTCAACTGAACGTGCGATGGGATATTTACCCGAGTCAAACAAGCCATTATTTTGCTCATTTACAAAAAGCTGATCTAACAATCATAGATAATTTTAAAGTGATTTATTGGTCAATCATGCATAATGGGCTATATTATTTTAAGAAATGACTTATGGATTTGGAGTCAACACTCAGTTAAAAATTCCCCCCATCCCCATTTTCCTGACAATTGAAAAATAAAATATATAATAACTAAAAAGAGTTTACAATCCCAAAAATCTACAGACACTTTCAGGAATTATCTGTCTCTACATTTGTGCATATCCATCTTAGATGTATTCCCTATTCTTAAATCAAAACTTGAGTTTTCACTTTACCCTAATGTCGTAAACAATTTTGACAAGATGGCAAATAGATCACAATGAAATGAAAATTGTAGAGTTTATTATGGAAAAAATTAAAAGAATGACAAATGTATGTAAAGAAAATTTATTCATACAACTCAAATGAACACAAAAGTTTTTTTTATCCAAGTTTGGGAAATTCCACTAGTTCAACCCTAATAGCTTGGACTTTTATAAGAAAGAGATTTCTACACATGTTTTAAATATGGATATGCTTGTTTGAAACATGTTAAATATTCAAATGACGTATGGATCTAAACTTTTTAAAGAGAATAACAAATGCTCATTCAATTCTCAAGTGAGTGTGTGGTGGGATAATTACCCTAGTCAAACAAGCCATTATTTTGCCCAATAACAAAAACCTGACCTAACAATCATAGATGATTTTACAGTGATTTATCGGTCAATCATGCATAACGGGCTATATTTTGGTAAGTAATGACTTATGGATTGGGAGGCAACACTCAGTTTAAAATCCACCGCCTCCCCCTTTACTCGAGGATTGCAAAACCTGATATATAAAAACTAAAAAGAGATTACAATCACTAAATTACAAAAGCTTTTTGGAATTATCTTTCTCTCTACATTTGTGCATTTCCACTATAGATGTATACTTTTTTCTTAAATCAAAACTACAGTTTTCACTTTCCCTACATCTCGTCAATAATTTTGACAAGATGGCAAATAGATCACAACAAAATGAAAATTTTAGATTTTATGTATGCAAAAAATTTAAAAGAATAACAAATATAATTAAGGAAATTTTATTCACACACAACAAATTATCACAAAGGTTTTTATATACAAGTTTGGGAAATTCTACTAGTTCAACCCGAATAGCTTGGAATTTTATAAGAAAGAGATTTCAACACATGTTTTAAAAATGGATATGCATGTTTGAAACATGTTAAAAATTCAAATGACCTAAGGATCCAAAGCTTTTAAAGAGAATAACAAATGCTCAATATTTTCTCAAGTGAACGTGCGGTGGCATATTTACTCGAGTCAAAAAAGCCACTATTTTGCCCATTTACAAAAAGCTGACATAATAATCATAGATGATTGTAAAGTGATTTATCGGTCAATCATGCATAACTGGTGATATTTTTTTAAGAAATGACTTATGGATTGGGAGTCAACACTCAGTTAAAAATCCCCCGCCTCCCCCTTTTCCCGATGATTTCAAAATAAAATATATAAAAGCTAAAACGAGTTTACAATCCCAAAAAATTATAGACACTTTTTGGAATTATCTCTCTCTACATTTGTGCATTTCCATTTTAGATGTATTTTTTTTTCTTAAATCAAGACTTGAGTTTTCACTTTCCCTTATCTCATAAACAATTTGGACTAGATGGCGAATAGATCACAACAAAATGAAAATTTTAGAGTTTATGTATAGAAAAAATTTTAATGAATAACAAATGTAAGTAAATAAAATTTACTCACACACCTCAAATGAACACAAAAGTTTTTTTTTTCCAAGTTTGGGAAATTCCATTAGTTCAACCCTAAAAGCTTGGAATTTTATAAGAAAGAGATTTCAACACATGTTTGAAATATGGATATGCATGCTTGAAACATGTTAAAGTTGCAAATGACCTATGGATTAAAACTTTTTAAAGAGAATAAAAAATGTTCATTAAATTCTCAAGTGAACGTGTGGTGGGATATTTACCCGAGTAAAACAAGCCATTATTTTGCCCATTTTCAAAAAGTTGACCCAACAATCATAGATGATTTTCAAGTTATTTATCATTCAATCATGCGTAACGGGCTATATTTTTGTAAGAAATGACTTATGGATTGGGAGTCAACACTCAGTTAAAAATCCCCCACCTCCCCCCTTACCCGACGATTGCAAAACAAGATATATAAAAACTAAAAAGAGTTTAAAATCCTTAAAAGTTAATGACACTTTTTTGAATTATCTCTCTCTCTACATATGTGCATTTCCATTTTTTATGTATACTTTTTTCTTAAATCAAAATTAGAGTTTTCACTTTCCCTTCATCTTGTAAACAATTTTGACTAGATGGCAAATAGATAAAAAAAAAATGAAAATTTTAGAGTTTATGTATGGAAAAATTTTAAAAGAATAACAAATGTAATAAGGAAAATTCATTCACACACCACAAATGATCCCAAAAGTTTTGTTTTCCAAGTTTGGGAAATTCAACTAGTTCAACTCTAATAGCTTGGAATTTTATAAGAAAGAGATTTCAACACATGTTTTAAAAATGGAGATGCATGCTTGAAACATGTTAAAGATGCAAATGACCAATGGATCCATGCATTTTAAAGAGAATAACAAATGCTTATTAAATTCTCAAGTGAACATGCTGTGGGATATTTACCCGAGTCAAGCAAGCCATTATTTTACCCATTTACAAAAAGCTGACCTAACAATCATAGATGATTGTAAAGTGATTTATTGGTCAATCATGTGTAACGGGCTATATTTTTGTAAGAAATGACTTTTGGATTGGGAGTCACCACTCTGTTAAAAATCCCCCGCCTCCCCCTTTTCCCAACGAATGAAAAAAAAAATATAAAAACTAAAAAGAGTTTACAATCTCTTAAAATTCCAGACACTTTTTGGAATTATCTCTCTCTACATTTGTGAATTTCCATTTTAGATGTTTGATTTTTTCTTAAATCAAAACTAGATTTTTCATAGTCCGCTGATCTCGTAAATTATTTTGACAAGAAGGCATCTTGAATAAAAAAAATTTGGAGTTTATGTATGGAAATAATTTTAAAGGAAAACAAATGTTAGAAAAGAAAATTTATTCACACACCTCAAATGAACACAAAAGATTTTTTTATCCAAGCTTGGGAAATTCCACAAGTTCAACCCTAATAGCTTGGAATTTTAAAAGAAAGAGATTTCTATAGATGTTTTATATATGGATATGCAAGCTTGAAACATGTTAAAGATTCAAATGACCTATGGATCCAAAGCTTTTAAAGAGAATAACAAATGCTCATTAAATTCTAAAGTGAACGCATGGTGGGTTATTTACCCGAGTCAAACAAGCCATTATTTTGCCCATATACAAAAAGCAAACCTAACAATCATAGATGATTTTAAAATGATTTATCAGTCAATCATGTGTACCGTTCTATATTTTTGAATGAAGTGGCCTATGGATTGGGAGTCAACACTCAGGTAAACATCCCACGCCTCCCCCTTTACCCGACGATTGCAAAACCTGAAATATAAAAACGATAAAGAGTTAACAATCCCCAAAACTTACAGACAATTTTTGGAATTTTATCTCCCTCTTCATTTGTGCATTTCCATTTTAGATGTATACTTTTTTCTTAAATCTAAACTAGAGTTTTCACTTTCCCTTCATCTCGTAAATGTTTGACAAGATGGCAAATAGATCACAACAAAATGAAAATTTTAGAGTTTATGTAAGGAAAAAATTTTAAGGAATAACAAATATAATTAAGGAAAATTTATTCACACTTCACAAATGATCACAAAAGTTCGGTTATCCAAGTATGGGAAATTCCACTAGTTCATCCCTAATAGCTTAGAATTTTATAAGAAAGAGATTTCTACACATGTTGTAAAAATGGGTATGCATGCTTGAAACAAGTTAAAGATGCAAATGACCTATGCATCAAAACCTTTTAAATAGAATAAAAAATGCTCATTAAATTCTCAAGCGAACTAGCGTGGGATATTTACCCAAGTCAAACAAGCCATTATTTTTCCCATTTACAGAAAGCTGATTTATCGGTCAATCATGCGTAACAGAGGCCATATTTTAGTAAGAAATGACTTATGCATTGGGAGTCAACACTCTGTTAAAAATCCTTCGCCTCCCCCTTTTCCCAACGATTTCAAAATAAAATATATAAAAATAAAAAGAGTTTACAATCCCTAAAACATACAGACACATTTTGGAATTATTTCTCTCTACATTTGTTCATATACATTTTAGATGTATCCTTTTTTCTTAAATCAGGACTTCAGTTTTCACTTCCCCCTGATCTCGTAAACAATTTTGACAAGATGGAAAATAGATCACAACAAAATGAAAATTTTAGAGTTTATGTATGGAAAAATTTTAGAAGAATAAAAAATATAAGTAAAAAAATTTATTCACATGTCTCAAATGAACACAAAAGTTTTTTTATCCAAGTTTTAAAAATTCCACTAGTTCAACCCTAATAGCTTGGAATTTTATATGAAAGACATTTCTACACATGTTATAAATATGGATATGCATGCTCGAAACATGTTAAAGATGCAAATGACCAATGGATCCAAACCTTTTAAAGTGAATAACAAATGCTCATTAAATTCTCAATTGAACATGTGGTGGGATATTTACCGAGTCAAACACGCCATTATTTTGCCCATTTACAAAAAGCTGACCTAACAATCATAGATGATTCTAAAGTGATTAGTCGTTCAATCATGCATAATGGGCTACGTTTTTGTAAGAAATGACTTCTAGATTGGGAGTCAACACTCAGTTAAAAATCCCCAGCCTCCTCCTTTAGCCAACGATTGTAAAACCTGATATATAAAAACTATAAAGAGTTTAAAATCCCTAAAACTTAAAGACACTTATTGGAATTATCTCTCTCTCTACATTTGTGCATTTCCATTTTAGAGATATACTTTTTTCTTAAAACAAAACTAGAGTTTTCATTTTCCCTTCTTCTCATAAACCATTTTGACAAGATGGCAAACAGATCACAACAAAATGAAAATTTTAGAGTTTATGTATGGAAGAAATTTAAAAGAATAAAAAATGTAATTAAGGAAAATTTATGCACACTCCACAAATGATCACAAAAGTTTTGTTATCCAAGTTTGGGAAATTCCACTAGTTTAACCCTAATACTTTGGAATTTTATGAGAAAGAGATTTCTGCACATGTTTTAAAACTGGATACACATGCTTGAAACATGTTAAAGATGCGAATGACTTATGGATCCAAACCTTTTAGAGACAATAACAAATGCTCATTAAATTCTCAATTGAACAAGCATGGGATATTTACCTGAGTCAAACACGCCATTATTTTGCCCATTTACAAAAAGCTGAAGTAACAATCATTGATGATTGTAAAGTGATTTAACGGTCAATCAAGTGTAACGGGCTATATTTTTGTAAGAAAAGATTTATGGATTGGGAGTCAACACTCAGTTAAAAATCCCCGCCTCCCTTTTTTCCCGACGATTGCAAAATAAAATATGTAAAAACTAAAAGGAGTTTACAATCCCTAAAAATTATATACACTTTTTGGAATTATCTCTCTCTAAATTTGTGCATTTCCATTTAAATGAATGTTTTTTTCTTAAATCGAAACTTGATTTTTTACTTTCTCCTAATCTCGTAACAAATTTTGACTTAATGACAAATAGATCAAAACAAAATGAAAATTTTAGAGTTTATGTACGGAAAAAATTTAAAAGAATAACAAATGTAAGTAAAGAAAATTTATTCACACACCTCAAATGAACACAAAAGTTTGTTATCCAATTTTAGAAAATTGCACTAGTTCAACCCTAATAGCTTTGAATTTTATAAGAAAGAGATTTCTTCACATGATTTAAATATGGATATGCATGTTTGAAACATGTTAAAGATGCAAATGACCTACGGATCAAAACCTTTTAAAGAGAATAACAAATGCTCATTAAATTCTCAAGTGAACATGTGGTGGGATATTTACCCGAGTAAAACAAGCCATTGTTTTGCCCATTTACAAAAAGCTGACCCAACAATCATAGTTGATTTTAAAGTTAATTATCGGTCAATCATGCGTAACGGGCTATATTTTTTTAGGAAATGACTTATGGATTGAGAGTCAACACTCAGTTAAAAATCCCCACCTCCCCCCATACTCGACGATTGCAAAACCAGATATATAAAAACTAAAAAGAGTTCACAATCCCTAAAAGTTAAAGATACTTTTTGGAATTATCTCTCTCTCTACATTTGTGCATTTCTATTTTCGATGTACTCATTTTTCTTAATTCAAAACTAGAGTTTTCACTTTCCCTTCATCTCGTAAACAATTTTGACAAGATGGAAAATAGATCACAACAAAATGAACTTTTTGGAGTTTATGAATGCAAAAAATTTAAAAGAATAAAAAATGTAATTAAGTAAAATTTATTCACACACCACAAACGATCACAAAGGTTTTTATATCCAAATTTTGGAAATTCCAACAGTTCAACCCTAATAGCTTTGAATTTTATAAGAAAGAGATTTCTACACACGTTTTAAATATGGATATGCATGCTTGAAACATGTTAAAAATGCAAATGACCTATGGATCCAAACCTTTTAAAGAGAATAATAAATGCTCATTAAATTATCAAGTGAACGTGCGGTGGCATATTTGCCCGAGTCAAACAAGCCATTCTTTTGCCCATTTAGAAAAAGCAGACGTAACAATCATTGATGGTTGTAAAGTGAGTTATTGGTCAATCATGTGTAACGGGCTATATTTTTGTAAGAAATGACTTATGGATTTGGAGTCAACACTAATTTCATATCTCTTGCATCTCCCTTTTCCCGACGATTGCCAAATAAAATATAAAAAAACTATAAAGAGTTTATAATCCCTAAAACTTACAGACTCTCTTTGGAATTATCTTTCTCTAAATTTGTGCATTTCCATTTAGATGTATGTTTTTTAATTAAATCAAAACTTGAGTTTTCACTTTCCCTTAATCTCGTAACAAATTTTGATAAGATGGCAAATAGATCAAAACAAAATGAATATTTTAGAGTTTATGTATGGAAAAAAATTAAAATAATAAAAAATTTAAGTAAATAAAATTTATTCACACGACTCAAATGAAAACAAAAGTTTTTTTTATCCAATTTTAGGAAATTCCACTAGTTCAACCCTAATAGCTTGGAATTTTATAAGAAAGAGATTTCTACACATGTTTCAAATATGGATATGCAAGCTTGAAATATGTTAAAGATGCAAACGACCTATGGATCAAAACCTTTTAAAGAGAATAACAAATGCTCATTAAATTCTCAAGTGTACATGTGGTGGGATATTGACCCAGTAAAATAAGCCATTTTTTTTGCCCATTTACAAAAAGCTGACCCAACAATCATAGATGATTTTAAAGTGATTTATCGGTCGATCATGTGTAACGGGCTATATTTTTGTAAGAAATGACTTATGGATTGGGAGTCAACACTCAGTTAAAAATAGCCCACTCCCCCCTTACCCGACGATTGTAAAACCAGATATATAAAAACTAAAAAGAGTTTACTAACCCTAAAAGTTAAAGACACTTTTTGGAATTATCTCCCTCTCTACATTTGAGCATTTCCATTTTAGATGTATAATTTTTTATTATATCAAAACTTGAGTTTTCACTTTCCCTTCATCTCGTAAACAATTTTGACAAGATGGCAAATTGATCACAATAAAATAAAAATTTTAGAGTCTATGTATGGAAAAAGTTTAAAAGAATAACAAATGTAATTACGGAAAATTCTTTCACACACCACAAATGATCCCAAAATTTTTGTAATCCAAGTTTGGTATATTCCACTAGTTCAACTCTAATAGCTTGGAATTTTATAAGAAAGAGATTTCTACACATGTTTTAATAATGGATATGCATGCTTGAAACATGTTAAAGATGCAAATGACCTATGGATCAAAACCTTTTAAAGAGAATAACAAATGCTCTTTAAATTCTCAAGTGAACGAGCGTAGGATAATTACCCGAGTCAAGCAAGCCATTATTTTGCCCATTTACAGAAAGCTGACCTAACAATCATAGATGATTGTAAAGTGATTTATCGGTCAATCATGTGTAACGGGGGCCATATTTTTGTAAGAAATGACTTATGTATCGGGAGTCAACACTCTGTTAAAAATCCCCCGCCTCCCCCTTTTCCCTTCAACTGCAAAATAAAATATATAAAAAGATAAAAGAGTTTACGATCCCTAAAAGTTATAAACACGTTTTGGAATTATCTTTCTCTACATTTCTACATATACATTTTAAATGTACGCTTTTTTCTTAAATTAAAACTTGAGTTTTCACTTTCCCCTGATCGTGTTAACAATTTTGACAAGATGACAAATAGATCACAACAAAATGAAAATTTTAGAGTTTATGTAAGGAAAAAATTTTAAATAATAACAAATTTAAGTAAAGAAAATTTATTCACACGTCTCAAATGAACACAAAAGTTTTTTTATCCTAGTTTTGGAAATTCCACAAGTTCAACCCTAATAGCTTGGAATTTAATAAGGAAGAGATTTCTACACATGTTTTAAATATGGATATGTATGCTTGAAACATGTTAAAGATGCAAATGACCAATAGATCCAAACCTTTTAAAGTGAATAACATAGGCTTTAAATTCTCCAGTGAACATGTGGTGGGATATTTACCCGAGTGAAACAAGCCATTATTTTGCCCATTTACAAAAAACTGATCTAACAATCATAGATGATTTTAAAGTGATTTGTCGGTCAATCATGCATAATGGGCTATATTTTTGTCAGAAATGACTTCTGGATTGGGAGTCAACACTCAGTTAAAAATCCCTTGCCTCCCCCTTTACCCGACGATTGGAAAACCATATATATAAAAACTAAAATGAGTTTAAAATCCCTAAAAGTTATAGACACTTTTTGGAATTATCTCTCTCTCTACATTTGGGCATTTCCATTTTAGATATATACTTTTTTCTTAAATCAAAACTAGAGTTTTCAATTTCCCTTCTTCTCGTGAACAATTTTGACAAGATGGCAAATAGATCACAACAAAATGAAAATTTTAGAGTTTATGTATGGAAAAAATTTAAAAGATTAAAAAATGTAATTAAGGAAAATTTATTCACACACCACAAATGATCACCAAAGTTTTGTTATCCAAGTTTTGGAAATTCTTCTAGTTCAACCCTAGTAGCTCTGAATTCTATGAGAAAGAGATTTCTACACATGTTTTAAAAATGGATATGCATGCTTGAAACATGTTAAAGATGCAAATGACATATGGATCCAAATGTTTTAGAGACAATAACAAATTCTCATTAAATTGTCAATTGAACGAGCGTGGGATATTTACCTGAGTCAAACAAGCCATTATTTTGCCCATTTACAAAAAGTTCACATAACAATCATTGATGATTGTAAAGTGATTTATCGGTCAATCATGCATAACGGGCTATATTTTTGTAAGAAATGACTTATGGAATGGGAGTCAACACTCAGTTAAAAATCCCCGCTGCCCCCTTTACCCGACGATTGCCAAATAAAATATATTAAAACTAAAAAGAGTTTACAATCCCTAAAAATTACAAACACTTTTAGGAATTATCTCTTTCTAAATTTGTGTATTTCCATTTCAGATGTATGCTTTTTTCTTAAATCAAAACTTGAGTTTTCAATTTCCCCTGATCTCGTAACAAATTTTGACAAGATGGCAAATAGATCAATACAAAATAAAAAATTTAGAGTTTTTGTATGGAAAAAATTTAAAAGAATAACAAATGTAAGAAAAGAAAATTTATTCACACACATCAAATGAACACAAAAGTTTTTTATCCAATTTTCGGAAATTCCATTAGTTCAACCCTAATAGCTTGGAATTTTATAAGAAAGAGATTTCTACTCATGTTTTAATTATGGACATGCATGCTTGAAACATGTTAAAGATGCCAATGACCTATGGATCCAAACCTTTTAAAGAGAATAAAAAATGCTCATTAAATTCTCAAGTGAACGTGTGGTGGGATATTTACCCTAGTGAAACAAGCCATTATTTTGCCCATTTAAAAAAAGTTGACCTAACAATAATAGATGATTTCAAAGTGATTTATCTGTCAATCATGCGTAATGGGCTATATTTTTGTAAGAAATGACTTCTGGATTGGGAGTAAACACTCAGTTAAAAATACCCAGCCTCCCCCTTTACCCGACGTTTGCAAAACCTGATATATAAAAACTAAAAAGAGTTTACAGTCCCTAAAAGTTGCAGACACTTTTTGGATCTATCTCTCTCTCTACATTTGTGCATTTCCATTTTAGATGTATAATTTTTTCTTAAATATAAATTAGATTTTTCCCTTAACCTTCATCTCGGAAACAATGTTGATAAGATGACAAATAGATCACCATAAAAGTAAACTATCAGAGTTTATGTATGGAAAAAATTTAAAATAATAAAAAATGTAATTAAGGAAAATTTATTCACACACCACAAATGATCACAAAAGTTTTGTTATCCATGTTTGGGAAATTCCACTAGTTCAACCCTAATAGCATGGAATTTTATAAGAAAGAGATTTCTACACATGTTTTAAAAAGGGATATGCAAGCTTGAAACATGTTAAAGATGCAAATGACCTATGGATCCACACCTTTTAAAGAGAATAACAAAAGCTCATTAAATTTTCAAGTGAACGAGAATGGGATATTTACCAGAGTCAAACAAGCCATTATTTTGCCCATTTACTGAAAGCTGACCTAACAATCATAGATAATTGTAAAGTGATGTATCGGTCAATCATGCGTAATGGGCTATATTTTTGTATGAAATGACTTATGGATTGGGAGTGAACTCTCAGTTAGAAACCCCCCACATCCACCTTTTCCCAACGATTGCAAAATAAAATATATAAAAACTAAAAAGAGTTTATAATCCCAAAAATTAATGACACTTTTTGGAATTATATCTCTCTACATTTGTGCATTTCCATTTGAGATGTATGCTTTTTTCTTAAATCAAAACTTGACTTCTCACTTTCCCCTGATCTCGTAAACAATTTTGACAAGATGGCAAATAGATCATAACAAAATGAAAATTTTAGAGTTTATGTCTGGAAATAATTTAAAAGAAAAAAAAATTTAAGTAAATAAAATTTATTCACACACCTCAAATGAACACAAAAGTTTTGTTGTCCGAGTTTGGGAAATTCCACTAGTTCAACCCAAATAGTTTGAAATTTTAAAGTAAGAAATTTCTACACTTGTTTTTAAAATGGATATGCATGCTTGAAACATGTGAAAGATGCCAATGACCTATGGATCCAAACAATTTAAAAAGAGTAACAAATGCTTATTAAATTCTCAAGTGAATGAGCGTGGGATACTTACCTGAGTCAAACAAACCATTGTTTTGTCCATTTACAAAAAGCAGACTTAACAATCATAGATGATTTTAAAGCGATCTATCGGTTGATCATCTATAATGGGCTATATTGTTGTAAGAAATGACTTATGGATTGGGTGTCAACACTCAGTTGAAAAAGCCCCGCCTCCCCCTTTTCTCGACGATTGCAAAATGAAATATATAAAAACTGAAAAGAGTTTACCATCCCTAAAAATTACAGACACTTTCTCCAATTATCTCTCTCTAAATTTGTACATTTCCATTTTAGATGTATGCTTTTTTCTTAAATAAAAACTTGATTTTTCCCTTTCCCTTGATCTCGTAACCAATTTTGACAAGATGGCAAGATCACAACAAAATGAAAATTTTAGAGTTTATGTATGGAAAAAGTTTAAAAGAATAACAAATGTAAGTAATGAAAGTTTATTCACACACCTCAAATGAACACAAAAGTTTTTTTTATCAAAGTTTGGGAAATTCCACTAGTTCAACCCTAATAGCTTGGAATTTTATAAGAGAGATTTCTGCACATGGTTTAAAAATGGATATGCATGCTTGAAATATGTTAAAGATGCAAATGACCTATGGATCCAAACCTTTTAAAGAGAATAACAAATGCTGATTAAATTCTGAAGTGAACGTGTGGTGGGATATTTACCCGAGTAAAACAAGCCATTATCTTGTCCATTTACAAAAAGTTGACCAAACAATCATAGATGATTTTAAAGTGATTTATCGGTCAATCATGCGTAACGGGCTATATTTTTGTGAGAAATGGCTTATGGATTGGGAGTCAACACTCAGTTAAAAATCTCCCGCCTCCCCCTTTTCCCGAAGATTGTAAAATAAAATATATAAAAACCAAAAAAAGTTTACATTCCCTAAAAATTACATACTCTTTTTTGAATTATCTCTCTCTACATTTGTGCATTTCCATTTTAGATGTATGTTTTTTTCTTAAATCAAAACTTGAGTTTTCACTTTCCCCTGATCTTGTAAACAATTTTTACAAGATGGCAATAGATTACAACAAAATGAAAATTTTAGAGTTTATGTATGGAAAAAATTTAAAATAATAACAAATGTAAGTAAAGAAAATTTATTCACACAAATCAAATGAACACAAAAGTTTTTTATCCAAGTTTGGGAAATTCCACTAGTTCAACCCTAATAGCTTGGAATTTTATAAAAAGAGATTTTTTCACAAGTTTTAAATATGGATATGCATGACTAAAACATGTTAAAGATGCCAATGATCTATGGATCCAAACAGTTTAAAGAGAATAACAAATGCTCATTAAATTCTCAAGTGAACGTGTAGTGGGAAATTTACCCGAGTAAAATAAGCCATTATTTTGCCCATTTACAAAAATCTGACCCAATAATCACAGATGATTTTAAAGTAATTTATCGGTCAATCATGCGTAACGGGCTATATTTTTTTAAGAAATGACTTATGGATTGGGAATCAACACTCTGTTAAAAATCATCTGCCTCTCCCTTTTCCCGACGATTGCAAAACCATAAATATAAAAACTAAAAAGAGTTTACAATCCTTAAAACTCACTGACACTTTTTGTAATTATCTCTCTCTCTACATTTGTGCATTTCCATTTTAGATTTATACTTTTTTGTAAATCAAAACTAGAGTTTTCACTTGCCCTTCATCTCGTAAAGTTTTTTGACAAGATGGCATATAGATCAAAACAAAATGAAAATTTTAGAGTTAATGTATGGAAAAACTATAAAGAAAACAAATTCAATTAAGGAAAATTTATTCACACACCACAAATGATCACAAAAGTTTTGTTATCCAAGTTTGAGAAATTCCACTAGTTAAACCCTAATAGTTCTGAATTTTATTAGAAAGTGATTTCTACACATGTTTTAAAAATGGATATGCATGCTTGAAACATGTTAAAGATTCAAATGACCAATGGAACCAAAGCTTTTAAAGAGAATAACAAATGCTCATTAAATTCTCAAGTGAACTTGCGGTGGGATATTTGCCTGAGTAAAACAAGGCATTATTTTGCCCATTTACAAAAAGCTGACCTTACAATCACAAATGATTATAAAGTGATTTATCAGTTAGTCATGCGTAATGGGCTATATTTTTTAAAGAAATTACTTACGGTTTGGGAGTCAACACTCAATTATTAATGCCCCGCTTCCCCCTCTTCCCCCTCTTCCTGACTATTGCAAAATACAATATATAAAAACTAAAAAGAGTTTACAATCCCTAAAAATTACAGACAATTTTTGGAATAATCTCTCTCTACATTTGTGCATTTTCATTTTAGATCTTTGATTTTTTCTTAAATCAAAACTTAAGTTTTAACTTTCCCCTGATCTCGTAAACAATTTTGATAAGATGGCAAATATATCACAACAAAATGAAAATTTTAGTGTTTATGTATGGAAAATTTTTAAAAGAATAACACATGTAAGTAAAGAAAATTTATTCACACACCTCAAATGAACACAAAAGTTTTTTTTCGAAGTTTGGAAAATTTCACTAGTTCAACCCTAATAGCTTGGAATTTAATAAGAAAGAGACTTCTACACATGTTTTAAATATGGAAATGCAAGCTTGAAACACGTTAAATATGCAAATGACCTATGGATCCAAACCTTTTAATGAGAATAACAAATGCTCATTAAATTCTCAAGTGAACTTGTGGTGGGATATTTACCCGAGTCAAACAAGCCATTATTTTGCCTATTTACGAAAAGCTGACCTAACAATCATAGATTATTTTCAAGTGATTTATCAATCAATCATATGTAACGGGCTATATTTTTCTAAGAAATGACTTATGTATTGGGAGTCAACACTCAGTTAAAAATACCCCGCCTCCCACATTACCTGACGATTGCAAAACCTGATATTTAAAAACAAAAAAGTGTTTACAATCTCTAAAAGTTATAGACACTTTTTTGAATTATCTCTCTCTACATTTGTGCATTTCCATTTTAGATATATACTTTTTTCTTAAATCAAAACTAGAGTTTTCCCCCTTCTCTTCATCTCGTAAACAATTTTGACAAGGTGGCAAAAAGATCAAAACAAAATGAAAATTTTACTGTTTATGTATGCAAAAATTTTTAAAGAATAACAAATGTAATTAAGGAAAATTTATTCACACACCACAAATGATCACGAAGGTTTTTATATCCAAGCTTGGGAAATTCCACTAGGTCAACTGTAATAGCTTGGAATTTTATAAGAAAGAGATTTCTACACATGTGCGGTGGGATATTTACCCGAGTCAAACAAGCCATTATTTTTCCCATTTACAAAAAGTCGACATAACAATCATTGATGATTTTAGAATTATTTTTCGGGCAATCATGCGTAACAGGCCAAATTTTGGTAAGGAATAACTTATGGATTGGAAGTTAAAACTCAGTTAAAAATCCCCCGCCTCCCCCTTTTCCCGACAATTTCAAAATAAAATATATAAAAATTAAAAAGAGTTTAAAATCCCTAAAAATTACAGACACTTTTTGGAATTTTCTCTCTCTAAATTTGTGCATTTCTATTTTAGATGTATGTTTTTTTCTTAAATCAAAACTTGAGTTTTCACTTTCCCCTTATCTCGTTACAAATTTTGACATAGTGGCAAATAGATCAAAATTAAATGAAAATTTTAGAGTTTATGTATGGAAAAAATTTAAAAGAATAACAAATGTAATTAAAGAAAATTTATTCACACACCTCAAATGAACACAAAAGTTTGTTATCCAATTTTAGGAAATTGCACTAGTTCAACCCAAATATCTTGGAATTTTATAAGAGAAAGATTTTTACACATGTTTTAAATATGGATATGTATGCTTGAAACAAGTTAAAGATGCAAATGACCTATGGATTAAATCCTTTTAATGATAATAACAAATGCTCATTAAATTCTCAAGTGAACGTGTGGTGGGATATTTACTCGAGTAAAACATGCCATTATTTTGCCCATTTACAAAAAGCAGACCCAACATTCATAGATGATTTTAAAGTGATTTATTTGTCAATCATGTGTAACGGGCTATATTTTTAAGAAATGACTTATGGATAGGGAGTCAACACTCGGTTAAAAATCCCCCACCTCCCCCCTTACCCGACGATTGCAAAACCAGATATATAAAAACTAAAAAGAGTTTACAATCGCTAAAAGTTAAAAACACTTTTCTTAATTAGCTCGCTCTCTACATTTGTACATTTCCATTTTAGATGTATACTTTTTTCTTAAATCAAAACAAGATTTTTAACTTTCCCTTCATCTCGTAAAAATTTTTGATAAGTTGGCAAATAGATCACAAAAAAATGAAAATTTTAGAGTTTATGTATGCAAAAAATTTAAAAGAATAAAAAATGTAATTAAGGAAAATTTATTCCCACACCACAAATGATCACAAAGGTTTTTATATCCAAGTTTGGCAAATTCCACTTGTTCGACCCTAATAGCTTGGAAATTTATAAGAAAGAGATTTCTACACATGTTTTAAAAATGGATATGCATGCCTGAAACATGTTAAAAATGCAAATGACCTATGGATCCAAAGCTTTAAAAGAGAATAACAAATGCTCATTAAATTCTCAAGTGAACGTGCGGTGGCATATTTACCAGAGTCAAACAAGCCATTATTTTGACCATTTAGTAAAAGCTGACATAACAATCATTGATGATTGTAAAGTCATTTATCGGTCAATCAAATGCAACTGGCTATATTTTTGCAAGAAATGACTTATGGATTGGGAGTCAACACTCAGTTAAAAATCCCTGCCTCCCCCTTTCCTCGACGATTTCCAAATAAAATATATAAAAACTTAAAAGAGTTTATAATCCCTAAAAATTACAGACACTTTTTGGAATTATCTCTCTCTAAATTTGTACATTTCTATTGTAGATGTATGCTTTGTTTTCTTAAATCAAAACTTGAATTTCATTTTCCCCTGATCTCGTAAAAACTTTTTACAAGATGGCAAATAGATAAAAAAAATGAATATTTTAGAGTTTATATACGGATAAATTTTAAAAGAATAACAAATGTAAGTAAAGAAAATTTATTCACACACACCTCAAATGACACAAAACTTTTTTATCCAATGTTAGGAAATTCCACTAGTTCAATCCTAATAGCTTGGAATTTTATAAGAAAGAGATTTCTACACAAGTTTTAAATATGGATATGCACGCTTGCAAGATGTTAAAGATGCAAATGACCTATGGGTCAAAAATTTTTAAAGAGAATAACAAATGCTCATTAAATTCTCAAGTGAACGTGTGGTGGGATATTTACCCAAGTAAAATAAGCCATTATTTTGCCCATTTACAAAATGCTGACCCAACAATCATAGATGATTTTAAAGTGATTTGTCGGTCAATCATGCGTAACGGGCTATATTTTTGTAAAAACTGACTTATGGATTAGGAATCAACACTCAGTTAAAAATTACCCACCTCCCCCTTTACCCGACGATTGCAAAATCAGATATGTAAAATCAAAAGAGTTTACTATCCCTAAAAGTTTAAGACACTATTTGGAATTATATCTCTCTCTACATTTGTGCATTTCCATTTTAGATGTATAATTTTTTCTTAAATCAAAACTAGAGTTTTCACTTTCCCTTCATCTCGTAAATAATTTTGACAAGATTGCAAATACATCACAAACAAAATGAAATTTTTAGAGTTTATGTACGGAAAAATTTTAAAGAATAACAAATGTAATTAAGGAATATTCATTCACACACCACAAATGATCCCAAAAGTTTTGTTATCCAAGTTTGGGAAATTCCACTAGTTCAACTCTAAAAGCTTGGAATTTTATTAGAAAGAGATTTCTACACATGTTTTAAAAATGGATATGCAAGCTTGAAACATGTTATAGATGCAAATGACCTATGGACCCATACCTTTTAAAGAGAATAACAAATGCTTAATAAATTATCAATTGAACGTTCAGTGGGATATTTACCCGAGTCCAACAAGCCATTATTTTACCCATTTACAAAAAGCTGACCTAACAATCATAGATGATGGTAAAATGATTTATCGATCAATCATGCGTAACGGGCTATATTTTTGTAAGAAATGATATAAGGATTGGGAGTCAACACTCCGTTAAAAATCCCCCGCGTCCTCCATTTCCCAATGATTGAAAAATAAAATATTTAAAAAATAAAAAGTGTTTACAATCCCTAAAAATTCCAGACAGTTTTTGGAATTATCTCTCTGTACATTTGTGAATTTCCATTTAAGAGGTATGCTTTTTTCTTAAATCAAAACTTGAGTTTTCACATTCCTCTGATCTCGTAAACAATTTTGTCAAGATGGCAACAGGAAAAAGAAATTTTTAGATTTTATGTATGGAAATTTTTTTAAAGAATAACAAATGTAAGAAAACAAAATTTATTCACACACCTCAAATGAACACAAATGTTTTTTTATCCAAGCTCGGGAAATTCCACAAGTTCAACCCTAATAGCTTGGAATTTTAAAAGAAAGAGATTTCTTCACATGTTTTAAATATGGCTATGCATGTTTGAAACATGTTAAAGATGCAAATGACCTATGGATCCAAACCTTTTCAAGAGAATATCAAATACTCATTAAATTCTAAAGTGAATGCGTGGTGGGATATTTACCCTAGTAAAAAAAGCCATTATTTTGCCCATTTACAAAAACTTGACCTAACAATGATAGATGATTTTAAAATGATGCGCAACGTTCTATATTTTTGTAAGAAATGGCTTATGGATTTGGAGTCAACACTCAGTTAAAAATTCCCCGCCTCCCCCTTTACCTGACAATTGAAAAACCTGATATACAAAAACTAAAAAGAATTTAAAATCCCAAAAAGTTACAGAAACTTTTTGGAATTATCTCTTTCTCTACATTTGTGCATTTCCATTTTAGATGTATACCTTTTTCTTAAATCAAAACTAGAGTTTTCACTTTCCCTTCTTCTCGTAAACAATTTTGACAAGATGGCCAATAGATCACAACAAAATGAATTTTTTAGAGTATATGTATGGAAAAAATTTAAAAGAACAACAAATGTAATTAAGGAAAATTTATTCACACACCACTAATGATCACAAAAGTTTTGTTATCCAAGTTTGGGAAATTCAACTAGTTCAACACTAATTGTTTGGAATTTTATGAGAAAGAGATTTCTACACATGTTTTAAAACTGGATATGCATGCTTGAAACATGTTAAAGATGCATAACCTATGGATCCAAACTTTTTAGAGACAATAACAAATGCTCATTAAAATCTCAATTGAACAAGCCATTACTTTGCCCATTTAGAAATAGCTGATGTAATAATCATAGAGGATTGTAAAGTTATTTATCGGTCAATCATGCGTAACGGGCTATATTTTTGTAAGAAATTACTTATGGATTGGGAGTCAACACTCAGTTAAAAATCCTCGCCTCTGCCTTTTCCCTGTGATTGCCAAATAAAATATATAAAAACTAAAAAGAGTTTACAATCCCTAAAAATTACAGACACTTTGTGGAATTATCTCTCTCTAAATTTGTGCATTTCCATTTTAGATGTATGTTTTTTTCTTAAATCAAAACTTGAGTTTTCAATTTCCTCTGATCGCTTAAAAATTAATGAAAAGATGGAAAATAGATCAAAACAAAATGAAAATTTTAGAGTTTTTGTATGGAGAAAATTTAAAAGAATAACAAATGTAAGTAAAGAAAATTTATTGACACACCTCAAATGAACACAAAATTTTTTTATACAATTTTAGGAAATTCCATTAGTTCAATCCTAATATCTTGGAATTTTGTAAGAAAGAGATTTCTACACATGTTTTAAATATGGATATCCATGCTTGAAACATGTTAAAGATGCAAATGAGCAATGGATCCAAACCTTTTAAAGAGAATAAAAAATACTCATTAAATTCTCAAATGAACATGTGGTGGGATATTTACCCGAGTCAAACAAGCCATTATTTTGCCCATTTACAAAAAGCTGACCTAAAAATCATAGTTGATTTTAAAGCGATTTATCGGCCAATCATGCGTAATGGGCATATTTTTGTAAGAAATGACTTCTGGATTGGGAGTCAACACTCAATTAAAAATCCCCCGCCTCCCCCTGTACCCGATGTTTGCCAAACCAGATATATAAAAACTAAAAAGAGTTTACAATCCCAAAAAGTTGCAGACACTTTTTGGAATTATCTCTCTCTCTACATTTGTGCATTTCCATTTTAGATGTATATACTTTTTCTTAAATATAAACTAGGGTTTTCACTTGACCTTCATCTCGTAAACAATGTTAATAAGATGGCAAATAGATCAACATAAAAATATAATATCAGAGTTTATGTGTGGAAGAAATTTAAAAGAATAACAAATATAATCAAGGAAAATTTATTCACACACCACAAATGATCACAAAAGTTTTGTTATCCAACTTTGGGAAATTCCACTAGTTCAACTCTAATAGCTTGGAGTTTTATAAGAAACAAATTTCTACACATGTTTTAAAAGGATATGCATGCTTGAAACATGTTAAAGAGTCAAATGACCTATGGATCCAAACATTTTAAAGAGAATAACAAATGCTCATTAAATTCTCAAGTGAAAGCGCATGGGATATTTAACCGAGTCAAACAAACCATTATTTTGCCCATTTACATAAAGCTGACCTAACAATTATAAATGATTGTAAAGTGATGTATTGGTCAATCATACATAACGGGCTATATTTTTTTAGGAAATGACTTATGGATAGGGAGTCAACACTCAGTTAAAAATCCCCCACCTCCCCTTTTCACGACGATTACAAAATAAAATATATAAAAACTAAAAAGATTTTATAATCCCTAAAAATTACAGAAAGTTATTGGAATTATATCTCTCTACATGTGCAATTTTATTTGAGATGTATTCTTTTTTCTTAAATCAAAACTTCACTTTTCACTTTCCCCTGATCTCGTAAACAATTTTGACAAGATTACAAGTAGATCACAACAAAATAAAAATTTTAAAGTTTATTTCTGGAAAAAAATAAAAAGAATAACAAATTTAAGTAAAGAAATTTTTTTCACACACCTCAAATGAACACAAAAGTTTTGTTGTCCATGTTTTGGAAATTCCACTAGTTCAACCCTAATAGCTTGGAATTTTAAAAGAAAGAGATTTCCACACATGTTGTAAAAATGGATTTGCATGCTTGAAACATGTTAAAGATGAAAATGACCTATGGATCCAAACCTTTTAAAGAGAGTAACAAATGTTTATTAAATTCTGAAGTGAACGAGTGTGGGATACTTACCTAAGTCAAACAAACCATTGTTTTGTCCATTTAAAAAAAGCAGACCTAACAATCATAGATCATCTATAACGGGCTATTTATTTTTGTAAGAAATGACTTATGGATTGGGTGTCAATACTCAGTTAAAAATCCCCCGCCTCCCCCTTTTCTCGACGATTGCAAAATAAAATATATAAAAAATTAAATGAGTTTACAATCCCAAAAAATTATAGACACTTTCTCCATTTATCTCTCTCTAAATTTGTGCATTTCCATTTTATATGTATGCTTTTTTCTTAAATCAAAACTTGATTTTTCATTTTCCCTTGATCTCGTAACCAATTTTGAAAAGATGGCAAAGATCACAACAAAATGAAAATTTTAGAGTTTATGTATGGAAAAAATTTAAAAGAATAACAAATGTAAGTAAAGAAAGTTTATTCACACACCTCAACTGAACACAAAAGTTTTTTTTATCAAAGTTTAGGAAATTCCACTAGTTCAACCCTAATAGCATGGAATTTTATAACAGAGAGATTTCTGCACATGTTTTAAAAATGGATATGCATGCTTGAAACATGTTAAAGATGCAAATCACCTATGGATCCAAACCTTTTAAAGAGAATAACAAATTCTGATTAAATTCTCAAGTGAACGTGTGGTGGGATATTTACCCGAGTAAAACAAGCCATTATTTTGCCCATTTACAAAAAGCTGGCCTAACAATTATAGATGATTTTAAAGTGATTTAACGGTCAATCAAGCGTAACAGGATATATTTTTGTAAGAAATGACTTATGGATTGGGAGTCAACACTCAGTTCAAAATCCCCCGCCTCCCCCTTTTCCTGACGATTTTAAAATAAAATATATAAAAAACAAAAGGAGTTGCCTCCCCATTTTCCCGAAGTTTGAAAAATAATTTTTTTTTCCATACATAAACTCTAAAATTTTCATTTTGGTTTGATCTATTTGCCCTCTTGTCGAAAATGTTTACAAGATGAAGGGAATGTGAAAACTCTGGTTTTAATTTAAGGAAAAAGTATACATCTAAATTGGAAATGCACAAATATAGAGAGAGATAATTCGAAAAATTTTCTATAACTTTTAGGGATT
The DNA here is from genome assembly GCF_029961685.1 of Aristolochia californica. Lineage (NCBI taxonomy): Eukaryota > Viridiplantae > Streptophyta > Magnoliopsida > Piperales > Aristolochiaceae > Aristolochia > Aristolochia californica. The sequence goes on along the minus strand of NW_027181881.1, from coordinate 15,714,049 downwards.
GTAAACTCTTTTTAGTTTTTATATATTTTATTCTTCAATTGTCGGGAAAAGGGGGAGGTGGGGGTTTTGCAATCGTCGGGTCAAGGGGGAAGCGGGGGATATTTAAGTGAGTGCTGATTCCATATCCATAAGTCATTCCTTACAAAAATATAGCCCATTACGCATGATTGACCAATAAATCACTTTAAAATCATCTATGATTGTTAGGTCAGTTTTTTGATAAATGGGAAAAATAATGGCTTGTTGGACTCGGGAAAGTATCCCACCACACGTTCACATTTAATGAGCATTTGTTATTCTCTTTAAAAGGTTTGGATCCAAAGGTCATTTGCATCTTTAACATGTTTCAAGCAAGCATATCCATATTTAAAACATGTGCAGAAATCTCTTTCTTAAAAAATTCCAAGGTATTAGGGTTTAACTTGTGGAATTTCCCAAGCATGGATAAAAAACTTTTTTGTTCATTTCAGGTGTATGAATTATTTCTCTTTACTTACATTTGTTTTTCTTTTGATTTTTTTCATACATAAACTCTAAAATTTTCATTTTGTTGTGATATATTTGCCATCTTATCAAAATTGTTTATGAGATCTAGGGAAGTGAAAACTCCAGTTTTGATTTCAGAAAAAAAACATATATCTAAAATAGAAATGCACAAATATAGAGAAAGATTATTCCAACAAGTGTTTGTAACTTTTAGGGATTGTAAACTCTTTTTAGTTTTTATATATTTTATTCTGCAATCATCGGGAAAAGGGGGAGGTGGGGGTTTTTAACTGAGTGTTGACTCCCAATCCATAAGTCATATCTTACAAAAATATAGCCCGTAACGCATGATTGACTGATAAATCACTTTACAATCTTCTTTGATTGTTAGGTCATATTTTTGTAAATGTGCAAAACAATGGCTTATGTGGCTCGGGTAAATATCCCACCACACGTTCACTTGAGAATTTAATGAGCATTTGTTATTCTCTTTAATAGGTTTGGATCCATTGGTCATTTGCATCTTTTACATGTTTCAAGCATTCAGATCCATTTTTAAAACGTGTTGAAATCTCTTTCTTATAAAATTCCAAGCTATTAGAGTTGAACTAGTGGATTCCCAAACTTGGATAACACAACTTTTGTGATCATTTGTGGTGCGTGAATAAATTTTCCTTAATTATATTTGTTATTCTTTTAAATTTTTTCTATACATAAACTCTAAAATATTCATTTTGTTGTGATCTTTTTGCCATCTTGTCAAAATTGTTTACGAGACGAAGGGAAAGTGAAATCTCAAGTTTTGATTTAAAAAAAAAACATATATCTAAAATGGAAATGCACAAATGTAGAGAGATATAATTCAAAAAAGTTTTTGTAATTTTAAGGGATTGTAAACTCTTTTTATGTTTTTATATATTTTATTTTAAAATCGATAGGAAAAATGGGAGGCGGGGGATTTTTAACTAAGTGTTGACTTCTAATCCATAAGTCATTTTACACGAAAATAAAGCCCGTTACGCATGATTGACCAATAAATCACTTTACAATCATCTATGAGTGTTAGGTCAGCATTTTGTAAAGGGTCAAAATAATGGCTTGTTCGTCTCTGGTAAATTTCCCACCGCACGTTCACTTGAGAATTTACTGAGCAATTTTTATTCTCTTTAAAAGGTTTGGATCCATAGGTCATTTGCATCTTTAACATGTTTCAAGCATGCATATCCATTTATAAAACATGTAGAAATCTTTCTTATAAAATTCCAAGCTATTAGGGTTGAAGTAGTGGAATTTCCCAAGATTGGATAACAAAACTTTTGTGATCATTTGTGGTGTGTGAAAAATTTTCCTTAATTACGTTTGTTACTCATTTAAATTTTTTCCATATATAAACTCTAAAATTTTCATTTTGTGGTGATCTATTTGCCATGTTGTCAAAAGTGTTTACGACATGAAGGGAAAGTGAAAATTCTAGTTTTTAGTTAAGAAAAAAGTATACATCTAAAATGGAAATGCACATATGTAGGGAAAGATAATTCCAAAAAGTATCAGTAAGTTTTAGGGATTGTAAACTTTTTTAACTGAGTTTTTATATAAAAGGTTTTGCAATCGTCGAGTAAAGGGGGAGGCAGGGTATTTTTAACTGAGTGTTGAATCCCAATCCATAAGTCAATTCTTACAAAAATATAGCCCATTACGCATGATTGACGTATAAATCACTTTAAAATCATCTAGGATTGTTATGTTATCTTTTTTTGTAAATGGGCAAAACAATGGCTTGTTTGACTCGGGTAATTATCCCACCGCACGTTCACTTGAGAATTTAATGAGCATTTGTTATTCTCTTTAAAAGGTTTGGATCCATAAGTCATTTGCATCTTTAACATGTTTCAAGCAAGAAAATCCATTTTTAAAACAGGTGTAGAAATCTCTTTCTTATAAAATTCCAAGCAATTAGTGCTGAACATGTGGAATTTTTCAAGCTTGCATATCCCAAACTTGCGTATTGGTCATTGGCATCTTTAACATTTTTCAAGCTTGCATATCCATATATAAAACATGTGTAGAATTCTCTTTCTTATAAAATTCCAAGCTATTAGGGTTGAACTAGTGGAGTTTCCCAAACTTGGATAAAAAAAAATTTTGTGTTCATTTGAGGTGTGTGAATAAATTTTATTTACTTAAATTTTTTTTCTTTTAAATTTTTTCCATACATCAACTCTAAAATTTTCATTTTGTTGTGACCTAGTTGCCATCTTGTCAAAATTAATTGAGATCAGGGGAAAGTGAAAACTCAAGTTTTGATTTAAGAAAAAATCAAACATCTAAAATGGACATGCACAAATGTAGAGAGAGATAATTCCAAAAAGTGTCTCTAACTTTTATGGATTGTAAACTGTTTTTATTTTTTATATATCAGGTTTTGCAATCGTCAAGTAAAGAGGGAGGCGGGGGATTTTTAACTGAGTGTTGACTCCCAATCCATAAGTTATTTCTCACAAAAATATAGGCCGTTACGCATGATTGACCGAAAAATCACTTTAAAATCATCTATGATTCATAGGTCAGCTTTTTGTAAATGGGAAAAATAATGGCTTGTTTCACTCGGGTAAATATCCATCACACGTTCATTTGAGAATTTAGTGAGCATTTGTTATTCTCTTTAAAAGGTTTGGATCCATAGGTCATTTGCATATTTAACATGTTTCAAGCATGCAAATCCATATTTAAAACATGTGTAGAAATTTCTTTCTTCTAAAATTCCAATCTATTAGAGTTGAAGAAGTGGAATTTCCCAAACTTCGATAAAAAAAAATTTGTGTTCATTTGAGGTGTGGGAATATATTTTATTTTCTTACTTTTGTTATTCTTTTAAATTTTTTCCTTACATAAACTCTAAAATTTTCATTTTGTTGTGATCTATTTGCCATTTTGCCAAAATAGTTTACAAGATCAGGGGAATGTCAAAACTCAAGTTTTGATTTAACAAAAAAAGCATACATCTAAAATGGAAATGCACAAATGTAGAGAGAGATAATTCCAGAAAGTGTCGTTAACTTTTAGGGATTGTAAACTCTTTTTTAGTATTTAAATATTTTACTTTACAATTGTCGGGAAAATTGGGAGGCGGGGGATTTTTAACTGAGTGTTGAGTCCCTATCCATAAGTCATTTCTTACAAAAATATAGCACGTTTCGCATGATTGACAGATAAATCACTTTACAATCATCTAGGATTGTTAGGTTAACTTTTTGTAAATGGGTAAAATAATGGCTAGTTTGACTCGGGTAAATATCCCACCGCACGTTCACTTAAGAATTTAATGAGCATTTGTTATTGTCTTTAAAAGTTTTGGATCCATAGGTCATTTAGATCTTTAACATGTTTCAAGCATGAATATCCATTATTAAAACATCTGTAGAATTCTCCTTCTTATAAAATTCCATGCTATTAGGGTTGAAATAGTGGAATTTCCAAAACATGGATAAAAAAACTTTTTTGTTCATTTGAGGTGTGTGAATAAATTTTCTTTATTAACATTTTTTAATATTTTGACTTTTTTTATACATAAACTCTAAAATTTTCATTTCGTTGTGATATATTTGCCATCTTATCAAAATTGTTTACGAGATGAATGAAAAGTGAAAACTTTAGTTTTGATTTAAGAAAAAAGTATACATCTAAAATGGAAAAGCACAAATTTAAACAGAGATAATTCCAAAAAGTGTTTGTAACTTTTAGGGATTGTAAATTCTTTTTAGTTTTTATATATCATGTTTTGCAATCGTCGGGTAAAGGGGGCGACGGGGGATTTTTAACTGAGTGTTGACTCCCAATCCATAAGTCATTTCTTAAAAAAATATAGCCCGTTATGCATGATTGACTGATAAATCTTTTTAAAATCATCTATGATTGGTAGGTCAGTTTTTTGAAAATGGACGAAATAGTGGCTTGTTTGACTGGGTAAACATCCCACCACACATTCACTTGAGAATTTAATGACCATTTGTTATTCTCTTTAAAAGGTTTGGATCCATAGGTCATTTGCATCTTTAACATGGTTCAATCATGCATATCTATATTTAAAACATGTGTAGAAATCTCTTTCTTATAAAATTCCAAGTAATTAGGGTTGAACTAGTGGAATTTCCAAAACAAGGATAAAAAAACTTTTTTGTTCATTTGAGGAGTGTGAATAAATTTTCTTTACATACATTTGTTATTCTTTCGATTTTTTTTATACATAACCTCAAAAATTTTCATTTTGTTGTGATGTATTTGCCATCTTGTCAAAATTGTTTACGAGATCATGGGAAAGTGAAAACTCATGTTTTGATTTAAGAAAAAAGCATATATCTAAAATAGAAATGCACAAATGTAGAGAAAGATTATTCCAAAATGTGTCTGTAACTTTTAGGGATTGTAAACTCTTTTTAGTTTTTGTATATTTTAGTTTGTAGTCGTCGGGAAAAAGGGGGAGGTTGCGGTTTTTAACTGAGTGTTGACTCCCAATCCATAAGTTATTGCTTACAAAAATATAGCCCGTTTCGCATAATTGACCGATAAATCAATTTAAAATCATCTATGATTGATAGGTCAGCTTTTTGTTAAGGGCAAAATAATGGCTTGTTTGACTTGGGTAAATATCCCACCACACGTTCACTTGAGAATTTAGTGAGCATTAGTTATTTTCTTTAAAAGATTTGGATCCATAGGTGATTTGCATCTTTAACATGTTTCAAGCATGCATATCCATTTTTATAACATGAGTAAAAATCTCTTTCTTATAAAATTCCAATCTATTAGAGTTGGACTAGTGGAATTTCCCAAGCTTGGATAAATAAACTTTTATGTTCATTTGAGGTGCGTGAATAAATTTTCTTTACATACTTTAGTTATTCTTTAAAAAAATTTCCTTACATAAACTCTAAAATTTTTATTTCGTTGTAATCTATCTGCCATCTTGTCAAAAAAATTTACAAGATCAGGGGAAAGTCAAAACTCAAGTTTTGATTTAACTAAAAAAGGATAAATCTAAAATTTCAATGCACAAATGTAGAGAGAGATAATTCCATAAAGTGTCTATAACTTTTAGGGATTGTAAACTCATTTTTAGTATTTATATATTTTATTTTGCAATCGTCGGGAAAATGGAGAGGCATGGGATTTTTAACTAAGTGTTGACTCCCAATCCATATGTCATTTCTTACAAAAATATGGCCCGTTACGCATGATAGACCAATAAATCACTTTACAATCATCTATGAATGTTAGGTAAGGCTTTTGTAAATGGGCAAAATAATGGCTTGTTTGACTCGGGTAAATATCCCACCGCACGTTCACTTGGGAATTTAATGAGCATTTGCTATTCTCTTTAATAGGTTTGGATCCATAGGTCATTTGCATCTTTAGCATGTTTCAAGCTCGCATATCAATTTTTAAACCAAGTGTAGAAATCTCTTTCTTATAAAATTCCAAGTAATTAGGGTTGAACTAGTGGAATTTATAAAACTTGGATAGCAAAATTTTTGTGATCATTTGTGGTTTGTGAATAAATTTTCCTTAAATTTCTTGTTCTTTTAAATTTTTTACATACATAAACTCTTAAACTTTCATTTTGTTGTGATCTATTTTCCATATTGTCGAAAGTGTTTTGAGATGAAGGGAAAGTGAAAACTCTAGTTTTGATTTAACAAAAAAGAATACATATAAAATGGAAATGCACAAATTTAGAGATAGATAATTCCAAAAAGTGTCTGTAATTTTTTGGGATTGTAAACTCTTTATAGTTTTTATATATCTGGTTTTGCAACCGTCGGGTAAAGGGGAAAGTCGGAGATTTTTAACTCAGTGTGGACTCCCAATCCATAAGTCATTTCTTACAAAAATATAGCACTTTACGCATGATTGACAAATAAATCACTTTACAATAATCTATGATTGTTAGGTCAGCTTTTTGTAAATGGGCAAAATAATGGCTTGTTTGACTCGGGTAAATATCCCACCGCACGTTCACTTAAAAATTAATGAGCATTCGTTATTGTCTTTAAAAGGTTGGGATCCATAGGTCATTTGCATCTTTAACATGTTTCAAGCATGCATATCCATTTTTAAAACATGTGTAGAAATCTCTTTCTTATAAAATTCCAAGCTTTGAACAAGTTGAATTTCCCAAACTTGGATAACAAAACTTTGTAATCATTTATGGTTTGTGAATAAATTTTCCATAATTATATTTGTTATTCTTTTAATTTTTTTCCATACATAAACTTTAAATTTTTCATTTTTTTGTGATCTATTTTCCATCTTGTCAAAATTGTTTACAAGATGAAGGGAAAGTGAAATCTCAAGTGTTGATTTAAGAAAAAAACATATATCTAAAATGGAAATGCACAAATGTAGAGAGAGATAATTCCAAAAAGTGTTTGTAATTTTTAGGGATTGTAAACTCTTTTTAGTTTTTATATAATTTATTTTTCAATCGTTGGGAAAAGAGGGTGGCGGGGGATTTTTAATTGAGTGTTGACTCCCAATCCATAAGTCATTTCTTACAAAAATATAGCCCGTTACACATGGTAGACCAATAAATCACTTTACAATCATCTATGATTGTTAGGTAAGCATTTTGTAAATGGGCAAAATAATTGCATGTTTGACTCGGGTAAATATCCCACTGCACGTTCACTTGGGAATTTAATGAGCATTTGTTATTCTCTTTAATAGGTTTGGATCCATACGTCATTAGCATCTTTAACATGTTTCAAGCTTGCATATATTTTTTAAAATCATGTGTAGAAATCTCTTTCTTATAAAATTCCAAGCTATTAGGGTTGAACTAGTGGAATTTCCAAAACTTGGATAACAAATCTTTTGTGATCATTTGTGGTGTGTGAATAAATTTTCCTTAATTATATTTTTTATTCTTTTAAATTTTTTACATACATCAACTCTAAAATTTTCATTTTGTTGTGATCTATTTGCCATCTAGTCAAAAGTGTTTACGAGATGAAGGGAAAGTGAAAACTCTAGTGTTGATTAAAGAAAAAAGTATACATATAAATTGGAAATGCACAAATTTAGAGAGAGATAATTCCAAAAATTGTTTGTAAATTTGAGGGATTGTAAACTCTTTATAGTTTTTATATATCTGGTTTTGCAATCGTCGGGTAAAGGGGAAGGTCTGGGATTTTTTACTGAGTGTGGACTCCCAATCCATAAGTCATTTCTTAAAAAAATATAGCGCGTTATGTATGATTGACTGATAAATTACTTTAAAATCATCTATGATTGTTAGATCAGCTTTTTGTAAATGTGAAAAATAATGGCATGTTTGACTCGGGTAAATATCCCTCGACATGTTAACTTGAGAATTTAATGAGCATTTTTTATTCTCTTTAAAAGGTTTGTATCCATAGGTCATTTGCATCTTTAACATGTTTTTAGCATGCATATCCATTATTAAAACATCTATAGAATTCTCTTTCTTATAAAATTCCAAGCCATTACGGTTGAACTAGTGGAATTTCCCGAACTTCGTTAAAAGAAACTTTGGTCTTCATTTGTGATATATTTGCCATCTGTTCAAATTGTTTACGAGATGAATGGAAAGTGAAAACTCTAGTTTTGATTTAAGAAAATAGTATACATGTAAAATGGAAATGCACAAAAGTAAAAAAGAGATAATTCCAAACAGTGCCTGTAAATTTTAGCGATTGTAACCTCTTTTTAGTTTTTATATATCAGGTTTTGCAATAGTCGGGTAAAGGAGGAGGCGGGGGATTTTTAACTGAGTGTTGACTCCCAATCCATAAGTCATTTCTTACAAAAATATAGCCCGTTATGTATGATTGACCGATAAATATATTTAAAATCATCTATGATTTTTAGGTCAGCTTTGTGAAAATGGTCAAAATAATAGCTTGTTTGACTCGAGTAAATATCCCACCACTCGTTCACTTGAGAATTTAATGAGCATTTGTTATTCTCTTTAAAAGGTTTGGATCCATAGGTCATTTGCATCTTTAACATGTTTCAAGCATGCATATCCATATTTAAAACATGTGTAGAATTCTCTTTCTTATAAAATTCCAAGCTATTATGGTTGAACAAGTGGAATGTCTGAAACTTGGATAAAAAACATTTTGTGTTCATTTGAGGTGTGTGAATAAACTTTCTTTACTTACATTTGTTATTCTTTTAAATTTTTTCCATACATAAACTCTAAAATTTTCATTTTGTTGTGAGCTATTTGCCATCTTGTCAAAATTGATTACGAGATCAGAGGAAAGTGAAAAATGAAGTTTTGATGTAAGATAAAATCATACTTCCAAAATGGAAATGCACAAATGTAGAGAGAGATAATTCCAAAAAGTGTCTCTAACATTTAGGGATTGTAAACTGTTTTTAGTTTTAATATATAAGGTTTTGTAATCATCGGGTAAAGGGGGAGGCGGGGATTTTTAACTCAGTGTTGACTCCCTATCCATAAGTTATTTCTTACAAAATTATAGCCCGATACGCATGATTGATCGATAAATCACTTTAAAATCATCTATGATTGATAGGTCAAATTTTTGTAAATAGGCAAAATAATGGCTTGTTTGACTTGGGTAAATATCCCACCACACGTTCACTTTAGAATGTAGTGAGCATTTTTTGGTCTCATTAAAAGTTTTGGATCCATAGGTCTTTTGCATCTTTAACATGTTTCAAGCATGCATATCCATATTTAAAACATGTGTAGAAATCTCTTTCTTATAAAATTCCAATCTATTAGGCTTGAACTAGTGGAATTTCTCAAAATTGGAAAAAATCCTTTTGTGTTCATTTTAGGTGTGTGAATAAATTTTCTTCACTTACATTTGTTATTATTTTAAATTTTTTCCATACATTAACTCTAAAATTTTCTTTTTGTTGTGATCTATTTGCCATCTTGTCAAAATTGTTTACAAAGTAGGGGAAAGTCAAAACTCAAGTTTTGATTTAACAAAAAAAGCATACATCTAAAATAGAAATGCATAAATGTAGACGAAGATAATTCCAGAAAGTGTTTGTAACTTTAGGGATTTTAAACTCTTTTTTAGTATTTATATATTTTTATTTTGCAATTGTCGGGAAAAAGGGGAGGCGGGGGATTTTTGACTGAGTGTTGACTCCAAATCCATAAGTCATTTCTTATAAAAATATAGCACGTTTCGCATGATTGACAAATAAATAACTTTACAAACATCTATGATTGTTAGGTCAACTTTTTGTAAATGGGCAAAGTAATGGGTTGTTTGACTCGGGTAAATATCCCACCGCACATTCACTTAAGAATTTAATGAGCATTTGTTATTGTCTTTAAAATGTTTGGATCCATATGTTATTTGCATCTTTAACATGTTTCAAGCATGCATTTCCATTTTTAAAACATTTTTAGAAATCTCTTTCTGATAAAATTCCAAGCTATTAGGGTTGAAGAAGTTGAATTTCCCAAAATTGGATAACAAAACTTTTGTGCTCATTTGTGGTGTGAGAATAAATTTTCCTTAATAACATTTGTTATTCTTTTAAATTTTTTCCATTCAAAAACTGTAAAATTTTCATTTCGTTGTGATCTATTTGCTATCTTGTCAAAATATTTTACGAGATGAAGGGAAAGAGAAATCTCAAGTTTTGATTTAAGAAAAAAGCATACATCTAAAATGGAAATGCCCAAATATAGAGAGAGAGATATTTCCAAAAAGTGTCTGTAATTTTTAGGGATTGTAAAATTTTTTAGTTTTTATATATTTTATTTTACAATCACCGGGAAAAAGGGGAGACGTGGGATTTTTAACTGGATGTTGGCTCCCTATCCATATGTCATTTCTAACAAAAACTATAGCCCGTTACTCATGATTGACCGATAAATCACTTTAAAATCATCTAGGATTGTTAGGTCAGTTTTTTTTAAATGGGAAAAATAATGTCTTGTTTGACTCGGGTAAATATCTCACCCCACATTCACTTGAGAATTTAATGAGCATTTGTTATTCTCTTTAAAAGGTTTGTATCCATAGGTCATTGGCATCTTTAACATGTTTCAAGCATGCATATCCATATTTAAAACATGTGTAGAAATCTCTTTCTTATAAAATTCTTAGCTATTAGGGTTGAACTAGTGGAATTTCCCAAACTTGGATAAAAAAACTTTTGTGTTCATTTGAGGTATGTGAATAAATTTTCTTTACTTACATTTGTTATTGTTTTAAGTTTTTGACCTACATAAACTCTAAAATTTTCATTTTTTTGTGACCTATTTGCCATCTTGTCAAAATTGTTTACTAGATCAGGGGAAAGTGAAAACTCGAGTTTTAATTTAATAAAAAATCATACATCTAAAATGGAAATGCAAAAATGTAGAGAGAGATAATTCCAAAAAGTGTCTGTAGTTTTTAGGGATTTTAAAGTCTTTTTAGTTTTTATATATTTTATTTTGAAATCGTTGGGAAAAGGGGAGGCTGGGGATTTTTAACTAAGTGTTGACTCCCAATCCATAAGTCAATTCATAGAAAAATATAGCTCGTTACGTATGATTGACTAATAAATCACTTTAAAATCATCTATGATTGTTAGATCAACTTTTTGTAGATGGGCAAAATAATGGCATGTTTGACTCGGGTAAAAATCCCTCCGCACTTAACTTGAGAATTTAATGAGCATTTGTTATTCTCTTTAAAAGGTTTGGATCCATAGGTCATTTGCATCTTTAATATTTTTCAAGTATGCATATCCATTATTAAAACATCTGTAGAAATCTCTTTCTTATAAAATTCCAAGCTATTAGGGTTGAACTAGTGTAATTTCCCAAACATAGATAATTAAACTTTTTTTTTCATTTGAGGTGTGTGAATAAATTTTCTTTATTTACATTTGCTATTCTTTCAATTTTTTTTCATACATAAACTCTAAAATTTTCATTTCGTTGTGATATATTTGCCTTTTTGTCAAAATTGTTTACGAGATGAATGGAAAGTGAAACTCTAGTTTTTATTAAAGAAAAAGTGTACATCTAAAAAGGAAATGCACAAATGTAGAGAAAGATAATTCCAAAAAGAGTCTTTAACCTTTACAGATTGTGAACTCTTTTTAGTTTTTACATATCAGGTTTTGCAATCATGGGGTAAAGGGGGAGGCGGGGGATTTTTAACTGAGTGTTGACTTCCAATCCATAAGTCATTTCTTAAAAAAATATAGCCTGTTACCCATGATTGACCGATAAATCACTTTAAAACATCTAACATTGTGAGGGCAGATTTTGAAAATGGTCAAAATAATGGCTTGTTTGACTCGGATAAATATCCCACCACACGTTCACTTGAGAATTTAATGAACATTTTTTATTATTTTTAAAAGGTTTGGATTCATAGGTCATTTGCATCTTTAACATGTTTCAAGCATGCATAACCATATATAAAACATGCATAGAAATCTCTTTCTTATAATATTCCAAGCTAGTAGGGTAAAACTAGTGGAATTTCCCAAACTTGGATAAAAAAAATTTTGTGTTCATTTGAGGTGTGTGAATAAATTTTCTTTACATACATTTGTTATTCTTTTAAATTTTTTTCCATGCATAAACTCATAAATTTTCATTTCGTTGTGATCTATTTGCCATCTTTTAAAATTTGTTTACGAGATAAGGGAAAGTGAAAACTCAAGTTTTGATTTAAGACAAAAGCATACATCTAAAATGGAAATGCAAAAATGTTGAGTGGGATACTTCCATAAAGTGTCTGTAATTTTTAGGGATTGTAAACTCTTTTTAGTTTTTATAAATTTTATTTTACAATCGTTGGGAAAAGGGGGAGGTGGGGGATTTTTAATTGAGTGTTGGCTCCCAATCCATAAGTCATTTCTTGTAAAATTATAGCACGCTGCGCATGATTGATAGATAAGTCACTTTACAATCATCTATTATTTGTAGGTGAACTTTTTGTAAATGGGAAAAATAATGGCATGTTTGACTCGGGTAAATATCCCACCACACGTTCACTTGAGAATTTAATGACCATTTGTTATTCTCATTAAAAGGTTTGGATCCATAGGTCATTTGCATCTTTAACATGTTTCAAGCAAGCAAATCAATTTTTAAAAAAGGTGTAGAAATCTCTTTCATATAAAATTCCAAACAATTAGTGTTGAACATGTGGAATTTCCCAAACTTGGATAACAAAATTGTTGTGATCATTTGTCGTGTGTGAATAAATTTTCCTTCATTACATTTGTTATTCTCTAAAAAATTTTCCATACATAAACACATAAATTTTCAATTTGTTGTGATCTATTTGATATTTTGTCAAAATTGTTTACGAGATGAAGGGAAAGAGAAAACTCTAGTTTCGAATGAAGAAAAAAGAATACATCTAAAATGGAAATGCACAAATATAGGGAGAGATAATTCCAAAAAGTGTTTGTAACTTTCTGGGATTGTAAACTCTTTTTAGTTTTTATATATCAGGTTTTGCAATCGTCGGGTAAAGGGGGAGGCAGGGGATTTTTAACTAAGTGTTAACTCCAAATCCATAAGTTATTTCTTACAAAAATATAGCCCGTTACGCATGATTGACCGATAAATCATTTTAAAATCATCTATGATTGTTAGGTCAGTTTTTTGTAAATGGCAAAATAATAGCTTGTTTGGCTCGGGTAAATATCCCACCACACGTTCACTTGAGAATTTAATGAGCATTTGTTATTCTCTTTAAAAGGTTTGGATCCATAGGTCATTTGCATCTTTAACATGTTTTAAGCATGCATATCCATATTTAAAACAAGAGTAGAAATCTCTTTCTTTTAAAATTCCAAGCTATTAGGGTTGAACTAGTTGAATTTCCCAACTAGAATAAAAAAACTTTTGTGTTCATTTGAGGTGTGTGAATAAATTTTCTTTACTTACAATTGTTATTATTTTAATTTTTTTCCATACATAAACTCTAAAATTTTTATTTCGTTGCGATCTATTTGCCATCTTATCAAAATTGGTTACAAGATCAAGGGAAAGTCAAAACTCAAGTTTTGATTTAACAAAAAAAGCATACATCTAAAATGCAAATCCACAAATGTAGAAAGAGAATTTCAGATAGTGTTTTTAACTTTTAGGGATTGTAAACTCTTTTTTTTTTTTAAATATTTTAGTTTGCAATCGTCAGGAAAATGGGAAGGCGGTGGATTTTTACTTGAGTGTTGACTCCCAATCCATTAGTCATTTCTTACAAAAATATAGGATGTTATGCATGATTGAAAGAAAAATCATTATACAATCATCTATGATTGTTAGATCAAGTATTTTTAAATGGGCAAAATAATGTCTTGTTTGACTCGGGTAAATATCCCACCGCACGTTCACTTGAGAATTTAATGACCATTTGTTATTCTCTTTAAAAGGTTTGGATCCATAGGTCATTTGCATCTTTAACATCTTGCACGCATGCATATCCATATTTAAAACAGGTGTAGAAATCTCTTTCTTATAAAATTCCAAACTATTAGGGTTGAATGAGTGGAATTTCCCTAACTTGGATAATAAAAATTTTGTGTTCATTTTTGGTGTGTGAATAAACTTTCTTTACTTACATTTGTTATTCTTTTAAATTTTTTCCAAACATAAACTCTAAAATTTTCATTTCGTTGTTATCTATTTGCCAACTTGTCAAAATTGTCTACCAGATCTGGGGAAAGTGAAAACTCAAAATTTGATTTAAGAAAAAAGAATACATCTAAAATGGAAATGCACAAATATAGAAAGAGATAATCCCATCAAGAGTCTGTAATTTTTCAAGGATTGTAAACTCTCTTTTAGTTTTTATATATTTTATTTTGCAATCGTCAGGAAAATGCAGAGGAGGGGGATTGTTAATTGAGTGTTGACTACCAATCCATAAGTCATTTCTTACAAAAATATAGCCCATTACGCATGATTGTCAGATAAATCATTTTAAAATCATCTATGATTGGTGGGTCTGTTTTTTGTAAATGGGCAAAATAATGGCTTCTTTGACTCGGGTAAATATCCCACCACATGTTCACTTGAGAATTTAATGAGCATTTTTTATTCTCTTTAAAAGGTTTGGATCCAAAGGTCATTTGCATCTTTAACAATTTTCAAGTATGCATATCGATTTTTAAAACATGTGTAGAAATCTCTATCTTATAAAATTCCAAGCCATTAGGGTTGAACTAGTGGAATTTCCAAAACTTGGATAAAAAAACTTTTGTGATTATTTGAGGTGTGTGAATAAATTTTCTTTACTTACATTTTTTATTCTTTTAAATTTTATCCATTCATCAACCCTAAAATTTTTATTTTGTTGTGAGCTATTTGCCATCTTGTCAAAATTGTTTACGAGTTCAGGGGAAAGTGAAAACTCATGTCTTGATTTAAGAAAAAAACATACATCTAAAATGGAAATGCACAAATGTAGAGAGAGATAATTCCAAAAATTTTCGCTAACTTTTAGGGATTGTAAACTCTTTTTAGTTTTTATATATCAGGTTTTGCAATAGTCAGGTAATGGGGGAGGCTGAGTGTTGACTCCCAATCCATTTCCTACAAAAATAGCCCATGATGCATGATTGATCGATAAATCACTTTAAAATCACCTATGATTGATAGGTCAGCTTTTTTTAAATGGGCAAAATAATGGCTTGTTTGACTCTGGTAAATATCCCACCACATGTTCACTTGAGAATTTAATGAGCTTTTGTTATTCTCTTTAAAAGGTTTGGATCCATAGGTCATTTGCATCTTTAACATGTTTCAAGCATGCATAGCCCGCTACGCATGATTGACCAAAAAATCACTATACAATCATATATGATTGTTAGGTCAACTTTTTGTAAATGGGAAAAATATTGGCTTGTTTGACTCTGGTAAATATCCCACCGCACGTTCACTTGAGAATTTAATGAGCATTTGTTATTCTCTTTAAAAGGTTTGGATCCACAGATCATTTGCATCATCAGATTTTTCAAGCATGCATATCCATTTTTAAAACATGTGTAGAAATGTCTTTCTTTTAAAATTCCAAGCTATTAGGGTTGAACAAGTGGAATTTCCAAAACTTTAATAACAAAACATTTCTGATCATTTGTCGTGTGTGAATAAATTTTCCTTAATTACATTTGCTATTCTTTTAAATTTTTTCCATACATAAACTCTTAAATTTTTATTTTGTTGTGATTTATTTGCCATCTAGACAAAATTGTTTATGAGATGAAGGGAAAGTGAAATATCAAGTTATGATTCAAGAACAAAGCATACATCTAAAATTTAAATGCACAAATGTAGAAAGAGATAATTCCAAAAAGTGTCTGTAATTTTTAGAGATTGTAAACTCCTTAAATATTTTATATATTTTATTTTGAAATCGTTGGGAAAAGTTGGAGGCAGGGGATTTTTAACTGAGTGTTCACTCCCAATCCATAAGTCATTTCTTAAAAAAATATAGCCCGTTACGCATGATTGACCGATAAATCACTTTAAAATCATCTATGGTTGTTAGGTCAGCATTTTGTAAAAAGAGCGAAATAATGGCTTGTTTGTCTCAGGTAATTTCCCACCGCACATTCACTTGAGAATTTACTGAGCATTTGTTATTCTCTTTAAAAGGTTTCGATCCATATGTCATTTGCATCTTTAACATGTTTCAAGCATGCATATCCATTTTTAAAACGTGTAGAAATCTCTTTCTTATAAAATTCCAAGCTATTAGGGTTGAACTAGTGGAATTTCCCAAACTTGGCTAACAAAACTTTTGTGTTCATTTGAGGTGTGTGAATAAATTTTCTATACTTACATTTTTTATTCTTTTAAATTTTTTCCATACATAAACTCTAAAATTTTTCATTTTGTTTTGAGATTTTGCGATCTTGTCAAAATTGTTTACCAGATCTGGGGAAAGTGAAAACTCAAGTTTTTATTTAATAAAACAGAATACATCTAAAATGGAAATGCACAAATGTGGAGAGAGATAATTCCAAAAAGTGTCTGTAATTTTAAGGGACTGTATATTCTTTTTAGTTTTTATATATTTTACTTTGGAATCGTCGGGAAATGGGGGAGGTGGGGAATTTTTAACTCACAACCATAAGTCATTTCTTACAAAAATATAGCCCGTTACACTTGATTGATCGATAAATCACTTTACAATCATCAATGATTGTTAGGTCAGATTTTTGTAAATGGGCAAACACTGGATTGTTTTACTCGGATAAATATCCCACCGCACGTTCACTTGACAATTTAATTAGCATTTTTTATTCTCTTTAATAGGTTCGGATCCATAGGTCATTTTTATCTTTAACATGTTTCAAGCTGGCATATCCTTTTTTAAAACATGTAGAAATCTCTTGCTTATAAAATTCCAAGCTATAAGGGTTGAACTAGTGAAATTTTCCAAACTTGGATAACAAAACTTTTGTGATCATTTGTGGTGTGTGAATAAATTTTCCTTAATTACATTTGTTATTCTTTTAAATTTTTTCCATAAATAAACTTTTAAATTTTCATTTTGTTGTGATCCATTTGCCATCTTTTCAAAAGTATTTACGAGATGAAAGGAAAGTGAAAACTCTAGTTTTGATTTTAAAAAAAAAGTACACATCTAAAATGGAAATGCACATATGTAGGGAGAGATAATTCCAAACAATTTCTGTAACTTTTAGGGATTGTAAGCTCTTTTTAGTTTTTATATATCAGCTTTTCTAATCGTCGGGTAAAGGGGGAGGCAGGAGATTTTCAATTGAGTGTTGACTCCCAACCCATAAGTCATTTCTAAAAAAAATAAAGTCTGTTATGCATGATTGACTGATAAATCACTTTAAAATCATCTAGGATTGTTTGGTCATCTTTTTGTAAATGGGCAAAATAATGGCTTGTTGCACTTGGGTAAATATCCCACCGCACGTTCACTTGAGAATTTAATGAGAATTTGGTATTCTCTTTAAAAGGTTTGGATCCATAGGTCATTGGCATCTTTAATATGTTTCAATCATGCATATCCATATTTAAAACATGTGTATAAATCTCTTTCTTATAAAATTTCAAGCTATTAGGGTTGAACTAGTGCAATTTTCCAAACTTGGATAAAAACACTTTTGTGTTCATTTGAAGTGTGTGAATAGATTTTCTTTACTTACATTTGTTATTCTTTTAAATTTTTTCCATACATAAAATCTAAAATTTTCATTTTGTTGTGAGCTATTAGCCATCTTGTCAAAATTGTTTATGAGATCAGGGGAAAGTGAAAACTCAAGTTTTGATTTAAGAAAAAAACATACATCTAAAATGGAAATGCACAAATGTAGAGAAAGATTATTCAAAAAAGTGTCCGTAACTTTTACGGATTGTTAACTCTTTTTAGTTTTTATATATTTTATTTTGCAATCGTCAGGAAAAGGGGGAGGCGAGGTATTTTTAACTATGTGTTGATTCCCAATCCATAAGTCATTTCTAACAAAAATATAGCCCGTTACACATGATTGACCGATGAATCACTTTATAATCATTTATGATTGATCGATGAATCACTTTACAATCATCTATGATTGTTAGGTTAGATTTTCTTAAATGGGCAAAAACAATGGATTGTTTGACTCGAGTAAATATCCCACCGCACGTTCCCTTGAGAATTTAATGAGCATTTGTTATTCTCTTTAATAGGTTTCGATCCATTGGTCATTTGCATCTTTACCATGTTTCAAGCCTGTAGATCCATTTTTAAAATGTGTAGAAATCTCTATCTTATAAAATTCCAAGCTATTAGGGTTGAAGTAGTGGAATTTCCAAAACTTGGATCAAAAAACTTTTTTGATCATTTGTTGTCTATGAATAAATTTTCATTAATTACATTAGTTATTCTTTTAAATTTTTTTCATACATCAACTCTAAAATTTTCATTTTGTTGTGATCTATTTGCCATCTTGTCAAAATTGTTTACGAGATGAAGGGAAAGTGAAATCTCAAGTTTGGATTTAACAAAAAAACATACATCTAAAATGGAAATGCACAAATGTAGAGACAGATAATTCCAAAAAGTGTCTATAATTTTTAGGGATTGACAAATCTTTTTAGTTCTTATATATTTTATTTTGCAATCGACAGGGAAAGCGGGAGGCGGGCGATTTTTAACAGAGTGTTGACTCCCAATGCATTAGACATTTCTTACAAAAATATAGCCCGTTATGCATGATAGACCGACAAATAACTTTACAATCATCTATGATTGTTAGGTCAACTTTTTGTAAATGGGCAAAATATTGGTTTGTTTGACTTTGGAAAAATATCCCACCGTACGTTCACTTAAGAATTTAATGAGCATTTGTTATTCTCTTTAAAAGGTTTGGATCCATAGGTCATTTGCATCTTTACATTTTTCAAGCATGCATATCCATTTTTAAAACATGTGTAGAAATCTCTTTCTTTTAAAATTCCAAGCTATTATGGTTGAACAAGTGGAATTTCCCAAACTTCGATAACAAAACTTTTGCAATCATTTGTGGTGTGTGAATTAATTTTCCTTAATTACATTTGTTATTCTTTTTAATTTTTTCCATAGATAAACTTTTAAATTTTCATTTTGTTGTGATCTATTTGCCATCTAGACAAAATTGTTTACGAAATGAAGGGAAAGTGAAATATCAAGTTATGATTCAAGAAAAAAGCGTACATCTAAAATGGAAATGCACAAATGTAGCGAAAGATAATTCCAAAAAGTGTCTCTAATTTTTAGAAATTTTAAACTCTTTTAAGTTTTTATGTATTTCATTTTGAAATCGTCGGGAAAAGGGAGAGGCGGGGGATTTTTAACTGAGTGTTGACTCCCAATCCATAAGTCATTTCTTACTAAAATATAGCCCGTTATGCATGATTGACCGTTAAATCACTTTACAATCATCTATTATTGTTAGGTTAGATTTTTGTAAGTGGGCAAAATAATGGCTTGTTCTTCTCGGGTAATTTCCCACCGCACGTTCACTAGAGAATTTACTGAGCATTTCTTATTCTCTTTAAAAGGTTTGGATCCATAGGTCATTTGCATCTTTAACATGTTTCAAGCATGCATATCCATTTTTAAAACGTGCAGAAATCTGTTTCTTATAAAATTTCAAGCTATTAGGGTTGAACTAGTAGAATTTCCCAAACTTAGATAACAAAACTTTTGTGTTCATTTGAGGTGTGTGAATAAATTTTCTTTACTTACATTTGTAATTCTTTTAAATTTTTTCCATACATAAACTCTAAAATTTTAATTTTATTGTGAGCTTTCTTGTCTAACTTGTTTACAAGATCTGGGGAAAGTGAAAACTCAAGTTTTGGTTTAATAAAAAAAATACATCTAAAATGGAAATGCACAAAAGTAGAGAGAGATAATTACAAAAAGTATCTATAACTTTTAGGGATTGTAAACTGTTTTTAGTTTTTAAATATTTTATTTTTCAATCTTCTGGAAAAGGGGGAAGCGGGGAATTTTTAACTGAGTGTTGACTCCCAATCTATAAGTCATTTCTTTCAAAAATATATCCCGTTATGCATATTTGACCGATAAATCACTTTACAATCATCAATGATTATTAGGTTAGATTTTTGTAAATGGGCCAAACAATGGCTTGTTTGACTCGGGTAAATATCCCAACGTACATTCACTTGAGAATTTAATAAGCATTTGTTATTCTGTTGAATAGGTTCGGATCCATCGGTCATTTGCATCTTTAACATGATTCAAGCAGGCATATCCATTTTTAAAATGTGTAGAAATCTCTTGCTTTTAAAATTCAGAGCTATTAGAGTTCAACTTGTGGAATTTCCCAAACTTGGATCATTTGTGGTGTGTGAATAAATTTGCCTTAATTATATTTTTTATTCTTTAAAATTTTTTCCTTTGTTGTGATCTATTTGCCATCTTGTCAAAATTGTTTAGGAGATGAGAGGACAGTGAAATCTCAAGTTTTGATTTAAGAAAAAAACATACATCTAAAATGGAAATGCAAAAATGGAGAGAGAGATAATTCATAAAAGAGTCTGTAATTTTTAGAGATTGTAAACTCTTTTTAGTTTTTATAAATTTTATTTCACAATCGTCGGGAAAAGGGGGAGGCGGGGGATTTTTAACTGAGTATTGACTCCCAATCCAAAGTCATTACTTACAAAAATATAGCACGTTACGCATGATTGACAGATAAATCACTTTACAATTATCAATTATTGTTAGGTCAAATTTTTGTAAATGGGCAAAATAATGGCTTGTTTGACTTGGTTAAATATCCCATCGCACGTTCACTTTAGAATTTAATGACCATTTGTTATTCTCATTAAAAAGTTTTGATCCATAGGTCATTTGCATCTTTAACATGTTTCAAGCAAGCAAATTCATTTTTAAAACATATGTAGAAATCTCCTTCTTATAAAATTCCAAACAATTAGTGTTGAACTAGTGAAATTTCCCAAACTTGGATAACAAAACTTTTGAGATCATTTGTTGTGTGTGAATAAATTTTCCTTCATTACATTTTTTATTCTTTTAAATTTTTTCCATACATAAACTCTAAAATTTTCAATTTGTTGTGATCGATTTGCGATCTTGTCAAAATTGTTAACGAGATGAAAGGAAAGTGAAAACTCTAGTTTTAATTTAAGAAAAAAGTATACATCTAAATTGGGAATGCACAAATGTAGGGAGAGATAATTCCAAAAAGGGTCTGTAACTTTTAGGGATTGTAAACACTTTTTAATTTTTATATATCAGGTTTTGCAATCGTCAGGTAAAGGGGGAGGCGGGGAATTTTGAACTGAGTGTTGACTCCAAACCTATAAGTTGTTTCTTACAAAAATATAGCCCATTACGCATGATTGACCCATAAGTCACTTTAAAATCATCTATGATTCTTAGGTCAGCTTTTTGTAAATAGGCAAAATAATGGCTTGTGTGACTCGGGTAAATATCCCGCCACACGCTCACTTGAGAATTTAATGAGCATATGTTATTCTCTTTAAAAAATTTGGATCCATAGGTCATTTGCATTTTTAACATGTTTCAAGCATGCATATCCATTTTTAAAACATGTGTATAAATCTCTTTCTTTTAAAATTCCAAGCTATTAGGGTTGAACTAATGGACTTTCCCAAACTTGAATAAAAAAACTTTTGTGTTCATTTGAGGTGTGTGAATAAATTTTCTTTACTGACATTTGTTATTCTTTTAAATTTTTTCCATACATAAACTCTAAAATTTTAATTTCGTTGTGATCTATTTGCCATCTTGTCAAAATTGTTTATGAGATCAGGGGAAAGTCAAAACTCAAGTTTTGATTTAAAAAAAATGCATACATCTAAATTTTAAATGCACAAATGTAAAGAGAAATAATTCCAGAAAGTGTCTGTAACTTTTAGGGATTGTAAAATCTTTCTTAGTTTTTATATATTTTATTTTAAAATCGTCGGGAAAAGGGGGAGGCGGGGGATTTTAAACTGAGTGTTGACTCCAAATCCATAAGTCATTTCTTACAAAAATATAGCACGTTACGCATGATTGACAGATAAATCATTTTACAAAAATCTATGATTGTTAGGTCAAATTTTTGTAAATGGGCGAAATAATGGCTTGTTTGACTCGGTTAAATATCCCATCGCACGTTCACTTTAGAATTTAATGACCATTTTTTATTCTCATTAAAAGATTTGGATCCATAGGTCATTTGCATCTTTAAAATGTTTCAAGCAAGCAAATTCATTTTTAAAACATGTGTAGAAATCTCTTTCTATAAATTTCCAAACAATTAGTGTTGAACTAGTTGAATTTCCCAAACTTGGATAACAAAACTTTTGTGATCATTTGTGGTGTGAGAATAAATTTTCCTTCATTACATTTGTTATTCTTTTAAATTTTTTCCATTCATAAACTCTAAATTTTTTATATTTTTCTGATCTATTTGCCATCTTGTCAAAAAATTTTACGAGATAAAGGGAAAGCAAAATCTCATTTTTTGATTTAAGAAAAAAAGCATACATCTATAATGGAAATGCACAAATGTAGAGAGAGATAATTCCAGAAAGTTTTTGTAATTCTTAGGGATTGTAAACTCTTTTTTACTTTTAATATATTTTATTTTGTATTCGAGGGGAAAATGGGGAGGCGGGGAAATTTTAACTGAGTGTTGACTCCTAGTCCATAAGTCATTTCTTACAAAAATATAGCATGTTATGCATGATTCACCGATCAATCACTTTACAATCATCTATGATTGTTAGGTCAGCTTTTTGTAAATGGGCAAAATAATGGCTTGTTTTAATCGGGTAAATATTCCTCCACACATTCACTTGAGAATTTAATGACCATTTGTTATTCTCTTTAAAAAATTTGGATCCATAGGCCATTTGCATCTTTAGCATGTTTCAAGCATGCATATCCATTTTTAAAACATATGTAGAAATCTCTTTCTTATAAAATTCCAAGCAATTAGGGTTGGACTAGTGGAATTTCCCAAACTCCAATAACAAAACTTTTGGATCATTTGTGGTGTGTGAATAAATTTTCCTTAATTACATTTCTTATTTTTTAAAATTTTTTCCATGCATAAACTCTAAAATTTTCATTTTGTTATGATCTATTTGCCATATTGTTAAAAGTGTTTACGAGATGAAGGGAAAGTGAAAACTCTAGTTTTTATTTAAGAAAAAAGTGTACATCTAAAATGGTAATGCACAAATGTTGAGAGAGATAATTCCAAAAAGTGTCTATAACTTTTAGAGAATGTAAACTCTTTTTAGTTTTTATATATCAGGTTTTGCAAATGTCGGGTAAAGGGGGAGGCGGGGGATGTTTAACTGTGTGTTGACTCCATATCCATAAGTCATTTCTTACAAAACTATGGCCTGTTACGCATAATTGACCAATAAATCACTTTAAAATCAACTGTTATTGTTAGGTCAATTTTTTGGTAAATGGACAAAATAATGCCTTGTTTGACTCAGGTAAATATCCCAATGCATGTTCACTTTTAATGAGCATTTGTTATTCTCTTTAAAAGGTTTGGATCCATAGGTCATTTACATCTTTAACATGTTTCAAGCATGCATATCCATATTTAAAACATGTGTAGAAATCTCTTTCTTATAAAATTCCAAGCTATTAAGGTTGCACTTGTGGAATTCCCAAAATATGGATAAAAAAACTTTTAAGTTCATTTGTGGAGTGCGAGTAAATTTTATTTACATACATTTGTTCTTATTTGGATTTTTTTCATACATTAACTCTAAAATTTTCATTTTGTTGTGATATATTTGCCATCTAGTCAAAATTGTTTACAAGATCAAGGGAAAGTGAAAACTCAAATTTTTAATTAAGAAAAAAGCATATATCTAAAATGGAAATTCACCAATGTAGAGAAAGATTATTCCAAAAAGTATCTATAACATTTAGGGATTGTAAACTATTTTTAGTTTTTATATATTTTATTTTGCAATCGTCAGGAAAAGGGCGAGGCGGGGGATTTTTAATTGAGTGGTGACTTGCAATCCATAAGTCATTTCTTACAAAAATATAGCCCGTAACGCACGATTGACCGATAAATCACTTTACAATCATCTATGATTGTTAGGTCAGATTTTTTTAAATGGGCAAAACAATGGCTTCTTTGACTCGGGTAAATATCCCACCGCACGTTCACTTGAGAATTTAATGAGCATTTGTTATTCTCTTTAATAGGTTTGGATCCATAGGTCATTTGTATCTTTAACATCAAGCATTCAGATCCATTTTTAAAACGTGTAGCAATCTCTTTCTTATAAAATTCCAAGCTATTAGGTTTGAACTTGTGGAATATCCAAAACATGGACACCAAAACTTTTGTGATCATTTGTGGTGTGTGAATAAATTTTCCTTAATTAAATTTTTTATCCTTTTAAATTTTTTCCATACAGAAACTCTCAAATTTTCATTTTGTTGTGATCTATTTGCCATCTTGTCAAAATTGTTTTATAGATGAAGGGAAAGCGAAACCTCAAGTTTTGATTTAAGAAAAAAGCATACATCTAAAATAGAAATGCACAAATGTAGAGAGAGATAATTCCAAAAAGTGTCTGTAATTTTTAGGGATTGTAAACTCTTTTTAGTTTTTATGTATTTTATTTTGCAATCGTCCGGAAAAGGGGGAGGCAGGGGATTTTTAACTAAGTGTTGACTCCCAAACCATAAGACATTTCATACAAAAATGTAGGCCGTTACGAATGATTGACCGATAAATAACTTTACAATCATCTATGATTGTTAGGTCAGCTTTTTGTAAATGGACAAAATAATGGCTTGTTTGACTCGGGTAAATATCTCACCCCATGTTCACTTGAGAATTAATGAGCATTTATTATTCTCTTTAAAAGGTTTGGATCCATTGGTCATATGCATCTTTAACATGTTTCAAGCATGCATATCCATTTTTAAAACATGTGTAGAAATCTCTTTCTTATAAAATTCCAAGCTATTAGGGTTGAACAAGTGGAATTTCCCAAACTTGGACAACAAAACTTTTGTGATCATTTGTGGTGTGTGAATAAATTTCCCTTAATTACATTTGTTATTCTTTTAAATTTTTTCCATACATAAACTCTAAAATTTTCTTTTTTTTGTGATCTACTTGCCATCTTGTCAAAAGTGTTTACGAGATGAGGGGAAAGTGAAAACTCTAGTTTTGATTTAAGAAAAAATTATAAATCTAAAATGGAAATGCACGTATGTAGGGAGAGATAATTCGAAAACGTGTTAGTAACTTTTAGGGATTGTGAACTCTTTTTAGCTTTTTTATATTAGGTTTTGCAATCGTTGGGTAAAGGGGGAGGCAGGGGATTTTTAACTGAGTGTTGACTCCAAATCCATAAGTCCTTCTTACAAAAATATAGCCCGTAACGCATGATTGACCGATAAATCACTTTAAAATCATCTGCGATTGTTAGGTCATCTTTCTTTATATGGGCAAAATAATGGCTTGTTTGACTCAGGTAAATATCCCACCGCACGTTTACTTCAGAATTTAATGAGCATTTTTTATTCTTTTTAAAAATATTGGAACCAAAGGTCATTAACATCTGTAACATGTTTCAAGCATGCATATCCATATTTAAAACATGTGTAGAAATCTTTTTTTTTTTTTTTAAATTCCAAGCTATTAGAGTTGAACTAGTGGAATTTCCCTAACTTGGATAAAATAAATTTTGTGTGAATTTGAGGTGTGTGAATAAATTTTCTTTACTTACATTTTTTATTCTTTTAAATATTTTCCTTACTTAAACTCTAAAATTTCCATTTTTTTGTGCTCTATTTGCCATCTTGTCAAAATTGTTTACGAGATTAGGGGAAAGGAAAACTCAAGTTTTCATTTATGGAAAAAACATACATCTAAAATGGAAATGCACAAACGAAGAAAGAGATAATTCCAAAAAGTGTCTGTAATTTTTAAGGATTGTAAAGTCTTTCAAGTTTTTATATATTTATTTTGCAATCGTTGGGAAAAGGGGGAAGCGGGGGATTTTTAACTGAGTGTTGACTCCCAATCCATAAGTCATTTCTTACAAAATTTTAGCCAGTTACGCATGATTGACCAATAAATCACTTTACAATCATCTAAAATTCTTAGGTAAGCTTTTTGTAAATGGGCAAAATAATGGCTTGTTAGACTTGGTTAAATATCCCACCGCACGTTCACTTGGGAATTTAATGAGCATTTATTATTTTATTTAATAGGTTTGTATCCATAGGTCATTTGCATCTTTAACATGTTTCAAGCTTGCATATCAATTTTTAAATCATGTGTAGAAATCTCTTTCTTATAAAATTCCAAGCTATTCGGGTTGAACTAGTAGAATTTCAAAAACTTTTATAAAAAAAATTTTGTGATCATTTGTGGTGTATGAATAAATTTTCCTTAATTACATTTGTTATTCTTTTAAATTTTTTCCATACATAAACTCTAAAATTTTCATTTTGTTGTGATCTATTTGCTATCTTGTCAAAAGTGTTTACGAGATGAAGGGAAAGTGAAAACTCTAGTTTTGATTTAAGAAAAAAGTATACATATAAAATGGAAATGTACAAATGTAGAGAGAGATAATTCCAAAATTGTTTTGTAACTTTTAGGGATTCTGAACTCCTTTTCGTTTTTATATATTAGGTTTTGTAGTCGTCAGGTAACGAGGAAGGCGAGGGATTTTTAACTGAGTGTTGACTCCCAATCCATAAGTCATTTCTTACAAAACTATAGCCCGTTACGTATGATTGACCTATCAATCACTTTAAAATCATCTATGATTGTAAGGTCAGCTTTTTGAAAATGGTCAAAATAATGGCTTGTTCGACTCGAGTAAATATCCCACTACACGTTCACTTGAGAATTTGATGTGAATTTGTTATTCTATTTAAAAGTTTTGGATCCATAGGTCATTTGCATCTTTAACATGTTTCAAGCATGTATATCCATATTTAAAACATGTATACAAATCTCTTTCTTATAAAATTTGAAGCTATTAGGTTTAAACTAGTGGAATTTCTTAAACTTGGATAAAAAAACTTTTGTGTTCATTTGAAGTATGTGAATAAATTTTCTTTACTTACGTTTGTTATTCTTTTAATTTTTTTCCATACATAAACTCTAAAATTTTCATTTCATTGTGATCTATTTGCCATCTTGTCAAAATTGTTTACGAGATCAGGGAAAAGTAAAAACTCAAGTTTTGATATAAGAAAAAAGCATACATCTGAAATGGAAATAAAAAAATGTAGAGAGGGATAAATCCAGAAAGTGTCTGTAATTTTTAGGTATTACAAACTCTTTTTAGTTTTTATATATTTTATTTTGCAATCGTCGAGAAAAGGGTAGGCAGAGGATTTTTAACTGAGTGTTGACTCCCAATCCATAAGTCATTTCTTACAAAAAAAATAGCATGTTACGCTTGATTGATAGATAAATCACTTTACAATCATCTATAATTGTTAGGTCAACTTTTTCTAAATAGGCAAAATAATCACTTGTTTGACTCGGGTACATATCCCACCACACGTTCACTTGAGAATTTAATGAGCATTTGTTATTCTCTATAAAAGGTTTGGATCCATAGGACATTTGCATCTTAAATATGTTTCAAGCATCCATATCCATATTTGAAACATGTGTAGAAATCTCTTTCTTATAAAATTCAGAGCTATTTAAGTAGAACTAGAGGAATTTCTCAAACTTGGATAAAAAAACTTGTGTTCATTTGAGGTGTGTGAATAAATTTTCTTTACTTACATTTGTTATTCTTTTAAATCTTTTCCATACATAAACTCTAAAATTTTCTTTTCGTTGTGATCTATTTGCCATCTTGTCAAAATTGTTTACAAGATCAAGGGAATGTCAAAACTCAAGTTTTGATTTAACAAAAAAAGCATACATCTAAAGTGGAAATCCAAAAATGTAGAGAGAGATAATTCCAAAAAGTGTTTGTATGTTTTAGGGATTGTAAACTCTTTTTAGTTTTTATATACCCGATTTTTCAATCGTCGGGTAAAGGAGGTGGAGGATTTTTAACTGAGTGTTGACTCCCAATCTATAAGTAATTTTTGACAAAAATATAGCCCGTTAGGCTTGATTTACCAATAAATCACTTTACAATCATCTATGATTGTTAGGTCAGCCTTTTGTAAATAGGCAAAATAATGGCTTGTTTGACTCGGGTAAATATCCCACCGCACGTTCACTTGAGAATTTATTGAGCATTTGTTATTCTCTTTAAAAGGTTTGGATCCATAGATCATTTGCATCTTTAACGTATTTCAAGCATGCAAATCCATTTTTAAAACATGTCTAGAAATCTCTTTGCTATAAAATTTCATGCTATTAAGGTTGAACTAGGGGGATTTCCCAAACTTGGATAACAAAAATTTTGAAATCATTAGTGGTGTGTGAATAAATTTTCCTTAATTAAATTTTTTATTCTTTAAAAAATTTTCCATACATAAACTCTAAAATTTTTATATTGTTGTGATCTATTGGCCATCTTGTCAAAATTGTTTACGAAATGAAAGCGAAGTGAAAACGCAAGTTTTGATTTAAGAAAAAAAACATACATCTAAAATGGAAATGCACAAATGTAGAGAGAGATAATTTCAGAAAGTGTCATTAATTTTTAAGGATTGTGAACTCTTTTTAAGTTTTTAAATATTTTATTTTGCACTTGTCAGGAAAAAGGGGAGGCGGGGGAATTTTAACTGAGTGTTGAGTCCCAATCCTTACGTCATTTCTTACAAAAATATAACCTGTTGCGCATGATTCATCACTTTAGAATCATCTTTGATTGTTAGGTCAGCTTTTTGTAAATGGGCAAAATAATGTCTTGTTTGAGTCGAGTAAATATTCCACCGCACGCTTTCTTGCGAATTTAATGAGCATTAGTTATTCGCTTTAAAAGGTTTGGATCCATAGGTCCTTTGCTTCTTTAACATGTTTCAAGCATGCATATCCATTTTTAAAACATGTGTACAAATCGCTTTCTTATAAAATTCCAAGCTATTAGGGTTAAACTAGTGGAATTTTCCAAACTTGGATAACAAAACTTTTGTGATCATTTGTGGTGTGTGAATAAATTTTCCTTAGTTACTTTTGTTATTCTTTTAAATTTTTTCCATACATAAACTATAAAATTTTCATTTTGTTGTGATCTATTTGCCATCTTGTCAAAAGTGTTTACGAGATGAAGGGAAAGTGAAAACTCTAGTTTTTGATTTAAGAAAAAAGTATACATCTGAAATGGAAAAGCACAATAGTAGAGAGAGATAATTCCAAAAAGTGTCTCTAAATTTTAGGGATTTTAAACTTTTTTTAGTCTTTTTGCAATCGTCAGGTAAAAGGGGGAGGTAGGGGATGTTTACTGAGTGTTGACTCCATATCCATAAGTCATTTCTTAATAAAATATAGCCAATTACACATGATTGACCAATAAATCACTTTAAAAATCATCTATGATTGTTAGGTCAGTTTTTTTGGTAAATGGGCAAAATAATGGCTTGTTTGACTCGGGTAAATATCCCACCGGATGTTCACTTTTATTGAGCATTTTTTATTCTCTTTAATAGGTTTGGATCCATAGGTCATTTGCATCATTAGAGGTGTGTGAATAAATTTTCTTTACATACATTTGTTACTCTTCTAAATTTTTTCCATACGTAAACTCTAAAATTTTCATTTCGATGTGATCTATTTGCCATCTTATCAAAATTGTTTATGAGATCAGGGGAACGTGAAAACTCAAGTCTTGATTTAAGAAAAAAACATACATCTAAAATGGAAATACACAAACATAGAGAGGGATTATTCCAGAAAGTTTCTATAACTTTTTGGGATTGTAAACTCTTTTTTGTTTTTATTTATTTTATTTTTGAATCATCGGGAAAAGGGGCGGCGAGGAATTTTTAACTATGTTTTGACTCCCAAACTTTAAGTCATTTCTTACAAAAAAAAATAGCACGTTATGCATGATTGACAGATAAATCACTTGACAATCATCTATGATTTTTAGGTCAACTTTTTGTAAATGGGCAAAATAATGGCTTGTTTGACTCTGGTAAATATCCCTCCGCACGTTAACTTGACAACTTAATGATAATTTGTTATTCTCTTTAAAAGGTTTGGATGCATAGGTCATTTTCATCTTTA
The DNA here is from genome assembly GCF_029961685.1 of Aristolochia californica. Classification (NCBI taxonomy): domain Eukaryota; kingdom Viridiplantae; phylum Streptophyta; class Magnoliopsida; order Piperales; family Aristolochiaceae; genus Aristolochia; species Aristolochia californica. The sequence continues at coordinate 15,683,863 of NW_027181881.1, read as the reverse complement.
ATATATTTCAAGAATGCATATCCATTATTAAAACATTTGTAAAAATCTCTTTCTTATAAAATTCCGTGCTATTAGGGATGAACTAGTGTAATTTCCCAAACTTGGACAAAAAACCTTTTGTTTTCATTTGAGGTGTGTGAATAAATTTGTTTTACTTACATTTTTTATTATTTTAAAGTTTTTCCAAACAAAAACTCTAAAACTTTCATTTTGTTATGATCTATTTTCCATCTTGTCAAAATTGTTTACGAGATGAAGGGAAAGTGAAAACTGTAGTTTTGATTTTAGAACAAGGTATACATCTAAAATGGAAATTCACATATATGGGGAGGGATAATTCCAAAACGTGTTTGTAACTTTAAGGGATTGTAAACTCTTTTTAGTTTTTATATATCATGTTTTGTAATCGTCAGGAATCGAGGGAGGCGGGGGATTTTTAACTGAGTTTTGACTCCAAATCCATAAGTTATTTTTTACAAAAATAAAGACCGTTTCTCATGATTTACCGATAAATCACTTTAAAATAATCTATCATTGTTAGGTCAACTTTTTGTAAATGGGAAAAATAATGGCTTGTTTGACTCCAGTAAATATCCCACCACATGTTAACTTGAGAATTTAATGATCATTTGTTATTCTCTTTAAAATGTTTGGATCCATAGGTCATTTGCATCTTTAACATGTTTCAAGCATGCATGTCCATATTTAAAACATGTGTAGAAATCTCTTTCTTATAAAATTCCAAGCTATTAGGGTTGAACTAGTGGAATTTGCCAAACTTGGATAAAAACACTTTTGTGTTCATTTGAGTTGTGTGAATTAATTTTCTTCCCTTACATTTGTTATTCTTTTAAATTTTTTTGTACATAGACTCTAAAATTTTCATTTCATTGTGATCTATTTGCCATCTTATCAAAATTGGTTACAAGATCAGGGGAAAGTCAAAACTCAAGTTTTGATTTAACAAAAATAGCTTACATCTAAAATGGAAATGCCCAAATGTAGAGAGAGATAATTCTAAAAAGTGTCTGTAATTTTCAGGGATTGTAAACTCTTTTTTCGTTTTTATATTTTTTTATTTGGAAATCGTCGGGAAAATGGGGAGGGGGGGATTGTTAACTGAGTGTTGACTCCCAATCCATAAGTCATTTCTTACAAAAATATAACCCATTACGCATGATTGTCCGATAAATAACTTTACAATCATCTATGATTGTTAAATCAACTTTTTGTAAATGGGCAAAATAATTTCTTGTTTCACTTGGGTAAATATCCCATCGCATGTTCACTTGAGAATTTAATGAGCATTTGTAATTCTCTTTATAAGGTTTTGATCCATAGGACATTTGCGTCTTTAACATGTTCCAAGCATGCATATCCATATTTAAAACATGTGTAGAAATCTCTTTCTTATTAAATTCCAAGCTATTAGGGTTGAACTAGTGGAATTTCCCAAACTTGGGTAATAAAACTTTTGTGTTCATTTGAGGAGTGTGAATCAATTTTCTTTACTGAAATTTGTTATTCTTTTAAATTTTTTCCATACATCAACTCTAAAATTTTCATTTCGCTGTGATCTATTTGCTATCTTGTAAAAATTATTTACGAGAATAGGGGAAAGTGAAAAATCTAGATTTGATTTAATAAAAAAGACTACATCGAAAAAGGAAATGCACAAATGTAGAGAGAGATAATTCCAGAAAGTGTCTGTAATTTTCAGGGATTGTAAACTCTTTTTTCGTTTTTATATTTTTTTATTTGGAAATCGTCGGGAAAATGGGGAGGGGGGGATTGTTAACTGAGTGTTGACTCCCAATCCATAAGTCATTTCTTACAAAAATATAGCCCATTACGCATGATTGTCCGATAAATAACTTTACAATCATCTATGATTGTTAGGTCAGTTTTTGTAAATGGGCAAAATAATGCCTGGTTTGACACGAGTAAATATCCCACCGCACGTTCACTTGAGAATTTAATGAGGATTTGTTATTCTCTTTAAAAAGTTCGGATCCATGGGTCATATGCATCTTTAACAATTTTGAAGCACACATATCCATTGTTAAAACATGTGTAGAAATCTCTTTCTTATAAAATACCAAGCTATTAGGGTTGAACTAGTGGAATATGCCAAACTTGGATAACAAAACTTTTGTCACATATTTGGTGTGTAAATAAATTTTCCTTAATTAAAATTAAAATTATTTTATATTTTTTCCATAAATAAACTCTAAAATTTTCATTTTGTTTTGATCTATTTGCCATCTTGTTAAAAGTGTTTACAAGATGAAGGGAATGTGAAAAATCTCGTTTTGATTTAAGAAAAAAATATACATCAAAATGGAAATGCACAAATGTAGAGAGAGATAGTTCCAAAAAGTTTTTTTGATTTTTAGGGATTTTAAACTTTTTTTATTTTTATATATCCGATTTTGCAATCGTCGGGTAGAGAAGGAGGTGGATGATTTTTAATGGAGTGTTGACTCCCAATCCTTAAGTCATTTTTGACAAAAATATATCCCGTTACATATGATTGACCAATAAATCACTTTACAATCATCTACGATTGTAAAGTTAGCTTTTTTTAAATAGGCAAAATTATGGATTACTTCACTCAGGTAAATATGCCACCGCACGTTCACTTGAGAAATTAATGAACATTTTTTATTCTCTTTAAAAGGTTTGGATCCATAGATCAGTTGCATCTTTAACATATTTCAAGCATGCATATCCATTTTTAAAACATGTGTAGAAATCTCTTTCTTATAAAATTCCAAGTTATTAGGGTTGAACTAGTGGTATTTCCCAAACTTGAATAACAAATTTTTTGTAATAATTAGTGGTCTATGAAAAAATTTGCCTTAATTACATTTGTTATTCTTTTAAGCTTTTTCCATACATGAACTCTAAAATTTTCATATTGTTGTGATCTATTTGCAATCTTGTCAAAATTGTTTTTGTGATGAAGGGAAAGTGAAAACTCAAGTTTTGATTTAAGAAAAAAAACATACATCTAAAATGGAAATGTACAAATGTTGAGAGAGATAATTCCAGAAAGTGTCTGTAATTTTTAGGGATTGTAAACTTTTTTTTAGTTTTTATATATTTTATTTTGCTATCGTCAAGAAAATGTGGAGGCGAGGGAATTTTTACTGTGTTGAGTCCCAATCCGTAAGTCATTTCTTAGAAAATATATAGCCTATTACGCATGATTCACCAATAAATCACTTTACAATCATCTATGATTGTTAGGTCAGCTTTTTGTAAATGGGAAAAATAGTGGCTTGTTTGACTCGAGTAAATATCCCACCACACGTTCACTTGATAATTTAATGAGGATTTGTTATTCTCTTTAAAGATTTTGGATCCATGGGTCCTTTGCATCTTTAACAATTTTCAAGCATGCAGATCCATTTTTAAAACATGTGTAGAAATCTTTTTCTTATAAAATTCCAAGCTATTAGGGTAGTACATGTGGAATATCCCAAACTTGGATAACAAAACTTTTGTCATCTTTTGTGGTGTGTGAATAAATTTTGTCTTAATTACAATTGTTATTCTTTTAAATTTTATCCATACATAAACTAAAAAATTGTCATTTTATTGTGATCTATTTGCCATCTTGTCAAAAGTGTTTACATGATGAAGGGAAAGTGAAAAATTTAGTTTTGATTTAAGAAAAAAATATAAATCTAAAGTGGAAATGCACAAATGTAGAGAAGGATAATTCCAAAAAGTGTTTGTATGTTTTAGGGATTGTAAACTCTTTTTAGTTTTTATATACGCGGTTTTGCAATCGTCGGGTAAAGATGGAGGTGGGAGATTTTTAACTGAGTGTTGACTCCCAATCCATAAGTAATTTTTGACAAAAATATAGCCCGTTAGGCATGATTCATCGAAAAATCATTTTACAATCATCTGTGATTGTTAGGTCAGCCTTTTGTAAATAGGCAAAATAATAGCTAGTTTGACTCGGGTAAATATCCCACCGCACGTTCGTTTGAGAATTTAATGAGCATTTGTTATTCTCTTTAAAAGGTTTGGATCCATAGATCATTTGCATCTTTAACATATTTCAAGCACGCATATCCATTTTTAAAACATGTCCATAAATCTCTTTCTTATAAAATTCCATCCTATTAAGGTAGAACTAGGGGTATTTCCCAAATTTGGATAACAAAACTTTTGAAATCATTAATTGTGTGTGAGTAAATTTTCCTTAATTAAATTTGTTATTCTTTAAAAAAATTTCCATACATAAACTCAAAATATTTTATATTGCTGTGATCTATTGGCCTTCTAGTCAAATTTTTTTACGAGATGAAGGCAAAGTGAAAACTCAAGTTTTGATTTAAAAAAAAAAAAGCATACATCTAAAATGGAAATGCACAAATGTAGAGAGAGATAATTCCAGAAAGTGTCTATAATTTTTAAGGATTGTAAAATCTTTATTAGTTTTCAAATATTTTATTTTGCACTCGTCGGGAAAATGGGGAAGCGGGGGAATTTTAACTGAGTGTTGACTCCCAATCCATAAGTCATTTCTTACAAAAATATAACCTGTTACACATGATTCACCGATAAATCACTTTAGAATCATCTATGATTGTTAGGTCAGCTTTTTGTAAATGGGCAAAATAATGTCTTGTTTGACTCGGATAAATATTCCACCGTACGTTTACTTGCGAATTTAATGAGCATTAGTTATTCTATTTAAAAGGTTTGGATCCATAGGTCTTTTGCATCTTTAACATGTTTCAAGCATGCATATCCATTTTTAAAACATGTGTACAAATCGCTTTCTTAAAATTCCAAGCTATTAGGGTTGAACTAGTGGAATTTCCCAAACTTGGATAACAAAAATTTTGTGATCATTTGTGCTGGGTGAGTAAATTTTCCTTAGTTAATTTTGTTATTCTTTTAAATTTTTTCAATACATAAACTCTAAAATTTTCATTTTGTTGTGATCTATTTGCCATCTTGTCAAAAGTGTTTACGAGATGAAGGGAAAGTGAAAACTCTAGTTTTCGATTGAAGAAAAAGGTATACATCTGAAATGGAAAAGCACAAAGGTAGAGAGACATAATTCCAAAAAGTGTCTCTAACTTTTAGGGATTGTAAACTCTTTTTAGTGTTTATATATCTGTTTTTGCAATCATCGGATAAAGGGGGTGGAAGGGGATGTTTACTGAGTGTTGACTCCATATCCATAAGTAATTTCTTAATAACATATAGCCTATTACACATGATTGAACAATAAATCACTTTAAAAATCATCTATGATTTAGGTCAGTTTTTTGGTACATGGGCAAAATAATGGCTTGTTTGACTCGGGTAAATATCCCACCGCTCGTTCACTTTTATTGAGCATTTTTTATTCTCTTTAATAGGTTTGGATCCATAGGTCATTTGCATCATTAGAGGTGTGTGAATAAATTTTATTTCCATACATTTGTTATTCTTTTTAATTTTTTCCATACGTAAACTCTAAAATTTTCATTTCAACGTGATCAGGGGAACATGAAAACTCAAGTCTTGATTTACGAGATCAGGGGAACATGAAAACTCAAGTCTTGATTTAAGAAAAATCATACTTCTAAAATGGAAATTCACAAACGTAGAGAGGGATTATTCTAGAAAGTTTCTATAATTTTTAGGGATTGTAAACTCTTTCTAGTTTTTATATATTTTATTTTTCAATAGTCGGGAAAAGGGGGAGGCGAGGGATTTTTAACTAAGTTTTGACTCCCAATCTTTAAGTCATTTCTTACAAAAATATAGCACGTTACGCATGATTGACAGATACATCACTTGACAATCATCTATGATAGTTAGGTCAACTTTTTGTTAATGGGCAAAATAATGGCTTGTTTGACTCTGGTAAATGTCCCTCTGGACGTTAACTTGAGAATTTAATGATAATTTGTTATTCTCTTTAAAATGTTTGGATCCATAGGTCATTTGCATCTTTAACATATTTCAAGAATGCATATCCATTATTAAAACATTTGTAGAAATCTCTTTATTATAAAATTCCATGCTATTAGGGTTGAAATAGTGGAATTTCCCAAACTTGGATAAAAAAAAATTTTGTTTTCATTTGAGGTGTGTGAATACATTTGGTTTACTTACATTTGTTATTATTTTAATTTTTTTCCAAACAAAAACTCTAAAACTTTCATTTTGTGGTGATCTATTTGCCATCTTGTCAAAATTGTTTACGAGATGAAGGGAAAGTGAAAACTCTAGTTTTGATTTTAGAAAAAAATATACATCTAAAATAGAAATGCACAAATATGGGGAGGGATAATTCCAAAAAATGTCTGTAACTTATGGGATTGTAAACTCTTTTTCGTTTTTATAAATCAGGTTTTGCAATTGTCAGGTAAAGGGGGAGGTGGGGGATTTTTAACTAAGTTTTGACCCCAAATCCATAAGTTATTTCTTACAAAAATGTAGCCCGTTTCGCATGATTGACCGATAAATCACTGTAAAATCATCTATGTTTGTTAGGTCAACTTTTTGTAAATGGGCAAAATAATGGCTTTTTTGACTCAAGTAAATATCCCACCACATGTTCACTTGAGAATTTAATGATCATTTGTTATTCTCTTTAAAAGGTTTGGATCCACAGGTCATTTGCATCTTTAACATGTTTCAAGCATGCATATCCATATTTAAAACATGTGTAGAAATCTCTTTCTTATAAAATTCCAAGCTATTAGGGTTAAACTAGTGGAATTTGCCAAACTTGGATAAAAAAACTTTTGTGTTCATTTGAGTTGTGTGAATAAATTTTCTTCACTTACATTTGTTATTCTTTAATTTTTTTTGATACATTGACTCTAAAATTTTCATTTCGTTGTGATCTATTTGCCATCTTATCAAAATTGGTTACAAGATTAGGGGAAAGTCAAAACTCAAGTTTTGATTTAACAAAAAAAGCTTACATCTAAAATGGAAATGCCCAAATGTAGAGAGAGATAATTCCAAAAAGTGTCTGTAACTTTTATGGATTGTAAACTCTTTTTTGGTTTTTATATATTTTATTTTGCAATCGTCTGGAAATTGGGGAGCCGGGGAATTTTAACTGAGTGCTGACTCCCAGTCCATAAGTCATTTCTTACAAAAATATAGCACGTTACGCATGATTGACAGATAAATCACTTAACAATCATTTATGATTGTTAGATCAACTTTTTGTAAATGGGCAAAATAATTTCTTGTTTCACTCGGGTAAATATCCCACTGCATGTTCACATGAGAATTTAATGAGCATTTGTTATTCTCTTTATAAGGTTTGGATCCATAGGTTATTTGCAACTTTAACATGTTCCAAGCATGCATATCCATATTTAAAACATGTGTAGAAATCTCTTTCTTATAAAATTCCAAGCTATTAGGGTTGAACTAGTGGAATTTCCCATACTTGGGTAATAAAACTTTTGTGTTCATTTGAGGTGTGTGAATAAATTTTCTTTACTTAAATTTTTTATTCTTTTAAATTTTTTCCATACATAAACTCTAAAATTTTCATTTCGTTGTGATCTATTTGCTATCTTGTCAAAATTGTTTACGAGAATAGGGGAAAGTGAAAAATCTAGATTTGATTTAAGAAAAAAGACTACATCTAAAATGGAAATGCACAAATATAGAAAGAGATAATTCCAGAAAGTGTCTGTAATTTTTAGGGATTGTAAACTTTTTTTTAGTTTTTATATTTTTTTAATTTGCAATCGTCGGGAAAATGGGGAGGGGGGATTGTTAACTGAGTTTTGACTACCAATCCATAAGTCATTTCTTACAAAAATAAAGCCCATTACGCATGATTGTCCGATAAATCACTTTACAATCATCTATGATTGTTAAGTCAGCTTTTTGTAAATGGGCAAAATAATGCCAGGTTTGACACGAGTAAATATCCCACCGCACTTCACTTGAGAATTTAATGTGGATTTGTTATTCTCTTTAACAATTTTGAAGCACGCATATCAATTTTCAAAACATGTCTAGAAATCTCTTTCTTATAAAATACCAAGCTATTAGGGTTGAACTAGTGGAATATCCCAAACTTGGATAACAAAACTTTTGTCATCATATTTGGTGTGTGAATAAATTTCCTAAATTACAATTCTTATTCTTTTAAATTTTTTCCATACATAAACTCTAAAATTTTCATTTTGTTGTGATCTATTTGCCATCTTGTCAAAAGTGTTTGTGAGATGAAGGGAAAGTGAAAAATCTCGTTTTGATTTAAGAAAAAAATATACATAAAAATTGAAATTCACAAATGTAGAGAGAGATAATTCAGAAAAGTGTTTGTGACTTTTAGGGATTGTAAACTATTTTTAGTTTTTATGTATCCGGTTTTGCACTCGTGGGGTAAAGAATGTGGTGGAGGATTTTTAACAGAGTGTTGACTCCCAATCCATTAGTCATTTTTGACAAAAATATAGCCCGTTATGTATGATTTACCAATAAATCACTTTACCATCATCTATGATTGTTAGGTCAGCTTTTTGTAAATAGGTAAAATAATGGATTACTTCACTCGGGTAAATATCCCACCACACATTGACTTGAGAATTTAATGAGCATTTTTTATTCTCTTTAAAAGGTTTGGATCCATAGATCATTTGCATCTTTAACATATTTCATGCATGCATATCCATTTTTAAAACATGTGTAGAAATCCCTTTCTTATAAAATTCCAAGTTATTAGGGTTGAACTAGTGGAATTTCCCAAACTTGAATAAAAAAACTTTTGTAATCATTAGTGTTCTATGAAATTTTTTGCCATAATTACATTTGTTATTCTTTTAAGCTTTTTCCATACATGAACTCCAAAATTTTCATATTGTTGTGATCTATTTACCATCTTGTCAAAATTGTTTACGTGATGAAGGGAAAGTGAAAACTCAAATTTTAATTTAAGAAAAAAAACATAGATCTAAAATGGAAATGCACAAATGTAGAGAGAGATAATTCCAGAAAGTAACTGTAATTTTTAGGTATTGTAAAATATTTTTAAGTTTTTATATATTTTATTTTGAAATCGTCGAGAAAATGTGGAGGCGGGGGAATTTTTACTGAGTGTTGACTCCCAATCCATAAGCCATTTCTTACAAAAATATAGCCTATTATGCATGATTCACCGATAAATCACTATACAATCATCTATGATTGTTAGGTAAGCCTTTTGTAAATGGGAAAATAATAGCTTGTTTGACTCGGGTAAATATTCCATCGCACGTTCACTTGAGAATTTAATGTGCATTTGTTAGTCTTTTTAAAAGGTTTGGATCCATAGGTCATTTGAATCTTTAACTTGTTACGAGCATGCATATCCATTTTTAAAACATGTGTACAAATCTCCTTCTTATAAAATTCCAAGCTATTAGGGTTGAACTAGTGCAATTTCCAAAACTTGGATAACAAAATTTTGTGATCATTTGTGGTGTGTGAATAAATTTTCCTTAATTACATTTGTTATTCTTTTAAATTTTTTCCCTACATAAACTCTAAAATTTTCATTTTTTTGCGATCAATTTGTAATCTATGCAAAAGTGTTTAAGGTATGAAGGGAAAGTGAAAACTCTAGTTTTGATTTAAGAAAAAAATATACATCTAAAATGGAAATACACAAATGTAGACAGAGATAATTCCAAAAAGTGTCTCTAACTTTTAGGGATTGTAAAATCTTTTTAGTTCTTATATATCAGGTTTTGCAATCGTAGGGTAAAGGGGGAGGCGGGGGATGTTTAACTGAGTGTTGACTCCAAATCCATAAGTCATTGCTTAAAAAAATATAGCCTGTTATGCATGATTGATCAATAAATCACTTTAAAAATAATCCATAATTGTTAGGTCCGTTTTTTGGTAAATGGGCAAAATAATGGTTTGTTTGACTTGGGGAAATATCCCACCGCATGTTCACTTTTAAAGAGCATTTGTTATTCTCTTTAAAAGGTTTGGATCCATAGTCATTTGCATCTTTAATATGTTTCAAGCATGTATATCCATATTTAAAAGATGTGTAGAAATCTCTTTCTTATTAAAGTCCAAGCTATTAGGGGTAAACTAGTGGAATTTCCCAAACTTGGATAAAAAAACTTTTGCGTTCATTTTTGGTGTGTGAATAAATTTTCTTTACTTACATTTGTTATTCTTTTAAAATTTTTCCATTCATAAACTCTTAAATTTTCATTTTGTTGTGGGCTATTTGCCTTCTTGTCAAAATTGTTTACAGGATGACGGGAAAGTCAAAACTCAAGTTTTGATTTAAGAAAAAAACATACATCTAAAATGGAAAAGCACAAATGTAGTGAGGGATAATTCCAAAATGTTTCTGTAACTTTTAGGGATTGTAATCTCTTTTTAGTTTTTATATATCAGGTTTTGCAAGTGTCGGGTAAAGGGGGAGGCGGGGGATTTTTTACTGAGCGTTGACACCCAATCCATTAGTTATTTCTTACAAAAATATAGCCCGTTACGCATGATTAACCGATAAATCACTTTAAAATCATCTATGATTATTAGGTCAACTTTTTGTAAATGGGCAAAATAATGGCTTGTTTGACTCGAGTAAATCTCCCACCACACGTTCACTTGAGAATTTAATGAGAATTGGTTATTCTCTTTAAAAGGTTTCGATCCATAGGTCATTTTCATCTTTAACATGTTTCAGGCATGCATATACATATTTAAAACATGTGTAGAAATCCCTTTCTAATAAAAATCCAAGCTATTAGCGTTGAACTAGTGGAATTTTCCAAACTTGGATAAAAAAACTTTCGAGTTCATTTGAGGTGTGCGAATTAATTTTCTTTACTTACATTTGTTATTATTTTAAATTTTTTCCAAACATAAATGCTAAAATTTTAATTTTCTTGAGATCTATTTGCCATCTTGTCAAAATTGTTTACAAGATCAGGGGAAAGTCAAAACTGAAGTTTGGATTTAACAAAAAAAGCATAGATCTAAAATGAAAATGCTCAAATGTACAGAGAGATAATTCCAGAAAGTGTCTATAATTTTTAGGCATTGTAAACTCTTTTTTAGTATTTATTTATTTTATTTTGCAACCATCGGGAAAATGGGGAGGCGGGGGATTTTTAACTGAGTGTTGACTCCAGATCCATAAGTCATTTCTTACTAAAATATAGCACATTACACATGATTGAAAGATAAATCACTTTACAATCATCTATGATTGTTCGGTCAGCGTTTTGTAAATGGGCCAAGTAATAGCTTGTTTGACTCAGGTAAATATCCCAGCATGTTCACTTGAGAATTTAATGACCATTTTTTATTTTGTTTAAAACGTTTGGATCCATAGGTCATTTGCATCTTTAACATGTTTCAAGCATGCAGATCCATAGTTAAAACCTGTGTAGAAATCTTTTTTTTATAAAATTCCAAGCTATTAGGGTTGAACTAGTGAAATTTTACAAACTTGGATAATAAAACTTTTGTGTTCATTTGAGGTGTGTGAATAGATTTTCTTTACTTACATTTGTTTTTTTTTTAATTTTTTCGATACCTAAACTCTAAAATTTTCATTTCGTTGTGATCTATTTGCCATCTTGTCAAAATTGTTTACGAGATCAAGGAAAAGTCAAAACTCAAGATTTGATTTAAGAAAAAAGAATACATCTAAAATGGAAAAGCACAAATGTAGAGAAAGATAATTCCATAAAGTGTCTATAACTTTTAGGTATTGTAAACTCTTTTTTAGTATTTATATATTTTATTTTTCAATCGTTGGGAAAATGGGGAGGAGGAGGATTTTTAACTTAGTGTTGAATCCCAATCCATAAATCATTTCTTACAAATATATAGCACGTTATGTATGATTGATTGATAAATCACTTTAAAATCACCTATGATTGTATGGTCAGCTTTTTGAAATGGGCAAAAATAATGGCTTGTTTGACTCGAGTAAATATCCCACCACAAATTCACTTGGGAATTTAATCACCATTTGTTATTCTTTTTAAAAGGTTAGGATCCATAGGTAATTTGCATGTTTAATATGTTTCAAGCATGCATATCCATATTTAAAACATGTGTAGAAATCTCTTTCTTATAAAATTCCAAGCTATTATGGTTGAACTAGTGGAATTTGCCAAACTTGGATGATAAAACTTTTCGTGTTCATTTGATGTGTGTGAATAAATTTTCTTTACTTACATTTGTTATTCTTTTAAATTTTTTCCATATATATACTCTAACATTTTCATTTCGTTCTGATCTATTTGCCATCTTGTCAAATTTGTTTACGAGATCAAGGGAAAGTGAAAATTCAAGATTTTATTTAAGAAAAAAGAATACATCTAAAATGGAAATGCACAAATGTAGAGGGAGATAATTTCAAAAAGTGTTCGTAATTTTCAGCGATTGTAAACTATTTTTTAGTTTTTATACATTTTATTTTGCAATCATCGGGAAAATGGGGAGGTGGGGATTCGTAACCGAGTGTTGACTTCGAATCCATAAGTCATTTCTTACAAAAATATAGCCCATTATGCATGACTGTCAGATAATGCACTATACAATCATCTATGACTGTTAGGTCAGCTTTTTGTAAATGGGCAACATAATGGCAGGTTTGACTCGGGTAAATATCCCACCACACGTTCACTTGACAATTTAATGAGCATTTGTTATTCTCTTTAAAAGGTTTGTATCCATAGGTCATTTGCATCTTTAACAATTTTCAAGCATGCATGTCCATTTTTAAAACATGTGTAGAAATCTCATTCTTATAAAATTCCAAGCTATTAGGGTTGAACTAGTGGAATTTCCCAAACTTGGATAACAAAACTTTTGTCATCATTTGTGGTGTGTGAATTAATTTTCCTTAATTACAATTGTTATCTTTTAAATTTTTTCCATGCATAAACTCTAAAATTTTCATTTTGTATTGATCCATTTGCCATCTTGTCAAAAGTGTTTACGAGATGAATGGAAAGTGAAAACTCTAGTTTTGATTTAAGAAAAAAGTATACATATAAAAGGGAAATGCACAAATGAAGAGAAAAAATTCCAAGAAGTGTCTGTAACTTTTAGGGATTGTAAACTGTTTTTAGTTTTTATATATCAGCTTTTACAATCATTCGGTAAAGGGGAAGGCAGCGGATTTTTAACTTAGTGTTGACTGCCTATCCATAAGTCATTTCTTACAAAAATATAGCCCGTTACCTATGATTGACCGATAAATCACTTTAAAATCATCTATGATTGTTACATCAGCTTTTTGTAAATAGGCAAATAATGACATGTTTGACTCGGGTAAATATCCCTCCGCACGTTAACTTGAGAATTTAATGAGCATTTTTTATTCTCTTTAAAAGGTTTGGATCCATAGGTCATTTGCATCTTTAACATGTTTCAAGCATGCATATCCATTATTAAAACATCTGTAGAAATCTCTTTCTTAAAAAATTCCATGCTATTAGAGTTGAACTAGTGGAAATTTCCAAACTTGGATTAAAAAACTTTTGTCTTCGTTTGAGATGTGTGAATAAATTTTTTTTACTTCCATTTGATATTCATTTAAATTGTTTCCGAACATAAACTCTAAAATTTTCATTTTGTTGTGATCTATTTACCATCTGGTCAAAATTGTTTACGAGATCAGGGGAAAGTGAAAACTCAAGTTTTGATTTAAGAAAAAATCATACATCTAAAATGGAAATGTACAAATGTAGAGATGGATAATTCTAGAAAGTGTCTGTAATTTTTAGGGATTGTAAACTCTTTTTAGGTTTTATAAATTTTATTTTGCAATCGTCGGGAAAAGGTGGAGGCGGGGGATTTTTACCTAGGTGTTGACTCCCAATCGATGAGTCATTTCTTAAAAAAATTTAGCACGTTACGCATGATTGACAGATAAATCACTTTACAATCATCTATGATTGTTAGGTCAACTTTTTGTAAATGGGCAGAATAATGGCTTGTTTGACTCTGGTAAATATCCCATCGCACGTTCACTTGAGAATTTAATGACCATTTTTTATTCTCATTAAAAGCTTTGGATCCATAGGTCATTTGCATCTTTAACATGTTTCAATCAAGAAAATCCATTTTTAAAACAAGTCTAGAAATCTCTTTCTTATAAAATTGAAAACAATAAGTGTTGAACTAGTGGAATTTCCCAAACTTGGATAACAAAACTTTGGTGATCATTTGTGGTGTGTGAATAAATTTTCCTTCAATACTTTTTTTATTCTCTTAAATTTTTTCCATACATAAACTCTAAAATTTTCAATTTCTTGTGATCTATTTGCGATCTTGTCAAATATTTTTATGAGATGATGAAACATGGGGAGGCGGGGGATTGTCAACTGTGTGTTGACTCCCAATCCATAACTCATTTCATACAAAAATATAGCCTGTTATGCATGATTGTCCGATAAATCACTTTACAATCATATATGATTGTTAGGTCAATTTTTTGTAAATTTGCAAAATAATGGCTGGTTGGACTCGGGTAAATATACCACCACATGTTCACTTGAGAATTTAATGAGCAGTTGTTATTCTCTTTAAAAGGTTTGGATCCATAGGTCATTTGCATCTTTAACAATTTTCAGGCATGCATGTCATTTTTTAAAACATGTGTAGAAATCACTTTCTTATAAAATTCCAAGCTATTAGGGTTGAACTAGTGGAATTTCCCAAACTAGGATAACAAAAATTTTGTCATCATTTGTGGTGTGTGAATAAATTTTCCTTAATTACAATTGTTATTCTTTTAAATTTTTTCCATACATAAACTACAAAATTGTAATTTTTTTGTGATCTATTTGCCATCTTGTCAAAAGTGTTTACGAGATGAAGGGAAAGTGAAAAATCTAGATTTAATTTAAGAAAAAAATAACATCTAAAGTGGAAATACAAAAATGCAGAGAAAGATAATTCCAAAAAGTGTCTGTATGTTTTAGGGATTGTAAACTCTTTTTAGTTTTTACATACCCGGTTTTGCAATCGTCGGGTAAAGAAGGAAGTGGAGGATTTTTAACTGAGTGTTGACTCCCAATCCATAAGTAATTTTTGACAAAACTATAGCCCGTTAGGCATGATTCACCGATAAATCACTTTACAATCATCTATGATTGTTAGGTCAGCCTTTTGTAAATAGGAAAAATAATGGCTTGGTTGACTCGGGTAAATATCCCACCGCACGTTCACTTAAGAATTTAATGAGCATTTGTTATTCTCTTTAAATGGTTTGGATCCATAGATCATTTGCATCTTTAACATATTTTAAGCATGCATATCCATTTTTAAAACACGTCTAGAAATCTCATTCTTATAAAATTCCATGTTATTAAGGTTGAACTAGGGGAAATTCCCAAACTTGGATAACAAAACTTTTGTAATCATTAGAGGTGTGTGAATAAATTTTCCTTAATTAAATTTGTTATTCTTAAAAAAAAAATTCCATACATAAACTCTAAAATTTTTATATTGTTGTGATCTATTGGCCATCTAGTCAAAATTGTTTACGAGATGAAGGCAAAGTGAAAACTCAAGTTTTGATTTAAGAAAAAAAACATACATCTAAAATGGAAATGCACAAATGTAGAGAGATAATTCCAGAAAGCGTCTATAATTTTTAAGGATTGTAAACTCTTTTTTAGTTTTTAAATATTTTATTTTGCACTCGTCGGGAAAATGGGGAGGCGGGGGAATTTTAGTTGAGTGTTGACTCCCAATCCATACGTCAATTCTTACAAAAATATAACCTATTACGCAAGATTAACTGATAAATCACTTTAGAATCATCTATGATTTTTAGGTCAGCTTTTTGTAAATGGGCAAAATAATATCTTGTTTGACTCGAGTAAATATTCCACCGCACGTTTACTTGCGAATTTAAGGAGCATTAGTTATTCTCTTTAAAAGGTTTGGATCCCTAGGTCATATGCATCTTTAACTTGTTTCAAGCATGCATATCCATTTTTAAATCATGTGTACAAATCGCTTTCTTATAAAATTCCAAGCTATTAGGGTTGAACTAGTGGAATTTCCCAAACTTGGATAACAAAACTTTTGTGATCATTTGTTGTGTGTGAATAAATTTTCCTTAGTTACTTTTGTTATTCTTTTAAATTTTTTCTATACACAAACTCTAAAATTTTCATTTTGTTGTGATCTATTTGCCATCTTGTCAAAATTTTTTACGAGATGAAGGGAAATTGAAAACTCTAGTTTTCGATTTAAGAAAAAAGTATACATCTGAAATGGAAAAGCACAAAGGTAGAGAGAGATAATTCCAAAAAATGTCTCTAACTTTTAGGGATTGTAAACTCTTTTTAGTTTTTATATATCTATTTTTGCAATCGTTGGGTAAAGGGGGAGGAAGGGATGTTTACTGAGTTTTGACTCCATATCCATAAGTCATTTCTTAAAAAAATATAGCCTATTACACATGATTGACCAAAAAATCACTTTAAAAATCATCTATGATTGTTAGGTCAGTTTTTTTGTAAATGGGCAAAAAAATGGCTTGTTTAACTCGGGTAAATATCCCACCGCACGTTCACTTTTATTGAGCATTTTTTATTCTCTTTAATAGGTTTGGATCCATAGGTCATTTGCATCATTAGAGGTGTGTGAATAAATTTTCCTTACATACATTTGTTATTCTTTTAAATTTTTTCCATATGTAAACTTTAAAATTTTCATTTTGATGTGATCTATTTGCCATCTTGTCAAAATTGTTTACCAGATCAGGGGAACGTGAAAACTCAAGTCTTGGTTTAAGAAAAAAGCATACATCTAAAATGGAAATACACAAACGTAGCGAGGGATTATTCTAGAAAGTTTATGTAATTTTTAGGGATTGTAAACTCTTTTTAGTTTTTATATATTTTATTTTTCAATCGTCGGGAAAAGGGGGAGGCGAGGGATTTTTACTAAGTGTTGACTCCCAATCTTTAAGTCATTTCTTACAAAAATATAGCACATTACGCATGATTGAAAGATAAGTCACTTGACAAGCATCTATGATTGTTAGGTCAACTTTTTGTAAATGGGCAAAATAATGGCTTGTTTGACTCTGGTAAATATCCCTCCGCACGTTAACTTCAGAATTTAATGATAATTTGTTATTCTATTTAAAAGCTTTGGATCCATAGGTCATTTGCATCTTTAACATGTTTCAATAATGCATATCCATTATTAAAACATTTTTAGAAATCTCTTTATTATAAAATTACATGCTATTAGGGTTGAACTAGTGGAATTTCCCAAACTTGGATAAAAAAAAATTTTGTTTTCATTTGAGGTGTGTGAATACATTTGATTTACTTAAATTTGTTATTCTTTTAAATTTTTTCCAAACAAAAACTCAAAACTTTCATTTTGTTGTGATCTATTTGCCATCTTGTCAAAATTGTTTACGAGATGAAGGGAAAGTGAAAACTCTAGTTTTGATTTTAGAAAAAAGTATACATCAAAAATAGAAATGCACAAATATGGGGTGGGATAATTCCAAAAAGTGTCTATAACTTTAAGGGATTGTAAACTCTTTTTAGTTTTTATATATCAGGTTTTGCAATCGTCAAGAAAATGGGAGAGGTAGGGGATTTTTAACTGAGTTTTGACTCCGAATCCATAAGTTATTTCTTACAAAAATATAGCTTGTTTCGCATGATTGACCGATAAATCACTTTAAAATCATCTATGATTGTTAGGTCAACTTTTTTTAAATGGGCAAAATAATGGCTTGTTTGACTCAAGTAAATATCCCACCACATGTTCACTTGAGAATTTAATGATCATTTGTTATTCTCTTTAAAAGATTTGGATCCATAGGTCATTTGCATCTTTAACATGTTTCAAGCATGCATATCCATATTTAAAACATGTGTAGAAATCTTTCTTATAAAATTCCAAGCTACTTGGTTAAAAATATTTTTGTGTTCGTTTGAGTTGTGTGAATAAATTTTCTTCACTTACATTTGTTATTCTTTTAAATTTTTTTGATACATAGACTCTAAAATTTTCATTTCGTTGTGATCTATTTGTCATCTTATCAAAATTGGTTACAAGATCAGGGGAAAGTCAAAACTCAAGTTTTGATTAAACAAAAAAAGCTTACATCTAAAATGGGAATGCCCAAATGGAGAGAGAGATAATTCCAAAAGTGTTTGTAATTTCTAGGGATTGTAAACTCTTTTTTAGTTTTTATATATTTTATTTTGCAATCGTCGGGAAAATGGGGAGGTGGGGGATTTTTAACTGAGTGCTGACTCCCAATTCATAAGTCATTTCTTACAAAAATATAGCACGTTACGCAAGATTGACTGATAAATCACTTAAGAATAATCTATGAAATTTAGATCAACTTTTTTTAAATGGGGCAAAATAATTTCCTATTTCACTCGGGTAAATATCCCACCGCATGTTCACTTGAGAATTTAATGAGCATTTTTTATTCTCTTTATAAGGTTTGGATCCATAGGTCATTTGCATCTTTAACATGTTCCAAGCATGCATATCCATATTTAAAACATGTGTAGAAATCTCTTTCTTACAAAATTCCAAGCTATTAGGGTTGAACTAGTGGAATTTCCGAAATTTGGGTAATAAAACTTTTGTGTTCATTTGAGGTGTGTGAATAAATTTTCTTTACTTAAATTTGTTATTCTTTTATATTTTTTCCATCCATAAACTCTAAAATTTTCATTTATCTATTTGCTATCTTGTCAAAATTGTTTACGAGAATAGGGGAAAGTGAAAAATCTAGATTTGATTTAAGAAAAAGGATTACATCGAAAATGGAAATGCACAAATGTAGAGAGAGATAATTCCTGAAAGTGTCTGTAATTTTCAGGGATTGTAAACTCTTTTTTAGTTTTTATATTTTTTTATTTTGTAATCGTCGGGAAAATGGGGAGGGGGGGATTGTTAACTGAGTGTTGACTCCCAATCCATAAGCCATTTCTTACAAAAATATAGCCCAATACGCATGATTGTCCGATAAATTACTTTACAATCATCTATGATTGTTAGGTCAGTTTTTGTAAGTGGGAAAAATAATGCTTGGTTTGACACGAGTTTATATCCCACCCCACGTTCACTTGAGAATTTAATGAGGATTTGTTATTCTCTTTAAAAGGTTCGGATCCATGGGTCATGTGCATCTTTAAAAATTTTCAAGCATGCATATCCATTTTTAAAACATCTGTAGAAATCTCTTTCTTATAAAATACCAAGCTATTAGGGTTGAACTAGTGGAATATCCCAAAATTGGATAACAAAACTTTTGTCATCATATTTGGTGTGTGAATAAATTTTCCTAAATAGCAATTCTTATTCTTTTAATTTTTTTCCATACATACACCCTAAAGTTTTCATTTTGTTGTGATCTATTTGCCATCTTGTCAAAAGTGTTAACGATATGAAGGGATAGTGAAAAATCTCGTTTTGATTTAAGAAAAAAATATACATCAAAATGGATATGCACAAATGTAGAGAGAGATAATTCCAAAAAGCGTTTGTGACTTTTAGGGATTGTAAACTCTTTTTAGCCTTTATATATCCGATTTTGCAATCGTCGGGTAAAGAAGGAGTTGGAGGATTTTAAACGGAGTGTTGACTCCTAATCCATAAGTCAGTTTTGACAAAAATATAGCCCGTTACGCATGATTGACCAATAAATCAATTTACAATTATCTATGATTGTTAGGTCAGCTTTTTGTAAATAGGCAAAATAATGGATTACTTCACTCGGGTAAATATCCCACCACATGTTCACTTAAGAATTTAATGAGTATTTTTTATTCTCTTTAAAAGGTTTGGATCCATAGATCATTTGCATCTTTAACATATTTCAAGCATGCATATCCATTTTTAAAACATGTGTAGAAATCTCTTTCTTATAAAATTCCAAGTTATTAAGGTTGAACTAGTGGAATTTCCCAAACTTGAATAACAAAACATTTGTAATAATTAGTGGTCTACGAAAAAATTTGCCTTAATTACATTTGTTATTCTTTTAAACTTTTTCCTTACATGAACTCTAAAATTTTCATATTGTTGTGATCTATTTGCCATCTTGTCAAAAAAGTTTACGTTATGAAGGGAAAGTGAGAACTCAAGTTTTGATTTAAGACAAAAAACATACATTTAAAATGGAAATGCACAGATGTAGAGCGAGATAATTCCAGAAAGTGTCTGTAATTTTTAGAGATTGTAAACTCTTTTTAAGTTTTTATATATTTTATTTTGCAATCGTCGAGAAAATGTGGAGGTCGGGGAATTTTTACTAAGTGTTGACTCCCAATCCATAAGTCATTTCTTACAAATATATAGCCTATTACGCATGATTCACCGATAAATCACTTTACAATCATCTATGATTGTTAGGTCAGCTTTTTGTAAATGGGAAAAATAATGGCTTGTTTGACTCGGGTGAATATTCCAACGCATGTTCACTTGAGAATTTAATGAGCATTTGTTATTCTTTTTAAAAGGTTTGGATCCATAGGTCATTTGAATCTTTAACTTGTTTCAAGCATGCATATCCATTTTTAAAATATGTGTACAAATCTCCTTCTTATAAAATTCCAAGCTATTAGGGTTGAACTAGTGCAATTTCCCAAACTTGGATAACAAAAATTTGTGATCATTTGTGGTGTGTGAATAAATTTTCCATAATTACATTTGTTATTCTTTTAAATTTTTTCCATACATAAACTCTAAAATTTTCATTTTGTTATGATCAATTTGCCATCTATTCAAAAGTGTTTACGAGATGAAGGGAAAGTGAAAACTCTAGTTTTGATTTAATAAAAAAATATACATCTAAAATGGAAATGCACAAATGTAGATAGAGATAATTCCAAAAAGTGTCTCTAACTTTTAGGGATTGTAAAATCTTTTTAGTTCTTATATATCCGGTTTTGCAATCGTAGGGTAAAGGGGGAGGCGGGGGATGTTTAACTGAGTGTTGACTCCAAATCCATAAGTTATTTCTTAAAAAAAATAGCCCGTTACGCATGATTGACCAATAAATCACTTTAAAAATAATCTATAATTTAGGTCCGTTTTTTGGTAAATGGGCAAAATAATGGCTTGTTTGACTTGGGAAAATATCCCACCCCAAGTTCACTTTTAAAGAGCATTTGTTATTCTCTTTAAAAGGTTTGGATTCATAGTCATTTGCATCTTTAACATGTTTCAAGCATGCATATCCATATTTAAAAGATGTGTAGAAATCTCTTTGTTATAAAAGTCCAAGCTATTAGGGATGAACTTGTGGAGTTTCCCAAACTTGGATAAAAAAACTTTTGCGTTCATTTGTGGTGTGTGAATAAATTTTCTTTACTTACATTTTTTATTCTTTTAAAATTTTTCTATACATAAACTCTAAAATTTTCATTTATCTATTTGCTATCTTGTCAAAATTGTTTACGAGAAAAGGGGAAAGAGAAAAATCTAGATTTGATTTAAGAAAAAAGACTACATCGAAAATGGAAATGCACAAATGTAGAGAGAGATAATTCCAGAAAGTGTCTATAATTTTCAGGGATTGTAAACTCTTTTTTGGTTTTTATATTTTTTTACTTTGCAATCGTCGGGAAAATGGGGAGGGGGGGGGGGGGGGGGGGGGATTGTTAACTGAGTGTTGACTCCTAATCCATAAGTCATTTCTTACAAAAATATAGCCGATTACGCATGATTGTCCGATAAATCACTTTATAATCATCTATGGTTGTTAGGTTAGTTTTTGTAAATGGGAAAAATAATGCCTGGTTTGACCGAGTAAATATCCCACCGTACGTTCACTTGAGAATTTAATGAGGATTTGTTATTCTCTTCAAAAGGTTCGGATCCATGGGTAATGTGCATCTTTAACAATTTTCAAGCATGCATATCCATTTTTAAAACATGTGTAGAAATCTCTTTCTTATAAAATACCAAGTTATTAGGGTTGAACTAGTGGAATATCCCAAAATTGGATAAAAAAACTTTTGTCATCATATTTTGTGTGTGAATAAATTTTCCTAAATTACAATTCTTATTCTTTTAAATTTTTTCCATACATACACCCTAAAATTTTCATTTTGTTGTGATCTATTTGCCATCTTGTCAAAAGTGTTTACGAGATGAAGGGAAAGTGAAAAATCTCGTTTTGATTTAAGAAAAAAATATACATCAAAATGGAAATTCACAAATGTAGAGAGAGATAATTCCAAAAAGTGTTTGTGACTTTTAGAGATTGTAAACTCTTTTTAGTTTTTATATATCCGATTTTGCAATCGTCGGGTAAAGAAGGTGGTGGAGTTAACGGAGTGTTGACTCCCAATCCATAAGTCAGTTTTGACAAAAATATAGCCTGTTACGCACGATTGACCAATAAATCACTTTACAATCATCTATGATTGTTAGGTCAGCTTTTTGTAAATAGGCAAAATAATGGATTACTTCACTCGGGTAAATATCCTACCACACGTTCACTTAAGAATTTAATGAGTATTTTTTATTCCCTTTAAAGGTTTGGATCCATAGATCATATGCATCTTTAACATATTTCAAGAATGCATATCCATTTTTAAAACATGGTAGAAATCTCTTTCTTATAAAATTCCAAGTTATTAGGGTTGAAATAGTGGAATTTCCCAAACTTGAATAACAAAACTTTTGTAATAATTAGTGGTCTATGAAAAAAATTTCCTGAATTACATTTGTTATTCTTTTAAGCTTTTTCCTTACATGAACTCTAAAATTTTCATATTGTTGTGATCTATTTGCCATCTTTTCAAAATTGTTTACATGATGAAGGGAATGTGAGAACTCAAGTTTTGATTTAAGACAAAAAACACACATCTAAAATAGAAATGCACAAATGTTGAGAGATATAATTCCAAAAAGTGTCTGTAATTTTTAGGGACTGTAAACTCTTTTTTAGTTTTTATATATTTTATTTTGCAATCGTCGAGAAAATGTGGAGGCGGGGGAATTTTTACTAAGTGTTGACTCCCAATCCATAAGTCATTTCTTACAAAAATATAGCCTATTATGCATGATTCACCGATAAATCACTTTACAATCATCTATGATTGTTAGGTCAGGATTTTGTAAATGGGAAAAATAATGGCTTGTTTGACTCGGGTAAATATTCCACCGCACGTTCACTTGAGAATTTAATGAGAATTTGTTATTCTTTTTAAAAGGTTTGGATCCATAGGTCATTTGAATCTTTAACTTGTTTCAAGCATGCATATCCATTTTTGAAACACGTGTACAAATCTACTTCTTATAAAATTCCAAGCTATTAGGGTTGAACTAGTGCAATTTCCCAAACTTGGATAACAAAAATTTGTGATCATTTGTGGTGTGTGAATAAATTTTCCTTAATTACATTTGTTATTCTTTTAAATTTTTTCCATACATAAACTCTAAAATTTTCATTTTGTTGTGATAAATTTGCCATCTATTCAAAAGTGTTTATGAGATGAAGGGAAAGTGAAAACTCTAGTTTTGATTTAAGAAAAAAATATACATCTAAAATGTAAATGCGCAAATGTAGACAGAGATAATTCAAAAAAGTGTCTCTAAATTTTTGGGATTGTAAAATCTTTTTAGTTCTTATATATCAGGTTTTGCAATCGTAGGGTAAAGGGGGAGGCGGGGGATGTTTAACTGAGTGTTGACTCCAAATCCATAAGTCATTTCTAAAAAAAATATAGCCCGTTACGCATGATTGACCAATAAATCATTTTAAAAATAATCTATAATTGTTAGGTTCATTTTTTGGTAAATGGGCAAAATAATGACTTGTTTGACTTGGGGAAATATCCCACTGCACGTTCACTTTTAAAGAGCACTTGTTATTCTCATTAAAAGGTTTGGATCCATAGTCATTTGCATCTTTAACATGTTTCAAGCATGCATATCCATATTTAAAAGATGTGTAGAAATCTCTTTGTTATAAAAGTCCAAGCTATTAAGGATGAACTAGTGGAATTTCCCAAACTTGGACAAAAAAACTTTTGCGTTCATTTGTGGTGTGTGAATAAATTTTCTTTACTTACATTTGTTCTTCTTTTAAAATTTTTCCATACATAAACTCTTAAATTTTCATTTTTTTCTGAGCAATTTTCCTTCTTGTCAAAATTGTTTACAAGATGACGGGAAAGTCAAAACTCAAGTTTTTATTTAAGAAAAAACCATACATCTAAAATGGAAAAGCACAAATGTAGAGAGGGATAATTCCAAAAAGTTTCTGTAACTTTTAGGGATTATAATCTCTTTTTAGTTTTTATATATCAGGTTTTGCAAGCGTCGGGTAAAGGGGGAGGCGAGGGATTTCTTACTGAGCGTTGACACCCAATCCATAAGTTATTTCTTACAAAATATAGCCCGCTACGCATGAGTACCCGATAAATCACTTTAAAATCATCTATGATTGTTAAGTCAGCTTTTTATAAATGAGCAAAATAATGGTTTGTTTGACTCGAGTAAATATCCCACCACACGTTCACTTGAGAATTTAATGAGCAATTGTTATTCTCTTTAAAAGGTTTGGATCCATAGGTCATTTGCATCTTTAACATGTTTCAAGCATGCATATCCATATTTAAAACATGTGTAGAAATCTCTTTCTTATAAAAATCCAAGCTATTAGGGTTGAACTTGTGGAATTTTCCAAACTTGGATAAAAAAACTTTCGAGTTCATTTGAGGTGTGTGAATTAATTTTCTTTACTTACATTTGTTATTCTTTTAAATTTTTTCCATACATAAACACTAAAATTTTCATTTTGTTGTGATCTATTTTCCATCTTGTCAAAATTGTTTACAAGATCAAGGAAAAGTCAAAACTCAAGTTTTAATTTAACAAAAAAAGCATACATCTAAAATGGAAATGCACACATGTAGAGAGAGATAATTCCAGAAAGCGTCAGCAACTTTTAGGCATTGTAAATTCTTTTTAGTATTTGTATATTTTATTTTGAAAATATTGGGAAAATGGGGAGGCGGGGGATTTTTAACTGAGTGTTGACTCCAGATCCATAAGTCATTTCTTACTAAAATATAGCACGTTACACATGATTGACAGATAAATCACTTTACAATCATCTATGATTGTTAGGTCAACTTTTTGTAAATGGACCAAGTAATAGCTTGTTTGACTCAGGTAAATATCCCTCCGCTCGTTCACTTGAGAATTTAATGACCATTTGTTATTCTGTTTAAAACGTTTGGATCCATAGGTCATTTGCATATTTAACATGTTTCAAGCATGCAGATCCATATTTAAAACTTGTGTAGAAATCTCTTTTTTATAAAATTCCAAGCTATTAGGGTTCAACTAGTAGAGTTTTACAAACTTGGATAATAAGACTTTTGTTGTCATTTGAGGTGTGTGAATAAATTTTCTTTACTTAAATTTGTTATTTTTTTAATTTTTTCCATACCTAAACTCTAAAATTTTCATTTCGTTGTGATCTATTTGCCATCTTGTCAAAATTGTTTACGAGATCAAGGGAAAGTGAAAACTCAAGATTTGATTTAAAAAAAAAAGAATACATCTAAAATGGAAAAGCACGGAAAGATAATTCCAGAAAGTGTCTGTAACTTTTAGGGATTGTAAACTCTTTTTTAGTATTTATATATTTTATTTTTCAATCGTCAGGGAAATGGGGAGGCGGGGGATTTTTAACTTAGTGTTGAATCCCAATCCATAAGTCATTTCTTACAAAATATAGCACGTTAAGTATGATTGATTGATAAATCACTTTACAATCATCTATGATTGTTGGGTCAGCTTTTTGTAAGTAGGCAAAAATAATAGCTTGTTTGACTCGGGTAAATATCCCACCGCACGTTAACTTGAGAATTTAATCACCATTTGTTATTCTTTTTAAAATGTTCGGATCCTTAGGTAATTTTCATCTTTAACATGTTTCAAGCATGCATATCCATATTTAAAACATGTGTAGAAATTTCTTTCTTATAAAATTCCAAGCTATTATGGTTGAACTAGTGGAATTTGCCAAACAAGGATAATAAAACTTCTTGTGTTCATGAGATGTGTGTGAATAAATTTTCTTTATTTACATTTGTTATTCTTTTAAATTTTTTCCATACATATACTCTAAAATTTTCATTTCGTTCTGATTTATTTGCCATCTTGTCAAAATTGTTTACGAGATCAGGGGAAAGTGAAAACTCAAGATTTGATTTAAGAAAAAAGAATACGTCTAAAATGGAAATGCACAAATGTAGAAAGAGATAATTTTAGAGAGTGCCTGTAATTTTATGGGATTTTAAATTCTTTTTTAGTTTTTATATATTTTATTTTGCAATCGTCAAGAAAATGGGGAGGTGGGGGATTCTCAACTAAGTGTTGACTTCGAATCCATAAGTCATTTCTTACAGAAATATAGCCCGTTACGCATGATTGTCAGATAAATCACTTTACAATCATCTATGATTGTTAGGTCAGCTTTTTGTAAATGGGCAAAATAATGGTAGGTTTGACTCGGGTAAATATCCCACCACACGTTCACTTGACAATTTAATGAGCATTTGTTATTCTCTTTAAAAGGTTTGGATCCATAGGTCATTTGCATCTTTAACAATTTTCAAGCATGCATATCCATTTTTAAAACATGTGTAGAAATCTCTTTCTTATAAAATTCCAAGCTATTAGGGTTGAACTAGTGGAATTTCCCAAACTTGGATAACAAAACTTTTGTCATCATTTGTGGTGTGTGAATTAATTTTCCTTAATTCCAATTGTTATCTTTTAAATTTTTTCCATACATAAACTCTAAAATTTTCATTTTGTATTGATACATTTGCCATCTTGTCAAAAGTGTTTATGAGATGAATGGAAAGTGAAAACTCTAGTTTTGATTTAAGAAAAAAGTATACATAAAAAATGGAAATGCACAAATGTAGAGAGAGATAATTCCAAAAAGTGTCTGTAACTTTTAGGGATTGTAAACTATTTTTAGTTTTTATATATCAAGTTTTACAATTGTCCGGTAAAGGGGAAGACAGCAGATTTTTAACTTAGTGTTCTATCCATAAGTCATTTCTTAAAAAAATATAGCCTGTTACATATGATTGACCGATAAACCACTTTAAAATCATCTATGATTGTTACATTAGCTTTTTGTAAATGGGCAAATAATGGCATGTTTGACTCGTGTAAATATCCCTCCGCACGTTAACTTGAGAATTTAATGAGCATTTTTTATTCTCTTTAAAAGGTTTGGATCCATAGGTCATTTGCATCTTTAACATGTTTCAAGCATGCATATCCATTATTAAAACATCTGTAGAAATCTCTTTTTTATAAAATTCCATGCTATTAGGGTTGAACTAGTGGAATTTCCCAAACTTGGATTAAAAAACTTTTGTCTTCGTTTGAGGTGTGTGAATAATTTTTTTTTACTTCCATTTGATATTCATTTAAATTGTTTCCAAACATAAACTCTAAAATTTTCATTTTGTTGTGATCTATTTACCATCTTGTCAAAATTGTTTACGAGATCAGGGGAAAGTGAAAACTCAAGTTTTGATTTAAGAAAAAAGCATACATCTAAAATGGAAATGTACAAATGTAGAGATGGATAATTCTAGACAGTGTCTGTAATTTTTAGGGATTGTAAACTCTTTTTAGGTTTATAAATTTTATTTTGCAATCGTCGGGAAAAGGTGAAGGCGGGGGAATTTTAACTAAGTGTTGACTCCAAATCCATGAGTCATTTCTTAAAAAAATTTAGCACGTTACGCATGATTGACAGATAAATCACTTTACAATCATCTATGATTGTTAGGTCAACTTTTTGTAAATGGGCAGAATAATAGCTTGTTTGACTCTGGTAAATATCCCATCGCAGGTTCACTTGAGAATTTAATGACCATTTGTTATTCTCATTAAAAAGTTTGGATCCATAGGTCATTTGCATCTTTAACATGTTTTAAGCAAGCAAATCCATTTTTATAACAAGTCTAGAAGTCTCTTTCTTATAAAATTCAAAACAATAAGTGTTGAACCAGTGGAATTTCCCAAACTTGGATAACAAAAATTTGGTGATCATTTGTGGTGTGTGAATAAATTTTCCTTCATTACATTTTTTATTCTCTTAAAATGTTTTCCATACATAAACTCTAAAATTTTCAATTTCTTGTGATCTATTTGCGATCTTGTCAAATATTTTTATGAGATGAAGGAAAAGTGAAAAGTGAAAACTCTAGTTTTGATTTAAGAAAAAAGTATACACCTAAATTGGAAATGCACAAATGTAGGGAGAGATAATTCGAAAAAGTTTCTGTAACTTTTAGGTATTGTAAACTCTTTTTAGTTTTTTTAATCAGGTTTTGCAATCGTCGGGTAAAGGGGGAGGCGGGGGATTTTTAAGTGACTGTTGACTCCAAATCCAAAAGTTATTTCTTACAAAAATATAGCCCGTTACGCGTGACTGACCGATAAATCACTTTAAAATCATCTATGTTTGTTAGGTCAGCTTTTTGTAAATGGACAAAATAATGGCTTGTTTTGACTCGGGTAAATATCCCTCCACACGTTCACTTGAGAATTTAATCAGGTTTTGTTACTCTCTTTAAAAGGTTTTGATCCATAAGTCATTTGCATCTTTAACATGTTTTAAGAATGCATATCCATATTTAAAACATGTGTAGAAATCTCTTTCTTATAAAATTCCAACCTATTAGGGTTGAACTAGTGGAATTTCCCATACGTGAATAAAAAAACTTTTGTGTTCATTTGAGGTGTGTGAAAAAATTATCTTTACTTACAGTTGTTATTCTTTTAAATTTTTTCCATATATAAACTCTAAAATTTTCAATTCGTTGTGATCTATTTGCCATCTTGTAAAATTATTCACAAGATCTGGGGTAACTCAAAACTCAAGTTTTGATTTTTAAAAAAAAACATACATCTAAAATGCAAATACACAAATGTAAAGAGAGATAATTCCAAAAAGTGTCTATAACTTTTAGTGATTGTAAACTCTTTTTTATTTTTAATATATTTTATTTTGCAAAAGTCGGGAAAATGGGGAGGCGAGGGATTTTAACTTAGTGTTGACTCCCAATCCATAAATCATTTCTTACAAAAATATAGTACATTACCCATGATTGACAGGTAAATCACTTTACAATCATCTATGATTGGTAGGTATACTTTTTGTAAATGGGGAAAATAATGGCTTGTTTGACTCGGGTAAATATCCCACAGCACGTTCATTTGAGAATTTAATGACCATTTGTTATTCTCATTAAAATATTTTGATACATAGGTCATTTGCATCTTTAACATGTATCAAGCAAGCAAATCCATTTTTAAAACATCTGTAGAAATTTATTTCTTATAAAATTCCAAACGGTTAGTGTTGAACTAGTGGTATTTCCCAAACTTGGATAACAAAACTTTTTTGATCATTTTTGGTGTGTAAATAAATTTTCCTTTATTAAATTTTTTATTCTCTTAAATTTTTTCCAAACATAAACTCTTAAATTTTAAATTTATTGTGATTTATTTGCGATCATGTCAAAATTGATTACGAGATGAAGGGAAAGTGAAAAATCTAGTTTTGATTTAAGAAA
This sequence comes from Aristolochia californica, assembly GCF_029961685.1. Classification (NCBI taxonomy): domain Eukaryota; kingdom Viridiplantae; phylum Streptophyta; class Magnoliopsida; order Piperales; family Aristolochiaceae; genus Aristolochia; species Aristolochia californica. Next base: position 15,654,260 of record NW_027181881.1, on the reverse strand, counting down.
AAAGTATACATCTAAAATGGAAATGCACAAATGTAGGGAGAGATAATTGCAAAAAGTGTATGTAACTTTTAGGGATTCTAAACTCTTTTTCATTTTTTTATATCAGGTTTTGCAATCGTCGGGTAAAGGGGGAGGAGGGGGATTTTTAACTGAGTGTTGTCTCCAAATCGATAAGTTATTTGTTACAAAAATATAGCCCGTTACGCATGATTGACCGATAAATCACTTTAAAATCATCTATGATTGTTAGGTTAGCTTTTCGTAAATGGGCAAAATAATGGCTTGTTTGACTCGTATAAATATCCCTCCACACATTCACTTGAGCATGCATATGTCATTTGCATCTTTAACATGTTTCAAGCATGCATATGCATATTTAAAACATGTGTAGAAATCACTTTCTTATAAAATTCCAAGCTATTAGGGTTCAACTAGTGGAATTTCCCAAACGTGAATAAAAAAATTTTGGGTTCATTTGAGGTGTGTTAATAAGCTTTCTTTACTTACAATTGTTATTCTTTTAAATTTTTTCCATACATAAACTCTAAAATTTTGAATTTGTTCTGATCTATTTGACATCTTGTCAAAATTGTTTACATGGACAGGGGAAAGTGAAAACTCAAGTTTTGATTTAACAAAAAAAGCATACATCTAAAATGCAACCGCACAAATGTAGAGAGAGATAATTCCAGAAGGTTTCTGTAACTTTTACGGATTGTAACCTCTTTTTTAGTTTTTATATATTTTATTTTGCAATCGTCGGGAAAATGGGGAGGTGGGGATTTTTTAGTGAGTGTTGGCTCCCAATCCATAAGTCATTTCTTACAAAAATAAAGCACGTTACACATGATTGATAGATAAATCACTTTACAATCATCTATGAATGTTATGTCAACTTTTCGTAAATGGGCAAAATATTGGCTTGTTTGATTCGGGTAAATATCCCACCGCACTTTCACTTAAGAATTTAATGACCATTTTTTATTCTCTTTAAAAAGGTTTGTATTAATAGGTCATTTGCATCTTTTACATATTTCATGCATGCATATCCATATTGAAAACATGTCTAGAAATCTCTTTCTTTTAAAATTCCAAGCTAATAGGGTTGAACTAGTGGAATTTCCCAAAGATTGATAATAAAACTTTTGTGTTCATTTGAGGTGAGTGAATAAATTTTCTTTGCTTACATTTGTTATTCTTTTCAATTTTTTCCATACATAAACTCTAAAGTTTTCATTTCGTGGTGCTCTATTTGCCATCTTGTCAAAATTGTTTACGAGATTAGGGGAAAGTGAAAACTCAAAATTTGATTTAACAAAAAAGAATACATCTAAAATGGAAATGCACTAATGTAGAGAGAGATAATTCCAGAAAGTGTTTGTAATTTTCAGGGATAGTAAACTATTTTTTAGTTTTTATATATTTTATTTTGCAATCGTCGCGAAAATGGGGAGGTGAGGGATTGTTAACTGAGTGTTGACTCCCAATCCATAACTCATTTCATGCAAAAATATAGCCCGTTACGCATGATTTTCCGATAAATCACTGTACAATCATATATGATTGTTAGGTCAGCTTTTTGTAAATTGGAAAAATAATGGCTGGTTGGACTCTGGTAAATATACCACCACATGTTCACTTGAGAATTTAATGAGCAGTTGTTATTCTCTTTAAAAGGTTTGGATCCATAGGTCATTTGCATCTTTAACAATTTTTAAGCATGCATATCCATTTTTAAAACATGTGTAGAAATCACTTTCTTATAAAATTCCAAGCTATCAGGGGGATATTTACCCGAGTCAAACAAGCCATTATTTTGCCCATTTACAAAAAGCTGACCTAACAATCCTAGATGGTTTTAAAGTGATTTATCGGTCAATCATGTGTAACGGGCTATATTTTTGTAAGAAATTACTTATGGATTGGGAGTCGACACCCAGTTAAAAATCCCCCGCCTCCCCCTATTCCCAATGATTGCAAAATAAAATATATAAAAACTAAAAAGAGTTTACAATCCCTAAACATTACAGACATACTTTTTGGAATTATCTCTTTCTACATTTGTGCATTTCCATTTTACATGTATGTTGTTTTCTTAAATCAAAACTTGAGATTTCACTTTCCGTTCATCTTGTAAACAATTTTGACAAGATGGCAAGTAGATCTCAATAAAATGAAAATTTTAGAGTTTATGTATGGAAAAAAATTAAAAGAATAGCAAATGTAATTAAGGAAAATTTATTCACACACCACAAAAGATCACAAAAGTTTTGACATCCAAGTTTGGGAAATTCTACTTGTTCAACCGTTATAGCTTGGAATTTTATAAGAAAGAGATTTCTACACATGTTTTAAAAATGGATTTGAATGCTTGAAACATGTTAAAGATGCAAATGACCTATAGATCCAAACCTTTTAAACAGAATAACAAATGCTCATTAAATTCTCGAGTGAACCTGCGGTGGGATATTTACCTGAGTCAAACAAGTCATTATTTTGCCCATTTACAAAAAGCTGACATAACAATCATAGATGATTGTAAAGTGATTTATTGGTCAATCATGCGTAACGGGCTATATTTTTTTAAGCAATATCTTATGGATAGGGAGACAACACTCAGTTAAGGCTCCCCCGTCTCCCCATTTTCCCGACGATTGCTAAATAAAATATATAAAAACTAAAAACAGTTTACAATCCCCAAAAATTACAGACACTATTTGGAATAATCTCTCTCTGCATTTGTGCCTTTCCTTTTTTGATGCATGTTTTTTTCTTAAATCAAAACTTGAGATTTCACTTTCCCTTCATCTCGTAAACAGTTTTGACAAGATGGCAAATAGATCACAACAAAATGAAAATTTTAGAGTTTATGTATTGAAATTTTTTTAAATAATAACTAATGTAATTAAGGAAAATTGATTCACGCACACAAATGATCACAAAAATTTTAGTATCCAATTTTGGGAAATTCCACTAGTTCAACCCTAATAGCTTAAAATTTTAAAAGAAAGAGATTTCTACATGTTTTAAAAATGGATATGCATGCTTGAAACATGTTAAAGATGCAAATGACCTACGGATCCAAACTGTTTAAATAGAATAACAAATGCTCATTAAATTCTCAAGTGAACGTGCGGTGGGATATTTAACCGAGTCAAACAAGTCATTATTTTGCCCATTTACAAAAAGCTGACTTAACAATCATAGATGATTGTAAAGTAATTTATCTGTCAATCATGTGTAACGTGCTATATTTTTGTATGAAATGACTTATGGATTGGGTGTAAACACTCTGTTAAAAATCCCCAGCCTCCCATTTTTCCGATGATTGCAAAATAAAATATATAAAAACTAAAAAAGAGTTTACAATCCCTAAAAATTAAAGACACTTTCTGGAATTGTCTCTCACTAAATTTGTTCATTTTCATTTTAGATGTATGTTTTTTTTCTAAATCAAAACTTGAGTTCTGACTTTACCCTGATGTTGTTAAAAATTTCTACCAGAAGGCAGAATGATCACAACGAAATGAAAATTTTAGAGTTTATGTATGGAATTTTTTTTAAAGAATTAAAAATTTAAGTAAATAAAATTTATTCACACACCTCAAATGAACACAAAAGTTTTTTTATCCAAAATTTGGAAATTCCACAAGTTCAACCCTAATAGCTTGGAATTTTATAAGAAAGAGATTTCTACATGTTTTAAAAATGGATATGCATGCCTGAAACATGTTAAAGATGCAAATGACCTATGGATCCAAACCAATTAAAGAGAATAACAAATGCTCATTAAATTCTCAAGTGAACGTGCGGTGGGATATTTACCCGAGTCAAACAAGCCATTGTTTTGCCCATTTACAAAAATCTGACCTAACAATAATAGATGATTGTAAAGTGATTTATCGTTCAATCATGCGTAACGGGCTATATTTTTGTAAAAAATGACTTATGGATTGGGAGTCAATACTCAGTTAAAAATCCTTCACCTCCTCCTTTTCCCGACGATTGCAAAATAAAATATATAAAAACTAAAAAGAGTTTACAATCCCTAAAAGTTACAGACACTTTTTGGAATAATCTTTCTCTACATTTGTGCATTTCCATTTTAGATGTAAGATTTTTTCTTTAATCAAAACTTGAGTTTTCACTTTCCCTTGATCTCGTAAACAATTTTGACAAGTTGGCAAATATATCACAACAAAACGAAAATTTAAGAGTTTATGTATGAAAAAAATTCAAAAGAATAACAAATGTAAGTAAAGAAAATTTATTCACACATCTCTAATGAACAAAAAAGTTTTTTTTATCCCTATTTGGGAAATTCCACTAGTTCAACCCTAATATCTTCGAATTTTATAAGAACGAGATTTCTACACATGTTTTAAATATGGATATGCATGCTTGAAACATGTTAAAGATTCAAATGACCTATGGATCCAAACATTTTAAAGAGAATAACAAATGCTCATTTAATTCTCAAGTGAACGTGCGGTGGGATATTTACCTGAGTCAAACAAGTCATTATTTTGCCCATTTACATAAAAATTGACCTAACAATCATAGATGATTTTAAACTGATTTATCGGTCAATCATGCGCAATGGGCTATATTTTTTTAAGAAATGACTTATAGATATGGTGTCAACACTTAGTTAAACATCCCTCGCCTCCCCCTTTACCCAACGATTGCAAAACTTGATATATAAAAACTAAAAAGAGTTTACAATCCCTAAAAGTTATAAACACTTTTTGGAATTATCTTTCTCTACATTTGTGCATTTCCATTTTCGATGTATAATATTTTCTTAAATCAAAACTAGAGTTTTCACTTTCCCTTCTTCTTGTAAACGCTTTTGACAAGATGGCAAATAGATCACAGCAAAATGAAAATTTTAGAGATAATGTTTGGAAAAAATTTAAAAGAATAACAAATGTAATTAAGGAAAATTTATTCACAGACCACAAATGATCACAAAAGTTTTGTTACCCAAGTTTGGGAAATTCCTCTATTTCAACCCTAATAGCTTGGAATTTTATAAGAAAGAGATTTGTACTCATGTTTTAAAAATGGATATGCATTCTTGAAACATGTTAAAGATGCAAATGACCTATGGATCCAAACATTAAAGAGAATAATAGATGCTCATTAAATTTTGAAGTGAAAGTGCTATGGAATATTTACCCAAGTAAAACAAGCCATTATTTTGCCCATTTACAGAAAACTGACTTAACAATCATAGATGATTGTCAAATGATTTATCGGTCAATCATGCTTAACAGGCTATATTTTTATAAGAAATGACTTATGGATTGGGAGTCAACACTCAGTTAAAAATCCCCCGCCTCCCCATTTTCCCGACGATTGCAACATAAAATTTATAAAAACTAAAAAAGAGTTTACAATCCCTAAAAATTACTGACACTTTCTGGAATTATCTCTCTCTACATTTGTGCATTTCCATTTTAGATGTATGTTTTTTTCATAAATCAAAGCTTGAGTTTTCACTTTCCCTTCATCTTGCAAACAAATTAGACAAGATGGCAAATAGATCACAATAAAATGAAAATTTTAGAGTTTATGTTTGGAAAACATTTAAAAGAATAACAAATGTAATTAAGAAAAATTTATACACACACCATCAATGATGACAAAAGTTTTGTTATCCTAGTTTGGGAAATTCCACTAGTTCAACCCTAATAGCTTGGAATTTTATAAGAAAGAGATTTTAACACAAGTTTTAAAAATGGATATGCATACTTGAAAATTGGTAAAGATGCTTATTAAATTCTCAAGTGAACGTGCGGTGGGATATTACCCGAGCCAAACCAGCCATTATTTTGCCCATTCACAAAAAGCTGACCTAACAAGCATAGATGATTGTAAAGTGATTTATAGGACAATCATGCGTAACGGGCTATATTTTTGTGAGAAATGACTTATAGATTTGGAGTCAACACTCAGTTAAAAATCCCCCGCCTCCCCATTTTTCGGATGATTGCAAAATAAAACGTATAAAAACTGAAAAAGAATTTATAATCCTTAAAAATTACAGACACTTTCTGGAATTATCTCTCTTTACATTTGTGCATTTCCATTTTAGATGTATGTTTTTTTCTTAAATCAAATCCTGAGTTTTCATTTCCCTTGATCTCATACACAATTTTGACAAGATGGCAAATAGATCAACAAGAAATTAAAATTTTAGAGTTTATGTATGGAAAAAATTTAAAAGAATAAAAAATGTAAGTAAAGAAATTTTATTCACACACCTCAAATGAACACAAAAGTTTTATTATCCAAGTTTGATAAATTCCTTGAGTTCAACCCTAATACCATGGAATTTTATAAGAAAGAGATTTCTACTCATGTTTTAAATATGGATATGCATGCTTGAAACATGTTAAAGATGCAAATGACTTTTGGATCCAAACCTTTTAAAGAGAATAAAAAATGCTCAATAAATTCTCAAGTGAACGTGTGGTGGGATATTTACCCGAGTCAAACAAACCATTATTTTGCCCATTTTCAAAAAGCTGACCTAACAATCATAGATGATTGTAAAGTGATTTATCTATCAATCATGTGTAAAGTGCTATATTTTTGTAAGAAATGATTTGTGGATTGGGAGTAAACACTCAGTTAAAATCCCCCGCCTCCCCATTTTCTCAACGATTGCAAAATAAAATATATAGAAACTAAAAAAGAGTTTAAAATACCTAAAAATTATGGACACTTTCTGGAATTATATCTCTCTACATTTGTGCATTTCCATTTTAAATGTATGCTTTTTCCTAAAATAAAAACTTGAGTTTTGAATTTCACCTGATCTTGTAAACAGTTTTGATAAAATGGCAAATAGTTCACAACGAAGTGAAAATTTTAGAGTTTATGTAAGGAAAAAATTTAAAAGAATAACAAATGTAAGTAAAATAAAATTTATTCACTCATCTCAAATGAACACAAAATTTTTTTTATCCAAGTTTATGAAATTCCACTAGTTCAACCCTAATAGCTTGAAATTTTATAAGAAAGAGATTTCTACACATGTTTTAAATATGGATATGCATGCTTCAAACATGTTAAAGATGCAAATGACCTATGGATCCAAACCTTTTAAAGAGAATAACAAATGCTCATTAAATTCTCAAGTGAACGTGCGGTGGGATATTTACCTGAGTCAAACAAGGCATTATTTTGCCCATTTACAAAAAGCTGACCTAACAATCATAGATTATTGTAATGTGATTTATCAATCACTCATGCGTAACATGCTATATTTTTGTAAGAAATGACTTATCGAATGGTAGTCAACAATTTGTTAAAAATCCCCTGCCTCCCCCTTTTCCCAACGATTGCAAAATAAAATATATAAAAAATAAAAAAGAGTTTACAATCTTTAAAAATTATAGACACTTTCTGGAATTATCTTTCTCAACATTTGTGCATTTCCATTTTAGATGTATTCTTTTTGCTTAAATTGAAACTTGAGTTTTCACTTTCCCTTCATCGCGTAAAATATTTTTGACAAGATGGCAAAAAGATCACAACAAAAAGAAAATTTTAGAGTTTATGTATGAAAAAAATAATAGAATAACAAATCTAATTACGGAAAATTTATTCACACACCATTAATTATTACAAAGTTTTGGAAATTCCACTAGTTCAACCCTAATAGCTTGGAATTTTATTAGAAAGAGATTTCTAAACATGTTTTTAAAATGGATATGCATGCTTGAAATATGTTAAAGACGCAAATGACCTATGGATCCAAACCTTTTAAAGAGAATAATAAATGGTCATTAAATTTTCAACTGAACGTGCGGTGGGATATTTACCCGAGTTAAACACGCCATTATTTTGCCTATTTACTAAAAGCTGACTTAACTATCATAGATGATTATGAAGTGATTTATCGGTCAATCATGCGTAACGGGCTATATTTTTGTAAAACTGGACTAATGGATTGGGTGTCAACACTCAGTTAAAAATCCTTCACTGCCTTCTTTACCCGACGATTGCTAAATCGGATACATAAAAATTAAAAAGAGTTTACAATCCCTAAAAGTTACACACACTTTTTGGAATTATCTCTCTCTGCATTTGTGCATTTCCATTTTAGATGTTTATTTTTTTCTGAAATGAAAACTAGAGTTTTCACTTTCCCTTCATCTCGTAAACACTTTTGACAAGATGGAAAAAAGATCACAAAAAAATGAAAATTTTACAGTTTATGTATGGAAAAAATTTAAAAGAATAACAAATGTAATTAAGGAATATTTATTCACACATCAAAAATGATCACAAAATTTTTGTTATCCAAGTTTGGGAAATTCCACTAGTTCCACCCTAATAGCTTGGAATTTTATAAGAAAAAGATTTGTACACATGTTTTAAAAATGGATATGCATGCTTGAAACATGTTAAAGATGAAAATGACCTATGGATCCAAACCTTTTAAAAATAATAACAAATGCTCATTAATTCTCAAGTGAACATGTGGTGGAATATTTACCCGAGTCAAACAAGCCATTATTTTGCCCATTTATAAAAAGCTAACCTAACAATCATAGATGATTTTAAATTGATTTATCAGTCAATCATGCATAACAGGCTATATTTTTATAACAAATGACTTATGGATTGGGAGTCAACACTCAGTTAAAAATCCCCCGCCTACCCATTTTCCCGACGATTGCAAAATAAAATATATAAAAACTAAAAAAGAGTTTACAATCCCTTAAAATTACAGACACTTTCAAGAATTATCTCTCTCTACATTTGTTCATTTCCATTTTAGTTGTAAGCTTTTTTCTTAGATCCAAACTTGAGTTTTCACTTTACCTTCATCTCGTAAACAATTTTGACAAGATGGCAAATAGATCACAACAAAATGAAAATTTAGAGTTTATGAATGGAAAAAAATTAAAATAATAACAAATTTAATTAAGAAAAATTTATTCACACACCACTAATGATTACAAAAGTTTTGTTATCCAAGTTTGGGAAATTCCACTAGTTCAACCCTAATTGCTTGAAATTTTATAAGAAAGAGATTTGTACACAAGTTTTAAAAATGGATATGCATGCTTGAAATATGTTAAAGATGCAAATGACCTATGGATCCAAACCTTTTAAAGAGAATAACAAATGCTCATTAAATTCTAAAGTGAACATGCGGTGGGATATTTACCCGAGTCAATCAAGCCCTTATTTTTCCTATTTACTAAAAGTTGACTTAACTATCATAGATCATTGTAAAGTGATTTATCAGTCAATCATGAGTAACGGGCTATGTTTTAGTAAAAAAATGACATATGGATTGGGAGTCAACACTCAGTTAAAATTCCTCCACCTCCTCCTTTACACGATGATTGCAAAATAAAATATATAAAAACTAAAAAAAGTTTACAATCCGTAAAAATTATAGACACTTTCTGAAATTATCCCTCTCTACATTTGTGCATTTCATTTATAGATTTATGTTTTTTTCTTAAATCAAATCTCGATTTTTCACTTTCCCCTGATCTAGTAAAAACTTTTGACAAGATGGCAAATAGATCACAACGAAATGAAAATTTTAGAGTTTATGTATCGAAAGAATTTAAAAGAATAATAAATGTAAGAAAAGAAAATTTATTCACACACCTCAAATGAACACAAAAGTTTTATTATCCAAGTTTGGGAAATTCCACTAGTTACCCCCCTAATAGCGAGGCATTTTATAAGAAAGAGATTTCTACACATGTTTTAAATATGGATATGCATGGTTGAAACATGTTAAAGATGAAAATGACCTATGGGTCCAATCCTTTTTAAGAGAATAACAAAGGTTCATTAAATTCTCAAGTGAACGGGCAGTGGGATATTCACCCGAGTCAAACAAGCAATTATTTTGCCCATTTACAAAAAAACAAACCTAAGAATGATAGATGATTTTAATGTGATTTATCGGTGAACCATGCGTCATGGGTTATATTTTTGTAAGAAATGACTTGTGGATATGGTGTCAACACTCAGTTAAACATCCCCCACCTCCCCCTTTACCCGACGATTGCAAAATCTGACATAGAAAATCTAAAAAGAGTTTACAATCCGTAAAAGTTATAGACCCTTATTGGAAATATCTCTCTCTACATTTCTGCATTTCCATTTTAGATGTATACTTTTTTATTTAATCAAAACTGGAATTTCTACTTTGCCTTCATCTCGTAAACACTTTTGACAAGATGGCAAAAAGATCACAACAAAATGAAAATTTTAGAGTTTATCTATGGAAAAAATTTAAAATAATAACAAATGTAATTAAGGAAAATTTATTCACACACCAAAAATGATCACAACAGTTTTGTTATCCAAGTTTGGGAAATTCCATTAGTTCAACCCTAATAGCTTGGAATTTTATAAGGAAAAGATATGTACACATGTTTTAAAAATGGATATGCCTGCTTGAAACATGTTAAAGAAGCAAATGACCTATGGATCCAAACCTTTTAAAGAGAATAACAAATGCTCATTAAATTCTCAAGTGAACGTGCGGTGGAATATTTACCCGAGTCAAACAAGCCAATATTTTGCCCATTTACAAAAAGATAACCTAACAATCATAGATGATTGTAAAGTGATTTATCGGTCAATCATGCATAACGGGCTATATTTTTATATGAAATTACTTATGGATTGGGAGTAAACACTTAGTTAAAAATGCCCCGCCTACCCATTTTCCCGTCGATTGCAAAATAAAATATATAAAAACTTAAAAAGGGTTTATAATCCCTTAAAGCTACAGACACTTTCAGGAATTATCTCTCTACATTTGTGTATTTCCATTTTAGATGTATATTTATTTCTTAAATCAAAACTTGAGTTTTAACTTTACCTTCATCTCGTAAACAATTTTGACAGGATGGGAAATAGATCACAACAAAATGAAAATTTTAGAGTTTATGTATATAAAAAATTTAAAAGAATAACAAATGTAATTAAGGAAAATTTATTCACACACCACTAATGATTACAAAAGTTTTGTTATCCAAGTTTGTGAAATTCCACTATTTCAACCCTAATTGCTTGGAATTTTATTAGAAAGATTTCTACACAAGTTTAAAAATGAATATGCATGCTTGAAATATGTTAAAGATGAAAATGATGTATGGATCCAAACCTTTTAAAGAGAATAACAAATGGTCATTAAATTCTCAAGTGAACATGCGGTGGGATATTTGCCCGAGTCAAACAACCCATTATTTTGCCTATTTACTAAATCTGACTTAACTATCATAGATGATTGTAAAGTGATTTATCGGTCAATCATGCGTAACGGGCTTTTTTTGTAAAAAATGACTTATGGATTGGGAGTCAACACTGAGTTAAAATTCCTCTACCTCCTTCTTTACCCAACGATTGCAAAATAAAATATATAAATACTAAAAAAGAGTTTACAATCCCTAAAACATACAGACACTTTCTGGAATTATCCCTCTCTACATTTGTGCATTTGCATTTATAGATTTAAGTTTTTTTCTTAAATCAAATCTTGAATTTTCACTTTCCCCTAATGTCGTAAACAATTTTGTCAAGATGGCAAATAGATCAAAATGAAATGAAAATTTTAGAGTTTATGTATGGAAAAAATTTAAAAGAATAACAAATGTAAGTAAAGAAAATTTATTCACACACCTCAAATGAACACAAAAGTTTTATAATGTAGAATTTTTTTTTAGAGTTTTCAAATCGATCACAACATTTTTTAACGAAATTTGAAATTTTTTTAAAGTTTGCAAATAGATCACAAAATTTTTTAAGATTGCGAATAGATCACAACAAATTGAAAATTTTAGAGTTTGTGTATGGAAAAAATTTAAAAGAATAAAAAATATAATGTAGAAAGATTGATTCACACACCACAAATGATCAATAAAGTTTTGTTATCCAAGTTCTAGAAATTCCACTAGTTCAACACTAATTGCTTGGAATTTTATAAAAAAGAGATTTCTACATAAGTTTTAAAAATGGATTTTCCTTCTTGAAACATGTTAAAGATGCAAATGACCTATGGATACAAACCTTTTAATGAAAATAACAAATGCTCATTTAATTCTCAAGTGAACGTGCGGATGGATATTTACCCGAGTCAAACAAGCCATTATTTTACCCATTTACAAAAAGCTGACCTAACAAGCATAGATGATTGTAAAGTGATTTATCTGTCAATCATGCGTAATGTTCTATTTTTTGTAAGAAATCACTTATGGATTGGGAGTCACCACTCACTTAAAAATCCCCCACCTCACCCTTTTCTCGTTGATTGAAAAATAAAATATATAAACATTAAAGAGAGTTTAAAATCCATAAAAATTATCGACACTTTTTGGAATTATCTCTCTCTACATTTGTGCATTTCCATTTTAGATGTATGCTTTTTTCTTAAATCAAAACTTGAGTTTTCACTCTCCCCTGATCTCGTAAACAATTTTGACAAGATGACAAATAGATCACAACGGAATGAAAATATTAGAGTTTATTTATGGAAATATTTTAAAAGAATAACAAATGTATGTAAAGAAAATTTATTCACAGACCTCAAATGAACACAGAAGTTTTTTTTATCCAAGTTTGGGAAATTCAACTAGTTCAACCCAAATAGCTTGGAATTTTATAAGAGAGAGATTTCTACACATATTTTAAATATGGATATGCATGTTTGAAACATGTTAAAGATGCAAATGACCGATGGATCCAAACCTTTTAAAGAGAATAACAAATGCTCATTAAATTCTCAAGTGAACGTTGGTGGGATATTTACCCGAGTCAAACAAACCATTATTTTGCCCATTTATAAAAAGCTGACCTAACAATCATAGAAGATTTTCAAGTGATTTACCGGTCAATCATGGGTAACGGGCTATATTTTTGTTAGAAATGACTTATGGATTGGGAGTCAACACTCACTTAAAAATCCCCCGCCTCCCCCATTACAGGACGATTACAAAACATGATATATAAAAACTTAAAAGAGTTTACAATCCCTAAAAGTTACAGACACTTTTTGGAATTATCTCTCTCTACATTTGTAAATTTTCATTTTAGATGTGTACTTTTTTCTTAAATCAAAACAAGAGTTTTCACTTTCCATTCACCTCGTAAACAATTTTGACAAGATGGCAAATAGATCACAACAAAATGAAAATTTAAGAGTTTATGTTTGGAAAAAATTTAAAAGAATAAAATATGTTAATAAAAAAAATTTATTCACACACCTCAAATGAAGACAAATATTGTTTTATCCATGTTTAGGAAATTCAACTAGTTAAACCCTAATAGCTTGGAATTTTATAAGAGAGATTTCTACACATGTTTTAATAATGGATATGCATGCTTGAAACATGTTAAAGATGCAAATGACCTTTGGATCCAAACCTTTTAAAGAGAATAACAAATGCTTATTAAATTCTCAAGTGAACATGCAGAGGGATATTTACCTGAGTAAAACATTCCATTATTTTTCCCATTTGCAAAAAGATGATCTAACAATCATAGATGATTTTAAAGCGATTTATCGGTCAATCATATGTAACGGGCTATATTTGTGTAATCCCCCATCTCCCCCTTTTCCCGACGGCTGCAAAATAAAATATATATAAACTAAAAAAGAGTTTACAATCCCTAAAAATTATAGACACTTTCTAAAATTATCTTTCTCTACATTTGTGTATTTCCATTTTAGATGTATGCTTTTTTCTTAAATCAAAACTTGAGTTTTCACTTTCCCTTCATCTCATAAATAATTTTGACAAGATGGCAAATAGATCACAACAAAATGAAAATTTTAGAGTTTATGTATGGAAAAAATTTAAAAGAAAAACATATGTAATTAAGGAAAATTTATTCAGACACCACTAATGATTACAAAAGTTTTGTTATCCAAGTTTGGGAAATTCCACTAGTTTAACCCTAATAGCTTGAAATTTTATAGATTTCTACACAAGTTTTAAAAATGGATATGCATGCATGAAATATGTTAAAGATTAATATGACCTATGGATCCAAACCTTTTAAAGACAATAACAAATGGTCATTAAATTCTCAAGTGAACGACCGGTGGGATATTTACCCGAGTCAAACCAGCCATTCTTTTGCCTATTTACAAAAAGCTGACCTCACAATCATATATGATTGTAATGTGATTTATTGGTCAATCATGCGTAAATTGCTATAAGTTTTTAAAAAATGACTTATGGATTAGGAGTCAACACTCAGTTAAAAATCCCCTACCTCCCCATTTTCTCGACGATTGTAAAATAAAATATATAAAAACTAAAAAAGAGTTTACAATGCCTAAAATTTTCTGACACTTTCTGGAATTATCTCTCTCTACATTATTGCATTTCCATTTTAGATGTATGTTTTTTTCTTAAATCAAAACTTGAGTTTTCACTTTCTCCAGGTCTCGTAAACAATTTTGACTAGATGGCAAATAGATCACAACGAAATGAAAATTTTGGAGTTTATGTATGGAAAATATTTTAAAGAATAACAAATGTAAGTAAAGAAAATTTATTCACACACATCAAATGAAAAAAAATGTTTTATTATCCAAGTTTGGGAAATTCCACTAGTGCAACCCTGATAGCTTGGAATTTTATAAGAAAGAAATTTCTACACATGTTTTAAATATGGATACGCATGCTTGAAGCATGTTAAAGATGAAAATGACCTATGGATCCAAACCATTTAAAGAGGATAACAAATGCTCATTAAATTCTCAAGTGAACGTGCGGTGGGATATTCACTAGAGTCAAACAAGCCATTATTTTGCCCAGTTTCAAAAAGCTGACCTAACAATCATAGATGATTGTAAAGTAATTTATCTGTCAATCATGCATAACGTGCTATATTTATGTAAGAAATGACTTATGGATTGGGAGTCAACACTCAGTTAAAAATCCCCCTCCCCGTTTTCCCGACGATTGCAAAATAAAATATATAAAAACTAAAAAAGAGTTTACAATCCCTAAAAATTACAGGCACTTTTTGGAATTAACTCTCTCTATAGCTGTGCATTTCCATTTTAGATGTATGTTTTTTTCCTAATTTAAAACTTGAGTTTTCAGTTTCCCCTAATCTTGTAAACAATTTTGACAAGATGGCAAATAGATCACAACGAAATGAAAATTTTAGAGTTTATGTATGGATTGGGAGTCAACACTAAGTTAAAAACCCTCGACCTCCTTCTTTACCTGACGATTGCAAAACCGGAGATAAAAAAACTAAAAAGAGTTTACAATCCTAAAAGTTACAGACACTTTTAGGAATTATCTCTCTCTACATTTGTGCATTTTCATTTTAGATGTATGCTTTTTTCATAAATCAAAACATGATTTTTCACTTTCCTCTGATCTCCTAAATAATTTTGACAAGATGGGAAATAGATCAAAATGAAATGAAAATTTTAGAATTTATGTACAAAAAATATTTAAAAGAACTGAAGTTTATAATCCCTAAAAGTTACAAACACTTTTTGGAATTATCTTTCTACATTTGTGCATTTCCATTGTAGATGCATACTTTTTTTCTTAAATCAGAATTGAAGTTTTCACTTTTCCTTCATCTCGTAAACAATTTTTACAAGATGGCAAATAGATCACAACAATCTGAAAATTTTAGAGTTTATGTATGGAAAAAACTTAAAAGAATAACAAATGTAATTAAGGAAAATTTATTAACACACCACAAATGATCACAAACGTTTTGTTATCATGTTTGGGAAATTCCACTAGTTCAACCCTAATAACTTGGAATTTTATAAGAAAAATATTTCTACACATGTTTTAAAAATGGATATGCATGCTTGAAACATGTTAAAGGTGCAAATACCTATCGATCCAAACCTTTTAAATCCCCCACCTCTCCATTTTCCCGTCAATTGCAAAATAAAATATATTAAAACTAAAAAAGAGTTTAAAATCCCTAAAAATTACATACACTTTTTGGAATTATCTCTCTCTACATTTGTGCATTTCCATTTTAGATGTATGTTTTTTTCTTAAATCAAAACTTGAGTTTTGTCTTTCGCCTGATCTTGTAAAAAATTTTGTCAAGATGGCACATAGATCACAACGAAATGAAAAATTTTAGAGTCTATGTACGGAAAAAATTTAAAAGAATAACAAAGGTAAGTAAAAAAAATTTATTCACACACCTCAAAAGAGCACAAAAGTTTTTTTACCCAAGTTTTGGAAATTCCACAAGTTCAACACTAATAGCTTGGAATTTTATAAGAAAGAGATTTCTACACATATTTTAAATATGTATATGCATGCTTAAACATGTTGAAGATCCAAATACCTATGGATCCAAACCTTTCAAAGAGAATAACAAATGCTCATTAAATTCTCAAGTTAACGAGTGGTGGGATATTTTCCCGAGTCAAACAAGCCATTATTTTGCCCATTTACAAAAAGCAGACGTAACAATCATAGATGATTTTAAAGTGATCTATCGGTCAATCATGCGCAATGGGCTATATTTTTTTAAGAAATAACTTTTGGATCCGGAGTCAACCCTCAATTAAAAATCTCCCGCCTCCCCCTTTACCCGATGACTACAAAACCTCATATATAAAAACTAAAAAGAGTTTACAATCCATAAAAGTTACAGACACTTTTTGGAATTATCTTTCTCTACATTTGTGCATTTCCATTATAGATGTATAATTTTTTCTAAACTCAAAACTAGAGTTTTCACTTTCCCGTCATCTCGTAAATAATTTCGACAAGATCGCAAATAGATCACAACAAATTTAAAATTTTAGAGTTTAAGTATGGAAAAAATTTAAATGAATAACAAATGTAATGAAGGGAAATTTATTCACACACCACAAATGATCACAAAAGTTTTCTTTTCCAAGTTTTGGAAATTCCACTAGTTCAACACTAATTGCTTTGAATTTTATAAGAAAGAGATTTCTACACATGTTTTAAAAATGGATTTGCTTGCATGAAACATGTTAAAGTTGCAAATGACCTATGGATCCAAACCTTTTAATGAGAATAAGAAATGGTCAATAAATTCTCAAGTGAACGTGCGGTGGGATATATACCCGAGTCAAACAAGCCATTATTTTAGCCATTTACAAAAAGCTGACCTAACAATCATAGATGATTGGAAAGTGATTTATCTGTGAATAATGCGTAATGTGCTATATTTTTGTAAGAAATGACTTATAGATTGGGAGTCAACACTTAGTTAAAAATCCCCCGCCTCCCTCTTTTCCCGACGATTGCAAAATAAAATATATTAAAACTAAAAAAGAGTTTACAATCCCTTCAAATTATAGACGCTTTCCTAAATTATCCCTCTCTACCTTTGTTAATTTCCATTTTAGATGTATGTTTTTTTCTTAAATCAAAACTTGAGTTTGCACTTTCCCCTAATCTTGTAAAATTTTTTGACAAGATGGCAAATAGATCACAATGAAATGAAAATTGTAGAGTTTATGTATGGAAAAAAATTAAAATAATAATAAATGTAAGTAAAAACAATTTATTCACACACCTCAAATGAACACAAAAGTTTTTTTCTCCAAGTTTGGGAAATTCCACTAGTTCAAACCTAATAGCTTGGAATTTTATAAGAAAGAGATTTCTACACATGTTTTAAATATGGATATGCATGCTTGAAACATGTTAAAGATGCAAAAGACATATGGATCCAAACCTTTTAAAGAGAATAACAAATGCTCATTAAATTCTCAAGTGAACGTGTGGTGGGATATTTACCTGAGTCAAACAAGCCATTATTTTGCCCATTTACAAAAAGCTGACCTAACAATCATAGATGATTTTAAAGTGATTTATCGGTCAATCATGCGTAACAGGCAATATTTTTGTAAGAAATGACTTATGGATTGGTTGTCAACACTCAGTTAAAAATCCCTCGCCTCCTCCCCCTTTACTCAATGATTGCAAAACCTTATATATGAAAAATAAAAAGAGTTTATAATCCCTGAAAGTTATAGACACTTTTTGGAATTATCTCTCTCTACATTTTTGCATTTCCATTTTTGATGTATACTTTTTCCTTTAATCAAAACAAGAATTTTCACTTTCTATTCATCTCGTTAACAATTTTGACAAGAAGGCAAATAGATAAAAAAAATAATATATTTTAATGTTTATGTTAGGAAAAAATTAAGAAAAATAACAAATGTAAGTCAACAAAATTTATTCACAGACCTCAAATGAAGACAAAGGTTTTTTTAATCAAGTTTGGGAAATTCCACTAGTTCCACCCTAATAGCTTGGAATTTTATAAGAAAGAGATTTCTATAGATGTGTTAATAATGGATATGCATGCTTGAAACATGTTAATGATGCAAATGACCTATGGATCCAAACTTTTTGAAGAGAATAACAAATGCTCATTAAATTCTCAAGTTAACGTGTGGAGGGATATTTACCCAAGTCAAACATGCCTTTATTTTGACAATCTACAAAAAGCTGATCTAACAATCATAGATAATCTTAAAGTGATTTATCAGTCAATCATACGTAACGGGCTATATTATTTTAAGAAATGACTTATGTATTGGGGGTCAACACTCAGTTAAAAATCCCCCGCCTTCCCCTTTACCCGACGATTGCAAAACCTGATATATAAAAACTAAAAAGAATTTACAATCCTTAAAACAGACACTTTTAGGAATTATCTCTCTCTACATTTGTGCATTTCTATTATATATGTATACTTTTTTCTTAAATCAAAACTAGAGTTTTCACTTTCTCTTCATTTCGTAAACACTTTTGACAAGATGGCAAAAAGATCACAACAAAATGAAAATTTTAGAGTTTATGAATGGAAAATTTTTAAAAGTAACAAATGTAATTAAGGAAAATTTTTTCACACACCACAAATGATCACAAAAGTTTTGGAAATTCCACGAGTTCAACCCTAAAAGATTGGAATTTTATAAGAAAGAGATTCCTACTCATGTTTTAAAAATTGATATGGATGCATGAAACATGTTAAATATGCAAATGACCTATGGATCCAAACCTATTAAAGAATATAACAAATGCTCATTAAATTCTGAAGTGAACATGCTGTGGGATATTTACCCGAGTCAAACAAGCCATTATTTTGCCCATTTACATAAAGCTGACCTAACAATCATAGATGATTGTAAAATGTTTTATCGGTCAATCATGCGTAACGGGCTATATTTTTTCAAGAAATGACTTATGGATTGGGAGTCAACACTCAGTTAAAAATCCCCGGCCTTCCCCTTTTCCCGATGATTGCAAAAAAAAATCTATAAAAACTAAAAAGAGTTTTCAATCCCTAAAAATTATAGACACTTTTTGGAATTATCCATATCTACATTTGTGCATTTCCATTTTAGATGTATGCTATTTACTTAAATAAAAACATGAGTTTTCACTTTCCCCTGATCTCGTAAACAATTTTGACAAGATGGCAAATAGAACACAACAAAATGAAAATTTTAGAGTTTATGTATGGAAAAAATTTAAAAGAATAACAAATGTAAGTAAAGAAAATCTATTCACACAACTCAAATGAACAAAAAGTTTTTTTATCCAAGTTTGGGAAATTCAACTAGTTCAACTCTAATAGTTTGGCATTTTATAAGAAAGAGATTTCTACACATGTTTTAAATATGGATATGCATGCTTGAAACATGTTAAAGATGCCAATGACGTATGGATCCAAACATTTTAAAGAGAATAACAAATGCTCATTAAATTCTCAAGTGAACGTGCGGTGGGATATTTACCCGCGTCAAACAAGCCATTATTTTGCCCATTTATAAAAAGCTGACCTAAAAATCCTAGATGATTTTAAAGTGTTATATCGGTCAATCAGGCGTAAGTGTTATATTTTTGTAAGAAATGACTTATGGATTGGGAGTCAACACTTAGTTAAAAATCAACCGCCTTCCCCTTTTCCCGACGATTGCAAAATTAAAAACTAAAAATAATTTAAAATCCCTAAAAATTACAGACACTTTTTGGAATTATCTCCCTGTACTTTTGTGCAATTCCATTTTAGATGTATGCTTTTTTCTTAAATCAAAACTTGAGATTTCACTTTCCCTTCATCACGTAAACAATTTTGAAAAGATGGCAAATAGATCAAAACAAAATAAAAAATTTAGAGTTTATTTATGGAAAAAATTTAACAAAATAGCAAATGTAATTACGGAAAATTTATTCACACACCATAAATGATCACAAAATTTTTGTTATACAAATTTGGGAAATTCCACTAGTTCAACCCTAATAGCTTTGAATTTTATAAGAAAGAGATTTTTCGAAATGTTTTAAATATGGATATGCATGCTTGAAACATGTTAAAGATGCAAATGACCTATGGATCCAAACCTTTTAAAGAGAATAAGAAATGCTCATTATATTCTCAAGTGAACGTGCAGTGGGATATTAACCCAAGTCAAACAAGCCATTATTTTGCTCATTTACAAAAAGCTGACCTAACAATCATAGATGATTGTTAAGTGATTTATAGGTCAATCATGCGTAACGGGCTATATTTTTGTAAGAAATGACTTATGGATTGGGAGTCAATACTCATATAAAATCCCCCGCTCCCCCTTTTTCCCGACGATTGTAAAATAAAATAAAATATCTAAAAGGAGTTTACAATCCCTAAAAATTACAAACACTTTCGGGAATTATCTCTCTCTACATTTGTGCATTTCCGTTTTAGATGTATGCTTTTTTCTTAAATCAAAAGTTGGGTTTTCACTTTCCACTGATCTCGTAAATAATTTTGACAAGATGGCAAATAGATCACAATGAAATGATTTAAGAGTTTTTGGATGGAAAAAATTTAAAAGAATAACAAATGTATGTAAAGAAAGTTTATTCACACACCTCAAATGAACACAAAAGTATTTTTATCCAAGTTTGGGAAATTCCACTAGTAGAACGCTAATAGCTTGGAATTTTATACGAAAGAGACTTCTACACATGGTTTAAATATGGATATGTATGCTTGAAACATGTTAAAGATGCAATTGACTTATGGATACAAACCTTTCAAAGAAAATAACAAATGCTCATTAAATTCTCAAGTGAACGTGTGGTGGGATATTTACCCTAGTCAAACAAGCCATTATTTTACCCATTTACAAAAAGCAAACCTAACAATCATAGATGCTGTTAAAGTGATTTATCGATCAATCATGGGTAACGATCTATATTATTGTAAGAAATGACTTATGGATTGGGTGTCAACACTCAGCTAAACATGCCTCACCCTTTACCCGACGATTGCAAAACCTAATTTGTTAAAAATTAAAAGAGTTTGCAATCCCTAAAAGTTACAAGCACTTTTTGGAATTATCTCTCTTTACATTTGTGCATTTCCATTTTAGATGTACACTTTTTTCATAAATCAAAACTAGAGTTTTCACTTTCCCTTCATCTCGTAAACACTTTTGACAAGATGGCCAATAGATGACAACAAAATGAAAATTTTAGAGTTTAGGTATGGAAAAAATTTAAAAGAATAATAAATGTAAGTAAAGAAAATTTATTCACACACCTCAAATGAACACAAAAGGTTTTTTATCCAAGTTTGGGAAATTCCACTAGTTCAACCCTAATAGTTTGAAATTTTAAAAGAAAGAGATTTCTACACATGTTTTAAATATGGATATGCATGCTTGAAACATGTTAAAGATGCAAATTACCTATGGATCCAAGCCTCTAAAAGAGAATAAAAAATGTTCAGTAAATTCTCAAGTGAACGTGAGGTGGGAAATTTACTAGAGAAAAACAAACCATTATTTTGCCCATTTACAAAAAGCTAACCTAACAATCATAGATTATTTAAAGTGATTTATCTGTCAATCATGCGTAACGGGCTACATTTTTGTAAGAAATGTCTTATGGATTGGGATTCAACAGTCAGTTAAAAAGCCCATGCCTCCCCCTTTTCTCAACAATTGCAAAATAAAATATATAAAGACCAAAAACGAGTTTACAATCTCTAAAAATTATAGAGACTTTTTGGAATTATCGCTTTCTACATTTGTGCATTTCCATTTTAGATGTATTATTTTTTCTTAAAATAAATTTGAGATTTCACTTTCTCTACTTCTCGTAAAAAATTTTAAAAGGATGGCAAATAGATCGCAACAAAATGAAAATTTTACAGTTTATGTATGGAAAAAAATTAAAAAATAACAAATGTAATTAAGAAAAATTTATTCACACACCACAAATGATCACAAAAGTTTTGTTATCCAAGTTTGGGAAATTCCACTAGTTCAACCCTAATAGCTTGGAATTTTATAAAAAAAGAGATTTCTACACGTTTTAAAAATGGATATGCATGCTTGAAACATGTTAAAGATGCAAATGACCTATGGATCCAATCCTATTAAAGATAATAGCAAATTCTCATTAAATTCTCAAGTGAACGTGCGGTGGGATATTTACCCGAGTCAAACAAGCCATTGTTTTGCTCGTTTACAAAAATCTGACCTAACAATCCTAGATGATTTTAAAGTTATTTATTGGTCAATCATGCATTATAGGCTTTATTTTTGTAAGAAATGTCTTATGGATTGGGATTCAAAACTCAGTTAAAAATCCCAAGCCTCCCCCTTTTCTCGACGATTGCAAAATAAAATATATAAAAATCAAAAAGAGTTTAAAATCCCTAAAAATTACAAAAACTTTTTTGAATTATCTCTCTCTACATTTGAGCTTTTCCATTTTAGATGTATGCTTTTTTCTTCAATCAAAACTAGATTTTTCACTTTCCCTTCATCTCGTAAACACTTTTGTCAAGATGGCAAATATATCACAACAAAATGAAAATTTTAGAGTTTATGCATGGAAAAAATTTAAAAGAATAACAATTTTAATTAAGGAAAATTTATTCACACACCAAAAATGATGACAAAAGTTTTGTTATCCAAGTTTGGGAAATTCCACTAGTTCAACCCTAATAGCTTGGAATTTTATAAGAAAGAGATTTCTACACAATTTTTAAAAATGGATATGCATGCTTGAAAATTGATAAAGATGCAAATGACCTATGGATCCAAACCACTTAAAGAGAATAAAAAATACTCATTAAATTCTCAAGTGAACGTGCAGTGGAATATTTTCCCGAGTAAAACCAGCGATTATTTTGCCCAATTAAAAAAGCTGACCTAACAATCATAGATGATTGTAAAGTGATTTATCGGATAACCATGCGTAATGGGCTATATTTTTGTAAGAAATGACTTAATGATTGGGGGTCAACACTAAGTTAAGAATCCCCCGCCTCCCCATTTTCCCGACTATTGGAAAATAAAATATATAAAAACTAAAAAAGATTTGACAATCCCTAAAAATTTTAGACAGTTTCTGGAATTTTCTCTATCTACATTGGTGCATTTCCATTTTAGATGTATTCTTTTTTCTTAAATCAAAACTAGAGTTTTCACTTTCCCTTCATCTAGTAAACACTTTTGACAAGATGGCCAATATATCACAAAAAATTAAAATTTTAGAGTTTATGTATAGAAAAAATTTAAAAGAATAACAAATGTGATTAAGGAAAATTTATTCACACACCACAAATGACCACAAAAGTGTTTTGTTATCCAAGTTTGGGAAATTCCTATAGTTCAACCCAAATAGCTTGGAATTTTATAAGAAAGAGATTTCTACACGTTTTATAAATGGATATGCATGCTTGAAACATGTTAAAGATGCAAATGACCTATGGATCCAAACCTCTTAATGAGAATAACAAATGCTCAGTAAATTCTCAAGTGAACGTGAGGTGGGAAATTTACCCGAGAAGAACAAACCATTATTTTGCCCATTTACAAAAAGTTGACCTAGCAATCATAGATGATTGTAAAGTGATTTATCTGTCAATCATGCGTGACGGGCTATATTTTTGTATGAAATTACTTATGGATTGGGAGGCAACACTTAGTTAAATATCCCCCGCCTCCCCCATTTCCCGATGATTTCCAAATAAAATATATAAAAACTTAAAAGAGTTTACAATCACTAAAAATTACAGAAACTTTTTCGAATTATCTCTCTCTTCATTTGTGCATTTCCATTTTAGATGTATGTTTTTTTCTTAAATCAAAACTAGAGTTTTCAGTCTCCCCTGATCTCGTAAAAAAATTTTGACATGATGGAAATTATATCACAAGGAAATGAAAATTTTAGAGTTTATGTATTGAAAAAATTTAATAGAATAACAAATTTATGTAAGGAAAATTTATTCACACACCTCAAATGAACACAAAAGTTTTTTTATCCAAGTTTGGGAAATTCCACTAGTTCAACCCTAATAGCTTGGAATTTTATGAGAAAGAGATTTCTACACATGTTTTAAATATGGATATGCATGCTTGAAACATGTTAAAGATGCAAATTACCTATGGATCTAAACCTTTTAAAGAGAATAACAAATGGTCATTAAATTCTCAAGTGAACGTGTTGTGGGATATTTACCTGAGTCAAACAAGCTATTATTTTGCCCATTTACAAGAAGTTGGCCTAACAATCATAGATGATTGTAAAGTGATTTATCTTTCAATCATGCGTAACGTGCTATATTTTTGTAAGAAATGACTTTTGGATTGGGAGTCAACACTCAGTTAGAAATCCCCCACCTCCCCATTTTCTCGACGATTGAAAAATAAAATATATAAATATTTAAAAAAATTAAAAATCCCTAAAAGTTACAGACACTTTCTGGAATTATCTCTCTCTACATTTGTGCATTTTCATTTTAGATGTATGCTTTTTGGGCTAAATCAAAACTTTACTTTCCCCTGATCTTGTAAAAACTTTAGACAAGATGGCAAATAGAGCACAACGAAAAGAAAATTTTAGAGTTTATGTATGGAAAAAATTTCAATAAATAAAAAATGTAAGTAAAGAAAATTTATTCACAGACCTCAAATGAACACAAAAGTTTTATTATCCAAGTTTTGGAAATTCCACTAGTTCAACCCTAATAGCTTGGAATTTTATAAGAAAGAGATTTCTACACATGTTTTAAATATGGATATGCATGCTTGAAACATGTTAAAGATGAAAATGACCTATGGATCCAAACCTTTTAAATAGAATAACAAATGGTCATTAAATTCTCAAGTGAACGTGCGGTAGGATATTTACCCGAGTCAAACAAGCCATTATTTTGCCCATTTACAAAAAACTGACCTTACAATCATAGATGATTGTAAAGTGATTCATTTTTAAATCATGTGTAATGTGCTATATTTTTGTAAGAAATGACTTATGGATGGGCAGTCAACACTCAGTTAAAAATCCCCCGCCTCCCCATTTTCCCGATGATTGCAAAATAAAATATAAAAAAACTAAAAAAGAGTTCACAATCCCTAAAAGTTACAGTAACTTTCTAGAATTATCTCTCTCTACATTTGTGCTTTTCCATTTTAGATGTATGCTTTTTTTTAAATCAAAACTTTAGTTTGGACTTTCCCCTAATCTTGTAAACAATTTTGACAAGATGGCAAATAGATTACAATGAAATGAAAATTTTAGAGTTTATGTATGGAAAAAATTTTAAAGGATAACAAATGGAAGGAAATAAAATTTATTCACACACCTCAAATGAACACAAGTTTTTTTATCCAAGTTTGGGAAATTCTACTAGTTCAACCCAAATAGCTTGCAATTTTATAAGAAAGAGATTTCTACACTTGTTTTAAATATGGACATGGATGCATGAAACATGTTAAAGATGCAAATGACCTATGGATCCAAACCTTTTAAAGAGAATAACAAATGGTCATTAAATTCTCAAGTGAACGTGTGGTGGGATATTTACCCGAGTCAAAGAAGCCTTTATTTTCCCCATTTACTAAAAGCTGACCTAACAATCATAGATGATTTTAAAGTGATTTATCAGTCAATTCTGCGTAATATGCTATATTTTTGTTAGAAATAACTTATGGATTTGGAGTCAACAATCAGTTAAAAATCCCCCGCCTCCCCCTTCACTCGACGATTACAAAACCTGATATATAAAAACTAAAGATAGTTTACAATCCCTAAAAGTTACAGACACTTTTTGGAATTATCTCTATCTAAATTTGTGCATTTCCATTTTAGATGTGTACTTTTTTCTTAAATCAAAACTTGAGTTTTCACTTTCCCCTGATGTCGTAAACAATTTTGATAAGATGGCAAATAGCTCACAACAAAATGAAAATTTTAGAGTTTATGTAAGGAAAAAATTTAAAATAATATAAAATGTAAGTAAAAAAAATTTATTCACACACCTCCAATGAACACAAAAGTTTTTTTGTCCAAGTTTTTGAAATTCCACTAGTTCAACCCTAATAGCTTGGAGATTTATATGAAAGAGATTTCTACACATGTTTCAAATATGGCTATATTTTTGTAAGAAATGTCTTATGGATTGGGAGTCAACACTCAGTTAAAAATCCCCTGCCTCCCCCTTTCCCGACGATTGCAAAATAAAATATATAAAAACTAAAAATAGTTTACAATCCCTAAAAATTACAAACACTTTTTGGAATTATCTCTCTCTACATTTCTGCATTTCAGTTTTAGATATATGCGTTTTTCTTAAATCAAAATTTGAGATTTTACTTTCCCTTCATCTCGTAAACAATTTTGACAAGATGGCAAATAGATCACAACAAAATGAAAATTTTAGAGTTTATGTATGGAAAAAATTTAAAAGAATAACAACTATAATTAAGGAAAATTTATTCACACACCACAAATGATCACAAAAGTTTTGTTATCCAAGTTTGGGAAATTCCACTAGTTCAACCCTAATAGCTAGGAATTTTATAAGAAAGAGATTTCTACACGTTTTAATAATGGATCTGCATGCTTGAAACATGTTAAAGATAGAAATGACCTATGGATCCAAACCTATTAAAGAGAATAACAAATGCTCATTAAATTCTTAAGTGAACCTGCGGTGGGATATTTACCCGAGTCAAGCTTGCCATTGTTTTGCCCATTTACAAAAATCTGACCTCACAATCACAGATGACTGTAAAGTGATTTATCGGTCAATCATGTGTAACGGGCTATATTTTTGTAAGAAATGACTTATGTATTGGGAATCTACACTCAGTGAAAAATACCCTCCCTCCCACTTTTCCTAACAATTGGAAAATAAAATATATAAAAACTAAAAAGAGTTAACAATCCATAAAAGTTACAGACACTTTTTTGGAAAAATCTTTCTCTACATTTGTGCATTTCCATTTTAGACGTATGCTTTTTTCTTAAATCAAAACTTGATTTTTCACTTTTCCCTGATCTCATAAAGAATTTTGACGAGATGGCAAATAGCTCACAACAAAATGAAAATTTTAGATTTTATGTATGGAAAAAATTTCAAAGAATAGCAAATGCATGTAAAGAAAATTTATTCTCACACATCAAATGAACACAAAAGTTTTTTTATCCAAGTTTGGGAAATTCCACTAGTTCAACCCTAATAGCTTGGAATTTTATAAGAAAGAGATTTCTAGACATGTTTTAAATATGGATATGCATCATTGAAACATATTAAAGATGCCAATGACCAGTGGTTCTGTTGGAAGATGGGCTCAAGCCCACGAACTCAAGACAAGAAGCCCACACGTCAAAGGAGTGGCATATGTGTAAAATATGGTACTTTTCATAAATATGGCATAGAAGTGTAAATATGTGTTCCTTTTATGTCTTTTGTTTTAACAAGTTGTAGCCCTAAGGGCATTGTAAAACTATAAATAAAGGCATTGGCTAAAAGGTAGGGCATTGAAGCACTCTCCTCTCTTTCCACAAATTCGTCCAGCCCTCATTTTTCTTTTTGATGCAACCCTCTTCTCCCTTAATCCAAACTCTCTCCTTCCACATACTTCTTCTTCTCTTCTCCTTCTCTCTTCTTCTCCTTCTTCTTCTTTCTTTTTGATCTAAAGTTCCTTTCACGAGATCCTAAATTCTACATGGTATCAGAGCAAGGAGTTTAAGGGTACTTCTTCTTCTCTTCTCCTTCTCTCTTCTTCTTCTTCTTCTTTCTTGTTGATCTAAAGTTCCTTTCACGAGATCCTAAATTCTACATGGTATCAGAGCAAGGAGTTTAGGATCTCTCTTCATGGAGTTATTATGAAATTTGTTCAAGAAGTTGTAAAAGGAGTTCAATCATGAAGAGATAAGTTGATGCTCTTCTTATTTACGTTTTTTTTTGTTTCCTTTTCTTATTTACATACTCCTTTTTACTATTTTTCTTTACTTCTTGAATTTTTAGTCCCATCAAGTGAATTTAAATCTTTATATGTTGTAAAGATTTATTTCTGTGACTAAATTGATGTTATAATCTTGACTCCTTGTCAATCAATTACAAGAGTGATCAAGATCATTTGTTGTTTGCATCTTATTAAGATTGACGGGTGAAATTCAATTACCTTTATGTAATTTGGATCCATCTCATTTGAGGTAGAATTCTAGCACATGTTGTTGTATCTTCTCCTACTTAAGGTTGCTCATGGGTTTGTGTTATGTTGTTTGATGCCCATTATATGTTTGATGAAATTCCAGCAGTCATTTACCCTTTGTAGTTCCCTTTTTTTTTAAATTCAACAATTGAATTTTTGTTTACATTGAAGTCTCCCATGAGCTGAAGATAAATCTCTTCCAAGTGTCTTGGTTTGCCATTAAATCTTCTCTAAATTTTTGTTTATTGCTCGTTTGTGTTGGAGTTTGGATTAAGGCCTAATCGGTTGCATATACTTTCTTCTCTTTGTTCTTATGAATACAAGAGAAGTTGAGTGATGGCTGGATGTTATTATCACTTTCTAAAGGAACAAATTTGTTGCTAATTTGGTGTTGCCCTCGTGAAAGAAATTGGTTCTTGTTCTCTTTTGTTGGTGACAAATTTGGTCTACAGGTTCTTCAAATTACATTGAGTAATTTTTCTTTGAAGAAGGCCTTTTCCCTTGACCTCCATGTTTTACTTGCTTCATCATGGAGATTGGATACAATAGTAGTAAGAGTGACATACTCCGTATTACTACAATTCCACATAGAGGTCTCTCCAATTACATGAGCTAGTCACAATCGGTTTAGAGGGTTCTTATTACTCATGACCTCTTGAGCCAAGTTGTTAACTTTCCTCCTCCGATTGATGAAGAAGATGCGTCCTACCATAAGTGGGTTAAGGATGATAACATGGTGATAAGTTGGCTCATTAATAGCATGGAAGAGCAGGTGGCCAACATTGTGGTCCACTTGGAAACCGCCAAGAACATATGGGACACTTGTGCCAAGCTTTTCTCAAGCACAACTTCATTACAAAAAAAATATGATGTCTTACAAAACATGCTACATACGAAACATGGAGATAATATTCATGAATTTTTGGCACGGTTTTGAGGTCTTCTTTAAGAATGGAAACTAGCTCAGCCATATTCCACTGATATTGTCGTTCAAGAACGACAAAGAGAAGCTTTGGCGGCAGTCATTTGCTTATCGAATATTAAACCATACCTTGAGGTGGCCAAAACTCAGCTTCTAAGTTCTTTTTCTCTTCCATCCTTCGATGATATTAGTGCTACATTACTTTGGATACCGGATCCATCCCCTCCTTCTCCTATTAATGCTCCATCGACGATGTTCTCTGGCAATCGGGGAACATCTTCCTCATCCCGAGGACGGGGCAGAAATATGAGAGGGGGTCGAACTATGAGAGAGGCAGAAAATAGAGGTGGTAGAACGGGTCAGAATTCTTTCTATACTAAGTCTCAACTTTGCCCTTATTGTGGCCGTCAGAACCACCTTGTGGCATCATGCTGGAAACTTCATGGCAAACCTGATTGGGCCACAGCTAACCCAGTCTCGGTTAACGTTGAGAAAAATGAAGATAAGGTTGAATCATCATTCGAAAATGTGACTCTTACGGCTGAGGACTATGCTGCATTTCAGAAAATGAAGTCCTTCATGGAATCATCTATTCCCTCATCCTCTACTGCTGCCACTACTATAGCCTCAAGTATGCTTTCTTCATCTTCTTCCTCTTCCTCTTGGATCATCGACTCTGGGGCCTCCGAACATCTATCAGGTTACAAACACTTGTTGCAGTCCTTATCTCCTCCTCATAAATTCGTTACTATTGCTGATGGTACCCAAACCAAGGTCCTTGGCAACGGTTCCTCCTCTCTTACGTCATCTATTCCCCTTCAAGATGTTTTGTTTGTTCCTCAATTTCCTTTAAATTTGCTCTCATTTAGTCAATTGACCAAACAATTAAATTGCTCTATCACCTTCTCACCGTCTTCTTGTGTCTTTCAGGATCTCACGACGAAGCGGGTGATTGGTGGCGGCAATGAAAAGGGGGGTTTGCACTACTTCATTCTTCCACCATTTGCTGCATTATCGTCCACCACATCTGAGGCCCAACTTTGGCACAACCGACTTGGTGATCCGTCTACCCCTTCACTTCGTTCTTTGGTTCCATCTTTAAAAGGACTTTCTAATTTCAGTTGTGAGGTTTTTCAATTAAGTAAACAAGTCAGGAGTACATATTCTCCTCGTCTTACAACTACAAGTACTGCTCCGTTTGAGCTAGTACATTCTGATGTATGGGGCCCTTTATTTGTCTCAAATATTTACCGAGTTAAATATTTTGTCATTTTTGTTGATGATTTTACTCGAGTGACTTGGTTATATCTATTTAAAGAGTGTTCCAAAATTCTTTCTTTGTTAAAATATTTTCATGCTATGGTCTTGACACAATTTGGGAAGAAAATTCAAACCCTTAGATCTGATAATGCTAAGGAATACATGTCTCATAACTTCAAATCATTTTGTGAGAGTAATGGGCTTATTCATCAAACATCATGTGCCTATACTCATCAATAAAATGGTGTTGCTGAAAGACAGAATCGTTATCTTCTTGAAGTTGCTCGGGGCCTCCTCTACTCCATGAAGGTACCCTATTTCTATTGGCCTCATGTTATACTTATAGCATGCTTGCTTTATCGTTCAATCATGCGTAACGGGCTATATTTTTGTAAGAAATGACTTATGGATTGGGAGTCAACCCTCAGTTAAAAATCCTCTGCTCCCCCTTTACCCGACGATTGCAAAATTTGATATATAAAAACTAAAAAGATTTTTAAATCCCTAAAAGTTCCAGACACTTTTTGGAATTATCTCACCCTACTTACGTGCATTACCGTTTTAGATGTGTACTTTTTTCTTAAATCAAAACTAGAATTTTCACTTTCCCTTTATATCATAAACACTATTGACAAGATGGCAAATAGATCGCAAAAAAATGAAAATTTTAGAGTTTATGTATGGAAAAAATTTAAAAGAATAAAAATGTAATAATAGAAAATTTATTCACACACCACAAATGATCACAAAAGTTTTGTTATCCAAGTTTGGGAAATTCCACAAGTTCAACCCTAATAGCTTGGAATTTTAAAAGCAAGAGATTTCTACACGTTTTAAAAATGGATATGCCTGCTTGAAACTTGTTAAAGATGCAAATGACCTATGGATCCGAACCAATTAACGAGAATAACAAATGCTCATTAAATTCTCAAGTGAACGTGCGGTGGGATATTTACCCGAGTCAAACAAGCCATTGTTTTGCCCATTTACAAAAATCTGACCTAACAACCATTGATGATTGTAAAGTGATTTATCGATGAATCATGCGTAACAGGCTATATTTTTTTAAGAAATGACATATGGATTGGGAGTAAATACTCTATTAAAAATTCCCCGCCTCCCCCTTTTCCTGATGATTGCAAAGTAAAATATATAAAAACTAAAAAGAGTTTACAATCCCTAAAAATTACATAAACTTTTTTGAATTATCTCTCTCTACATTTGTGCATTTCCATTTTAGGTGTTTGCTTTTTTATTAAATCAAAACTTGAGTTTTCACTTTCCCCTAATCTGGTAAGCAATTTTGACAAAATGGTAAAAGCACACAACAAAATGAAAATTTAAGAGTTTATGTATGGAAAAAGTATAAAAGAATAACAAATATAAGTAGAGAAAATTTATTCACAGACCTCAAATGAACACTAAAGTTTTGTTATCCAAGTTTGGAAAATTCCACTAGTTCAACCCTAATAGCTTGGAATTTTATAAGAAAGAGATTTCTACACATTTTAAAAATGGATATGCATGCTTGAAACATGTTAATGATGCAAATGACCTATGGATCCAAACCTTTTAAAGAGAATAACAAATGCTCAATAAATTCTCAAGTGAACGTACGGTGGGAAATTACCTGAGACAAACAAGCTATTATTTTGCCTATTTACAAAAAGTTGACCTAACAATCATAAATTATTGTAATGTGATTTAGCAGTCAATCATGCGTAACGAACTATATTTTTGAAATATTTCAAAATAAAATCCCCCGCCTCCAACTTTTCCCAACGATTTCAAATCCCCCGCCTCAAACTTTTCCCAACGATTTCAAAATAAAATATATAAAAACTTTAAAGAGTTTACAATCCCTAAAAATTACAGACAGTTTTTGGAATTATCTCTTTCTACATTTGTGTATTTCTATTTTAGATGTATGCTTTTTTCTTGAATCTTAACTTGATATTTCAGTTTCCCTTCATCTCATAAACAATTTTGTATAGATGACAAATAGATAACAACAAAATGAAAATTTAAGAGTTTAGGTATCGAAAAAATTTAAAAGAATAACAAATGTAATTAAGGAAAATTTATTCACACACGACAAATGATCACAAATGTTTTCTTATCCAAGTTTGGGAAATTCCACTTGTTCAACCCTAATAGCTTGTAATTTTAAAAGAAAGAAATTTCTACACATGTTTTAAAAATGGATATGCATGCTTGAAAAATCTAAAGATGCAAATGACCTATGGATCCAAACCTTTTAAAGAGAATAACAAATGCGCATTAAATTTTCAAGTCAACGTGGGGTGGGATATTTACCAGAGTCATACAATCCAATATTTTGCCCATTTACAAAAAGTTGAGCTAACAATCATATATGATTGTAAAGTGATTTTTCGGTCAATCATGCCTAACGTGCTATATTTTTGTAAGAAATATCTTATGGATATGGAGTCAACACTCAGTTAAAAATCCCCCGCCTCCCCCTTTCCCCGACGATTGCAAAATAAAATATATAAAAACTAAAAAGAGTTTACAATCCCTAAAAATTACAAAAACTTTTTGGAATTATCTCTCTCTACATTTACGCATTTCCATTTAAGATGTATGCTTTTTTCTTAAATAAAAACTTGAGATTTCACTTTCCATTCATCTCGTAAACAATTTTGACAAGATGGCAAATAGATCACAACAAATTGAAAATTTTAGGGTTTATGTATGGAAAAAATTTAAAAGAATAACAACTGTAATTAAGGAAAATTAATTCACACTCCGCAAATGATCACAAAAGTTTTGTTATCCAAGTTTTGGAAATTTCACTAGTTCAACCCTAATAGCTTGGAATTTTATAAGAAATAGATTTCTACACGTTTTAAAAATGGATCTCCATGCTTGAAACATGTTAAAGATGGAAATGACCTATGGATCCAAACCTATTAAAGAGAATAACAAATGCTCATTAAATTCTCAAGTGAACGTGTGCTGGGATATTTACCTGAGTCAAACAAGCCATTATTTTGCCCATTTAAAAAAAGCTGACCAAACAATCATTGATGATTTTATAGTGATTTATCAGTCAATCATGCGTAAAGGGCTATGTTTTTGTAAGAAATAAGAAATAACTTATGGATTTGGAGTCAACACTCAGTTAAAAATCCCTTGCCTCCCCCTTTACCCGACGATTGCGAAACCTGATATATAAAAACTAAAAAGAGTTTACAATCAGTAAAAGTTACAGACACTTTTTGGAATTATCTTTCCCTACTTTGTGCATTTCCATTTTAGATGTATTCTTACTTCTTAAATCAAAACTAGAGTTTTCACTTTCCCTTCATCTCGTAAACAACTTTGACAAGATCGCGAAAAGATCACAACAAATTGAAAATTTTAGAGTTTATGTATGGAAAAAATTTAAAAGAATAACTATAGTAATGAAGGAAAATTTATTCACACACCACAAATGATCCCAAAAGTTTTTTTATCCAAGTTTGGGAAATTCCACTAGTTCAACCATCATAGCTTGGAATTTTATAAGAAAGAGATTTCTACAAGAGTTTTAAAAATTGGATATGCATGCTTGAAATATGTTAAATATGCATATGACCTTTGGTTCCAAACCTTTTAAAGAGAATAATAAATCCTCATTAAATTCTGAAGTCAACGTGGGGTAGGATATTTATACGAGTCAAAAGAGCCATTATTTTGCCCATTTACAAAAAGCTGACCTAACAATCATAGATGATTGTAAAGTGATTTATGGGTCAATCATGTATAACGGGCTATATTTTTGTAAGAAATGTCATGTGGATTGAGAGTCAACACTCAATTAAAAATCCCCCGCCTCCCCCTTTTCCCGACGAATGCAAAATAAAATATGTTAAAACTAAAAAGAATTTACAATCCCTAAAAATTACTGACACTTTTTTGAATTATCTCTCTCAACATTTGAGCAATTCCATTTTAGATGTTTGTTTTTTTCTTAAATCAAAACATGATATTTCACTTTCCCTTCATCTCGTAAAAATTTTTGACAAGATGGCAAATAGATCACAACAAATTGAAAAATATATAGTTTATGTATGGAAAAAATTTTAAAGAATAAAAACTGTATCTAAGGAAAATTTATTCACACACCACAAATGATCACAAAAGTATTGTTATCCAAGTTTGGGAAATTCCACTAGTTCAACCCTAATAGCTTGGGATTTTATAAGAAAGAGATTTCTACATGTTTTAAAAATGGATCTGCATGCTTCAAACATTTTAAAGATGCAAATGACCTATGGATCTAAACCTATTAAAGAGTATAACAAATGTTCATTAAATTCTCAAGTGAAAGTGTGATAGGATATTTTTCTGAGTCAAACAAGCCATTCTTTTTCCCATTTACAAAAATCATACATAACAATCATAGATGATTGTAAAGTAATTTGACGGTGAATCATACGTTACATGCTATATTTTTGCAAGAAATGATTTATGGATTGGGAGTCAACACTAAGTTAAAAACCCCGCCACCCCCATATCACGACGATTGTAAAATAAAATTTATAATAACTAAAAAGAGTTTACAATCCCTT
Source organism: Aristolochia californica (assembly GCF_029961685.1). Taxonomy (NCBI): domain Eukaryota; kingdom Viridiplantae; phylum Streptophyta; class Magnoliopsida; order Piperales; family Aristolochiaceae; genus Aristolochia; species Aristolochia californica. The sequence continues at coordinate 15,619,003 of NW_027181881.1, read as the reverse complement.
AAAGTTACATACAATTTTAGGAATAATCTTTCTCTACATTTGTGCATTTCTATTTTAGATGTCTGATTTTTTCTTAAATCAAAACTAGAGTTTTCACTTTCCCTTGATCTCGTAAACAATTTTGACAAGATGGCAAATATATCACAACAAAATGAAAATTTTAGAGTTTATGTATGAAAAAAACAAAATAATAACAAATCTAAGTAAAGAAAAATTATTCACACACCTCAAATCAACAAAAAAAATTTTTTATCCAGGTTTGGGAAATTCTGCTTGTTCAACCATAATAGCTTGGAATTTTATAAGAAAGAGATTTCTACACATGTTTTAAATATGGATATGCATGCTTGAAACATGTTAAAGATGCAAATGACCTATGGATCCAAACGTTTTAAAGAGAATAACAAATGCTCATTAAAAGTGAACGTGTGGTGGGATATTTACCCGAGTCAAACAAGCCATTATTTTGCCCATTTACCAAAAAACTGACCTAACAATCATATATGATTTTATAGTTCTTTATTGGTCAATCATACGTAACGGGCTATATTTTTGTAAAAAATGACTTATGGATATTGAATCAACACTTAGTTAAACATCCCCCGCCTCCCCCTTCACCCGACGATTGCCAAAACTTGATATATAAAAACTAAAAAGAGTTTACAATCTCTAAAAGTTATAGAAACTTTTTGGAATTATCTCTCTCTACATTTATGCATTTCCATTTTAGATGTATATTTTTTCTTAAATCTAAACTTGAGTTTTCACTTTCCCTTCATCTCATAAACAATTTTGATAAGATGGCAAATATATCACAACAAAATGAAACTTTTAGACTTTATGTATGAAAAAAATCAAAAGAACAACAAATTTAAGAAAAGAAAATTTATTCACACACCTCAAATGAACAATTTTTTATCCATGTTTGGGAAATTCCAGTAGTTCAACCCTAATAGCATGGAATTTTATAAGAAAGACATTTCTACACATGTTTTAAATATGGATAAGCATGCTTGAAAAATGTTAAAGATGCAAATGACCTATGGATCCAAACCTATAAAAAGAATAACAAATGCTCATTGAAAGTGAACTTGCAGTGGGATATTTACAGAGTCAAACAAACCATTATTTTTCCCATTTAAAAAAAACTGACCTAACAATCATAAATAATTTTAAATTGATTTATCGGTCAATCAAGCATAACGGGCTAAATTTTTGCAAGAAATGACTTATGGATGTGGAGTCAACACTCAGTTAAACATCCCCCGCCTCCCCCTTTACCCGACAATTGTAAAACAGGATATATAAAAAGCTAAAAAGAGTTTACAATCCCTAAAAGTTAATAGACACTTTTTGGAATTATCTCTCTCTACATTTTTGGATTTCCATTTTAGATCTATACTTTTTTCCTAAATAAAAAACTAGAGTTTTCACTTTCCCTTCATCTCGTAAACACTTTTGACAAGATGCCAAATAGATCACAACAAAATAAAAATTTTAGAGTATATGCATAGAAAACATTTAAAAGAATAACAAACGTAATTAAGGAAAATTTATTCATACACCACAAATGATCACAAAATTTTTGTTATCCAAATGTGGTTAATTCCACTAGTTCAACCCTAATAGCTTGGAATTTTATAAGAAAGAGATTTGTACACATGTTTTAAAAATGGATATGCATGCTTGAAACATGTTAAAGATGCAAATGACCTATGAATGCAAACGTTTTAAAGAGAATAACAAATGCTCATTAAATTCTCAAGTGAACATGCGGTGGAATATTTACCCAAGTCAAACAAGCCATTATTTTGCCCATTTACAAAAGTTTTGTTATCCATATTTTGGAAATTCCACAAGTTCAACCCTAATAGCTTGGAATTTTATAAGAAAGTGATTTCTACACATGTTTTAAAAATGGATATGCATGCTTGAAATATGTTAAAGATGCAAATGTCCTACGGATCAAAACCTTTAAAAGAGAATAACAAATGCTCATTAAATTCTCAAGTGAACATGCGGTGGAATATTTACCCAAGTCAAACAAGCCATTATTTTGCCCATTTACAAAAGGCTGACCTAAAATCATAGATGATTGTAAAGTGATTTATCGGTCAATCATGTGTAACAGGCTATATTTTTGTAAGAAATGACTTATGGATTGGGAGTCAAAACTCAGTTAACAATACCTCTCCTCTCCATTTTCCTTACGATTGCAAAATAAAATATATAAAAAATAAAAAAGAGTTGACAATACCTAAAAATTAAAGAAACTTTCTGGAATTATCTCTCTCTACATTTGTGCATTTCCATCTAAAATGTATGCTTTTTTTCATAAATCAAAACTTGAGTTTTCACTTTACCTTCATCTCGTAAACAATTTTGACAAGGTGACAAATAGATCACAAAAACATGAAAATTTAAGAGTTTATATATGGAGAAAATTTTTAAATAATAAAAAAATTAATTAAGATAAATTTATTCACACACATTAATGATTACAAAAGTTTTGTTATCCATATTTTGGAAATTCCACAAGTTCAACCCTAATAGCTTGGAATTTTATAAGAAAGTGATTTCTACACATGTTTTAAAAATGGATATGCATGCTTGAAATATGTTAAAGATGCAAATGTCCTACGGATCAAAACCTTTAAAAGAGAATAACAAATTCTCATTAAATTCTCAAGTGAACGTGCGGTGGGATATTTACCCGAGTCAAACAAGCCATTATTTTGCCTATCTACAAAAAGCTGACCTAACAATCATAGATCATTGTAAAGAGATTTATCGGTCAATCATGCGTAACGGGCTATATTTTTTTTAAAAAATGACTTATGGATTGGGAGTCAACACTCAGTTAAAAATCCTCCATCTCCTTCTTTAACCAACGATTGAAAAATCGGATATATAAAAACTAAAAAGAGTTTACAATCCCTAAAAGTTACAGACACTTTTTGGAATTATCTCTCTCTACATTTGTGCATTTCCATTTTAGATGTATGCTTTTTTCTTAAATCAAAACTTGAGATTTCACTTTGCCTTCATCTTGTAAACAATTTTGACAAGATGACAAATAGATCACAAAAATATGAAAATTTTAGAGTTTATGTATGGAGAAAAATTTAAAAAAATAAAAAATGTAATTAAGATAAATTTATTCACACACAACTAATGATTACAAAAGTTTTGTTATCCATATTTGGGAAATTCCACTAGTTCAACCCTAATAGCTTGGAATATTATAAGAAAGGGATTTCTATACATTTTAAAAATGGATCTGCATGCTTGAAACCTTTTAAAGATTCAAATGACCTATGGATCCAAACCTATTAAAGAGAATAACAAATGTTCATTAAATTCTCAAGTGAACCTGCGGTGGGATATTTAAAGCAAGCCATTGTTTTGCCCATTTATAAAATTCTGACCTAACAATCATAGATGATTGTAAAGTGATTTATCGATCAATCATGTGTAACGGGCTATATTTTTGTAACAAATGACTTATGGATTGGGAATCAACACTCAGTTAATAATACCCCGCCTCCCCCTTTTGTCGATGATTAAAAAATAAAATATATAAAAACTAAAAAGAGTTAACAATCCATAAAAGTTACATACACTTTTTGGAATAATCTTCTCTATATTTGTGCATTTCCATTTTAGATGTATGCTTTTTTCTTTTATCAAAACTTGAGTTTTCACTTTCTCTTGATCTCGTAAACAATTTTGACAAGATGGCAAATGGCTCACAACAAAATGAAAATTTTAGATTTTATGTATGAAAAAAATTTAAAAGAATAAAAAATGTAAGTAAAGAAAATTTATTCACACACCTCAAATGAACGCAAAAGTTTTTTTATCCAAGTTTGGGAAATTCCACAAGTTCGACCCTAATAGCTTGGAATTTTTTAAGAAAGAGATTTCTACACATGTTTGAAATATGGATATGCATGATTGAAACATACTCAAGATGCCAATGACCTGTGGATCCAAACCTTTTAAAGAGAATAACAAATGCTCATTAACTTCTCAAGTGAACGTGCGGTGGGATATTTACACGAGTTAAACAAGTCATTATTTTGCCATTTACAAAAAGATGACCTAAAAACCTAGAAGATTTTAAAGTGATTTATCGGTCAATGATGCGTAATAGGCTATATTTGTGTAAGAAATGACTTATAGATTGGGAGTCAACACTCAGTTAAAAATCCCCTGCTCCCCCCTTTACCCGACGATTGCAAAACCTGATATATAAAAACTAAAAAGAGTTTACAATCCCTAAAATTTCCAAACATTTTTTGGAATTATCTCTCCCTACATACGTGCATTTCCATTTTAGATGTGTACTTTTTTCTTTAATCAAAACAAGAGTTTTCACTTTCCCTTCATCTCGTAAACACTTTTTATAAGAAGGCAAATAGATCTCAAAAAAATAAAAAATTTAGAGTTTATGTATGAAAAAAAATTTAAAAGAATAACAATTGTATTTAAGGAAAATTTATCCACACACTACAAATGATCAAAAAAGTTTTGTTATCAAAGTTTGGGAAATTCCACAAGTTCAACCCTAATCGCTTGGATTTTTATAAGCAAGAGATTCTACACGTTTTAAAAATGGATATGCCTGCTTGAAACATGTTAAAGATTCAAATGACCTATGGATCCGAACCTATTAAAGAGAATAACAAATGCTCATTAAATTCTCAAGTGAACGTGCGGTGGGATATTTACCCGAGTCAAACAAGCCATTGTTTAGCCTATTTACAAAAATCTGACCTAACAATCATTGATGATTGTAGAGTGATTTATCGATCAATCATGCATAACGGGCTATATTTTTGTAAGAAATGACTTATGGATTGGGATTTAACACACAGTTAAAAATTCCTCGCCTCCCCCTTTTCCCAACGATTGCAAAGTAAAATATATAAAAACTAAAGAGAGTTTACAATCCCTAAAAATTACAAACACTTTTTGGAATTTTCACTCTCTACATTTGTTCATTTCAATTTTAGATGTATGTTTTTTTATTCAATCAAAACATGAGTTTTCACTTTCCCCTTATCTGGTAAACAATTTTGACAAGATGGCAAAAACTCACAAAAAAATGAAAATTTTAGAGTTTATGTACGGAAATAATTTAAAAGAATAACAAATGTAAGTATAGAAAATTTATTCACTCACGTCAAATGAACATCAAGTTTTGTTATCCAAGTTCTGGAAATTCCTATGGTGCAACCCTAATAGCTTGGAAATTTATAAGAAAGAGATTTCTACACGTTTTAAAAATGGATAGGCATGCTTGAAACATGTTAATGATGCAAATGACCAATGGATCTAAAACTTATATAGAGAATAACAAATGCTTAGTAAATTCTCAAGTGAACGTGCGGTTGCAAATTCCCCGAGGCAAACATGCCATTATTTTGCCCATTTACAAAAAGCTAACCTAAGAATCATAGATGATTATAAAGTGATTTATTGTACAATCAAGCGTAACGGGCTATATTTTTGTAAGAAATGACTTATGGATTGGGAGTGAACACTCAATTAAAAATCCCCCGCCTCCCCCTTTTCTTGAAAATTTCAAAATAAACTATATAAAAACTTAAAAGAGTTCCTAATCCCTAAAAATTATAGACACTTTTTGGAATTATCCTTCTCTCCATTTGTTCATTTCCATTTTAGATGTATGCTTTTTTCTTGAATCATAACTTGAGATTTCACTTCCCTTCATCTCGTAAACAATTTTGTCTAGATAGCAGATAGATAACAGCAAAATGAAAATTTAAGAGTTCAAGAATGGAAAAAATTTAAAAGAATAAAAAATGTAATTAAGGAAAATTTATTCACACACCACAAATGATCACAAAATTTTAGTTATCCAAATTTTTGAAATTTACCATGTTCAACCCTAATAGCTTTGAATTTTAAAAGAAAGAGTTTTCTACAAATGTTATAAAAAAGGATATGCATGCTTGAAAATTTTAAAGATGCAAATGACCTATGGATCCAAACCTTTTAAAGAGAATAACAAATGCTCATTAAATTCTCAAGTGAACGCGCGGAGGGATATTTACCAGAGTCAAACAATTCCCATTTACAAAAAGTTGACCTAACAATCATAGATGATTATAAAGTGATATGTCGGTCAATCATGCATAACGGGCTATATTTTTTTAAGAAATATCTTATGGATTGGGAGTCAACACTCAGTTAAAAATCCCCTGCCTCCCCTTTTTCCCGACGATTGCAAAATAAAATATTTAAAAACTAAAAACAGTTTAAAATCCCTAAAAATTACAGACACTTTTTCTGAATTATCTCTCTCTACACTTGTGCATTTCCATTTTAGACGTATGCTTTTTTCAATAATCAAAACTTGAGCTTTCACTTTCCCTTCATCTCGTAAACAATTTTGACAAGATGGCAAATAGATCACAACAAAATGAAAATTTTAAAGTTTATGTATGGAAAAAATTTAAAAGAATAACAAATGTAATTAAGGAAAATTTATTCACACAGAACAAATGATCACAAAAGTTTTGTTATCCAAGTTTTGTAAATTCCACTGGTTCAACCCTAATAGCATAGAATTTTATAAGAAAGTGATTTCTACACGTTTTAAATATGGATCTGCATGCTTGAAACATGTTAAAGGTGCAAATGACCTTGGATCCAAACCTCTTAAAGAGAATTAAAAATGCTCATTAAATTCTCTAGTGAACATGCGGTTGCATATTTACCCGAGTCAAACCAGCCATTGTTTTACCCATTTAAAAAATTTGACCTAACGATCATTGATGACTGTAAAGTGATTTATCGGTCAATCTTGTGTAACGGGCTATATTTTTGTAAGAAATGACTTATGGATTGGGAGTCAACACTTAGTTAAAAATACCCTGCCTCCCCCTTTTCCCGACAAATATAAAATAAAATATATAAAAACTAAAAAGAGTTTACAATCCGTAAAAGTTACAGACACTTTTTTGATTAATCTTTCTCTTCATTTGTGCATTTCCATTTTGGATGTATGCTTTTTTCTTAAATTAAAACATAAGTTTTCACTTTCCCTGATCTCGTAAACAATTTTGACAAGATGGCTAATAGCTCACAACAAAATGAAAATTTTAGATTTTATGTAAGGAAAAAATTTAAAAGAATAAAAAATGTAAGTAAAGAAAATTTATTCACACACCTCAAATGAACACAAATGTTTTTTTAACCAAGTTTGGGAAATTCCACTAGTTCAACCCTAATAGCTCGGAATTTTATAAGAAAGAGATTTCTACACGTTTTAAAAATGGATATGCATGCTTGAAACATATTAACAATGCAAATGATCTATGGACCCAAACCTTTTATAGAGAATAACAAATGCTCAATAAATTCTCAAGTGAACGTGCGGTTGGAAATTCCCTAACGCAAACAAGCCATTATTTTGCCCATTTACAAAAAGCTGACCTAACAATCAAAGATGATTATAAAGTGATTTATCGAACAATCAAGTGTAACGGGCTATATTTTTGTAAGAAATGACTTATAGATTGGGAGTGAACACTGAGTTAAAAATCCCCCGCCTCCCCCTTTTCCTAACAATTTCTAAATAAACTATATAAAAACTGAAAAGAGTTCACAATCCCTAAAAATTACAGACACTTTTTGGAATTATCCCTCTCTACATTTGTGCATTTCTATTTTAGATGTATGCCTTTTTCTTGAATCATAACTTGAGATTTCACTTCCCTTCATCTCGTAAACAATTTTGTCTAGATGGCAAATAGATCACAACAAAATGAAAGTTTAAGAGTTTAAGAATGGAAAAAATTTAAAAGAATAAAAAATATAATTAAAGAAAATTTATTCACACACCACAAATGATCACAAAAGTTTAGTTATCCAAATTTTGGAAATTCACCTTGTTCAACCCTAATAGCTTGGAATTTTAAAAGAAAGAGATTTCTACACATGTTTTAAAAAAGGATATGCATGCTTGAAAATTTTAAAGATGCAAATGACCTATGGATCCAAACCTTTTAAAGAGAATAACAAATGCTCATTAAACGTGCGGTGGGATATTTACCAGAGTCAAACAAGCCATTATTTTCCCATTTACAAAAAGTTGACCTAACAATCATAGATGATTGTAAAGTGATTTGTCGATCAATCATGCATAACGGGCTATATTTTTTTAAGAAATGTCTTATGGATTGGGAGTCAACACTCAGTTAAAAATCCCCTACCTCCCCTTTTTCCCGACAATTGCAAAATAAAATATTTAAAGACCAAAAACAGTTTAAAATTCCTAAAAATTACAGACACTTTTTGGAATTATCTCTCTCTACATTTGTGCATTTCCATTTTAGATGTATGTTTTTTACAATAATCAAAACTTGAGCTTTCACTTTCCCTTCATCTCGTAAACAATTTTGACAAGATGGCAAATAGATCACATCAAAATGAAAATTTTAGAGTTTATGTATGGAAAAAATTTAAAAGAATAACAAATTTAATTAAGAAAAATTATTCACACAACACAAATGATCATAAATTTTTTTTTATCCAAGTTTGGGAAATTCCACTGGTTCAACCCAAATAGCTTGAAATTTTATAAGAAAGTGATTTCTACACGTTTTAAAAATGGATTTGCATGCTTGAAACATGTTAAAGGTGCAATTGACCTATGGATCCAAACCTATTAAAGAGAATTACAAATGCTCATTAAATTCTCTAGTGAATGTACGGTTGCATATTTACCCGAGTCAAACCAGCCATTGTTTTGCCCATTTAAAAAATCTGACCTAACAATCATTAATGGCTGTAAAGTGATTTATCGGTCAATCTTGTGTAATGGGCTATATTTTTGTTAGAAATTACTTATGGATTGGGAGTCAACACTTAGTTAAAAAACCCCGCCTCTCCCTTTTCCTGACGATTGCAAAATAAAATATATAAAAACTAAAAAGAGTTTACAATCCGTAAAAGTTACAGACACTTTTTTGAATAATCTTTCTCTTCAATTGCGCATTTCCATTTTAGATGTATGCTTTTTTCTTAAATCAAAACATGAGTTTTCACTTTCCCCTGATCTCGTAAACAATTTTGACAAGATGGGAAATAGCTCACAACAAAATGAAAATTTTAGATTTTATGTATGGAAAAAATTTAAAAGAATAAAAAATGTAAGTAAAGAAAATTTATTCACACACCTCAAATGAACACAAAAGTTTTTTATCCAAGTTTGGGAAATTCCACTAGTTCAACTCTTATAGCTCAGAATTTTATAACAAAGAGATTTCTACACATTTTCAAAATGCATATTCATGCTTGAAACATGTTAAAGATGCAAATGACCTATGGATCCAAATGTTTTAAAGAGAATAAGAAATGCTCAGTAAATTCTCAAGTGAACGTGCGATGGAAAATTTATCTGAGACAAAAAAACCATTATTTTGCCCATTTACAAAAAGCTGACCTAACAATCATAAATTGTTGTAAAGTGATTTATCTGTCAATCATGCGTAACGGGCTATATTTTGGAAAGAAATGACTTATGGATTGGGAGTCAACACTCAGTTAAAAATCCCCCGCCTCCCCCTTTTCCCGACGATTTCAAAATAAAATATATAAAAACTTAAAAGAGTTTACAATCCCTAAAAATTACATAAACTTTTTGGAATTACCTCTTTCTACATTTATGCATTTCCATTTTAGATGTATGCTTTTTTTCTTAAATCAAAACTTGAGATTTCACTTTCCCTTCATATCGGAAACAATTTTGATAAGATGGCAAATAGATCACAACAAAATGAAATTTTTTTAGTTTATGTGTGGAAAATTTTTAAAAGAATAAAAAATGTAATTAAGGAAAATTTATTCACACACCATAAATGATCACAAAAGATTTGTTATCCAAGTTTTGGAAATTTCTCTTGTTCAAACCTAATAGCTTGGAATTTTATAAGAAAGTGATTTCTACACATGTTTTAAAAGAGGATATGCATACTTGAAACATGTTAAAGATGTAAATGACCTATGGATCCAAACCTTTTAAAGAGAATAACAAATCCTCATTAAATTCTCAAGTGAACGTGGGGTGGGATATTTACCCGAGTCAAACAAGCCATTTTTTTGCCCATTTACATAAAGCTGACCTAACAATCATAGATTATTGTAAAGTGATTTATCGGTCAATCATGTGTAATGGGCTATATTTTTTAAGAAATGTCTTATAGATTGGGAATCAACACTCAGTTAAAAATCCCCTGCCTCCCCCTTTTCCCGACGATTGCAAAATGAAATATGTAGAAACTAAAAATAGTTTACAATCCCTAAAAATTACATATATTTTTTGGAATTATCTCTCTCAAAATTTGTGCATTTCCATTTTAGATGTTTGCATTTTTTAAATTAAAACTTGAGATTTCACTTTCTCTTCAACTTTTAAACAATTTTGACATGATGGCAAATAGATCACAAGAAAATGAAAATTTTAGAGTTTATGTATGGAAAAAATATAAAAAATAACAAATGTAATTAAGGAAAATTTATTCACACACCACAAATAATCATAAAAGTTTTGTTATCCAAGTTTGGGAAATTCCACTAGTTTAACCCTAATAGCTTGGAATTTTATAAGAAAGAAATTTCTACACTTTTAAAAATGGATCTGCATGTTTGAAACTTGTTAAAGATGCAAATGACCTATGGATTCAAACCTATTAAAGAGAATAACAAATGCTCATTAAATTCTCAAGTGAATGTGCAGTGGGAAGTTTACCCGAGTCAAAAAAGCAATTGTTTTGCGCATTTACAAAGATCTGACCTAACAATCATAGATTATTATAAAGTGATTTATCAGTCAATCATGCTTTATGGGCTATATTTTTGTTAGAAATTACTTATGGATTGGGAGTCAACACTTAGTTAAAAAACCCCGCCTCCCCTTTTCCCCGATGATTTCAAAATAAAATATATAAAAACTAAAAAGATTTTACAATCGCTAAAAGTTACAGACACTTTTATGAATAATCTTTCTCTTCATTTGTGCATTTCCATTTTAGATGTATGCTTTTTTCTTAAATCAAAATTTGAGTTTTCACTTTCCCTTGATTTTGTTCTCAATCTTGACAAGATGGCAAATATATCACAACAAAATGAAATTTTTTGAGTTTATGTATGAAAAAAAATCAAAAGAATAACAAATATTAGTAAAGAAAATTTATTCACACACCTCAAATGAGAAAAAAAAATTTTATCCATGTTTGGTAGTCCACTAGTTCAACCCTAATAGCTTGGAATTTTGTAAGAAAGACATTTCTACACATGTTTTAAATATGGATATGCATGCTTGAAACATGTTAAAGATGCAAATGACCTATGGATAGAAACCATTTAAAGAGAATAACAAATGCTCATTAAAAGTGAACATGTAGTGGAATATTTACCCAAGTCAAACAAGCAAGTATTTTGCCCATTTACAAAAAAACGAAAAACTGACCTAACAATCATAGATGATTTTAAAGTGATTTATCGGTCAACCATGCATAATGGGCTATATTTTTTTAAGAAATGACTTATGGATATGGAGTCAACACTCAGTTAAAAAACCCCCGCCTCCCCCTTTACCCGACGATTGTAAACCGGGATATATTAAAAACTAAAAAGAGTTTACAATCCCTAAAACCTATAGACACTTTTTGGAATTATCTCTCTCTACATCATTTCCATTTTAGATGTATACTTTTTTCTTAAATCAAAACTAAATTTTTCACTTTCCCTTCATCTCATAAACACTTTTGACAAGATGGCAAATAGATCACAACAAAATGAAAATTTAAGAGTTTAGGTATGGAAAAACTGTAAAAGAATAAAAATTTTAATTAAGGAAAATTTATTCATACACAACAAATGATCACAAAAGTTTCGTTATCATAGTTTTGGAAATTCCACTAGTTCAACCCTAATCGCTTGGAATTTTATAAGAAAGACATTTCTACACATGTTTTAAAAATGGATATGCATGCTTGAAAATTGTTAAAGATGCAAATGACCTATGCATCAAAACCTTTTAAAGCGAATAACAAATGATCATTAAATTCTCAAGTGAACGTGCGGTGGGATATTTACCAGAGTCAAACAAGCCATTATTTTGCCAATTTACAAATAGCTGACCTAACAATCATAGATGATTGTAAAGTGATTTCTCGGTCAATCATGCGTAAAGGACTATATTTTTGTAAAAAATGACTTATGGATTGAGAGTCAAAACTCAGTTAAAAATCCTCACTTGTCCTTCATCTAGTAAACAATTTTGACAAGATGGAAAATATATCACAAAAAAATGAAAATTTTATTGTTTATGTATGGAAAAAATTTAACAGAATAACAAATGTTATTAAGGAAAATTTATTCACACACCACAAATGATCACAAAATTTTTTTTATCCAAGTTTGGGAAATTCAACTTGTTCAACCCTAATTGCTTGGAATTTGATAAGAAAGAGATTTCTACACATGTTTTAAAAATGGATATGCATGTTTGAAATATGTTAAAGATGCAAATGACCTATGGATCCAAACCTTTTAAAGAGAATAACAAATGGTCATTAAATTCTGAAGTGAACGTGCGGTGGGATATTTACCCGAGTCTACTAGCCATTATTTTTGACATTTACAAAAAGCTGACCTTACAATCATAGATGATTGTAAGTGATTTATCAGTATATCATATGTAATGATCTATATTTTTGTTAGAAATGTCTTATGGATTTTGAGTCAACACCCAATTAACCCTGCCTCCCCCTTTTCCCGACAATTGCAAAATAAAATATATAAAAACTAAAAAGAGTTTACTATCCCTAAAAATTACAGACACTTTTATGAATTATCTCTCTCTACATTTGTGCATTTCTATTTTAGATGCATGTTTTTTTCTTAAATCAAAACTTGAGATTTTACTTTCCCCTCATCGCGTAAACAATTTTGACAAGATGTCAAATAGATCACAAGAAAATGAAAATTTAAGAGTTTATGTATGGAAAAAAATTTAAAAGAATAACAAATGTAATTAAGGAAACTTTATTCACACAACCACAAATGACCACAAAAGTTTTGTTATCCAAGTATGGGTAATTCCACAAGTTCAACCCTAATAGCTTAGAATTTTATAAGCAAGAGATTTCTACTCGTTTTAAAAATGGATATGCCTGCTTGAAACATGTTAAAGATGCAAATGACCTAAGGATCCGAACCTATTGAAGAGAATAAAAAATGCTCATTAAATTCTCAAGTGAACGTAAGGTGGGATAATTACCCGAGTCTAAGAAGCCATTGTTTTACCCATTTACAAAAATCTGACCTAACAATAATTGATGATTGTAAAGTGATTTATCGGTCAATCATACGTCACAGGCTATATTTTTGTAAGAATTGATTTATGGATTGGGAGTCAGCACACAGTTAAAAATTCCCCACCTCCCCTTTTTCCTGACGATTGCAAAATAAAATATATAAAATCTAAAAAGAGTTTACAATCCCTAAAAATTACACACTTTTTTGAATTATCTCTCTCTACTTTTGAGCATTTCCATTTTAGATGAATGCTTTTTTATTAAATCAAAACTTGAGTTTTCACGTTACCCAGATCTGGTAAACAATTTTGACAAGATGACAAAAGCTGACAACAAATAGAAAATTTTAGAGTTTATGAATGGAAAAAATTTAAAAGAATAACAAATGTAAGTAAAGAAAATTTATTCACGTACCTCAAATGAACACAAAAGTTTTGTTATCCAAGTTTTGGAAATTCCACTAGTTCAACCCTAATAACTTGAAATTTTATAAGAAAGAGTTTCTACACGTTTTAAAAATGGATATGATGCTTGAAACATGTTAAAGATGCAAATGACCTATGGATCCAAACCTTTTAAAGAGAATAACAAATGCTTAGTAAATTCAAGTGAACGTGCGGTGGGAAATTACCCAAGACAAACAAGCCATTATTTTGCCCAGTTATAAAAAGCTTACTTAACAATCATAGATGATTGTAATGTCATTTATCTGTCAATCATTTGTAACAGGCTATATTTTTGTAAGAAATGACTTATGGATAGGGAGTCAACACTCAGGTAAAAATTCCCCGACTCCCCTTTTTCCTGACGATTTAAAAAAAAATATTTAAAAATTTAAAAAGAGTTTAAAATCCCTAAAAATTGCAAACACTTTTTTGAATTTTCTCACTCTACATTTGTGCATTTCCATTTGAGACGTATGCTTTTTTCTTGAATCATAACTTGAGATTTCACTTTCCCTTCATCTCGTAAACAATTTTGTCTAGATGGCAAATAGATCACAACGAAATGAAAATTTAAGAGTTTATGTATAGAAAAAAATAAAAAGAATAACAATTGTAATTATGGAAAGTTTATTCACACACCAAAAATGATCAGAAAAGTTTTGTTATCCAAGTTTGGGAAATTTCACTTGTTCAACCCTAATAGCTTGGAATTTTAAAAGAAAGAGATTTCTGCACATTTTTAAAAATGGATATGCATGCTTGAAAATTGTAAAGATGCAAATGACCTATGGATCAAAACCTTTTAAAGAGAATAACAAATTCTCATTAAAATCTCAAGTGAACGTGCAGTGGGATATTTACCAGAGTCAAACAAGCCATTATTTTAACCATTTACAAAAAGTTGACCTAACAATCCTAGATGATTGAAAAGTGATTTGTCAGTCAATCATGCGTAATGGACTATATTTTTTTTAAGAAATGTCTTATGGATTGGGAGTCAACACTCAGTTAAAAATCTCCCCCCCCCCCCTTTTCCTAACGATTGCAAAATAAAATATATAAAATATATAAAAACTGAAAAGAGTTTACAATCACTAAAAATTACAGACACTTTTTGGAATTATCTCTCTCTACATTTGTGCATTTCCATTTTAGATGTATGCTTTTTTCTTTAAATCCAAAGTTGAGATTTCACTTTCCCTTCATCTCATAAACAATTTTGACAAGATGGCAAATAGATCACAACAAAATAAAAATTTTAGAGATTATGTGTGGAAAAAAATTAAAAGAATAAGAAATATAATTAAGGAAAATTTATTCACACACCACAAATGATCACAAAAGTTTTGTTATCCAAGTTTGGAAAATTCCACTAGTTCAACCCTAGTTGCTTGGAATTTTATAAGAAAGAGATTTCTACACGTTTTAAAAATGGATCTACATGCTTGAAACATGTTATAGATGCAAATGACCTATGGATCCAAACCCATTAAAGAGAATAACAAATGCTCATTAAATTCTCAAGTGAACATGTGATGGGATATTGACCCGAGTCAAACAAGCCATTGTTTTGCCCAATTATAAAAATCTGACCTACCAATCATAGATGACTGTAAAGTGATTTATCGGTCAATCATGTGAAACGGACTATATTTTTTTAAGAAATGACTTAGGGATTGGGAGTCAACACTCATTTAAAAATACCCCGCCTCCCCCTTTTTCTGGCGATTAAAAAATAAAATATATAAAAAATAAAAAGAGTTTACAATCTGTAAAAGTTAAAACTACTTTTTGGAATAATCTTCCTCTACATTTGTGCATTTCCATTTTATATGTATGTTTTTTTCTTAAATCAAAACTTGAGTTTTCACTTTCCCCTGATCTCATAAACAATTTTGACAAGATGGCAAATATATCACAACAAAATAAAAATTTTAGAGTTTATGTATGAAAAAAAATCAAAAGAATAACAAATGTAAGTAAAGAAAATTTATTCACACACCTCAAATGAACACAAAAGTTTTTTTATCCATGTTTGGGAAATTCCACTAGTTCAACCCTAATAGCTTGGAATTTTATAAGAAAGAGATTTCTACACATGTTTTAAATATAGATATGCATGCTTGAAACATATTTAAGATGGAAATGACCTATGGATCCAAACCTTTTAAAGAGAATAACAAATGCTCATTAAATTCTCAAGTGAAGTGCGGTGGGATATTTACCCGAGTCAAACAAACGATTCTTTTTCCCATTTACAAAAAGATGACCTAACAATCATAGATGATTTTAAATCGATTTATCGGTCAATCATGCATGACGCACTATATTTTTGTTAGAAATGACTTATGGATTGGGAGTCAACACTCAGTTAAAATTCCCATGCTTACCCGACGATTGCAAAACTTGATATTTAAAAACTAAAAAGAGTTTACAATAGCTAAAAGTTACATACACTTTTTGGAATTATCGCTCCCTGCATTCATGCATTTCCATTTTAGATCTATACTTTTTTCTTAAATCAAAACTAGAGTTTTCACTTCCCCTTCATCTTGTAAACACTTTTGACGAGATGGCAACTATATCGCAAAAAAATGAAAATTTTAGAGTTTATGTATGGAAAAAATTTAAAAGAATAAAAATATAATTAATAAAAATTTATTCACACACCACAAATGATAACAAAAGTTTTTTTATCCAAGTTTGGGAAATTCCACTAGTTCTACCCTAATAACTTGGAATTTTATAAGAAAGAGATTTCTACACATGTTTTAAAAATGGATATGCTTGCTTGAAACATGTTAAAGATGCAAATGACCTATGGATCCAAACCTTTTTAAAGTAAATAAAAAATCCCTCTTAAATTCTGAAGTGAACGTGGGATGGGATATTTATCCGAGTCGAACTAGCCATTATTTTTCTCATTTACAAAAAGCTGACCTAACAATCATAGATGATTGTAAAGTGATTTATCGGTCAATCATGCATAACGGGCTATATTTTTGTAAGAAATGTCTTATGGATCGGGAGTCGACTGTCAGTTTAAAATCCTCTGCCTCCCCCTTTTGCCAACAATTGAAAAAAATATATAAAAACTAAAAAGAGTTTACAATCCCTAAATATTACTGACACTTTTTTGAATTTTCTCTCTCAACATTTGAGCATTTCCACTTTAGATTTATGCTTTTTTCTTAAATCAAAACTTGAGATTTCACTTTTCCTTCATCTCGTAAACAATTTTGACAAGATGGCAAATAGATCACAACAAAATGAAAATTTTAGAGTATATGTATAGAAAAAATTTAAAAGAAGAACAAATGTAATTATGGAAAATTTATTCACACAGCACAAATGATCACAAAAATTTTGTTATCCAAGTTTTGGAAATTCCACTAGTTCAACACTAATAGCTTGGGATTTTATATGAAAGAGATTTCTACACGTTTTAAAAATGGATCTGCATGCTTGAAACATCTTAAAGATGGAAATGTCCTATGGATCCAAACCTATTAAAGAGAATAACAAATGCTCATTAAATTCTCAAGTGAACGTGCGGTGGGATATTGACCCGAGTCAAACACGCCATTGTTTTGCCCATTTAAAAAAATCTGACCTAACAATCATAGATGATTGTAAAGTGATTTATCAGTCAATCATGCGTTACGGGCTATATTTTTTTAAGAAATGATTTATGGATTGGGAGTCAACACTCAGTTAAAAACCCCCGCGTCCCCCATTTCCCGATGATTGCAAAATAAAATATATAATAACTAAAAAGAGTTTACAATCCCTAAAAGTTACAAACACATTTTGGAATAATATTTCTCTACATTTGTGCATTTCCATTTTAGATGTATGCTTTTTTCTTAAATCAAAACTTGAGTTTTCACTTTCCATTGATCTCGGAAACAATTTTGACAAGATGGCAAATATATCACAACAAAATGAAAATTTTAGAGTCAATGTATGAAAAAAAATCAAAAGAATAATAAATGTAAGTAAAGAAAATTTATTCTACACCTCAAATGAACCAAAAATAAAATTTATCCATGTTTGGAAGTTCCACTAGTTCAACCCTAATAGCTTGGAATTTTATAAGAAAGAGATTTCTACACATGTTTTAAATATGGATATTCATGCTTGAAACATGTTAAACATGCAAATGACCTATGGATCCAAACCTTTTAAAGAGAAAAACTAATGCTCATTAAAAGTGTACGTGCGATGGGATATTTACCCGAGGATATGGATATGGAGTCAACACTCAGTTAAACTTCCCCTGTCTCTTCCCCTGTCTCCCCTTAACCTGACAATTGCAAAACCGAATATTTAGAAAACTAAAACGAGTTTACAATCCCTAAAAGTTATAAACACTTTTTTGTATTATCTCTCTCTACATTTGTGTATTTCCATTTTAGATATATACTTTTTTCTTAAATCAAAACTAGATTTTCACTTTCCCTTCATCTCATAAGCACTTTTGACAAGATGGCAAATAGATCACAACAAAATGAAAATTTTCTAGTTTATGTATGGAAAAATTTTCAAAATAATAACAAATGTAATTAAGGAAAATTTATTCACACCCCACAAATGATCACAAAAGTTATGTTATCCAAGTTTGGGAAATTCCACTAGTTCAACCCTAATAGATTGGAATTTTATAAGAAAGAGATTTGTACACATGTTTTAAAAATTGATATGCATGCTTGAAACATGTTCAAGATGAAAATGACCTATGGATCCAAACCTTTTAAAGAGAATAACAAATGCTCAAGTGAACATGCGGTGGAATATTTACCCGACTCAAACAAGCCATTATTTTGCCCATTTAAAAAATGCTGACCTAACAATCATAGATGATTGTAAATTGATTTATCGGTCAATCATGTGTAATAGGCTATATTTTTGTAGGAAATGACTTATGGATTGGGAGACAATGATCAGTTAAAAATCCCCCGCCTCCCCATTTCCCGACGATTGCAAAATAAAATATATAAAAACTAAAAAAAAGTTTTCAATCCCTAAAAATTACAAACACTTTTTGGAATTATCTCACTCTACATTTGTGCATTTCAATTTTAGATGTATTATTTTTTTCTTGAATCAAAACTTGAGTTTTCACTTTCCCTTCATCTCGTAAACAATTTTGACAAGATGGAAAATAGATCACAACAATATGAAAATTTTAGAATTTATTTATCGAAAAAATTTAAAAGAATAACAAATGTAATTAAGATAAATTTATTTACACACCACTAATGATTACAAAAGTTTTGTTATCCTTGTTTGGGTAATTCCACAAGTTCGACCCTAATAGCTTGGCATTTTATAAGAAAGAGATTTCTAAACATGTTTTAAAAATATAAATGCATGCTTGAAATATGTTAAAGAAGCAAATGACCTATGGATCGAAACCTTTTAAAGAGAATAGAAAATACTCATTAAATTCTCAAGTGAACGTACGATGGGATATTTACCCGAGTCAAACAAGCCAATATTTTCCCTATTTACAAAAAGCTGACCTAACGATCATAGATGATGGTAAAGTGATTTATCGGTCAATCATGCGTAACGGGCTATATTTTTGTAAGAAATGACTTACAGATTGGGAATCAACACTCAGTAAAAAATCTCTCGCCTCCCCCTTTTCCTGATGATTGTAAAATGAAATATATAAAAACTAAAAAGAGTTTACAATCCCTAAAATTTACAAACACTTTTTGGAATTATCTCTCTCTACATTTCTGCATTTCCATTTTAGATGTATATTTTTTTCTTAAATGAAAACTAGATTTTTCACTTTCCCTTCATCTCGTAAACACTTTTCAGAAGATGGCAAATAGATCACAACAAAATGAAAATTTTCAAGTTTATGTAAGGAAATTTTTTTAAAAAATAACGATTGTAATTAAGGAAAATTTATTCACACACCAAAAAAGATGACAAAGTTTTGTTATCCAAATTTGGGAAATTCCACTAGTTCAACCCTAATAGCCTGGAATTTTATAATAAAAAGATTTCTACACATGTTTTAAAAATGGATATGCATGCTTGAAAATTGTTAAAGATGCAAATGACCTATGGATCCAAACCTTTTAAAAAGAATAATAAATGTACATTAAATTCTCAAGTGAACCTGCTGTTGTATATTTACCCGAGTAAAACCAGCCATTATTTTGCCCGTTTACCAAAAGCTGACCTTACAGTCATTGATGATTGTAAAGTGATTTATCGGACAATCATGCGTAACGGGCTATATTTTTGTAAGAAATGACTTATGTAATGGGAGTCAACACTCAGTTAACAATCCCCCCTCCCCATTTTCTCGACGATTGCAAAATAAAATATATAAAAACTAAAAACGAATTCACTATCCCTGAAAATTACAGACACTTTCTGGAATTATCTCTCTATATTTGTGCGTTTCCATTTTAGATGTATTCTTTTTCTTAAATCAAAACATGTGATTTCACTTTCTCTTCATCTCGTAAACAATTTCGACAAGATGGCCAATAGATCACAACAAATTGAAAATTTTACAGTTTATGTATGGGAATAACAAATGTAATTAAGGAAAATTTATTCACACACCACAAATGATCACAAAATTTTTGTTATCCAAGTTTGGGAAATTCAACTTCTTCAACCCAAATAGCTTGGAATTTTATAAGAAAGAGATTTCTACACATGTTTTAAAAATGGATATGCATGCTTGAAACATGTTAAAGATGCAAATGACCAATGGATCCAAAC
The DNA here is from genome assembly GCF_029961685.1 of Aristolochia californica. Taxonomy (NCBI): domain Eukaryota; kingdom Viridiplantae; phylum Streptophyta; class Magnoliopsida; order Piperales; family Aristolochiaceae; genus Aristolochia; species Aristolochia californica. Next base: position 15,598,446 of record NW_027181881.1, on the reverse strand, counting down.
CTTTTAAAGAGAATAACAAATGCTCATTAAATTCTCAAGTGAACGTGCGGTGGGATATTTACTCGAGTCAAACAAGCCATTATTTTGCCCATTTACAAAAACCAGACCTGACAATCATAGATGATTGTAAGTGATTTATCGGTCAATCATGCGTACGGGCTATATTTTTGTAAGAAATGTCTTATGGATTTGGAGTCAACACCCATTTAAAAATCCCCCACCTCCCCCTATTCCCGATGATTGCAAAATAAAATATATAAAAACTAAAAAGATTTTATAATCCCTAAAAATTACAGACATTTTTATGAATTATCTCTCTCTACCTTTGTGCATTTGCATTTTAGATGCATGTTTTTTTCCTAAATCAAAACTTGAGATTTCAGTTTCCCCTCATCTCGTAAATAATTTTGACAAGATGGCAAATAGATCTGAACAAAATGAAAATTTTAGAGTTTATGTATGGAAAAAATTTAAAATAATAACAAATGTAATTAAGGAAAACTAATTCACACACAATAAATGATCACAAAAGTTTTGTTATCCAAGTTTGGGAAATTCCACAAGTTCAACCTTAATAGCTCGGAATTTTATAAGCAAGAGATTTCTACATGTTTTAAAAATGGATATGCCTGTTTGAAACATGTTAACGAAGAAAATGACCTATGGATCCGAACCTATTAAAGAGAATAACAAATGCTCATTAAATTCTCAAGTGAACGTGCGGTGGGATATTTACCCGAGTCAAACAAGCCATTGTTTTGCCCATTTACAAAAATCTGACCTAACAATAATTGATGATTGTAAAGTGATTCATCGGTCAATCATGCGTAACGGACTATATTTTTGTAAGAGATGAATTATGGATCGGGAGTCAACATAGTTAAAAATTCCCCACCTCCCCCTTTTCCCGACGATTGCAAAATAAAATATATAAAAACTAAAAAAAGTTTTCAATCCCGAAAAATTACAAACACTTTTTAGAATTATCTCTCTCTACATTTGTGCATTTCTATTTTAAATATATATTTTTTTATTAAATCAAAACTTGAGTTTTCACTTTCCCCTTATATGGTAAACAATTCTGACGAGATGGCAAAATGTCACAACAAAATGAAAATTTTAGAGTTTATGGTTTGAAAAAAATTTAAAATAATAAGAAATGAAAGTGAAGAAAATTTATTCACACACCTCAAATGAACACAAAAGTTTTGTTATCCAAATTGGGAAGTTCCACTAGTTCAACCCTAATAGCTTGGAATTTTATAAGAAAGAGATTTCTACACATGTTTTAAAAATGGATATGCATGCTCTAAATATGTTAAAGATGCAAATGACCTATGGATCCAAAACTTTTAAAGAGAATAACAAATGCTCATTAAATTCTGAAGTGAACGAGCAGTGGGAAATTTACCCGAGTCAGACAAGCCAAATATTTAGCCTATTTACAAAAAGCTGACCTAACAATCATAGATGATTGTAAAGAGATTTATCGATCAATCAAGAGTAACGGGCATTTTTTTTAAAAAAGACTTATGGATTGGGAGTCAACACTCAGTTAAAAATCCACCATCTCCTTCTTTACCCGACGATTGAAAAGCCAGATATGTAAAAACTAAAAAGAGTTTACAATCCCGAAAAATTACAAACACTTTTTGGAATTATCTCTCTCTACATTTGTGCATTTCCATTTTAGATGTATATTTTTTTTTTAAATGAAAACTAGATTTTTCACTTTCCCTTCATCTCGTAAACACTTTTGACAAGATGGCAAATAGATCACAACAAAATAATAATTTTAAAGTCTATGTATGGAAAAAATTTAAAAGAATAACAATTGTAATTAAGGAAAATTTATTCACACACCACAAACGATGACAAAAGTTTTGTTATCCAAGTTTGGGAAATTCCACTAGTTCAACCCTAATATCTTGGACTTTATAACAAAGAGATTTCTACACATATTTAAAAAATGAATATGCATGCTTGAAAATTGTTAAAGATGCAAATGACCTAAGGATCCAAACCTTTTAAAGAGAATAACCAATGCTCATTAAATTCTCAAGTGAATGTGTGGTGGGATATTTACCCAAGTCAAACCAGCAATTATTTAGCCCGTTTACAAATAGCTGACCTAACAATCATAGAAGATTGTAAATTGATTTATCGGACAATCATGCATAACGGGCTTTATTTTTGTAAGAAATGACTTATGTATTGGTAGTCAACACTCAGTTTACAATCCCCCGCCTCCCCATTTTACCTATGATTTCAAAATAAAATATTTAAAAACTAAAAAAGAATTTAAATTCCCTGAAAATTACAGACACTTTCTGGAATTATCTCTCTCTACATTTGTGCATTTCCATTTGAGATGTATTAATTTTTTCTTAAATCAAAACTTGAGATTTCACTTGCCCTTCGTCTTCTAAACAATTTTGACAAGATGGCAAATAGATCACATCAAAATGAAAATTTTACAGTTTATGTATGGAAAAAATTTAAAAGAATAAAAAATGTAATTAAATAAAATTTATTCACACACCACAAATGATCACAAAAGTTTTTATCCAAGTTTGGAAAATTCCACTAGTTCAACCCTAATAGTTTGGAATTTTATAAGAAAGAGATTTCTACACGTTTTAAAAATGGATCTGCATGCTTGAAACATGTTAAAGATGCAAATGACCTATGAGTCCAAACCTATTAAAGAGAATAACAAATGCTCATTAAATTCTCAAGTGAACGTGCGGAGGGATATTTACTCAAGTCAAACAAGCCATTGTTTTGCCCATTTATTCAAATCTGACCTAACAATCATAGATGACTGAAAAGTGATGATTTATCGGTCAATCATGTGTAATGGGCTATATTTTTTTAAGAATTGACTTATAGATTGGGAGTCAACACTCAGTTAAAAATACCTCCCCCCCCTTTTCCTGACAATTGTAAAATAAAATATATAAAAACTAAAAAAGAGTTTACAATCCGTAAAAGTTACAAACACTTTTTGGAATAATCTTCCTCTACATTTATGCATTCCATTTTAGATGTATGTTTTTTTCTTAAATCAAAAGTTGAGTTTTCACTTTCCCCTGATCTGGTAAACAATTTTGACAAGATGGCAAATAGCTCACAACAAAATGAAAATTTTAGATTTTATTATGGAAAAAATTTCAAAGAATAACACATGTAAGTAAAGAAAATTTATTCACACACCACAAATGATGACAAAAGTTTTGTTATCCAAGTTTGGGAAATTCCACTAGTTCAACCCTAATAGCTTGGAATTTTATAAGAAAGAGATTTCTACACATGTTTTAAAAATGGATATGCATGCTTGAAAATTGTTAAAGATGCAAATGACCTATGGATCCAAACCTTTTAAAAAGAATAACCAATGCACATTAAATTCTCAAGTGAACGTGCAGTGGGATATTTACCCTAGTCAAACCAGCCATTATTTTGCCCGTTTACAAAAAGCTGACCTAACAATCATAGATGATTGTAAAGTGATTTATTGGACAATCAAGTGTAACGGGCTATATTTTTGTAAGAAATGACTTATGTATTGGCAGTCAACATTCAGTTTACAATCCCCCGCCTCCCCATTTTCCTGACGGTTGCAAAATAAAATATATAAAAACTAAAAAAAAATTTACATTCCCTAAAATTATAGACAATTTCGAGAATTATCTCTCTCTACATTTGTGCATTTCCATTTTAGATGTATTCTTTTTTCTTAAATCAAAACTTGAGATTTCACTTGTCCTTCGTCTTCTAAACAGTTTTGACAAGATGGCAAATAGATCACATCAAAATGAAAATTTTACAGTTTATGTATGGAAATTTTTTAAAATAATAACAAATGTAATTAAGGAAAATTTATTCACACCACAAATGATCACAAAAGTTTTGTTATCCAGGTTTGGGAAATTCAACTAGTTCAACCCTAATAGCTTGAAATTTTATAAGAAAGAGATTTCTACACATGTTTTAAAAATGGATATGCAAGCTTAAAACTTGTTAAATATGCAAACGACCTATGGATCCAAACCTTTTAAAGAGAATAGCAAATGGTCATTAAATTCTCAAGTGAACGTGCTGTTGAATATTAACCCGAGTCTAACAAGCCATTATTTTGCCCATTTACAAAAGGCTGACCTAACAATAATAGTTGATTGTAAGTGATTTATTAGTATATCATGCTTAACGGGCTATGTTTTTGTAAGAAATGTCTTATGGATTTGGAGTCAACACCGAGTTAAAATTCCCCCGCCACCCCCTTTTCCCGACGATTGAAAAATCAAATATATAAAAACTAAAAAGTGTTTACTATCCCTAAAAATTACATACACTTTTATGAATTATCTCTCTCTTTATTTTTGCATTTCCATTTTATATGCATATTTTTTTCTTAAATCAAAACTTGAGATTTTACTTTCCCCTCATCTCGCAAACAATTTTGACAAGATGGCAAATAGATCACAACAAAATGAAAATTTTAGAGTTTATATATGAAAAAAAATTAAAAGAATAGCAAATGTATTTAAGGAAATTTATTCACACACCACAAATGATGACAAAAATTTTGTTATCCAAGTTTGGGAAATTCCACAAGTTCAAAACTAATAGCTTGGAATTTTATAACCAAGAGATTTTACCCGTTTTAAAAATGGATATGCCTGCTTGAAACATGATAAAGATGCAAATGACCTATGGATCCGAACCTATTAAAGAGAATAACAAATGATCATTAAATTCTCAAGTGAACGTGCGGTGGGATATTTACCCGAGTCAAACAAGCCATTGCTTTGCCCATTTACAAAAATCTGACCTAACAATCATTGATCATTGTAAAGTGATTTATCGGTCAATCATGTGTAATGGGCTATATTTTTGTAAGAAATAACTTATGGATTGGGAGTCAACACTCAATTGACAAGTCCCCACCTCCCCCTTTACCCGATGATTGCAAAACCGGATATATAGAAAACTAAAAAGAGTTTACAATCCCTAAAAGTTATAGACACTTTTTGGAATTATCTCGCTTTACATTTGTGCATTTCCATTTTATATGTATATTTTTTTCTTAAATCAAAGCTAGAGTTTTCACTTGCCCTTCCTCTCGTAAACACTTTTGACAAGATGGCAAATACATCACAACAAAATGAAAATTTTAGATTTTAAGAATGGAAAATTTTTTAAAGAATAATTAATGTAATTAATGAAAATTTATTCACACACCACAAATGATAAATAATTTTTTTATCCAAGTTTGGGAAGTTCCACAAGTTTAACCATAATAGCTTGGAATTTTATGAGCAAGAGATTTCTACACGTTTTAAAAATGGATATGCCTACTTGAAACATGTTAAAGATGCAAATGATCTATGGATCCGAACCTATTAAAGAGAATAACAAATGCTCATTAAATTTTCTAGTGAACGTGCGGAGGGATATTTACTCGAGTCAAACAAACCACTGTTTTGAACATTTACAAATATCTGACCTAACAATCATTGATGATTGTAAAGTGATTCATTGGTCAATCATGTGTAACGGCCTATATTTTTGTAATAAATGACTTATAGATTTGGAGTCAACACCCATTTAAAAATCCACCGCCTCCCCCTTTTCCCAATGATTGCAAAGTAAAACATATAAAAACTAAAAAGAGTTTACAATACCTAAAAATTACAGACCCTTTTATGAGTTATCTTTCTCTACATTTGTGCATTTCCATTTTAGATGCATGTTTTTTTCTTAAATCAAAACTTGAGATTTCACTTTCCCGTCATCTCGAAAACAATTTTGACAAGATGGCAAATAGATTAGAACAAAATAAAAATTTTAGAGTTTATGTATGGAAAAAATTTAAAAGAATATAAATGTAATTAAGGAAAATTTATTCACACACCACAAATGATAAATAATTTTTTTATCCAAGTTTGGGAAGTTCCACAAGTTTAACCATAATAGCTTGGAATTTTATGAGCAAGAGATTTCTACACGTTTTAAAAATGGATATGCCTACTTGAAACATGTTAAAGATGCAAATGATCTATGGATCCGAACCTATTAAAGAGAATAACAAATGCTCATTAAATTTTCTAGTGAACGTGCGGAGGGATATTTACTCGAGTCAAACAAACCACTGTTTTGAACATTTACAAATATCTGACCTAACAATCATTGATGATTGTAAAGTGATTCATTGGTCAATCATGTGTAACGGCCTATATTTTTGTAATAAATGACTTATAGATTCGGAGTCAACACTCAGTTAAAATTTCCCCGCCTCCCCCTTTTCCCGATGATTGCAAAATAAAATATATAAAAACTAAAAAGAGTTTATAATCCCTAAAAATTAATAATCTTTTTAAAATTATCTCTCTCTATATTTGTGCATTTCCATTCTCTAGTGAACGTGCGGTGGGAAATTACTTGAGACAAACAAGCCATTATTTTGCCCATTTACAAAAAGTTGACCTAACAATCATAGATGATTGTAAAGTAATTTATCGGTCAATCATGCATAACGGGCTATATTTTTGTAAGAAATGACTTATGGATTGGGACTCAACACTCAATTAAAAATCCCCCGCCTGGCCCTTTTCCCGACGATTTCAAAATAAAATATTTAAACACTAAAAAAAGTTTACAATCCCTAAAAATTATAGACACTTTTTGGAATTATCTCTCTCAACATTTGTGCATTTCCATTTTAGATGTATGTTTTTTTCTTGAATCATAACTCGAGATTTCACTTTCCCTTCATCTCGTAAACTATTTTGTCTAGATAGTAAATAGATCACAACAAAATTAAAATTTTAGAGTTTATGTATGGAAAAAATTTAAAAGAATAACAAATGTAATTAAGGAAAATTTATTCACACACCACAAATGATCACAAAATCTTTGTTATCCAAGTTTGGGAAATTCCACTTGTTACACCCTAATAGCTTCGAATTTTAAAAGAAAGAGATTTCTACACATGTTTTAAAAATGGATATGCATGCATGAAAAGTGTAAAGATGCAAATTACCTATGGATCCAAACCTTTTAATGACAATAATAAATGCTCATTAAATTCTCAAGTGAACATGCGGTGGGATATTTACCAGAGTCAAACAAGCCATTATTTTGCCCATTTACAAAAAGTTGACCAAACAATCATAGATGATTAGAAAGTGATTTGTCGGTCACTCATGCGTAATGGTCTATATTTTTGTAAGAAAGGTTTTATGGATTTGGTGTCAACACTCAGTTAAAAATCCCCGGCTACCCCCTTTTCCCGACGATTGCAAAATAAAATATATAAAAACTAAAAAAGAGTTTACAATCCCTAAAAATTATATACACTTTTTCGAATTATCTCTTTCAACATTTGTGCATTTCCATTTTATATGAAAGTTTTTTTTTTAAATCAAAACTTGAGATTTCACTTTCCCTTCATCTCGTAAACAATTTTGACAAGATGGCAAATAGATCAGTACCAAATGAAAAGTTTAGAGTTTATGTATGGAAAAAATTTAAAAGAATAAAAAATGTAATAAAGAAAAATTTATTCACACTCCACAAATGATCGCAAAAGTTTTTTTATCCAAGTTTGGAAAATTCCACCAGTTCAACCCTAATAGCTTGGAATTTTATAAGAAAGAGATTTCTACATGTTTTAAAAATGGATCTACATGCCCTATACATCTTAAAAATGCAAATGACCTATGGATCCAAACCTATTAAAGAGAATAACAAATGCTCATAAAATTCTCAAGTGAACGTGCGGTGGGATATTTATCCGAGTCAAACAAGCCATTGTTTTGCCCATTTAAAAAAATCTGACATAACAATCATAAATGATTGTAAAGTGATTTATCGGTAAATCATATGTTATGGGCTATATTTTTTTAAGAAATGACTTATGGATTGGGAGTCAACACTCAGTTAAAAACCCCTGCCTCCCCCTTTTCCTGACAATTGCAAAATAAAATATATAATAACTAAAAAGAGTTTATTATCGCTAAAAATTACAGTCACTTTTTGGAATAATCTCTCTACATTTGTGCATTTCCATTTTAGATGTATGTTTTTTTCTTAAATCAAAACTTGAGTTTTTACTTTCCCTTGATCTCGTAAACAATTTTGACAAGATGGCAAATATATCAAAACAAAATGAAAATTTTAAAGTTTTAGTATGAAAAAAAATCAAAAGAATAACAAATTTTACTAAAGAAAATTTATTCACACACTTCAAATGAACAAAAAAAATAATTTTATCCATGTTTGGGAAATTCCACTAGTTCAACCCTAATAGCTTAGAATTTTATAAGAAAGGGATTTCTACACATGTTTTAAATATTGATATGCATGCTTGAAACATGTTAAAGATAAAAATGACCTATTCATCTAAACCTTTTAGAAGAGAATAACAAATTCTCGTTAAAAGTGAACGTGCGGTGGGACATTTACCCTAGTCAATCTGCCATTATTTTGCCCATTCACCAAAAAACTGACCAAACAATCATAGACGATTTTAAAGTGATTTATCGGTTAATCATACGGAATGGGCTATATTTTTTAAAGAAATGATGTATGGATATGGAGTCAACACTCAGTTAAACATCCCCCGCCTCCCCCTTTACCCAACAATTGCAAAACCTGATATATAAAAAACTAAAAAGAGTTTACAGTCCCGGAAAAATATAGACACTTTTTGCAATTATATCTCTCTATATTTGTGCATTTCCTTTTTAGTTGTATACTTTTTTCATAAATCAAAACTAGAGTTTTCACTTTCCCTTAATCTCGTAAGCACTTTAGACAAGATGGCAAATAGATCTCAACAAAATGAAAATTTTAGAGTATATGTATGGAAAAAATTTAAAACAATAACAAATTTAATTAAGGAAAATTTATTCATTCACCACAAATGATCACAAAAAATTTGTTATCCAAGTTTAGCAAATTCCACTAGTTCAACCCAAATAGCTTGGAATTTTATAAAAAAGAGATTTGTACACATGTTTTAAAAATGGATATAGCTTGAAACATGTTAAAGATGCAAATGACCTATGGATCTAAACCTTTCAAAGAGAATTACAAATGCTCATTTAATTCTCAAGTGAACGTGCGGTGCAATATTTACCCGAGTCAAACAAGGCATTATTTTTCCCATTAACAAAAAGCAGACCTATCAATCATAGATGATTGTAAAGTGATTTATCGGTCAATCTTACGTAACAAGTTATATTTTTGTAAGAAATGAATTATTGATTGGGAGTCAACACTCAGTTAAAAATCCCCAGCCTCCCCATTTTCCCAAAGATTGCAAAATAAAATATATAAAAACTAATAAAGAGTTTACAATGCCTAAAAATTACAGACACTTTCTGAAATTATCTCTCTCTACATTTGTGCATTTCCATTTTAGATATATGCTTTTTTTCTTAAATCAAATCTTGAGTTTTCACTTTCCCTTCATCCTGTAAACAATTTTGACAAGATGGCTAATAGATCACAACAAAATGAAAATTTTAGAGTTTATATAAGGAAAAAATTTAAAAGAATAACAAATGTAATTAAGGAAAATTTATTCACACATTACTAATGATTACAAAATTTTTGTTATCCATGTTTGGGAAATTCGACAACGTCAACCCTACTAGGTTGGAATTTTATAAGAAAGAGATATCTACACATGTTTTAAAAATGGATATGCATGCTTGAAATATGTTATAGATGCAAATGATGTATGGATCCAAACCTTTTAAAGAGAATAACAAATGCTTATTAAATTCTCAAGTGAACATGCAGTGGGATATTTACCCGAGTCAAACAAGCCATTATTTTGCCTATTTACAAAAAGCTAACCTAACAATCATAGATTATTGTAAAGTGATGTATCGGTCAATCAGGCTTAAAGGGCTATATTTTTATAAAAAATGACTTATGCATTGGGAGACAACACTCATTTAAAAATCCTCCATCTCCTTTTTTATCTAACGATTGCAAAATTGGATATTTAAAAACTAAAAAGAGTTTACAATCCCTAAAAGTTACTGACACTTTTTGGAATTATCTCTCTCTATATTTGTGCATTTCCATTTTAGATGTATATTTTTTTCTTAATTCAAAACTAGATTTTTCACTTTCCCGTCATCTCGTAAACACTTTTGACAAGATGGCAAATAGATCACAACAAAATGAAAGTTTTAGAGTTTATGTATGGAAAAAATTTAAAAGAAAAACATTTCTTATTAAGGAAAATTTATTCACACACCACAAATGATGACAAAAGTTTTGTTATCCAAGTTTGGGAAATTCTAGTAATTCAACCCTAATAGCTTGGAATTTTATAAGAAATAGATTTCTACACATGTTTTAAAAATGGATATGCATTCTTGAAAATTGTTAAAGATACAAATAACCTATGGATCCAAACCTTTTCAAGAGAATAACAAACGCTCATTAAATTCTCAAGTGAACGTGCGATGGGATATTTATCGAAGTCAAACCAGACATTATTTTGCCCGTTTACAAAAAGCTGACCTTACAATCATAGATGATTGTAAAGTGATTTATCAGACAATCATGCGTAACGGGCTATATTTTTGTAAGAAATGACTTATGTATTGGGAGTCAACACTCAGTTAACAATCCCCTGCCTCCCCATTTCCCCTACGATTGCCAAATAAAATATATTAAAACTAAAAAAGAATTTACAATCCCTGAAAATTACAGACACTTTTTGGAATTACCTCTCTCTACTGATGTGCATTTCCATTTTAGATGTATTCTTTTTTTTTAAATCAAAGCCTTCACTTTCCTTTGATCTCATAAACAATTTTTACAAGAGGGCAAATAGATCACAACGACATGAAAATTTTACAGTTTATGGAAAATTTTAAAAGAATAACAAATGTAAGTAAAGAAAATTAATTCACACACCTGAAATGAACACAAAAGTTTTATTATACAAGTTTGGGAAATTCCACTAGTTCAACCCAAATAGCTTGGAATTTTATAAGAAAGACATTTCTACACATATTTTAAATAAGATATGCATGCTTGAAACTTGGTAAAGATGCAAATGACCTATGGATCCAAACCTTTTAAAGAGAATAACAAATGGTCATTAAATTCTCAAGAGAACGTGCGGTGGGATATTTACCCGAGTCAAACAAGCCATTATTTTGCCAATTTACAAAATGCTGTCCAAACAATCATAGATGATTGCAAAGTGATTTATCTATCAATCAAGCGTAACATGCTATATTTTTTAAAGAAATGACTTATGGATAGGGAGTCAACACTCAGTTAAAAATCCCCCCACTCCCCATTTTCATGATGATAGCAAAACAAAATATATAAAAACTAAAAAAGAGTTTACAATCCCTAAAAGTTACACACACTTTTTTGAATAATCTCTCTCTACATTTGTGCATTTCCATTTTAGATGTATGCTTTTTTTTTAAGTCAAAACTTGAGTTTTGACTTACCCTGATCTTGTAAACAATTTTGACAAGATGGCAAATAGATTACAACGAAATGAAAATTTTAGAGTATATGTATGGAAAAAATTTAAAAGAAGAAAAAATGTAAGTAAAGAAAATTTATTCCCACACCTCAAATGAACACAAAAGCTTTTTTATCCAATTTTGGGAAATTCCACTAGTTCAACCCTAATAGCTTGGAATTTTAAAAGAAAGAGATTTTTGCACATATTTTATATATGGATATGCATGCTTGAAACATCTTAAAGATGCAAATGACAAATGGATCCAAACCTTTTAAAGAGAATAACAAATGCTCATTAAAAGTGAACGTTTGGAGGGATATTTACTCGCGTCAAATAAACCATTATTTTGCCCATTTACCAAAAAATTGACCTAACAATTATAGATGATTTTAAAGTGATTTGTTGGTCAATCATGCGTAAAGGGCTATAATTTTGTACGAAATGACTTATGGATATGGAGACAACACTCAATTAAACATCCCCCGCCACCCCCATTACCTGATGATTGCAAAACCTGATATTTAAAAAACTAAAAAGAGTTTACAATCCCTAAAAGTTATTGACACTTTTTGGAATTATCTCTCTCAACATTTGTGCATTTCTATTTTAGATGTATACTTTTTTCATAAATCAAAACTAGAGTTTTCAGTTTCCCTTCATCTCGGAATCACTTTGGACAAGATGGCAAATAGATCACAACAAAATAAAAAGTTTAGAGTTTATATATGGAAAAAATTTAAAACAATAACAAATGTAATTATGGAAAATTTATTCATTGTCCACAAATGATCACAAAAATTTTATTATCCAAGTTTGTGAAATTCCACTAGTTCAACCCAAATAGCTTGGAATTTTATAAGAAAGACATTTGTACACATATTTTAAATATGGATATGCATGCTTGAAACATGGTAAATATGCAAATGACCTCTGGATCCAAACCTTTTAAAGAGAATTACAAATGGTCCTTAAATTCTCAAGTGAACGTGCGGTGGGATATTTACCCGAGTCAAACAAGCCATTATTTTGCCCATTTACAAAAAGCTGACCTAACAATCATAGATGATTGTAAAGTGATTTATCTGTGAATCATGCGTAACATGCTATATTTTTTTAAGAAATGACTTATGGATAGGGAGTCAACACTCAGTTAAAAATCCCCCGACTCCTCATTTTCATGACGATAGCAAAATAAAATATATAAAAACTAAAAAAGAGTTTACAATCCCTATAAGTTATAGACATTTTCTGGAATTATCTCTCTCTACATTTGTGCATTTCCATTTTAGATGTATGTTTTTTTTGTTCAATCAAAACTTGAGTTTTGACTTACCCTGATCTAGTAAACAATTTTGACAAGATGGCAAATAGATCACAACAAAATGAAAATTTTAGGTTTTATGTATGGAAAAAATTTAAAAGAATAACAAATGTATGTAAAGATACTTTATTCAAAATGGATATGGATGCTTGAAACATGTTAAAGATGCAAATGACCTATGGATCCAAACCGTTTAAAGAGAATTACAAATTCTCATTAAATTCTCAAGTGAACGTGCAGTGGAATATTTACTCGAGTCAAACAAGCCATTATTTTTCCCATTTACATAAAGCTGACCTATCAATCATAGATGATTGTAAAGTGATTTATAGGCTAATCTTGCGTAACAGACTGTATTTTTGTAAGAAATGACTTATGGATGGGGAATCAACACTCAGTTAAAAATCCCCCTCCTCCCCATTTTCCAGACGATTGCAAAATAAAATATATAAAAACTAAAAAAGAGTTTACAATCGCTAAAAATTAGAGACACTTTCTGGAATTATCTCTCTCTACATTTGTGCATTTCCATTTTAGATGTATGATTTTTTTCTTAATTCAAAACTTGAGTTTTCACTTTCCCTTCATCTCGTAAACAATTTTGACAAGATGGCAAATAGATCACAACAATATGAAAATTTTAGAGTTTATATATGGAAAAAAATTAAAATAAAAACAAACGTAATTAAGGAAAATTTATTCACACACTACTAATGATTACAAAAGTTTTGTTATCCATTTTTGGGAAATTCGACAAGGTCAACCCTAATAGCTTAGAATTTATTAGAAAGCGATTTCTACACATGTTTTAAAAATGGATATGCATGCTTGAAATATGTTAAATATGCAAATGACCTATGGATCCAAACCTTTAAAAGAGAATAAAAAATGAGGTACGATATTTACCCGAGTCAAACAAACAATTATTTTGCCTATTTACAAAAAGCTGACCAAACAATCATAGATGATTATAAAGTGATTTATCGGTCAATCATGAGTAAAGGGCTATATTTTTGTAAAAAATTACTTATGGATTGGGAGTCAACACTCAGTTAAAAATTCTCCATCTCCTTCTTGACCTGACGATTGTAAAATCGGATATGTAAAAACTAAAAAGAGTTTGAAATCACTAAAAGTTACAGACACTTTTTGGAATTCTCCCTCTATATTTGTGCATTTCCATTTTAGATGTACATTTTTTTCTTAAATCAAAACTAGATTTTTCACTTTCCCTTCATCTCGTAAACACTTTTGGCATGACGGAAAATTGATCCCAACAAGATGAAAATTTTAGAGTTTATGTATGGAAAAAATTTGAAAGAAAAACCCCAGTAGCTTCGAATTTTATAAAAAAGAGATTTCTACACATGTTTTAAAAAAAGGATATGCATGCTTGAAACATGTTATAGATGCAAATGACCTAAGGATCCAAACCTTTTAAAGAGAATAACAAATGCTCATTAAATTCTCAAGTGAATGTGTGGTGGCATATTTACCTGAGTCAAACTAGCCATTATTTTGCCCATTTACAAAAAGCTTACCTAACTATCATAGATTATTTTAAAATGATTTATCAGTCAATCATGCGTAACGGGTTATATTTTTGTAAGAAATAACTTATGGATTGGGAGTAAACACTCAGTTAAAAATCCCCCGCCACCCCTTTACCCGACGATTGCAAAACCATATATATAAAAAATAAAAAGAGTTTACAATCCCTAAAAGTGACAGACACTTTTCTGAATCAAAACTAGAGTTTTCACTTTCCCTTCATCTCGTAAACACTTTTGACAAGAAGGCAAATAGATCACAAAAAAATGAAAATTTTAGAGATTATGTGAGGAAAAAATTTAAAAGAATAACATATGTAATTAAGGAAAATTTATTCACACACCACAAATGATCACAAAAGTTTTGTTATCCAAGTTTGGGAAATTCCACTAGTTCAACCCTAATAGCTTGGAATTTTATAAGAAAGAGATTTCTACACGATTTAAAAATGGATATGCATGCTTGAAACATGTTAAAGATGCAAATGACCTATGGATCCAAACCTTTTAAAGAGAATAACAAATTCTCAGTAAATTCTCAAATGAACGTGCAGTGGGAAATTTACCCGAGACATTATTTTGCCCATTTACAAAAAGCTAACAGAACGATCTTAGATGATTGTAAAGTGATTTATCGGTCAATCATGCGTAACGGGCTATATTTTTTTAAGAAATAACTTATGGATTGGGAGTGAACACTATGTTAAAAATCTCCCGCCTCCCCCTTTTCTCGACGATTTCAAAATAAAATATATAAAAACTTAAAAGAGTTTACAATCCCTCAAAATTACAAACACTTTTCGGAATTAACTCTCTCAACATTTGTGGATATTCATTTTAGATGTATGCTTTTTTTCTTAAATCAAAACTTGAGATTTCACTTTCCCTTCATCTCGAAAACAATTTTGACAAGATGGCAAATAGATCACAATGAAATGAAAATTTTAGAGTTTATGTATGGAAAAAATTTAAAAGAATAACAAATGTAAGTAAATAAAATTTATTCACACTCAAATGAACAGAAAAATTTTTTTATCCAAGTTTGGGAAATTCCACTAGTTCAACCCAAATAGCTTGGAATTTTATAAGAAAGAGATTTCTACACATGTTTTAAATATGGATATGCATGCTTGAAACATGTTAAAGATGCAAATGACCTATGGATCCAAACCTTTTAAAGAGAATAACAAATGCTCAGTAAATTCTCAAGTGAACGTGTGGTGGGATATTTACCTGAGTCAAACAAGCCATTATTTTGCCCATATACAAAAAGCTGACCTAACAATCATAGATGATTTTAAAGTGATTTATCGGTCAATCATGTGTAACAGGCTAAATTTTTGTAAGAAATAACTTATGGATAGGGAGTCAACACTCAGTTAAAAATCCCCACCTCCCCCTTTTCCCGACGATTGCAAAACCTGATATTTAAAAAATAAAAAGAGTTTACAAGCCCTAAATGTTACAAACACTTTTTGGAATTATCTCTCTCTACATTTGTGCATTTCCATTTTAGATGTATGCTTTTTTCTTAAATAAAAACTTGAGTTTTCACTTTCCCTTGATCTCATAAACAATTATGACAAGATAGCAAAAAACTCACAATAAAATGAAATTTTAGAGTTTACGTTTGGAAAAAATTTAAAAGAATAAAAAATGTAAGTAAATAAAATTTATTCACATACCTCTAATGAACACCAAAGTTTTTTTATCCAAGTTTGGGAAATTCCACTAGTTCAACCCAAATAGCTTGGAATTTTATAAGAAAGAGCTTTCTACATATGTTTCAAATATGGATATGCATGTTTGAAACATATTAACGATGCCAATGACCTATGGATCCAAACCTTTTAAAGATAATAAGAAATTCTCATTAAATTCTCAAGAGAATGTGCAATGGGATATTTACCTGAGTCAAACAAGCCATTATTTTGCCCATTTACAAAAAGATGGCGTAACAATCCTAGATGATTTTAAAGTGATTTATCGGTCAATCACGCGTAACGGGCTATATTTTAGTAAGAAATGACTTATGGATTGGGAGTCAACACTCAGTTAAAATCCCTTGTCTCCCGCTTTACCCGACGATTGGAAAACCTGATATATAAAAACTAAAAAGAGTTTACAATCCCTGAAAGTGACAGACACTTTTATGAATTATCTCTCTCTACATACATGCCTTTCCATTTTAGATGTATTATTTTTTCTTAAATCAAAAATAGAGTTTTCACTTTCCATTCATCTCGTAAACACTTTTGACAAGATGGCAAATAGAACACAAAAAAATGAAAATTTTAGAGATTATGTATGGAAAAAATTTAAAAGAATAACAAATGTAATTAAGGAAAATTTATTCACACACCACAAATGATCACAAAAGTTTTGTTATCTAAGTTTTGGAAATTGCACTAGTTCAACCCTAATAGCTTGGAATTTTATAAGAAAGAGATTACTACATGTTTTAAAAATGGATATGCATGCTTGAAACATGTTAAAGATGCAAATGACCTATGGATCCAAACCATTTAAAGAGAATAAAAAATACTCAGTAAATTCTCAAGTGAATGAGCGGTGGGAAATTTACCCAAGACAAACAAGCCATTATTTTGCCCATTTACAAAAAGCTGACCTAACGATTATAGATGATTGTAAAGTGATTTATCGGTCAATCTTGTGTAACGGGTTATTTTTTTGTAAGAAATGAGTTATGGATAGGGAGTCAACACTCAGTTAAAAATCCCCCGCCTCATTTTCCCGACGATAGCCAAATAAAATATAAAAAACATAAAAAAGAGTTTACAATCCCTAAAAGTTACAAATACTTTATGCAACTATATCTCACTACATTTGTGCATTTCCATTTAAGATGTGTGCATTATTTCTTAAATCAACACTTGAGTTTTCACTTTCCCTTTATCTCGAAAACAATTATGTCAAGATGGCAAATAGATCACAACAAAATGAAAATTTTAGAGTTTATATATGGAATAAATTTAAAAGAATAACAAATGTAGGTAAAGAAAATTTATTCACACACCTCAAATGAACACAAAAGGTTTTTCATCCAAGTTTGGGAAATTCCACTAGTTCAACCCTAATAGCTTGGAGTTTTATAAGAAAAAGATTTCTACACATGTTTTAAATATGGATATGCATGCTTGAAACATGTTAAAGATGCAAATGACCTATGGATCCAAACCTTTTAAGATAATAACAAATGCTCATTAAATTCTCAAGTGAACGTGTGGTGGGATATTTACCCGAGTCAAACAAGCCATTATTTTGCCGATATACGAAAAGCTGACCTAACAATCATTGATGATTTTAAAGTTATTAATCGATCAATCATGTGTAACGGGCTATAGTTTTGTAAGAAATAACTTATGGATTGGGAGTCAACACTCCAGTTAAAAATCGCCCGCCTCCCCCTTTACCCAACA
This sequence comes from Aristolochia californica, assembly GCF_029961685.1. NCBI lineage: Eukaryota > Viridiplantae > Streptophyta > Magnoliopsida > Piperales > Aristolochiaceae > Aristolochia > Aristolochia californica. Next base: position 15,580,617 of record NW_027181881.1, on the reverse strand, counting down.
ATTGGAAAACCTTATATATAAAAACTAAAAAGAGTTTACAATCCCTAAAAGTTACAGACACTTTTTGGAACTATCACTCCCTAAATTTGTGCATTTCCATTTTAGATCGAAGCTTTTTTCTTAAATCAAAACTTTGAGTTTTCACTTTCCCCTAATTTCGTAAACAATTTTTACAAGATGGCAAATAGCAAACAACAAAATGAAAATTTTAGAGTTTATGTATGGAAAAAATCTAAAAGAATAAAAAATGTAAGAAAATAAAATTTATTCACACACCGTAAATGATCACAAAAGTTTTTTCATCCAAGTTTTGGAAATTCCACTAGTTCAACCCTAATAGTTTGGAATTTTATAAGAAAGAGATTTCTACAAGTTTTAAAAATGGATATGCATGCTTGAAACATGTTAAAGATGAAAATGACCTATGGATCCAAACATTTTAATGAGAATAACAAATGCTTTGAAAATTCTCAAGTGAACGTGCGGTGGGAAATTTACCCAAGACAAACAAGCAATTTTTTTGCACATTTACAAAAAGCTGACCTAACGATCATAGATGATTGTAAAGTGATTTATCGGTCAATCATGTGTAACGGGCTATATTTTTGTAAGAAATGAGTTATGGATTGGGGGTCAACACTCAGTTAAAAATCCCCCGCATCCCCATTTTCTCGACGATTTCAAAATAAAGTATTTAAAAACTTAAAAGAGTTAACAATCCCTAGAAATTACAGACACTTTTTGGAACTATCTCTCTCTACATTTGTGCATTTCCATTTTAGATGTATGTTTTTTTCTTAAATCAAAACTTGAGATTTCACTTTCCCTTCATCTCGTAAACAATTTTGCCATGATGGCAAATAGATCACAATGAAATGAAAATTTTACAGTTTATGTATGGAAAAATTTTAAAAAAATAACAAATGTAAGTAAATAAAATTTATTCACACACTTCAAATGAATAAAAAAGTTTTTTTATCCATGTTTGGGAAATTCCACTAGTTCAACCCTAATAGCTTGGAATTTTATAAGAAATAAATTTCTACACATATTTTAAATATGGATATGCATGCTTGAAACATGGTAAAGATGGAAATGACCTATTGATCAAAACCTTTTAAAGTGAATAACAAATGGTCATTAAATTCTAAAGTGAACGTGCGGTGGGATATTTATTCGAGTCAAACAAGCCATTATTTTGCCCATTTACAAAAAGCTAACCTAACAATCTTAGATGATTGTAAAGTGATTTATTTGTCAATCAAGCGTAACGTGCTATATTTTTGTAAGAAATGGCTTATCGATGGGGACTCAACACTTAGTTAAAAATCATCCGACTCCCCTTTTTCCCGACGATAGCAAAATAAAATATATAAAAAATAAAAAAGAGTTTACAATCCCTAAAAGTTACAGATACTTTCTGGAATTATCTCTCTCAACATTTGTGCATTTCCATTTTAGATGTATGCATTTTTTGTTAAATCAAAACTTGAGTTTTGACTTACCCTGATCTTGTACACAATTTTGACAAGATGGCAAATAGATCACAACGAAATGAAAATTTTAGAGTTTATGTATGGAAAAGATTTAATAGAATAACGAATGTAAGTAAAGAAAATTTATTCCCACACCTTAAATGAACACAAAAGTTCTTTTATCCAAGTTTGGGAAATTCCATTTGTTCAACCCTACTAGCTTGGAATTTTATAAGAAAGAGATTTCTACACATGTTTTAAATATGGATATGCAAGTTTGAAACATGTTAAAGTTCCAAATAACCTATGGATCCAAACCTTTTAAAGAGGATAACAAATGCTCATTAAATTCTAAAGTGAACGTGTGGTGGGATATTTACTCGAGTCAAACTAGCAATTATTTTGCCCATTTACAAAAAGCTGACCAAACAGTCATAGATTATTTTACAATGCTTTATCGGTCAATAATGCGTAATGGGCTATATTTTTGTAAGAGATAGCTTACGGATTGGGAGTAAACAATCAGTTAAAAATCCCCCGCCACCCCCTTTACCCGACGATTGCAAAACCATATATATAAAAACTAAAAAGAGTTTACAATCCCTAAAAGTGACAAGCAGTTTTTGGAATTATCTCTCCCCACATACGTGCCTTTCCATTTTAGATGTATACTTTTTTTCTTGAATCAAAACTAGAATTTTCACTTACCCTTAATCTCGTAAACACTTTTAACAAGATGGCAAATAGATCACAAAAAAGTGAAAATTTTAGAGAGTAAGTATGGAAAAAATTTAAAACAAAAACAAATATAATTAAGGAAAATTTATTCACACACCCCAAATGATCACACAAGTTTTTTTATCCAAGTTTGGGAAATTCCACTAGTTCAACCCTAATTGCTTGGAATTTTATAAGAATGAGATTTCTACACGTTTTAAAAATGGATATGCATGCTTGAAACATGTTAAAGATACAAATGACCTATGGATCCAAACCTTTTGAAGAGAATAACAAATACTCAGTAAATTCTCAAGTGAAAGTGCAATGGGAAATTTAGCCGAGACACACAAGCCATTATTTTGCCCATTTACAAAAAGCTGACCTAACGATCGTAGATGATTGTAAAGTGATTTATCGGTCAATCATGCGTAACGGGCTATATTTTTTTAAGAAATGACTTATGGATTGGGAGTCAACACTCAGTTAAAAATCCCCGCCTCCCCCTTTTCTCGACGATTTCAAAATAAATGATATATAAAATTAAAAGAGTTTATAATCCCTAAAAATTACAGACACTTTTTGGAATTATCTCTCTCTACATTTGTGGATTTCCATTTTAGATGTAAGTTTTTTTCTTAAATCAAAACATGAGATTTCATTTTCCCTTCATCTCGAAAACAATTTAGACAAGATGGCGAATAGATCACAACGAAATAAAAATTTTAGAGTTTATGTATGGAAAAAATTTAAAAGAATAACAAATGTAAGTAAAGAAAATTTATTCACACACCTCAAATGAACACAAAATTTTTTTTATCCAAGTTTTGGAAATTCCACTAGTTCAACCCTAATAGCTTGGAATTTTATAAGAAAGAAATTTCTACACATGTTTTAAATATGGATATGCAAGCTTGAAACATGTTAAAGATGCAAATGACCTATGGATCCAAAACCTTTTAAAGAGAATAAAAAATACTCATTAAATTCTCAAGTGAACGTGTGGTGGGATATTTACCCGTGTCAAACAAGCCATTATTTGTCCCATATACAAAAAGCTGACCTAACAATCATAGATGATTTTAAAGTGATTTATCAGTCTACCATGTGTAACAGGCAATATTTTTGTAAGAAATAACTTATGTATTGGGACTCAACACTCAGTTAGAAATCCCCCGCCTCCCCCGTTACCCGACGATTGCAAAACCTGATATTTAAAAATGAAAAAAGAGTTTAAAATCCCTAAAAGTTACAGACACTTTTTGGAATTATCTCTCTCTACATTTGTGCATTTCCATTTTAGATGTATTCTTTTTTCTTAATTCAAAACTTGAGTTTTCACTTTCCCATGATCTCGTAAACAATTTTGACAAGATGGCAAATACCTCACAACAAAATGAAAATTTTAGAGTTTATGTATGGAAAAAATTTAAAATAATAACAAATGTAAGTAAAGAAAATGTATTTCACACTCCTCAAATGAACACAAAAGGTTTTTTATCCAAGTTTGGGAAATTCCACTAGTTCAACTCTAATAGCTTGGAATTTTAAAAGAAAGAGTTTTCTTCATATGTTTCAAAAATGGATATGCATGTTTGAAACATATTAAAGATGCCAATGACCTATGGATCCAAACCATTTAAAGATAATAAAAAATACTCATTAAATTCTCAAGTGAACGTGTGGTGGGATATTTACCCGTGTCAAAAAAACCTTTATTTTGCCCATTTACCAAAAGATGACCTAAGAGTACTAGATGAATTTAAAATGATTTATCAGTCAATCATGCATAACGGGCTATATTCTAGTAAGAAATGACTTATGGATTGCGAGTCAACACTCAGTTAAAAATCCCATGCCTCCCGCTTTACCCAATGATTGCAAAACTTGATATATAAAAACTAAAAAAGAGTTCAAAATCCCTAAAAGTGACCGATAGTTTTTGGAATTTTCTCTTCCTAAATACGTGCCTTTCCATTTTTTATTTAGTCTTTTTTCTTAAATCAAAACTAGAGTTTTCACTTTCCCTTCATCTCGTAAACACTTTTGACAAGAAGGAAAATAGATCACAAAAAAATGAAAATTTTAGAGATTATGTATGGAAAAAATAAAAGAATAACAAAAGTAATTAAGGAAAATTTATTCACACACCACAAATGATCACAAAAGTTTTGTTATCTAAGTATGGGAAATTCCACTAGTTCAACCCTAATAGCTTGGAATTTTATAAGAAAGGGATTTCTACAAGTTTTAAAATTGGATGTGGATGCTTGAAACAAGTTAAAGATGTAAATGACCTATGGATCCGAACCTTTTAAAGAGAATAAAAAATGCTCAGTAAATTCTCAAGTGAACGTGGAGTGGGAAATTTACCCAAAACAAACAAGCCATTATTTTTCCCATTTAAAAAAAGCTGACCTAACGATCATAGATGATTGTAAAGTGATTTATCGGTCAATCATGTGTAACGGGTTATATTTTTGTAATAAATGACTTATGGATTGGGAGTCAACATCAGTTAAAAATTCCCCGCCTCCACCTTTTCTCGATGATTTCAAAATAAAGTATATAAAAACTTAAAAGAGTTGACAATCCCTAAAATTTACAGACACTTTTTAGAATTATCTCTCTCTACATTTGTGCATTTCCATTTTAGATGTATGATTTTTTCTTAAATCAAAACTTGAGATTTCACTTTCCCTTCATCTCGTAAATTTTTTTGACAAGATGGCAAATAGATCACAACGAAATGAAAATTTTAGAATTTATGTATGGAAAAAATTTAACAGAATAACAAATGTAAGTAAAGAAAATTTATTCACACACCTCAAATGAACACAAAAGTTTTTATCCAAGTTTGGGAAATTCTAGTAGTTCAACCCTAATAGCATGGAATTTTATAAGAAAGAGATTTCTACACATGTTTTAAATATGGATATGCATGCTTGAAACATGTTAAAGATGCAAATGACCTATGGATCCAAACCTTTTAAAGAGAATAACAAATGCTCATAAATTCTCAAGTGAACGTGTGGAGGGATATTTACACGACTCAAACAAGACATTATTTTGCCCATTTACAAAGAGCTGACCTAACAAACATAGATGATTGTAAAGTGATTTTTATAAGAAAGAGATTTCTACACATGCGTAACGGGCTATATTTTTGTAAGAAATAACTTATGGATTGGCAGTCAACACTCTGTTAAAAATCCCCCCACTCCCCCTTTACCCGACGATTGCAAAACCTGATATATAAAAACTAAAAAGAGTTTATATCCCTAAAAGTTACAGGGACTTTTTGGATTTATCTCTCTCTAAATTTGTGCAGTTCCATTTTAGATGTATGCTTTTTTCTTAAATCAAAACATGAGTTTTCACTTTCCCCTGATCTCGTAAACAATTTTGACAAGATGGCAAATAGCTCACAACAAAAGGAAAATTTTATAGTTTATGTATGGAAAAAATTTAAAAGAAAAAAAAATGTAAGTAAAAAAAATTTATTCACACACCACAAATGAACACAAAAGTATTTTTATCCAAGTTTGGGAAATTCCAGTAATTCAACCCTAATAGCTTGGAATTTTATAAGAAAGAGATTTTCACTCATGTTTTAAATATGGATATGCATGTTTGAAACATATTAAAGATGCCAATGACATATGCATCCAAACCTTTGAAAGATAATAACAAATGCTCAATAAATTCTCAAGTGAACTTGCGGTGGGATATTTACCAGAGTCCAACAAGCCATTATTTTGCCCATTTACAAAAAGATGACCAAACAATCATTGATGATTGTAAAGTGATTTATCGATCAATCATGCGCAACGGGCTATATTTTTTAAATAAATGACTTATGGATTAGGGACAACACTCAGTTTAAAATCCCATGCCTCCCCCTTTATCCGATGATTGCAAAACCTAATATATAAAAACTAAAAAGAGTTTACAATCCCTAAAAGTGATAGACACTTTTTCGAATTATCTCTCCCTACATATGTGCCTTTCCATTTTTATGTATACTTTTTTCTTAAATCAAAACTAAAATTTTCACTTTCCCTTCTTCTCGTAGACAATTTTGACAAGTTGGCAAATAAATCAACGAAATGAAAATTTTAGTGTTAATGTATGGAAAAAATTTAAAAGAATAACAAATGTAAGTAAAGAAAATTTATTCACACACCACAAATGATCACAAAAGTTTTGTGATCCAAGTTTGGGAAATTCCACTTGTTCAACCCTAATAGCTTGGAATTTTATAAGAAAGAAATTTTTACACATGTTTTAAAAATGGATATGCATGCTTGAAACATGTTAAAGATACAAATGACCAATGGATCCAAACCTTTTAAAGAGAATACAAATGCTCAGTAAATTCTCAAGTGAACGTGCGGTGGGATATTAACCCGAGTCAAACAAGCCATTATTTTGCCCATTTACAAAAAGATGACCTAACAATCATTGATGATTGTAAAGTGATTTATCGGTCAACCATGCGTAACGGGCTATATTTTTTAAAGAAATGACTTATGGATTGGGAGACAACACTCAGTTAAAAATGACATGCCTCTCCCTTTACCCGATGATTGCAAAACCTAATATATAAAAACTAAAAAGAGTTTACAATCCCTAAAAGTGACAGACACTTTTTCGAATTATCTCTCCCTACATACGTGCCTTTCCATTTTTTATGTATACTTTTTTCTTAAATCAAAACTAGAGTTTTCACTTTCCCTTCTTCTCATAAACAATTTTGACAAGTTGGAAAATAGATCACAACGAAATGAAAATTTAGTGTTTATGTACGGAAAAAATTTAAAAGATTAACAAATGTAAGTAAAGAAAATTTATTCACACACCACAAATGATCACAAAAGTTTTGTTATCCAAGTTTGGGAAATTCCACTTGTTCAACCCTAATAGCTTGGAATTTTATAAGAAAGAAATTTCTACACATGTTTTAAAAATGGATATGCATGCTTGAAACATGTTAAAGATACAAATGACCAAAAGATCCAAACCTTTTAAAGAGAATACAAATGCTCAGTAAATTCTCAAGTGAACATGCGGTGGGATATTAACCCGAGTCAAACAAGCCATTATTTTGCCCATTTACAAAATGTTGACCTAACAATCATAGATGATTGTAAAATGATTTATCTATCAATCATGAGTAATGGGCTATATTTTTTTAAGAAATGTCTTATTGAATGGGAATCAACACTCAGCTAAAAACGAAAAAGAGTTTATAATCCCTAAAAATTACAGACACTTTTTGGAATTATTTCTCTCTACATTTATGCATTTCTATTTTAGATGTCTATTTTTTTCTTAAATCAAAACTTGAGATTTCACTTTCCCTTCATCTCGTAAACAATTTTGACAAGATGGCAAATAGATCACAACAAAATGAAAACTTTAGAGTTTATGTAATAAAAATTTAAAAGAATAACAAATTTAATTAAGAAAAATTTATTCACACACCGCAAATGATCACAAAAGTTTTGTTATCCAAGTTTGGGAAATTCCACTAGTTCAACCCTAATAGCTTGGAATTTTATAAGAAAGAGATTTCTACACGTTTTAAAAATGGATCTGCATGCTTGAAACATGTTAAAGATGCAAATGAGCTATGAATCCAAAACTATTAAAGTGAATAAAAAATGCTCATTAAATTCTCAAGTGAACGTGCGGTGGGATTTTTACCTTAGCCAAACAAGCCATTGTTTTGCCCATTTACAAAAATCTGACCTAATCATCATAGATGATTGTAAAGAGATTTACAGGTCAATCATGCGTTACGGGCTATAATTTTGTAAGAAATGACTTATGGATTGAGAGTCACCACTCGGTTAAAAACCCCTGCCTCCCCCTTTTCTCGACGATTGCAAAATAAAATATATAAAAACTAAAAAGAGTTTACAATCCCTAAAAGTTAAAGAAACGTTTTTGGAATAATCTTTCACTACATTTGTGCTTTTAAATTTTAGATGTATGTTTTTTTTTAAATCAAAACTTGAGTTTTCACTTTCCCTTGATCCCGTAAACAATTTTGACAAGATGGCAAATATATCACAACAGAATGAAAAATTTTGAGCATATATGTGAAAAAAAATCAAAAGAATAACAAATGTAAGTAAAGAAAATTTATTCACACACCTCAGATGAACAAAAAAGTTTTTTTATCCATGTTTAGAAAATACGACTAGTTCAAACCTAATAACTTGGAATTTTATAAGAACAAGATTGCTACACATGTTTTAAATATGGATATGCACGTTTGAAACATGTTAAAGATGCAAATGACCTATGGATCCAAACCTTTTAAAGAGAATAACAAATGCTCATTAAAAGTGAACGTGTTGGGGGATATTTACCTGTGTCAAACAAGCCATTATTTCACCCATTTACAGAAAAACTGACCTAACAGTCATAGATGATTTTAATGTGAATTATTGGTCAATCATGCGTAATGGGCTTTATTTTTGTAAGAAATGACTTATAGATAAGGAGTCAACACTCAGTTAAACATCCCCTGCCTCCCCCTTTACCTGACGATTACAAAACCTGATATATAATAAACTAAAAAGAGTTTCCAATCACAAAAAGGTATAGACACTTTTTGGAATTATCTCTCTCAACATTTGTGCATTTCCAATTTAGATGTAAACTTTTTTCTTAAATCAAAACTAAAGTTTTCACTTTCCCTTCATCTCGTAAACACTTTTGACAAGATGGCAAATAGATCACAACAAAATGAAAATTTTAGAGATTATGTAAGGAAAAAAATTAAAACAAAAACAAATGTAATTAAGAAAAATTTATTCACACACCACAAATGATCACAAAAGTTTTGTTATCCAAGTTTTTGAAATTCCACTAGTTCAACCCTAATAGCTAGGAATTTTATAAGAAAGAGATTTGTACACATGTTTTAAAAAGGGATATGCATGCTTGAAACATGTTAAAGATGCAAATGACCTATGGATTCAAACCTTTTAAAGAGAATAACAAATGCTCATTAAATACTCAAGTGAACGTGCGGTGGAATATTTACCCGAGTCGAACAAGCCATTATTTGGCCCATTTACAAAATGCTGACCTAACACTCATAGATGATTGTAAAGTGTTTTATCGGTCAATCATACGTAACATGCTATATTTTTGTAAGAAATGACTTATGGATTGGGAGTCAACACTCAGTTAAAAATCCCCCGCCTCCCCATTTTCGCGACGATTGCAAAATAAAAGATATAAAAACTAAAAAAGAGTTTACAATTCCTAAAAATTATAGACACTTTCTGGAATTATCTCTCTCTACATTAGTTTATTTCAATTTTAGATGTATGCTTTTTTTATTAAATCAAAACAGAGTTTTCAGTTTCCCTTCATCTCGTAAACAATTTTGACAAGATGGCTAACAGATCACAACAATATGAAAATTTTAATGTTTACGTATGGAAATAATTTAAAAGAATAACAAATGTAATTAAGGAAAATTTATTCACACACCACTAATGATTACAAAAGTTTTGTTATCCAAGTTTGGGAAATTCCACTAGTTCTACCTTTGTAGCTTGGAATTTTATAAGAAAGAGGTTTCTACACAGGTTTTTAAAATGGATACGCCTGCTTGAAACATGTTAAAGATGCAAATGACCTATGGATCCAATCCTTTTAAAGAGAATAACAAACGCTCATTAAATTCTCAAGTGAACGTGAGGTGGGATATTTACCCTAGTCAAACAAGGCATTATTTTGCCAATTTACAAAAAGCTGACCTAACAATCCTAGATGATGGTAAAGTTATTTATTGGCCAATCATGCGTAATGGGCTATATGTTTTGTAAAAAATTACTTATGGATTGGGAGTCTACACTCAGTTAAAAATCCTCCACCTCCTTCTTTACCCGACGATTGCAAAACTGGGTATATAAAATCTAAAAAGATTTTACAATCCCTAAAAGTTATAGACACATTTTGGTATTAGTTCTCTACATTTGTGCATTTCCATTTTATATATATTTTTTTCTTAAATAAAAACTCGATTTTTCACTTTCCCTTCATCTCGTAAAGACTTTTGACAAGAAGGCAAATAGATCACAACAAAATGAAAATTTTAGAGTTTATGTATGGTAAAAATTTTAAGAATAACAATTGCAATCATGGAAAATTTATTCTCACACCACAAATGATCACAAAAGTTTTGTTATCCAAGTTTGGGAAATTCCACTAGTTCAACCCTAGTAGCTTAGAATTTTATAAGAAAGAGATTTTTACACATGTTTTAAAAACGGATATGCGTGCTTGAAAATTGTTAAAGGTGCAAATGACCTATGGATCCAAACCTTTTAAAGAGAATAACAAAAGCTCATTAAATTCTTAAGTGAATGTGCGGTGGGATATTTACCCGCCTTAAGTGAATGTGCGGTGGGATATTTACCCGAGTGAAACCAGCCATTATTTTGCCCATTTAAAAAAACCTGACCTAACAATCATAGATGATTGTAAAGTGGTTTATCGTACAATCAAGCGTAATGGGCTATATTTTTGTAAGAAATGACTTATCGATTGGGAGTGGACACTCAGTTGACAATCCCCTGCCTCCCCATTTTCCAGACGATTGCAAAAAAAAAAAAAATATTAAAACTTAAAAAGATTTTACAATCCCTAAAATTACAAACACTTTCTGTAATTATCTCTCTCTACATTTGTGGATTTCTATTTTATATGTATTCTTTTTTCTTAAATCAAATCTTGAGTTTTCACTTTCCCCTGATCTCGCAAATAATTTTGACAAGATGGCAAATAGCTCACAACGAACTGAAAAATTTTAGATTTTATGTATGGGAAAAAATTAAAAGAATAACAAATGTAAGTAAAGAAAATGTGTACACAGAACTCAAATGAATACAAAAGTTTTATTATCCAAGTTTGGGAGATACCACTAGTTCAACCTTAAAGCTTGGAATTTTACAAGAAAGAGATTTCTACACATGTTTTAAATATGGATATACATGCTTGAAACATGTTAAAGATGCAAATGACCTATGGATCCAAACCTTTTAAAGAGAATAACAAATGGTCATTAAATTCTCAAGTGAATGTTCTGTGAGATATATACCCGAGTCAAACAAGCCATTACTTTGCCCATTTACAAAAAGTTGACCTAACAATCGTAGAAGATTGTAAAGTGATTTATCTATCAATCATGGGTAACGTGCTATATTTTTGTAAGAAATGACTTATGGATAGGGAGTCAACACTATGTTAAGAATTCCCCACCTCCCCATTTTCCCGACGATTGCAAAATAAAATATATAACAATTCAAAAAGATTTTACAATCCCTAAAAGTTACAGACACTTTCTGGAATTATCTCTCTCTACATTTGTGCATTTCCATTATAGATGTATGCTTTTTTTGTTAAATCAAAACTTGAGTTTTGACTTTCCCCTGATCTTGTAAACAATTTTGACAGGATGGCAAATAGATCACAACGAAATGAAAATTTTAGAGTATATGTATGGAAATAATTTAAAAGAATAACAAATGTAAGTAAAGAAAATTTATTCAGACACCTCAAATGAACACAAAAGTTTTTTTATCCAAGTTTGAGAAATTCCACTAGTTCAACCCTAATAGCTTGGAATTTTATAAGAACGAGATTTCTACACATGTTTTAAATATGGATATGCATGCTTGACACATGTTAAAGATGCAAAGGACCTTTGGATCCAAACCTTTTAAAAAGAATAACAAATGCTAGTTAAATTCTCAAGTGAAGGTGTGGTGGGATATTTACCCAAGTTAAACAAGCCATTCTTTTGCCCATTTACAAAAAGCTGACCAAACAATCATAGATGATTTTAAAGTGATTTATCGGTCAATCATGCGTAACGAGCTATATTTTTGTAAGAAATTACTTATGGATTGGGAGTAAACACTCAGTTAAAAATCCCCCACTTTACCCGATGATTGCAACACCTGATATATAAAAACTAAAAAGAGTTTAAAATCCTTAAAAGTTACTGACACTTTTTGGAATTATCTCTCCCTACATTTGTGCATTTCCATTTTAGATGTATACTTTTTTCTTATATCAAAACTAGAGTTTTCACTTTCCCTTCATCTCGTAAACAATTTTAACATGATCGCAAGTAGATCACAACAAATTGAAAATTTTAGAGTTTGTGTATGGAAAAAATTTTAACGAATAAGAAGTCTAATGAAGGAAAATTTATTCACACACCTCAAATGATCATAAAAGTTTTGTTATCCAAGTTTTGGAAATTCCACTAGTTCAACACTAATTGCTTGGAATTTTTTAAGAAAGAGATTTCTACTCATATTTTAAAAATGGATTTGCTTGCGTGAAACATGTTAAAGATGCAAATGACCTATGGATCCAAACCTTTTAATGAGAATAACAAATGCTGATTTAATTCTCAAGTGAATGTGCGGTGGGATATTTACTCCAGTCAAACAAGCCATTATTTTGCACATTTACAAAAAGTTGACCTAACAATCATAGATGATTGTAAAGTGATTTATCTTTCAATCATGCATAACGTACTTTATTTTTGTGAGAAATAACTTATGGATTGGGAGTTAACACTCGGTTAAAAATCCACTGCCTCCCCCTTTTCCCAACGATTGCAAAATAAAATATATACAAACTAAAAAGAGTTTAGAATCCCTAAAAATTACAAAAACTTTTTAGAATTATCTCTCTCTTCATTTGTGCATTTCCATTTTAGATGTATGCTTTTCTTTTATCAAAACTTGAGTTTTCACTTTCCTATGATCTCGTAAACAATTTTGCCAAGATGGCAAGTAGATGACAATGAAATGAAAATTTTAGAGTTTATGTATGAAAAAAATTTAAAAGAATAAAAAATGTATGTAAAGAAAATTTATTCACAGACCTCAAATGAACACAAAAGTTTTTTTATCCAAGTTTGGGAAATTCCACTTGTTCTACCCTAATAGCTTGGAATTTTATAAGAAAGAGATTTCTACACATGTTTTAAATATGGATATGCATGATTGAAACATGTTAAAGATGCAAATCTCTTTGGGATCTAAACCTTTTAAATAGAATAACAAATACTCATTAAATTCTCAAGTGAACATGTAGTGCAATATTTACCCGAGTCAAACAAGCCATTATTTTGCTCATTTACAAAATGCTGACACGACAATCATAGATGATTTTAAAGCAATTTATCGGTCAATACTGCATAACGGGCTATATTTTTGTAAGAAATGACATATGGATTGGGGGTCAACACTCAGTTAAAAATCCCCCGCCTGCCCCTTTTCCTGAAGATTGTAAAATAAAATATATAAGAACTAAAAACAGTTTACAATCCCTAAAAATTACAAACACTTTTTGGAAATATCTCTCTCTACATTTGTGCATTTACATTTTAGATTTATGCTTTTTTCTTAAATCAAAACTTGAGATTTCACTCTCCCTTCATCTTGTAAACAATTTTAACAAGATGGCAAATAGATCACAACGAAATGAAAATTTTAGAGTTTATGTATGGTAAAAACTAAAAAAATTAAAAATTTAATTAAGGGAAATTTATTCACACACCACAAATGATTACAAAAGTTTTGTTATCCAAGCTTGGGAAATTTCAATAGTTCAACCCTAATAGCTTGGAAATTTAAAAGAAAGAGATTTATACACGTTTTAAAACTGGATATGCATCCTTGAAACATGTTAAAGATGCAAATGAGCTATGGATCCAAAACTATTAAAGTGAATAACAAATGCTCATTAAATTCTCAAGTGAACGTGCGATAGGATATTTACCCGAGTCAAACAAGGCTTTGTTTTGCCCATTTTCAAAAATCTGACCTAATAATCATAGATGATTGTAAAGTGATTTATCAGTCAATCATGCATTACGGGCTATATTTTTTTAAGAAATGACTTATGGATTTGGAGTCAACACTCAATTAAAAACCCCTGCCTCCCCCTTTACCCGACAATTGTAAAATAAACTATATAAAAACTAAAAGGATTTTACAATCCCTAAAAGTTATAGACACTTTTTAGAATAATCTTTCTCTACATTTGTGCATTTTAGATGTATATTTTTTTCTTAAATACAAACTTGAGTTTTCACTTTCCCTTGATCTCGTATACAATTTTTACAAGATGGCAAATATATCGCAAAAAAATGAAAATTTTAGAGTTTATGTGATAAAAAAAATCAAAAGAATAACAAATGTAACTAAAGAAAATTTATTCAACACTTCAAATGAACAAAAAAATCTTTTTATCCTTGTTTGGGAAATTCCACTAGTTCAAACATAATAACTTGAATTTTTATAAAAATCCTAGATGATTTAAAAGTGATTTATCGGTCAATCATGCCTAACAAGCAATATTGTTTTAAGAAATGACTTATGGATTGGTAGTCAACACTCAGTTAAAAATCCCATGCTTCCCCCTTTACTCAACGATTGCAAAACCTAATATAAAAACTAATGGAGTTTATAATCCCTTAAAGTGACAGACACTTTTTGAAATTATCTCTCCCTACATACTTGCCTTTCCATTTTAGATGTATACTTTTTTATTCAATCAAAACTAGATTTTGCACTTTCCCTTTATCTCGCAAACACTTTTGACAACAAGGCAAATAGATCACAAAAAAATGAAAATTTTAGAGATTATGTATGGAAAAAATTTAAAAGAATAACAAATATAATTAAGGAAAATTTATTCACACACCACAAATGATCACAAAATTTTTGTTATCCAAGTTTGGGAAATTCCACTAGTTCAACCCTCATAGCTTGGAATTTTATAAGAAAGAGATTTCGACACGTTTTAAAAATGGATATGCATGCTTGAAACATGTTAAAGATGCAAACGACCTATGGATCTAAACCTTTTAAAGAGAATAAAAAATGCTCAGTAAATTCCCAAGTGAACGTGCGGTGGGAGATTTACCCAAGACAAATAAGCCATTATTTTGCAGATTTACAAAAAGCTGACCTAGCGATCAAAGATGATTGTAAAGTGAGTTATCGGTCAATCATGCGTAACGGGCTATGTTTTAGTAGGAAATGACTTATGGATTGGGAGTCAACATAGTTAAAAATCCCGCGTCTCCCTTTTTCCCGATGATTTCAAAATAAAATATAAAAAAACATAAAAGAGTTTACAATCCCTAAAAATTACAGACACTTTTTGGAATTATCTCTCTCTACCTTTGTGCATTTCCATTTTAGATGTATGTTTTTTTCTTAAATCAAATCTTGTGATTTCACTTTCCCTTCATCTCGTAAAAAATTTTGATAAGATGGCAAAAAGACCACAACAAAATGAAAATTTTAGAGTTTATGTATGAAAAAAAATTAACTGAATAACAAATGTAAGTAATGAAAATTTATTCACACACCACAAATGATCACAAAAGTTTTGTTATCCAAGTTTGGGAAATTCCACTTATTGAACCCTAATAGCTTGGAATTTTATAAGAAGGAGATTTCTACACATGTTTTAAAAATGGATATGCATGCTTGAAACATGTTAAAGATGCAAATGACCAATGGATCCAAACCTTTTAACGACAATAACAAATGCTCATTAAATTCCCTAGTGAACGTTCGGTGGGATATTAACCCAAGTCAAACAAGCCATTATTTTGCCCATTTACAAAAAGCTGACCTAACAATCATAGATGATTGTAAAGTGATTTGTCGGACAATCATGCGTAACGGGCTATATTTTTGTAAGAAATGTCTCATGGATTGGGAATCAACACAATTAAAAATCCCCTGCCTCCCCCTTTTTCCGACGATTGCAAAATAAAATATATAAAAACTAAAAAGAGTTGACAATCCCTTAAAATTACAGACACCATTTGGAATTATCTCCCTCTACATTTGTGCATTTCCATTTTAAATGTATGTTTTTTTCTTAAATCAAAACTTGAGATTTCACTTTCCCTTCATCTCGTAAACAATTTTGACAAGATGGCAAATAGATCACAAAAAAATGAAAGTTTTAGAGTTTATGTATCAAAAAATTGAAAAGAATAACAAATGTAATTAAGGAAAATTTATTCACACACCACAAATTATCACAAAATTTTTGTTATCCAAGTATGGGAAATTCCAATAGTTCAACCCTAATAGCTTGGAATTTTATAAGAAAGAGATTTCTACACTTTTTAAAAATGGATCTGCATACTTGAAACATGTTAAAGATGCAAATGACCTATGGATCAAAAACTATTAAAGTGAATAACAAATGCTCATTAAATTCTCAAGTGAACATGCGGTGGGATATTTACCCGAGTCTAACAAGCCACTGTTTTACCCATTTACAAAAATCTGATGTAGTAATCATAGATGATTGTAAAGTGATTTATAGGTCAATCATGTGTTACGGGCTATATTTTTGTAAGAAATGACTTATGGATTGGGAGTCAACACTCAGTTAAAAACCCCCGCCACCCCCTTTTCCCAACGATTGCAAAATAAAATATATAAAAATTAAAAAGAGTTTACAATCCCTAAAAGTTACAGACACTTTTTTGAATAATCTTTCTCTACATTTGTGCATTTCCATTTTAGATGTATGTTTTTTACTTAAATCAAAACTTGAGTTTTCACTTTCCCTTGATCTCGTAAACAATTTTGACAAGATGGCAAATATATCACAATGACATGAAAATTTTAGGGTGTAAGTGTGAAAAAAATCAAAAGAATAACAAATGTAAGTAAAGAAAATTTATTCACACACTTCAAATGAACAAAAACGTTTTTTTCATCCATGTTTGGGAAATTCCACTAGTTCAAACCTAATAACTTGGAATTTAATAAGAAAGAGATTTCTACACATGTTTTAAATATGGATATGGATGCTTGAAACATGTTAAAGATGCAAATGACCAATGGATCCATACCTTTTAAAGAGAATAAAAAATGCTCATTAAAAGTGAATGTACGAAGGGATATTTACTGGAGTCAAGCAAACCATTATTTTGCCCATTTACCAAAAAACTGACCTAACAATCATAGATGATTTTAAAGTGATTTTTTGGTCAATCGTGAGTAACGGGCTATATTGTTTTAAGAAATGGCTTATAGATATGGAGTCAACACTCAATTAAACATCCCCTGCCTCCCCCTTTACCCAACGATTGCAAAGCCTGATAGATAGAAAACTAAAAAGAGTTTACAATCACTAAAAGTTATAAACACTTTTTGGAATTATCTCTCTCAACATTTGTGCATTTCCATTTTAGATGTATACTTTTTTCTTAAATCAAAACTTGAGTTTTACTTTTTCCTACATCTCGTAAACACTTTTGACAAGATGGCAAATAGATCTATGGAAAAAATTTAAAACAATAACAAATGTAACTAAGCAAAATTTATTCACACACCACAAATGATCACAAAAGTTTTGTTATCCAAATTTTGGAAATTCCACTAGTTCAACCCTAATAGCTTGGAATTTTATAAGAAAGAGATTTGTACACATGTTTCAAAAATGGATATGCATTCTTGAAACATGTTAAAGATTCAAGTAAACTATGGATCCAAACCTTTTAAAGAGAATAACAAATTCTCATTAAATTCGCAAGTAAACAAGCGGTGGAATATATTTACCCGAGTCAAACAAGCCATTTTTTTGCCCATTTAGAAAAAGCTGAACTAACAATCATAGATGATTGTACAGTGATTTATCGGTCAATCATGCGTAATAGGCTATATTTTTTTAAGAATTGACTTTTGGATTGGGAGTCAACACCCAGTTAAAAATCCCCCGCCTCCCCATTTTCCCGACGATTGTAAAATAAAATATATAAAAACTAAAAAAGAGTTTCCAATCCCTAAAAGTTATAGTCACTTTCTAGAATTCTCTCTCTCTAAATTTTTGCATTTCCATTTTAGGTGTATACTTTTTTCTTAAATCAAAACTTGAGTTTTCTCTTTCCCTTCATCTTGTAAACAATTTTGATGAGATGGCAAATAAATCACAACAAAATGAAAATTTTAGAGTTTATGTATGGAAAAAAACTTAAAAGAACAACAAATAGAATTAAGGAAAATTTATTCACACACCTTTAATGATTACAAAATTTTTGTTATCCAAGTTTGGGAAATTCCACTAGTTCAACCTAATAGCTTGGAATTTTATAAAGATATTTCTACACATGTTTTAAAAATGGATATGCTTGCTTGAAATATGTTAAAGATGCAAATGACCTATGGATTGAAACATTTTAAAGAGAATAACAAATTCTCATTAATTTCTCAAGTAAACGTGCAGTGGGATATTTACCTGAGTCAAACAAGCATTTATTTTGCCGATTTACAAATAGCTGACCTAACAATCATAGATGATTGTAAAGTGATTTATCGGTCAATCATACGTAACGGGCTATATTTTTGTAAAAAATGACTTATGGATTGGAAGTCAACACTCAGTTAAAAATTCCCCACCTCCCCATTTTTCTTACGATTGCAAAATAAAATATATAAAAACTAAAAAAGAGTTTACAATCCCTAAAAATTACAGACACTTTCTAGAATTATCTCTCTCTACATTTGTTCATTTCCATTTTATATGTATTTTTTTTCTTAAATCAAAAATTGTGTTTTCCTTTTGACAAAATGGGAAATAGACCACAACAAAATGAAAATTTTAGACTTTGTGTATGGAAAAAATTTAAAAGAATAACAATTGTAATTAAGGAAAATTTATTCACACACTACAAATGATCACAAATTTTTTGTTATCCAAGTTTGGAAAATTCCACTTGTTCAACCCTAATAGCTTGGAATTTTATAAGAAAGAGATTTCCACACATGTTTTCAAAATGGATATGTATGCTTGAAAATTGTTAAAGATGAAAATGACTTATAGATCCAAATCTTTTAAAGAGAATAAAAAATGCTCATTAAATTCTCAAGTGAATGTGCGGTAGTTGTTATTACTGTTCATATTTCGCATCTATATATATGATCTCCACAGTGTTTGTTTTTACTGTTCCAAAGTTACTGTTCAAAAGTACTGTTCATTTTTACTATTCATGGTTACTATTCATGTTTACTGTTCACTCGTAAAAAAGAAATAGTATCAAAATAGTGCCAAATAGGACAGAAGCTAGAGAATTGGAATTATTTGGCTACACTCCGAGGTAGAAAATGAAACGGAGCTGTGCTCTACCCTACTGAAGCAGCCATGGAGCCGCAACGGTTAATAGGAACGGCTTGGGGCCCTCTGGAGACCTTGAGGACCGCATTAACGGAATTGCCCACGTGGTGATAAGCCGGCAGGAATAGGGTCAAACCCCGAAGAAGTTCTAAGTAGCAGCAGAAGTCATGTTGGCCCTACTAGATAGCTATAAAATAGACACAAACGAGTATATAGCAGTGACATGTGGTAGGAAGTAGGAGTGATATGATGGTGAAATGATAGGATTGTCGAAGTGTGACTGTAGGAATAGTATTGTGTGAGTCATCGTTGTTTTTCGCTGCCTGTAGCCAGTGTGTAAGTAGAAATCCCTAGGATTCTAGTTTCTGCTGCCATCATCCCTAGGTTCTCTTCCACTGTGTGTCTGTGTGCAAGTATATTAGAGACTTTGTGTCGTTGATATCATAGCAATAGTGCTTTTGGTATCAGTATTCCGCTGTTAGAGTCTGCTAGAGACTCGATGTGTAAAAAATGGTATCAGAGCCAAGTATTAGACTTGGTTTTATATGTGTCAAAGAAGTCAAAGCTTAACTTTGATTCTTTCTGTTTAGGTATACATACTCCCAAACAGTTACAACCCATACCGGTCACATCCCATGTACCATTGGTATACTACAAATGTTCTAATGTACCAAAGACCCCAACTGGTAGGTCAAAAGGAACTCAACGGTCCTTCTTACGACACCGTGTTGAAATCTGGACACGCAAATGTTTGTCCAATAATAGGCTATCCACATGGATGGCATGACAAGAATAATCCAATATTAAATAATATAATGGATTTAGTTGGTGATATGCATCACAACTTCTTTATGAAAAGATGCTGGGAAAAATACACCCCAGAAAGCGTTGCTTTCCTATGCTTAGGAATAGAGAGTGATGTTAATGAACAGGTACAGAAACTCAAGAGAAGAATTAATGCCCACCTTGAGGTACTTAAAACAGGAAATACTAAAGAAACAGTACGTTTCCTTACGGATCTACAAAGCTATGTGGATCAAGAAATAAATCCTTCTAGGATCTTAGCACCTATCCGAGAAGCGAAAATAAAAATGGTTAACAACAAACCATGTAAAAAGGAGTTACAAGAAGTAATTTGCAAAATATCTTCTGTAAAAACTCATCAAGGAACAGATAGAGATCGTCTTATACGAGACATATGTTCCTTAACTCAAAATGAAGAATTGAGAGAACTAGTTATACAACACATCTCTCCTTTCATCACTTTGTATCAATTGGAACGATTGATTGAAATCCTGTTCCAAAAATTAGAAGAGACCTCAACTCATCTAAAATTCCTAAATGTCTAAAAAAATAGGAATAGAATGTACTTCTCTCCAAAACAGTGTTCATATACATCATGAAACATAGGGAGAATACGATGAACATCCTAATCTAATGCAGGATGGAAAAAAGTGGACAATAAGTATCCCTCGGATAACTGAACTCTACAACAAAGATTGGATTGAGTTCCAAAAGAAATCCTTCGTCTTCCAGAAGGAACTATCTTTAGAAATACAGGATACCAACTCAGGTACTTTCTGCTGCAGATTATTAAGTGAATCTGACTTAGCTAGGCTAAAAAGATTCAAATATGTCCATTATGGACTAGTTCGTATAGGATTAGACCCCTTAATACGAATCAATCAGAATTTAAATCAGAATTTACCCTTCATAGCAGCTATAGTAGATAACTCTGTGAAGAATAATTTTGAAAAAGCCCTACTTGGAGGAGTGAGAGCAAACTTAGGATTAGGCCCAGTATCCTTTACAACATGGCCCAATCTACAAATAGATTTAGAAGACAAGCACATCCAAGATACCTTGTCCCTAAAAATCTATACAGACAACTGGTCTAAAAATGGAATTCAACTAGGAAGAAGAGTTATGCGCATACTTGTATGCATAGTAGCCCGAGGAATCAACACTGGCAAGGTTCCAATTAAAGATTCAAAGAAACTCACAGAATTAGCCAAAAATATTGGTTATTCTGAAAACTTGACCATAGAAGAACTCGACCCTAGAGAGTTAACATGGCCAACAGAATGGGTAGTCCAACCTTTGGCACCCAGACACCTTCCCCTCTCTCGAAAAACCATAAAGGAGATAGAAGGAAAACTAGTGATCACAAACACTAGATCCAGCTTTTCCATCGAACAGGACAGACCCTCTACCTCAACAAGTAGAACCTCAAACAGTTCCCGTTTCGAAGGAATAGGAAATCCAAGGCCCAATGCTTATGTTCCTCTTCACATAGATGATGGCACATAACCCATACAAAGCCTTAGGTCCACCTATAGGAAATAGTGACATCATCACCAATTCCAATCAAACCTTAGAGTCTTATGGTAAGACCCTTAATAGGTTAGAAAAAACTGTTGAAAACCTTCAACAGAAAATAAATTTCCTCTATTATGAACATAAACATAGAGAAATAATAAAGTGTCAAAACATCCTAGAAAATATTCTAGAAAAGATTGACCATGGAAATAGTCTTTTTTTCTTCAAAGAGTTAACAGAACTTAAACAAAGTTTAGATAATCTAAACAAAGATAAAATGCAAGAACTTTTAACAAAAGTCTTAGCATTAAAAGAACATCTAGGTTCAAAAGAACGTCTAGGTTCTCCAGGTCCATCAAGGTATAAAACACCTTTTACACCTTGGACACCAGAATGATCTATAAAAAGAAACTTTTAGATTGTTTAAAATTAAAAAGAGAAAGCCTTGACCTCGCTTTACTCCAAAGAAATACTCTTCAACCAGAAGATAATACAATCCCAGCAATGGTATGGTATTACTATTTTTGGGAACGATATTCTGATCGCATCTACAACCATTTTTGGGAATGATATTCTGATCGCATCTACAACCTTAGATGCAAGATCAACAAAATCAAATGAAAGCTAAACCTTTTAGCTTTGTAAAATGATCTGTAGAGCAAGACTACTAGATCAACTTCGTCTGGTACGATCAATGCAAGCCCAAAATTGGCAAGCCAGAGAAACTCTCACACCAGTAAATGAAACCGATATAGCTTATCAAGCATATCTAAATGAATGGTGGAGATTAACCTGTAGAGAAATTCTATTACGGTATCTGATAAAAAAGGTTCAACGGAAGCTTCAAGAATTAGCTCTATGACAGAGTTTTTCTATTTAATGGATATGATAACTCCATTACCATTAGGCCTTCTTGACATCATCGGATGGCTTAAAAACCTAGTGTACCTTGCAACACCTTGCATAGCACCTAGAAGAAAAAAGGATCCAGCACCACCTGCGTTTAGGATCGCTTCAAAAGCATCATCCTCCACCGATGATGAAGTTTACGTAGAATATAATACTTTCGGTCGCCAACCGATTTATTATGTTCAAGAGGAAAAACCTTCCTCTAGTAAATAACAACAAGAGCAACACGACAGTGAACCAGAAGCCTGGTAATCTGATGAAGTTGCAGAAGAAAATACCAAGAAAATAGACTACTCTGCTAAAGACAAAAAGGCAGATGATCTTGGTAAAAGATTTCGAATGCTTCGTGGTAGCGACCATTTTGAAGCAGAAACATCAAGGGTACGAGACACCCACATGGAAGATCGCTTCCAAGATAACTTCCGAAACCGTACTGCGGTTCACCCGCAAGAACGAGAAAGTTTCTCCCACTCCAAAATATCCCTGGGAGGACAAAGGTATTCGACAAAATACACAAATGTCGATCCTTCAAATGCTACTAAGGGACACCAAACCATAGATAGCATAAACCCTTTTGGATTTTACCTCAACTTGGATTGCCCCAAGGATGGAGAAAAAGTCCTTAAAGATTGGGAAAGAAGCATGAGCAATGCTGCAAATATGCATGAATCTTGGAACCAAGAATCAGCATTTAATTTCTTTACCCATGCTTTACAGGGTAATGTAGCTCATTGGTAGGACAACCTTCCCGAAGACCAAAAATGAGCTAATACCTCAATATCAATAGCCAATATCTTGAAAGGATTAGTGGCTAAGATATCAAAGGAATTTCTAGGAATACATCCAACCCTAGAAGCCTACAATGAGAGTATTAAACAAAGAAAACGTTTAGAAACTCTTCAAAAATTAAACAAGTTACAAATCTGTAACATTTGTTTTTATGAGAAGTATTACTGCGAGTTTGCAAGTTACTTCTATAAACTGCAAAAAGAAGACCAGAAACCTTATCTGTCTATCTTTTATGAAAAATTGCCAGAACCTTTTGCACATGTAGCTGAAAAAGACTACATTACAAAATATTGGCAAAACAATCCAGAACATGGGACTTTAACCATGGATAATTTCCTAAACATTGATACTTTAGGAAGAAGACATCAATTTGTACAAGACATGTTGGCAAATCTTTGTGAAGCCCAAAAACTACAAAAGAAAAGTAGTAAGGCAAATAAACAAACATTATGTTGTTCAAACCAGAACAAAAATGTAGGAGCTTATGGTTGTAAAACCACCTCCCATAAGCAATGAAAATATCCTAAGAAATTTCAACAGAAAAAATTTAGGATACAAAAAAGTTCTACAACCAGGTATACTCCTAAAAAGAGATACTTTAAGAAAAGAACAACTTCTGGTCCTACCACTTCCAGTAAAGGGTCAAATGCATACTGCCCAAAAGGGAAAACCCCAAGCAAATGAAAATGCTAGATATGCCAGAAAGAAGGACATTTTGCAAAAGATTGTCCAAATGATACACAACAACGGTAGTACAACATTTACATGTTACTAGCCGAAGAAAAAGGATTGGAACTCATCCATTATGATGACATCCAATCAGGAGATGAGGTCTATGAACTTCATCTAGACACTGAGTCTTCCTCCTCAGAAAACTCAGAAAATATGAGTGACTCTTCAGGCACAACCTTTGCCTAATATTTGGTTATGCTTTTGCCTTCCTGATATACACATGGCAGCCAGCGTGGTGATTTATATCCCACTATTGTATTGTCATAAAAAAATTTCTTTGCTACTGCAGCATGCATTTATAGAGAACTTTATAATTAACCTGATACTCTTACCACTCGAAGAATTTTCTTTCTTGTGTTACAGACAGGTAAAATGGATCCCCTCAGCACATATTTACACTTCTATGCCATCTTTATGGAAAGTACCATATTTTACACATATGCCACTCCTTTGACATGTGGGCTTCTTGTCTCGAGCTCGTGGGCTTGAGCCCATCTTCCAATACTCCCCCTCCAGCTGGAGGAGAAAAGACATCATAAATACCCAGCTTGCCACATATAAACGATAGTATTTAGATGTAACGGGTTTAGTGAGAATATCAGCTACTTACTCTTGAGATGACACGTGTTTGAGGGAGATTATTCATACTTGAAACTTCTCTCATATAAAATGATAATCCACCTCAATATGTTTAGTTCTTTCATGAAAAACTGGATTTGAAGTGATATGAATGGCTGCTTGATTATCACAATGCAGATTCATCGACCCCTTTTTTATAAAAACCTAGTTCTTTAAGAAGGGTACTGACCCATAAAAGTTTTCTAACGGTATGGGCCATAGCTCTATATTCTGCTTCAGTGCTAGATCTTGCAACCACATTTTGCTTCTTACTTTTCCATGTAACCAAGTTTCCCCCAACCAGAGTACAATATCCTGATGTAGATTTTCTATCATTAGGAGATCCAGCCCAATCTGCATCAGAGAAGCCTTCTATGTTGAAGTGACCATGTTTTTTATACAACAATCCTCTTCCTGGAGCTCCTTGTAGATAATGAAATATTCTCTCTAAAGCCTGCCAGTGGGTAATTTGTGGTTTGTGCATGAATTGACTCACCACACTTACAACATATGATATGTATGGCCTAGTTACCGCGAGATAAATCAGTTCTCCCATGAGTCTTTGATATTTTCCAATATCAATATCTTCTTCATTTGTGGCACATAATTTTACATTTTTATCCATAGGTGTGCCAATTGGTTTACAACCCTTCATTCATGTTTCTTCAAGGAGATCCAAGACATATTTCCTCCACAGAATTTAGAATCTCATGAAAGGAACATTAGATCAACAAGAAAGAAGAAGAAGAAGAAGAGAGAGAGAAGAAGAAGAACGTGGAAGGAGAGAGTTTGGATTAAGGAAGAAGAGGGTTGTGTCAAAAAGAAAAATGAGGGCTGGACGAATTTGTGGAAAGAGAGGAGAGTGCTTCAATGCCCTACCTCTTAGCCAATGCCTTTATTTATAGTTTTACAATGCCCTGAGGGCTACAACTTGATAAAACAAAAGACATAAAAGGAACACATATTTACACTTCTATGCCAACTTTATGGAAAGTACCATATTTTACACATATGCCACTTCTTTGACGTGTGGGCTTCTTGTCTTTAGCTCGTGGGCTTGAGCCCATCTTCCAACATAGAGTTTACGTATGGAAAAAATTTAAAAGAATAACAAATGTAATTAAGGAAAATTAATTCACACACCTCAAATGATCAGAAAAGTTTTTTATCCAAGTTTGGGAAATTCCACTAGTTCAACCCTAATAGCTTGGAATTTTATAAGAAAGAGATTTCTACAGATGTTTTAAAAATGGATGTGCATGCTTGAAACTTTTTAATGATACAAATGTCCTATGCATCCAAACCTTTTAAAGAGAATAAAAAATGCTCATAAAATTCTCAAGTGAATGTGCGGTGAGATATTTTCCCGAGTCGAGCGTGCTATTATTTTGCCCATTTACAAAATGCTCACCTAACAATCATAGATGATTGTAAAGTGACTTATCGGCCAAGCATGCATAACAGACTATATTTTTGTAAGAAATGACTTATGGATTGGGTGTCAACACTCCGTTAAAAATCCTCCGCCTCCCCCTTTTCCCGATGATTGCAAAATAAAATATTAAAAAACTCAAAAGAGTTTACGATCCCTTAAAATTACAGACATTTTTTGAAATTATCTCCCTCTATATTTGTGCATTTCCATTTTAGATGTATTCTGTTTTCATAAATTTAAACTTGAGTTTTCACTTTCCCCTTATCTGGTAAAACTTTTTTGACAAGATGGCAATTAGTTCACAACAAAATGAAAATTTCAGAGTTTATGTATGGTAAAAATTTAAAAAAATAACAAATGTAAGTAAAGCAAATTTATTCACACACCTCAAATGAACACAAAAGTTTTTTTATCCATGTTTGGGAAATTCCACTAGTTCAACCCTAATAGCTTGGAATTTTATAAGAAAGAGATTTCTACACATGTTTTACATATGGATTTGCATTCTTGAAACATGTTAAAGATGAAATGACCCATGGATCCAAACCTTTTAAAGAGAATAACAAATGCTCATTAAATTCTCAAGTGAATATGCGGCGGGATATTTTCCCGAGTCAAACAAACCATTATTTAAAAAAAGCTGACTTTAAAATCATAGATGATTTTAAAGTGATTTATCAGTCAATCATGCGTAACGGGCTAAATTTTTGTAAGAAATGACTGATGGATTCAGAGTCAACACTCAATTAAAAATCCCTTGCCTCCCCCTTTACCCGATGATTGCAAAACCTGATATATAAATTCTAAAAAGAGTTTACAATCCCTAAAAAATACATACAATTTTTGGAATTATCTCTCTCTACATTTGTCCGTTTGCATTATAGATGTATGCTTTTTTCTTAAATCAACACTTGAGTTTTCAATTTCTTCGGATCTCGTAAACAATTTTGACAAGATGGCAAATAGATTACAACAAAATGAAACTTTTAGGGTTTATGTATGAAAAAAAATTAAAAGAATAACAAATGTAATTAAATAAAATTTATTCACACTCCTCAAATGATCACAAAAGTTTTTTTATCCAAGTTTGGGAAATTCCACTAGTTCAACCCTAATAGCTTGGAATTTTATAAGAAAGAGATTTCTACACATGTTTTAAATATAGATATGCTTGAAACATGTTAAAGATGCAAATGACCTATGGATCCAAACCTTTTAAAAGAATAACAAATGCTCATTAAATTCTCAAGTGAACGTGTGGTGGGATATTTACCCGAGTCAAACAAGCCATTATTTTGCCCATTTACAAAAACTTGACCTAACAATCAGAGATGATTTTAAAATGATTTATCGGTCAATCATGCGTAACGGGCTATATTTTTGTAAGAAATGACATATAGATTGGGAGTCAAGACTCAATTAAAAATCCCCCTCCTCCCCCTTTACCCGACAATTGCAAAACCTAATATATAAAACTAAAAAGAGTTTAAAATCCCCAAAAGTTACAGACACTTTTTGGAATTATCTCTCTCTACATTAGTGCATTTCCATTTTAGATGTATACTTTTTTTAATTGAAAAATTGAGTTTTCACTTTCCCCTGATCTCGTAAACATTTTGTATAAGATGGCAAATAGATCGCAACAAAATGAAAATTTCAGAGTTTATGTATGGAAAAAATTTAAAAGAATAACAAATGTAATTAAGGAAAATTTATTTAAACACCACAAATAATCACAATATTTTTGTTATCCAAGTTTGTGAAATCCCACTAGTTCAACCCTAATAGCTTGGAATTTTATAAGAAATAGATTTCTACACATGTTTTAAATATATCCCATGCTTGAAACATGTTAAAGATGCAAATGACCTATGGATCCAAACCTTTTAAAGACAATAACAAATGCTCATTAAATTCTCATGCGACCGTGCGGTGGGATATTTACCCGAGCTAGACAAGCCATTATTTTGTCCATTTACAAAAAGTTGACCTAACAATCATAGATGATTGTAAAGTGATTTATCGGTTAATCATGCGTAACAGGCTATATTTTTGTAAGAAATGACTTATGGATTGGGAATCAACACTCAGTTAAATATCCTTCGCCTCCCCCTTTTCCCGTCGTTTCTAAGATTAAATATGTAAAAACTAAAAATAGTTTACAATCCCTAAAAATTATAGACACTTTTTGAAATTATCTTTCTCTGCATTTGTGCATTTCCATTTTAGATGTATGCTTTTTTCTTAAATAAAAACTTGAGTTTTCACTTTCCCCTGATGTGGTAAACAATTTTGACAAGGTGGCAATTAGATCACAACAAAATGAAAGTTTTATTGTTTTTGTATGGAAAATATTTATAAGAACAACAAATGTAAGTAAAGAAAATTTATTCACACACCTCAAATGAACACAAATTTTTTTTTATCCAAGTTCCGGAAATTCCTCTAGTTCAACCCTAATAGCTTGGAATTTTATAAGAAATAGATTTCTACACATGTTTCAAATATGGATATGCATGCTTGAAACATGTTAAAGATGCAAATGACCTATGGATACAAACCTTTCAAATTGAATAACAAATGCTCATTAAATTCTCAAGTGAGCGTGCGGTGGGATATTTACCCGACTCAAACAAGCCATTAGTTTGTCCATTTAAAAAAAATGACATAACAATCATAGATGATTGTAAAGTGATTTATCGGTCAATCATGCGTAATAGGCTATATTTTTGTAAGAAATTACTTATGGATTGGGAGTCAACACTCAGTTAAAAATCCCCCGCCTCCCCCTTTTCCCGATGATTGCAAAATAAAATCTAAAATCTAAAAAGAGTTTACAATCTCTAAAAATTACATATACTTTTTGGAATTATCTTACTCAACATTTGAGCATTTTCATTTTAGATGTATGCTTTTTTTTAAATAAAAACTTGAGATTTCACTTTCCCTTCATCTCGTAAACAATTTTGACAAGATGACAAATAGATCAGAACAAAAAGAAAATTTTAGAGTGTCTGTATGGAAAAAATTTAAAAGAATAGCAAATGTAATTTAGGAAAATTTATTCACACGCCACAAATGATCACAAAAGCATTGTTATCCAAGTTTGGGAAATTTCACTAGTTCAACCCTAATACCTTGGAACTTTATAAGAAAGAGATTTCTACACATGTTCTAAAAATAGATATGCATGCGTGAAACATGTTAAAGATGAAAATGACCTATGGATCCTAACCTTTTAAAGAGAATAAAAAATGCTCATTAAAATCTCAAGTGAACATGCGGTGGGATATTTACCTGAGTCAAACTAGCCATTATTTCATCCGTTTACAAAAAGTGGACCTAACAATCATTGATGATTGTAAAGTGATTTACCCGTCAATCATCCATAACGGGCTTTATTTTTTTTAAGAAATGACTTATGGATTGGGAGTCAACACTCAGTTAAAAATCTTACGCCTCCCCCTTTTCCCGACGATTGCGAATAAAATATATAAAACCTCAAAATAGTTTACAATCCCTAAAATTTACAGACACTTTTTTAAATTATCTCTGTCTACATTTGTGCATTTCCATTTTAGATGTTTGCTTTTTTCTTTAATCAAAATTTGAGTTTTCACTTTCCCCTGATTTTGTAAACAATTTTGATAAGATGGCAATTATATCACAACAAAATAAAAAATTTAGATTTTGTGTATGGAAAAAATTTAAAAGAATAAAAAATTTAAGTAAATAAAATTTATTCATACACCTCAAAT
Source organism: Aristolochia californica (assembly GCF_029961685.1). Taxonomy (NCBI): domain Eukaryota; kingdom Viridiplantae; phylum Streptophyta; class Magnoliopsida; order Piperales; family Aristolochiaceae; genus Aristolochia; species Aristolochia californica. The sequence continues at coordinate 15,550,663 of NW_027181881.1, read as the reverse complement.
GATCACAAAATATTTTTTATCCAAGTTTAGAAGAATTTCTACTAGTTAACCGTAATAGCTTGGAATTTTATAAAAAAGTGATTTCTATACATGTTTTAAATATGGATATGCATGCTTGAAACATGTTAAAGATGAAATGACCTATGGATCCAAACCTTTTAAAGAGAATAACAAATGCTCATTAAATTCTCATGTGAAACTGCAGCGGGATATTTTCCTTAGTCAAACATGCCATTTTTTAAAAAAAGCTGACCTAACAATCATAGATTATTGTAAAGTGATTTATCGGTCAATCATGCGTAACGGGCTACAATTATGTAAGAAATGACTTATGGATTGGCAGTCAACACTCAGTTAAAAATCCCCATCCTCCCTCTTTACTTGACGATTGCAAAACGTGGCATATAAAATCTAGAAAAAGTTTACAACCCCTAAAAATTTCAGACACTTTTTGGAATTATCTCTCTCTACATTTGTGCATTTCCATTTTAGATGCATGCTCTTTTATTAATTCAAAATTTGTGTTTTTACTTTCCCTGGATCTGGTAAACAATTTTAACAAGATGGCAATTAGATCACAACAAAATGAAAATTTTAGAGTTTAGGTACGGAAAAAATTGAAAAGAATAACAAATTTGAGTAAAGGAAATTTATTCACACACCTCAAATGAACACCGAACTTTTTTTATCCAAGTTTGGGAAATTCCACTAGTTCAACCCTAATAGCCTGGAATTTTATAAGAAAGAGATTTTTACACATGTTTTAAATATGGATATGCATGCTTGAGACATGTAAAAGATGCAAATGCCCTATGGATCCAAACCTTTTAAAGAGAAGAACAAATGCTCATTAAAATCTCAAGTGAACGTGTAGAGGGATATTTACCCGAGTAAAACAAGTAATAATTTTTCCATTTACCAAAAGCTGACCTAGCTATCTTAGATGATTGTAAGTGATTTATCGGTCAATCATGTGTAATGGGCTATATTTTTGTAAGAAATGATTTATGGATTCGGAGTCTACACTCAATTAAAAATACCCAGCATCGCCCTTTTCCTGACGATTGCAAAATAAAATTAAAAAGAGTTTACAATCCCTAAAAATTATAGACACTTTTTGGAATTATCTCTCTCAACATTTGTGCATTTCCATTATAGATGTATGCTTTTTTATTAAACCAAAACTAGAGTTTTCACATTCCCCTGATCTCGTAAACAATTTTGACAAGATGGCAAATACATCACAACAAAAAGAAAATTATAGAGTTTATGTATGTAAAAAAATTTAAAAGAATAACAAATGTAGGTAAAGAAAATTTATTCACACAGCTCAAATGAACAGAAAAGTTTTTTATCCAAGTTTTTGAAATTCCACTAGTTCAACCCTAATAACCTGGAATTTTATAAGAAAGAGATTTCTACACATGTTTTGAATATGGATATGCATGCTTGAAACATGTTAAAGATGCAATTGACCTATGGATCTAAACCTTTTAAAGAGAATAACAAGTGCTCATTAAATTCTCAAGTTAACGTGTGGTGGGATATTTACCCGAGTCAAACAAAGCATTATTTTGCCCATTTACAAAAAGCTGACCTAACAATCACAGATGATTGTCAAGTGATTTATCGGTCAATCAAGCATAACGGTCTATATTTTTTTAAGAAATGACTTATGGATTGGGAGTCAACACTCAATTAAAAATCCCCCACCTCCCCCTATTCCTGACGATTGCAAAAATTGATATTTAAAAACTAAAAAGAGTTTAAAATCCCTCAAAGTTGCATACACTTTTTTGAATTATCTCTCTCTACATTAGTGCATTTCCGTTTTAGTTGTATACTTGTTTCTTAATTCTAAAATTGAGTTTTTACTTTCCCTGATCTCGTAAAAACTTTTGACAAGCTGGCAAATAGATCAGAACAAAATCAAAATTTTAGAGTTTATGTATAGAAAAAATTTTAAAGAATAAAAAATGTAATTAAGGAAAAATTATTCACACACTACAAATGATCACAACAGTTTTGTTATCCAAGTTTCGGAAATTCCACTAGTGCAACCCTAATAGCTTGGAATTTTATAAGAAATAGATTTCTACACATGTTTTAAATATGGATATGCATGCTTCAAAAATGTTAAAGATGCAAATGACCTATGGATCCAAACCTTTAAAAGAGAATAACAAATACTCATTAAATTCTCAAGAGATAGTGCGGTGGGATATTTACCCGAGTCAAACAAGCCATTATTTTTTCCATTTATAAAACGTTGACCTATCAATCATAGATGAATGTAAAGTGATTTATCGGTCAATCATGCGTAACGGGCAATATTTTTGTAAACAATTACGTATGGATTCGGAGTCAACACTCAATTAAAAATCCCCCACCTCCCCTTTTTCCCGTAGATTGCAAAATAAAATATAAAAACTAAAAAGAGTTGACAATCCTTAAAAATTACAGACACTTTTTAGAATTATCTCTTTCTACATTTGAGCATTTTCATTTTAGATGTATGTTTTTTTCTTAAATAAAAACTAGAGATTTCACTTTCCCTTCATCTGGTAAATAATTTTGACAAGGTGGCAAAAAGATCACAACAAAATGTAATTATTAGAGTTTATGTATGGAAAAAATTTAAAAGAATAAAAAATTTAATTAAGGAAAATTTATTCACACAGCACAAATGATCACAAAAGTTTTTTTATCCAAGTTTGGGAAATTCCACTTGTTCAACCTAATAGCTTGAAATTTTATAAGAAAGAGATTTCTACACATATTTTAAAAATGGATGTGCATGCTTGAAACATGTTCAAGATGCAAATGACCTATGGATCCAAACCTTTTAAAGAGAATAACAAATGCTCATTAAATTCTCTAGTGAATGTACGGTGCGATATTTTCCCGAGTGAAACAATTCATTATTTTGCCCATTTTCAAAAAGCACACCTAACAATCATAGATGATTGTAAAGTGATTTGTCTGTCAATAATGCGTAATAGGTTATATTTTTGTAAGAAATTACTTAAGGATTGGGAGTCAACACTCAGTTAAAAATCCTCCGTCTCCCCCTTTGCGCGATGATTGCAAAATAAAATATATAAAAACTGAAAAGTGTTTACAATCCCTAAAAATTACAGACACTTTTTGAAATTATCTCTCTCTACATTTGTGCATTTCCATTTTAGATGTATGTTTTTTTCTTAAATCAAAACTTGAGTTTTCACTTTCCCTTGATCTTGTAAGCAATTTTGACAAGATAGAATTTAGATCACAACAAAATAAAAATTTTAGAGTTTATGTATGGAAAAAATTTAAAAGAACAACAAATGTAAGTAAAGAAAATTTATTCACACACCAAAAATGAACACAAATATTTTTTTATCTAAGTTTGGGAAATTCCACTAGTTCAAACCTTATAGCTTTGAATTTTATAAGAAAGAGATTTCTACACATGTTTTAAATATGGATATGCATGCTTGAAACATGTCAAAGATGAAATAACCTGTGGATCCAAACCTTTTAAAGAGAATAACAAATGCTCATTAAATTCTCGAGAGAATGTGTGGCGGGATATTTTCTCGAGTCAAACAAGCCATTAACAAAACACTGACCTATCAATCATAGATGATTGTAAAGTGATTTATCGGTCAATCATACTTAATGGGCTATATTTTTGTAAGAAATGACATATGCATTGGGAGTCAACACTCATTAAAAAATCCCATGCCTCCCACTTTACCGGACATTTGTAAAACCTGATATTTAAAATCAAAAAAGAGTTTACTATCCCTAAAAATTACAGGCACTTTTTGGAATTATCTCTCGCTGCATTTATGCATTTTTTTTATAGATGTATGTTTTTTTTCTTAAATCAAAACTTGAGTTTTCAATTTCCCCACATCTCGTAAACAATTTTGACAAGATGGAAAATAGATCACCACAAAATGAAAATTTTAGAGTTTATGAATGGAAAACATTTAAAAGAATAACAAATGTAAAAAAATAAAATTTATTAACACACCTCAAATGAACACAAACGTTTTTTTATCTATGTTTGGGTAATTCCACTAGTTCAAACCAAATAGCTTGGAATTTTGTTGGAAAGAGATTTCTACACATGTTTTAAATATGGATATGCATGCTTGAAACATGTTAAAGATGAAATGACCTATGGATCCAAACCTTTTAAAGAGAATAACAAATGCTCATTAAATTCTCAAGTGAATGTGCGGTGGATAGTTTTATCGAGTCAAACAAGACATTATATACAAAAAGCTGACCTAACAATCATAGATGATTATAAAGTCATTTATCGCTCAATCATGTGTAACGGGCTATATTTTTGTAAGAAATGACTGATGGATTGGTAGTCAACACTCAGTTAAAAATCCCCCACCTTCCCCTTAACCCGATGATTGCAAAACTTGATATATAAAAACTAAAAAGAGTTTACAATCCCTCAAAATAACATACACTTTTTGGAATTATCTCTCACTACATTTGTGCATTTGCATTATTGATGTATGCTTTTTTCTTAAATCAAAACTTGAGTATTCAATTTCCTATGATCTCGTAAACATTTTTGACAAAATGGCAAATAGATCACAACAAAATGAAAATTTAGAGTTTATGGATGGAAAAAATTTAAAAGAATAAAAAATGTAAAAAAAGAAAATTTATTCACACACTTCATATGAACACAAAATTTTTTTTATCCAAGTTTGGGAAATTTCAACCCTAATAGCTTGGAATTTTATAAGAAAGAGATTTCTACACATGTTTTAAATATGAATATGCATGCTTGAAACATGTTAAAGATGCAAATGACCTATGGATCCAAACCTTTTAAAGAGAATAAAAAATGCTCATTAAATTCTCAAGTGAACATGTGGGGGGATATTTACCCGAGTCAAACAAGTCATTATTTTGCCCATTTACAAAAAACTGACCTAACAATAATAGATGATTGGAAAGTGATTTATAGGTCAATCATGCGTAACGATCTATATTTTTCTAAGAAATGACTTATGGATTGGGAGTCAACACTCAGTTAAAAATCCCTTGCCTCCCCCTTTTCCCTATGATGGCAAAATAAAATATAAAAATTAAAAGAGTTTACAATCTCTAAAAATTACAGACACTTTTTGGAATTATTTCTTTCTACATTTTTGCATTTATATTTTAGATGTATGATTTTTTTTTAAATCAAAACATGAGTTTTCACTTTCCCTTCATCTGGTAAACAATTTTGACAAGATGGCAATTAGATCACAACACAATGAAAATTTTAGAGTTTATGTATGAAAAAAATTTTAAAGAATATTAACTCTAAGTAAAGAAAATTTATTCACACACCTCAAATGAACACAAAAGTTGTTTTATCCAAGCTTCGGAAATTCCTCTAGTTCAGCCCTAATAGCTTGGAATTTTATAAGAAAGAGATTTCTACACATGTTTTAAATATGGATATGCCTGCTTGAAACATGTTAAAGATGCAAATGACCTATGTATCCAAACATTTTAAAGAGACTAACAATTGCTCATGAAACTCTCAAGTCAATGTGCGGGAGATTATTTTCCCGAGTCAAACAAGGCATTATTATTTCCATTTACAAAAAGTTGACCTAACAATCATCGGTGATTGTAAAGTGATTTATCGGTCAATCATGCATAACGGGCTATATTTTTGTCAGAAATGACTTATGGATTGGGAGTCAACACTCAGTTAAAAATCCCCCGCCTCCGCCTTTACTCGACGATTGCAAAACTTGATGTATAAAATCTAAAAAGAGTTTACAATCCCTAAAAATTATAGGCACTTTTTGGAATTAACTCTGTCTACATTTGTGCATTTGCATTTTAGATGTATGATTTTTTTTCTTAAATCAAAACTTGAGTTTTCACTTTTCCCTGATCTCGTAAACAATTTTGACAAGATGTCAAATAGATCACAACAAAATGAAAATTCTAGAGTTTAAGTATGGAAAAAATTTAAATCAATAAAATATGTAATAAAAGAAAATTTATTCACACACCACAAATGATCACAAAAGTTTTGTGATCGAAGTTTGGGAAATTCCACTAGTTCAACTATAATAACTAGGAATTTTATTAGAACGATATTTCTACTGATGTTTTAAAAATGGACGTGCATGCTTGAAACTTTTTAATGATGCAAATGTCCTATGGATCCAAACCTTTTAAAGAGAATAAAAAATGCTCAAAAAATTCTCAAGTGAATGTGCGGTGGGATATTTTCCCAAGTCATGCAAGCTATTATTTTGCCCATTGACACCTAACAATCATAGATGATTTTAAAGTGATTTATCGGTCAATCATGCGTAACAGGCACTATTTTTGTAAGAAATGACATATGGATTGGGAGTCAACACTCCGTTAAAAATGATCTGCCTCCCCCTTTTCTTGACGATTGCAAAATAAAATATATAAAAACTCAAAAGAGTTTAGAATCCCTTAAAATTACAGACACTATTAAATTATCTCTCTCTACATTTGTGCATTTCCATTGTAGATGTATGATGTTTTCATAAATCAAAACTTGAGTTTTCACTTTCCCTTGATTTGGTAAACAATTTTGATAAGATGGCAATTAGATCACAACAAAATGAAAATTTTAGAGTTTATGTATGGTAAAAATTTAAGAGAATAACACAAGTTTTTTTATCCAAGTTTGGGAAATTCCACTAGTTCAACCCTAATAGCTTGGAATTTTATAAGAAAGAGATTTCTACACATGTTTTAAATATGGATATGCATTCTTGAAACATGTTAAAGACTAAATGACCTATGGATCCAAACCTTTTAAAGGGAATAACAAATGCTCATTTAATTCTCAAGTGAATGTGCGGCGGATATTTTCCCGAGTCAAACAAATCTTTATTTAACAAAAGCTGAACTAACAATCATAGATGATTGTAAAGTGATTTATCGGTCAATCATGTGTAACGGGCTAAATGTTTCTAAGAAATGACTGATGGATTGGGAGTCAACACTCAATTAAAAATCCCCTGCCTCCCCCTTTACCCGACGATTGCAAAACCTAATATATTAAATCTAAAAAGAGTTTACAATCCTTAAAAAATACAAACACTTTTTGTAATTATCTCTCTACATTTGTGCATTTGCATTATAGATGTATTATTTTTTCTTAAATCAATACTTGTGTTTTTAATTTCCTCTGATCTCGTAAACAATTTTGACAAGAAGGAAAATAGATCACAACAAAATGAAACTTTTAGGGTTTATGTACGGAAAAAATTTCTTCACACACCTCAAATGAACACAAATTTTTCTTTATCCAAGTTTGGGAAATTCAACTAGTTCAACCCTAATAGCTTGGAATTTTATAAGAAAGAGATTTCTACTCATGTTTTAAATATAAATATGCATGCTTGAAACATGTTAAAGATGCAAATGACCTATGGATCCAAACCTTTTAAAGTGAATAACAAATGCTCATTAAATTCTCTAGTGAACGTGTGGTGGGATATTTACCCGAGTCAAACAAGCCATTATTTCGCCCATTTACAAAAAGCTGACCAAATATAAAGAGATTTATTGATCAATCATGTGTAACGGGTTATAGATTAGGAGTCAAGACTCAAATAAAAATCCCCCTCCTCCCCCTTTACCCGTCGATTGCAAAACCTAATATATAAAAACTAAAAAGAGTTAACAATCCCTAAAAGTTACAGACACTGTTTTGGAATTATCTCTCTCTACATTAGTGCATTGCCATTTTAGATGTATACTTTTTTCTTAATTCAAAATTTTAGTTTTCACTTTCCTCCGATCTCGTAAACACTTTTTATAAGATGGCAAATAGATCACAAAAAAATGAAAATTTTAGAGTTTATGTATGAAAAAAAAATTAAAAGAATAAAAAATGCAATTAAGGAAAATTTATTCACACACCACAAATGATCACAAAATTTTTATTATCAAAGTTTTGGAAATCCCACTAGTTCATCCCTAATAGCTTGGAATTTGATAAGAAATAGATTTCTGCACATGTTTTAAATATGGATATGCATGCTTGAAACATGTTAAAGATGCACATGACTTATGGATCCAAACTTTTAAACAGAATAAAAAATGCTCATTAAATTCTCATGTGACCGTGCGGTGGGATATTTACCCGAGTCAAACATACTATTATTTTGTCCATTTACTAAAAGTTGACCTAACAATCATAGATGATTGTAAAGTGATTTGTCGGTCAATCATGCATAACGGGCTATATTTTTGTAAAAAATGACTTATGGATTGGGAGTCAAATATCAATTAAAAATCCTCCGTCTCCCCCATTTCCCGACGTTTATACATAAAATATATAAAAAAAGGGTTTTCAATCCCTAAAAATTATAGACACTTTTTGAAATTATCTCTCTCTACATTTGTGCATTTCCATTTTAGATGTATGCTTTTTCTTAAATCAAAACTTGAGTTTTCACTTTCCGCTGATCTCGAAAACAATTTTGACAAAATGGCAATTAGATCACAACAAAATGAAAATTTTAGAGCTTATGTATTGAAAAAATTTACAAGAATAACAAATGTAACTAAAGAAAATTTATTCACACACCTCAAATGAACCCAAATTTTTTTTTATCCAAGTTTCGGAAATTCCTCTTGTTCAACCCTAATAGCTTGGAATTTTAAAAGAAATAGATTTCTACACATGTTTTAAATATGGATATGCCTGCTTGAAACATGTTAAAGATTCAAATGACCTATGGATCCAAACGTTATAAAGAGAATAAAAAATGCTCATTAAATTCTCTAGTGACCTTGCGGTGGGATATTTACCCGACTTAAACAAGCCATTAATTTATCCATTTACAAAAAGTTGACCTAACAATCATAGATGAAAGTGATTTATCGATCAATCATGTGTAACAAGCTATATTTTTTTAAGAAATTACTTATGGATTGGGAGTCAACACTCAGTTAAAAGTCCCCCGCCTCCCCCTTTTCCTGACTATTGCCAAATAAAATATAAAAACTAAAAAGAGTTTAAAATCCCTACAAATTACGGATACTTTTTGGAATTATCTCACTCAAAATTTGTGCATTTCCATTTTAGATGTATGCTTTTTTCTTAAATAAAAACATGAGATTTCACTTTCCGTTCATCTTGTAAACAATTTGGACAAGATGGCAAATGGATCACAACAAAATGAAAATATTAGAGTTTATGTATGGAAAAAATTTAAAAGAATAACAAATTTAATTAAGGAAAATCTATTCACACACCTCAAACACCACAAATGATCACAAAAGCTTTGTTATCCAAGTATGGGAAATTTCACTAGTTCAACCCAAATAGCTTGTAATTTTATAAGAAAGAGATTTCTACACATGTTTTAAAAATGGATATGCATGCTTGAAACTTGATAAAGATGAAAATGACCTATGGATCGAAACCTATTAAATAGAATAACAAATGCTCATTAAATTCTCAAGTGAACGTGTGGTGGGATATTTACCCGAGTCAAACAAGCCATTATTTTGTCGATTTATAAAAAGTGGATCTAACAATCACTGATGATTACAAAGTGATTTATCGGTCAATCATCCGTAACGGGCTATATTTTTGTAAGAAATGACTTATGGATTGGGACTCAACACTCAGTTAAAAATCCTCCGTCGCCCCCTTTCCTCACGATTGAAAAATAAAATATATAAAAGCTCAAAAGAGTTTACAATCCCTAAAATTTATAGAAACTTTTTTATATTATCTTTGTCTATATTTGTGCATTTCGATTTTAGATGTATGCTTTTTTCTTAAATCAAAATTTGAGTTTTCACTTTCCCCTGATCTAGTAAACAATTTTGATAAGATGGCAATTAGATCACAACAAAATAAAAATTTTAGAGTTTTTGTGTGGGAAAAATTTAAAAGAATAACAAATTTGAGAAAAGAAAATTTATTCACACACCTCAAATGAACACAAATGTTTTTTTATCCAAGTTTGGGAAATTCCACTAGTTCAACCCTAATAGCCTGGAATTTTATAAGAAAGAGATTTTTACACGTGTTTTGAATATGGATATCCATGCTTGAAACATGTTAAAGATGCAAATGACCTATGGATCCAAACCTTTTAAAGAGAATAACAAATGCTCATTAAATTCTCAAGTGAACGTGTGGTGGGATATTTACTCGAGCCAAACAAGCCATTATTTTGCCCATTTAAAAAAAGCTAACCTAAGAATCATTGATGATTGTAAAGTGATTTATAGGTCAATCATGTGTAATGGGCTATATTTTTGTAAGAAATGATTTATGGATTGGGAGTCAAGACTCAGTTAAAAATCCTTGCCTCCCCCATTACCCGACGATTGCAAAACCTGATATATAAAAAATAAAAAGAGTTTACAATCCCTAAAATTTATAGACACTTTTTGGAATTATCTCTCTCTACATTTGTGTATTTCTATTTTAGATATATACTTTTTCTTAAATCAAAACTTGACTTTTCACCTTCCCCTGATCTCGTAAACACTTTTGAAATGATGGCAAATAGATCACAACAAAAAGAAAATTTTAGAGTTGATGCATGTAAACAATTTAAAAGAATAACAAATGTAATTAAGGAAAATTTTTCACACACCACAAATGATCACAAAAGTTTTGCTATCCAAGTTTGGGAAATCCCACAAGTTCAACCCTAATAGCTTGGAATTTTATAAGAAATAGATTTCTACACATGTATTAAATATGGATATGCATGTTTGAAACATGTTAAAGATTAAAATGACCAATGGTTCCAAACAATTTAAATAAAATAACAAATGCTCATTAAATTCTCAAGTGAACATGCGGTGGGATATTTACCTGAGTCAAACATGCAATTATTTTGTCCATTTACAAAAAGTTGACTTAAAAATCATTGATGATTGTAAATTAATTGATCGGTCAATCATGCGTAACAGGCTATATTTTTTAAATAAATGACTTAAGGATTGGGAGTCAACACTCAGTTAAAAATCCCCCGCCTCCCCCTTTTCCCGACGATTGTAAGTTATAATATATAAACTAAAAAGAATTTACCATCCATAAAAATTAAAAAAACTTTTTGGAATTATCTTTATGTACATTATTGCATTTCCATTTCAGATGTATGCTTTTTTCTTCAATCAAAACTGGAGTTTTCACTTTCCCCTGATCTCGTAAACAATTTTGAAAAGATGGCAAATAGATCACAACAAAATGATAAGTATGGAAAAAATTTAAAAGAATAACAAATGTAAGTAAAGAAAAAAAATTCGCACACCTGAAATTAACAAAAAAAAAATTTATCCAAGTTTGGGAAATTCCACTAGTTCAACCCTAATAGCGTGGAATTTTATAAGAAAGAGATTTCTACACATGTTTTAAATATGGATATGCATACTTGAAACATGTTAAAGATGAAAATGACCTATGGATACATATCTTTTAAAGAGAATAACAAATGCTCATTAAATTCTCAAGTGAATGTTTGGTGGGATATTAACCTAAGTCAAACAAGCCATTATTTTGCCCATTTACAAAATAGCTGACCTAAAAATCATAGATGGTTTTAAAGTGATTTATAGGTCAATCATGCATAAAGTGCTTTATTTTTTTAATAAATGACTTATGGATTGGGAGTCAACACTCAGTTAAAAAACCCACGCCTCCCCGTTTTCCTGACGATTGCAAAATAAAATATATAAAAACTAAAATGAGTTTACAATCCCTAAAAATTATAGACACTTTTTGAAATGATCTTTCAGTACATTTGTGCATTTCCATTTTAGATGTATGCTTTTTCTTAAATAAAAACTTGAGTTTTCACTTTGCCCTGATCAGGTAAACCATTTTGACAAGATGGCAATTAGATCACCACAAAATGAAAATTTTAGAGTTTATGTATGTTAAAAATTTAAAAGAATAATTCATGTAAGTATAGAAAATTTATTCAAACACCTCAAAAGAACACAAAAGTTTTTTTATCCAAGTTTGGAAAATTCCACTTGTTCAACCCTAATAGCTCGGAATTTTATAAGAAAGAGATTTCTACACATGTTTTAAATATGGATATGCATGTTTGGAACATGTTAAAGATGCAAATGACCTATGTATCCAAACCTTTTAAAGAGAATAACCAATGCACATTAAATTATCATGTGAATGTGCGGGGGGATATTTTTTCGAGTCAAACAAGCCATTATTTTGCCCATTTACAAAAAGCTGACCTTACAATCATAGATGATTGTAAAGTGATTTATTGGTCAATCATGCATAACGGGCTATATTTTTGTAAGAAATGACTTATGGATTGGGAGTCAACACACTGTTAAAAATCCCCTGCCTCCCCCTTTTCCCGACGATGGCAAAACCTGATATATAAAATCTAAAAAAGAGTTTACAATCCCTAAAAATTACAGACAATTTTTGAAAATATCTCTCTGAACATTTGTGCAATTACATTTTAGATGTATGCTTTTGTCTTCAATCAAAACTTGAGTTTTCACTTTCCCCTGATCTCGTAAACAATTTTGAGAAGATGGCAAATATATCACAAAAAAATGAAAATTTAAGAGTTTATGTATGAAAAATATTTAAAAGAATAAAAAATATAAAAAAATAAAATTTATTCACATACCTCAAATGAACACAAAAGTTTTTTTATCCAAGTTTGGGAAATTCCACTAGTTCAACACTAATAGCTTGGAATTTTATAAGAAAGAGATTTTTGCACATATTTAAAATATTGATATGCAAGCTTGAAACATGTTAAAGATGCTAATGACCTATGGATCCAAACCTTTTAAAGAGAATAACAAATGCTCATTAAATTCTCAAGTGAACGTGTGGTGGGATATTTACTCGAGTCAAACAAGCCATTACTTTGCCCATTTAAAAAAAGTTGACCTAAGAAGCATTGATGATTGTAAAGTGATTTATCGGTCAATCATGCATAACGGGCTATATTTTTATGGGAAATGATTTATGGTTTGGGCGTCAAGACTCAGTTAAAAATCCCTCGCCTCCCCCTTTACCCGATGATTGCAAAACCTGATATATAAAAACTAAAAAGAGTATACAATCCCTAAAAGTTATAGACACTTTTTGGAATTATCTCTCTCTACATTTGAGCATTTCCATTTCAGATGTATACTTTTTTATTTAATAAAAAACTTAATGTTTCACTTTCCCATGATCTCGTAAACACTTTTGCCAAGAAGGCAAATTGATCACAACAAAATGAAAATTTTAGACTTTATATATAGAAAATTTTTAAAGAATAAAAAATTTAGTTAAGGAAAATTTATTCACACACCACAAATGATCACAAAAGTTTTTTTATTTAAGTTTTGCAAATTCGACTACTTCAACCCTAATAGCTTGGAATTTTTTAAGATACAGATTTCTTCACATGTTTTAGATAAGGAAATGCATGCTTGAAACATGTTAAAGGTTAAAATGACCTATGGATCATAACCATTTAAAGAGAATAACAAATCCTCAATAAATTCTCAAGTGAACGTGCGGTGGGATATTTACCCAAGTCAAACAAGCAATTATTTTGTCCATTTACTAAAAGTTGACCTAAAAATCATAGATGATTGTAAAGTGATTCATCGGGCAATAATGCGTATAGACTATATTTTTGTAAGAAATGACTTATGGATAGGGAATCAACACTCAGTTAAAAATCCCCCGCCTCCCCCTTTTCCCGACAATTGTAAATTAAAATATATAAAAACTAAAAAGAATTTACATTCCCTAAAAAATACAGACACTTTTTTGAATTATCTCTCTGTACTTGTGCATTTCCATTTTATATGTATACTTTTTTCTTAAATCAAAACTTGACTTTTAACTTTTCCATAATCTCGTAAACCCTTTTGACAAGAAGACAAATAGATCGGAACAAAATGAAAATTTTAGAGTTTATGTAGGGAAAAAATTTAAAAGAATAACAAATGCAATTAAGGAAAATTTATTCACACACCACAAATGATCACAAAAGTTTTGTTATCAAAGTTTTGGAAATTCCACTACTTCAATCCTAATAGCTTGGAATTTTATAAGAAACAATTTCTACAAATGTTTTAAATATGGATATGCATGCTTGAAACATGTTAAAGATGAAAATGACCTATGGATCTAAACCATTTAAAGAGAATAACAAATGCTCATTAAATTCTCAAGTGAACGTGTTGTGGGATATTTACTCGAGTCAAACAAGCCATTACTTTGCCCATTTAAAAAAAGCTAACCTAAGAAGCATTGATGATTGTAAAGTGATTTATCGGTCAATCTTATGTAACGGGCTATATTTTTGTAAGAAATGACTTCTAGATTGGGAGTCAACACTCAGTTAAAAATCCCCCACCTCCTCCTTTTTCCCGACAATTGTAAAACAAAAAATATAAAAAATAAAAAGAATTTACAATCCCTAAAAATTACAGACACTTTTTGGAACTATCTCTCTTTACATTTGTGCATATCCACTTCAGATGTATGCTTTTTTCTTAAATCAAAACTTGAGTTTTCACTTTCCCCTGATCTCGTAAACAATTTTGATAAGATAGCAAATAGATCACAATAAAATGAAATTTTAGAGTTAAGTATGGAAAAAATTTAAAAGAATAACAAATGTAAGTAAAGAAAATTTATTCACACACCTCAAATGAATACAAATGTTTTTTTATCCAAGTTTGGAAAATTCCACTAGTTCAACCCTAATTGCTTGGAATTTTATAGGAAAGATATTTCTACACATGTTTTAAATATGGATATGCATGCTTGAAACATGTTAAAGAGGTAAATGACCTATGGATCCAAACCTTTTAAAGAGAATAACATATGCTCATTAAATTCTCAAGTGAACGTGTGGTGGGATATTTACCCAAGTCAAACAAGCCTTTATTTTGCCCATTTACAAAAAGCTGACCGAATAATCTTAGATGATTTTAAAGTGATTTATCCATCAATCATGTGTAACGAGCTATTTTGTTTTTTTAAAATGACTTATGGATTGGGAGTCAACACTCAGTTAAAAATCCCTCGCCTCCCCTTTTTCCCGACGATTGCAAAATAAAATATTTAAAAACTAAAAAGATTTTACAATCACTTTTTTGAATTATCTCTCCCTACATTTTTGCATTTTCTCTTTAAATGTATGTTTTTTTCTTAAATCAAAACTTGAGATTTCACTTTCCCTTCATCTCATAAACAATTTTGACAAGATGGCTTATAGATCACAACAAAATGAAAATTTCAGAGTTTATGTAAGGAAAAAATTTAAAAAGAATAAAAAATGAAATAAAGGAAAATTTATTCACACACCACAAATGATCACAATAGTTTTGTTATCATAGTTTGGGAAATTCCACTAGTTCAACCCTAATAGCTTGGAATTTTATAAGAAAGTGATTTCTACACATGTTTTAAAAATGGATATGCCTGCTTGAAACATGTTAAAGATGCAAATGACCTATGGATCCAAACTTTTTAAAGAGGCTATCAAACACTCATTAAATTTTCAAGTGAATGTGTTGTGGGATATTTACCGAGTCAAACAAGCTATTATTTTGCCCATTTACAAACAGTTGAACTAAGAATCATATATGATTTTAAAGTGATTTATTGTTCAATTAGGCTTAACGGGCTATATTTTTTAAAGAAATAACTTATGGATTGGGAGTCAACACTCAGTTAAAACTCCCCGGCCTCCCCCTTTACCCGACGATTGCAAAACTTGATATATAAAAACTAAAAAGAGTTTACAATCCCTAAAAATTACAGACACTTTTTGGAATTTTCTCTCTCTACATTTGTGTGTTTGCATTTTAGATGCATGCTTTTTTTGTTAAATCAAAACTTGATTTTTGATTTTCCTCTGATCTTGTAACCAATTTTGACAAGATGGCAAATAGATCACAACGAAATGAAAATTTTAGAGTTTATGTATGGAAAAAATTTAAAATAACAATTGTAAGTAAAGAAAACTTATTCACACACCTCAAATGAACACAAAATTTTTTTTATTCAATTTGGGAAATTCCTCTTGTTCACCCGTATTGCTTGGAATTTTATAAGAAAGAGATTTCTACACATGTTTTAAATATGGATATGAATGCTTGAAGCATGTTAAAGATGCAAATGACCTATGGATCCAAACCTTCTAAATAGAATAACAAATGCTCATTAAATTCTCAAATGAAAGTGTGGTGGGATATTTGCCCGAGTCAAACAAGCCATTATTTTGCCCAATTACAAAAGGCTGACCTAACAACCATAGATGATTTTCAACTGATTTATCGGTCAATCATGTGTAACACTCAGTTAAAAATCCCCCGCCTCCCCCTTTACCCAACGATTGCAAAACATGATATATAAAAACTAAAATGAGTTTACAATCCCTAAAAGTTACAGAAACTTTTGGGAATTATCTCTTTTTACATTTGCGCATTTCCATTTTAGATGTATACTTTTTTCTTAAATCAAAACTAGAGTTTTCACTTTCCCTTCATCTGGTAAACACTTTTCACGAGATGGCAAATAGATCACAACAACAAAAAAAAATTTAGAGTTTATGTATGGAAAAATTTTAAAAAATAACAAATGTAATTAAGGAAAATTTATTCACACACCACAAATGATCACAAAATTTTTGTTATCCAAGTTTAGGAAATTTCACTAGTTCAACCCTAATAGCTTGGAATTTTCAAAGAAAGAGATTTCTACACATGTTTTAAATAGGGATATGCATGCTTGAAACATGTTAAAGATGCAAATGACCTATGGATCCAAACCTTTTAAAGAGAATAACAAATGCTCATTAAATTCTCAAGTGAACGTGCGGTGGGATATTTACCCGAGAAACAAGCCATTATTTTGCCCATTTAAAAAAAGCTGATCCAACAATCATAGATGATTGTAAAGTGAATTATAGGTCAATCATGCGTCATGGGCTATATTTTTTTAAGAAATGACTTAGGGATTGGGAGTCAACCCTCAGTTAAAGATCTCCCGCCTCCCCCTTTTCTCCACGATTTCAATATACAATATATAAAAACTAAAAAGAGTTTACAATCCCAGAAAATTACAGACACTTTTTGGAATTATCACTCTCCACATTTGTGCATTTCCATTTTATATGTATGCTCTTTTCTTAAATCAAAACTTGAGATGTCACTTTCCCTTCATCTCATAAACAATTTTGACAAGATGTCAAATAGATCACAACAAAATGAAAATTTTAGTGTTGATGTATGGAAAAAATTTAAAAGAATATCAAATGTAATTAAGGAAAATTTATTCACACGCCACAAATGATCACAAAAGTTTTTTTATCCAAGTTTGGGAAATTCCACTGGTTCAACCCTTGTAGCTTGGAATTTTATAAGAAAGTCATTTCTTCACAAGTTTTAAAAATGGATGTGGATGCTTGAAACATGTTAAAAATTCAAATGACATATGGATCCAAACCTTTTAAAGAGAATAACAAATTCTCATTAAATTCTCAAGTGAACGTGCGGTGGGATATTTACCCGAGTCAAACAAGCCTTTATTTTGCCCATTTACAAAAAGCTGACCTAAGAATCATAGATGATTGTAAAGTGTTTTAACGGTCAATCATGCGTAATGGGCTATATTTTTGTGAGATATGACTTATGGATTGGGAGTCAACACTCAGTTAAAAATCCCCCACCTCCCCCCTTTTCCCGACGATTGCAAATTAAAATATATAAAAACTAAAAATAGTTTACAATCCCTAAAAATTATAGACACTTTTTGGAATTATCTCTCTCTACATTTTTGTATTTCCATTTTAGATGTATGCTTTTTTCTTAAATCAAAACTTGAGTTTTCACTTTCCCCTGATAAACAATTTTGAAAAGATGGTAAATAGTGTTGGAAGATGGGCTCAAGCCCACGAGCTCAAGACAAGAAGCCCACGCGTCAAAGGAGTGAGATATGTGTAAAATATGGTACTTTCCATAAAGATGGCATAGAAGTTTAAATATGTGTTTCATTTATGTCTTTTGTTTTAACAAGTTGTAGCCCTAAGGGAATTGTAAAACTATAAATAAAGGCATTGGCTAAGAGGTAGGGCATTGAAGCACTCTCCTCCCTTCGTCCAGCCCTCATTTTTCTTTTTGACGCAACCCTCTTATCCTTTAATCCAAACTCTCTCCTTCCACGTTCTTTTTCTTCTCTTCTCCTTCTCTCTTCTTCTTCTTCTTCTTTCTTGTTGATCTAAAGTTCCTTTCATGAGATCCTAAATTCTACATGGTATTAGAGCAAGGAGTTTAGGATCACTTTTCATGGAGTTATTATGAAATCTATTCAAGAAGTTGTAAAAGGAGTTCAGTCATGAAGAGATAAGTTCATGATTTTCTTATTTACGTTTTGTTTTTGTTTCCTTTTCTTATTTTCATACTCCTTTTTACTGTTTTTCTTTACGTCATGAATTTTTAGTCACATCAAGTCAAGATAAATCTTTATATGTTGTAAAGATTTATTTCTATGACTAAATTGATATTATAATCTTGACTCCTTGTAAATCAATTACAAGAGTGATCAAGATCCTTTGTTGTTTCCATCTTATTAAGATTGATGGGTGAAATTCAATTACCTTTATGTAATTTGGATCCATCTCATTTGAGGTAGAATTCCAGCACATGTTGCTGTATCTTCTCCTACTTAAGGTTGCTCATGAGTTTGTGTTATGTTGTTGGATGCCCATTATATGTTCGATGAAATTCTAGCAATCATGTACCCTTTGTAGTTCCCTTTTTTTTAACTTCAACAATTAAATTTTTGTTTATGTTGAAGTCTCCCATGACCCGAAGATAAATCTCTTCCAAGTGTCTTGGTTTGCCATTAAATCTTCTCTAAATTTTGTGCATTGCTCGTTTGTGTTGGAGTTTGGATTAAGGCCTAATTGGTTGCATATACTTTCTTCTCTTTGTTCTTATGAATACAAGAGAAGTTGATTGATGGCTGGATATTATTATCACTTTCTAAAGGCACAAATTTATTGATAATTTGGTGCTTTCCCCCGTGAAATAAATTGGTTCTTGTTCTCTTTTGTTGGTGACTGATTTGGTCTACGGGTTCTTCAAATTACATTGAGTAATTGTTCTTTGAAGAAGGCATTTTCCCTTGACCTCCATATTTTACTTGCCTCATCATGGAGATTGGATACAATAGTAATAAGAGTGATATACTCCGTATTACTACAATTCCACTTAGAGGTCTCTCCAATTACATGAGCTAGTCACAATCGGTTCAAAGGGTTCTTATTACTCATGACCTCTTGAGCCAAGTTGTTAACTTTCCTCCTCCGATTGATGAAGAAGATGCATCCTACCATAAGTGGGTTAAGGATGATAACATGGTGATAAGTTGGCTCATTAATAGCATGGAAGAGCAGGTGGCCAACAATGTGGTCCACTTGGAAACCGCCAAGAACATATGGGACACTTGTGCCAAGCTTTACTCAAGCACTGTGTCATTACAAAAAATATATGATGTCTTACAAAACATGCTGCATACCCAACATGGAGATAATATTCATGAATTTTTGGCACGGTTTTGAGGTCTTCTTCAAAAATGGAAACTAGCTCAGCCATATTCCACTGATATTGTCGTTCAAGAACGACAAAGAGAAGCTTTGGCAAAAGCCATTTGCTTATCGAATATTAAACCATACCTTGAGGTGGCCAAAACTCAGCTTCTAAGTTCTTCTGCTCTTCCATCCTTCGATGATATTAGTGCTACATTACTTTGGATACCGGATCCATCCCCTCCTTCTCCTATTGATGCTCCATCAGCAATGTTCTCTGGAAAACGGGGAACATCTTCCTCATCCCGAGGATGGGGCAGAAATATGAGAGGGGGTCGAACAATGAGAGGGGCAGAAAATAGTAGTAGAACGATTCAGAATTCTTTCCGTACTGAGCCTCAACTTTGCACATATTGTGGCTGTCAGAACCACCTTGTGGCATCATGTTGGAAACTTCATGGCAAGCCTGATTAGGCCACAGCTAACCCAGTCTTGGTTCACGTTGAGAAAAATGAAGATAAGGCTGAATCATCATCCGGAAATGTGACTCTTACGGCTGAGGACTATGCTGCATTTCAGAAATGAAGTCCTTCATGGAATCATCTATTCCCTCATCATCTACTGCTGCCACTACTATTGCCTCAGGTATGCTTTCTTCCTCTTCTTCCTCTTCCTCTTGGATCATCGACTCCGGGGCCTCCTAACATCTATCAAGTAACAAACACTTGTTGTAGTCCTTATATCCTTGTTATCCTCATAAATTCGTTACTATTGCTGATGGTACCCAAACCAAGGTCCTTGGCAAAGGTTCCTCCTCTCTTACTTCATCTATTCCCCTTCAAGATGTTGTGTTTGTTCCTCAATTTCCTCTAAATTTACTCTCGGTTAGTCAATTGACCAAACAATTAAATTGCTCTATCACCTTCTCACCGTCTTCTTGTGTCTTTCAGGATCTCACTATGAAGTGGGTGATTGGTGGTGGCCATGAAAAGGTGGGTTTGTACTACTTCACTCTTCCACCATTAGCTGCATTATCGTCCACCACATCTGAGGCCCAACTTTGGCACAACCGACTTGGTCATCCATCTACCCCTTCACTTTGTTCTTTGGTTCCATCTTTAAAAGGACTTTCTAATTTCAGCTGTGAGGTTTGTCAATTAAGTAAACATGTCAGGAGTACATATTCTCCTCGTCTTACAACTACAAGTACTGCTCTATTTGAGCTATTACATTCTGATGTATGGGGCCCTTTATTTGTCTCAAATATTTCCCAAGTTAAATATTTTGTCATTTTTGTAGATGATTTTACTCGAGTGACTTGGTTATATCTATTTAAAGAGTGTTCCAAAATTATTTCTTTGTTTAAAAATTTTCATGCTATGGTCTTGACACAATTTGGAAGAAAATTCAAACCCTTAGATCTGATAATGCTAAGGAATACATGTTTCATGACTTCAAATCATTTTGTGAGAGTAATGGGCTTATTCATCAAACATCATGTGCCTATACTCCTCAACAAAATAGTGTTGCTGAAAGAAAGAAGCGTCATCTTCTTGAAGTTGCTCGGGGCCTCCTCTACTCCATGAAGGTACCCTATTTCTATTGGCCTCATGCTATACTTACAACATGCTTTCTAATTAATAGGTTACCTTCATCAATCATTCATCATAAAACTCCTTACTTCGTGTTATTTAATGGTGAAGATCCTTTTTCTCTTCCTTTGAAAGTGTTTGGATGTACGTGTTTTGTTCATGTTACATTCCCACATAAAAATAAACTTGATCCTCGATCTATGAGGTGCATTTTTTTGGGGTACTCTCGCACCCAGAAAGGTTATGTCTATTAAAATCCTACCCTTCAGAGGATATTTATCTCTAGGGATGTGACTTTCTTTGAGGACACCCCCTTCTACTCCTCCCATGATGCTCCTCCAGGATGGACTTGTCCTTCTACTACTCCTTGTCCACTTGTGTCATTCAATCTTGAAGTGAAACCATCCCCTGATGCACCGGCCGTACCTTCACCTGTGGAGTTGTCATATCCACCTGAGGTAAGTCCTTCTCCTCCTATGTATGGGCCTGAATTTGATACTCGGCCTATTGCTTTAAGAAAAGAATGTCGCTCATGTACTACTTTGCATCTTATTTCAAATTTTATGTCTCACCATCGCTTGTCTTCCGAGTGTTTTCAGTTTCTTGCGTCCCTTTCTTCTACTTCCGTTCCGCAGTCGAATCATGAGGCCCTAAGACATCCAGGATGGAAGGTGGCTATGGATGAAGAAATGCACACCTTATACGAAAACCAAACCTGGTACTTAACATCACTCCTGAAAGGTAAAAGACCGGTGGGTTGTCATGGGTTTTTTTGGTTAAACATAATCCGGATGGATCGGTTGCTCGTCTTAATGCTCGGCTGGTTGCTAAGGGATATACATAGTGCTATGGGATAGATTATGAGGAGACCTTCTCTCCAGTTGCAAAATTGAATTCGGTACGCATCATCTTATCTATTGCTGCTAACTCCTCATAGCCCGTCTATCAGTTGGATGTTAAAAATGCTTTTTTTAAATGGTGATATGAGTGAGGAAATTTATATGGTTCAACCACCTGGTTATGTGGTTGAGGGGGAGTCAGTATGCTGGCTAAAAAAGTCTTTATATGGGCTTAAGCAGTCCCCTCGGGCTTGGTTTGATAAAATTTGTCAAACACTCCTATAGTTTGGTTTTCATCGGTGCTCAGTTGATCATTCTGTATATTATAAAGATATGGTCAAAGGGAAACTATTATTGGCCGTATACGTGGATGATATTATCTTAACCGGTGATGATGCTTTGAGCATACAAGAGGTGAAGCAGATGATATGTCAGGAATTCAAGACTAAAGACCTTGGTATGCTTAAATATTTTTTGGGTATAGAAGTTCTTCAATCCTAACATGGGATAATATTGTCTCAAAGGAAATATGTCTTGGATCTCCTTGAAGAAACAAGAATGAAGGGTTGTAGACCAGTTGACATACCTATGGATACAAATGTAAAATTATGTGCCACAAATGAAGAAGATATTGATATTGGCAAATATCAAAGACTCGTGGGAAAACTGATTTATCTCATGGTAACTAAGCCAGACATATCATATGCTGTAAGTGTGGTGAGTCAATTCATGCACAAACCAAAAATTACCCACTAGCAGACTTTAGAGAGAATATTACGTTATCTAAAAGGAGCTCCAGGAAGAGGATTTCTGTATAAAAAACATGGGCACTTCAACATAGAAGGCTTCTCAGATGCAGATTGGGCTGGATCTCCTGATGAAAGAAAATCTACAACAAGATATTGTACTATGGTTGGGGGAAACTTGGTTACATGGAAAAGTAAGAAGCAAAATGTGGTTGCAAGATCTAGCACCAAAGCAGAATACAGAGCTATGGCCCATACCGTTAGTGAACTTTTATGGGTCAGGACCCTTCTTACCGAACTAGGTTTTTATAAAAAGGGGTCCATGAATCTGCATTGTGATAATCAAACAGTCATTCATATCAGTTCAATTCCAGTTTTTCATGAAAGAACTAAACATATTGAGGTGGATTGTCATTTTATACGGGAGAAGTTTCAAGCACGAATAATCTCTCTCAAACATGTGTCATCTCAAGAGCAAGTAGCTGATATTCTCACTAAACCCGTTACATCTAAAATCCTATTGTTTATATGTGGCAAGCTGGGTATTTATGATGTCTTTTCTCCTCTAGCTTGAGGGGGAGTGTTGGAAGATGGGCTCAAGCCCACGAGCTCAAGACAAGAAGCCCACACGTCAAAGGAGTGGCATATGTGTAAAATATGGTACTTTCCATAAAGATGGCATAGAAGTGTAAATATGTGTTTCTGTTATGTCTTTTGTTTTAACAAGTTGTAGCCCTAAGGGCATTGTAAAACTATAAATAAAGGCATTGGCTAAGAGGTAGGGCATTGAAGCTGTTATGGACTCCATAGCATCAAGAGTGGCTAACCGGAGAAGAGAATAGATGGAGTAAACTTGTATTTCAGTACCTTAGGGGTTTAATTGTAATTTGAATTTCCATAAGGGTCTAATTGTAATTATAGAACCTTTGATGTTTTCCTTGACCTATTTAGGGCGTCAAGTGAAGGAATGAAGACAAGCATTGATCATTAGTCTAAATGAGATCAGGTTCTCTCTCAAAAGAGGCCTAACGTGGGAGCTCCTTTCAAGACTCACGTCCTTCACCATTGGGCGTTCCAAGAACCCCAAATCCTTCCCTTCCTCATCATTCAATCTGGAAGCTAGAGGAGATCGCTGGGTGACTCGATCCATGGCTAGAGAACCTAACAACGTGGTATCAGACAGGACCACCCTTGGTGATTCCTCTTCACCTGCAGAAATTCGAAATTTTGTGGAAGAAAACCATGCTGCTCTTCAATCTCAAATCAATGGCTTGGAGGGAAAATTCCAGATGTTGCTGTCACGCATGGAAGAAGGATTCACCCAGCTTTCAGTCCAGATGGCATCCTCATCACGTCCAGCAGATCCTCTCAACCCTCTGCCAACGCCTCCACCTCCTCCCCTGCGCCAAACACCTCAACCTCGTGGGGGCCTCAATCCAGCCCGTCCTACCGTGCCAAGGTACACAAAGCTTGATTTTCCAACGTATGATGGGTCCTCCGACCCTTTAATGTGGTTGCACAGGTGTGATCATTTCTTTTCCAATCAAGGAACTCTGCCCGAAGGCAAGGTTCCATTAGCCGCCTTCCACATGCTCGATGAAGCGCTTATGTGGTTTCATCAATTCAAAAACGAATTTGTGATCTATGATTGGGAATTTTTCAAAGAAAATTGTATGCTACGGTTTGGTCCTCCACTTCGCAGCAACCCAGTTGGGGATTTGGTCAATCTCAAACAGCTTGGCACTATAGAACAATATCAGAAATTGTTCCAAGAAAAACTTGCTCGTGCAAGTCATTTGGTTCGACCTGAACTTTATGTCAATTTGTTCACGGCTGGCCTGGTAGAACCCCTTCGCCTAGAAGTGGAACTGGAAGCCCCCACCTCCCTAGCCCACGCCATGAATTTGGCAAGAGCATTGGACACCAAACAGCGCCTCTTCCGTGAGTCCTTAAACAAACGTCCTCCTTGGCAACCTCGCCCACCGCCCCATGGCCCTTATCCCACTCCCCCCAGGCCTCCTCCCAACCAACCATCACCACCACCACCAGCCTTTACACCCCCACCAGGATTTATCAAACGTCTGACAAAAGCAGAAATTGATCAGAGGAGGGCTCAGGGCCTATGTTTCAATTGTGATGAGAAATTCGTCAAGGGCCATCTATGCAAAAGACTATTTTGGGTCGAAATAGAAGACCCCTCAGAGGATGACTTTCAGGAGGATATGGACCAAACTGAGGAGGACACACCAGAGATCTCCCTCCATGCCATGACCGGACTGCATAGCACAAATACCATGCAGGTCCATGCCACCATGAACCATCATATTCTGCTAGCACTCGTGGACTCAGGCAGCACACATAATTTTATAAGCAGTCAGGCAGCACAACAGTTGGGGTTATCACTACAGCAGAAATCAGGAATATCAGTCTCAGTGGCTAACGGTGACAAGGTCACCACAGTGGGGTTCGGTTCAGCAGTGCCCTTTACTATTGAAGGTCACTCCTTTGTAGCAGATTTTTTGGTCATACCGCTGGCTGGGTTTGACCTTGTCTTGGGAATTAAATGGCTACAGCGATTGGGTCCGATCTTATGGGATTTCCAATCCCTGACCATGAGTTTTAACCAGGACACACATCGGATCACCCTCCATGGCAATAGCGCCCAGAGGCCATGCAGCCTCCACACACTTTCGGTGGATCCTTCAATAGGGGATAACTTAGCTTCATTGTTGGCCGAATATGCTGATTTATTTCAGGCACCTGCCGACCTTCCTCCTATAAGAGAGTGTGATCACAGAATTCGTTTGAAGATGGGCACAGAACCAGTGGTAGTGCGTCCCTACCGCTATCCCCATGTGCAAAAAGATGAGATAGAACGACAATGTCAACAAATGCTACAACAAGGTATTATTCAGCCTAGTCGTTCTCCTTTTTCATCCCCGGTATTACTCGTAAAGAAATCAGATAAATCTTGGCGCTTTTGTGTGGATTACCGTGACCTCAATGCTCGCACCATCAAAGATAAATTTCCAATTCCAGTGGTCGATGAATTATTGGATGAGCTACACGGCTCTCAACTATTTACAAAGTTGGACTTAAAATCTGGCTACCATCAGATTCGGGTTTATTCAGAGGATATCGAAAAAACTGCCTTCCGCACCCACCATGGTCACTACGAGTTCTTGGTGATGCCATTTGGGCTATCCAATGCCCCGTCCACCTTTCAAGCGCTTATGAACCAGGTATTTCGCCCTTTCTTACGGAAGCATGTCTTAGTTTTTTTTGACGATATCCTGGTCTATAGCAAAACTTGGGCAGCACACTTGCATCAATTGAGACAGGTTTTCACCATTCTCCGAGCACACCATTTATTTCTCAATCGTGCCAAATGTGACTTTGCCACATCCGAAGTAGCTTATTTGGGGCATGTGATCTCAGCATCCGGGGTGAAACCAGATTTCAGCAAGATACAATCGGTGATGGATTGGCCCACACCTCACACCGTTACAGCTTTGAAAGGGTTCCTTGGTCTCACAGGGTATTATAGAAAATTTATCAAAGAATACGGTCACCTGGCAGCACCATTGCATAATTTACTGAAGAAGCATGCCTTTCAGTGGTCTCAGTTGGCAGACTCCTCATTTAACAACTTAAAATAGGCATTAGCGTCAGCACCAGTTCTCCAATTGCCCAACTTTGCCGAAAATTTCATCATAGAATGCGATGCATCCGGGGGAGGGATTGGTGCCGTCTTGCAGCAACAGGGTCACCCCATTGCCTATTTCAGCCGCCATCTCGCTCCTCACCATCACAAGTTAGTCACGTATGAAAGGGAACTTATCGGTTTGGCCAAAGCTGTGCAGCATTGGCGGCCGTATCTGTGGGGCAGACCTTTTGTGATCAGGACAGACCACTGTAGCCTCAAATATTTATTGGAGCAGCGCCTTACTACATCCCCACAACAACATTGGCTCAGCAAATTAATGGGATTCGATTTTCAGGTGGAATACAAACCGGGTTATCTCAACAAGGCAGCAGACGCTTTGTCACGCCGGGAACTAGAGGATTCACATTTGCACGCATTGAGCCACCCCAAGTCGCCCTTGCTGGACACAATCCGTCAGGATACTAGCCATCATCCAGATCTCCTTGAGTTACAAGCTCAAATCGAAAACCATTCCAAGGACAAGAACTGGACACTACAGGACGGTCTCATTCTGTATAAAGGACGCATATATCTTCATCCTTCGTCGGTACTCATTCCTGCCATTATTGCCACCTTTCATGATAGTACACATGAGGGCCAGCAGAAAACATACTTCCGCCTCAGTCGGGAATTTTATTGGAGCGGGATGAAGCGGGTCATTGCTGAGTATGTTGCAGCGTGCCAGATCTGTCAGAGGAATAAGTCAGAATCCTTACAACCCGCCGGCTTGCTCCAGCCACTTCCACTTCCTTCACAGGTATGGGCAGATCTATCAATGGATTTTATCGATGGTCTTCCTCCTTCTGCAGGGAAATCTGTTATTTTTGTTGTGGTAGACCGGTTCTCGAAATATGCCCACTTATGGCCCTCAGCCATCCGTATACAGCCACACAGGTCGCTCAGCTCTTCATGGATAATATTGTCCGTCTCCATGGCCTTCCGGAGACCATCACCAGCGACCGTGATGCGATCTTCACCAGTAAATTCTGGGGGGAACTATTTAAGCTCCATGGTTCTAAGTTAGCTTTTTCGTCAGCATACCACCCTCAAATAGACGGCCAGATAGAAGTGGTTAACCGCACATTGGCGATGTATTTGCGGTGCTTTGTGGGGGACACGCCCCGACTGTGGGTTCGTTGGTTAGCATGGGCGGAGTATTGTTATAATACCTCATACCACACCGCCTTGGGTACTACCCCTTTTCAAGTTGTTTATGGACGCGAACCTCCGCGACTACTTTCTTATGAACCGGGGTCTTCTCGGGTAACAGCATTGGACCAAGCATTAGCCGACAGAGATGCAATGCTTGCTCAAGTCCGCCTTCAATTACAACGTTCACAAGCAACTATGAAGCATACTTATGACAAAGGACACCGTCCCCTTTCCTTTGCACCTGGAGAATTTGTTTGGCTCAAACTTCAGCCATACCACCAACTATCTCTTGCAGCCATCAAACGCCAGAAGCTCTCTCCAAAATTTTATGGGCCATTCCAGATCAAGCAACGTATTGGCACTGTGGCGTATCGTTTGAAACTACCACCAGACGCCAAGCTCCATGACGTCTTCCACGTCTCCCTTCTCAAACCGTTCAAGGGAGACTCACCACTGCTGCATACCCCTCTGCCTCCTCTCAAAGATGGCAGGTCCATGCCCACGCCCGCTCAGATCCTTCAAGCCAGGCGAGTTAACAACGCTTGGGAAGTGTTGGTTCGGTGGACTGACAAGGAATTGATAGAAGCCTCTTGGGAGACACTCGAGTCCTTCCAGACTCTATTTCCCACTTTCGAGCTTGAGGACAAGCTCTTTCTTCAGGAGGGGGGTGATGTTATGGACTCCATAGCATCAAGAGTGGCTAACCGGAGAAGAAAATAGATGGAGTAAACTTGTATTTCAGTACCTTAGGGGTTTAATTGTAATTTGAAGTTCCATAAGGGTCTAATTGTAATTATAGAACCTTTGATGTTTTCCTTGACCTATTTAGGGCGTCAAGTGAAGGAATGAAGACAAGCATTGATCATTAGTCTAAATGAGATCAGGTTCTCTCTCAAAAGAGGCCTAACGTGGGAGCTCCTTTCAAGACTCACGTCCTTCACCATTGGGCGTTCCAACAACCCCAAATCCTTCCCTTCCTCATCATTCAATCTGGAAGCTAGAGGAGATCGCCGGGTGACTCGATCCATGGCTAGAGAACCTAACAGAAGCACTCTCCTCTCTTTCCACAAATTCGTCCATCCCTCATTTTTCTTTTTGACGCAACCCTCTTCTCCCTTAATCCAAACTCTCTCCTTCCACGTTCTTCTTCTTTTCTTGTCCTTCTCTCTTCTTCTTCTTCTTCTTTCTTGTTGATCTAAAGTTCCTTTCATGAGATCCTAAATTCTACAAATAGATCACAGCAAAATGAAAATTTTAGATTTTATGAATGGAAAAAAATTTAAAAGAATAACAAATGTAAGTAAACAAAATTTATTCACACACCTCAAATGAACAAAAAAAAATTTTTATCCATGTTTGGGAAATTCCACTAGTTCAACCCTAAAAGCTTAGAATTTAATATGAAAGAGATATCTACACATGTTTTAAAATGGATATGCATGCTTGAAACATATTAAAGATGCAAATGACCTATGAATCCAAACCTTTTAAAGAGAATCACAAAGACTCATTAAATTCTCAAGTGAACGTGTGATGGGATAATTACCCGAGTCACACAAGCAATATGTTGCCCATTTACAAAAAGTTGACCTAACAATCATAGAAGATTTTAAAAGATATTTATTAGTCAATCATGCGTAACGGGCTATATTTTTGTAAGATATGACTTATGGATTGGGAGTCAACACTCAGTTAAATATCGCTCGCCTCCCCCTTTACCGGACAATTGTAAAACCTGATATATAAAATCTAAAAAGAGTTTACAATCCCTAAAAGGTATAGACACTTTTTGGAATTATCTCTCTCTACATTTCTGCATTTCGTTTTTAGATGTATTCTTTTTTCTTAAATCAAAACTAGAGTTTTAATTTTCCCTTCATCTCGTAAAGTCTTTTCACAAGATGGCAAATAGATCACAACAAAATATAAATTTTAGAGTTTATGTATGGAAAAAATTTAAAACAATAACAAATGTAAGTAAAGAAATTTTATTCACACACCACAAATGATCACAAGTTTTGTTATCCAAGTTTGGGAAATTCCATAAGTTCTACCCTA
This sequence comes from Aristolochia californica, assembly GCF_029961685.1. Classification (NCBI taxonomy): domain Eukaryota; kingdom Viridiplantae; phylum Streptophyta; class Magnoliopsida; order Piperales; family Aristolochiaceae; genus Aristolochia; species Aristolochia californica. Next base: position 15,520,990 of record NW_027181881.1, on the reverse strand, counting down.
ATAGCTTGGAATTTTATAAGAAAAAGATTTCTACACATGTTTTAAAAATGGATATGCAAGCTGGAAACATGTTAAAGATGCAAATGACCTATGAATCAAAACATTTTAAAGAGAATAAAAAATGCTCATTAAATTCTCAAGTGAACTTGCGGTGGAATATTTACCAGAGTCAAACAAGCCCTTATTTTGCCCATTTAAAAAAAAAAAACTGACCGAAATAATAGATGATTACAAGCCCTTATTTTGCCCATTTAAAAAAAACTGACCAAAATAATAGATGATTGTAAAATGATTTATCATGCGTAACTGGCTATATTTTTGTAAGAAATGACTTATGGATGGGGAGTCAATACTCAGTTAAAAATCCCCTACCTCCCCCTTTTCCCGACGATTGCAAAACCAGATATATAAAAACTGAAAAGAGTTTACAATCCCCAAAAATTACAGACACTCCTTGGAATTATCTCTCTCTACATTTGTGCATTGTGCATTTCCATTTTAGATGTATACTTTTTTCTTAAATCAAAACTTTGATTATTCGCTCTCCCTCCTCCCCGTACACAAAAAAGGCAAATATATTTCAACAAAATGAAAATTTTAGAGTTTATGTATGGAAAAAATTTTAATGAATAACTGATGTAATTGAGGAAAATTTATTCACAAACCACAAATAATCACAAAAGTTTTGTTATCCAAGTTTGGGAAATTCCACTACTTCAACCCTAATAGCTTGGAATTTTATAAGAAAAAGATTGCTACACATGTTTTAAAAATGGATATGCAAGCTTGAAACATGTTAAAGATGCAAATGACCTATGAATCAAAACCTTTCAAAGAGAATAACAAATGCTCATTAAATTCTCAAGTGAACTTGCAGTTGGATATTTACCCGAGTCAAACAAGCCAATATTTTGCCCATTTACAAAAAGTTGACCTAACAATCATAAGTGATTTTAAAGTGATTTATCGATCAATCATGCATAAAGGGCTATATTTTTGTAAGAAATGACTTATGGATTGGGAGTAAACACTCAGTTAAAAATCCCCCGCCTCCCCCTTTTCCCGGTGATTGCAAAATAAAATATATAAAAACTAAAAAGAGTATACAATCCCTAAAAATTACAAACTGTTTTTTGAATTCTCTCTCTCTACATTTGTGCATGTCCAATTTAGATGTATGTTTTTTTCTTATATCAAAACATGAGTTTTCACTATCCCCTGATCTCGTAAACAATTTTGAAGAGATGGCAATAGATCACAACAAAATGAAAATTTTAGAGTTGATAAATGGAAAAAATTTAAATAAATAACAATGTAAGTAAAGAAGATTTATTCACACACATCAAATGAACAAAAAAAAATTTATCCAAATTTGGGAAATTCCACTAGTTCAACCCTAATATCTTGGAATTTTATGAGAAAGAGATTTCTACACATGTTTTAAAATATTCAAATGCATGCTTGAAACATTTTAAAGATGCAAATAACCTATGGATCCAAACCTTTTAAAGAGAATAACAAATGTTCATTAAATTCTCAAGTGAACGTGCTATGGAATATTTACCCGAGTCAAACAAGCCATTATTTTGCCTATTTACGAAAAGCTGACCTAACAATCATAGATGATTGTAAAGTGATTTATCGGTCAATCATGTGTAATGGGCTATATTTTTGTAAGAAATTACTTATGGATTGGGAGTCAAGACGCAATGAAGAATACCCTGCCTCCCCCTTTTCCCGACGATTGAAAAATAAAATATAGAAAAACTAAAAAGAGTTTACAATCCCTAAAAATTACACGCACTTTTGGAATTATCTCTCTCTACATTTGTGCATTTCCATTTTAGATGTAAGTTTTTTTCTTAAATCAAAACTTGAATTTTCCCTGTCCCCTGATTTCGTAAACATTTTTGACAACATGGCAAACAGATCACGAAAAAATGAAAATTTTAGAGTTTATGTATGGAAAAAATTTAAAAGAATAACAAATGTAAGTTTAGAAACTTTATTCACACACCTCAAATGAACACAAAAGTTTTTTTTCCAAGTTTGGGAAATTCCACTAGTTCAACCCTAATAGGTTGGAATTTTATAAGAAAGAGATTTCTAAACATGTTTGAAATATGGATATGCATGCCTGAAACATGTTAAAGATCCAAATGACCTATGGATCCAAACCTTTTAAATAGAATAACGAATGCTCATTAAATTCTCAAGTGAACGTGTGGTGGGATATTTACCAAAGTCAAAAAAGCCATTATTTTGCCTATTTACAAAAAGCTGACCTAACGACCATAGATGATTTTAAACTGATTTATCAGTCAATCATGCGTAAACGGCTATATTTTAGTAACAAATGACATATGGATTGGGAGTCAACACTCAGTTAAAAATCACCCGCCTCCCCCTTTACCCAACGGTTGCAAAACATGAAATATAAAAACTAAAATGAGTTTACAATCCCTAAAAGTTATAGACACATTTGGGAATTATCTCTCTTTACAATTGTACATTTCCATTTTAGATGTATACTTTTTTCTTAAATCCAAACTAGAGTTTTCACTTTCCCTTCATTTGGTAAACACTTTTGACAATATGGCAAATAGACCACAAAAAAATAAAAATTTTAGAGTTTTTGAATGGAAAAAATTTAAAATAATAACAAATGTAATTAAGGATAATTTATTCACACACCACAAAAGACCACAAAATTTTTGTTATCCAAGTTTTGGAAATTCAACTAGTTCAACCCTAATAGCTTGGAATTTTATTAGAAAGAGATTTCTACACATGTTTTAAAAATGGATATACATGCTTGAAACATGTTAAAGATGCAAATGACCTATGGATCCAAACCTTTTAAAGAGAATAACAAATGCTCGTTAAATTCTCAAGTGAACGTGCGGTGGGATATTTACCCGAGTCAAACAAGCCATTATTTTGCCCATTTACAAAAATTTGACCTAACAGTCATAGATGATTGTAAAGTGATTTATCGGTCAATCATCTGTAATGGGCTATATTTTTGTAAGAAATGACTTATGGATTAGGAGTAAACACACAGTTAAATATACCCTGCCTCCCCTTTTCCTGACGATTGCGAAAAAAAATATATAATAACTAAAAAGAGTTTACAATCCCTAAAAATTACTGACACTTTTTGGAATTATAACTCTCTACATTTGTGCATTTCCATTTTAGATATATGCTTTTTTCTTAAATCAAAACATGAGTTTTCACTTTCCCCTGATCTCGTAAACAATTTTGAAGAGAAGGCAAAAAGATCACAACAAAATGCAAATTTAAAAGTTTACGAAAGGAAAAATTTTAATGAATAACAAATTTAGGTAAAGAACATTTATTAACACACCTCAAATGAACAAAAAATGTTTTTTATCCAAGTTTGGGAAATTCCACTGGTTCAACCCTAATAGCTTGGAATTTTATAAGAAAGATATTTTTACACATGTTTTAAATATGGATATGCATGTTTGAAACATGTTAAAGAGGCAAATGACCTATGGATCCAAGTCTTTTAAAGGGAATAACAAATACTCATTAAATTCGCAAGTGAACTTGTGGTGGGATATTTACCCGATTAAACCAAACCATTATTTTGCCCATTTACAAAAAGTCGTCCTAACAATCATAGATGATTTTAAAGTGATTTATTGGTCAATCATGCATAACGGGCTATATTTTTGTAAGAAATGACTTATGGATTGGGAGTCCACATTCTGTTAAAAGTAGCCCGCCTCCCCCTTTACCCGACGATTGCAAAACCTGATATATTAAAACTAAAAAGAGTTTACAATCCAAAAAAGTTACAGACACTTTTTGGAATTATCTCTCTCTACATTTATGCATTTCCATTTTAGATGGATACTTTTTTCTTAAATCAAGACTAGTCAAAACTAGAGTTTTCACTTTCCCTTCATCTCATAAACACTTTTGACAAGATGGCAAATTGATCACAACAAAATTAAAATATTAGAGTTTATTTATGGAAAAAATATAAAAGAATAAAAATGTAATTAAGGAAAACTTATTCACACACCACAAATGATTTCAAAAGTTTTGTTATCCAAGTTTGGGAAATTCCACTAGTTCAACGCTAATAGCTTGGAATTTTATAAGAAAGACATTTCTACACATGTTTTAAAAATATATATGCGTGCTTGAAACATGTTAAAGATGCAAATGACCTGTGGATCCAAAGCTTTTAAAGAGAATGATAAATGCCCATTAAATTCTCAAGTGAACATGGGGTTGGATATTTACTCGAGTCAAACAAGTCATTATTTTACCCATTCACAAAAAGCTAAACTAACAATCATAGATGATTGTAAAGTGATTTATCGGTCATTCATGTGAAATGGGCTATATGTTTGTAAGAAATGACTTATGGATTGGGATTCAAGACTCAATTAAAAATCCCCCACCTCCCCATTTTCCCGATGATTGCAAAATAAAATATATAAAAACTAAAAAGAGTTTACAATCCCTAAATATTACATACACTTTTTGGATTTATCTCTCTCTATATTTGTGCATTTCCATTTTAGAAATATGCTTTTTTCTTAAATAAAAACTTGAGTTTTCACTTTCCCCTAATCTCGAAAACAATTTTGACAAGATGGCAAATATATCACAAAAAAATGAAAATTTAAGAGTTTATGTATGGAAAAAATTTAAAATAATAAAAAATGTATTTAACAAAAATTTATTCACACACCACAAATGATCACAAACTTTTTGTTATCCAAGTTTGGGAAGTTCCACTAGTTTTACCCTAATAACTTGGAATTTTATAAGAAAGAGATTTCTACACATTTTTTAAAAATGGATATGCTTGCTTGAAACATGCTAAAGATGCAAATGACCGATGGATCCAAACCTTTTAAAGAGAATAAAAAATGCTCATTAAATTCTTAATTAAACGTGCAGTGGGATTTTAACCCGAGTCAAACAAGCCATTATTTTTCCCATTTACAAAAAGTTGACCTAACAGTCATAGATGATTGTAGAGTGTTTTATAAGTCAATCATGCATAACGGGCTATATTTTTGTAAGAAATGACTTATGGATTTGGAGTCAACACTCAGTTAAAAATCCCCTGCCTCCCCCCTTTTCCCAACGATTGCAAAATAAAATATATAAAAACTAAAATGAGTTTACAATCACTAAAAATTATTGCCACTTTTTGGAATTATCTCTCTCTACATTTGTTTATTTCTATTTTATATGTATACTTTTTTCTTAAATCAAAACAAGAGTTTTCACTTTCCCTTCATCTTGTAAACTATTTTGACAAGATGGCAAAAAGATCACAACAAAATGAAAATTTTAGAGTTTATGTATTTAAAAAGTTTAAAAGAATAACAATGTAATTATGGAAAATTTATTCACACACCACAAATGATCGATCACAAAATTTTTGTTATCCAAGTGTGGGAAATTCCATTAGTTCAACCCCAATAGCTTGAAATTTTATAAGAATGAGATTTCTAAACATGTTATAAAAATGGATATGCATGCTTGAAACATGTTATAGATGAAAATGACCTATGGATCCAAACCTTTTAAAGAGAATAACAAATGCTCTTTAAATTCTCAAGTGAACTTGCAATGGGATATTTACCGGAGTCAAACAAGCTATTATTTTTCCCATTTACAAAAACCTGACCTAACAATCATAGATGAATTTAAAGTGATTTATCGGTCAATCATGCATAACGGGATATATTTTTGAAATAAATGACATATGTATTGGGAGTCAACACTCGGTTAAAAATCCCCCGCCTCCCCCTTTTCCTGACGATTGCAAAATAAAATATATAAAAACTAAAAAGAGTTTACAATCCCTAAAAATTACAGACTCTTTTTGAACTTATCTCTCTCTACATTTGTGCATTTCCTATTTAGATGTATGTTTTTTTCTTAAATGAAAACATGAGTTCTCACTTTCCCCTGATCTCGTAAACAATTTTGAAGATATGGCAAATAGATCACAACAAAATGAAAATTTTAGAGTTTTTTAATGGAGAAAATTTAAATGAATAACAAATGAAAGTAAAGAAGATTTATTCACACACATCAAATGAATAAAAAAGGTTTTTTATCCAAATTTTTGAAATTCCACAAGTTCAGCCCTAAAAGCTTGGAATTTTATGAGAAAGAGATTTCTACACATGTTCTAAATATAGATATGCATGCTTGAAACATGTTAAAGATGCTAATGACCTACGGATCCAGATCTTTTCAAGAGAATAACAAATTCTCATTAAATTCTCAAGTGAACATGTTGTGGGATATTTACCCGATTCAAACAAGCCATTATTTTGCCAATTTACAAAAAGTGGACCTAACAATCATAGATGATTGTAAAGTGATTTATCTATCAAACATGCATAATGAGCTATATTTTTTTAGGAAATGACTTTTGGATTGGGAGTCAAGATTCAATGAAGAATCCCCCGCCTCCCCATTTTCCCGACGATTGCGAAATAAAATATATAAAAACTAAAAAGAGTTTAAAATCCCTAAACATTACATACACTTTTTGGAATTATCTCTCTCTACATTTGTGAATTTCCATTTTAGATGTACGTTTTTTTATTAAATTAAAACTTGAGTTTTCCCTTTCCCCTGTTCTCGTAATTTTTTTTGACAAGATGGCAAAAAGAGCACAAAAAAATGAAAATTTTAGAGTTTATGTATGGAAAAAATTTCAAAGAATAACAAATGTAAGTTAAGAAAATTTATTCACACAACTCAAATTAACACAAAAGTTTTTTTATCCTAGTTCGGGAAATTCCACTAGTTCAACCCTTATAGCTTGGAATTTTATAAGAAAGAGATTTCTACACATGTTTTAAATATGAATATGCATGTCAGAAACATGTGAAAGATTCAAATGACCTATGGATCCAAACATTTTATATAGAATAACAAATGTTCATTAAATTCTCAAGTGAACGTGTGGTGGGATTTATACCATAGTCAAACAAGCCATTATTTTGCCCATTTACAAAAAGCTGACCTAACAACCATAGATGATTTTAAATTGATTTATCGGACAATCATGTGTAATGGGCAATATTTTAGTAACAAATGACTTATGGATTGGGAGTCCACAGTCAATTAAAAATCCCCCGCCTCCCAATTTACCCGACGATTGGAAAACATGATATATAAAAAATAAAATGAGTTTACAATCCCTATAAATTACAGACACTTTTGGGAATTATCTCTCTTTACATTTGTGCATTTCCATTTTAGATGTATAATTTTTTCTTAAATCAAACTAGAGTTTTCACTTTCCCTTCATCCGGTAAACACTTTTGACAAGATGGCAAATAGATCACTACAAAATGAAAATTTTAGAGTTTATGTATGGAAAAAAATTAAAAGAATAACAAATGTAATTAAAGAAAACTTATTCACACACCACAAATGATCACAACATTTTTGTTATCCAAGTTTAGGAAATTTCACTAGTTCAACCCTAATAGCTTGGAATTTTAAAGAAAGAGATTTCTACACATGTTTTAAAAATGGATATGCATGCTTGAAACATGTTAAAGATTCAAATAACCTATGGATCCAAACCTTTTAAAGAGAATAACAAATGCTCATTAAATTCTTAAGTGAATGTGCGACAGGATATTTTCTGAATCAAACAAGCCATTATTTTGCCCTTTTACCACAAGGTGACCCAATAGCCATAGATGATTGTAAAGTGATTTATCGATCAATCATGCGTAATGGGCTATATTTTTGTAAGAAATGACTCTTGGATTAGGAGTCAACACTCAGTTAAAAATCCCCTGCCTCCCCCTTTTCCCGTCGAATGCAAAATAAAATATATAAAATCTAAAAAGTGTTTACAATCCTTCAAAATTAAACTCTTTTTGGAAATGTATCTCTCTACATTTGTGCATTTCCATTTTAGATGTATGTTTTTTTCTTAAATCAAAACATGAGTTTTCAGTTTTCCCTGATCTCGTAAACAATTTTGAAGAGATGGAAAATAGATCACAACAAAATGAAAATTTTAGAGTTTATGAATGGAAAAAAATTTAAATGAATAACAAATTTAAGTAAAGAAGATTTATTCACACACCTCAAATGAGCCAAAAAGTTTTTTTATCCAAGTTTTGGAAATTCCACAAGTTCAACCCTAATAGCTTGGAATTTTATAAGAAAGATATTTCTACATATGTTTTAAATATGGATATGCATGTTTGAAACATGTTAAAGAGGTAAATGACCTATAGATGCAAACCTTTTCTAGAGAATAACAAATGCTCATTAAATTCTCAAGTGAACGTGTGGTGGGATATTTACCCGAGTCAAACAAGCCATTATTTTGCCCATTTACAAAAAGATGACCTAACAATCCTAGTTGATTTTAAAGTGATTTATTGGTCAATCATGCATAACGGGCAATATTTTCGTAAGAAATGACTTATGGATTGGGAGTCAACACTCAGTTAAAAGTCCCCTGCCTCCCCTATACCTGACGATTGCAAAGCCTTATATATAAAAAGTAAAAAGAGTTTACAATTCCTAAAAGTTATTAACACCTTCTGGTATTATCTCTCTCTAAATTTGTGCATTTCCATTTTAGATGTATACTTTTTTCTTAAATCAAAACTAGAGTTTTCACTTTCCCTTCATATCATAAACACTTTTGACAAGATGGCAAATAGATCACAACAAAATGAAAATATTAGAGTTTATGTAAGGAACAAAATTAAAAGAATAAAAAAAGTAATTAAGGAAAATTTATTCACACACCACAAATTATTTCAAAAGTTTTGTTATCCAATTTTTTGAAATTCCACTAGTTCAACCCTAATAGCTTGGAATTTTATCAGAAAGACATTTATACACATGTTTTAAAAAAGGATATGCGTGGTTTAAAAACATGATATATAAAAACTAAAAATAGTTTATAATCCCTAAAAGTTAAAGACACTTTTGGGAATTATCTCTTTTTTACATTTGTGCATTTCCATTTTTTGATGTATACTTTTTTCTTAAATCAAAACTAGAGTTATCACTTTCCCTTCATCTCGTCAACACTTTTGACAACATGGCAAATAGATCACAAGAAAAAAAAAATGTTAAACTTTACGTATGGAAAAAATTTAAAGTAATCAAAAATTTAATTAAGGAACATTTATTCACACGCCACAAATTATCAGAAAAGTTTTGTTATCAATGTTTGGGAAATTCCACTAGTTCAACCCTAATAGCTTGAAATTTTATAAGAAAGAGATTTATCCACATGTTTTAAAAATGGAAATGTATGCTTGAAACATGTTAAAGATGCAAATGACCTATGGATCCAAACCTTTTAAAGATAATAAAAAATGGTCATTAAATTCTCAAGTGAACGTACAGTGGGATATTTACCCGAGTCAAACAAGCCATTCTTTTGCCCATTTACAAAAAGTAGACCTAACAGTCATAGATGATTGTAAAGTGATTTATCAGTCAATCATGTGTAACGGGCTATATTTTTTTAAGAAATCACTTATGGATCTGGAGTAAACACTCAGTTAAAAATCCCCTACCTCCCCCTTTACTCGATGATTAAGAAATAAAATATATAAAACTAAAGAGATTTTACAATCCCTAAAAATTACTAACACTTTTTGGAATTATCCCTATCTACATTTGTGCATTTCTATTTTAGATGTATGCTTTTTTCTTAAATCAAAACTTGAGTTTTCACTTTCCCCTGATTTAGTAAACAATTTTGACAAGATGGTAAATAGATCACAACAAAATGAAAATTTAAAAGAATAACATATGTAAGTTAAGAAAATTTATTCACACACGTCAAATGAACCAGAAAATTTTTTATCCAAGTTTGGGAAATTCCACTAGTTCAACCCTAATAGCTTGGAATTTTATAAGAAAAAGTTTTCTACACATATTTTAAATATGGATATGCATGCTTGAAACATTTTAAACATGCAAATGACCTATGGATCCAAACCTTTTAAAGAGAATAACAAATGTTCATTAAATTCTCAAGTCAACGTGTTGTGGGATATTTACACGAGTAAAACAAGCCATTATTTTGCCCTTTTAAAAAAACCTGACCTAAGAATCACAAATGATTTTAAACTTATTTATCGGTCAATCATGCGTAACGATCTATATTTTTGTAAGAATTGACTTAAAGAGAATAACAAATGCTCATTAAATTCTGATGTCAATGTGTTGTGGGATATTTACGCGAGTCAAACAAGCCATTATTTTGCCCTTTTAAAAAAAGCTGACCTAACAATCCTAGATGATTTTAAAATTATTTATCGGTCAATCATGCGTAACGATCTATATTTTTGTAAGAAATGACTTATGGATTGGGAGTCAACACTCAGTTAAAAATCCTCCACCTCCCCCTTTATTCGACGATTGCAAAACATGATATATAAAAACTAGAAAGAGCTTACAATCCCTAAAAGATACAAACATTGTTGGGTTATCTCTCTTTACATTTGTGCATTTCCATTTTAGATGTATAATTTTTTCTTAAATCAAAACTAGAATTTTCACTTTCCGTTCATCCCATAAACACTTTTGACAAAGTGGAAAATAGATCACAACAAAATGAAAATTTTAGAGTTTATTTATTGCAAAAATTTAAAAGAATAACAAATGTAATTAATGAAAATTTATTCACACACCACAAATGATTAAAAACATTTTGTGATCAAGTATTGGGAAATTCCACTAGTTCAACCCTAATAGCTTGGAATTTTATAAGAAAGAGATTTCTACACATGTTTTAAAAATAGATATGCATGCTTGAAACATGGTAAAGATGCAAATGACCTATTGGTCCAACCCTTTTAAAGAGAATAAAAAATGCTCATTAAATTCTCAAGTGAGCGTGCGGTGGGATATTTACCCCAATAAAAAAAGCCATTATTTTGGCCATTTACAAAAAGCTTTCCTGACAATCATAAATTATTGTAAAGTGATTTATCATTCAATCATGCGTAACGGGCTATATTTTTGTAAGAAATTACTTATTGATTGGGAGTCAACACTCAGTTAAAAATCCCCCGCCTCCCCCTTTTCTCGACAATTGCAAAATAAAAAATATACAAACTAAAAAGAGTTTAAAATCCTTAAAAATTACAATCACTTTTTGGAATTATCTCTCTCTACATTTGTGCATTTTTATTTTAGATGTATTTTTTTTTATGAAATCAAAACTTGAGATTTCACTCTCCCTTCATCTCGTAAACAATTTTTAAAAGATGGAATATAGATCACAACAACATGAAAATTTTAGAGATTATGTTTGTAAAAAATTTAAAAGAATAACAAATGTAATTAAGGATAATTTATTCACACACCACAAATGATCACAAAATTTTTGTTGTCAATGTTTGGGAAATTCCACTAGTTCAACCCTTATAACTTGGAATTTTATACGAAAGAGATCTGTACAAATGTTTTAAAAATGCATATGCATGCTAGAAATATGGAAAATATGCAAATTACCTATGGGTCCAAAAATTTTAAAGAGAATAAGAAATTCTCATTAAATTCTCAAGTGAACGTGCGGTGAGATATTTACCCAAGTCAAACAAGCCATTATTTTGCCCATTTACAAAAAGCTGACCTAACAGTCATAGATGATTGTTAAGTAATTTATTAGTCAATCATGAATAACGGGTTATATTTTTGTAAGAAATGACTTGTGGATTGGCAGTCAACACTCAGTTAAAAATCCCCCACCTCCCCCTTTTCCTGATGATTGTATAATAAAATATATAAAAACTATAAAGAGTTTACAATCCCTAAAAATTACAGACACTTTTTGGAATTATCTTTCTCTCTACATTTGTGCATTTCCATTTTTTATGTGTACTTTTTTCTTAAATCAAAACTAGAGTTTTCACTTTCCCTTCATCTCGTAAACAATTTTGACAAGATGGCAAATAGATCACAATAAAATGAAAATTTTTTAGTTTATGAATGGAAATATTTTTAATGAATAACAAATGTAAGTAAAGAATATTTATGCACAAAACTCAAAAGAAAAAAAAAGTTTTTTTATCCAAGTTTGGGAAATTCCACTAGTTCAACCCTAATAGCTTGGAATTTTATGAGAAAGAGATTTCTACACATGTTTGAAATATGGATATACATGCTTGAAACATGTTAACGATGGAAATGACCTATGGATCCAAATCTGTTAAAAAGAATAACAAATGCTCATTTAATTTTCAAGTAAACGTGTTGTGGGATATTTACCCGAGTCAAACAAGCCATTTTTTGCCCATTTACAAAAAGCTGACCTAACAATCATAAATGATTTGAAATTGATTTATCGATTAATCTTGCGTAATGGGCTATATTTTTGTAACAAATGACTTATGGATTGGGAGTCAACACTCAGTTAAAAATCCCCCGCCTCACCCTTTATCCGACGATTGCAAAACATGATATATAAAAACTAAAAAGTTTTTACAATCCCTAAAAGTTACCGTCACTTTTGGGAACTATCTTTGTTTACACTTGTGCATTTCCATTTTAGATGTATACTTTTTTCTTAAATCAAAACAAAAGTTTTCACTTTCCCTTCATCTCATAAACACTTTTGACAAGATGGCGAATAGATCACAACAAAATGAAAATTTTAGAGTTTATGTTTGGAAAAAATTTAAAAGAATAACTAATTTTATTAAGGAAAATATATTCACACAACAGAAATTATCACAAAATTTTTGTTATCCAAGTTTGGGAAATTCCACTAGAACAACCCTAATAGCTTGGAATTTATATGAAAGAGATTTCTACACATGTTTTAAAAATGGATATGCATGCTTGAAACATGCTAAAGATGCAAATGACCTACAGATCCAAACCTTTTAAAGAGAATAACAAATGCTCATTAAATTCTCAAGTGAACGTGCGGTGGGATATTTACATGAGTCAAACAAGCAATTATTTTGCCCATTTACAAAAAGCTGACCTAACAATCATAGATGATTGTAAATTGATTTATCAGTCAATCATGCATAACAGGCTATATTTTTTTAAGAACTGACTAATGGATTGGGAGTGAACACTCAGTTAAAAATCCCCTACCTCTCCCTTTTCCCGACGATTGTAAAATAAAATATATAAAAACTAAAAAGAGTTTACAATCCCTAAAAATTACAGACACTTTTTGGAATTATCACTCTCTCTACATTTGTGCATTTCCATTTTATATGTATACTTTTTTCTTTAATCAAAACTAGAGTTTTCACTTTCCCTTCATCTCGTAAACAATTTTGACAAGATGGCAAATAGATCACAACAAAATGAAAAATTTAGAGTTTATGTATTGAAATTTTTTAAAAGAATAACAAATGTAATTTAGGAAAATTTATTCACACCCCACAAATGATCACAAAAGTTTTGTTATCCAAGTTTGAGAAATTTCATTAGTTCAACCCTAATAGCTTGAAATTTTATTAGAAAGAGATTTCTCCACATGTTTTAAAAATGGATATGCATGCTTGAAACATGTTAAAGATGCAAATGACCTATGGATCCAAACCTTTTAAAGAGAATAACAAACGCTCATTAAATTCTCAAATGAACGTGCGATGGGATATTTACCGGAGTCAAACAAGCCATTATTTTTCCCATTTTCAAAATTCAGAAATAACAATCATAGGTGATTGTAATGTGATTTATTGGTCAATCATGCGTAACGGGCTATATTTTTTAAAGAAATGATTTATGGATTGGGAGTCAACACTCAATTAAAAATCCCCTGCCTCCCCCTTTTCCCATCGAATGTAAAATAAAATATATAAAAACTAAAAAGACTTTACAATCCCTAAAAATTAAAGACACGTTCTGGAATTATCTCTCTCTACATTTGTGCATTTCCATTTTACATGTATGATTTTTTCTTAAATAAAAACTTGAGTTTTCACTTTCCCCTGATCTCGTAAACAATTTTGAAGAGATGGCAAATAGGTCACAACAAAATGAAAATTTTAGAGTTTATGAATTGAAAAAAGTTAAATGGATAACAAATGTAAGTAAAGAAGATTTATTGACACACCTCAAATGAACAAAAAATAAATTTTATCCAAGTTTTGGAAATTCCACTAGTTCTACCCTAATAGCTTGAAATTTTATAAGAAGGAGATTTTTACTCAAGTTTTAAATATGAATATGCATGCCTGAAACTTGTTAAAGATGCAAATGTCCTATGGATGCAAACCTTTTAAAGAGAAAAAAATGTTCATTATATTCTCAAAGTGACTGTGAGGTGGGATATTTACCCGAGTCAAACAAGTCATTATTTTTCCCTTTTACAAAAAGCTGACCTAACAATCATAGATGATTTTAAAGTGATATATTGGTCAGTCATGCGTAACAAGCTATATTTATAAGAAATAACTTATGGATTGGGAGTCAACACTTAGTTAAAAATCCCCCGCCTCCCTCTTTACCCGACGATTGCAAAACCTCAAATAGAAAAACTAAAAAGAGTTTACAATCTCTAAAAGTTACAGACAGTTTTTGGAATCAAAACTAGAGTATTCACTTTCCCTTCATCTCGTAAACACTTTTGACAAGATGGCAAATAGATCACAATAAAATGAAAATTTTAGAGTTTATGTATGGAAAAAGTTTAAAAGAATGACAAATGTTATTAAGGAAAATTTATTCACACACCACAAATGATCACAAAATTTTTGTCATCCAAGTTTTGGAAAATCCACTAGTTCAACCCTAATAGCTTGGAATTTTATAAGAAAGAGATTTCTACACATGTTTTAAAAATGGATATGCAAGCTTGAAACATGTTAAAAATGCAAATGACCTATGGATCCAAACCTGCTAAAGAGAATAACAAATGCTCATTTAATTCTCAAGTGAACGTGTGGTGGGATATTTACCCGATTCAAACAAGCCATTATTTTGCCCATTTAAAAAATGATGACCTATCAATCATAGATGATTTTAAACTGATTTATCGGTCAATCATGTGTAACGGACTATATTTTTGTAAGAAATGACTTATGGATTGGGAGTCCACACTCAGTTAAAATTCCCCGCCTCGCCTTTTATCAGATGATTGCAAAACATGTTATATAAAAAGTAAAAAGAGTTTTCAATCCCTAAAAGTTACAGACACTTTTGGGAATTATCTCTGTTTACATTTTGGCATTTCCATTTTAGATGTATACTTTTTTCTTAAATCAAAACTAGAGTTTTCACTTTCCCTTCATCTCGTAAACACTTTTGACAAGATGGCAAATAGATCAGAACAAAATGAAAATTTTACAGTTTATGTATGGAAAAAAATTAAAAGAATAACAAATGAAATTAAGGAAAATTTATTGACACACCACAAATAATGACAAAAGTTTTGTTATCCAAGTTTGGGAATTTCCACTAGTTCAACCCTAATAGCTTGGAATTTAATAAGAACATGTTTTAAAAATGGATATGCTTGCTTGAAACATGTTAAAGATGCAAGTGACTTATGGATCCAAACCTTTTAAAGAGAATAACAAATGCTCATTAAATTCTCTAGTGAACGTGCGGTGGGATGTTTACCCAAGTGAAACAAGCCATTACTTTGCCCATTTACATAAAGCTGATCTAACAATCATAGATGATTGTAAAGTGATTTATCATACAATCATGCATAATGGGCTATATTTTTGTAAGAAATGACTTATGGATTGGGATTCAACACTCAGTTAAAAATCCCTCACCTTCTCCTTTTGCCGATGATTGCAAAATAAAATATATAAAAACTAAAAAGAGTTTACAATCCCTAAAAATTACAAACCCTTTTTGGAATTATCTCTCTCTACTTTTTTGCATTTCCATTTTAGATGTATTCTATTTTCTTAAATCAAAACTTGAGATTTCACTTTCCCTTCATCTCGTCAACAATTTTGACAAGTTGGCAAATAGATCAAAACAAAATGAAAATTTTAGAGTTAATGTATGGAAAAAATTTAAAAGAATAACAAATGTAAGTAAGGAAAATTTATTCACACACCACAAAATGACTTATGGATTAGGAGTCAACACTCAATTAAAAATCCCCCGCTTCCCCCTTTTCCCAACGATTGGAAAATAAAATATATAAAAACTTAAATGAGTATACAATCCCTAAAAATTACACACTTTTTGGAATTATCTCTCTTTACATTTGTGCATTTTCATTTTAGATGTATGCTTTTTTTTAATCAAAACTTGAGTTTTCACTTTCCCCTGATCCCCTAAACAATTTTGAAAAGATGGGAAATAAATCACAATAAAATGAAAATTTTAGAATTTATGAATGGAAAAAATTTAAATGAATAACAAATGTAAGTAAAAAAGATTTATTCACACACCTCAAATGAAAAAAAAAGTTTTTTTATCCAAGTTTGGGAAATTCCACTAGTTCAACCCTAATAGCTTGGAATTTTATAAGAAAGAGATTTCTACACATGCTTTAAATATGGATATGCATGCTTGAAACATGTTAAAGATGCAAATGACCTATGGATCCAAACCTTTTAAAGAGAATAACTAATGCTCATTAAATTCTCAAGTGAACTTGTGGTGGGATATTTACCTGAGTCAAACATGCCATTATTTTGTCCATTTACAAAAAGCTGACCTAATAATCATAGATGATTTTAAACTGATTTATTGGTCAATCATGTGTAACGGGCTATATTTTTGTAATAAATGAATTATGGATAGGGAGTCAACACTTAGATAAAAATCACCCGCCTCCCTCTTTACGCAATGATTGCAAAACCTGATATATAAAAATTAGAAAGAGTTTACAATCCCTAAAAAATATGGACACTTTTTGGAATTATCACTCTCTCTCTACATTTGGGCATTTTCATGTTCGATGTATACCTTTTTCTTAAATAAAAACTAGAGTTTTCAGTTTCCCTTCATTTTGTAAACAATTTTCACAAGATGGAAATTGATCACAACAAAATGAAAATTTTAAAATTTATGTATGGAAAAAATTTAAAAGAATAAAAAATGTAATTAAGAAAAATTTATTCACATACCACAAATGATCACAAAAGTTTTGTTATCCAAGTTATGGAAATTCTCCTGATTAAACCCTAATAGTTTGGAATTTTATAAGAAAGAGATTTCTGCACATGTTTTAAATATGGATATGCATGCTTGAAACATGTTAAAGATTCAAATGACCTATGGATCCAAACCTTTTAAAGAGAATATAAAATACTCATTAAATTCACAAGTGAACGTGTGGTGGGATATTTACCCGAGTCAAACATTCCATTATTTGGCCCATATAAAAAAGCTGACCTAACAATCATAGATGATTTTAATGTGATTTACCAGTCAATCATGCGTAACGGGCTATATTTTGGTAAGAAATAACTTATGGATTGGGAGTCAACACTCAATTAAAAGTCCCCCGCTCCACCTTTCCCCGACAATTGCAAAACATAATATAAAAACACTAAAAATAGTTTACAATCGTTGAAAGTTACAGACACTTTTGGGAATTATCACTCTTTACATTTGTGCATTTCCATTTTAGATGAATTCTTTTTTCTTAAATCAAAACTAGAGTTTTCACTTTCCCTTCATCTCGTAAACACTTTTGACAAGATGGCAAATAGAACACAACAAAATGAAAATTTTAGAGTTTATTTATGGAAAAAAGTTATAAGAATAACAAATATAATAAAGGAAAATTTATTCACACACCACAACTGAACACCAAAGTTTTTTATCCAAGTTTGGGAAATTTCACTAGTTCAATCCTAATAGCTTGGAATTTTATAAGAAAATGATTTCTACACATGTTTTAAATATGGCTATGCATGCTTGAAACATGTTAAAGATTCAAATGACCTATGGATCCAAACCTTTTAAAGAGAATAACAAATGCTCATTAAATTCTCATGTGAACGTGTGGTGGGATATTTACCTGAGTCAAACATGCCATTATTTGGCCCATTTACAAAAAGCAGACCTAACAATCATAGATGATTTTAAAGTGATTTATCGGTCAATCCTACATAATGGGATATATTTTTGTACAAAATGACTGATGGATAAGGAGTCAATACTCAGTTAAAAATTGCCCACCTCCCCCTTTACGTGGCGAGTGTAAAACCTGATATATAAAAACAAAAAAGAGTTTATAATCCTTTAAATTTACAAACACTTTTTGAAATTATATCTCTCTCTACATTTGTGCATTTCCATTTTAGATGTATACTTTTTTCTTAAATCAAAACTAGATTTTTCACTTTCCCTTCATCGCGTAAACAATTTTGACAAGATGGCAACAAGATCACAACAAAATGAAAATTTTAGAGTTTATGTGTGGAAAAAATTTAAAAGAATAACAAATGTAGTTAAGGAAAATTTATTCACACATCACAAATGATCACAAAAGTTTTGTCATCCAAGTTTGTGAAATTCCACTAGTACAACCCTAATAGCATGGAATTTTATAAGAAAAAGATTTCTATACATTTTTTAAAAATGGATATGCATGCTAAAATTTGTTAAAGATGCAAATGACCTATGGATCCAAACCTTTTAAAGAGAATAACAAATGCTCATTAAATTCTCAAGTGATCGTGCGGTGGGATATTTACTCGTGTCAAACAACCCATTATTTTGCCCATTTACAAAAAACTGACCTAACAATCATAGATGATTGTAAAGTGATTTATTGGTTAATCATGCGTAACGGGCTATATTTTTGTATTGAAGGACTTATGGATTGGTAGTCAACACTGAGTTAGAAATACCCCGCCTGCCCCTTTTCCCGACGATTGCAAAATAAAATATATAAAAACTAAAAAGAGGTTACAATCCCTAAAAATTACAAATACTTTTTGGAATTATCTCTCACTACATTTGTGCATTTCCAATTTAGATGGATGCTTGTTTCTTAAATCAAAACTTGAGTTTTCACTTTTGCTTGATCTCGTAAACAATTTTGAAGAGTTGGGAAATAGATCAAAACAAAATAAACATTTTAGAGTTTATGAATAGAAAATATTTAAATAAATAAAAAATATAAGTAAATAAGATTTATTCACACACCTCAAATGAACAAAAATGTTTTTTTAATCCAAGATTGGGAAATTCCACTAGTTCAACCGCAATTGCTTACTTTTATAAGAAAGAGATTTCTACACATGTTTGAAATGTGGATATGCATGCTTGAAACATGTTAAAGATGAAAATGACCCATGGATCCAAACCTTTTAAAGAGAATAACAAAAGCTTCTTAAATTCTCAAGTGAATGTGTGGTGCGATATTTAGCCGAGCCAAACAAGCCATTATTTTGCCCATTTAGAACAAGCTGACCTAAGAATCATAGATGATTGTAAAGTGATTTATCAGTCAATCATGCATAATGGGGTATAATTTTGTAGGAAATGACTTATGGATTGGGAGTCAACACTCAGTTAAAAATCCCCCGCCTCCCCCTTTTCCCGACTATTGCAAAATAAAATTTGTAAAAATAAAAAAGAGTTTACAATCCTTATAAATTACAGACACTTTTTGGAATTATCTCTCTCTACATTTGTGCATTTCCATTTTAGATGGATGCTTTTTTCTTAAATCATAACTTGAGTTTTCACTTTCACCTGATCTCATAAACAATTTTGAAGAGATGGGAAATAGATCACAACAAAGTAAAAATTTTAGAGTTTATGAATGGAAAATATTTAAATGAATAATAAATGTAAGTAAATAAGATTTATTCACACAACTAATTTGAACAAAAATGTTTTTTTATCCAAGTTTGGGAAATTACAGGAGTTCAACCCTAATAGCTTAAAATTTTCTAAGAAAGAGATTTCTACACGTGTTTTAAATAGGGATATGCATGCTTGAAACATGTTATAGATGCAAATGACCTATGGGTCCAAAACTTTTATAGAGAATAACAAATGCTTGTTAAATTCTCAAGTAAACGTGTGGTGGGATATTTACCCGAGTCAAACAAGCCATTATTTTGCTTATTTACAAAAAGCTGACACAACAATCATAGATGATTTTAAAGTGATTTATCGGTCAATCATGCATAACGGGCTATATTTTTGTAAGAAATGACTTATGGATATGGAGTCAACACTCAGTTAAAAATCCCCGCCTCCCCTTTTTCCCAACGATTGCAAAACATGATATATAAATCTAAATAGAGTTTACAATCACTAAAAGTTACTGACTCTTTTTAGAATTATCAGTCTCTCTACATTTGTGCATTTCCATCTTAGATGTATACTTTTTTCTTAAATCAAAACTAGAGTTTTCACTTTCCCTTCCTCTCATAAACAATTTTGACAAGATGACAAATAGATCACAACAAAATGAAAATTTTAGAGTTTATGTATGGAAAATTTTTAAAAGAATAACAAATGCAATTAAGGAAAATTTATTCACACACCACAAATGATCACAAAAATTTTGTTATCCAAGTTTGGGAAATTCCACTAGTTCAACCCTAATAGTTTGAATTTTATAAGAAAGAGATTTCTACACCTGTTTTAAAAACGGATATGCAAGCTTGAAACTTGTTAAAGATGCAAATGACCTGTGCATCATAACCTTTTAAAGGGAATAATAAACAATTATTAAATTCTCAAGTGAACTTCGATGGGATATTTACCCGAGTCAAACAAGCCATTATTTTGCCCATTATAACTCAGGTTTTGCAATCGTCGGGAAAAGGGGGAGGTGGGGGATTTTTCACTGAGGGTTGACTCACAACCATAAGTTATTTTAAGAAAAATATAGCCTATTATGCACGATAAATCACATTACAAGCATCTATGATTGTCAGGTCAACTTTTTGTAAATGGGCATAATAATGGCTTGTTTGACTCGAGTAAATATCCCATCGCACGTACACATGGGAATTTAATGAGTGTTTGTTATTCTCTTTAAATGGTTTGGATTCATAGGTCATTTGCATATTTAACATGTTTCAAGCATGCATATACATTTTTAAAACTTGTGTAGAAGAAATTTCTTTCTTATAAAATTCCAAGCTATTAGGGTTGAACTAGTGGAATTTCCAAAACTTGGATAACAAATTTTTTTTGTACATTTCAGGTGTGTGTATAAAATTTATTTACTTAAAATTTTTATTGTTTTAAAATTTTTCCATACATAAACTGTAAAATTTTAATTTTGTTGTGATCTATTTGTCTTTTTTGTTTACAGGAATGAAGGTTGAGCGAAAAGTCAATGTTTTTATTTAACAAAAGAAGTATACATCTAAAGTAGAAATGCACCATGTAAAAATGTAGAGAGAGATAATTCCAAAGGGTGTTTGTAATTTTTAGGGATTTTAAACTCTTTTTAGTTTTTATATATCAGGTTTTGTGATGGTCGGGAAAGGGGGGAGGGGGGATTTTTAACTGAGTGTCGACTCCCAATCCATAAGTCATTTATTAATTAAATATAGCCCAATATGCATGATAAATCACTTTAGAATCATCTATGATTGTTAAGTGAGCTTTTTGTAAATGGGCAAAATAATGGCTTGTTTGATTCGAGTAAATATCCCAACGCACGTTCACATGAGAATTTAATGAGCATTTGTTATTCTCTTTAAAAGGTTTGGATCCATAGGTCATTTGCATCTTTAACATGTTTCAAGCATGCAAATCAATTTTTAAAAGATGTGGAGACGAAATCTCTTTCTTATAAAATTCCAAGCTATTAGGGTTGAACTAGTGGAATTTCCCAAACTTGCATAACAAAACTGTTTTGTTCATTTGTGGTATACGAATAAAATTTCTTTACTCACATTTGTTATTGTTTTAAATTTTTTTCATAGATAAACTCTAAAATTTTCATTTTGTGGTGATATATTTGTCTTTTTTGTTTACAGGATGAAGGTAGACCGAAAACTCAAAGTTTTGATTTAAGAAAAAAGTATACATCTAAAATGGAAATTCACAATGCACAAATGTAGAGAGAGATAATTCCAAAGAGTGTCTGTAATTTTTAGGGATTGTAAACTCTTTTCAGTTTTTTTATATCAAGTTTTGAAATTATCGGGAAAAGAGGGAGGTGGGGGATTTTTAACTGTGTTGACTCCCAATCGATAAGTCATTTCTTACAAAAATATAGCCCGTTACGCATGATAAATCACATTATAATCATCTATGATTGTCAGGTCAGCTGTTTGTAAATGGTCAAATAATGGCTTGTTTGACTTGGGTAAATATCCCAATGCACATTCACTTGAGAATTTAATGAGCGTTTGTTATTCTCTTTAAAATGTTTGGATCCATAGGTCATTTGCATCTTTAACATGTTTCAAGCATGCATATCCATTTTTAAAACATGTGTAGAAGAAATTTCTTTCTTATAAAATTCCAAACTATTTGGGTTGAACTAGAAGAATTTCCCAAACTCTGATAGCAAAACTTTTGTGTTCATTTGTAGTGTGCGAATAAAATTTCTTTACTTACTTTTGTTATTGTTTTAAATTTTTCCCATACATAAATGCTAAAATTTTCATTTTGTTGTGATCTATTTGCCTTTTTTGTTTACGGGATGAAGGGAGAGAGAAAACTTAAAGTTTTTATTTAAGACAAAAGTATACATCTAAAATGGAAACGCACAAAGATAAAATGTAGAGAGAGATAATTCCGAAGAGTGTCTGTAATTTTTAGGGATTGTAAAATATTTTGAGTTTTTATTTATCAGGTTTTGCAATTGTCGGGAAAAGGGGGAGGCGGGGGATTTTTAACTGAGGGTTGACTCCCAATCCTTAAGTCATTTCTTACAAAAATATAGCCCGTTACGCATGATAAATCACTTTACAATCATCAATGATTGTTAGGTCAGCTTTTATTGTTTTAATTTTTTTCCATACATAAAATCTAAAATTTTCATTTTATTGTGATCTATTTGTCTTTTTCGTTTACTGGATGAAGGGAGAGCGAATAGTCCAACTTTTGATTTAAGAAAAAAGTATACATCTAAAATGGAAATGCACAATGCATAAATGTACAAAGAGATAATTCCAAAGAGTGTCTATAATTTTTAGGGACTGTAAACTCTTTTCATTTTTTATATATCAGGTTTTCTAATCGTCGGGAAAAGGGGGAGGAAGGGATTTTTAACTGTGTGTTGACTCCCAACCCATAAGTCATTTCTTAAAAAAATATAGCCCATTACACATGATCAATCACTTTACAATCATCTATGATTGTTAAGTCTACTTTTTGTAAATGGGCAAAATAATGGCTTGTTTGACTCGGGTAAATATCCCAATGCACGTTCACTTGAGAATTTAATGAGCGTTTGTTATTCTCTTTAAAATTTTTGGATCCATAGGACATTTGCATCTTTAACATGTTTAAAGCATGCATGTCAATTTTTAAACATGTCTAGAAGAAATCTCTTTCTTATAAAATTCCAAGCTATTTGGTTAAACTTGTGGAATTTCCCAAACTTGGATAACAAAACTTTTTTATTCATTTGTGCTATGCGAATAAAATTTCTTTACTTACTTTTTTTATTGTTTTAAATTTTTTCCTATCATAAACTCTAAAATTTTCATTTTGTTTTGATCTATTTGCCTTTTTCGTTTACGGGATGAAGGTAGAGCGAAAACTCAAAGTTTTGATTTAAGAAAAAAGTATACATCTAAAATGGAAATGCACAATCCAAAAATGTAGAGAGAGATAATTCCAAACGAGTATCTGTAATTTTTAGGGATTGTAAACTCTTTTCAATTTTTATATATCAGGTTTTGCAATTTTTGGGAAAAGGGGGAGGCGGGGGATTTTTAAATGTGTGGTTACTCCCAATCCATAAAGTCATTTCTTACAAAAATATAGCCCCTGACGAATGATCAATCACTTTACAATCATCTATGATTGTTAAAACAACTTTTTGTAAATGGGCAAAATAATGGCTTGTTTGACTCAGGAAAATATCGCAACGCACGGTCACTTCAGAATTTAATGAGCATTTTTTATTCTCTTTAAAATTTTTCGATCCATAGGTCATTTGCCTCTTTAACATGTTTCAAGCATGCATGTCCATTTTTAAAACATGTGTAGAAGAAATCTCTTTCTTATAAAATTCCAAGCTACTAGGGTTGGACTAGTGGAATTTCCCAAACTTGGATAACAAAACTTTTGTGTACATTTGTGGTGCGCGAATAAAATTTCTTTACTTACTTTTGTTATTGTTTTAAATGTTTTACATACATAAACTCTAAAATTTTCATTTTGTTGGGAACTATTTGCCTATTTTTTTACAGGATGCAAGGAGAGCGAAAACTCGAAGTTTTGATTTAAGAAAAAATTATACATCTAAAATGGAAATGTACAAAGTAAAAATGTAAACAGAGATAACTCCAAAGAGTGTATGTAAATGTTAGGGATTGTAAACTCTTTTCAGTTTTTATATATCAGGTTTTGCAATCGTCGGGAAAAGGGGGAGGCGAGGGATTTTTAACCGAGGGTTGACACCCAATCCATAAGTCATTTCATACCAAAATAGTGTCTGTTTCGTGTGATAAATCACTTTACAATCATCTATGATTGTTAGGTCAGATTTTTGTAAATGGGCAAAATATTTATTTATTTGACTCGGGTAAATATCCCACAGCACGTTCACTTGAGAATTTAATGAGCGTTTGTTATTCTCTTTAAAAGGTTTGGATCCATATGTCATTTGCATCTTTAACATGTTTCAAGCATGCATATCCATTTTTAAAACCTGTGTGCAAGAAATCTCTTTCTTATAAAATTCCAAGCTATTAGGGTTGGACTGGTGGAATTTCCCAAACTTGGATAACAAAACTTTTGTGTTCATTTGTGGTGTGCGAATAAAATTTATTTACTTACATTTGTTATTGTTTCAAATTTTTTCCATAAATAAAATCTAAATTTTTTATTTTGTTGTGATCTATTTGCCTTTTTTGTTTTACAGGATGAAGGGAGAGCGAAAAGTCCAACTTTTGATTTAAGAAAAAAGTATACATCTAAAATGGAAATGCAAATTGCACAAATTTACAGAGAGATAATTCCAAAGAGTGTCTGTAATTTTTAGGGATTGTAAACTCTTTTCAGTTTTTATATTTCAGGTTTTCTAATCGTCGGGAAAAGGGGGTGGCGGGGGATTTTTAATGGTGTGTTGACTCCCAATCCATAAGTCATTTCGTTAGAAATATAGCCCATTATGCATGATCAATCACTTTACAATCATCTATGATTGTTAAGTCAGGTTTTTGTAAAAGGACAAAATAATGGCATGTTTGGCTCTGGTAAATATCCCAACGCACGTTCAATTGAGAATTTAATGACCATTTGTTATTCTCTTTAAATGTTTTGGATCCTTTGGACATTTGCATCTTTAACATGTTACAAGCATGCAAGTCAATTTTTAAAACATGTGTAGAAGAAATCTCTTTTTCATAAAATTCCAAGCTATTAGGGTTGAACTACTGGAATTTTCCAAACTTGGATAAAAAACTTTTGTGTTCATTTGAGCTGTGCGAATAAAATTTCTTTACTTACTTTTTTTATTTTTTTAAATTTTTTCCATACATAAACTCTAAAATTTTCATTTTGTTGTGATCTTTTTGCCTTTTTTGTTTACAGGATGAAGGTAGAGCGAAAACTCAAAGTTTTGATTTAAGAAAAAAGTATACATCTAAAATGGAAATGCACAATCCAAAAATGTAGAGAGAGATAATTCTAAAGATTGTCTGTAATTTTTAGGGATTGTAAACTCTTTTAAGTTTTTATATATCAGGTTTGGCAATCATCGGGAAAAGGGGGAGGCGGGGGATTTTTAACTGTGTGTTGACTCCCAATCCATAAGTCATTTCTTACAAAAAATATAGCCCGTTACGCATGATAAATCACTTTACAATCATCTTTGATTGTTAGGTCAGCTTTTTGTAAATGGGCAAAATAATGGATTGTTTGACTCGGGTAAATATCCCAACCCACGCTCACCTGAGAATTTATTGAGCGTTTGTTATTCTCTTTAAAAGGTTTGGATCCATAGGTCATTTGCAACTTTAACATGTTTCAATCATCAATATCCATTTTTAAAACATGTGTAGAAGAAATCTCTTTCTTATAAAATTCTAAGCTATTAGGGTTGAACTATTGGAATTTCCCAAACTTGGATACCAAAAATCTTGTGTTCATTTGTGGTTTGCAAATAAAATTTACTTACTAACTTTTGTTAATGTTTTAAATTTTTTTCATACATAAACTCTAAAATTTTCATTTCTTTGTGATCTATTTGCCTTTTTTTTACGGGATGAAGAGAGAGCGAAAACTCAAAGTTTTTATTTAAGAAAAATGTATACATGTAAAATGGAAATGGACAATGAACAAATGTAGAGAGAGATAATTCCAATGAGTGTCTGTAAATTTTACGGATTGTAAACTCTTTTCAGTTTTTATAACTAAGGTTTTGCAAACGTCGGGAAAAGAGGGAGGTGGGGGAATTTTCACTGAGGGTTGACTCCAACCCATAAGTCATTTGTTACAAAAATATAGCCCATTACACATGATAAATCACTTTACAATCATCTATGATTGTCAGGTCAGATTTTTGTAAATGGGCTAAATAATGGCTTGTTTGACTCGCGTAAATATTCCACCGCAGTTCACTTGAGAATTTAATGAGTGTTTGTTATTCTCTTTAAATGGTTTGGATCCATAGTTCATTTGCATCTTTAACATGTTTCAAGCATGCATATCCATTTTTAAAACTTGTGTAGAAGAAATTTCTTTCTTATAATATTCCAAGCTATTAGTGTTGAACTAGTGGAATTTCCCAAACTTGGATACCAAAAGTTTAGTATTCATTTTTGGCGTGCGAACAAAATTTCTTTCTTAAATTTTTTATTGTTTTAATTTTTTTCCATACATAAACTCTAAATTTTCATTTTGTTGTGATCTATTTGCCTTTTTTGTTTATAAGATGAAGGGAAAACGAAAACTCAAAGTTTTCATTTAATAAAAAAGTATATATCTAAAATAGAATTGGACAATGCACAAATATAGAGAGAGATAATTCCAAAGAGTGTCTGTAATTTTTAGGAATTGTAAACTCTTTTTAGTTTTTATGTACTAGTTTTTAAAATTGTCGGGAAAAGGGGGAGGCGGGGGATTTTTAATTGAGGGTTGACTCCTAATCCATAAGTTATTTCTTAAAAAAATATGGCCCGTTACTCATCATAAATCACTTTTCAATCATCTATGAATTTTAGGTCAGCATTTTGTATTTGGGCAAAATAATGGCTTGTTTGTCTCGGGTAAATATTGCACCGCACATACACTTGAGAATTTAATGAGCGTTTGTTATTCTATTTAAATGGCTTGGATCCATAGGTCATTTTTAACTTTAACATGTTTCAACCATGCATATCCATTTTTAAAACTTGTGTTGAAGATATCTCTTTCTTATAAAATTTCAAGCTATTAGGGTTCAACTAGTTGAATTTCCCAAACTTGGATAAAAAAACTTTTGTGTTCATTTGTGGTGTGTGAATAAAATATATTTACTTATATTTTTTATTGTTTTAATTTTTTTCCATCCATAAACTTTAAAATTTTCATTTTGTTGTGGTCTATTTGCCTATTTTTTACGGGATGAAGGGAGAGTGAAAACTCGAAGTTTTGATTTAAGATAAAAGTATACATCTAAAATGAAAATTCACAATGCATTAATGTAGAGAGAGATAATTCCAAAGAGTGTTTGTAATTTTTAGGGTTTGTAAATTCTTTTTAGTTTTTATATATCAGGTTTTGCAATCGTCGGGAAAAGGGGCAGCGGGGGATTTTTAACTGAGTGTTGACTCTCAATCCATAAGCCATTTCTTAAAAAAATATATCCCATTATGCATGATCAATCACTTTACAATCATCTCTAATTGTTAAGTCAACTTTTTGTAAATGGGCAAAATAATGGCTTGTTTGACTCGGGAAAATATCCCAATGCATGGTCACTTGAGAATTTAATGAGCATTTGTTATTCTCTTTAAAAGGTTTGGATCCGTAGGTCATTTGCATCTTTAACATGTTTCAAACATGCATGTCCATTTTTAAAACATGTGTAGAAGAAATCTCTTTCTTATAAAATTCCAAGCTATTAGGGTTGAACTAGTGGAATTTCCCAAACTTGGATAACAAAACTTTTGTGTTCATTTGTGGTGTGTGAATAAAAGTGCTTTACTTACTTTTGTTATTTGTTTGACTTGGGAAAATATCCCAACGCACGGTCACTTCAGAATTTAATGAGCATTTGTTATTCTCTTTAAAAGGTTTGGATCCGTAGGTCATTTGCATCTTTAACATGTTTCAAACATGCATGTCCATTTTTAAAACATGTGTAGAGAAATCTCTTTCTTATAAAATTCCAAGCTATTAGGGTTGAACTAGTGGAATTTCCCAAACTTGGATAACAAAACTTTTGTGTTCATTGGTGGTGTGCGAATAAAAGTTCTTTACTTACTTTTGTTTTTTTTTTAATTTTTTTCCATACAAAAACTCAAAATTTTTCATTTTGTTGTGATCTATTTGCCATTTTTTACGGGATGAAGGAGAGCGAAAAATCAAACTTTTGATTTAAGAAAAAAATATACATTTAAAATGGAAATGAACAAAGCACAAATGTAGAGAGAGATAATTCTGAAGAGAGTCTGTAATTTTTAGGGATTGTAAACTCTTTCCAGTTTTTGTATGTTAGGTTTTGAAATCGTCGGGAAAAGGGGGAGGCGGGGGATTTTTAACTGAGGGTTGACTCCCAATCCATATGTCATTTCCTACTAAAATATTGCCCATTACGCGTGATAAATCACTTTACAATCATCTACGATAGTTTGGTCATTTTTTTGTAAATGGGCAAAATAATGGCTTGTTTGACTCGGATAAATATCCCACCGCACGTTCACTTGAGAATTTAATTAGCGTTTGTTGTTCTCTTTGAAAGGTTTGGATCCATAGGTCATTTGCATCTTTAACATGTTTCAAGCATGCATATCCATTTTTAAAACATGCATATAAGAAATCTCTTTCTTATAAAATTCCAAGCTATTAGGGTTGAATTGGTAGAATTTCCAAAACTTGGATAACTAAACTGTTGTGTTCATTTGTGGTGAGCCCATAAAATTTCTTTACTTACATTTGTTATTGTTTTAAATTTTTTCCATACATTAAATCTAAAATTTTTATTTTGTTGAGATCTATTTGCCTTTTTTGTTTACGAGATGAAGGTTGAGCGAAAAGTCAAAGTTTTGATTTAAGAAAAATTTATACATCTAAAATGGAAAAGCACAATGCAAAAATGTAGTGGGAGAGAATTCCAAAGAGTGTCTGTAACTTTTAGGGATTGTAAATTCTCTTCAGTTTTTTATAGCAGGTTTTGCAATCGTCACGAAAAGGGGGAGGCGGGGGATTTTTAACTGAGTGTTGACACCCAATCCATAAGTTATTTCTTATATAAATATAGCCCGTTACGCATGATAAATCCATTTACAATTTTCTACGATTGTTTAGTCAGCATTTTGTAAATGGGCAAAATAATGGCTTGTATGACTTGGTTAAATATCACAACGCACGTTCACTTGAGAATTTAAAGAGCGTTCGTTATTCTCTTTAAATGGTTTGGATCCATTGGTCATTTGCATCTTTAACATGTTTTAACCATGCATATCCATTTTTAAAACATGTCTTGTGAAATATCTTTTTTATTAAATTCCAAGCTATTAGGTTCAACTAGTGGTTTTTCCAAAACTTGGATAACAAAAGTTTTTTGTTCGTTTGTGGTGTGCAAATAAAATTTATTCACTAAAATTTGTTATTTTTAAAATTTTTTTCCATACATAAACTCTTAAATTTTCATTTTGTTTTGATCTACGTACCTTTTTTTTTTACGGGATGATGGTAGAGCGAAAAGTCAAAGTTTTGATTTAAGAAAAAAGTACACATCTAAAATGGAAATGCACAATGCAAAAATGTAGAGAGAGATAAACTCCAAAGAGCGTCTGCAATTTTTAGGAATTGCAAACTCTTTTCAGTTTTTATGTATTGGGTTTTAAAATTGTCGGGAAAAGGCGGAGTAGGGGATTTTTAACTGAGGGTTGAGTCCTAATCCATAAGTCATTTCTTAAAAAAACATGGCCCATTACGCATGATAAACACTTTACAATCATCTATGAAATTTAGGTCAGCTTTTTGTATATGGGCAAAATAATGGATTGTTTGTCTCGAGTAAATATCCCACCGCATGTTCACTTGATAATTTAATTAGCGTTTGTTATTCTCTTTAAAAGGTTTGGTTCCATATGTCATTTGCATCTTTAACATGTTTCAAACATGCATATCCATTTTTAAAACATGTGTAGAAGAAATCACTTTCTTATAAAATTCCAAGCAATTAGGGTTGGACTGGTGGAATTTCCCAAACTTGGATAATAAAAATTTTGTGTTCATTTGTGGTGTGCAAATAAAATTTCTTTACTAACATTTGTTATTGTTTAAAAATTTTCCAAACATAAACTCTAAAATTTTCATTTTGTTGTGATCTATTTGCCTTTTTTATTTACGGGATGAAGGGAGAACGAAAAGAGAATGTTTTGATTTAAGAAAAAAATATACATCTAAAATGAAAATGCACAATGCATTAATATAGAGAGAGATAATTCCAAAGAGTATCTATAATTTTTAGGGATTGTAAATTCTTTTCAGTTTTTATATATCAGGTTTTGCAATCTTGGAGAAGAGGGGCAGGCTGGGGATTTTTAACTGAGTGTTGACACCCAATCCAAAAGTCATTTCTTACAAAAATATAGCTCGTTACGCATGATCAATCACTTTACAATCATCGATGATTGTTGAGTCATCTTTTTGTCAATGGGAAAAATAATGGCTTGTTTGAATTGGGAAAATATCCCAACGCACGGTCACCTGAGAATTTAATGAGCGTTTTTTATCCTCTTTAAAAGGTTTGGATCCATAGGTCATTTGCATCTTTAACTTGTTTCAAGTATGCATGTCAATTTTTAAAACATGTGTAGAAGAAATCTCTTTCTTATAAAATTCCAAGCTATTAGGGTTGAACTAGTGGAATTTCCCAAACTTGGATAAACAAACTTTTGTGTTCATTTGTGGTGTGAAAATAAAATTTCTTTACTTACTTTTGTTATTGTTTTAAGTTTTTTCCATACATAAACTCTAAAATTTTCATTTTGTTGTGATCTATTTTTCTTTTTTGTTTACGGGATGAAGGGAGAGCGAAAAATCAAACTTTAGATTTAAGAAAAAACATTTAAAATGGAAATGAACAAAGCACAAATGTAGAAAGAGATAATTCCAAAGAGTGTCTGTAATTTTTAGGGATTGTAAACTCTTTTCAGTTTTTCCATATCAAGTTTTGGAATCGTCGGGAAAAGGGGGAGGCGGGGGATTTTTAACTGAGGGTTGACTCCCAATCCATAACTCATCTCCTACTAAAATATAGCCCATTACGTGTAATAAATCATTTTACAATCATCTACGATAGTTAGGTCATCGTTTTGTAAATGGGCAAAATAATGGCTTGTTTGACTCGGGTAAATATCCCACCGCTCGTTCACTTGAGAATTTAATTAGCGTTTGTTATTCTCTTTAAAAGGTTTGGATCCATAGGTCATTTGCGTCTTTAACATGTTTCAAGCATGCATATCCATTTTTAAAACATGTGTAGAAGAAATCTCTTTCATATAAAATTCCAAGCTATTAGGGTTGAATAGGTAGAATTTCCAAAACTTGGACAACAAAACTTTTGTGTTCATTTGTGGTGTGCCCACAAAATTTCTTTACTTACATTTGTTATTTTTTTAAATTTTTTCCATACATAAAATCTAAAATTTTCATTTTGTTGAGATCTATTTGCCTTTTTTGTTTACGGGATGAAGGTTGAGCGAAAAGTCAAAGTTTTGATTTAAGAAAAAAGTATACATCTAAAATGGAAAAGCACAATGCAAAAATGTATTGGGAGAGAATTCCAAAGAGTGTCTTTAATTTTTAGGGATTGTAAATTCTTTTCAGTTTTTTATATCAGGTTTTGCAATTGTTGGGAAAAGGGGGAGGCGGGGGATTTTTAACTGAGTGTTGACTCCCAATCCATAAGCCATTTCTTGCAAAAATATAGCCCGTTACGCATTATAAATCCATTTACAATCATCTATGATTGTTAAGTAAGCTTTTTGTAAATGGGCAAAATAATGTCTTGTATGGCTCGGTTAAATATCACAACACACATTCAGTTGAAAATTTAATGAGCGTTCGTTATTCTCTTTAAAGGTTTGGATCCATAGGTCATTTGCATCTTTAACATGTTTCAAACATGCATATCCATTTTTAAAACATGTGTTGAGAAATATCTTCCTTATTAAATTCCAAGTTATTAGGGTTCAACTAGTGGTTTTTCGCAAAATTGGATAACAAAAGTTTTGTGTTCGTTTGTAGTGTGCAAATAAAATTTCATCACTTACATTGGTTATTTTTTTAAAATTTTCAGTGTTTATATATCATGTTTTATAATCATCGAGAAAAGGGGGAGGCGGGGGATTTTTAATAGTGTGTTGACTCCCAATCCATAAGTCATTTCTTACAAAAATATAGCCCGTTATGCATGATAAATCACTTTACAATCATCTATGATTGGTAAGTCAGCTTTATGTAAATGGGAAAAATAATGCTTTGTTTGACTCGGGTAAATATCCCAACGCACGTTCACTTCATTTGCATCTTTAACATGTTTCAAGCATGTATATCCATTTTTAAAACATGTGTAGAAGATATATCTTTCTTATAAAATTCCAAGCTATTAGTGTTGAACTAGTAGAATTTCCAAAACTCGGATAACAAAACTTTTGTGTTCATTTGTGGTGTGTGAATAAAATATCTTTACATATATTTGTTATTGTTTTAAATTTTTTCCATATATAAACTTTAAAATTTTCATTTTGTTGTGATCTATTTGCCTATTTTTTTACGGGATGAAGGGAGAGCGAAAACTCAAAGTTTTGATTTAAGAAAAAAGAATACATCTAAATTTGAAATGCACAAATCACAAATGTAGAGAGAGATAATTCCAAATAGTGTATGTAATTTTTAGGGATTGTAAACTCTTTTAAGTTTTTATATATCAGGTTTTACTATCGGTTGGAAAAGGGGGTGGCGGGGGATTTTTAACTAAGTGTTGACTCCCAATCCATAAGTCATTTCTTACCAAAATATTTCCCATTACGCGTGATAAATCACTTTACAATCATCTATGATAGTTACGTCAGCTTTTTGTAAATGGGCAAAATAATGGCTTGTTTGACTCGAGTAAATATCCCACCACACGTTCACTTGAGAATTTAATTAGTGTTTTTTATTCTCTTTAAAAGGTTTGGATCCATATGTCATTTGCATCTTTAACATGTTTCAAACATGCACATCCATTTTTAAAACATGTGTAAAAGAAATCACTTTCTTATAAAATTCCAAGCAATTAGGGTTGGACTGGTGGAATTTCCCAAAGCCGGATAACAAAAGTTTTGTGTTCATTTGTGGTGTGCGAATAAAATTTCTTTACTTACATTTGTTATTGTTTTAAAATTTTCCAAACATAAACTCTAAACTTTTCATTTTGTTGTGATCTTTTTGCCTTTTTTATTTACGGGATGAAGGGAGAGCGAAAAGTCAAAGTTTTGATTTAAGAAAAAAGTATATATCTAAAATAAAAATGCACAATGCATTAATTTAGAGAGAGATAATTCCAAAGAGTGTCTATAATTTTTAGGGATTGTAAATTCTTTTCAGTTTTTATATATCAGGTTTTGCAATCTTCGGGAAAAGGGGCAGGCTGGGGATTTTTAACTGAGTGTTAACTCCCAATCCATATGTCATTTCTTACAAAAATATTGCTTGTTACGCATGATCAATCACTTTACAATCATGGATGATTGTTAAGTCATCTTTTTGTCAATAGGCAAAATAATGGCTTGTTTGAATCGGGAAAATATCCCAACGCACGGTCACTTGAGAATTTAATCAGCGTTTGTTATCCTCATTAAAAGGTTTGGATCCATAGGCCATTTGCCTCTTTAACATGTTTCATGCATGCTTGTCAATTTTTAAAACATGTGTAGAAGAAATCTTTTTCTGATAAAATTCCAAGCTATTAGGGTTGAACTAGTGGAATTTCCCAAACTTGGAGAACAAAACTTTTGTGTTCATTTGTGGTGTGCGAATTAAATTTCTTTACTTGCTTTTGTTATTTTTTAAAAAAACTTCCATACATAAACTCTAAAATTTTCATTTTGTTGTGATCTATTTTTCTTTTTCTATTACGAGATGAAGGGAGAGCGAAAACTCAAAGTTTTGATTTAAGAAAAAAGTATAGATCTAAATGGAAATGCACAATGCACAAATGTAGAGGGAGATAATTGCCAAGAGTTTCTGTAATATTTAGGGATTTTAAACTCTTTTTAGTTTTTATATACCAGGTTTTGCAGTCGTCATGAAAAGGGGGAGGCAGGGGATATTTAACTGAGGGTTGACTCCTAATCCGTAAGTCATTTCTTACAAAAATATAGGCCGTTACACATGATAAATCACTTTACAATCATCTATGATTGTTAGGTCAGCTTTTTGTAAATGGGCAAAATAATGGCTTGTTTGACTTGGGTAAATATTCCACTACACGTTCACATGAGAATTTAATGAGCGTTTGTTATTCTCTATAAAACTTTTGGATCCATGGGTCATTTGCATCTTTAACAAGTTTTAAGCATGCATAACCATTTTTAAAACATGTGTAGAAGATATCTCTTTCTTATAAAATTCGAAGCAATTAGGTTTGAACTAGTGGAATTTCCAAAACTTGGATAACAAAACTTTTGTGTCCATTTGTTGTGTGTGAATAAAATATCTTTTCTTATTTTTGTCATTGTTTAAAATTTTTTCCAGAGATAAGCTAATAAATTTTCATTTTGTTGTGATCTATTTGCCTTTTTTTTATGGGATGAAGGGACAGCAAAAAGTCAAACTTTTGATTTAAGAAAAATATATACATTTAAAATGGAAATTAAAAAAGCTCATATGTAGAGAGAGATAATTTAAAAGAGTGTTTGTAATATTTAGGGATTCTAAACTCTTTTCAGTTTTTATATATTAGGTTTTGAAATCGTCGGGAAAAGGGGGAGGCGGGGGATTTTTAACTGTGGGTTGACTCCCAATCCATAAGTCATTTCTTACAAAAATATAGCCCGTTACGCATGATAAATCACTTTACAATCATCTATGATTGTTAGGTCAGCTTTTACTAAATGGGAAAAATAATGGCGTGTTTGACTCGGGTAAATATCCCACCTCACGTTAGATTGAAAATTTAATGAGTGTTTGTTATTCACTTTAAAAGGTTAGGATCTTTAGGTCATTTGCATCTTTAACATGTTTCAAGCATGCATATCCATTTGTAAAACATGTGCAAACAAAATCTCTTTCTTATAAAATTCCAAGCTATTAGGGTTGAACTGGTGGAATTTCCCAAACTTTGATAACAAAACTTTTGTGTTCATTTGTGGTATGCAAAAAAATTCTTTACTTACATTTGTTATTGTTTTAAATTTTTTCCATACATAAAATCTAAACTTTTCATTTTGTTGTGATGTATTGCCTTTTTTTTTACGGGATGAAGGGAGAGTGAATAGTCAAAGTTTTGATTTAAGAAAAAGGTATACATCTAAAATGAAAATGCACAATGCATTAATGTAGAGAAAGATAATTCCAAAGTGTGTATGTAATTTTTAGGGATTGTAAATTCTTTTCAGTTTTTGTATATCAGGTTTTACAATCATCGGGGGATTTTTAACTGAGTGTTGACTCCCAATCCATAAGTCATTTCTTAAAAAAATATTGCCCGTTATGCATGATAAATCATTTTGCAATCATATATGATTGTTAGGTCAGCTTTTTGTAAATGGGCAAAATAAAGGCTTGTATGACTCAGGTAAATATTCCACCGCACAATCATTTGAGAATTTAATGAGCGTTCTTTATTTCTTTAAAAGGTTTGGATCCATAGGTCATTTGCATCTTTAACATGTTTCAAGCATGCATATCCATTTTTAAAACATGTGTAGAACATATCTCTTTCTTTCAAAATTCCAAGCTTTTAGGGTTGAACTAGTGGAATTTCCCAAACATGGATAACAAAACTTTTTAGTTCATTTGGGTTGTGCAAATAAAATTTCTTTACATACATTTTTTAAGGATTTAAATTTTTTCCATACGTAAACTCTAAAATTTTCATTTTGTTGTGATCTATTTGCCTTTTATGTGGACGGGATAAAGGGAGAGCGAAAACCAAAAGTTTTGATTTAAGAAAAAAGTATACATCTAAAATGGAAATGCACAATGTACAAATGTAAAGAGAGATAATTCCAAAGAGAGTCTGTAATTTTTAGGGATTGTAAACTCTTTTTAGTTTTTATATATCAGGTTTTGCAATCGTTGGGAAAAGGGGGAGGCAGGGGATTTTTAACGGTGTGTTGACTCCCAATCCATAAGTCATTTCTTACAAAAATAAAGCCTGTTACACATGATAAATCACTTTACAATTATTTATAATTGTTAGATCAACTTTTTGTAAATGGGAAAAATAATGGCTTGTTTGACTCGGGTAAATATCCCACCGCACGTTCACGTGAGAATTTAATGAGCGATTGTTATTCTCTTTAAATGGTTTGGATCCATAGGTCATTTGCATCTTTAACATGTTTCAACCATGCATGTCCATTTTTAAAACATGTGTTGAAGAAATCTCTATCTTATAAAATTCCAATCTATTAGGGTTCAACTAGTGGAATTTTCCAAACTTGGATAACAAAAGTTTTATGTTCGTTTGTGGTGTGAAAATAAAATTTCTTCACTTTAATTTGTTACTGTTTTAAATTTTTTCCATACATAAGTTCTAAAATTTTCATTTTTTTTATCTATTTGCCTTTTTTTTTTGGGATGAAGGGAGAGCGAAAACTCCAAGTTTTTATTTAAGAAAAAAGTATACATCTAAAACGGAAATGCACAAAGTAAAAATTTTGAGTGAGATAATTCCAAAGAGTGTCTTTAATTTTTAGGGATTGTAAACTCTTTTCAGTTTTTATATATCAGGTCTTGCAATCATCGGAAAAAGGGGGAGGCGGGGGATTTTTAACTCAGTGTTGACTCCAAATCCATAAGTCATTTCTTAAAAAAATATAGGTCGTTACGCATGATAAATCATTTTATAATCATCGATGATTGTTAGGTCAGCTTTTTGTAAATGGGCAAAATAATGGCTTGTTTGACTTGGGTAAATATCCCACAGCACGTTCACTTGAGAATTTAATGAGCGATTGTTATTCTCTTTAAATGGTTTGGATCCATAGGTCATTTGCATCTTGAACATGTTTCAACCATGCATATCCATTTTTAAAACAAGTGTTGAAGAAATCTCTTTCTTATAAAATTCCAAGCTATTAGGGTTCAACTAGTGGAATTTCCCAAACTTGGATAACAAAAGTTTTGTATTCATTTGTGGTGTGAGAAAAAAAAATTATTTACTCATATTTGTTATTGTTTTAATTTTTTTCCATACATATACTCTAAAATTTTCATTTTGTTGTGATCTATTTGCCTTTTTTGTTTACTGGATGAAGGGAGAGCGAAAACTCAAAGTTTTCATTTAAGAAAAAAGTACATATCTAAAATGGAAATGTACAATGCACAAATACAGAGATAGATAATTCCAAAGATCGTTTGTAATTTTTAGGAATTGTAACCTCTTTTCAATTTTTATATATATGGTTTAGCAATCGTCGGGAAAAGGGGGAGGCGGGGGATCTTTAACTGAGGGTTGACTCCCAATCCATAAGCCATTTCATAAAAAAATATAGCCCATTACGAATGATAAATCACTTTGCAATCATCTATGATTGTTAGGTCAGCTTTTTGTAAATGGCTAAAATAATGGATTGTTTGACTCAGGTAAATATTCCAACGGACGTTCACTTGAGAATTTAATGAGCGTTCTTTATTCTCTTTAAAAGGTTTGGATCCATAGGTCATTAGTATCTATAACATGTTTCAAACATGCATATCCATTTTTAAAACATGTGTAGAAGATATCTCTTACTTATAAAATTCCAAGCTATTAGGGTTGAACTAGAGGAATTTCCCAAATTTGGAAAACTAAAATTTTGTGTTCATTTGTGTTGTGTGAATAAAATATCTTTACTTATATTTGTTATTGTTTAAATTATTTCCGTAGATAAACTGTAAAATTTTCATTTTGTTGTGATCTATTTGCCTTTTTTTACGGGATGAAGGGAGAGAGGAAACTCAAAGTTTTGACTTAAGAAAAAAGTATACATCTAAAATGGAAATGAACAAAGCACAAATATAGGGAGAGATAATTCCAAAGAGTGTCTGTAATTTTTAGGGATTGTAACGTCTCTTCAGTTTTAATAAATCTTGTTTTGCAATCGTTAGGAAAAGGGGGAGGCGGGGGATTTTTAACTGAGGGTTGACACCCAATCCATAAGCCATTTCTTAAAAAATATAGCCCATTACGCGTGATAAATTACTATACAATCATCTATGATACTTAGGTCAGCATTTTTTAAATGGGAAAAATAATGGCTTGTTTGACTCTCATGTTCACTTGAGAATTTTAGGTGCGGTTTTTTTTCTCTTTAAAATTTTTGGATCCATAGGTCATTTGCATCTTTAACAAGTTTCAACCATGCATATCCATTTTTAAAACATGTGTAGAAGAAATCTCTTTCTTATAAAATTCCAAACAATTAGGGTTGGACTGGTGGAATTTGCCAATCTTGGATAACAAAACTTTTGTGTTCTTTTGTGGTGTGCGAATAAAATTTCTTTACTTACATTTGTTATTTTTTAAAATTTTTTCCATTCATAAAATCTAAAATTTTCATTTTTTTGAGATCTATTTGCCTTTTTTGTTTACGGGATGAAAGGAGAGCGAAAAGTCAAAGTTTTGATTTAAGAAAAAAGTATACATCTAAAATAGAAATTCACAATGCAAAAATGTAGAGAGAGATAATTCCAAAGAGTGTCTGTAATTTTTAAGGATTGTAAATTTTTTTCAGTTTTTTATATCAGGTTTTTCAATCGTCGGAAAAAGGGGGAGGTTGGGGATTTTTAACTGAGTTTTGATTCCAAATCCATAAGTCGTTTCGTAATAAAATATAGCCCATTACGTAGGATAAATTACTTTACGATCATCTATGATTGTTAAGTCAGCTTTTTGTAAATGGGCAAAATAATGGCTTGTATGACTCGGTTAAATATCACAACGCACGTTCACTTGAGAATTTAATGAGCATTTGTTATTCTCTTTAAATGGTTTTGGATCCATAGGTCATTTCCATCTTTAACATGTTTCAACCATGCATATCCATTTTTAAAACATGAGTTGAGAAATATCTTTCTTATTAAATTCCAAGCTATTAGGGCTCAACTAGTGGTTTTTCCAAAACTAGGCTAACAAAAGTTTTTTGTTTGTTTGTGGTGTGCAAATAAAATTTCTTCACT
Organism: Aristolochia californica; assembly: GCF_029961685.1. Lineage (NCBI taxonomy): Eukaryota > Viridiplantae > Streptophyta > Magnoliopsida > Piperales > Aristolochiaceae > Aristolochia > Aristolochia californica. The sequence goes on along the minus strand of NW_027181881.1, from coordinate 15,481,339 downwards.
TACATTTGTTAGTTTTTAAAAAAATTTCCATACATAAACTCTAAAATTTTCATTTTGTTGTGATCTAGTTGCCTTTTTTATTTACGGGATGAAGGTAGAGCGAAAAGTCAAAGTTTTTATTTAAGAAAAAAGTATGCATCAAAAATGGAAATGCACAATGCACATATGTAGAGAAAGATAATTCCAAAGATTGTTTGTAATTTTTAGGGATTGCAAACTCTTTTCAGTTTTTATATATCAGGTTTTATAATCATCGGGAAAAGGGCGGGGGATTTTTAACTGTGTGCTGACTCCCAATCCATAAGTCCTTTCATACAAAAATATAGCCCGTTATGCATGATAAATCACTTTACAATCATCTATGATGGGTACGTCAGCTTTATGTAAATGGGTAAAATAATGGCTTGTTTGACTCGAGTAAATATCCCAACGCACGTTCACTTGAGAATTTAATGAGCGTTTGTTATTCTCTTTAAAAGGTTTGGATCCACAGGTCATTTGCATCTTTAACATGTTTCAAGCATGCATATCCATTTTTAAAACATTTGTAGAAGTTATATCTTTCTTATAAAATTCCAAGCTATTAGTGTTGAACTAGTAGAATTTCCAAAACTCGGATAACAAAACTTTTGTGTTCATCTGTGGTGTGTGAATAAAATATCTTTACTTATATTTGTTATTGTTTTAAATTTTTTCCATACATAAACTATAAAATTTTCATTTTGTTGTGATCTACTTTCCTATTTTTTTACGGGATGAAAGGAGAGCAAAAAGTCAAAGTTTTGATTTAAGAAAAAGGCATACATCTAAAATGGAAATGCGCAAAGCACAAATGTAGAGAGATATAATTCCAAACAGTGTCTGTAATTTTTAGGGATTGTAAACTTTTTTCAGTTTTTATATATCAGGTTTTACTATCAACGGGAAAAGGGGGTGGCGGGGGATTTTTAACAAAGTGTTGACTCCCAATCCATAAGTCATTTCTTACTAAAATATTGCCCATTAAGCATGATAAATCACTTTACAACTATCTACGATAGTTAGGTCAGTTTTTTGTAAATGGGCAAAATAATTGCTTGTTTGACTCGGGTAAATATCCCACCGCACGTTCACTTGAGAATTTAATTAGCGTTTGTTATTCTCTTTAAAAGGTTTGGATCCATATGTCATTTGCATCTTTAACATGTTTCAAACATGCATATCCATTTTTAAAACATGTGTAGAAGAAATCACTTTCTTATAAAATTCCAAGCAATTAGGGTTGGACTGGTGGAATTGCCCAAACTTGGATAACAAAAGTTTTGTGTTCATTTGTGGTGTGCGAATAAAGTTTCTTTACTTAAATTTTTTATTGTTTTAAAATTTTCCAAACATAAACTCTAAAATTTTCATTTTGTTGTGAACTCTTTGCCTTTTTTATTTACGGGATGAAGGGAGAGCGAAAAGTCAAAGTTTTGACTTAAGAAAAAGTATACATCTAAATTGAAAATGCACAATGCATTAATTTATAGAGAGATAACTCCAAAGAGTGTCTATAATTTTCAGGGATTGTAAATTCTTTTCAGTTTTTATATATCAAGTTTTACAATTGTCGGGAAAAGGGGCAGGCTGGGGATTTTTAACTGAGTGTTAACTCCCAATCTATAAGTCATTTCTTACAAAAATATAGTTCATTACGCATGACCAATCACTTTACAATCATCGATGATTGTTTAGACTTCTTTTTGTCAATGGGCAAAATAATGGCTTGTTTGAATCGGGAAAATATCCCAACGCACGGTCACGTGAGAATTTAATGAGCGTTTGTTATCCTCTTTAAAAGGTTTGGATCCATATGTCATTTGCATCTTTAACATGTTTCAAGCATGCATGTCAATTTTTAAAACATGTGTAGAAGAAATCTCTTTCTTATAAAATTCCAAGCTATAAGGGTTGAACTAGTGGAATTTCCCAAACTTGGATAAAAAAACTTTTGTGTTCATTTGTGGTGTGCGAATAAAATTTCTTTACTTACTTTTGTTATTCTTTTAAATTTTTTCCATACATAAACTCTAAAATTTTCATTTTGTTATGATCTATTTTTCTTTTTTGTTTACGGGATGAAGGGAGAGCGAAAACTCAAAGTTTTGATTAAAGAAAAAAGTATAGATCTAAAATGGAAATGCACAATGCACAAATATAGAGGGAGATAATTCCAAAGAATGTCTGTAATATTTAGGGACTGTAAACTCTTTTTTCATTTTTATATACCAGGTTTTGCAGTCATCTGGAAAAGGCGAAGGCGGGGGATATTTAACTGAGGGTTGACTTCCAATCCATAAGTCATTACTTACAAAAATATAGGCCGTTACACATGATAAATCACTTTACAATCATCTATGATTGTTAGGTCAGCTTTTTGTAAATGGGAAAATAATGGCTTGTTTGACTCGGGTAAATATCCCACCGCACGTTCACTTGAGAATTTAATGAGCGTTTTTTATTCTCTTTAAATGGTTTGGATCCATAGGTCATTTGCATCTTTAACATATTTCAAGCATGCATATCCATTTTTAAAACTTGTGTAGAAGAAATCTCTTTCTTATAAAATTCCGACCTATTAGGGTCCACTTGTTCTGAGAAACCCTTAGAATGGTGGCATAAACAAAAACCATATGCAGACCTCGAACTTCTTGATCCTGAAAAAGAAATCCGAGAAAAACCTATGGTTTATACTCCTTCTGATGTTGAAGAATTCTCAACACAAATAAATGATTTGTTGGCTCAAGGTTTAATCCATGCAAGTCATTCTCCACATACATCTCCTGCTTTCCTGGTAAGGAATCATGCAGAGATAAAACGAGGTAAAGCTCGAATGGTCATTAACTATAAAAAGGTTAATGAAGCCACAAAAATGGATGGCTACTATCTTCCTAACAAAGAAAGATTGATAGCTGCCATAAGAGGAAAACAATGGTTTTCTAAATTTGATTGCAAATCTGGGTTTTGGCAAATTCGTCTAACCGAAAGAGCTATTCCCCTCACTGCATTCAGTTGTCCTTCAGGACATTATGGGTGGCTTGTAATGCCTTTTGGGTTAAAACAAGCACCCAACATATTTCAAAGAAGAATGGATGATATCCTCAAACCATTCTTTAAATTTTGCTTAGTTTATGTTGATGATATCCTAGTCTTTTCAGAAACCAAGGATCAACATAAAGAGCAATTACTGAAGGTCTTAAATGCCTTAAAAAATGCTGGGATAGCACTCAGCAAAAAGAAATCAGAGTTGTTTAAAACCAAGATAGATTTCTTAGGTCTAAACATCTCAAAAGGAGAAATCATTCTTCAAAATCATATTCTGGAAAAACTAGCTGCTTTTCCGAATGAAATTGAAGATATAAAACAACTTCAACGTTTCTTAGGATGCCTAACATATGTTGAACAATTCATACAGAATTTAGCAGAAATTAGGAAACCCCTTCAAAAGAAACTAAAGAAAGACATCAAATGGGAATGGACACCCACTGATAGTCTTGAAGTAATCCGGATCAAACAAATGATGAAACACTTCCCGGTGTTAACTCTACCCGATCCAGATGCAAATCTGATTTTAGAAACTGACGCCTCTGATCACACTTGGGCAGCAGTCCTAAAATGCAAAATCAATGATTCTGAAAGAATATACAAATATACATCAGGAACATTTTCATCTGCTGAAACAAACTATCATTCTTATGAAAAAGAAATTTTAGCAGTAAAGAATGGGATAAAAAAGTTTTATATTTATCTCGCTCCCAAAGAATTTCTGGTAAGAACTGACTGTAAAAATTTTGTCGGTTTTATGACAAGAAATTTAGAAGATTCACTTTGTCGCGGTAGGTTACTCCGTTGGTAGCAATGGTTCTTTCAATTCTCTTTTACTGTTGAACACATTAAAGGAGATAAAAACTATTTACCTGACACTCTTACTCGAGAATTTTCTTGTGTTACAGACAGGTAAAATGGATCCCCTCAGCAGCACCCTGACGGACCTAGCAGCAGCAATTGCCGCACTCACGGTATTGCTCTCAACCCTACAGTCACTATTCGACAGTCTTTTAGTTCTCTCAGAACGAGGAGACATACATGAGAATTGTGCCCATTACGGGTTAAGTGGAGAACTCTTACAACTCAAGGTTAAAGAATTAACCGAAGAGTTAAAAGAACTCACTCAACGGCATGAAATGCCAAGCTCCTCCGGGACTTCTACCGGATCTCCATCGCGAGACAAGGAAGCCACAACGTCAGCTAATCAACAGACAGATGACTTTAGTGTTTTGATAAACACAGGTCGACCCGGGATTTCTACTGGTCATGCTAGGCATGAGAAGGAAATCACAACCCAATCTTCTCTAAAGATAGGGGAATCAGGGATTTCTACCTGCCAGTCAAGAGCTAGAAAGGAAACCTTAACGATTTCTTTGAAATCGGAATCAGGGACTTCTACCTGTCAGTCTAGAGCTGAAAAGGAAGTCTTAACGGATCCATCCCTGATGGAAACGGACTTGTCTAGGAATGAGAAATCATTCAAGACAAAATTGGTTACCCCGTCTGAGTTTACAAGGTTGAAAAGCCTAAATAAACCAGATAAAACTAGTTTTAATGAGTTTGAGTTTTTAAAGAAATTTAAACCTTTAAAACTTTCGGACATTATGTCTGAGGAACCCTCGCTACGCCCTCAAAAGGTGGACAGCGTGCGTTCAAAGATCGAATCCGATCATACTGTTCAATTCCAGAGATGGAATGAACAAATTGGCCAAGGGATGAACACTCCCTTCTTCACCACTGAGCCCAGCAACAGTTGGAATCAAGTGAAGCTGAGTCATGAAATAGACTCAAAATATGCATCCATGCTTTATGCATATGGATTCATAAAACAACTGGTATTGCCCTCCACCGACTTATCAGTATTGGAGAAAATGCCAAAGGAAATTATGGAGGCTTGCAAAAGCTTTCTCTCCATAACGAAGAGTAAAGGAATTCGACTGCATTTCGTTTCCTGTATTGCTGAAATTGTTACTGACACCAAAATGTTTCCAAGCATTTCCGTCATGACTATTGAAGGCATCAAAGAAGGTGACGCCAACATGGAATATGATCTCAGACATGTTCCAAAAGCTAAGCCTTGCCCAGAGGCAGTCTGGCCAACCAGGCGTATCCACGGGCTCAAACACCTGATACAGCTCATGAAGCAGCTGATTCAAAAAAAGAGAAGCTTCATCTACAAGACCTCCGTCCCATTGACGATCATCTCTAAAAGCTATAAAGAGACTCTGGCCTCCGTCCAGACCAGTCTTGAAGTTACGCTGAAGAAACTCCTTGGAGGAAATATCCCCTTCAGCAAAATAACAAAGGAAAGCTTCTGCCATATGGCCCAAAAGACCTTTTCTAAGGAGCACACCTGTAAACTGTGCACAGAAAGGCAGCTGTCCGAATGAGCAGTCAGCAGCCACGTCAGCAGACTAGGCCCACGATGAAAACAAAGTCTACAAAGGCGGCTCAAAAGTCCGCAATGGCGGCTACAAAAAGTCATCAATGCCGGCTACACCAAGTCAACAAAGATGGCTAAAAAAGATTCATGCACGTCATCATCATGATGTCACAAGCAGAAAAGACATTTCTACCCCTGCTTTCGGCGCCGAAAGGTAATAATGCAAGGGAAAAAGAGACATGCCAAAAAGACAAAAGTTACCCTTTGTCTTTAAACGCACACCTTACAATCAAGGGTAAAGATGGAAAAGCTAAAAAATCTTCAGCTATAAATACGATGCTCCTCCAGAGGAAAGATCATCGAAACTTGGAGCAACTCACCAATAGACGAGCATTAGTTCCGAAGAAGAAGGCGATTTCCGGCGATCTTTCTCCGGCAAGTTCCTCAAGCACGGTATGTGCTTAAACAGCCGTAATGGCTGAGTAGAAAAGAGGGAACCGACCGGTGCCACGGTCGGTAACTTCGGGAGTTATGTAGATAAGTTGTTTTTTCTTTTCCTATTTAAGGGTATGTATTTTATGTTTTTGTTTTAGACAATTTTTTTTTATATTTCCGCATGTTTGTAATATTATGATTCGTACAGTAATTGTTTTTACTGTTCATGTTCCGCATTTATAAATATGATCTCCACAGTAGTTGTTATCACTGTTCATGTTCCGCATCTATGTATTGATCTCCACAGTGTTTGTTTTTACTGTTCCATAGTTACTGTTCAAAAGTACTGTTCATTTTTACTAACTTGAGGAATTTCCCAAACATGGATACCAAAACTTTTGTTTTCATTTGTGGTGTGAGAATACAATTTCTTTACTTACATATGTTATTATTTTAATTTTTTCCCATACATATACTCTAAAATTTTCATTTTGATGCCTTTTTTGTTTACGGGATGAAGGGAGAGCCAAAACTCAAAATTTTCATTTAAGAAAAAAGTATAAATCTAAAATGGAACTGCACAATGCAAAAATATGGAGAGAGATAATTCCAAAGAGCGTCTGTAATTTTAAGGAATTGTAACCTCTTTTCAATTTTTATATATAAGGTTTTGCAATCGTCGGGAAAAGGGGGAGGCGGGTATTTTTAACTGAGGGTTGACTCCCTATCATAAGTCATTTCATAAAAAAATATAGCCCATTACGCATGATAAATTACTTTACAATCATCTATGATTGTTAGGTCGGCTTTTTTAAATGGGCAAAATAATGGCTTGTTTGACTCGGGTAAATATTCCACTGCACGTTCACATGAGAATTTAATGAGCGTTTGTTATTCTCTTAAAATTTTTGGATCCATGGGTCATGTGCATCTTTAACTAGTTTCAAGCATGCATAATCATTTTTAAAACATGTGTAGATGATATCTCTTTCTTATAAAATTCGAATTAATTAGGGTTGAACTAGTGGAATTTCTAAAACTTGGATAACAAAACTTTTGTGTTCATTTGTTGTGTGTGAATAAAATATCTTTTCTTATTTTTGTTATTGTTTAAAATTTTTTACATAGATAAGCTCAAAATTTTTCATTTTGTTGTGATCTATTTGCCTTTCTTTATACGGGATGAAGGGAGAGCGAAAACTCAAACTTTTGATTTAAGAAAAATATTTACATTTAAAATGGAAATTAACAAACCACAAATATAGAGAGAGATAATTCCAAAGAGTGTTTGTAATTTTTAGGGATTGTAAACTCCTTTCAGTTTTTATATATTAGGTTTTGAAATCGTCGGGTAAAGAGAGAGGTGGGGGATTTTTAACAGAGGGTTGACTCCCAATCCATAAGTCATTTCCTACTAAAATATAGCCCGTTACACGTGATAAATCACTTTACAATCATCTACGATAGTTAGGTCATCTTTTTGTAAACGAGCAAAATAATGGCTTGTTTGACTCGGATAATATCCCACCGCATGTTCACTTGAGAATTTAATTATCATTTGTTATTCTCTTTAAAAGGTTTGGATCCATAGGTCATTTGCATATTTAACATGTTTCAACCATGCATATCCATTTTTAAAACATGTGTTAAATTTTTTCCATACATAAACTCTTAAATTTTCATTTTTTTTGTGATCTATTCGCCTTTTTTTTTACGGGAAGAAGGGAGAGAGAAAACTCAAAGTTTTGATTTAAGAAAAATGTATACATTTAAAATGTAAATTCACAAAGAAAAAATGTAGAGAGAGATAATTCCAAAGAGTGTCTGAAATTTTTAGGGATTGTAAACTCTTTTCATATTTTATATATCAGGTTTTGCAATCGTCGGGAAAAGGGGGAGGCGGGGGATTTTTAACTATGGGTTGACTCCCAAAGCATAAGTCATTTCATAAAAAAATATAGCCCGTTACACATGATAAATCACTTTACAATCATCTATGATTGTTAGGTCAGTTTTTTGTAAATGGGCAAAATAATGGCTTGTTTGATTCGGGTAAATATTCCACTGCACGCTCACATGAGAATTTAAAGAGTGTTTGTTATTCTCTTTAAAACTTTTGGATCCATAGGTCAATTGCATCTTTAACAAGTTTCAAGCATGCATAACCATTTTTAAAACATGTGTAGAAGATAAGTCTTTCTTATAAAATTCAAAGTAATTAGGGTTGAACTAGTGGAATTTCCAAAACATGGATAACAAAACTTTTGAGTTCATTTGTTGTGTGTGAATAAAATATCTTTTCTTATTTTTTTTATTTTTAAAATTTTTTTCCATAGATAAACTCAAAAATTTTCATTTTGTTGTGATCTACTTGGCTTTTTTTTACGGGATGAAGGGAGAGCGAAAACTCAAACTTTTCTTTTAAGAAAAATATATATATTTAAAATGTAAATTAACAAAGCACAAATGTAGGGAGAGATAATTCCAAAGAGTGTCAGTAATTTTTAGGGATTGTTAACTCTATTCAGTTTTTATATATCAGGTTTTGAAATCTTCGGGAAAAGGGGGAGACGAGGGATTTTTAACTGTGGGTTGACTCCCAATCCATAAGTCATTTGTTAAAAAAATATAGCCCGTTACGCATGATAAATCACTTTACAATCATCTATGATTGTTAGGTCAGCTTTTACTAAATGGGAAAAATAATGGCGTGTTTGACTCGGATAAATATCCCACCGCACGTTAGATTGAGAATTTAATGAGCGTTTGTTATTCACTTTAAAAAGTTTGGATCCATAGGTCATTTCAATCTTTAACATGATTCTAGCATGCATATCCATTTGTAAAACATGTGCAAATGAAATCGCTTTCTTATAAAATTCCAAGCTATTAGGATTGAACTTGTGGAATTTCCCAAACTTTGATAACAAAATGTTTGTGTTCATTTGTGGTGTGCGAAAAAAATGTCTTTTCATACATTTTTTATTGTTTTAAATATTTTCCAAACATAAAATCTAAACTTTTCATTTTGTTGTGATCTATTTGCCTTTTTTTTTACGGGATGAAGGGAAAGCGAAAAGTCAAAGTTTTGATTTAAGAAAAAATTATACATCTAAAATAAAATGCACAATGCATTAATGTAGAGAGAGATATTTCCAAAGAGTGTCGGTAATTTTTAGGGATTGTAAATTCTTTTCAGTTTTTATATATCAGTTTTTATATATCATGTTTTACAATCGTCGGGAAAAGGGGCAGGCGGGGGATTTTTAACTAAGTGTTGACTCCCAATCCATTTGTCATTTCCTAAAAAAATATTGCCCGTTACACATGATAAATCACTTTGCAATCATCTATGATTGTTAGGTCAACTTTTTGTAAATAGGCAAAATAATGGCTTGTTTGACTCGGGTAAATATTCCACCGCACGTTCATTTGAGAATTTAATGAGCGCTCTTTATTCTCTTTAAAAGGTTTGGATCCATAGGTCATTTGCATCTTTAACATGTTTCAAGCATGCATATCCATTTTTAAAACATGTGTAGAACATATCTCTTTCTTTCAAAATTCCAAGCTATTAGGGTGGTTGAACTAGTGGAATTTCCCAAACTTGGATAACAAAATTTTTTTGTTCATTTGGGCTGTGCGAATAAAATTTTTTTACATACATTTTTTATGGATCTAAAATTTTTCCATGCATAAACTCTAAAATTTTCATTTTGTTGTGTATTTGCCTCTTTTGTTGACGGGATAAAGGGAGAGCAAAAGCTAAAAGCTTTGATTTAAGAAAAAAGTCTACATCTAAAATGGAATTGCACAATGCCCAAATGTAGAGAGAGATAATTCCAAAGAGTGTCTATAATTTTTAGGGATTGTAAACACTTTTCAGTTTTTATATATCAGGTTTTGCAATCGTCGGGAAAAGGGAAAGGTGGGGGATTTTTAACGGTGTGTTGACTCCCAATTCATAAGTCATTTCTTACAAAAATATAGCCTGTTACGCATGATAAATCACTTTACACTCATTTATGATTGTTAGAACAACTTTTTGTAAATGGGCAAAATAATGGCTTGTTTCAGGCGGGTAAATATCCCATCGCATGTTCACTTGAGAATTTAATGAGCGATTGTAATTCTCTTTAAATGGTTTGGATCCATAGGTCATTTGCATCTTTAACATGTTTCAACCATGCATATCCATTTTTAAAACATGTGTTGAAGAAATCTCTATCTTATAAAATTCCAAGCTATTAGGGTTCAACTAGTGGAATTTCCCAAACTTGGATAACAAAAGTTTTATGTTCGTTTGTGCTGTGCAAATAAAATTTCTTCACTTTCATTTTTTATTTTTTGAAATTTTTTCCATACAAAAACTCTAAAATTTTCATTTTTTTTTTCGGGATGAAGGGACAGCGAAAACTCAAAGTTTTGATTTAAGAAAAAAGTATACATCTAAAATGGAAACGCACAATGCAAAAATGTAGAGTGAGATAATTCCAAAGAGTGTCTTTAATTTTTAGGATTGTAAACTATTTTCAGTTTTTATATATCAGGTTTTGCAATCGTCGGGAAAAGGGGGAGGCAGGAGATTTTTAACTCAGTGTTGACTCCCAATCCATAAGTCATTTCTTACAAAAATATAGGTCGTTACGCATGATAAATTATTTTACAATCATCGATGATTGTTAGGTCACCTTTTTGTAAATGGGCAAAATAATGGCTTGTTTGACTCGAGTAAATATCCCACCGCACGTTCACTTGAGAATTTATTGAGCGATTGTTATTCTCTTTAAATGGTTGGGATCCATAGGTCATTTGCATCTTTAACATGTTTCAACCATGCATATCCATTTTTAAAACTAGTGTTGAAGAAATCTCTTTCTTATAAAATTCCAAGCTATTAGGGTTCAACTAGTGGAATTTCCCAAACTTGGATAACAAAAGTTTTGTGTTCATTTGTGGTGTGAGAATAAAATTTTTTTACTTACATTTGTTATTTTTTTAATTTTTTTCCATATATATACTCTAAAATTTTTATTTTGTTGTGATCTACTTGCCTTTTTTGTTTACGGGATGAAGGGAGAGTGAAAACTCAAAGTTTTCATTTAAGAAAAAAGTACATACCTAAAATGAAAATGGACAATGTACAAATATAGAGATAGATAATTTCAAAGAGCGTCTATAATTTTTAGGAATTTTAACCTCTTTTCAATTTTTATATATATAGTTTTGCAATCGTCGGGAAAAGGGGAGGCAGGGGATTTTTAACTGAGGGTTGACTCCCAATCCATAGGTCATTTCATAAAAAAATATAGCCCATTACAAATGATAAATCACTTTGCAATCATCTATGATTTTTAGGTCAGCTTTTTGTAAATGGGTAAAATAATGGCTAGTTTGACTCGGTTAAAAATTCCACCGGACGTTCACTTGAGAATTTAATGAGCGTTCTTTATTCTCTTTAAAAGGTTTGGATCCATAGGTCATTAGTATCTATAACATGTTTCAAACATGCATATCCATTTTTAAAACATGTGTAGAAGATATCTCTTATAAAATTCCAAGCTATTAGGGTTGAACTGGTGGAATTTCCAAAACTTGGAAAACTAAAATTGTGTTCATTTGTGGTGTGTGAATAAAATATCTTTACTTATATTTGTTATTGTTTTAAATTTTTTTCCGTAGATCAACCCTAAAATTTTCATTTTGTTGTGATCTATTTGCCTTTTTTTACAGGATGAAGGGAGAGTGGAAACTCAAAGTTTTGACTTAAGAAAAAAGTATACATCTAAAATGGAAATGAACAAAGCACAAATGTAGGGAGAGATAATTCCAAAGAGTGTCTGTAATTTTTAGGAATTGTAAACTCTCTTCAGTTTTAATAAATGTTGTTTTGCAATCGTCGGGAAAAGGGGGAGGCGGGGAATTTTAAACTGAGGGTTGACACCCAATCCATAAGCCGTTTCTTACAAAATATCTCCCGTTACGCGTGATAAATTACTTTACAATCATCTATGATACTTAGGTCAGCTTTTTTTAAATGGGAAAAATAATGGCTTGTTTGACTCTCATGTTCACTTGAGCATTTTAGGTGCGTTTGTTTTTCTCTTTAAAAGGTTTGGATCCATAGGTCATTTGCATCTTTAACAAGTTTCAACCATGCATATCCATTTTTAAAACATGTGTAGATGAAATCTCTTTCTTATAAAATTCCAAGCTATTAGGGTTGGACTGGTGGAATTTCCCAAACTTGGATAACAAAACTTTTGTGGTGTGCGAATAAAATTTTTTTACTTACATTTTTTATTGTTTTAAATTTTTTCCATACATAAAATCTAAAATTTTCATTTTGTTGAGATCTATTTGCCTTTTTTGTTTACGAGATGAATGGAGAGTGAAAAGTCAAAGTTTTGATTTAAGAAAAAGGTATACATCTAAAATAGAAATTCACGATGCATAAATATAGAGAGAGAGATAATTCCAAAGAGTGTCCATAATTTTTAAGGATTTTAAATTCTTTTCAGTTTTTTATATCAGGTTTTGCAATCGTCGGGAAAAGGGGGAGGTTGGGGATTTTTAACTGAGTGTTGACTCCCAATCCATAAGTCATTTCGTAGAAAAATATATCCCATTACGCAGGATAAATCACTTTACAATCATCTATGATTGTTAAGTCAGCTTTTTGTAAATGGGCAAAATAATGGCTTGTATGACTCGGGTAAATATCCTAATGCACGTTCACTTGACAATTTAATGAGCGTTTGTTATTCTCTTTAAAATGTTTTGATCCATAGGTCCTTTGAATCTTTAACACGTTTCAAGCATGCATATCTATTTTTAAAACATGTGTAGAAGAAATCTCTTTCTTATAAAATTCCAAGCTATTAGGGTTGAACTGGAGGAATTTCCCAAACTTGGATAACAAAACTTTTGTGTTCATTTGTGGTGTCCGAAAACAATTTCTTTACTAAAATTTTTTATTGTTTTAAATTTTTTCCATACATAAAATCTAAAATTTTTATTTTGTTGTGATCTATTTGCCTTTTTTGTTTACGGGATGAAGGTAGAGCGAAAAGTGAAAATTTTTATTTCAAAAAAAAGTGTACATCTAAAATGAAAATGCACAATGTACAAATGTAGAGAGAGAGAGAATTCCAAAGAGTGTCTATAATTTTTAGGGATTGTAAGCTCTTTTAAGTTTTTATATATCAGTTTTTGTAATCGTCGGTAAAAGGGGGAGGCGGGGCATTTTTAACTGAGTGTCAACTCCCAATCCATAAGTAATTTTTTAATAAAATATTTCCCGTTATGCATGATAAATCACTTTACAATCTATGATTGTTAAGTCAGCTTTTTGTAAATGAGCAAATTAATGGCTTATTTGACTCGGGTAAATATCCCGATGCACGTTCACATGAGAATTTAAAGAGCGTTTGTTATTCTCTTTAAAAGGTTTGGATCCATAGGTCATTTGCATCTTTAACATGTTTCAAGCATGCTTATCCATTTTTAAAACATGTGTAGAAGAAATCTCTTTCTTATAAAATTCCAAGCTATTAGGGTTGAACCAGTAGAATTTCCCAAACTTGGATAACAAAACTTTTTGTTTATTTGTGGTGTGTGAATAAAATTTCTTTACTAACATTTGTTATTTTTTTAAAAATTTTTCATACATAAACTCTAAAATTTTCACTTTGTTGTGATCTATTTGCCTTTTTTGTTTACGGGATAAAGGAAGAATGAAAACTAAAAGTTTTGATTTAAGAAAAAAGTATACATCTAATATGGAAATGCACAATGCACAAATGTATAGAGAGATAATTCCAAAGAGTGTTTGTAATTTTTAGGGATTGTAAACTCTTTTCAGTTTTTATATATCAGGTTTTACAATCGTTGGGAAAAGGGGGAGCAGGGAGATTTTTAACAGAGGGTTGACTCCCAATCCATAAGTCATTTCTTACAAAAATATAACCCATTACACATGATAAATCACTTTACAAACATCTATGATTGTTAGAACAACTTTTTTGTAAATGGGCAAAATAATGGCTTGTTTGACTCCAATAAAGAACCCACCGCACGTTCACTTGAGAATTTATTCAGCGTTTGTTATTCTCTTTAAATGGTTTGCATCCATAGGTCATTTACATCTTTAACATGTTTGAAGCATGCTTATCCATTTTTATAAGATGTGTTGAAGAAATCTCTTTCTTATAAAATTCCAAGCTATTAGTGTTCAACTAGTGGAATTTTCCAAACTTGGATAACAAAAGTTTTGTGTTCATTTGTAGTGGTCAAAGAACATTTCTTTACTTACATTTGTTATTGTTTTAAATTTTTTCCATACATAAACTCTAAAATTTTCATTTTTTTGTTATCTATTTGCCTTTTTTGTTTTTGGGATGAAGGGAAAGCGAAAACTCAATGTTTTGACTTAAGAAAAAAGTATACGTCTAAAATGGAAATGCACAAAGCACAAATGTAGAGAGAGATAATTCCAAAGAGCGCTGTAAGTTTTTAGGGATTGTAAACTCTTTTCAGTTATTATATATCTGATTTTCCAATCATCAGAAAATGAGGGAGGCAGGGGATTTTTAATTGAGGGTTGACTCCCAATCCATAAGTCAGTTCTTACAAAAATATAGCCTGTTATGCATGATAACTCACTTTACAATTATCTATGATTGTCAAGTTAGCTTATTGTAAATGAGCAAAATAATGGCTTGTTTGACTCGGGTAAATATCCAACCGCACGTTCACTTGAGAATTTAATGAGCACTTGTAATTCTCTTTAAATGGTTTGGATCCATAGGTCATATGCATCTTTAACATGTTTCAAGAATGCTTACCCATTTTCAAAACATGTGTAGAAGAAATTTCTTTCTTATAAAATTTCAAGCTATTAGGGTGTAACTAGTGAAATTTCCAAAACTTGGACTACAAAAGTTTTGTGTTAATTTGTGGTCTGCAAATCAAATTTCCTTACTTACATGTGTTATTGTCTTAAATTTTTTCTATACATAAACTCTAAAATTTTCATTTTGTTGTTATCTATTTGCCTTTTTTGTTTACGGGATGAAGGAAGAGCGAAAACTCTAAAATTTTCATTTAATAAAAAGGTATATATCTAAAATGGAAATGGACACTGCACAAATATAGAGAGAGATAATTCCAAAGAGTTTTTGTAATTTTTAGGAATTGTAAGCTCTTTTCAGTTTTTTATATATAAGGTTTTGTAATCATCGAAAAAAGGGGGAGGTGGGGGATTTTTAACTGAGGGTTGACTCCCAATCCATTAGTCATTTCTTAAAAAAATATAGCCCGTTACAGATGATAAATCACTTCACACTCATTTATGATTGTTAGGTCAGCTTTTTGTAAATGGGCAAAATAATGGCATGTTTGACTCGGGTAAATATTCCACCGCACGTTCACTTGTGAATTTAATGAGCGTTTGTTATTCTCTTTAAAAGGTTTGGATACATAGGTCATTTGCATCTTTAACATGTTTCAAGCATGCATATCCATTTTTAAAACTTGTGTAGAACATATCTCTTTCCTATAAAATTCCAAGCTATTAGGGTTTAACTAGTGGAATTTCCAAAACTTGGATAACAAAACTTTTGTGTTCATTTGTGGTGTGTGAATAAAATATCTTTACTTATATTTGTTATTGTTTTAAATTTTTTCCATAGATAAACTCTAAAATTTTCATTTTGTTGTGATCTATTTGCCTTTTTTTTACGGGATGAAGGGAGAGCGAAAACTCAAAGTTATTATTTAAGGAAAAAGTATACATCTAAAATGGAAATGAACAAAGCACAAATGTAGAGAGAAATAATTCCAAAGAGTGTCGATAATTTTTAGGGATTTTAAACTCTTTTCAGTTTTTATATATCAGGTTTTGTTATCGTCGGGAAAAGGGGGAGGCGGGGGATTTTTAACTGAGGGTTGACTCCCAATCCATAAGTCATTTCTTACAAAAATATAGTCCGTTATGTGTGATAAATCACTTTACAATCATCTATGATTGTTAGGTCAGCTTTTTGTAAATGGGTAAAATAATGGCTTGTTTGACTCGGGTAACTATCCCACAGCACGTTCACTTGAGAATTTTAGGAGTGTTTGTTATTCACTTTAAAAGGTTTGGATCCATAGGTCATTTGCATCTTTAACATGTTTCAAACATGCATATCCATTTTTAAAACATGTGTAGAAGAAATCTCTTTCTTAAAAAATTCCAAGCTATTAGGGTTGGACTAGTGGAATTTCCGAAACATGGATAACAAAACTTTTGTGTTCTTTTGTGGCGTGTGAATAAAATTTCTTTACAAATATTTGTTATTGTTTTAAATTTTTTCCATACATAACATCTAAAATTTTCATTTTGTTGAGATCTATTTGCCTTTTTTGTTTACGAGATGAAGGCAGAGCAAAAAGTCAAAGTTTTATTTAAGAAAAAAATATACATCTAAAATGGAAATGCACAATGCACAAATGTAGAGAGGGATAATTCAAAAGAGTGTCTATAATTTTTAGGGATTGTAAATATTTTTCAGTTTTGTATATCAGGTTTTGAATTCGTTGAGAAAAAGGGGAGGCGGGGGATTTTTAATTGAGTGTTGACTCCCAATCCATAAGTCATTTCTTAAAAAAATATAGTTTATTACGTATGATAAATTACTTTACAATCATCTATGATTGTTAAGTCAGCTTTTTGTAAATGGGAAAAATAATGGCTTGTATGACTCGGGTAAATATCCCAACGCACGTTCACATGAGAATTTAACGAGCATTTGTTATTCTCTTTAAAAGGTTTGGATCCATAGGTCATTTGCATCTTTGACATGTTTCAAGCATGCATATCCATTTTTAAAACATGTGTAGAAGAAATCTCTTTCTTATAAAATTCCAAGCTATTAGGGTTGAACTGGTGGAATTTCCCGAACTTGGATAAAAAAGTTTTGAGTTCATTTGTGCTGTGCGAATTAAATTTCTTTACTTACATTTGTTATTGTATTATATTTTTCCCATACATAAAATCTAAAATTTTCATTTTGTTGTGGTCTATTTGCCTTTTTTGTTTACAGGATGAAGGTAGAGCGAAAAGTTAAAGTTTTTATTTATTAAAAACGTATACGTCTAAAATGGAAATCAACAATGTACAAATGTAGAGAGAGAATTCCAAAGAGTGTCTGAAATTTTTAGGGATTGTAAACTCTTTTCAGTTTTTATATATCAGGTTTTGCAATCGTCAGGCAAAGGGGCAGGCGGGTGATTTTTTACTGAGTGTCGACTCCCAATCCATAAGTCATTTCTTAAAAAAAATATAGCTCATTACGCATGTTAAATCACTTTACAATCATCTATGATTGGTAAGTCATCTTTATGTAAATGGACAAAATAATGGCTTGTTTGACTCAGGTAAATTTCCCAACGCACGTTCACATGAGAATTTAATGTGCGTTTGTTATTTTCTTTAAAAGGTTTGGATGCATAGGTCATTTGCATCTTTAACCTATTTCAAGCATGCATATCCATTTTTAAAACATGTGTAGAAGAAATCCCTTTCTTATAAAATTCCAAGCTATTAGGGTTGAACTAGTGGAATTTCCCAAACTTCGATAACAAATTTTTTTTGTTCATTTGTGGTGTGCGAATAAAATTTCTTTAATTACATTTGTTATTGTTTTAAAATTTTTTCATACATAAACTCTAAAATTTACTTTTTGTTGTGACCTATTTGCCTTTTTTGTTTACGGGATAAAGGGAGAGCGAAAACTCAATGTTTTGATTAAAAAAAAAAGTATACATTAAAATAGAAATGCACAATGCACAAATTTAGAGAGAGATAATTCCAAAGAGTGTCTGTAATTTTTAGGGATTTTAAACTCTTTTCAATTTTTATATATCAGGTTTCGCAATCGTCGGGAAAAGGGGGAGGCGGGGGATTTTAAACTGGGTAAATATCCCACCGCAAAAATATAGCATGTTAAATCACTATACAATCATCTATGATTGTCAAAATAGCATTTTGTAAATGGGCAAAATAATGGGTTGTTTGACTCGGGTAAATATCCCACCGCACGTTCACTTGAGAATTCACTGAGCGTTTGTTATTCTCTTTAAATGGTTTGGAACCATAGGTCATTTGCATCTATAACATATTTCAAACATGCATATCCATTTTTAAAACATGTGTAAAAGAAATTTTTTTCTTATTAAATTCCAAGCAATTAGGGTTGAACTAGGTGGAATTTCCCAAACTTGGATAAAAAAAGTTTTGTGTTCATTTGTGGTGTGTGAATACAATTTCTTTACTTACATTTGTAATTGTTTTAAAATTTTCAATACATAAAATTTAAAATTTTCATTTTTTTGTGATCTATTTGCCTTATTTGTTTACGAGATGAAGGGAGAGCGAAAACTCAAAGTTTTGATTTAAGAAAAAAGTATACATCTAAAATGGAAATGCACAAACCACAAATGTGGAGATAGATAATTCTGAAGAGTGTCTCTAATATGTAGGGTTTGTAAACTCTTTTCAGTTTTTATATATCAAGTTTTGCAATCATCGGGAAAAGGGGGAGGTGGGGGATTTTTAACTGAGTGTTGACTCCCAATCCATAACTCATTTATTTAAAAAATATAGCCCGTTACACATGATAAATCACTATATAATCATCTATGATTGTTAGAACGGCTTTTTGTAAATGGGCAGAATAATGGCTTGTTTGACTCGGTTAAATATGCCACAACACGTTCACTTGCGAATTTAATGAGCTTTTGTTATTCTCTTTAAATGGTTTGGATCCATAGGTCATTTTCATCTATAACATGTTTCAAACATGCATATCCATTTTTAAAACATGTGTAGAAGAAATCTCTTTCTTATTAAATTCCAAGCAATTAGGTTGACTTAGTGGAATTTCCCAAACTTGGATAAAAAAGGTTTTGTGTTCATTTGTGTTGTGAGAATAAAATTTCTTTACTTACATTTGTTATTATTTAAAATTTTTCCATACATAAACTTTAAAATTTACATTTTTTTGTGATCTATTTGCCTTTTTTTACGAGATAAAGGGAGAGCGAAAACTCAAAGTTTTGATTTAAGAAAAAGGTATACAACTAAAAGGGAAATGAAAAAACCAGAAATGTAGAGATAGATAATTCCAATGAGCGTCTGTATTTTAGGGTTTGTAAAATCTTTTTAGTTTTTATATATCAGGTTTTGCAATAGTTGGGAAAAAGGGGAGGCAGGGGATTTTTAACAGAGGGTTGACTCCCATTCCATAAGTCATTTATTTCAAAAATATAGCCCATTAAGCATGATAAATCACTTTACAGTCATCCATGATTGTTAGGTCAGTTTTTTTTAAATGGGAAAAAAATGGCTTGTTTGACTCGGGTTAATATTCCACCGCACGTTCACTTGAGAATTTAATGAGCGTTTATTATTCTCTTGAAAAGTTTTGGATCCATAGGTCATTTGCATCCTTAACATGTTTCAAGCATGCATATCCATTTTTAAAACAGTTGTACAAGAAATCTCTTTCTTATAAAATTCCAAGCTATTTGGGTTGAACTAGTGGAATTTCCCAAAATTGGATAACAAAACTTTTGTGTTCATTTGTGGTGTGTGAATAAAATATCTTTACTTACATTTGATATTGTTTTAAATTTTTTTCCATACATAACCTCTAAAATTTTCATTTTGTTGTGATCTATTTCTTTTTTTGTTTACTGGATGAAGTGAGAGTGAAAACTCAAAGTTTTTATTTTAGAAAAAAGTATACATATAAAATTGAAATGCACAATACAAAAAGGGAGAGAGAGATAATTCCAAAGAGTGTCTGTAATTTTTAGGGATTGTAAACTCTTTTTAGTTTTTATATATCAGGTTTTGCAATCGTCAGGAAAAGGTGGATGCGGGGGATTTTTAACTGAGGGTTGCTCCCAATCCATACCTCATTTCTTAAAAATATATCGCCCATCACGTATGATAAATTACTTTACAATCATCTATGATTGTTTGGTCAGCTTTTTGTAAATTGGCAAAATAATGGCTTGTTTGACTCGGGTAAATATCCCACCGCACGTTCACTGGAGAATTTAAGGACCGTTTGTTATTCTCTTTAAAAGGTTTGGATCTTTAAGTCATTTGCATCTTTAACTTCTTTCACGCATGAATATCCATTTTTAAAACATGTGTAGAGGAAATTTCTTTCTTATAAAATTCCAAGCTATTAGGGTAGAACTAGTGGAATTTCCCAAACTTGGATAACAAAACTTTTGTGTTCATTTGTGGTGTGCGAATAAAATTTATTCACTTACATTTTTTATTGTTTTAAATTTTTTCAATAGATAAACTCTAAAAGTTTCTTTTTGTTGTGATCTATTTGCCTTTTTGTTTATGGGATGAAGGGAGAGTGAAAACTCAAAGTTTTGATTTAAGAAAAAAGTATACATCTAAAATGGAAATGCACAATGCACAAATGTAGAGAGAGATAATTCAAAAGACTGTCTATAATTTTTAGGAATTTTAAACTCTTTTTAGTTATTATATATAAGGTTTTGCAATCATCGGAAAAGCGGGAGGCGGAGCATTTTTAACTGAGTGTCGACTCCCAATCCATAAGTGATTTCTTATGAAAATATAGCCTGTTATGCATGATAAATCACTATACAATCATCTATGATTGTTACATCTGTTTTTTGTAAATGGGCAAAATAATGGCTTGTTTAACTCGGGTAAATATCCCAACGCACGTTCACATGAGAATTTAATGAGTGTTTGTTATTCTCTTGAAAAGGTTTGGATCCATATGTCATTTACATCTTTAACACGTTTCAAGCATGCATATCCATTTTTAAAACTTGTGTAGAAGAAATCTCTTTCTTATAAAATTTCAAGCTATTAGGGTTGAACTAGTGGAACTTCACAAACTTGGATAAAAAAACTTTTGTGTTCATTTGTGGTGTGGATAAAATTTCTTTACTTTCTTTTGTTAGTGTTTTAAATTTTTTCTATACATAAACTTTAAAATTTTCATTTTGTTGTTATCTATTTGCCTTTTTTTTTAGCGGATGAAGGGAGAGTTAAAATTCAAATTTTTTATTTAAGAAAAAAGTATACATCTAAAATGGAAATGCTCAACGCAAAATTTTAGAGAGAGATAATTCCAAAGAGTGTCTGTACTTTTAAGGGATTGTAAACTCTTCTTAGTTTTTATATATCAGATTTTGCAATCATTAGGAAAAGGGGGAGGCGAGGGATTTTTAATTGAGGGTTGACTCCCAATCCATAAGTCATTTCTTACAAAAATATAGCCTGTTAGGCAATGAGAAGTCACTTTACAATCACCTATGATTGTTAGGTTAGCTTTTTGAAAATGGGCAAAATAATGGCTTGTTTGACTCGGGTAAATTTCCCACCGCACGTTCACTTGAGAATTTAATGAGCATTTGTTATTCTCTTTAAAAGTTTTGGTTCCATAGGTCATTTGCATCTTTAACATGTTTTTAGCATGCATATCCATTTTTAAAACATGTGTAGATGAAATCTCTTTCTTTTAAAATTTCAAGCTATTAGGGTTGAACTCGTGGTTTGCAAATCTCTTTTGTTCATTTGTGGTGTGCGAATAAAATTTCTTTACTTACTTTTGTTATTGTTTTAAATTTTTTCCATACATATACCCTAAAATTTTAATTTTGTTGTGACCTATTTGCCTTTTTAGTTTACGGGATGAAGAGAGAGCGACAAACTCAAAGTTTTGATTTAAGAAAAAAATATACATCTAAAATGGAAATGCACAATACACAAATGAAGAGAGAGATAATTCCAAAGAGTGTCTATAATTTTTAGGGATTGTAAACTCTTTTATGTTTTTATAAATCATGTTTTGCAATTTTGGGAAAAGGGGGAGGTGGGGGATTTTTCACTGAGGGTTGACTCCTAATCCATAAGTCATTTCTTACAAAAATATAGCCCGTTAGGCATGATAAATAACTTTACAATCATCTATGATTGTTAGGTCAGCTTTTTGTAAATGGCAAAATAATGGCTTGTTTGACTCGGGTAAATTTCCCACCGCATGTTGACTTGAGAATTTAATGAGCATTTTTTATTCTCTTTAAAAGGTTTGGATCCATAGGGCATTTGTATCTTTAACATGTTTCAAGCATGCATATCCATTTTTAAAACATGTGTAGAGGTAATATTTTTCTTATAAAATTCCAAGATATTAGGGTTGGACTTGTGGAATTTCCCAAACTTGGATAACAAAACTTGTGTTCATTTGTGGTGTGTGAATAAAATTTCTTTACTAACATTTTTTATTTTTTTATTTTTTCCATAAATAAACTCTAAAATTTTCATTTTGTTGTGATCTATTTGCCTTTTTTGTAGACGGGAAGAAGGGAGAGCGAAAACTCAAAGTTTTGATTTAAGAATAAAGTATACATCTAAAATGGAAACAAATGTAGAGAGATAATTCTAAAAAGTGTTAGTAATTTTTAGGGTTTGTAAACTTTTTTCGGTTTTTACATATCAGGTTTTGCAATCGTAGGGAAAAGGGTGAGGCGGGGAATTATTAACTGAGGGTTGAATCCCTATCCATAAGTCATTTCTTACAAAAATATTGCCCGTTATGCGTGCTAAATTACTTTACAATCATCTATGATTGTTAGGTCAGCTTTTGGTAAATGGGCAAAATAATGGCTTGTTTGACTCGATTAAATATCCCAACGCACGTTCAATTGAGAATTTAATGAGTGTTTGTTATTCTATTTAAAAGGTTTGGATCCATAGGTTATTTGCATCTTTAACATCTTTTAAGCATGCATATCCATTTTTAAAACTTGTGTAGAAGAAATCTCTTTCTTATAAAATTTCAAGCTATTAGGGTTGAACTAGTGGAATTTCCCAAAATTGGATAACAAAAAAATTTTGTTCATTTGTTGTGTGCGAATAAAATATCTTTACTTATATTTGTTATTGTTTTAAATTTTTTCCATTGATAAACTCTAAAATATCATTTTGTTGCCTTTATTTTATGGGATGAAGGGAGAGCGAAAACTCAAAGTTTTGATTTAAGAAAAAAGTATTCATCTAAAATGGAAATGGACAAAGCAAAAATGTAGAGAGAGATAATTCCAAAGAGTGTCTGTAATTTTTAGGAATTGTGAACTCTTGCAGTTTTTATATATAAAGATTTGCAATCGTTGGGAAAAGGGGGAGGCAGGGGATTTTTCACGGAGGGTTGACTCCGAATCAATAAGTCATTTCTTAAAAAAATATAGCCCATTATGCCTGATAAATCACTTTGCAATCACCTATGATTATTAGGTCCGGTTTTTGTAAATGGGTAAAATAATAGCTTGTTTGACTCGGGTAAATATTCCACCGCATGTTCACTTGAGAATTTAATGAGCGTTTGTTATTCTCTTTAAAAGAATTGGATCCATTGGTCATTTGAATCTTAAACATGTTTCAAGCATGCATATCCATTTTTAAAACATGTGTAGTAGAAATCTCTTTCTTATAAAATTCCAAGCGATTAGGGGTTAACTGGTGGAATTTCACAAACTTGGATCAAAAAAATTTTGTTTTTATTTGTGGTGTGTGAATAAAATTTCTTTACTTACATTCGTTTTTTTTTTAAATTTTTGTCATACATAATATCTAAAATTTCAATTTGTTGTGATCTATTTGCCTTTTTTTTACAGGATGTAAGTAAAGTGAGAAGTCAAAGTTTTTATTTAAGAAAAAAGTATACTTCTAAAATTTAAGTGCACAATGCACAAATGTAGAGAGAGAATTCCAAAGAGTCTGTAATTTTTAGGGATTGTAAACTCTTTTCAGTTTTTATATATCAGGTTTTGCAATCGTCAGGAAAAGGGGCAGGCGGGGGATAGTTTACTAAGTGTCGACTCCCAATCCATAAGTCCTTTCTTAATATAATATAGCCCATTACGCATGATAAATAACTTTACAATCATCTATGATTGGTAAGTCAACTTTTTGTAAATGGGCAAAATAATGGCTTGTTTGACTCGGGTAAATTTCCCAACGCACGTTCACATGAGAATTTAATGAGTGTTTGTTATTCTCTTTAAAAGGTTTGGACCCATAGGTCATTTGCATCTTGAACATGTTTCAAGCATGGATATCAATTTTTAAAAGATGTGTAGAAGATATCTCTTTCTTATAAAATTCCAAGCTATTAGGGTTCAACTAGTGGAATTTCCCAAACTTGGATAACAAAACTTTTGTGTTCATTTGTGGTAAGTGATAAAATATCTTTACTTATATTTGTTATTGTTTTAAATTTTTTCCATAGATAAACTCTAAAATTTTCATTTTGTTCTAATCTATTTGCTTTTTTTTTTACGGGATGTAGGGAAAGCGAAAACTCAAAGTTTTGATTTAGGAAAAAAGTATACATCTAAAATGGAATTTAAAAAAGCACAAATTTAGAGAAAGATAATTCCAAAGAGTGTCTATAATTTTTAGGGATTGTAAACTCTTTTTAGCTTTTATATATCAGGTGTTGGAATCGTCTAGAAAAGGGGGAGGCGGGGGATTTTTAACTGAGGGTTGACTCCCAATCCATAAGTCATTTCTTACAAAAATATAGCCCGTTACGCGTGATAAATCACTTTACAATCATCTATGATTATTTGGTCGGCTTATCGTAAATGAGCAAAATAATGGTTTGTTTGACTGAGATAAATATCCCACCGCATGTTCACTTGAGAATTTAATGAGCTTTTGTTATTCTCATTAAAAGGTTTGGTTCCATAGGTCATTTGAATCTTTAACATGTTTCTAGCATGCATATCCATATTTAAAACATGTTCATAAATCTCTTTGTTATAAAATACCTAGCTATGAGGGTTGAACTAGTAAAATTTCCCAAACGTGGGAAACAAAACTTTTGTGTTCATTTCTAGTGTCTGAATAAATTTTCTTTACTTACATTTGTTATTGTTTTAAATTTTATCCATACATAAACTCTAAAATTTTCATTTTGTCGTGATCTATTTGTCGTCTTATCAAAATTGTTTACGAGATGAAGGGAAAGTGAAAACTCTAGTTTTGATTTAAGAGATAACCATACGTCTAAAATGGAAATGCACAAATGTAGAGAGAGATAATTCCAAAAAGTGTCTATAATTTTTAGGGATTGTAAACTCTTTTTAGTGTTTATATATTAGGTTTTGAAGTCGTCGGGAAAAGGGCGCAGCGGTGGATATTTAACAAAGTGTTGACTCCTAATCCATAAATCATTTCTTACAAAATATAGCCCGTTACTCATAATTGACCGATAAATCACTTTAAAATCATCTATGATTGTAAGGTCAGTTTTTTTTAAATTGGCAAAATAATGACTTGTTTGACTCAGGTAAATATCCCATTGAACAGTCACTTGAGAATTTAATGAGCGTTTGTTATTCTCTTTAAAAGGTTTGGATCCATAGGTCATTTGCATCTTTAACATGTTTCAAGCATGGATCTATTTTTAAAACATGTGAAGAAATATCTGTCTTATAAAACTCCACGCTATTAGGGTTGAAGTAGTATAATTTCCCAAACTTGGATAACAAAACATTTGTGTTCATTTGTGGTTTATGAATAAATTTTCTTTACTTAGATTTGTTGTTGTTTTAAATTTTTTCCATACATAAACTCTAAAATTTTCATCTTGTTGTGATCTATTGGCGGTCAAAATTGTCTACGAGATGAAGGGAAAGTCAAAACTCAAGTTTTGATTTAAGAAAAATGCATAAATCTAAAATGGACAAGCATAAATGTTGAGAGAGATAATTCCAAAAAGTGTCTATAATTTTTCGGGATTGTAAAATCTTTTTAGTTTTTATAAATTAGGTTTTCCAATCGTTGGGAAAAAGCGGAGGCGGGGGATTTTTAACAAAGTGTTGACTCCCAATCCATAAGTCATTTCTTACAAAAATATAGCCCGTTACACATGATTGACCGATAAATCACTTTACAATCATCTATGATTGTTAGGTCAGCTTTTTGTAAATGGCAAAATAATGGCATGTTTGACTCGAGTAAATATCCCACCGCACGTTCTCATTAGAATTTAATGACCATTTTTTATTCTCTTTAATTGGTTTGGATCCATAGGTCATTTGCATCTTTAAATTGTTTCAAGCATGCATATTCATTTTTAAAACATGTGTAGAAATTTCTTTCTTATAAAATTCCTAGCTATTAGGGTTGAACTAATGGAATTTTCCAAAATTGGATAACAAAACTTTTGTGTTCACTTGTGGTGTGTGCATAAATTTTTGTTTCTTACATTTGTTGTTGTTTTAAATTTTTTCCATACATAAACTCTAAAATTTTCACTTTTTTGTGATGTACTTGCCATCTTGTCAAAATTGTTTACGAGATGAAGGGAAAGTGCAAGCTCAAGTTTTGATTTAAGAAAAAATCATACATCTAAAATGGAAATGCACTAATGTAGAGAGAGATAATTCCAAATTTTTTTATAATTTTAAGGGATTGTAAACTCTTTTTAGCTTATATATATTAGGTTTTGCAATCATCAGGGAAGAGGGAGAGGAGGGGGATTTTTAACTGATTGTTGTCTCCCAATCCAAAATTCATTTCTTACAAAAATAAAGCCCGTTATGCATGATTGACCAATAAATAACTTTAAAATCATCTAAGATTGTTAGGTCAACGTTTTATAAATGGGCAAAATAATGGTTTGTTTGACTCGGGCAAATATCCCACCGTAAGTTCACTTGAGAATTTAATGAGCATTTTGTTTTCTCTTTAAAAGGTTTGGATTCATAGGTAATTTGCAACCTTAATATGTTTCAAGCATGCATCTCCATATTTAAAACATGTGTAGAAATCTATTTCTTATAAAATTCCAAGCTATTAGGGTTGAAAAAGTGGAATTTCCCATACTTGGACAACAAAAGTTTTGTTTTCATTTGTGGGGTGTGAATAAATTTTCTTTACTTACATTTATTATTCTTTTAAATTTTTTCCCTACATAAACTCTTAAATTTTCATTTTGTTGTGATCTATTTGCAATCTTGTCAAAATTGTTTAGAAGATGAAGGGAAAGTGGAAACTCTAGTTTTGATTTAAGAGAAAAGCATACATCTAAAATGGAAATGCACAAATGTAGAGAGAGATAATTCCAAAAAGTGTTTGTAATTTTTAGGGATTGTCAACTCTTTTTAGTTATTATATATTAAGGTTTGCAATCGTCCGGAAAAGGGGGGACGGGGGATTTTTAACTGAGTGTTGACTCTTAATCCATAAGTCATTTCTTACAAAAATATAGCCCGTTACGCATGATTGACCGATAAATCACTTTACCATCATCTATTATTGTTAAGTTAGCTTTTTGTAAATGGGCAAAATAAGGGCTTGTTTGACTCGGGTAAATATCCCACCGCACGTTCACTTGGGAATTTAATGAGTATTTTTTATTCTGTTTAAACGGTTTGGATCCATAGGTCATTTGCATCTTTAACATGTTTCAATCATGCATATCCATTTTTAAAACATGTGAAGAAATCTTTTTTTTTATAAAATACCAAGCTATTAGGGTTGAACTAGTTGAATTTCCCAAACTTGGATAACAAAAATTTTGTGTTCATTTTTGGTGTGTGAATAAATTTTCTTTACTTACATTTGTTATTGTTTTAAATTTTTTCCATACTTAAACTCTGAAATTTTCATTGTGTTGTGATCTATTTTCCATCTTGTCAGAATTGTTTACAATATGAAGGGAAAATGAAAAATCAACTTTTATTTAAGAAAAAAGCATGCATCTAAAATGGAAATGGACTAATGTAGAGAGAGATAATTCCAAAAAGTGTCTGTAATTTTAAGGGATTGTAAACTTTTTTTAGTTTTTATATATTAGGTTTTGCAATCGTCGGAAAAACGGGGAGGCCGGGAATTTTAAATTGAGCGTTGACTACCAATCCATAAGTCATTTCTTACAAAAATATAGCCCTTTACGCATGATTGACCGATAAATCACTTAACAATCATCTAAGAATTGTAGATCAACTTTTTATATTGGGAAAAGTAATGACTAGTTTGAAACGGGTAAATATCCCACCGCACGTTCACTTGAGAATTTAATGAGCATTTTTTATTGTCTTTAAAACGGTTTAGATCAATAGGTCATTTGCATCTTTAACTTGTTTCAAACATGCATATCAGTTTTTAAAACATGTGTAGAAATCTCTTTCTTATAAAATTCAAAGCTATGAGGGTTGAACTAGTGTAATTTCCCAAACTTGGATAACAAAACTTTTGTGTTCATTTGTGGTGTGTGAATAAATTTTCTTTACTTACATATGTTATTGTTGTAATTTTTTTCCATTCATAAACTCTAAAATTTTCCTTTTGTTGTGATATATTTTCCATCTTGTCAAAATTGTTTACGAGATGAAGTGATAGTGAAATCTCAACTTTTCATTTAAGAAAAAAGCATACATCTAAAATGGAAATTCACTAATGCAGAGAGAGATAATTCCAAAAAGTGTCTGTAATTTTAAGGGATTGTAAACTATTTTTAGTTTTTATATTTTAGGTTTTGCAATCGTCGGAAAAACGGGGAGGCCGGGAATTTTAAATTGAGTGTTGACTACCAATCCATAAGTCATTTCTTACAAAAATATAGCCCGTTACGCATGATTCACCGATAAATCACTTTACAATCATCTATTATTGTAAAGTCAGGTTTTTCTAATTGGGCAAAATAAGGGCTTGTTTGACTAGGGTTAATATCCTACCGCACATTCACTGAGAATTTAATGAGTATTTTGTATTCTATTTAAAAGGTTTGGATCCATTGGTCATTTGCATCTTTAACATGTTTCAATCATGCATATCCATTTTTATAACATGTGTAGCAATTTCTTTTTTATAAATACCACGTTATTAGGGTTGAACTAGTGGAATTTTCCAAACTTGGATAACAAAATTTTTGTGTTCATTTGTGGTGTGTGAATAAATATTTTTTATTGACATTTGTTATTGTTTTAAATTTTTTCCTTACATAAACTCTGAAATTTTCATTTTGTTGTGATCTATTTTCCATCTTGTCAAAATTGGTTATGAGATGATGGGAAAGTGAAAACTGAACTTTTTATTTAAGAAAAAAGCATACATCTAAAATTGAAATGCACTAATGTAGTGAGAGAAAATTTCAAAAAGTTTTTGTAATTTTAAGGGATTTTAAACTTTTTTTAGTTTTTATATATATGGTTTTGCAATCGTCGGGAAGAGGGGGAGGTGGGGGATTTTTAACTAAGTGTTGACTCCCAATCCATAAATCATTTCTTACAAATATATAGCCCGTTACGCATGATTAACCAATAAATCACTTTACAATCTTCTAAGAATTGTTGGTCAACTTTTTATATCTGAGCAAAATAATGTTTAGTTTTACACGTGTAAATATCTCATCGCATGTTCACTTGAGAATTTAATGAGCATCTTTTATTGTCTTTAAAAGGTTTGGATCCATAGGTCATTTGCATATTTAACATGTTTCTAGCATGCATATCAGTTTTTAAAAGAGGTGTAGAAGTCACTTTCTTATAAAATCCAAAGCTATGAGGGTTGAACTAGTGTAATTTCCAAAACATGGATAACAAAACTTTTATGTTCATTTTTGGTGTGTGAATAAATTTTCTTTCCTTACATTTGTTTTTGTTATAAATGTTTTCAATTCATAAACTCTAAAGTTTTCCTTTTGTTGTCTTCTATTTTCCATCTTGTCAAAATTGTTTACAAGATGAAGGGAAAGTGAAAACTCAACTTTGCTCTTAACAAAAAGGCATACATCTAAAATGGAAATTCACTAATGTAGAGAGAAATAATACCAAAAAGTGTCTGTAATTTTAAGGGATTGTAAACTCATT
The DNA here is from genome assembly GCF_029961685.1 of Aristolochia californica. Classification (NCBI taxonomy): domain Eukaryota; kingdom Viridiplantae; phylum Streptophyta; class Magnoliopsida; order Piperales; family Aristolochiaceae; genus Aristolochia; species Aristolochia californica. The sequence goes on along the minus strand of NW_027181881.1, from coordinate 15,451,521 downwards.
TTAGGTTTTATATATTAGGTTTTGCAATCGTCGGGAAACGGGGGAGGCAGGGAATTTTCAATTAAGTGTTGACTACCAATCCATAAGTCATTTCTTACAAAAATATAGTCCCTTATGCATGATTGACCGATAAATCACTTTACAATCATCTATTATTGTTAGGTCAACTTTTTCTAAATGGGCAAAATAAGGGCTTGTTTGACTTGGGTTAATATCCCACCGCACGTTCACTTGAGAATTAATTAAGTATTTTTTATTCGATTTAAAAGGTTAGGATCCATAGGTCATTTGCATCTTTAACATGTTTCAATCATGCATATCCATTTTTAAAACATGTGTAGAAATATCTTTTTTATAAAATACCAAGCTATTAGGGTTGAACTAGGGGAATTTCCCAAACTTGGATAACAAAAATTTTATGTTCATTTGTGGTGTGTGATTAAATTTTCTTTACTTTCATTTTTTATTATTTTAAATTTTTTCCATACATCAACTCTAAAATTTTCTTTTTTTTGTGATCTATTTTTCATCTTGTCAAAATTGTTTACGAGATGAAAGGAAAGTGAAAACTCAACTTTTTATTTAAGAAAAAAACATATATCTAAAATGGAAATGCACTAATGTAGAGAGAGATAATTCCAAAAAGTGTCTGTAATTTTAAGGGATTATAAACTTTTTTTAGTTTTTATATATTAGGTTTAGCAATCGTCGGGAAGAGGGGGAGGCGAGGGATTTTTAACTGAGTGTTGACTCCCAATCCATAAGTCATTTGTTACAAATATATAGCCCGTTACGTATGATTGGCTAATAAATCACTTTGCAATCATCTAAGAATTGTTGGTCAACTTTTTATATCTTGGCAAAATAATGGCTAGTTTGACACAGGTAAATATCCCACCGCACGTTCACTTGAGAATTTAATGAGCATGTTTTATTGTCTTTAAAAGGTTTAGATCCATAGGTCATTTGCATCTTTAACATATTTCAAGCATGCATATCAGTTTTTAAAACAAGTCTAGAAATCACTTTCTTACAAAATTCAAAGCTATGAGGGTTGAACTAGAGTAATTTCCAAAACTTGGATAATAAAACTTTTCTGTTCATTTGTGGTGTGTGAATAAATTTTCTTTCCATACATTTGTTATTTTTATAAATTTTTTCCATTCATAAACTCTAAAAGTTTCCTTTTGTTGTGATCTATTTTCCATCTTGTCAAAATTGTTTACGAGATGAAGGGAAAGTGAAAACTCATCTTTTCATTTAAGAAAAAAGAATACATCTAAAAAGGAAATTCACTAATGTAGAGAGAAATAATACCAAAAAGTGTCTGTAATTTTAAGGGATTGTAAACTCATTTTAGTTTTTATATATTAGGTTTTGCAATCGTCGGGAAAAGGGGGAGGCCGGGAATTTTCAATTGAGTGTTGACTTCCAATCCATAAGTCATTTCTTACAAAAATATAGCCCATTACGCATGATTGACTGATAAATTACTTTACAATAATCTATTATTGTTAAGTCAGCTTTTTCTAAATGGGCAAAATAAGGGCTTGTTTGACTCGGGTTAATATCCCATAGCACATTCACTTGAGAATTTAATGAGTATTTTTTATTATATTTAAACGGTTTAGATCCATAGGTCATTTGCATCTTTAACATATTTCAATCATGCATATCCATTTTTAAAACATGTGTAGAAATATCTTTTTTATAAAATACCAAGCTAGTAGAATTTCCCAAACTTGGATAACTAAACTTTTGTCTTCATTTGTGGTATGCGATTAAATTTTCTTTACTTACATTTGTTATTGTTTTAAATTTTTCCATACATAAACTCTTAAATTTTCATTTTGTTGTGATTTATTTTCCATCTTGTCAAAATTGTTTACGAGATGAAGGGAAAGTTAAAACTTAACTTTTTATTTATGAAAAAAGCATACATCTAAAATGGAAATGCACTAATGTAGAGAAAGATAATTCAAAAAAGTGTATGTAATTTTAAGGGATTGTAAATTTTTTTTAGGTTTTATATATAAGGTGTTGCAATCGTCACGAAGAGGGGGAAAGAGGGGATTTTTAATTGAGTGTTGACTCCCAATTCATAAGTCATCTCTTACAAATATATAGCCCGTTACACATGATTGACAGATAAATCACTTTAAAATCATTTAACAATTGTAGGTCAACTTTTTATATCTGGGCAAAATAATAGCTAGTTTGACACAGGTAACTATCCTACCACATGTTCATTAGAGAATTTAATGAGTATTTTTTATTGTCTTTAAAAGGTTTGGATCCATAGGTCATTTGCATCTTTAACATGTTTCAAGCATGCATATCAGTTTTTAAAACATGTGTAAAAATCTCTTTCTTATAAAATTCAAAGTAGTGTAAGTTCACAAACTTGGATAACAAAACCTTTGTGTTCGTTTGTAGTGTGTGAATAAATTTTCTTTACTTACATTTTTTATTGGGATAAATTTTTTCCATTCATAAACTCTAAAATTTTCCTTTTGTTGTGATCTATTTTTCATCTTTGCCAAAATTGTTTATGAGATGAAGGGAAAGTGAAAACTCAACTTTTCATTTAAGAAAAAAGAATACATCTAAAATGGTAATGCAGTAATGTAGAGAGAGATAATTCCCAAAAGTGTCTTAAATTTTAAGGGATTATAAATTTTTTTTATTTTTTATATATTAGGTTTTGCATTCGTCGGGAAACGGGGGAGGCCGGGAATTTTCAACTGAGTGTTTACTACCAATCCATGAGTCATTTCTTAAAAAAATATAGCCCATTACGCATGATTGACCAATAAATGACTTTAAAATCATCTATTATTGTTAGGTCAACTATTTCTAAATGGGCAAAATAAGGGCTTGTTTGACTAGGGTAAATATCCCACTGCACGATCACTTGGGAATTTAATGAGTAGTATTTTTTATTCTGTTTAAAAGGTTTGGATCCATAGGTCATTTGTATCTTTAACATGTTTCATGCATATGCATTTTTAAAACATCTGTAGAAATTTATTTTTTATAAAATACCATGCTATTAGGGTTGAATTAGTGGAATTTCCAAAACTTGGATAACAAAACTTTTGTTCATTTGTGGTGTGTGAATAAAATTTCTTTACTTACATTTGTTATTTTTTTTAATTTTTTCTATCCATAAACTCTGAAATTTTCATTTTTTTGTCATCTATTTTCCATCTTGTCAAAAATGATTACGAGATGCAGGGAAAGTGACAACTCAACTTTTTATTTAAGAAAAAAGCAAATATCTAAAATGGAACTGCACTAATGTAGAGAGATAATTCCAAAAACGTGTTTGTAATTTTAAGGGATTGTTGACTTTTATTAGTTTTTATATATTAGGTTTTGCAATCTTCGGGAAGACGTGGAGGCGAGGGATTTTTAACTAAGTGTTGACTCCCAATCCATAAGTCATTTCTTACTAATATATAGCCCGTTATGCATGATTGACCGATAAATCACTTTACAATCATCTAGGAATTGTAGGTCAACTTTTTATATCTGGGAAAAATAATGGCTAGTTTTACCCGAGTAAATATCCCATCACACATTCACTTGAGAAAATAATGAGCATTTTTTATTGTCTTTAAAAGGTTGGATAAATAGGTCATTTGCATCTTTAACATGTTTCAAGCATGCATATCAGTTTTTAAAACATGTGTAGAAATCTCTTTCTTATAAAATTCAAAGCTATGAGGGTTGAACTAGTGTAATTTCACAAACTTGGATAACAAAACCTTTGTGTTCGTTTGTGGTGTTTGAATAAATTTCCTTTACTTACATTTGTTATTGTGATAAATTTTTTCCATTCATAAACTCTAAAATTTTCCTTTTGTTGTGATCTTTTTTTCCATCTTGTCAAAATTGTTTCCGAGATGAAGGGAAAGTGAAAACTCAACTTTTCATTTACGAAAAAAGCATACATCTAAAATGGAAATTTACTAAAGTAGATAGAGATAATTTAAAAAAGTGTCTGTAATTTTAAGGGATTGTAGGCTCTTTTTTGTTTATATATTTTAGGTTTTGCAATCGTCGAAAAAAGGGGAAGGCGGGAATTTTTAATTGAGTGTTGACTACCAACTCATAAGTCATTTCTTACAAAAATATAGCCCGTTACGTATGAGTGACCGATAAATCACTTTACAATCATCTATTAGTGTTTAGTCAACTTTTTCTAAATGGTCAAAATAAGGGCTTGTTTGACTCGGGTTAATATCCCACCGCACGTTCACTTGAGAATTTAATAAGTATTTTTTATTCTATTTAAAATATATTGATCCATAGGTCATTTGCATCTTTATCATGTTTCAATCATGCATATCCATTTTTAAAACAAGTGTAGAAATCTCTTTTTCATAAAATACCAAGCTATTAGGGTTGAACTAGTGGAATTTCCCAAACTTGGATAACAAAACTTTTGTGTTCATTTGTGGTGTGTGAATAAATTTTCGTTACTTACATTTTTTATTGTTTTAATTTTTTTTCATACCTAAACTCTGAAATTTTCATTTTGTTGTGATCTATTTCCCATCTTGTCAAAATTGTTTACGAGATGAAGGGAAAGTGAAAACTCAACTTTTTATTTAAGAAAAAACATACATCTAAAATGGAAATGCACTAATGGAGAGAGATATAATTCCAAAAAGTGTCTGTAATTTTAAGGGATTGTAAACTTTTTTTCTTTCTTTTGCTCGTGATTGTGGAAAATGGATCCTAAATTCAACATGGTATCAGAGCAACATATTTAGGATCCCTCGACAAAAGATTGCTCTAGAAAAGTGATGATCAACACCACTCAAAGAAGGCTCTTGTGAAGGAAGATGTACGGAATTTTTCATATTAAAAATTATATATTGGCAGAAATATATTTGTGTCTACTTTCCAAAGAAGAATTATTTGTTCCAATCGGAGTTATCTATAGAGAGATATCGATATTTGAATGAGCGAAGGTCAGATTACAAAAAGGTTCGAGCAGCAGCAGCAATCTTCAGATTCCGAGGTATTTTTTTCTATCAAGAACTAGACTTTATATGAAGAAATGTATATCAAAATAAATATATGTAAGTATATTTTCTGACCTATTCAACCAATTCTCGGTATGATGTTTTTATAAGGAGATATTTATCTTGGAAGAGTCTATGGTCGTTCTGGAAAAATAAGAGAAATAGAACTTAGTTCGGCCAGACGACAGAGACCGAATTCTATCAGATTATTTATCTCTTGATAATTATATTTTATGAAGATATGTTATAATTGGATTAAATTTATTTAATTTTACTTATATAAGGAAAAAATTTCATGTCAATCTGGTCTATATTGAAAGATATATTCAGATTGGAAGACTCAAAGGTCATGCTGGTATTCTATTGTATTGAAAAATCCGAATTTATGCCAATTGTTTTGTGTCACCACATAAATTTTTTCTTGGGATAAGTTTTCCCTGATATTGAAGATTTCTATTGAGCCTCTTATGAGTAGTTTTCTGGAAAAAAATATAATTAGCATTGATGCTATACTTACATATACCGAGTTGATTGAAGAAGTGCTACTTGGTGAAATTATTTGAAGTTTTTTTGAAAAAGAAGAGCCTATCATGGCTGATGAGAATATGAGAAAAAGAAGAGGTTATAGTGCCGGCCGAACGAATGATATTAAATGTACTCATTGTAAATTTTGGGGCCACACTATAGACCAGTGCCGTTATAGGGCATGCACTTGCTGTGGTAGATATGGCCACAATAAAGAAATATGCTACAAAGCGAATGACAAGTCAGAATCGACAAGGGCTAATCAAGCCCTCATAAGTGATGCATAAGAAAACAATCCCCCAGCTGCACAAAAAAGTATTATTGATGAAGATTATGAATTATTTCATAAGATAAAGATCATGCTAGGGTCTTCCCCTAGCCCCTCTGCCACTACTGCTGCCACTACTGCTTCAGATATGCTATCTGCCTCCTCTTCATCCTGGATAATTGATTCAGGAGCCTCCGAGCATCTTACAGGAACAAAACTTTATTACATTCCTTATCTCCGACTCTTTCCGACAAGTTTGTTATCATAGCTGACGGTTCACAAACAAAAGTTCAAGGAAAAGGTTCCACTTCTGTCACCCTATCACTTCCGCTCAATGATATTGTTTTTGTTCCTTCTTTTCCTTTAAACTTACTCTCAATGAGTCAGCTTACAAAAAAATTTAATTGCTCGGTCACCTTCTCACCTACTTCATGTGTTATTCAGGATCTTATCACGAAGCAGGTGATTGGTGGAGGTCATGAACAAGGGGGGCTCTAATACTTGGACGTGCCAAAAGTCAATATGGTGTCTACTACTGAGAATGAGACACATTTATGGTACAATCAGTTGGGACATCCTTCCATACAATCTCTTCATTCTATGTTTCTATCTCTTCAAAAAAGGTCAAAATTCAGTTGTGAGGTGTGTCAGTTAAGTAAACATCAGAGGAGTACATACTCTCCTCGTCCAAATGAAAAAAGTACCATTCCTTTTTCTTCGATTCATACTGATGTTTGGGAGCCTCTAAGTGTCTCTAATATTTCACAAGTCAAATACTTTATCACTTTTATTGATGATTTTACTCGGACAACTTGGTTGTTTACTTTTAAAGAGCATTCTGAGATACCATCTATTTTTAAATCTTTCTATGCAATGGTACTCACACAATTTGGTCAGAAGATAAAAATCCTTCTGTCTGATAATGCCAAAGAGTATGTCTCAAAAGAAGACCTTGACTCATTTTGTCAAGAGAATGGCATTATCCATCAGACATCATGTGCCTATACTCCTCAAGAAAATGGTGTAGCCAAATGAAAGAATCGTCATATTCTTGAGGTAGCTCGAGGTCTCTTATATGCCATGAAACTCCCATTTTTTTATTGGCCCCATGCTGTCCTTACAACATGCTTTCTTATCAATTTCCTACCGTCTACTGTTCTTGGGAATAAATCCCCCTACTCTAAATTATTACCACATGATTATCCGTTCACATTACCATTGAAAGTCTTCGGTTGTCAATGTTTTGTCCATAATACTTTGCCTAGACACAGAAAACTTGACCCAAAATCTCTAAAATGTATCTTTTTGGGATACTCTCTTACACAGAAGGGTTATGTTTGTTATAGTCCCTCTTTGCAACGTTTATTTGTGTCCAGGGATGTAACATTCTTTGAAGACTCATCATATTATTCTGACAACGCTCCACCGGGTATGTCATCAGTACCAAATTCTCCTAGACTGGTTGTGCCTCATGATACAGAGATTGATCAGCCCCCAGAGACAATGGCCGACACCACACCTGCCGAGTTGTCGGATCCACTAGAGGTAAGTTCTTCATCACCAGTCATTTTTGGTCCTCAATTTGATACTCGCCCTATTGCTATCAGAGAAGAACCTCGTTCATGCACTCAACCTTCTACTTCTCATCCTATTTCCAATTTTGTGTCTCATCATCGCCTTTCACCTTTATGTTGTCAGTTTCTTTCTTCTACTTCCTCCATTTCTATTCCATAGTCATATCAGGAGGCTCTACAACATCCAGGGTGGAAGGAAGCAATGGATGAAGAAATGAAGGCACTCAATGACAATCATACATGGTCACTGGTTCCTCTACCTACAGAAAAAAAATCCGTTGGTTGCAAGTGGGTTTATACAATTAAACATAATTTGGATGGGACTATTGCACGACTGAAAGCTCGACTGGTTGCTAAAGGATACACTCAATGCTATGACATTGATTATGATGAGACATTCTCTCCAGTGGCAAAAATGACATCGGTACGTATAATATTATCCTTTGAAGCAAATTCATCATAGCCAATATATCAACTGGATGTCAAAAATGACTTTCTCAAAGGCGATATAAAAGAAAAAATTTATATGCAACAACCACCTGGATATGTGGTTGAGGGGGAGTCCGTATGTCGCCTTAAAAAATCTCTATATGGGCTAAAACAATCCCCACGGGCATGGTTTGAAAATTTTAGTCAAGCCAACATACATGAAAGTTTTTATAGATGCTATGTAGACCACTCAGTATTTATTGAGAACACAACAAGAGGTAAGGTGATTCTAGCTGTTTATGTTGATGATATTATTTTAACTGGAAGTGACTCTGAGGGCATTCAAAAAATAAAATAAAAAATATGGGCTGAATTCAAGACAAAGGATCTTGGATTACTGAAATACTTTTTGGGTATTGAGGTCTTACAATCCAGACATGGGATTATTCTATCCCAAAGAAAATATGCCCTCGATCTACTAGAAGAAACAGGTATGTTGGGATGTAAACCGGTAGACACTCCTATAGATGCAAATACAAAGTTTTGGGGAGGCACTAGAGAAGACATGGACATTGGAAAATATCAAAGGTTAATAGGGTGTCTTATTTACCTATGTGTAACGGGCCAGATATTTCATATGCAGTAAGTGTGGACAGTCAGTACATGCACAAACCACAATTTGGTCATTGGCAAGCACTTGAGAGGATACTACGTTATCTGAAAGGGGCTCCTCTATAAAAAAAACATGGACACTTCAACATTGAGGGATTCACAGATGTAGATTGGGCTGGATCCCCAGATGAAAGAAAATCTACTTCTGGGTTTTACACGATGGCTAGAGGAAATCTGGTTACATGGAAAAGCAAAATACATAATGTGGTAGCACGATCCAGTGCAGAAGCAGAATACAGAGCCATGGCACACACTGTAAGTGAAATTTTATGGATAAGGTCCCTTCTCACTGAAATGGGATTTTATAAAGAAGCTCCAATGGATCTATATTGTGACCACCAAGCAACAATACATATCGTATCGAATCTAGTCTTCTATGAGAGGACAAAGCACATTGACGTTGATTGCCACTTTATACGAGAAAAATTCGAAGCTGGTCGCTTATCCCTGAAGCACATCTCATCACAAAATCAAGTTGCAGGCATCCTCACCAAACCAGTCACTCACAAGATCATGTCTACTATAAGCGGCAAGTTGGGTGTTTATGACTCTTCTCACCCCCAGCTTGAGGGGGAGTGTTACAATGTGGGGCCCACCATGATGATCGAGCTGGTGGGACCCATCATGAGGATGTATTTCAACAAGAAGAGTCCTAGAGGACTTGGGACACCAATAAGTGTCCTCTCCCAAAGCAAGCTCAAGTAAAGAAATCAAGAAGCACAAGCGGAGTTGATTTAGAAGACTTGAAGATCAAGTGGGGCCCACAAGATCTCACGAGCTGGCACAATTATCAAGGTGTGCTGGAAAATCATGAGGAGCCCACTAGGATAAGGCCAAGAGTTGGTTTATCCCTTATATTCACGTGGATAATAAAAAACTCCTAGTCTTCTAGGAGTCCTAGTTTGAATAGACTTATTTATATTGAGACTTACCTATTTTGAGACTTGCTTATTTTGAAGTTAGAATGTAATTAGGATTGAATGAAAATTTGTACGAAGACTCTACCTCCTCCTCTCCTATAAATAGAGAGGCTATAATTCAGAATTAATCAAGCAACACATTCAATCCCGAGTATGGTTCTCTCTCTCCCTCTCCTTGCTTGGTGCAACTCATCCTTTCCCCTTTAATTATTTCTACTCTACCCGAGAGGTCTTCCCCCCATTTCTCCCTTTTTCTTTCTTCTCTCTTTTGCTCGTGATTATGGAACAAGGATCCTAAATTCAACACATTTGTGGTTTGTGAAAAAAATTTCTTTACTTACATTTGATATTGTTTTAAATTTTTTCCATAAATAAACTCTAAAATTTCATTTTGTTGTGATCTATTTGCCATCTTGTCAAAATTGTTTAAGAGAAGAAGGGAAAGAAAAAACACAAGTTTTGATTTAAGAAAAAAACATACATCTAAAATGGAAATCCACAAATGTAGTGAGAAATAATTCCAAAACATCTCTGTATTTTTTTGGGATTGTAAACACTTTTTGCAATCGTCGGGAAAAAGGGGAGGCGGGGTATTTTTAACGGAGTGTTGACTCCCAATCCATAAGTCATTTCTAACAAAAAATAGCCCGTTACGTATGATTGACCATTAAATTACTTTACAATCATCTATAATTTTTAGGTCAGGTTTTTGTAAATGGGAAAAATAATGGCTTGTTTGACTCGGGTAAATATCCCACCGCAAGTTCACTTGAGAATTTAATGAGCATTTTTTATTCTCTTTAAAAGGATTGGACCCATCGGTCATTTGCATCTTTAACATGTTTCAAGCAAGCATATCCATATTTAAAACTTGTGTAGAATTCTCTTTCTTATAAAATTCTAAGCTATTAGGGTTGAACTAGAGGAATTTTCAAAACTTGGATAACAAAACTTTTGTGTTCATTTGTGGTGTGTGAATAAATTTTCTTTACTTTCATTTGTTATTGTTTTAAATTTTTTCCACACATAAACTCTAAAATTTTCATTTTGTTGTGATCTATTTGTCATCTTGTCAAATTTGTTTACGACATAAAAGGAAAGTGAAAACTCAAGTTTGGATTTATGAAAATAGTATACATCTAAAATGGAAATGCACAAATGTACAGAGAGATAATTAAAAAAAGTGCCTGTACTTTTTAGGGATTGTAAACTCTTTTTTGTTTTTATATATTTGATTTTTCAATTATAGTGAAAAAGGGGGAGGCGGTTGATTTTTAACTGAGTGTTGACTCCCAATCCATAAGTCATTTCTTAAAAAAAAATAGATTGTTACCCATGATTGACTGATAAATCACTTTATAATCAACTATGATTGTTAGGTCAACTTTTTTTAAAAGGGCAAAATAATGGCTTGTTTGACTCAGTTAAATATCCCACTGCACGTTCATTTGAGAATTTAATGAGCATTTGTTATTCTCTTTAAAAGGTTTGGATCCATAGGTCATTCTCAACTTTAACATGTTTGAAGCATGTATACCCATATTTAAAACATGTGTAGAAATCTCTTTCTTATAAAATTCCAAGCGATTAGGGTTGAAGTAGTGAAATTACCCAAACTTGGATAACAAAACTTTTGTGTTCATTTGTGGTGTGTGAATAAATTTTCTTTACTTACATTTGTTATTGTTTTAAATTTTTTCCATAAATAAACTCTAAAATTTTCATTTTGTTGTGATCTATTTGCCATCATGTCAAAATTGTATACGAGATGAAGGGAAAGTGAAAACTCAAGTTTTGATTTAAGAAAAACCCATACATCTAAAATGGAAATGCACAAATGTAGAGAGAGATAATTCCAATTTTTTTTTAATTTTAAGGGATTGAAAACTCTTTTTATTTTTCTTCTATTAAGTTTTGCAATCGTTGTGAAAAGGGGGTGGCGGGCGATTTTTAACTGATGGTTGACTCCCAATCCATAAGTCATTTCTTACAAAAATAATGCCCATTACGCATGATTGGCCGATGAATCACTTTACAATGATCTATGATTGTTAGGTCAGTTTTTTTGTAAATGGGCAAAATAATGGTTGTTTGAATCGGGTAAATATCTCACCGCACGTTCAGTTGAGAATTTAATGAGCATTTGTTGTTCTCTTTATAATATTTTGATCCATAGGTCAGTTGCATCTTTAACATGTTTCAAGCATGCATATCCATATTTAAAACACGTGGAGAAATCTTTTTCTTATAAAATTCCTTGCTATTTGGTTTGAACTAATGGAATTTTCCAAACTTGGATAACAAAACTTTTGTGTTCATTTGTGGTGTGTGAATAAACTTTCTTTTCTTACATTTGTTATTGTTTTAATTTTTTTCCATACATAAACTCTAAAAATTTTATTTTATTGTGATGTATTGGCCATCATGTCAATAAAATTTGCTAGATGAAGGAAAAGTGAAAACTCAAGTTTTTATTTAAGAAAAATGTATACATCTAAATGGAAAAGCACACTAGTATAGCGAGAGATAATTCCAAAAAGTGTCTGTAATTTTGAGTGATTGGAAACTTCTTTTAGTTTTTATATATTAGGTTTAGCTATCGGCGGGAAAAGGGGAGGTAGAGGATTTTAAATTAAGTGTTGACTCCCAATCCATAAGTCATTTCCAAAAAAAATATAGCCCGTTACGCATGATTGACCGATAAATCACTTTACAATCATCTATGATTGTTAGGTCAACTTTTCATAAATGGGCAAAATAATGGCTTGTTTGACTCGGGTAAATATCCCACCGCACGATCACTTGAGAACTTAATGAGCATTTGTTGTTTTCTTTGAAAGGTTTGGATCCATAGGTCATTTGCATCTTTAATATGTTTCAAGCATCCATATCCATATTTAAAAGATGCGTAAGAATCTCTTTCTTATAAAATTCCAAGTTATTAGGGTTGAAATAGTGGAATTTCCCAAACTTGCATATCAAAACTTTTCTCTTCATTCGTTATGTGTGAATATATTTTCTTTACTTACATTTGTTATTGTTTTAAATTTTTTCCAGACATAAACTCTAAAATTTTACTTTCGTTTTGATCTATTTGCCATGTTGTCAAAATTGTTTACGAGATGAAGGGAATGAGAAATTTCAAGTTTTGATTTAAGAAAAAAACATACATCTAAAATGGAAATGCACAAATGTAGAGAGAGATAATTCCAAAAAGTGTCAGTAATTTTTAGGGATAGTAAACTCTTATTAGTTTTTATATATTAGATTTTGCAATCGTAGAGAAAAGGGGGAGGCGGGGGATTATTAACTGAGTGTTGACTCTCAATCCATAAGTCGTTTCTTACAAAAATATAGCATGTTATGCATGATTGACCGTTAAATCACTTTACAATCATCTATGATTATTAGGTCAGCTTTTTCTAAATGGGCAAAATAATGTCTTGTTTGACTCGTGTAAATATCTCATCGCACGTTCACTTGAGAATTTAATGAGCATTTGTTATACTCTTTAAAAGGTTTGGATCCATAGGTCATTTGCATCGTTAACATGTTTCAAGCATGCATATCCATATGTAAAACATGTGTAGAAATCTCTTTCTTCTAAAATTCCAAGCTATTCAGGTTGAACTAGTGGAATTTCCCAAACTTGGATAACAAAAATTTTGCGTTCATTCGTGGTGTGTGAATAAATTTTCTTTACTTACATTTGTTATTGTTTTAAATTTTTTCCATACTTAAACTCTATGTTGGAATATATGATGTAATTAGGGTGGCACTCATGTAATTAGTTTACCTTTTCTGTCTCTTCTTCACTCTTATTAGGGTGAAGGGTATATTTGTAATATTGATAATTTTGATATCTATAAATATACCTTATGGGGGAGGGTTTGGATCGAGTCCATAACCTCTAGTTTTCTCCTAATTGTATCGCTGTCATTTTCCTCCATGACTTAAATCATGGAGTCCTAAAAATCAACATGGTATCAGAGCATTGATTTTCAGGACTCGCATCTATGGTTTTCAGGATTGGAAAAAACCCAATCATTTATTTATTTATTTCATATTTCTATTTTATTTTTTGTCATTAATGTAAGTCCCTTTCTGTTGCTGAGTTTTTCATATTTCTGGCGAGTTACTGTTGTTGGTGGCGAGTTCTTAATTTTACTGGTTTTGTTGCCAGGATAATCTTTTTGTTATTGGTTCCATTGATAATAGACTATTACGGGCACAAATCATTTGGCACTGCACGGAAGACAGTGCACTGAGATCGGGATCTTATTTATGTTTCAGACTCTGTTTATCATTGTTCTTCTGCTGACGAGAGTTTATCATCGATCATAGAGTTTACTAAGTTTTTATTTCGTTGCTGCTTTTTTGGGATATCACTGCTAGCACTGTTGCCTACGAAAGTTTCGGCGTCATTCCATACTGTTTTAAGATTTTCTTATCTGAGTCCCGCTTTGTTCGAAAGCGATTGGGGAAGAAGGTCGGCTCTCTGATGTTAATCTAGTTAACAGAAGATTTTGGAAACTCCTCTCATTGCCGTCTCTATTTTTCTGTTGCCGCCTGCATTTCCATACTGAGTTACAAATTCGAAGATCGTGATTGCCTTTCCTGGATTTTCGCTGCTCGTTGCTATTTTCTATCGTTCATCGCTCTCTGGTTTTGTTTGGCGCTATGGGGAAGAAAAATAGTTACCGAATCAATATTTCTTCCTAAGTTTGGAAGCGCCAATTAAATCCGTGCCAAGCCTATTCTGGCCAATCAGGACAGTTACGAGTTAATCCGGGTCAACCCAGACCGTATCATCCTCTCTCCCGACGCTGCCGCCCATGGCCGTTAAAAAACTACAGCCACCGTTGACGCTCTCTTCACCGTCGCCACCATTCGACTTGACAGCCACAACGTTGACTGTCCCCAGCCAGCCAGTGCCGTAGTACAGAACCCCCTTATTAGAGCAGGGGCTCCTCAACCTCTGCTGATTTTTCTCCGTGTTCGGCCAGGAGGTTGAGCAGGGGCTCTGTTTCCATTTGAGAAAAATAATCTCTTGGATTTGTGAGAATCTCAATCCAGTTGCCATGTCGGAGAAGACGACCCCAGACTCCGCCGAGTCATCTTGCCGCGACGCTGACTGTCTGCAACCACCAGCACTGCGGGGAGGAAGACGAAGGCGTCTATCTACCAATGATTTATTTCAGGCGCTATTGATTTTCCTTTCCGAGAAATATTTCCCACAACTGGCATCGCGACGATCTTTCCCTCTGGTTTACTGTCGTTCCACTTTACCGAAGGAAGATCATGAAAAATCAGATTTCTAAATTAGCGAACCGAGATGTCCGTCTAGATGCTGTCGAGTAGCACCAGTTTATAGAGCTGCACCAGTTTACCAAGCCGCACCAGATTTTACTGGCTTAACTCGAGCCAACTCGGTCAAGGTCAATCCGACTTGACCCACTTGTTCTATTGCCTCAGTTATATGGGTCCGGGTCGCGAGTTTCATATATCTTTCTTCCGCGACTCGGCTATATTAGTGTGATATTTATCTCGGCACAATTCGGTTTTTTTTCTTAGGCTGGATTATTACTTTGGATTATTACCTGAATTTGTTGCAACTTCCTTATTTACTAATGGATTCGCTGCAGACTATTTCATATGTCCTTATTACTCTTTAAGGACTTCTATTATTTACCGGTTATCCGATACTACAACTGCATATATGATGCATGTTGTCTAGGCATTGTCATATTTCCATTGCTGTTATTATTTCTCTTTGATTGAGACATTATTTTTTAAGAAGAACTCCTCGGTTGCTTGCCTTGGGTTCATTATTTGCTGATTGTCATTGGCATTGGTTCGTTTAATGCAAAATTTGAATTTCTTAGAAAAATAAATCACATGGTGGCCCTAGCATTGTATATTCCTCTTTACCCATTACCCATTACCCTTTGGAAGCCTTCATTCTTTATTTGACTCTCACTTACCCTTATTGGCCAACCCTCTTTAAAGCATTGCTTTGGTTGTCCCTTTTATTCATATGGGTGATTAAGTCCATTGAGACTTCTTATTGGTACTCGTGGGTCTTTTTATTGCCATCTTGTGAATGATAGACATTACCCACTCTTGTGATTATTGTCACTATATTCGGTCGAAATCCTTCGAGTTTGGTTTCGACTTATGTGTCATCACCCATTTTTTACCTTTTGAGAGTTCGTGTCCAATTTCGTACTTATCCTTTGGGACACCATGATGGAGGAGATTATTATTACATTTATGTTATTTGGTTCAAGCTGGGATCACTACCATTACCTCCCAGCTTGAGGGGGAGAAGTAGAAGAAGTACAAGAAAGAAGTACTTTATTTCATATGTTGTGAATAAGTTTATGTGACAGAAATATTCAAGAAAGGGGGAGAAGAAAAGATGAATCTTGTGCATCAAAGAAGATATTTTTATATCAGATTATTTCATGGGTTCTTTTGCAAAGTTTATTATTTGGTTCGTGTTATATGTGTTGGAAGATGGTTGTGTTATATACAATTGCTGCTATTATGTCTCTTTGGGGACATTATTTCTTGGGTTCTCTTTCGTGTTATATATCACATTGGGAAACCATGACAGAGAAACTTGTTATTACATCTATGTTATCCCCCCCTTGTAATGGATTTTATGTCTCCTACCACTTGAGAGTCGTTGTTCTGTGGAGGGACACTCTGGTGGACACTTCAGAGCAATGCCGATAGACACTACCGATAGCAGTTAGAGTGTGCCCTACATCCAGCATTAGGACTGGAGTATGAAGCAATGGCTTACCGGCTAGGAGTGATTTTTACTCTCACTTATAATGCCGCACGGCCTCATGGAAGGACTCAACAGCGTGAGGGGAAGTATTGGAAGATGTGCCATTTTATAAAAAAATATTTTATACATTATTTGGAGCAAGCTGGGAGTTCATGTTGTTCTCTCACCCCCAGCTTGAGGGGGAGTGTTGAAAGGTAAGTTAAAGCCCACATGAGAAGGAAAGCCCACGTATCTAAGATTATTATAAGATAAGCCACATGACCAAGGAAGGCCCACAAGATGGGCCCAAGCCCATAAGAAGTAGGACCCACAATGATTACCATGAGCTGGCATCCTTATTTAGTTGGAAGATCAAGATGGACTCCTAGTTCTACTCAAGTTAGTCTTCTAGTTGTTTAGATAGACCTACTTAAATTGAAAAGTTAGAGTTGTAATGTAATTAGGATTGAATGATAAGTTGTATAAGGACTCTACATCCTCCTCTACTATAAAATAGAGGTTCATGTACTCTGATTAAAAAAAGTTATTGATCTCAATGAACTTATTCACAACATATGAAATAAAGTACCTCTTTCTTGTACTTCTACTTTGGTGTCAAAGCTTCTCTTCCTATAGTAAACTCTTTTTAGTTTTTATATATTAGGTTTATCAATCATCGGGAAAAGGGGGATGCAGAGGATTTTTAACTTTGTGTTGACTCCCAATCCATAAGTTATTTCTTACAAAAATATAGCCTGTTACACATGAATGACCGATAAATCATTTTACAATCATCAATGATTGTTAGGTCAACTTTTTGTAAGTGGGAAAAATAATGGGTTGTTTGACTTGGGTAAATATCCCATCGGACGTTCACTTGAGAATTTAATTAGCATTTTTTATTCTCTTTAAAATGTTTTTATCCATAGGTCATTTGCATATTTAACATGTTACAACCATTCATATCCATTTTAAAAAAATGTGTAGAAACTCTTTCTTATAAAATTCCAAGCTATTAGAGTTGAACTAGTGGAATTTCCCAAACTTGGATAACAAAAAACTCTAAAATTTTCATTTTGTCGTTCTCTATTTGCCATCTTGTCAAAATTGTTTACGAGATGAAGGGAAAGTGAAAACTCAAGTTTTGATTTAAGAAAAAAACATACATCTAAAATGGAAATGCACAAATGTAGAGAGAGATAATTCCAAAAAGTGTTTGTAATTTTTACGGTTTGTAAACTCTTTTTAATTTTTATATATTAGGTTTTGCATTCGTCAGGAAAAGGGGGACAGGGGGAGGGGGATTTTTAGCTGAGTGTTCACTCCCAATCCATAAGTCATTTCTTTATAAAATATAGCCCGTTACGCATGATTGACCGATAAATTACTTTACAATCATCTATCATTGTTAGGTCAGCTTTTTGTAAATAGGCAAAATAATGGCTAGTTTGACTCTTGTAAATATCCCACCTCACGTTTACTTGAGTATTTAATGAGCATTTGTTATTCTCTTTAACAGGGTTGGATTCATAGGTCATTTGCATCTTTAACATGTTTCAAGCATGCATATCCATTTTTAAAACATGTGTAGAAATCTCTTTCTTATAAAATTCCAAGCTATTAGGGTTGAACTAGTGGAATTTCCAAAACTTGGATAACAAAACTTTCGTGTTCATTTGTTGTGTGTTAATAAATTTTCTTTACATCCATTTGTTATTGTTTTAAATATTTTCCATACATAAACTCTAAAATTTTCATTTAGTTGAGAACTAGTTGCCATCTTATCAATATTGTTTACAAGATGATGGGAAAATGAATACTCAAGTTTTGATTTAAGAAAAAAGCATACATCTAAAATGGAAATGCACTAATTTAGAGAGAGATAATTCCCAAAAGTGTAAGTAATTTTTAGGGATTCTAAACTCTTATTAGTATTTATATATTAGGTTTTGCTATCGTGGAGAAAAGGGGGAGGCGGGGATTATTAACTGAGTGTTGACTCCGAATCCATAATTCATTTCTTACGGAAATATAGCGCGTTGGACATGATTTACCGATAAATCACTTTAAAATCACCTTTGATTGTTAGATCAGCTTTTTGTAAATAGGCAAAATAATGGCTTGTTTGAATCTTGTAAATATCCCACCGCACATTCACTTGAGAATTTAATGAGCATTTTTTATTGTCTTTAAAAGGTTTGGATCCATACGTCATTTGCATCTTATACATGTTTCAAGCAGCATATCCATATGTAAAACATGTGTAGAAATCTCTCTTTTAAAATTCCAAGCTATTAGGGTTGAACTAGTGGAATTTCCCAAACTTGGATAACAAAACTTGGGTGTTCATTTGTGGTGTGTGAATAAATTTTCTTTACTTACATTTGTTGTTGTTTTAAATTTTTTTCCATACATAAACTCTTAAATTTTCATTTTGTTGTGATCTATTTGCCATCTTGTCAAAATTGTTTACGAGATGAAGGAAAAGCGAAAAGTCAAGTTTGGATTTAATAAAAAGTATACATCTAAAATGGAAATGCACAAATGTAGAGAAAGATAATTCAAAAAAATGTCTGTAATTTTTAAAGATTGTCAACTCTTTTTAGTTTTTAGACATTAGGTTTTGCAATTTTAGGGAAAAGGGAGAGCTGGGGATTTTTAACTGAGTGCTGATTCCCAATCCATAAGTCGTTTCTAACAAAAATATAACCCGTTACGCATGATTAACCGAAAAATCACTTTACAATCATCTATGATCATTAGGTCAGGTTTTTGTAAAAGGGAAAAGTAATGGCTTGTTTGACTTGGGTAAATATCCCATTGCATTTTGACTTGAAAATTTAATGAGCATTTGTTGTCTCTATAAAAGGTTTGGATCCATAGGTCATTTGCATCTTTACCTTGTTTCAAGCATGCATATCCATATTTAAAACATGTGTAGAAATCTCTTTCTTATAAAATTCCATGCTATTAGGGTTGAAGTAGTGGAATTTCCCAAACTTGGATAACAATACTTTTGTGTTCATTTGTTGTGTGAATATAGTTTATTTACTTACATTTGTTATTTTTTTAATTTTTTTCCATACTTTAACTCTAAAATTTTCATTTTGTTGTGAAGTATTTGCCATCTTGTCAAAATAGTTGACAAGTTGATGGGAAAGTGAAAACTCAAGTTTTGATTTAAGAAAAAAGCATACATCTAAAATGGAAATACACTAATGTAGAGAGAGATAATTCCAAAAAAATGTCTGTAATTTTAAGGGATTGTAAACTCATTTTAGTTTTTATATATTAGGTTTTGCAATTGTCGGGAAAAGGGGGAGGCGGGGGATTCTTAACTCAGTGTTGACTCACAATCCATAAGTCATATCTTACAAAAATATAGCCCGTTAAGCATGATCGACCGATAAATCACTTTACAATCATCTATGATTGTTAGGTCAGCTTTTTATAAATGGAAAAAATAATGGCATGTTTGACTTAGGTAAATATCCTGCCGCACGTTCACTTGAGAATTTAATGAGCATTGGTTCTCTTTAAAAGGTTTGGATCCATAGGTCATTTGCATTTTAAACATGTTTCAAGCATGCATATCCATATGTAAAACATGTGTAGAAATCTCTTTCTTATAAAATTTCAAGATATTAGGGTTGAACTAGTGAAATTTCCCAAACTTGGATAACAAATCTTTTGTGTTTATTTGTGGTGTGTGAATAAATTTTGTTTACTTACATTTGCTATTTTTTTTAAAAAAATTTACATGCATAAACTCTAAAATTTTCATTTTGTTGTGATATATTTGCCATCTTGTCAAAATTATTTACGAGATGAAGGGAAAGTGAAAACTCAAGTTTTGATTTAAGAAAAAAGTATACATCTAAAATGGAAATGCACAAATGTAGAGAGAGATAATTCAAAAAAGTGTCTGTAATTTTTAGGGATTGTCAACTCTTTTAGTTTTTAAATATTAATTTTTAAAATCGTCGGGAAAAGGGAGAGCCAGGGGATTTTTAACTGAGTGTTGACTCCCAATCCATAAGTCGTTTCTTACCAAAATATAGGCCATTATGCATAATTCGCCAATAAATCACTTTACTAACATCTATGATCGTTAGGTCAACTTTTTGTAAATGGGCAAAATAATGCCTTGTTTGACTTGGGATCCCATCGCATGTTTACTTGAGAATTTAATGAGCATTTGTTGGTCTCTTTAAAAGGTTTGTACCCATAGGTCATTTGCATCATTAACATGTTTCAAGCATGCATATCTATATTTAAAACATGTGTAGAAATCTATTTCTTATAAAATTCCAAGCTATTAGGGTTGAATTAGTGGAATTTCCCAAACTTGGATAGCCAAACATTTGTGTCATTCATGGTGTGTGAATAAATTTTCTTTACTTACATTTGTTATTGTTTTAAAAATTTTCCATACATAATTCTAAAATTTTCATTTTGTTGTGATCTATTTGCAATCTTGTCAAAATTGTTTACGAGATGAAGGGAAAGAAAAAACTCAAGTTTTTATTTAAGAAAAACTCAGACAACTAAAATAGAAATGCACAAATAAGGAGAGACATAATTCCAAAAAGTGTATGTAATTTTTAGGGATTGTAAACCCTTTTTATTTTTATATATTAGGTTTACAATTGCCGGGAAAAGGGGAAGGTGGCGGATTTTTAACTGAGTGTTTACTCTCAATCCATCAATCATTTCTTTCTAAAATACATCCCATTACGCATAATTGACCGATAAATCGCTTTAAAATCATCTATGATTTTTAGGTCAACTTTTTGTAAATGCACAAAATAATGCCTTGTTTAACTCGAGTAAATATCCCATCGCACATTCACATGAGAATTTAATGAGCATTTGTTGTTCACTTTAAAAGTTATGAATCTATAGGCCATTTGTATCTTTAACATGTTTCAAGCATGCATATCCATATTTAAAACGTGTGTAGAAATCTCTTTCAAATAAAATTCCAAACTATTTGGGTTGAACTTGTGGAATTTCAAAAACTTGGATAACAAAACTTTTGTGTTCTTTCGTGGTGTGCGAATAAATTTTCTTTACTTAAATTTGTTATTCTTTTAAATTTTTTCCATACATAAATTCTAAAATTTCATTTTGAAGTGATCTATTTGTCATCTTGTCAAAATTATTTACGAGATGAAGGGAAAGTGAAAACTCAAGTTTTGATTTTAAAAAAAAGCACACATCTAAAATGGATTTGCATAAATGTAGAGAGAGATAATTCCAAAAAGTGTCTGTAATTTTTAGGGATTGTAATCTCTATTTAATTTTTATATATTAGTTTTGCATTCATCGAGAAAAGGGGGAGGTGAGGGATTTTTAATTGAGTGTTGACTCCCAATCTATAAGTCATTTCTTTCAAAAATATTACCCGTGACGCATTATTCACTTATAAATCACTTTACAAGCATCTATGATTGTTAGGTCAGCTTTTTGTAAATAGGCAAAATAATGGCTTGTTTGACTCAGGTAAATATCCCACAGCACGTTCACTTGAGAATTTAATGATCATTTGTAATTCTCTTTAAAAGGTGTGGATCCATAAGTCATTTGCATCTTTAACATGTTTCAAGCATGCATATCCATTTTTAAAACATGTGTAGAAATCTCTTTCTTATAAAATTCCAAGCTATTACGATTGAACTAGTGGAATTTCCCAAACTTGGATAACAATACTTTTGTGTTCATTCGTGGTGTGTGAATAAGTTTTCTTTACTTACATTTGTTATTGTTTTAATTTTTTTCCATACTTTAACTCTAAAATTTTCATTTTACTGTGATCTATTTACGATCTTGTCCAAATAGTTTACGGGATGAAGGGAAAGTGAAAAATCAGGTTTTTATTTAAGAAAACTGCATACATCTAAAATGGAAATGCACTAATGTAGAGAGAGATAGTTCCAAAAAGTGTTAGTAATTTTAAGGGATTGTAAACTCTTTTTACTTTTCATATATTAGGTTTTGTAGTCATAGGGAAAAGGGGGAGGCGGGGGTTTTTTAACTCAATGTTGACTCCCAATCCATAAGTCATTTGTTACAAAAAAATAGCCTGTTAGAATCATCTATGATTGACCGATAAATAACTTTACAATCATCTATGATTGTTAGGTGAGCTTTTTATAAATGGGTAAAATAATGGCATGCTTGACTCAGGTAAATATCCTGCCGCATGTTCACTTTAGAATTTAATGAGCATTTGTTGTTCTCTTTAAAAGGTTTGGATACATAGGTCATTTGCATCTTAAACATGTTTCGAGCATGCATTTCCATATATAAAACATGTGTAGAAATCTCTTTCTTATAAAATTCCAAGCTATTGGGGTTGAAGTAGTTGAATTTCCCAAACTTGGATAACAAAACTTTTGTGTTCATTTGTGGTGTGTAAATAAATTTTATTTACTTACATTTGTTATTTTTTAAGTTTTTTTCAATACATGAACTCCAAAATTTTCATTTTGTTGTGATCTATTTTCCATCTCGTGAAAATTGTATACGAGATGAAGGGAAAGTGACAACTCAAATTTTGATTTATGAAAAAAGTATATATCTAAAATGGAAAAGCACAAATGTAGAGAGAGATAATTCAAAAAAGTGTCCGTAATTATTAGGGAATTCAACTCTTTTTTCGTTTTTATATATTAGGTTTGCAATTGTCGGGAAAAGGGAGAGCCGAGGGATTTTTAACTGAGTGTTGATTCCCAATCCATAAGTATTTTCTTACAAAAATATAGCCCATAACGCATGTTTCACCGATAAATCACTTTACAATAATCTATGATCGTTAGGTCAACTTTTTGTATATGGGTAAAATAATGGCTTGTTTGACTCGGGTCAATATCTCGTCGATTGTTGACTTGAGAATGTAATGAGTATTTGTTGGTCTCTTTAAAGGTTTGGATCCATTGGTCATTTGCTTCTTTAACATGTTTCAAGCATGCATATCCATATTTAAAACACGTGTAGAAATCTCTTTCTTATAAAATTGCAAGCAATTAGGGTTGAACTAGTGGAATTTTCCAAACTTGGATAACAAAACTTTTGTGTTCATTTGTGGTGTGTGAATAAAGTTTATTTACTTACATTTGTTATTGTTTTAAATTTTTTTCCATACATAACCTCTAAAATTTTCATTTTGTTGTGATCTATTTGCCATCTTGTCAAAATTGTTTACGAGATGAAGGGAAAGTGAAAACTCAAGTTCTGATTTAAGAAAAATCATACAACTAAAATGGAAATTTAAAAATATAGAGAGACATAATTCCAAAAAGTGTCTGTAATTTTTTGGGAATATAAACTCTTTCTATTTTTTATATATTTGGTTTTGCAATCGTTGGGAAAAGGGGGAGGCGAGAGATTCTTAACTGAGTGTTGACTCTCAATCCATCAGTCATTTCTTTCAAAAATATAGCCCATTACACATGATAAACCGATAAATCACTTTACAATCATCTATGATTGTTAGGTCAGCTTTTTTTAAATGGGCAAAATAATGGCTTGTTTTACTTGAGCAAATATCCCATCGCACGTTCACTTGAGAATTTAATGAGCATTTTTTTATCTCTTTAAAAGATTTGGATCCATAGGTCATTTGCATCTTTAACATGTTTCAAGCATGCATATCCATATTTAAAACGTGTGTAAAAATCTCTTTCAAATAAAATTCCAAGCTATAAGGATTGAACTTGTGGAATTTCCAAAACTTGGATAACAAAACTTTTGTGTTCATTCGTTGTGTGTGTATAAATTTTCTTTACTTACATTTGTTATTCTTTTAATTTTTTTCCATACATAAACTCTAAAATTTCATTTTGTAGTGATCTATTTGCCATCTTGTCAAAGATGTTTATGAGATGAAGGAAAAGTGAAAACTCGAGTTTTGATTTAAAAAAAAACATACATCTAAAATGGATTTGCACAAATGTAGAGAGAGATAATTCCAAAAAGCGTCTGTAATTTTTAGGGATTGTAATCTCTTTTACTTTTTATATATTAGGTTTTGTAATCGTCAAGAAAAGGGGGAGCGGGGGATTTTAACTGAGTATTGAGTCCCAAACCATAAGTCATTTCTTTCAAAAATATTTCCTGTTACACATGATTCACCGATAAATCACTTTACAAGCATCTTTGATTGTTAGGTCAGCTTTTTGTAAATAGGCAAAATAATGGCTTGTTTGACTCTGGTAAATATCCCACCGCACGTTCACTTGAGAATTTAATGAACATTTGATATTCTCTTTAAAAGGTTTGGATCCATTGGTCATTTGCATCTTTAACATGCTTCAAGCATGCATATCCATTTTTAAAACATGTGTAGAAATCTCTTTCTTATAAAATTCCAAGCTATTATAGTTGAACTAGTGGAATTTCCAAAACTTGGATAAAAAAACTTTTCTGTTCATTCTTGGTGTGTGAATAAATTTTCTTTACTTACATTTTTCATTGTTTTAATTTTTTCCCAACTTAAACTCTAATATTTTCATTTTGTTGTGATCTATTAGCCATATTGTCAAAACTGTTTACGGGCTGAAGAGAATGCGAAGACTCAAGTTTTTATTTAAGAAAAAAACATACATCTAAAATGGAAATGCACTAATGTAGAGAGAGATAATTCGAAAAAGTGTTTGTAATTTTAAAGGATTGTAAACTTTTTTTTTTATATATTAGTTTTGCAGTCGTTGGGAAAAGGGGGAGGCGGAGGATTTTTAACTCAATGTTGACTCCAAATCCATAAGTCATATCTTACAAAAAGATAGCCCGTTAAGCATGATCGACCTATAAATCACTTTACAATCATCTATGATTGTTAGGTCAGCTTTTTATAAATGGGCAAAATAATGGCTTGTTTGACAGGGGCAAATTTCCTGCCACATGTTCACTTGAGAATTTAATGAGCATTTGTTGTTCTCTTTAAAAGGTTTGGATCCATAGCTCATTTGCATCTTTAACATGTTTCAAGCATGCAAATCCATATGTAAAACATGTGTAGAAATCTCTTTCTTATAAAATTCCAAGCTATTAGGGTTGAACTAGTGGAATTTTCCAAACTTGGATAACAAAACTTTTGTGTTCATTTGTGGTGTGTGAATAAATTTTCTTTACTAACATTTCTTATTGTTTTAAAATTTTTTCCATACATAAACTCTGAAACTTTCATTTTGTTGTGATATATTTGCCATCTTGTCAAAATTGTTTACGAGATGAAGGGAAACTGAAACCTGAAGTTTTGATTTAAGAAAAAAGTATACATCTAAAAAGGAAATGAACAAATGTAGAGAGAGGTAATTCAAAAAACTGTCTATAATTTTTAGTGATTGTCAACTTTTTTTTGTTTTTATATATTAAGTTTTGAAATCCTCGGGAAAAGGGAGAGCGGGAAGATTTTTAACTGAGTGTTGACTCCCAATCCATAAGTCGTTTCTTACCAAAATATAGGCCGTTATGCATGATTCACCGATAAATTACTTTACAATCATCTATGATCTTTAGGTCAACTTTTTATAAATGGGCAAAATAATGGCTTGTTTGACTCGGTAAATATCCCATCGCATGTTGTCTTGAGAATTTAATGAGCATTTGTTGGTCTCTATAAAAGGTTTGGATCCATAGGTCATTTGCATCTTTAACATGTTTCAAGTTTGCATATCCATATTTAAGACTTGTGTAGAAATCTCTTTCTAATAAAATTCCAAGCTATTACAGTTTAACTAGTGGAATTTCCCAAACTTGGATAACAAAACTTTTGTGTTCATTTGTGGTGTGTGAATAAATTTTCTTTACTTACATTTGTTATTGTTTTTAAAATTTTCCATACATAAACTCTAAAATTTTCATTTTTTTGTGATCTATTTGCCATCTTGTCAAAATAGTTTACGAGATGAAGGGAAAGAAAAAGCTCAAGTTTTCATTTAAGAAAAATTCAGACAACTAAAATGGAAAAGCACAAATATGGAAAGACATAATTCCATAAATTGTTATTAATTTTTAGGGATTGTAAACTCTTTTTATTTTTATATATTAGGTTTTGCAATCGCCAGGAAAAAGGGAAGGCGGGGCATTTTTAACTAAGAGTTGACTCTCAATCCATCAGTCATTTCTTTCTAAAATATAGCCCATTACGCATGATTGACTAATAAATCACTTTACAATCATCTATGATTCTTGGGTCAGTTTTTTGTAAATGGGCAAAATAATGGCTTGTTTAAGTCGAGTAAATATTCCATCGCACGTTCACTTGAGAATTTAATGAGTATTTGTTGCTCTCTTTAAAAGTTTTGAATCCATAGGTCATTTGCATCTTTAACATGTTTCAAGCATGCATATCCATATTTAAAACGTGTGTAGAAATCTCTTTAAAATAAAATTCCAAGCTATTAGGGTTGAACTTGTGGAATTTCCAAAACTTGGATAACAAAACTTTTGTGTTCATTCGTGGTGTGTGAATAAATTTTCTTTACTTACATTTGTTATTCTTTTAAATTTTTTCCATACATAAATTATAAAATTTCATTTTGTAGTGATCTATTTGTCGTCTTGTCAAAATTGTTTACGAGATGAAGGGAAAGTGAAAAATCAAGTTTTAATTAAAAAAAAAAGCATACATCTAAAATGGATTAGCACAAAAATATAGAGAGAGATAATTCCTAAAAGTGTCTGTAATTTTTAGGGATTGTAATCTCTTTCTAATTAATCTCTTTTTAATTTCTATATATTAGTTTTGCGTTCATCGAGAAAAGGGGGACGCGAGGAATTTTTAACTGAAAGTTGACTCCCAATCCATAAGTCATTTCTTTCAAAAAAATTTCCCGTTACGCATGATTCACCGATAAATCACTTTACAAGCATCTATGAATGTTAGGTTAGCTTTTTGTAAATAGGCAAAATAATGGCTAGTTTGACTCTGGTAAATATCCCATCGCACATTCACTTGAGAATTTAATGAGCATTTGTTATTCTCTTTAAAAGGTTTAGATCCATAGGTCATTAGCAACTTTAATATGTTTCAAGCATGCATTTCCATTTTTAAAACATGTTTAGAAATCTCTTTCTTATAAAATTCCAAGCTACTACGATTCAACTAGTGGAATTTCCAAAACATGGATAACAAAACTTTTGTGTTAATTCGTGGTGTGTGAATAAATTTTCTTTACTTACATTTGTTATTGTTTTAAATTTTTTCCATACTTAATCTCCAAAATTTTCATTTTGTTGTGATCTATTTGCCATCTTGTCAAAATTGTTTATGGGATGAAGGGAAAGTGAAAGCTCAAGTTTTTATTTAAGAAAAAAGCATACATCTAAAACGGAAATCCACTAATGTAGACAGAGATAGTTCCAAAGAGTGTTTGTAATTTTAACGGATTTTAAACTCTTTTTAGTTCTCATATATTAGGTTTTGCAGTCGTTGGGAAAAGGGGGAGGCGAAGGTTTTTTAACTCAGTATTGACTCCCAATCCATAAGTCATTTCTTACAAAAAAAATAGCCTGTTACAATCATCTATGATTGACCGATAAATAACTTTACAATCATCTATGATTGATAAGTCAACTTTTTATAAATGGGTAAAATAATGACATGTTTGACTCGGGTAAATATCCTGCCGCATGTTCTCTTGAGAATTTAATGAGCCTTTGTTGTTCTCTTTAAAAGGTTTGGATCCATAGGTCATTTGCATCTTAAATATGTTTCAAGCATGCATATCCATGTAAAACATGAGTAGAAATCTCTTTCTTATAAAATTCCAAGCTATTAGGGTTGAACTAGTGGAATTTCACAAACTTGGATAAAAAAACTTTTGTGTTCATTTGTGGTGTGTGAATAAATTTTCTTTACTTACATTTGTTTTTGTTTTAAATTTTTCTCATTACATAAACTCTAAAATTTTCATTTTATTGTCATATATTAGCCATCTTGTCAAAAATTTTTACGAGATGAAGAGAAAGTGAAAACTCAAGTTTTGATTTAAGAAAAAAGTATACATCTAAAATGGAAATGCACAAATGTAGAGAGAGATAATTCAAAAAAGTGTCTGTAATTTTTAAGGATTGTCAACTCTTTTTAGTTTGTATATAATAAATTTTGAAATCGTCAAGAAATGGGAGAGCCATGGGATTTTTAACTGAGTGTTGACTCCCAATCCAAAAGTCATTTCTTTCAAAAATATTTCCCGTTACGTATGATTCGCTGATAAATCACTTTACAAGCATCTATGATTGTTAGGTCAGCTTTTGTAAATAGGCAAAATAATGGCTTGTTTGACTCTGGTAAATATCCCACTGCAAGTTCACTTGAGAATTTAATTAGTATTTGTTATTCTCCTTAAACGGTTTGCATCCATAGGTCATTTGCATCTTTAACATGTTTCAAGCATGCATATCCTTATGTAAAACATGTGTAGAAATCACTTTCTTATAAAATTCCAAGCTATAACGGTTGAACTAGTGGAATTTCCCAAACTTGGATAACAAAACTTTTGTGTTCATTTGTGGTGTGTGAATAAATTTTCTTTACTTACGCTTGTTATTGTTTTAAATTTTTTCCCATAAATAAGCTCTAAAATTTTCATTTTGTTGTAATATATTTGCCATCTTGTCAAAATTGTTTACGAGATGAAGGGAAAGTGAAAACTCAAGTTTTGATTTCAGAAAAAAGTATATATCTAAAATGGAAATGCACAAATGTAGAGAGAGATAATTCAAAAAAGTGTCTATAATTTTTAGGGATTGTCGACTCTTTTTAGTTTTTATATATTAAGTTTTGAAATCGTCGGGAAAAGGGAGAGCCGGGGGATTTTTAACCGAGTGTTGACTCCCAATCCATAAGTCATTTCTTTCAAAAATATTTCCCGTTACGCATGATTCATCGATAAATCACTTTACAAGCATCTATGATTGTTAGGTCAGCTTTTTGTAAATAGGCAAAAATAATGGCTTGTTTGTCTCATGTAAATATCCCACCGCACGTTCACTTGAGAATTTAATGAGCATTTGTTATTCTCTTTAAACGGTTTGGATCCATAGGTCATTTGCATCTTTAACATGTTTCAAGCATGCATATCCATATGTAAAACATGTGTAGAAAATCTCTTTCATATAAAATGCCAAGCTATTAGGGTTGAACTAGTGGAATTTCCCAAGCTTGGATAACAAAACTTTTGTGTTCATTTGTGGTGTGTGAATAAAATTTCTTTACTTACATTTGTTATTGTTTTAATTTTTTTTCCATACATAAACTCTAAAATTTTTATTTTGTTGTGGTATATTTGCCATCTTGTCAAAATTGTTTACGAGATGAAGGGAAACTGAAAACTCAAGTTTTGATTTAAGAAAAAAGTATACATCTAAAAATGAAATGCACAAATGTAGATAGAGATAATTCAAAAAAGTGTCTGTAATTTTTAGGGAATGTCAACTCTTTTTAGTTTTTATATATTGAGTTTTGAAATCGTCGGGAAAAGGGAGAGCCGAGGGATTTTTAACTAAGTGTTGACTCTCAATCCATAAGTCATTTCTTACCAAAATATAGGCCGTTACGCATGATTCATCGATAAATCATTTTACAAACATCTATGATCATTTGGACAACTTTTTGTAAATGGGCAAAATAATGGCTTGTTTGACTCGGGTAAATATCCCATCGCATGTTGACTTGAGAATTTAATGAGCATTTGTTGGTCTCTTTAAAAGGTTTGGATCCTTAGGTCATTTGCATCTTTAACATGTTTCAAGCATGCATATCCGTATTTACAACATGTGTAGAAATCTCTTTCTTATAAAATTCCAAGCTATTAGGGTTGAATTAGAGGAATTTCCCAAACTAGGATAACCAAACATTTGTGTTCATTCGTGGTGTGTGAATTAATTTTCATTAGTTACATTTGTTATTGTTTTAAAATTTTTCCATAAATAAACTCTAAAATTTTCATTTTGTTGTGATCTATTTGCCATCTTGTCAAAATTGTTTACGAGATGAAGGGAAAAAAAAACTCAAGTTTTGATCTAAGAAAAAACCCGACAACAAAAATGGAATTGCTCAAATATGAAGAGACATAATTCCAAAAAGTGTCTGTAATTTTTAGGGATTGTAAACTTTTTTTATTTTTATATATTAGGTTTGGCAATCGCCGGGAAAAGGGGAAGGCGGAGGATTTTTAACTGAGTGTTGACTCTCAATCCATCAGTCATTTCTTTCTAAAATATAGCCCACGCATGATTGACCTATAAATCACTTTACAATCATCTATGATTTTTAGGTCAGCTTTTTATAAAAGGGTAAAATAATGGCATGTTTGACTCGGGTAAATATCGTGCCGTACGTTCACTTGAGAATGTAATGAGCATTTTTTGTTTTCTTTAAAAGGTTTGGATCCATAGGTCATTTGAATCTTAAACATGTTTCAAGCATGCATATCCATAAGTAAAACATGTGTAGAAATCTCTTTCCTATAAAATTCCAAGCTATTAGGGTTGAACTAGAGGAATTTCCCAAACTTGGATAACAAAACTTTTGTGTTCATCTGTGGTATGTAAATAAATTTTCTATACTTACATTTATTATTTTTTCAAATTTTTTCGCATACATAAACTCTAAAATTTTCATTTTGTTGTGATCTATTTGCCATCTTGTCAAAATTGTTTTCGAGATCAAGGGAAAGTGCAAACTCAATTTTTGATTTAAAAAAAAATATACATCTAAAATTTCAATGCACAAATGTAGAGAGAGATAGTTCAAAAAAGTGTCTGTAATTTTCAAGGATTATCAACTCTTTTTATTTTTTTTATATATTAGGTTTTGCAATTGTCGGGAAAAGGGAGAGCCGGGGGATTTTTAACTGAGTGTTGATTCAAAATCCATTAGTAGTTTCTTTCAAAAATATAGCCCGTTACGCATGATTCACCGATAAATCACTTTAAAATCATCTATGATCATTAGGTCAACTTTTTGAACATGGGCAAAATAATGGCTTGTTTGACTCGGGTAAATATCTCATCGCATGTTGACTTGAGAATGTAATGAGCATTTGTTGGTCTCTTTACAAGGTTTGGATCCATAAGTCATTTGCATCTTTAATATGTTTCAAGCATGTATATCCATATTTAAAACATGTGTAGAAATCTCTTTCTTATAAAATTCCAAGCTATTAGGGTTGAATTAGTGGAATTTCCCAAACTTGGATAACAAAACATTTGTGTTCATTTGTGGTGTGTGAATAAATTTTATTTACTTACATTTGTTATTGTTTTAATTTTTTTCCTTACATAAACTCTAAAATTTTCATTTTGTTGATATCGATTTGCCATCTTGTCAAAATTGGTTTTGAGACGAAGGGAAAGTGAAAACTCAAGTTTCGATTGAATAAAAAATCATACAACTAAAATGGAAATCCACAAATACAGAGAGACATAATTCCAAAAAGTGTCTGTAATTTTTAGGGATTGTAAACTCTTTTTATTTTTTATATATTAGGTTTTGCAATCGCGGGGAAAAGGGGGAGGCGAGGGATTTTAAATTGAGTGTTGACTCTCAATCCATCAGTCATTTCTTTAAAAAATATAGCCCATTGCGTATGATTGACCGATAAATCACTTTACATTCATCTATGATTGTTAGGTCAGCTTTTTCTAAATGGGTAAAATAATGGATTGTTTGACTCGAGTAAATAACCCATCTCACGTTCACTTACGAATTTAATGAGTATTTGTTGTTCTCTTTAAAAGTTTTGGATCCATAGGTCATTTACATCTTTAGCATGTTTCAAGCAGGCTTATCCATAATTAAAACGTCTGTAAAAATTTCTTTCAAATAAAATTCCAAACTATTAGGATTGAACTTGTGGAACTTCCAAAACTTGGATAACAAAACTTTTGTGTTCATTCGTTGTGTGTGTATAAATTTTCTTTACTTACATTTGTTATTCTTTTAAATAATTTCCATACATAAACTCTAAAATTTCATTTTGCAGTGATCTATTTGCCATCTTGTCAAAATTGTTTACGAGATGAAGGGAAACTGAAAACTCAAGTTTCGATTTATAAAAAAAGCATACATCTAAAATGGATATGCACAAATGTAGAGAGTGATAATTCCAAAAATCGTATGTAATTTTTAGGGATTGTAACCTCTTTTTAATTTTTAAATATTAGGTTTTGTAATCGTCCAGAAAAGGGGGAGGCGGGGGATTTTTAACTGAGTGTTGACTCCCAATCCATAAGTCATTTCTTTCAAAAATATTTCCCGTTACGCATGATTCATCGATAAATCACTTTACAAGCATCTATAATTGTTAGGTCAGCTTTTTGTAAAAAGGAAAAATAATTGTTTGTTTGACTCTGGTAAATATCCCACCTCACGTTCACTTGAGAATTTAATGAGCATTTGTTATTCTCTTTAAAAGGTTTGGATCCATAGGTCATTTGTGTCTTTAACATGCTTCAAGCATACATATCCATTTTAAAACATGTGTAGAAATCTCTTTCTTATAAAATTCCAAGCTATTACAGTTGAACTAGTGGAATTTTCAAAACTTGGATAACAAAAATTTTGTGTTCTTTCGTGGTATGTGAATAAATTTTCTTTACTTACATTTGCTATTTTTTTAATTTTTTTCCCTACTTAAAATCTAAAATTTTCATTTTGTTTTGATCTATTAGCCATCTTGTCAAAATTGTTTATGGGATGAAGGGAATGTGAAAACTCAAATTTTTATTTGAGAAAAAAGCATACATCTAAAATGGAAGTGCACAAATGTAGAGAGAGATAATTCCAAAAAGTTTTTGTAATTTTGAGGGATTTTACACTCTTTTAGTTTCTATATATTAGGTTTTGTAGTCGCTAGAAAAAGGGGGAGGCGGGGGATTTTTAAAGAAGTGTTGACTCCCAATCCATAAGTCATATCTTACAAAAATATAGCCCGTTTAGCATTATCGACCAATAAATCACTACACAATCATCTATGATTGTTAGGTCAGATTTTTATAAATTGGCAAAATAATGGCATGTTTGACTCGGGTAAATATCCTACTGCACCTTCACTAGAGAATTTAATGAGCATTTGTTGTTCTCTTTAAAAGGTTTGGATCCATACGTCATTTGCATCTTAAACATGTTTCAAGCATGCA
This sequence comes from Aristolochia californica, assembly GCF_029961685.1. Classification (NCBI taxonomy): domain Eukaryota; kingdom Viridiplantae; phylum Streptophyta; class Magnoliopsida; order Piperales; family Aristolochiaceae; genus Aristolochia; species Aristolochia californica. Next base: position 15,418,168 of record NW_027181881.1, on the reverse strand, counting down.
TATCCATATGTAAAACATGTGTAAATATCTCTTTAAGATAAAATTCCAAGCTATTAGGGTTGAACTAGTGGAATTTCCCAAAATTGGATAACAAAACTTTTGTGTTCATTTGTGGTGTGTGAATAAATTTTCTTTACTTACATTTGTTATTGTTTTAAATTTTTTTTCCATACATAAACTATAAAATATTCATTTTGTTGTGATATATTTGCCATCTTGTCAAAATTGTTTACGAGATGAAGGGAAAGTGAAAACTCAAGTTTTGATTTAAGAAAAAAGTGTACATCTAAAATGGAAATGCACAAATGTAGAGAGAGATAATTCAAAAAATTGTCTGTAATTTTTAGGGATTGTCAACTCTTTTTAGTTTTTATTTTTTAAGTTTTAAAATCATTGGGAAAAGGGAGAGTCGGGGGATTTTTAACTGAGTGTTCTCTCCCAATCCATGAGTCGTTTCTTACCAAAATATAGGCCGTTACACATGATTCACCAATAAGTCTCTTTACAATCATCTATGATCGTTAGGTCAACTCTTTGTAAATGGGCAAAATAATGGCTTGTTTGACTCAGGTAAATATCCCATCACATGATCAATTGAGAATTTATTGAGCATTTGTTGGTCTTTTTAAAAGGTTTGGATCCGTAGGTCATTTTCATCTTTAACATGTTTCAAGCATGCATATCCATATTTAAAACATGTGTAGAAATATCTTCCTTTTAAAATTCCAAGCTATTAGGGTTGAATTTGTGGAATTTCCCAAACTTTGATAACCAAACATTTGTGTTCATTCGTGGTGTGTGAATAAATTTTCTTTACATACATTAGTAATTTTTTTAAAATTTTTCCATACATAAACTCTGAAATTTTGATTTGTTATGATCTTTTTGCAATCTTGTCAAAATTGTATACGAGTTGAAGGGAATGTGAAAACTCAAGTTTTGATTTAAGAAAAAAGCATACATCTAAAATGGAAATGCACAAATATTGAGAGACATAATTCCAAAAAGTGTCTGTAATTTTTTGGGATTGTAAACTCTTTTTATTTTTTATATATTAGGTTTTACAATTGCTAGGAAAAGGGGGAGGCTGGGGATTTTTAACTGCGTGCTGACTCTGAATCCATCAGTCATTTCTTTAAAAAATATTTCCCATAACGTATGATTGACCGATAAATCACTTTACAATCATTTACGATTGTTAGGTCAGCTTTTTTTAAATGGGAAAAATAATGGCTTGTTTGACTCGAGTAAAAATCCCATCACACGTTCACTTGAGAATTTAATGAGCATTTGTTGTTCTCTTTAAAAGATTTGGATCCATAGATCATTTGCATCTTCAACATATTTAAAGCATGCATATCCATATTTTAAACTTGTGTGGAAATCTCTTTGTAATAAAATTCCAAGCTATTACGGTTGAACTAGTGAACTTTCCCAAACTTGGATAACAAAACTTTTGTGTTCATTCATGGTGTGGGAATAAATTTTCTTGACTTGCATTTGTTATTGTTTTAAATTTTTTCTATACATAAACTCTAAAATTTTTATTTTGGTTGTGATCTATTTTCCATCTTGTCAAAATTGTTTACGAGACGAAGGGAAAGTGAAATCTCAACTTTTGATTTTAAAAAAAAGCACACATCTAAAATGGAAATGCACAAATGTAGAGAGAGATAATTCCAAAAATGTCTGTAATTTTTAGGGATTGTAAACTCTTTTTAATTTTTATATATTAGGTTTTACTTTTTTCGAGAAAAGGGGGACAGGGGAAGGGGGGGGGGGGATATTTGACTGAGTGTTGGCTCCCAATCCGTAAGTCATATCTTTCAAAAATATTTCCCGTTACGTATGATTCACAATCACTTTAAAATCATTTATAATTGTTAGGTCAGCTTTTTGTAAATAGGCAAAATAATGGTTTGCTTGACTCTGGTTAGTATACCACCTCACGTTCACTTGAGAATTTAATGAGTATTTGTTATTCTCTTTAAAAGGTTTGGATCCATAGGTCATTTGCATCTTTAACATGTTTCAAGCATGCATATCCATTTTTAAAACATGTGTAGAAATTTCAGTCTTATAAAATTCCAAGCTATTAGGGTAGAACTAGTGGAATTTCCCAAACTAACATAGCAAAACTTTTGTGTACATTCGTTGTTTGTTAATAAATTTTCTTTACTTACATTTGTTATTGTTTTAAATTTTTTCCATACATAAACTCGAAAATTTTCATTTTATTGTGAACTATTTGCCATCTTGTCAAAATTGTTTACGAGATGATGGGAAAGTGAAAACTGAAGTTTTGATTTAAGAAAAAAACTTACATCTAAAATGGAATGCACTAATGTAGATAGAGATAATTCCAAAAAGTGTCGATAATTTGAAGGGATTGTAAACTCTTTTTTCTTTTTATATATTAGGTTTTGCAATCATCAAGAAAAGGGGGAGGCGAGGGATTTTTAACTCTATGTTGACTCCCAATCCATAAGTCATTTCTTAAAAAAATATAGCCCGTTATGCATGATTGACCTATAAATGACTTTACAATCATCTATGATTGTTAGGTCAGTTTTTTGTAAATGGCCAAAATAATTGCATCTTTGACTCCGGCAAATATCCTGCCGCACGTTCACTTGAGAATTTAATGAGCATTTGTTGTTCTCTTTAAAAGGTTTGGATCCATAGGTTATTTGCATCTTAAACATGTTTCAAGCATGCATATCCATATGCAAAACATGTGTAGAAATGTCTTTCTTATAAAATTCCAAGCTATTAGGGTTGAACTAGTGAAATTTCTCAAACTTCGATAAAAAAACTTTTGTGTTCATTTTTGGTGTGTAAAAAAAATTTCTTTACTTAATTTATTATTTTTTATAATTTTTTTCCTTACATAAACTCTAAAATTTTCATTTTGTTGTGATGTATTTGCCATCTTTGCAAAATTGTTTACGGGATGAAGGAAAAGTGAAAACACAAGTTTGTATTTAAGAAAAAAGTATACATCTAAAATGGAAATGCACAAAATGTAGAGAGAGATAATTCAAAAAAGTGTCTGTAATTTTTAGGGATTGTCAACTCTTTTTAGTTTTTATATAATGGGTTTTCCAATCGTCGGGAAAAGGGAGAGCCAGGGGATTTTTAACTGAGTGTTGACTCCCAATCCACAAGTCGTTTCTTACAAAAATATAGCCCGTTACGCATGATTCACCGATAAATTACTTTACAATCATCTCTGATCGTTAGGTCAACTTTTTGTAAATGGGCAAAATAATGGCTTGTTTGACTCGGGTAAATATCCCATCGCATGTTGACTTGAGAATTTAATGAGCATTTGTTGGTCTCTTTAAAAGGTTTGGATCCATAGGTCATTTGCATATTTAACATGTTTCAAGCATGCATATCCATATTTAAAACATGTGTAGAAATCTCTTTCTTATAAAATTCCAAGCTATTACGGTTGAATTAGTGCAATTTCCCAAACTTGGATAACAAAACATTTGTATTCATTTGAGGTGTGTGAATAAAATTTTTTTTATCTACTTTTTTTATTGTTTTAAATTTTTTCCATACATAAACTCCAACATTTTCCTTTTGTTGTGAAATTTTTGCCATCTTGTCAAAATTGTTTACGAGTTGAAGGGAAAGTGAAAAAACAAGTTTTGATTTAAGAAAAAATCATTCAACTAAAATGGAAATGCACAAATATAGAGAGACATAATTCCAAAAAGTGTTTGTAATTTTTAGGGATTGTAGACTCTTTTATATATATATATATTTGGTTTGCAATCATCGGGAAAAGGGCGAGGCGGGGGAATTTTAACTGAGTGTTGACTCTAAATGCATCAGTCATTTCTTCCAACAATTTGGCACGTTACACATGATTGACTCAAGAAAATATTCCATAGCACGTTCACTTGAGAATTTATTGCCCATTGTTTTTCTCTTTAAAAGGTTTGGATCCATCGGTCATTTGCATCTTTAACATGTTTCAAACATGCATATCCTTTTTTAAAACTTGTGTAGAAATTTCTTTCTTATAAAATTCCAAGCAATTAGGGTTGAACTAGTAGAATTTTCCAAACTTGGATAACAAAACTTTTGTGTTCATTTGTGGTGTGTGAATAAATTTTCTTTACTTACCTTTGTTATTCTTATAAATGTTTTCTATACATAAATTCTAAAATTTTCTTTTTGTTGTGCACTTTTTGCCATGTTGTCAAAATTGTTTATGAGATGAAGGGAAAGAGAAAACTTAAGTTTTGATTTAAGAAAAAAACATACTTCTAAAATGGAAATGCACAAATGTAGAGAGAGATAATTCAAAAAAGTGTCTGTAATTTTTAGGGATTGTCAACTCTTTTTAGTTTTGTTATATTTGGTTTTGCAATTTTCGAGAAAAGGGGGTGGCAGGTAATTTTTACCTGAGTGTTGACTCCCAATCCATAAGTCATTTCTCACAAAAATATAGCCCGTTACGCATGATTGACTGATAAATCACTTTACAATTATCTATGATTGTTGGACCAAATTTTTATAGATGGGCAAAATAATGAATTTTTTTACTTAGGTAAATATCCCGCCGCATGTTCACTTGAAAATTTAATGCGCATATGTTGTTCTCTTTAAAAGGTTTGGATCCATAGGTCATTTCCATATTTAAGTTGTTTCAAGCATGCATATCCATATGTAAAACATGTGTAGAAATCTCTTTCTTATAAAATTCCAGGCAATTAGGGATGATCTAGTTGAATTTCCCAAACTTAGATAACAAAGCTTTTTTTGTTCATTTGTGGTGTGTGAAAAAATTTTCTTTACTTACATTTGTTATTGTTTTAAATTTTTTCCATACATAAACTCTAAAATTTTCATTTTGTTGTGATCTCTTTGGCATCTTCTCAAAATTGTTTACAAGATGAAGGGAAAGTGAAAAATCAAGTTTTGATTTAAGAAAAAAGCATACATCTCAAACAGAAATACAAAAATGTAGATACAACTAATTCAAAAAAGTGTCTGTAATTTTTAGGATTGTAAACTCTTTTTAGTTTTTATATATTTGGTTTTGGAATCTTTGGGAAAAGGTGGAGGCGGGTAATTTTGAACAAAGTGTTGACTCCCAATCCATAAGTCATTTCTTACAAAAATATATCCCATGACGCATGATTGTTTGATAAATCACTTTAGAATCATCTATGATTGTTAGCTCAACTTTTTTGTAAATGGACAAAATAATGGCTTGTTTGACTGTGGTAAATATCCCACCACACTTTCATTTCAGAATATGACTCAGGTAAATATCCCACCACACTTTCATTTCAGAATTTGACTCGGGTAAATATCCCACCGCACGTTCATTTGATAATTTAATGAGCATTTGTTATTCTCTTTAAAAGGTTTGGATCCATAGGTCTTTTGCATCTTTAACATGTTTCATGCATGCATATCCATCTTTAAAATATGTGTAGAAATCTCTTTCTTATAAAATTCCAAGCTATTAGGGTTGAACTAGTGGAATTTCCCAAACTTGAATAACAAAACTTTTGTGTTCATATTTGGTGGGTGAATAAATTTTCTTTACTTACATTTGTTATTATTTTAAATTTTTTCCATTCATAGACTCAAAAATTTTCATTTTGTTGTGATCTTTTTGCCATGTTGTCAAAATTGCTTACGAGATGAAGGGAAAGAGAAAACTCAAGTTTTGATTTAGAAAACTCAAGTTTTGATTTAAGAAAAAAGCATACATAAAAAGAGGAAATGAACAATTGTAGAGAGAGCAAATTCAAAAAGTGTCAGTATTTTTGACGGATTGTAAACTCTTATTAGTTTTTATATATTAGGTTTTCCAATCGTTGAGAAAAGGGGGAGGCGGGGGGTTATTAACTGAGTGTTGACTCCCAATCCATAAGTCATATCTTACAAAAATACAGCCCGTTACACTTGATTGACTGATAAATCACTTTACAATATCTATGCTTGTTAGGTCAGCTTTTTGTAAATAGGCAAACTAATGGCTTGTTTGACTCTTGTAAGGTTTGGATCCACAGGTCATTTGCATCTTTAACATGTTTCAAGCATGCATATCCACTTTAAAACATGAGTAGAAATTTCTTTTTTATAAAATTCCAAGCTATTAGGGTTGAACTAGTGGAATTTCCAAAACTTGGATAACAAATTTTTTGTGTTCATTTGTGGTGTGTGAACAAATTTTCTTTACTTACATTTGTTATTGTTTTAAATTTTTTTCCATACATAAACTCTAAAATTTTCATTTTGTTGTGATCCATTTGCCATCTTGTCAAAATTGTTTAAGAGATGAAGGGAAAGTGAAAACTCAAGTCTTGATTTAAGAAAAAAGTATACATCTAACATGGAAATGCATAAATGTACAGGGAGATAATTCCAAAAAGTGTCTATAATTTTTAATTATTGTCAACTCTTTTTAGTTTTTATACATTAGGTTTTGCAATTGTCGGGAAAAGGAAGAGCCAGGGGATTTTTAACTAAGTGTTGACTCCCAATCCATAAGTCGTTTCTTACAAAAATATAGCCCGTTACGCATGATTGACCGATAAATCACTATACAATCATCTATGATTGTTAGGTCTGCTTTTTCTAAATGGGCAAAATAATGCCTTGTTTGACTCAGGTAAATATCCCATCGCAGGTTCACTTGAGAATTTAATGAGCATTTTTTGTTCTCTTTCAAAGGTTAGGGTCCATAGGTCATTTGTGTCATTAACATGTTTCAACCATTCATATCCATTTTTAAAAGATGTGTAGAAATCTCTGTCTTATAAAATTCCATGCTATTAGGGTTGAACTAGTAGAATTTCCAAAACTTGGATAACAAAACTTTTGTGTTCGTTTGTGGCGTGTGAATAAATTTTCTTTACTTACATCTGTTATCCTTTTAAATATTTTCCACACATAAATTCTAAAATTTTCTTTTTGTTGTGATCGATTTGCCATCTTGTCAAAATTGTTTACGAGATGAACGAAAAATGAAAACTCAAGTTTTCATTTAATAAAAAAACATACATCTAAAATGGAAATGCACAAATGTAGAGTGAGATAATTCAAAAAACTGTCTGTAATTTTTAGGGATTGTCAACTCTTTTTTAGTTTTTATATATTTGGTTTTGCAATCGTCGGGAAAAGGGAGAGTCGGGGGAGTTTTTAACTGAGTGTTGACTCCCAATCCATAAGTCATTTCTTACAAAAATATAGCCCGTTAAGCATGATAGACCGATAAATCACTTTACAATCATCTATGATTGATAGCTCAACTTTTTGTAAATGGGCAAAATAATGGCTTGTTTGACTCAGGTAAATATCTCACCGCACGTTCACTTGAGAATTTAATGAGTATCTATTATTCTCTTTAAAGGTTTGGATCCATAGCTCATTTGCATCTTTAACATGTTTCTAGCATGCATATCCATATTTAAAACATGTGTAGAAATCTCTTTCTTATAAAATTCCAAGCTATTAGGGTTGAACAAGTGGACTTCCCCAAACTTGGATAAGAGAACTTTTGTGTTCATTTATGGTGTGTGAATAAATTATCTTTACTTACATTTGTTATTGTTTAAAATTTTTCCCTTACATAAACTCAAAAATTTTCATTTTGTTGTGATTTATTTGCCATCTTGTCAAAATTGATTACGAGATGAAGGGAAAGTGAAAGCTCAAATTTTGATTTAAGAAAAAAACTTACATCTAAAATTGAAATCCACAAATGTAAAGAGAGATAATTCAAAAAAATGTCGGTAATTTTTAGAGATTAAAAACTCTTTTATAGTTTTTATATATTAAGTTTATCATTTGTTGGGAAAAAGGGAGGCGGAGGATTTTTAACTGTGTGTTGACTCCCAATCCATAAGTCATTTCTTAAAAAAATATAGCCCGTTACACATGAATGACTGATAAATCACTTTACAATCATCTATGATTGTTAGGTCAACTTTTTGTAAATAGGCAAAATAATGGCTTGTTTGAATATGGTAAATATCCCACCTCACATTCACTTGAGATATTATTGAGCATTTGTTATTCTCTTTAAAACGTTTAGACCCATAGGTCAATTGCATCTTTAACATGTTTCAAGCATGCATATCCATTTTTAAAAGAAGTGTAGAAATCTCTTTCTTATAAAATTCCAAGCTATTTGGGTTGAACTAGTGGAATTTCCCAAACTTGGATAACTAAACTTTTGTGTTCATTCGTGGTGTGTGAATAAATTTTCTTTACATACATTTGTTATTTTTTAAAATTTTTCCATACATAAACTCTGAAATTTTCATTTTGTTATGATCTTTTTGCAATCTCTTCAAAATTGTTTACGAGTTGAAGGGAATGTGAAAAATCAAGTTTTGATTTCAGAAAAAAGCATACATCTAAAATAGAAATGCACAAATATTGAGAGACATAATTCCAAAAAGTGTCTGAAATTGTTTGGGATTGTAAACTCTTTTTATTTTTTAAATATTAGGTGTTACAATTGCCAGGAAAAGCAAGAGGATGGGGATTTTTAACTGCGTGTTGACTCTTAATCCATCAGTTATTTCTTTAAAAAATATTGCTCGTAACGTATGATTGACCGATAAATGACTTTACAATCATTTACGATTGTTAGGTCAGCTTTTTTTAAATGGGCAAAATAATGGCTTGTTTGACTCAAGTAAATATCCCATCACACGTTCACTTGAGAATTTAATGAGCATTTGTTGTTCTCTTTAAAAGATTTGGATCCATAGATCATTTGCATCTTTAACATGTTTAAAGCATGCATATTCATATTTTAAACTTGTGTGGAAATCTCTTTCTAATAAAATTCCAAGCTATTACGGTTGAACTAGTGGAATTTCCTAAACTTGGATAACAAAACTTTTGTGTTCATTCATGGTGTGGGAATAAATTTTCTTGAATTACATTTGTTATTGTTTTAAATTTTTTCTATACATAAACTCTAAATTTTTTATTTTGGTTGTGATCTATTTTCCATCTTGTCAAAATTGTTTACGAGACAAAGGGAAAGTGAAATCTCAACTTTTGATTTAAGAAAAAAGCACACATATAAAATGGAAAAGCACAAATGTAGAAAGAGATAATTCCAAAAAGTGTCTATAATTTTTAGGGATTATAAACTCTTTTTAATTTTAATATATTAGGTTTTACATTTGTCGAGAAAAGGGGGACAGGGGGGGGGGGGGGGGGGGATGGGGATTTTTAACTGGGTGTTGGCTCCCAATCCATAAGTCATATCTTTCAAAAATATTGCCCGTTACGTATGATTCACAATCACTTCACAATCATTTATAATTGTTAGGTCAGCTTTTTGTAAATAGGCAAAATAATGGTTTGCTTGACTCTGGTAAGTATACCACCTCACGTTCACTTGAGAATTTAATGAGTATTTGTTATTCTCTTTAAAAGGTTTGGATCCTTAGGTCATTTGCATCTTTAACTTGTTTCAAGCATGCATATCCATTTTTAAAACATGTGTAGAAATCTCATTTTCTTTACTTACATTTCTTATTGTTTTAAATTTTTTCCATACATAAACTCGAAAATTTTCATTTTATTGTGAACTATTTGCCATCTTGTCAAAATTGTTTACGTGATGATGGGAAAGTGCAAACTGAAGTTTTGATTTCAGAAAAAAGCATACATCTAAAATGGAATGCACTAATGTAGATAGAGATAATTCCAAAAAGTGTCGATACTTTGAAGGGATTGTAAACTCTTTTTACTGTTTATATATTAGGTTTTGTAATCATCAGGAAAAGGGGGAGGCAAGGGATTTTTAACTCAGTGTTGACTCCCAATCCATAAGTCATTTCTTACAAAAATATAGCCCGTTATGCATGGTTGACCGATAAATTACTTTACAATCATCTATGATTGTTAGGTCAGCTTTTTGTAAATGGTCAAAATAATTGCATCTTTGACTCCGGTAAATATCCTGCTGCACGTTCACTTGAGAATTTAATGAGCATTAGTTGTTCTCTTTAAAAGGTTTGGATCCATAGGTTATTTGCATCTTAAAATGTTTCAAGCATGCATATCCAAATGCAAAACATGTGTAGAAATCTCTTTCTTATAAAATTCCATGCTATTAGGGTTGAACTAGTGAAATTTCCTAAACTTCGATAAAAAAACTTTTGTGTTCATTTGTGGTGTGTAAAAAAAATTTCTTTAATTAATTTATTATTGTTTTTAATTTTTTTCCATACGTGAACTCTAAAATTTTCATTTTGTTGTGATCTATTTGCCATCTTTGCAAAATTGTTTACGAGATGAAGGGAAAGTGAAAACACAAGTTTGTATTTAAGAAAAAAGTATACATCTAAAATGGAAATGCACAAAATGTAGAGAGAGATAATTCAAAAAAGTATATGTATTTTTTAGGGATTGTCAACTCTTTTTAGTTTTTATATATTAGGTTTTCCAATTGTCGTGAAAAGGGAGAGCCAGGGGATTTTTAACTGAGTGTTGACTCCCAATCCATAAGTCCTTTCTTACAAAAATATAGGCCGTTACGCATGATACACCGATAAATCACTTTACAATCATCTTTGATCGTTAGGTCAACTTTTTGTAAATGGGCAAAATAATGGCTTGTTTGACTCGGGTAAATATCCCATTGCATGTTGACTTGAGAATTTAATGAGCATTTGTTGGTCTCTTTAAAAGGTTTGGATTCATAGGTCATTTTCATATTTAACATGTTTCAAGCATGCATATCTATATTTAAAACATGTGTAGAAATATCTTTGTTATAAAATTCCAAGCTATTACGGTTGAATTAGTGAAATTTCCCAAACTTGGATAACAAAACATTTGTATTCATTCGAGGTGTGTGAATAAATTTTTTTTATCTACATTTGTTATTTTTGTAAATTTTTTCCATATATAAACTCCAACATTTTCCTTTTGTTGTGAAATTTTTGCCATCTTGTCAAAATTGTTTACGAGTTGAAGGGAAAGTAAAAACTCAAGTTCTGATTTAAGAAAAAATCATTCAACTAAAATGGAAATGCACAAATATAGAGAGGCATAATGCCAAAAAGTTTTTGTAATTTTTAGGGATTGTAGACTCTTTTTTTTACATATATATTTTAGGTTTTGCAATCATCGGGAAAAGGGCGAGGCGGGGAAATTTTAACTAAGTGTTGACTCTAAATCCATTAGTCATTTCTTCCAAAAATTTGGCACGTTACACATGATTGACTCAAGTAAATATTCCATAGCACGTTCACTCTAGAATTTAATGCGCATTATTTTTCTCTTTAAAAGGTTTGGATTCATCGGTTATTTGCATCTTTAACATGTTTCAAACATGCATATCCTTTTTCAAACTTGTGTAGAAATCTCTTTCTTATAAAATTCCAAGCAATTAGGGTTGAACTAGTAGACTTTCCCAAACTTGGATAACAAAACTTTTGTGTTCATTTGTGGTGTGTGAATAAATTTTCTTTACTTACCTTTGTTATTGTTTTAAATTTTTTCCATACATAAATTCTAAAATTTTCTTTTTGTTGTGACCTTTTTGCCATGTTGTCAAAATTGTTTATGAGATGAAGGGAAAGAGAAAACTTAAGTTTTGATTTAAGAAAAAAACATACATCTAAAATGGAAATGCACAAATGTAGAGAGAGATAATTCAAAAAAGTGTCTATAATTTTTAGGTATTGTCAACTCTTTTTAGTTTTTATATATTTGGTTTTGAAATTTTCGAGAAAAGGGGGTGGCAGGTAATTTTTAACTGAGTGTTAACTCCCAATCCATAAGTCATTTCTCACAAAAATATAGCCCGTTATGCATGATTGACTGATAAATCACTTTATAATTATCTATGATTGTTAGACCAACTTTTTATAGATGGGCAAAATAATGAATTTTTTTACTTAGGTAAATATCCCGTCGCACGTTCTCTTGAAAATTTAATGAGCATCTGTTGTTCTCTTTAAAAGGGTTGGATCCATATGTCATTTGCATATTTAACTTGTTTCAAGCTTGCATATCCATATGTAAAACATGTGTAGAAATCTCTTTCTTATAAAATTCCAGGCAATTAGGGATGATCTAGTTGAATTTCTCAAACTTGGACAACAAAATTTTTTTGTTCATTTGTGGTGTGTGAAAAAATTTTCTTTATTTACATTTGTTATTGTTTTAAATTTTTTTCATACATAAACTCTAAAATTTTCATTTTGATATGATCTCTTTGCCATCTTCTCAAAATTGTTTACAAGATGAAGGGAAAATGAAAAATCAAGTTTTGATTTAAGAAAAAAGCATACATCTCAAACAAAAATACACAAATGTAGATACAACTAATTCCAAAAAGTGACTGTAATTTTAAGGATTGTAAACTCTTTTTAGTTTTTATATATTTGGTTTTGGAATCTTTGGGAAAAGGGGGAGGCGGGTAATTTTGAACAGAGTGTTGACTCCCAATCCATAAGTCATTTCTTACAAAAATATATCCCATTACACATGATTGACTGAAAAATCACTTTAGAATCATCTATGATTGCTAGGTCAGTTTTTTGTAAATGGGCAAAATAATGGCTTGTTTGACTCTAGTAAATATCCCACCACACTTTCATTTTAGAATTTGACTCGGGTAAATATCCCACCACACTTTCATTTCAGAATTTGACTCGGGTAAATATCCCACCGCATGTTCATTTGATAATTTAATGAGCATTTGTTATTCCCTTTAAAAGTTTTGGATCCATGGGTCTTTTGCATCTTTAACATGTTTCAAGCATGCATATCCAACTTTAAAAGATGTGTAGAAATCTTTTTCTTGTAAAATTCCAACCTATTAGGGTTGAACTAGTGAAATTTCCAAAACTTGAATAACAAAACTTTTGTGTTCATATTTGGTGGGTGAATAAATTTTCTTTACTTACATTTGTTATTGTTTTAAAATTTTTCCATTCATAAACTCAAAAATTTTCATTTTATTGTGATCTTTTTGCCATGTTGTCAAAATTGTTTACGAGATGAAGGGAAAGAGAAAACTCAAGTTTTGATTTAATAAAAAAACATACATCAAAAATGGAAATGAACAAATGTAGAGAGAGCAAATTCAAAAAGTGTCAGTAATTTTTACGGATTGTAAACTCATATTAGTTTTTATATATTAGGTTTTCCAATCGTCGAGAAAAGGGGGAGGCGGGGGATTATTAACTGAGTGTTGACTCCCAATCCATAAGTCATTTCTTACAAAAATATAGCCCGTTACATTTGATTGACTGATAAATCACTTTACAATATCTATGATTGTTAGGTCAACTTTTTGTAAATAGGAAAAATAATGGCTTGTTTGACTCTTGTAAGGTTTGGATCCATAGGTCATTTGCATCTTTAACATGTTTCAAGTATGCATATCCACTTTAAAACATGAGTAGAAATATCTTTTTTATAAAATTCCAAGCTATTAGGGTTGAACTAGTGGAATTTCCAAAACTTGGATAACAAATTTTTTTGTGTTCATTTGTGGTGTGTGAACAAATTTTCTTTACTTACATTTGTAATTGTTTTAAATTTTTTTCCATACATAAACTCTAAAATTTTCATTTTGTTGTGATCTATTTGCCATCTTGTCAAAATTGTTTAAGAGATGAAGGGAAAGTGAAAACTCAAGTTTTTATTTAAGAAAAAAGTATACATCTTAAATGGAAATGCACAAATGTACAGAGAGATAATTCCAAAAAGTGTCTATAATTTTTAATGATTGTCAACTCTTTTTAGTTTTTATATATTAGGTTTTGCAATTGTTGGGAAAAGGGAGAGCCGGGGGATTTTTAACTGAGTGTTGACTCCCAATCCATAAGTTGTTTCTTACAAAAATATAGTCTGTTACGCATGATTGACTGATAAATCACTATACAATCATTTATGATTGTTAGGTCACCTTTTTCTAAATGGAAAAAATAATGCCCTTTTTGACTCGGGTAAATATCCCATCGCACGTTCACTTGAGAATTTAATGAGCATTTTTTGTTCTCTTTCAAAGGTTTGGATCCATAGGTCATTTGTGTCATTAACATGTTTCAACCTTTCATATCCATTTTTAAAAGATGTGTAGAAATCTCTTTCTTATAAAATTCCAAGATATTAGGGTTCAACTAGTAGAATTTCCAAAACTTGGATAACAAAACTTTTGTGTTCATTTGTGGCCTGTGAATAAATTTTCTTTACTTACATTTGTTATCCTTTTAAATATTTTCCATACATAAATTCTAAAATTTTCTTTTTGTTGTGATCGATGTGCCATCTTGTCAAAATTGTTTACGAGATGAACAGAAAATGAAAACTCAAGTTTTGATTTAATAAAAAACATACATCTAAAATGGAAATGCACAAATGTAGAGTAAGATAATTCAAAAAATTGTTCGTAATTTGTAGGGATTGTCAACTCTTTTTAGTTTTTATATATTTGGTTTTGCAATCGCGGGAAAAGGGAGAGTCGGGGGATTTTTAACTGAGTGTTGACTCCCAATCCATAAGTCATTTCTTACAAAATTATGGCCCGTTAAGCATGATAGACTGATAAATCACTTTACAATCATCTATGATTGTTAGGTCAAATTTTTGTAAATGGGCAAAATAATGGCTTGTTTGACTCAGGTAAATATCTCACCGCACGTTCACTTGAGAATTTAATGAGTATCTATTATTCTCTTTAAAAGGTTTGTATCCATAGCTCATTTGCATCTTGAACATGTTTCTAGCATGCATATCCATATTTAAAACATGTGTAGAAATCTCTTTCTTATAAAATTCCAAGCTATTAGGGTTGAACAAGTGGACTTCCCCAAACTTGGATAAGAGAACTTTTGCGTTCATTTATGGTGTGTGAATAAATTATCTTTACTTACATTTGTTATTGTTTAAAATTTTTCCTTTACATAAACTCAAAAATTTTCATTTTGTTGTGATTTATTTGCCATCTTGTCAAAATTGATTATGAGATGAAGGGAAAGTGAAAGCTCAAATTTTGATTTAAGAAAAAAGCATACATCTAAAATTGAAATGCACAAATGTAAAGAGAGATAATTCAAAAAAATGTCTGTAATTTTTAGAGATTGAAAACTCTTTTATATTTTTTATATATTAAGTTTATCAATTGTTAGGAAAAAGGGGAGGCGGAGGAATTTTAACTGTGTGTTGACTCCCAATCCATAAGTCATTTCTTAAAAAAATATAGCTCGTTGCACATGAATGACTGATAAATCACTTTACAATCATCTATGATTGTTAGGTCAACTTTTTGTAAATAGGCAAAATAGTGGCTGGTTTGACTATGGCAAATATCCCACCTCACATTCACTTCAGATTTTATTGAGTATTTTTTATTCTCTTTAAAAGGTTTGGATCCATAGGTCATTTGAATCTTTAACATGTTTCAAGCATGCATATCCATTTTTAAAACATATGTAGAAATCTCTTTCTTATAAAATTCCAAGCTATTTGGGTTGAACTAGTGGAATTTCCCAAACTTGGATAACTAAACTTTTGTGTTCATTCGTGGTGTGTGAATAAATTTTCTTTACATAAATTTGTTATTTTTTAAAAAAATTTCATACATAAACTCTGAAATTTTCATTTTGTTATCATCTTTTTGCAATCTTGTCAAAATTGTTTACGAGTTAAAGGGAATGTGAAAACTCAAGTTTTGATTTAAAAAAAAAGCATACATTTAAAATGGAAATGCACAAATATTGAGAGACATAATTCAAAAAAGTGTCTGTAATTTTTTGGGATTGTAAACTCTTTTTATTTTTTATAGATTAGGTTTTACAATTGCCAGGAAAAGGGGGAGGCTGGGGATTTTTAACTGTGTGTTGACTCTGAATCCATTAGTCATTTCTTTAAAAACTATTGCTCGTAATGTATGATTGACCGATAAATCACTTTACAATCATTTACGATTGTTAGGTTAGCTTTTTTTAAATGGGCAAAATAATGGCTTGTTTGACTCGAGTAAATATCCCATCACACGTTCACTTGAGAATTTAATGAGCATTTGTTGTTCTCTTTAAAATATTTGGATCCATAGATCATTTGCATCTTTAACATGTTTAAAGCATGCATTTCCATATTTTAAACTTGTGTGGAAATCTCTTTCTAATAAAATTCTAAGCTATTACGGTTGAACTAGTGGAATTTCCCAAACTTGGATAACAAAACTTTTGTGTTCATTCATGATGTGGGAATAAATTTTCTTGGCTTACATTTGTTAATGTTTTAAATTTTTTCTATACATAAACTCTAAATTTTTATTTTGGTTGTGATCTATTTTCCATCTTTTCAAAATTGTTTTCGAGACGAAGGGAAAGTGAAATCTCAACTTTTGATTTAAGAAAAAAGTACACATCTAAAATGGAAATGCACAAATGTAGAGAGAAAAAATTCCAAAAAGTGTCTGTAATTTTTAGGGATTGGAAACTCTTTTTAATTTTTATATATTAGGTTTACATTTTTCGAGAAAAGGGGGACAAGGGGGGGGGGGATGATTTTTGACTGAGTGTTGGCTCCCAATCCATAAGTCATATCTTTCAAAAATATATCCCGTTACGTATGATTCACAATCACTTTACAATCATTTATAATTGTTAGGTCAGCTTTTTGTAAATAGGCAAAAGAATGGTTTGCTTGACTCTGGTAAGTACGTTCACTTGAGAATTTAATGAGTATTTGTTATTCTCTTTAAAAGGTTTGGATCCATAGGTCATTTGCATCTTTAACATGTTTCAAGCATGCATATCCATTTTTAAAACATGTGTAGAAATCTCATTCTTATAAAATTCCAAGCTATTAGGGTTGAACTAGTGGAATTTCCACAACTAGCATAACAAAAAATTTGTGTACATTCATTGTTTGTAATAAATTTTCTTTACTTACATTTGTTATTGTTTTAAATTTTTTCCATACATAAACTCGAAAATTTTCATTTTATTGTGAACTATTTGCCATCTTGTCAAAATTGTTTACGAGATGATGGGAAAGTGAAAACTAAAGTTTTGATTTAAGAAAAAAGCATACATCTAAAATGGAATGCACTAATGTAGATAGAGATAATTCCAAAAAGTGTCGATAATTTGAAGGGATTGTAAACTCTTTTTACTTTTTATATATTAGGTTTTGCAATCATTGGGAAAAGGGGGAGGCGAGGGATTTTTAACTCAGTGTTGACTCCCAATCCATAAGTCATTTCTTACAAAAATATAGCCCGTTATGCATGATTGACCGATAAATGACTTTACAATCATCTATGATTGTTAGGTCAGCATTTTGTAAATGGTCAAAATAATTGCATCTTTGACTCCAGTAAATATCCTGCCGTACGTTCACTTGAGAATTTAATGAGCATTTGTTGTTCTCTTTAAAAGGTTTGGATCCATAGGTTATTTGCATCTTAAACATGTTTCAAGCATGCATATCCATATGCAAAACATGTGTAGAAATATCTTTCTTATAAAACTCCAAGCTATTAGGGCTGAACTAGTGAAATTTCCCAAACTTGGAAAAAAAAACCTTTGTGTTCATTTGTTGTGTGTAAAAAAAATTTCTTTACTTAATTTATTATTGTTTTTACTTTTTTTCCATACATAAACTCAAATATTTTCATTTTGTTGTGATCTATTTGCCATCTTTGCAAAATTGTTTACGAGATAAAGGAAAGTGAAAACACAAGTTTTGATTTAAGAAAAAAGTATACATCTAAAATGGAAATGCACAAAATGTGGAGAGAGATAATTCAAAAAAGTGTCTCTAATTTTTAGGGATTGTCAACTCTTTTTAGTTTTTATATATTAGGTTTTCCAATCGTCTGGAAAAGCGAGGGCCGAGGGATTTTTAACAGAGTGTTGACTTCCAATCCATAAGTTCTTTCTTACAAAAATATAGGTCGTTACGCATGATTCATCGATAAATCACTTTACAATCATCTTTGGTCGTTAGGTCAACTTTTTGTAAATGGGCAAAATAATGGTTTGTTTGACTCGGGTAAATATCCCATCGCATGTTGACATGAGAATTTAATGAGCATTTGTTGGTCTCTTTAAAAGGTTTGGATCCATAGGTCATTTGCATATTTAATATGTTTCAAGCATGCATATCCATATTTAAAAAATGTGTAGAAATCTCTTTCTTATAAAATTCCAAGCTATTATGGTTGAATTAGCGCAATTTCCTAAACTTGGATAACAAAGCATTTGTATTCATTCGAGGTGTGTGAATAAATTTTTTTTTATCTACATTTGTTATTGTTTTAAATTTTTTCCATATATAAACTCCAACATTTTCCTTTTGTTGTGAAATTTTTGCCATCTTGTCAAAATTGTTTACGAGTTGAATGGAAAGTGAAAACTCAAGTTTTGATTTAAGAAAAAATCATTCAACTAAAATGGAAATGCACAAATATAGAGAGACATACTTCCAAAAAGTGTTTGTAATTTTTAGGGATTGTAGACTCTTTTATATATATATATATATATTAGGTTTTGCAATCATCGGGAAAAGGGCGAAGCGGGGGAATTTTAACTGAGTGTTGACTCTAAATCCATCAGTCATTTCTTCCAACAATTTTGCACGTTACACATGATTGACTCAAGTAAATATTCCATAGCACGTTCACTTGAGAATTTAATGCGCATTGTTTTTCTCTTTAAAAGGTTTGGATCCATCGGTCATTTGCATCTTTAACATGTTTCAAACATGCATATCCTTTTTTAAAACTTGTGTAGAAATCTCTTTCTTATAAAATTCCAAGCAATTAGGGTTGAACTAGTAGAATTTCCCAAACTTGGATAACAAAACTTTTGTGTTCATTTGTGGTGTGTGAATAAATTTTCTTTACTTACATTAGTTATTGTTTTAAATTTTTTCCATACATAAACTATAAATTTTCATTTTGTTGTGATATATTCGCCATCTTGTCAAAATTATTTACGAGATGAAGGGAAAGTTAAAACTCAAGTTTTGATTTAAGAAAAAATCATACATCTAAATTCTAAATGCACAAATATTGAGAGACATAATTCCAAAAAGTGTTTGTAATTTTTAGGGATTGTAAAATCTTTTTCTTTTTTCTATATTAGGTTTTTAAATCGCCGGGAAAAGGGGGATGCGGGGGATTTTTAACTGGGTGTTGACTCTGAATCCATCAGTCATTTCTTTCAAAAATATAGCCCGTTACGCATGATTGACTGATAAATCACTTTACAATCATCTATGATCTATAGGTCAGCTTTTTGTAAATGGGCAAAATAATGGCTTGTTTGACTCGAATAAATATCCCACCGCACGTTCACTTGCATCTTTAACATATTTCAAGCATGCATATCCATATTTAAGAGATGTGTAGAAATCTCTTTCTTATAAAATTCCAAAGTTATTAGGGTCGAACTAGTGGAATTTCCCAAACTTTGATAACAAAACTTTTGTGTTCATATTTGGTGGGCGAATAAATTTTCTTTACTTACATTTGTTATTGTTTTAATTTTTTTTATACATAAAATCTAAAATTTTCATTTTGTTGTGATCTATTTTCCATACTTTCAAAATTGTTTGCGAGAAGAAGGGAAAGTGAAAACTCAAGTTTTCATTTAAGAAAAAAACATACATCCAAAATGGAAATGCACAAATGTAGAGAGAGCTAATCCAAAAAGTGTCTGTAATTTTTAGGGATTGTAATCTCTTTTTAATTTTTATTTATGAGGTTTTGCAATCGTCAAGAGAAGGGGAAGGCGGGGGATTTTTAATTGACAATTGACTTCCAATCCATAAGTCATTTCTTTCAAAAATATTTCCCGTTACGCATGATTCACCGATAAATCACTTTACAATCATCTTTTTTTGTTAGGTCAACTTTTTGTAAATAGGCAAAATAATGGCTTGTTTGACTCTTGTAAATATCCCACCGCACGTTCAGTTGAGAATTAATGAGCATTTGTTGTTCTCTTTAAAAGGTTTGGATCCATAGGTCATTTGCATCATTTACATGTTTCAAGCATGCAGATCCATTTTTAAAACATGTGTAAAAATCTCTTTCTTATAAAATTCCTAGCTATCATAGGTTAACATGTGGAATTGCACACACTTGGATAAAAAAACTTTTGTGTTCATTCATGGTGTGTGAATAAATTTTATTTACTTACATTTGTTATGGTTTTAAATTTTTTCCATTCTTAAACTCTAAAATTTTCATTTTGTTGTGATCTATTTGCCATCTTGTAAAAAATGTTTATGAGATGAAGGGAAAGTGAAAACTCTAGTTTTTATTTAAGAAAAAAACATACATCTAAAATGGAAATGCTCTAATGTAGAGAGAGATAAATCCAAAAAGTGTCTTTAATTTTAAGGGATTGTAAACTCTGTTTAGTTTTTATATATTAGGTTTTACAGTCATCGGGAAAAGGGGGAGGAGGGGGATTTTTAACTCGGTTTTGACTCCCACTCCATATGTCATTTCTTACAAAAAGAATAGCCCGTTATACATGATTGACCGATAAATCACTTTACAATCATCTATGATTGTTAGGTCAGCTTTTTATAAATGGGCAAAATAATGGCATGTTTGACTCGGGTAAATATCCTAACGCATGTTCACTTGGGAATTTAATGAGCATTTGTTTTTCTCTTTAAAAGGTTTAGATCCATAGGTCATTTGCATTTTTAACATGTTTCAAGCATGCATATCCATATGTAAAACATGTATAGAAATCTCTTTGTTATAAAATTCCAAACTATTATGGTTGAACTAGTGGAATTTCCCAAACTTGGATAAAAAATATTTGTGTTCATTTGTGGTGTGTGAATAAATTTTTTTTACTTAAATTTTATATTGTTTTAAATTTGTTTCCATACATAAACTCTAAAATTTTCAATTTGTAGTGATCTATTTGCCATCTTGTGAAAATTGTTTACGAGATTAAGGGAAAGTGAAAACTCAAGTTTTGATTTAATAAAAAAGTATACATCCAAAATGGAAATGCACAAATGTAGTGAGAGATAATTAAAAAAAGTGTATGTAATTTTAGGGATTTTCAACTCTTTTTTTTATATATATTAGGTTTTGCAATCGTCGGGAAAAGGGAGAACCGTGAGATTTTTAACTGAGTGTTGACTCCCAATCCATAAGTCGTTTCTTACAAAAATATAGCCCGTTACACATGAATGACCGATAAATCACTTTACCATCATCTATGATTGTTAACTCAGCTTTTTATAAATGGGCAAAATAATGGCTTGTTTGACTCGGGAAAATATCCCATCGCACGTTCACTTGTGAATTTAATGAGCTTTTTTTATTCTCTTTAAAAGGTTTGGATCCATAGGTCATTTGCATCTTTAACTTGTTTCAAGCATGCATATCCATATTTAGAACATGTGCAGAAATCTCTTTCATTTAAAATTCCAAGCTATTAGGGTTGAATCATTGGAATTTCCAAAACATGGATAACAAAACTTTTATGTTCATTCGTGCTGTGATAATAAATTTTCTTTACTTACATTTGTTAATAATTTAAAATTTTTTCATTCATAAAATGTAAAATTTTCATTTTATTGTGATCTATTTGCCATCTTGTCAAAATTGATTATGAGATGAAGGGAGAGTGAAAACTTAAGTTTTGATTTAAGAAAAAATGATATATCTAAAATGGAAATGCACAACTGTAGAGAGAGATAATTCCAAAAAGTGTCTGTAATTTTTAGGGATTGTAAACTATTTTTAATTTTTATATATTAGGTTTTGAAATCTCTGGGAAAAGGGGGAGGCAGAGGATTTTTAACTGAGTGTTGACCCTCAATCCATAAGTCATTTCTTTCAGAAATATAGCCAGTTACGCGCTATTGACCGATAAATCACTTTATAATCATCTATGATTGTTAGGTTAGCTTTTTGTAAACTAGCAAAATTATTGCTCGTTTGACTCGAGTAAATTTCCCATCACACATTCACTTTAGAATTTAATCAGCATTTGTTGTTCTCTTTAAATTTTTTGGATCTATAAGTCATTTGCATCTTTAACAAGTTTAAAGCAAACATATCCATATTTAAAACATGTGCATAAATCTCTTTTTCTTATAAAATTCCAAGCTATTTCAGTTGAACTAGTGATAACAAAACTTTGGTGTTCATTCGTGGTGTGTGAATAAATTTTCTTTACTTACATTTTTTTTTGTTTTAAATTTTTTTTATACTTAAACTCTAAAATTTTAATTTTGTTGTGATCTATTTTCCATCTTGGTAAAAGTTTTTACGAGATGAATGGAAAGTCAAAAATCAACTTTCTATTTAAGAAAAAAGCATACATCTAAAATGGAAATGCACAAATGTAGAGACAAATAATTCATAAAAGTGTCGATAATTTTTAGGGATAGTAAACTCTCTTTAGTTTTTATATATTTGCTTTTGCAATTGTCGAGAAAAGGGGGAGGCGGGGGATTTTTAACTGAGTGTTGACTCCTAATTCATAAGTCATTTCTTACAAAAATATAGCCCGTTACACATGATTGACTGATAAATCACTTTACAATCATCTATTATTGTTACGTCAGCTTTTTATAAATGGGCAAAATAATGTCATGTTTGACTCGGGTAAATATCCTATAGCCCGTTCCCTTGGGAATTTAAGGAGCATTTGTTGTTCTCTTTAAAAGGTTTGGATCCATATGTCATTTGCATCTTTTACATGTTTCAACCAAGCATATCCATATGTAAAACATGTGTAGAAATCTCTTTATTATAAAATTCCAAGCTATTAGGGTTGACTTAGTGGAATTTCCCAAACTTGGATAACAAAACTTTTGTGTTCATTTGTGGTGTGTGAATAAATTTTATTTAATTACATTTATATTGTTTTGAATTTTTTTCCATACATAAACTCTAAAATTTTCAATTTGTTGTGATCTATTTGGCCTCTTGTGAAAATTGTTTACGAGATGAAGGGAAAGAGAAAACTCAAGTTTTGATTTAAGAAAAAAGTATACATCCTAAATGGAAATGCACAAATGTAGTGAGGGATAATTCAAAAAAGTGTGTGTAATTTTTAGGAATTCTCAACTCTTTTTTGTTTTTATATATTAGGTTTTCCAATAGTTGGGAAAAGGGAGAACCGTGGGATTTTTAACTGAGTGTTGACTCCCAATCCATAAGTCGTTTCTTACAAAAATATAGCTCGTTACGTATAATTGACTGATAAATAACTTTACCATCATCTATGATTGTTAGGTCTGCATTTTGTAAATGGGCAAAATAATGTCTTGTTTGACTCGAGTAAATATCCCATCGCACGTTCACTTGAGAATTTAATGAGCATTTGTTGTTCTCTTTCAAATTTCTGGATCCATAGGTCATTTGCATCTTTGACATGCTTCAAGCATGCATATCCATTTTTAAAACATGTGTAGAAAACTCTTTCTAATAAAATTCCAAGCTAGTAGGATGGAACTAGTGGAATTTCCCAAACTTGGATAACAAAACTTTTGTGTTCATTCTTGGTGTGTGAATAAATTTTTCGTTACTTACATTTCTTATTGTTTCAAATTTTTTCCATGCATAAACTCTAAAATTTTCATTTTATTGTGATCTATTTACAATCATATTAAAAACTATGTACGAGATGAAGGGAAAGTGAAAACTCAACTTTTGATTTAAGAAAAAAGCATACATCTAAAATGGAAATGCACAAATATAGAGAGACATAATTCAAAAAAGTGCCTGTAATTTTTAGGGATTGTAAACTCTTTTTATTTTTTATATATTAGGTTTTGCAATCACCAAGAAAAGGAAGCAGGGGATTTTTATCTGCGTGTTGACTCTCAATCCATTAATCATTTCTTTCAAAAATATAGCCTGTTACGCATGATTGACCGATAAATTAGTTTACAATCATCTATGATTGTTAGGTCAACTTTTTGTAATTGGGAAAAATAATGGCTTCTTTGACTCGAGTAAATATCCCATCGCTTGTTCACTTGAGAATTTAATGAGCATTTGTTGTTCTCTTTAAAAGTTTTGGATTCATAGGTTATTTGCATCTTTAACATGTTTCAAGTGTGCATATCTATATTTAAAACGTGAGTAGATATCTCTCTCTTATAAAATTCCAAGCTATTAGGTTTGAACTAGTGGAATTTCCCAAACATGGATAACAAAATTTTATGTTCATTTGTGGTGTGTTAATAAATTTTCTTTACTTACATTTGTTATTAATTTAAATTTTTTCCATACATAAACTGTAAAATTTTCATTTTGTTGGGATCTATTTGCCATGTTGTCAAAATTTTTTACGAGATGAAGGGAGAGTGAAAACTTAAGTTTTGATTTAAGAAAAAATGATACATCTAAAATGGAAATGCACAAAAGTAGAGAGAGATAATTCCAAAAAGTGTCTGTAATTTTTAGCGATTGTAAATTATTTTTATTTTTATATATTAAGTTTTAAATTCACTCGAGAATTTAATGAGCATTTGTTATCCTCTTTAAAATATTTCATCCATAGGTCATTTGCATCTTTAACATGTTTCAAGCATTCATATCCATTTTTAAAACATATGTAGAAATCTCTTTCTAATAAAATTCCAAGCTAGTAGGGTGGAACTAGTCAAATTTCCCAAACTTGGATAACAAAACTTTTGTGTTCATTCGTGGTGTGTGAATAAATTTTCTTTACTTACATTTGTTATTGTTTTAAAATTTTTCCATACAAAAACTCTAAAATTTTCATTTTGTTGTGATCTTTTTGCCATCATGTCAAAATTGTTTACGAGATGAAGGAAAAGTTAAAACTCAAGTTACATTTAATAAAAAAACAACCATCTAAAATGGAAATGCACTATTGTAGAGAGAGATAATTCCAAAAAGTTTCTGTAATTTTAAGGGATTTTAAACTCTTTTTAGTTTTTAGGTATTAGGTTTTGCAATCGTCGGGAAAAGGGGGAGGTGGGGGATTTCTAACTTTGAGTTGACTCTCAATCCATAAGTCCTTTATTTCTAAAACATAGCCTATTACGCATTATTGACCAGTAAATCACTTTACAATCATCTATGATTGTTAGGTCAAGTTTTGTAAATGGGCAAACTAATGGCTTGTTTGACTCGAGTAAATATCCCAACGCACGTTCACTTGAGAATTTAATGAGTATTTGTTGTTCCCTTTAAATGTTTTTGATACATAGGTCATTTGCATCTTTAACATGTTTCAAGCATGCATATCCATATGTATAACATTTGTAGAAATCTATTTCTTATAAAATTCCAAGCTATTAGTGTTGAACTAGTGGAATTTCCCAAACTTGGATAACAAAACCTTTGTGTTCAATTGTGGTGTGTGAATAAATTTTATTTACCCACATTTGTTATTATTTTAAATTTTTTCTACACATAAACTCTAAAATTTTCATTTTGTTGTGATCTATTTTCCATCTTGTCAAAATTGTTTACGAGATGAAGGGAAAGTGAAAACTCAAGTTTTGATTTAAGAAAAAAGTATACATCTAAAATGGTAATAAACAAATGTAGAGAGAGATAATTTAAAAAAGTGTCTGTAATTTAAAGGGATTGTAAACTCTTATTAGGTGTCATATAATAGGTTTTGCAATTTTCGGGAAAAGGGAGAGTCGAGGGATTTTAAATTGAGTGTCGACTCCCAATCCATAAGTCGTTTGTAACAAAAATGTAGCCCATTACCCATGATTGACAGATAAATCACTTTATAATCATTTATGATTGTTAGGTCAGCTTTTTGTAAATGGGCAAAATAATGGCTTGTTTGATTTGGGTAAATATCCCATCACACGTTCACTTCAGAATTAAATGAGCATTTGTTATTCTCTTTAAATGGTTTGCATCCATAGGTCATTTGCATCTTTAACATGTTTCAAGCATTCATATCCATTTTTAAAACATGTGTAGAAATCTCTTTCTTATAAAATTCCAAGCTATTAGGGTTGAACTAGTGTAATTTCCCAAACTTGGATAACGAAACTTTTGTGTTCATTTGTGGTGTGTGAATAAATATTATTTACATACATTCGTTATTCTTTTAAATTTTTTTCATACATAAACTCTAAAATTTTCCTTTTGTTGTGATCTATTTGCCATCTTGTCAAAATTGTTTATGTGATGAAGGAAATGTGAAAACTCAAGTTTCGATTTAAGAAAAAAACATACATCTAAAATGGAAATCCCAAATGTAGAGAGGCATAATTCAAAAAAGTGTCTGTAATTTTTAGGGTTTGTAAACTCTTTTTATTTTTTATATATTTAGTTATGCAAAGGCGGGTAATTTTTAACAAAGTGTTGACTCCAAATCCATAAGTCATTTCTTACAAAAATATAGCCCGTTACGCATGATTGATTGATAAATCACCTTACAATCATCTATGATTGTTAGGTCAGCTTTTTGTAAATGGGCAAAATAATGGCTTGTTTGACTTGGGTAAATATCCCATCACACGTTCACTTGAGAATTAAATGAGCATTTGTTATTTTCTTTAAAAGGTTTGCTTCCATAGGTCGTTTGCATCTTTAACATGTTACAAGCATTCATATCCATTTTTCAAACATGTGTAGAAATCTCTTTCTTATAAAATTCCAAGCTATTAGGGTTGAACTAGTGGAATTTCCCAAACTTGGATAACAAAACTTTTGTGTTCATTTGTGGTGTGTGAATAAATGTTCTTTACATACATTTGTTATTCTTTTAAATTTATTCCTTAAATAAACTCTAAAATTTTCCTTTTGTTGTGATTTATTTGCCATCTTGTCAAAATTGTTTATGTGATGAAGAGAATGTGGAAACTCCAGTTTCAATTTAAGAAAAAAGCATACATCTAAAATGGAAATCCCAAATGTAGAAAGGCATAATTCCAAAAAATGTCTGTAATTTTCAAGGATTGTAAAATCTTTTTAGTTTTTATATATTTAGTTTTGCAATAATCGGGAAAATGGGGAGGCGGGTAATTTTTAACAGAGTGTTGACTACCAATCCATAAGTCATTTCTTACAACAATATAGCCCGTTACACATGATTGACTGATAAATCACCTTACAATCAATTATGATTGTTAGGTCAGCTTTTTGTAAATGGGCAAAATAATGGCTTGTTTGACTAGGGTAAATATCCTACCGCACGTTCACTTGAGAATTTAATGAGCATTCGTTATTCTCTTTAAAAGGTTTGGATCCATAGGTCATTTGCATCTTTAACATGTTTCATGCATGCATATCCATTTTTAAAACATGTTAAGAAATCTCTTTCTTATAAAATTCCAAGCTATTAGGGTTGAACAAGTGGAATTTCCCAAATTTGGATAACAAAACTTTTGTGTTCATTTGTGGTGTGTGAATAAATTTTCTTTACTTACATGGGTTATTGTTTTAAATTTTTTCCATACATAAACTTTACAATTTTCTATTTTTTGTGATTATTTTGCCATCTTGTCAAAATTGTTTACGAGATGAAGGGAAAGTGAAAACTCAAGTTTTGATTTAAGAAAAAAGCATACATCTAAAGTGGAAATCCACAAATGAAGAGAGAGATAATTCCAAAATATGTCTGTAATTTTTGTGGAATGTGAACTCTTTTTACTTTTTATACATTAGGTTTTGCAATCATTAGGAAAAGGGGGAGGCAGGGGATTTTTAACTGAGTGTTGACTCCCAGAGCATAAGTCATTTCTTTCAAAAATGTAGCCCGTTACTCATGATAAATCACTTTACAATCATCTATGACTGTTTGGTCAACTTTTTGTAAATGGGCAAAATAATGGCTTGTTTGACTCGAGTAAATATCCCACCGCACGTTTACTTGAGAATTTAATGAGCATTTGCTATTCTATTTAAAAGTTTTGGATCCAAACGTCATTTGAATCTTTAACTTATTTCAAGCATGCATGTCCATATTTAAAACATGTGTAAAAATATCTTTCTTATAAAATTTCAAGCTCTTAGAGTTGAACAAGTGGAATTTCCCAAACTTGAATAACAAACTTTTTGTGTTCATTTGTGGAGTGTGAATAAATTTTCCTAACTTATATTTTTTATTCTTTTAAATTTTTCCATATATAAACTCTAAAATTTTGATTTTGTTGTTATCTATTTTCCATCTTGTCAAAATTGTTTACGCGATAAAGGGAAAGTGAAAACTAAAGTTTTGATTGAAGAAAAAAGCATACTTCTAAAATAGGAATGCACAAATGTAGAGAGAGATAATTCCAGAAAGTGTCTGTAATTTTAGGGAATTGTAAACTCTTTTTAGTTTTTATATATTATTTTTTGCAATCACTGGGAAAAGGGAGAAGCGGGGGAGTTTTAACTAAATGTTGACTCCAGATCCATCAGTCACTTAATACAAAAATATAGCCCATTACGCAACATTTACCGATAAATCACTTTACAATCATCTATGATTGTTAGGCCAACTTTTTATAAATGGACAAAATAATGGCTTGTTTGAATCGAGTAAATATCCCACCGCACGTTCACTTGAGAATTTAACAAGCATTTGTTGTTCTCTTTAAAAAGTTTGGATCCATAGGTCATTTGCATCTTTAACATGTTTCAAGCATGCATATCCATTTTTAAAACATGTTTAGAAATCTCTTTCTTATAAAATTCCAAGCTATTAGGGTTGAACTAGGGGAATTTCCCAAACTTGGATAACAAAACTTTTGTGTTCATTTGTGGTGTGTGAATAAATTTTCTTTACTTACATAGGTTATTGTTTTAAATTTTTTCCATACATAAACTTAAAATTTTTTTTTTTTTGTTGTGATCTATTTGCCATCTTGTCAAAATTGTTTATGAGATGAAGGGAAAATGAAAACTCAAGTTTTGATTTAAGAAAAAAACATACATCTAAAGTGGAAATCCACAAATGAAGAGAGAGATAATTCCAAAGTATGTCTATAATTTTTGTGGAATGTGAACTCTTTTTATTTTTTATATATTAGGTTTTGCAATCGTCAGGAAAAGGGGGAGGCGGGGATTTTTAACTGAGTGTTGATTCCCAGTGCATAAGTCATTTGTGACAAAAATATATCCCATTACGCTTGATTGATCGATAAATCGGTTTACAATCATCTATGATTGTTAGGTCCGCTTTTGTTAATGGGAAAAATAATGGCTTGTATGACTCGGTTAAATATCCCACCGCACCATCACTTGAGAATTTAATGAGCCTTTGTTGTTCTCTTTAAAAGGTTTGGATCAATAGGTCTTTTTCAACTTTAACATGTTTCAAGCATGCATATCCATTTTTAAAACATGTGTGAAAATCTCTTTCTTATAAAATTCCAAGCTATTAGGGTTGAACTAGTGGAATTTCCAGAACTTGGAGAACAAAAATTTTGTGTTCATTTGTGGTGTGTGAATAAATTTTCTTTACATCCATTTGTCATTGCTTTTAATTTTTTCCATACATAGAATTTAAAATTTTCATTTTGTTGTGACCTGTTTGCCATCTTGTCAAAATTGTTTACGAGATGAAGGGAAAGTGAAAACTTAAGTTTTGATTTAAGAAAAAATTATACATCAACAATTGAAATGCTTAGATGTAGGGAGAAATAATTCCAAAAAGTGTCTTTATATTTTAGGGATTGTAAACTCATTTTAGTTTTTATATATTAGGTTTTGCAATCGTCAGGAAAAGAGGGAGGCGGGGGACTTTTAACTCAGAGTTGACTCACAAACCATAATACATTTTTAAAAAAATATAGCCCGTTACGCATGATTGATCGATAAATCACTTTACCATCAACTATGATTGTTAGGTCAGCTTTTTGTAAATGGGAAAAATAAAGGCTTGTTTGACTCGGGTAAATATCCCACCTGCACGTTCACTTGAGAATTTAATGAGCATTTGTTATTCTCTTTAAAAGGTTTGGATCCATAGGTCATTTGCATGTTTATCATGTTTCAAACATGCATATCCATTTTTAAAACATGTGTAGAAATCTCTTTCTTTTAATATTCATAGCAATTAGGGGTTAACAAGTGGAATTTCCGAAACTTGGATAACAAAACTTTTGTGTTCATTCGTGGTGTGCGAATAAATTTTCTTTACTTACATTTGTTGATGTTTTAAATTTTTTCTATAAATAAAATCTAAAATTTTCATTTTGTAGTGATCTATTTGCCATCTTTTCAAAATTGTTTACGAGAAAAAGGGAAAGTGAAAACTCGAGTTTATATTTAAGAAAAAAACATACTTCTAAAATGGAAATGCACAAATGTAGAGAGAGATAATTCCAAAAAGTTTTTGTAATTTTTAGAGATTGTAAACTCTTTTTAGTTTTTACATATTAGGTTTTGCAATCAACTGGAAAAGGGGGAGGCGGAGGATTTTTAACTGAGTCTTGACTTCTAATCCATAAGTCATTTCTTACAAAAAAATACCTTGTTATGCATGATTGACCGATAAATCATTTTACAATCATTTATGAGTGTTAGGTCAGCTTTCTATGAATGGGCAAAATAATGGCTTGTTTGACTCAGGTAAATATCCCACCGCTCGTTCCCTTGAAAATTTAATGAGCATTTGTTATTCTATTTAGAAGGTTTGGATCCATAGGTCATTTCCATCTTCAATATGTTTCAAGCATGCATATCCATTTTTAAAACATGTGTAGAAATCTCTTTCTTATAAAATTCACAGCTATTAGGGTTGAACTAGTGGAATTTCAAAAACTTGTATAACAAAAATTTAGTGTTCATTTGTGGTGTGTGAATAAATTTTCTTTACTTACATTTGTTGTTGTTTTAAATTTTTTCCATACATAAAATCTAAAATTTTCATTTCGTTGTGATCTATTTGCCATCTTGTCAAAATTTTTTATGAGATGAAGGGAAAGTGAAAACTCAAGTTTTGATTTAAGAAAAAAATATACATCTAAAATGGAAATTAAAAAATGTAGAGAAAGATAATTCCAAAATATGTCTTTAATTTTTATGGATTGTAAACTCCTTTTAGTTTTTATATATTAGGTTTTGCAATCGTCAGGAAAAGGGGGAGGCGGGGATTTTTAATTGAGTGTTGACTCCCAATCCATAAGTCATTTGTTACATAAATATAGCCCGTTACGCGTGAATGATCGATAAATCACTTTTCAATCAACTATGATTGTTAGGTCAGTTTTTTTAAAATGAGCAAAATAATGGTTTGTTTGGCTCGGGTAAATATTCCACCCCACGTTCACTTGAGAATTTAATGAGAATTTGTTGTTCACTTTAAAAGGTTTGGATCCATGGGTCATTTGCATCTTTAACATGTTTCAAGCTTGCATATCTATTTTTAAAAAATTTATAGAAATCTCTTTCTTATAAAATTCCAACCTATTAGGGTTGAACTAGTGGTATTTCACTTGGAGAACAAAACTTTTGTCTTCATTTGGGGTTTGTGAATAAATTTTCTTTACTTACATTTGCTGTTGTTTTAAATTTTTTCCAAATATAAAATCTAAAATTTTCATTTTGTTGTGATCTTTGTGCCATCTAGTAAAAATTGTTTACGAGATGAAGGGAAAGTGAGAACTCAAGTTTTTTTTAAGAAAAAAGCATACATCTAAAATGGAAATGCACAAATGTAGAGACATATAATTCTAAAATATGTCTGTAATTTTATGGATTGTAAACTCTTTTTCGTTTTTATATATTAGGTTTAACAATCCTCAGGAAAAGGGAGAGGCGGGGGATTGTTAATTGAGTGTTGACTCCCAATCCATATGTCAGTTGTTACAAAAATATAGCCCATTTTGCATCATTAATCGATAAATCACTTTACAATCTTCTATGATTGTTAGGTCAGCTTTTTGTAAATGAGCAAAGTAATGGCTTGTTTGACTTAGGTAAATATCCCACCTCCGTTAACTTGAGAATTTAATGAGCATTTGTTGTTCACTTTAAAAGTTTTGGATCCATAGGTCATTTGCATCTTTAACATGTTTCAAGCATGCATATCTATTTTTAAAACTTGTGTAGAAATCCCTTTCTTATAAAATTCCAAGCAATTAGTGTTGAACTAGTGAAATTTCCCAAACTTGGAGAACAAAACTTTTGTCTTCATTTGGGGTGTGTGAATAAAGTTTCTTTTCTTATATTTGTTATTATTATAAAAATTTTCCATACATAAACTCTAAAAGTTTCATTTTGTTGTGATCTATTTTCCTCTTTTGTTTATAGGATGAAGGGAGAGTGAAAACTCAAGGTTTTGATTTAAGAAAAAAGTATACATCTAGAATGGAAATACACAATGCACAAATTTAGAGAGAGATAATTCCAAAGTGTGTCTGTAATTTTTAGAGATTGTAAACTCTTTTCAGCTTTAATATATCAGGTTTCGCAATCGTTGGGAAAAGAGAGAGGCGGGAGATTTTTAACTTAGTGTTGACTCCCAATCCATAAGTCATTTCTTACAAAAATATAGCCCATTACGCGTGATGAATCACTTTACAATCATCTATGATTGTTAGGTCAGCTTTTTGTAAATGGGCAAAATAATGGCTTGTTTGACACGGGTAAATATCCCACCGCACGTTCACTTGAGAATTTAATGAGCACTTGTTATTCTCTGGAAAAGGTTTGGATCCAAACATCATTTGCATCTTTAACATATTTCAAGCATGAATATCCATATTTAAAACATGTGTAAAAATCGCTTTCTTATAAAATTTCAAGCTATTAGAGTTGAACAAGTGGAATTTCCCAAAGTTGAATAACAAATTTTTTGTGTTCATTTGTGGAGTGTGAATAAATTTTCTTAACTTATATTTTTTATTCTTTTAAAATTTTCCATATATAAACTCTAAAATTTTGATTTTGTTGTTATCTATTTTCCATCTTGTCAAAATTGTTTACGTGATGAAGGGAAAGTGAAAACTAAAGTTTTGATTGAAGAAAAAAGCATGCATCTAAAATAGCAATGCACAAATGTAGAGAGAGATAATTCCAGAAAGTGTCTGTAATTTTAGGGGATTGTAAACTCTTTTTAGTTTTTATATATTAGGTTTTGCAATCATTGGGAAAAGGGGGAGGCTAGGGATTTTTAACTGTGTTGACTCCAGATCCATCAGTCATTTAATACAAAAATATAGCCCGTTACGCAACATTGACCGATAAATCACTTTACAATCATCAATGACTGTTAGGCCAACTTTTTGTAAATGGTCAAAATAATAGCTTGTTTGGCTTGGGTAAATATCCCACCGCACGTTCACTTGAGAATTTAACGAGCATTTGTTGTTCTCTTTAAAAGGTTTGGATCCATAGGTCATTTGCATCTTTAACATGTTTCAAGCATGCATATCCATATTAAAAACATGGGTGAAAATCTCTTGCATATAAAATTCCAAGCTATTAGGGTTGAACTAGTTGAATTTCCCAAACTTGGAAAAAAAAATTTTGTGTTCATTAGTGGTGTGTGAATAAATATTCTTCACTTACATTTGTTAGTGTTTTAAATATTTATAATACATAAACTCTAAAATTATTTTGATCTATTTGCCATCTTGTCAAAATTGTTTACGAGATGAAGGGGAAGCAAAACTCAATTTTGATTTAAGAAAAAAGCATACATCTAAAATGGAAATGCACAAAAGTAGAGAAAGATAATTCCAAAAAGTGTCTGTAAATTTTAGGGATTGTAAACTCTTTTTAGCTTTTATATATTAGGTTTTGCAATCGTCAGGAAAAGGGGGAGGCGGGTGGATTTTAAACTGAGTGTTGACTCCCAATCCATATGTAATTTCTTACAAAAATCTAGCCCGTTACGCATGATTGACCGATAAATCACTTTATAATCATCTATCTTTGTTAGGTCAACTTTTTGTAAATGGGCAAAATAATGGCTTGTTTGACTTGGTTAAATATACCACCGCATGTTAACTTGAGAATTTAATGAGCATTTGTTGTTTTGTTTAAAAGGTTTGGATCCATAGGTCATTTGCATCTTTAACATATTTCAAGCATGCATATCCATATTAAAAACATGTGCAGAATTCTCTTTCTTTTAAAATTCCAAGCTCTTTGGGTTGAATTTGTAGAATTTCCCAAAATTGGATAACAGAACTTTTGTGTTCATTTGTGGTGGCTGAATAAATTTTCTTAACTGACATTTGTTATTCTTTTAAATTTTTTCCATATATAAACTCTAAAATTATCATTTTGTTGTGATCTATTTTCCATCTTATCAAAATAGTTTACTTGATGAAGGGAAAGTGAAAATTAAAGTTTTGATTTAAGAAAAAAACATTCATAAAAAATGGAAATGCACAAATGTAGAGAGAGATAATTCCAAAAAGTGTCTATAATTTTTAAGGATTGTAAACTCTTTTTAGTTCATATATATTAGGTTTTACAATCGTTGTGTAAAGGGGGAGGTGAGAGATTTTTAACTGAGTGTTGACTCTCACTCCATAAATCATTTCTTACAAACATATAGCCCGTTAAGCATGATTAACCGATAAATCACTATCCAATTATCTATGATATTTAGGCCAAGTTTTTATAAATGGGCAAAATAAAGGAGGCTTTTTTGACTCAGGTAAATATCCCACCACACGTTCACTTGAGAATTTACTGAGCATTTGTTGTTCCCTTCAAAAGGTTTCGCTCCATAAGTCATTTGCATCTTTAAAATGTTTCAAGCATGCATATCAATATTTAAAACATGTGTAAAAATCTCTTTCTTATAAAAGTCCATGCTATTAGGGTTTAACTAGTTGAATTTCCCTAACTTGCATAACAAAACTTTTGTGTTCATTTGTGGTGTGTGAATAAATTTTCTTTACTTATATTTGTTATTGTTTTAAATTTTTTCCATACATAAAATCTAAAATTTTAATTTTTTTGTTATCTATTTGCCATCTTGTCAAATTGTTTACTAGATGAAGGGAAAGCGAAAACACAAGTTTTGATTTAAGAAAAAAGCATACATCTAAAATGGAAATGCACAAATGTAGAGAGAGGTAATTCCAAAAATTGTCTGTAGTTTTCAGGGATTGTAAACTCAATTTAATTTTTATATATTTGGTTTTTCAATCGTCTGGAAAAGGGGGAGGCGGGTAATTTTTAACTGAGTGTTGACTCCCAATCCAAAAGTCATTTCTTAAAAAAATATAGCCCACTACGGATGATTGATTGATAAATCACTTTACAATCATCTATAATTGTTAGATCAACTTTTTGTAAATGGGCAAAGTAATGGCTTGTTTGACTCGGGTAAGTATCCCACCGCACCTTCATTTGAGAATTTGACACGGGTAAATATCCCACCATACATTCATTCTTGACTTTAATGAGCATTTTTTATTCTCTTTAAAAGTTTGGGATCCATAGGTCATTTGCATCTTTTGCATGTTTCTAGCATGCATATCCATATTTAAAAGATGTGTAGAAATATCATTCATATAAAATTCCAAGCTATTAGGGTTTAACTAGTGGAATTTCCCAAACTTGGATAACAAAACTTTTGTGTTCATTTGTGTGTGTGAATAAATTTTCTTTACTAACATTTTTTATTTCTTTCAATTTTTTCCATACATAAACTCTAAAATTATCATTTTGTTGTGATCTATTTTCCATCTTGTCAAAATTGTTTATGAGAATAAGGGCAAGTGAAAACTAAAGTTTTGTTTTAGGAAAAAAGCATACATCTAAAATTGAAATGCACAAATGTAGAGAGAGATATTTCCAAAAATATCTAAAATTTTTAGGGATTATAAACTCTTTTCAGTTTTATATATTAGGTTTTACAATCGTCGGGAAAAGGGCGAGGTGGGGGATTTTTAACTGAGTGTTGATTCCCAATCCATAAGTTATTTCTTATAAAAATATAGACCGTTACTCATGATTGACCAATAAATCACTTTATAATTATCTATGAATATTAGGTCAGCTTTTTGTAAATGGGCAAAATAATGGCATGTTTGACTCGGGTAAATATCCCACCGCACGTTCTCTTCAGAATTTAATGAGCATTTGTTATTCTCTTTAAAAGGTTTGGATCCATAGGTCTTTTGCATCTTTAACATGTTTCAAGCATGCATCTCCATATTTAAAACATGTGTAGAAATCTCTTTCTAATAAACTTGCAAGCTATTTGGGTTGAATTAGTGGTATTTTCACAACTTGGATGAGAAAACTTTTGTGTTCATTCGTGATGCGTGAATAAATTTTCTTTACTTAAATTTTTTATTGTTTTAAAATTTTTCCATACATAAACTCTAAAATTTTCATTTTGTTGTGATGTATTTGCTATCTTGTCAAAATTGTTTACGAGACGAAGAGATAGTCAAAACACAAGTTTTCATTTAAGGAAAAAGCATACATCTAAAAATGCTATGCACAAATGTAAAGAGAGATAATTCCAAAAAGTGTCTGTAATTTTAAGGGATTGTAAACTCTTTTTAGTTTTTATATATTATGTTTTGCAATCGTTGGGAAAAGGAGGAGGCAAGGGATTTTTAACTGAGTATTGACACCCAATCCGTAAGTCATTTCTTTAAAAAATATTGCCCATTACGCATGATTGATCGATAAATCACTTTACCATCATCTATGATTGTTAGGTCTGCTTTTTGTGAAAATAATGGCTTATTTGACTCTCGTAAACTTCCCACCGCATGTTCACTTGAGAATTTAATGAACATTTGTTATTCTCTTTAAAAGGTTTGGACCCATAGGTCATTTACATCTTTAACAAGTTTCAAGCATGCATATCCATTTTTAAAACATGTGTAGAAATCTCTTTCTTATAAAATTCAAAGCTATTAGGGTTGAACTAGTGGAATTTCCCAAACTTGGATAACAAAACTTTTGTGTTCAATTGTGGTGTGTGAATAAATTTTCTTTACTTACATTTGTTATTTTTTAAATTTTTTTCCATAAATAAACTCTAAAATTTTCATTTTTTCGTGATCTATTTGTCATCTTGTCAAAATTGTTGACGAGATGAAGGGAAAGTGAAAACTCAAGTTTTGATTTAAGAAAAAAACATGCACCTAAAATGTAAATGCACTAATGTAGAGAGAGATAACTCCAAAAAGTTCATGTAATTTTAATGGATTGTAAAATCTTTTTAATATATTAGGTTTTGCAATCGTCGGGAAAAGGGGGACACCCAATCCATAAGTCATTTCTTACACAAATATAGCACGTTAAGCATGATTGACTGATAAATCACTTTACAATCATCAATGATTGTTAGGTTTGCTTTTTATAAATGGGCAAAATAATGGCATGTTTGACTCAGGTAAATATCCTACAACACGTTCACTTTAGAATTTAATAAGCATTTGTTATTTTCTTTAAAAGGTTAGGATCCATAGGTCATTTGCATCTTTAACATGTTTCAAGCATGCATATCCATATGTAAAACATGTGTAGAAATCTCTTTCTTATAAAATTCCAAGCTATAAGGGTTGAACTAGTGGAATTTCCCAAACTTGGATAACAAAACATTTGTGTTCATTTGTGGTGTGTGAATAAATTTTCTTTACTTACATTTGTTTTTGTTTTAAATTTTTTCCATACATAAACTCTAAAATTTTAATTTTGCTATGATCAATTGGCTATCTTGTCAAAAAAATTACGAGATGAAGGGAAATAGAAAACTCAAGTTTTGATTTAAGAAAAAAACATACATCTAAAATTAAAATTCACAAATGTAGACAGAGATAATTCCTAAAAATGTCTGTAATTTTTAGGGATTGTAAACTCTTTTTAGTTTTTATATATTTGGTTTTTCAATCGTCGGGATATGGGGGAGGTTGGGGATTTTTAACTGAGTGTTGAATTCCAATCTATAAGTCATTCCTTACCAAAATATAGCCCGTTACGCATGATTGATAGATAAATCACTTTACAATCATCTATGATTGTTAGGTCAGCTTTTTGTAAATGGGCAATATAATGACTTGTTTGACTCGAGTAAATATCCCATTGCATGTTCACTTGAGAATTTAATGAGCATTTGTTGTTCTCTTTAAAAGTTTTGGATCCATAGGCCATTTTCATCTTTAACATGTTTCAAACATGCATATCCATATTTAAAACATGTGTAGAAATCACTTTCTTATAAAATTCCAAGCTATTAGGGTTGAACTATTGGAATTTCCCAAATAGGGATAACAAAACTTTTGTGTTCATTCGTGGTGATTAAATTTTCTTTACTTACATTTGTTATTGTTTTAAATTTTTTGCATACATAAAATTTAAAATTTTCATATTGTTCTGGTCTATTTGCCATCTTGTCAAAATCGTTACGAGATGAAGGGAAAGTCAAAACTCAAGTTTTGATTTATGAAAAAAGCATACATCTAAAATGGAAAATGCTCTAATGTAGAGAGACATAATTCCAAAAAGTGTCAGTAATTTTTAGGGATTGTAAACAATTTTTAGTTTTTATATATTAGGTTTTGCAATCAATGGGAAAAGGGGAAGGCGAGTGATTTTTAACTGAGTGTTGATACCAAATCCATAAGTCATTTCTTTCAAAGATATAGCCCGTTTCGCATGATTGACCGATAAATCACTTTACAATCATCAATACTTATTAGGTCAGATTTTTGTTAATAGGTAAAATAATGG
Organism: Aristolochia californica; assembly: GCF_029961685.1. Taxonomy (NCBI): domain Eukaryota; kingdom Viridiplantae; phylum Streptophyta; class Magnoliopsida; order Piperales; family Aristolochiaceae; genus Aristolochia; species Aristolochia californica. The sequence continues at coordinate 15,379,554 of NW_027181881.1, read as the reverse complement.
CTTGTTTGACTCAGGTAAATATCCCACCCAACGGTCACTTGAGAATTTAATGAGCATTTGTTATTCTCTTTAAAAGGTTTGGGTCCATAGGTCATTTGCATCTATAACATGTTTCAAGCATGCATATCCATATTTAAAATGTGTGTAGAAAACTCTTTCTTATAAATTCCGAGCAATTAGGGTTGAATTAGTGGAATTTTCGAAACTTGGATAACAAAACTTTTGTGTCCGTTCATGGTGTTTGAATAAATTTTCTTTACTTACATTTGTTATTGTTTTTAATTTTTTTGGTACATTAACTCTAAAATTTTCATTTTGTTGTGATCTATTTGCTATCTTGTCAAAAAATTTTATGAGAAGAAGGGAAAGTGAAAGCTCAAGTTTTGATTTAAGAAAAAAGCATACATCTAAAATGGAATTGCACAAATGTAGACAACGGTATTTCCAAAAAGTATCTGTAATTTTGAGGGATTGTAAACTCTTTTTAGTTTTTATGTATTAGGTTTTGCAATCTTCTGAAAATGGGCAAGGTAAAGGATTTTTAAATGATTGTTGAGTCCCAATCCATATGTCATTTCTTAGAAATATATAGCCCGTTACACATGATTGACCAATAAATCACTTTACAATCATCTATGATTGTTAGGTCAACTTTTTATCAATGGGAAAAATAATGGCTTGTTTGACTTAGGTAAATATCCCACTGCACGTTCACTTGAAAATTTAATGAGGATTTTTTATTCTCTTTAAAAGGTTTGGATCCATTGGTCATTTGAATCTTTAACACGTTTCAAGCATGCATATCCATTCTTAAAACATGTGTAGAAATCTCATTCTTATAAAAGTCCAAGCTATTATGGTTGAAGTAGTGGAATTTCCCAAACTTGGATAACAAAACTATTGTGTTCATTTGTGGTATGTGAATAAATTTTCTTTACTTACATTAGTTATTTTTTAAAAAATTTTCCATACATAAACTCTAAAATTTTCATTTTGTTTTGATCTATTTGTCGTCTTGTCAAAATTGTTTACGAGATGAGGGGAAAGTAAAAACTCTCGTTTTGATTTAAGAAAAAAGTATACATCTAAAATGTGACTGTAACTTTTAGGGATTGTAAACTCTTTTTAGTTTTTATATATCAGATTTTGCAATCGTCGGGTAAAGAGGGTGGTGGGGGATTTCTAGCTGAGTGTTGACTCCAAATCCATAAGTCATTTCTTACAAAAATATAGCCTGTTACGTTTGCTTCACAGATAAATCACTTTACCATCTTCTATGATTATTAGGTCAGTTATTTGTAAATGGGCAAAATAATGGCTTGTTTGACTCTGGTAAATATCCCACTGCATGTTCACTTGAGAATTTAATGAGAATTTGTTGTAAAGTTAAAAGGTTTGGATCCATAGGTCATTTGCATCTTTAACATGTTTCAAGCATGCATATCCATTTTTAAAACATGTGTAGAAATATCTTTCTTATAAAATTCAACGCTATTAGGGTTGAACTAGTGGAATTTCCAAAACTTGGAAAACAAAACTTTTGTGTTCATTTTTGATGTGTGAATAAATTTTCTTTACTTACATTTTTTATTGTTTTAAATTTTTTCCATACATAAAATCTAATTTTTTCATTTTGTTGTGATATATTAGACATTCTGGTAAAACGTTTTACGAGATGAAGGCAAAGTGAAAACCCAAGTTTTGATTTAAGAAATAAGTATACATCTAAAATGGAATTGCGCAAATGCAGAGAAAGATATTTCCAAAACGTGTCTATAATTTTTAGGGACTGTAAACTATTTTTATTTTTTATATATTAGATTTTCTAATCTTCGGGATAAGGGGGAGGCGGTAGATTTTTAACTGAGTGTTGACTCCGAATCCACAAGTCATTTCTTAAAAAAATATAGCCCGTTACGCATGATTGACTGATAAATCACTTTACAAGCATCTATGATTATAAAGTCAGCTTTTTTTAAATGGAAAAATAAATGCTTGTTTGACTCGGGTAAATATCCCATCACGCGTTCACTTGAGAATTTAATGAGCATTTGTTATTCTCTTTAAAAGGTTTGGATACATTGGTCATTTGCATCTTTAACATGTTTCAAGAATTCATATCCATTTTTAAAACATGTGTAGAAATCTCTTTCTTATAAAATTTCAACCTATTACGGTTGAACTAGTGGAATTTCCCAAACTTGAATAACAAAACTTTTCTGTTCATTTGTAATGTGAGAATAAATTTTCTTTTCTGACATTTGTTATTCTTTTTAATTTCTTCCATACATAAACTATAGAATTTTCATTTTGTTGTGATCTATTTTCCATCTTGTCAAAATTGTTTATGAGATAAAGGTATAGTGAAAACTCTAGTTTTATTGAAGAAAAAAGCATACATCTAAAATGGAAATGCATTAATGTAGATAGAGATAATTCCGAAAAGTTTCTATAATTTTAAGGGATTGTAAACTCTTTTTTTTTATATATTAGGTTTTGTAATCGTCGGGAAAAGGGGGAAGCGGGGGATTTTTAACTGAGTGTTGACTCCCAATCCATAAGTCATTTATTACAAAAATAGTGCCCGTTACGCATGATTGACCGATAAACCACTTTACAATCATCTATGATTGTTAGGTCATCTTTTATAAATGGGCAAAATAATGGCTAGTTTGACTCGGGTAAAAATCCCACCGCTTGTTCACTTGAAAATTTAATGAGCATTAGTTATTCTCTTTAAAAGGTTTGGATCCATAGGTAATTTTCATCTTTAACATGTTTCATGCATTCATATCCATTTTTATGTGTAGAAATCTCTTTCTTTAAAATTCCAAGCTATTAGGGTTGAACTAGTGGAATTTCCCAAACTTAGACAACAAAAGTTTTGTGTCCATTTGTGGAGTGTGAATAAATTTTCTTTACTTACATTTGTTTTTATTTTAAAATACATAAACTTTAAAATTTTCTTTTGGTTGTGATTTATTTTTCGTCTTGTCCAAATTGTTAACGAGATGAAGGGAAAGTGAAAACCAAAGTTTTGATTTAAGAAAAAGGCATACTTCTAATTTGGAAATGAACAAATGTTGAGAGAGATAATTCCATAAAGTGTCTGTAATTTTAAGGGATTTAAACTCTTTTATATTTTTTATATATTAGGTTTTGCAATCATCGGGAAAAGGGAGGCATGGGATTTTTAACCGAGTGTTGACTCCCAATCCATAAGTCACTTCTTACAAAAATATAACCTGTTATGCATGATTGACTAATAAATCACTTTACAATTATCTAAGATTGTTACGATAACTTTTTATACAATTATTTATGATTGTTAGGACAAATTTTTATAAATAGGCAAAATAATGGCTATTTTTACTCGGGTAAATATCGCCCTCCACGTTCACTTGAAAATTTAATGAGCATTTGTTGTTCTCTTTAAAAGGATTGGATCCATAGCTCATTTGATCCTATAACATGTTTTAAGCATGCATATCCATATTTAAAACATGTGTAGAAATCTCTTTCTTATAAATTTCCAAGCTATAAGGGTTGAACAAGTTGAATTTCCCAAACTTGGATAACAAAACTTTTGTGTTCATTTGTGTTGTGTGAATAAATTTTCTTTACGTACATTTGTTATTGTTTTAAATTTTTTCCATACAGAACTCTAAAATTTTCATTTTGTTGTGATCTATTTGCCATCTTGTCAAAATGGTTTACGAGATGAAGGGAAAGTGAAAACTCAAGTTTTGATTTAAGAAAAAAGCATACATCCAAAATGGAAATGCACAAATGTAGAGAGAGATAATTCCAAAAGTGTCTACAATTTTTAGGAATTATAAACTCTTTTTATTTTTTATATATTAGGTTTTGTAGTCACTTGGAAAAGGGGCAGGCTGGTAATTTTTGCCTGAGTGTTGACTCCCAATCCATAAGCCATTTCTTACAAAAATATAGCCCGTTACGTGATGATTGATTGATAAATCACTTTACAATCATCTATGATTGTTAGGTGAGCTTTTGTAAATGGGAAAAATAGTGGCTTGTTTGACTCGGGTAAATATCCCACCGCACGTTCATTTGAGAATTTGACTCGGGCAAATATCCCATCGCATGTTCATTTGAGAATTTAATGAGCATTTGTGATTCTCTTTAAAAGGTTTAGATCCATAGGTCATTTGCATCTTTAACATGTTTCAAGCATGCATATCCATTTTTAAAGCACGTGTAGAAATCTCTTTCTTATAAAATTCTAAGCTATTAGGTTTGAACTAGTGGAATTTCCCAAACTTGGATGACAAAACTTTTGTGTTCATTTGTGGTTTATGAATAAATTTTCTGTACTTACTTTTGTTATTGTTTTAAAATTTTTCCAAACATAAACTCTATAGTTTTCATTTTGTTGTGATCTATTTGGCATCTTGTCAAAAAAATTTACGAGAAGAAGGAAAAGTGATAACTCAAGTTTTTATTTAGAGAAAAGCATACATCTAAAATGGAAATACTCAAATACATAGAGAGATAATTGCAAAAAGTGTCTGAAAATTTTAGTCATTGTAAACTCTTTTTAGTTTTTATTTATTAGGTTTTTCAATCGTTTGGAGAAGGAGGAGGCGAGGGATTTTTAACTGAGTGTTGACTCCCAATCTAAAAGTAATTTCTTACAAAAATGTAGCCTGTTACGCATGATTGACCGATGAATCACTTTACAATCATCTATGATTGTTAGGTCAACTTTTTGTAAATGGGCAAAATAATGGCTTGTTTGACTCGGGTAAATATCCCACCGCACGTTCATTTGAGAATTTAATGAACATTTTTTATTCTCCTTAAAAGGTTTAGATCTATAAGTTATTTGCATCTTTAACATGTTTCAAGCATGCATATCTATATTTAAAACATGTGTAGAAATCTTTTTCTTATTAAACTCCAAGCTATTAGGGTTGAACTAGTGGACTTTCCCAAACTTGGACAACAAAACTTTTGGGTTCATTTGTGGTGTGTGGCTATTGTTTTAAATTTTTTCCATACAGAAACACTAAAATTTTCATTTTGTTGTGATCTATTGGCCATCTTATCAAAATTGTCTACAAGATGGAGGGAAAGTGAAAACTCAAGTTTTGATTTAAGAAAAAATCATACATCTAAAATGGAAATGCACAAATTTAGAGAGACATAATTCCAAAAAGAGTCTATAGTTTTTTGGGATTGTAAACTGTTTTTATTTTTTCTATATTAGGTTTTGCAATCATCGGGAAAAGGGGAAGGCGGGGGATTTTTAACTGTGTGTTGATTCCCAATCCATAAGTCATTTCTTTCAAAAAAATAGCTTGTTACGCAAGATTGACCAATAAATCATTTTACAATCATCTACGATTGTTAGGTCAGCTTTTTATAAATGTGCAAAATAATGGCTTGTTTCACTCGAGTAAATATCCCATCGCACATTCACTTGAGAATTTAATGACCATTTGTTGTTCTTTTTAAAAGTTTTGGATCCATAGGTCATTTGCATCTTTAACATGTTTCAAGCATGCATATCCATTTTTAAAACATGTGTAGAAATCTCTTTCTTATAAAATTCAAAACTATGAGGGTTGAACTAGTGGAATTTCCCAAACTTGGATAACAAAACCTTTGTGTTCATTCGTGGTGTGTGAATAAATTTCTTTTACTTACATTTGTTTTTGTTTTAAATTTTTTCTGCACATAAACTCTCAAATTTTCATTTGGTTTTGATCTACTTGCAATCTTGTCAAACTTGTGTACGAGACGAAGGAAAGTGACAACTCAAGTTTTTATTTAAGAAAAAAACATACTTCTAAAATGGAAATGCACAAAAGTAGAGAGAGATAATTACAAAAAGTGTCTGTAATTTTTAGGGATTGTAAACTCTTTCTAATTTTTATATATAAGGCTTTTCAATCGTCAGGAAAAGGGGGAGGTGGGGGATTTTTAAATGATTGTTGACTCCCAATCCATAAGTCATTTCTTTCAAAAATATTGCCTGTTACGCATGATTGACCGATAAATCACTTTACAATCATCTATGTTTGTTAGGTCAGCTTTTTGTAAAAAGGCAAAATAATGGCTTGTTTGACTCAGGTAAATATCCCATCGCATATTCACTATAGAATTTAATGAGCATTTGTTATTCTCTTTAAAAGGTTTGGATCCATAGGTAATTTGCACCTTTAACATGTTTCAAGCATGCATATCCATTTTTAAAACATGTGTAGAAATCTCTTTCTTATAAAATTCCAAGCCATTAGGGTTGAACTAGTGGAATTTCCCAAACTTTGGTAACAAAACTTTTGTGTTCATTCGTGGTGTGTGGATAAATTTTATTTACATACATTTGTTATTTTTAAAAAAATTTCCATACATAAACTCTAAAATTTTCATTTTGTTGTGATCTATTTGCCATCTTGTCAAAAATTTTATGAGATGAAGGGAAAGTCAAAAGTCAAGTTTTGATTTAAGAAAAAAACATACATCTGTAATGGAAATGCACAAATCTAGAGAGAGATAATTCCAAAATGTTTCTTTAATTTTAAGGGATTGTAAACTCTTTTTAGTTTTTATATATTAGGTTCCGCAATCATCGGGAAAAGGGGGAGGCGGGGGATTTTTAACTCAGTATTGACTCCCTATCCATAAATAATTTCTTAAAAAATAAATCCCATTACGCATGATTGACTGATAAATCACTTTACAATCATCTATGATTGTTAGGTCAGCTTTTTGTAAACGAGCAAAATAATGGCTTGTTTGACTCAAGTAAATATCCCACCACACGTTCACTTGAGAATTTAATGAGCATTTGTTATTCCCTTTAAAAGGTTTGGATCCATAGGTCATTTGGATCTTTAACATGTTTCAAGCATGCATACATATTTAAAAGATGTGTAGAAATCTCTTTCTTATAAAATTCGAAGCTATTAGGGTTGAACTAGTGGAATTTCCAAAACTTGGATAACAAAACTTTTGTGTTCATTTGTGGTGAATAAATTTTCTTTACTTACATTTGTTATTGTTTTAAATTTTATCCATACATAAACTCTAAAATTTTCTTTTTGTTGTGATCTATTTGCCATCTTGTCAAAATTGTTTGTGAGAAGAAGGTAAAGTGAAATCTCAAGTTTTGATTTAGGAAAAAAACATTCATCTAAAATGCAAATGCACAAATTTATAGAGACATAATTCCAAAATGTGTGTGAAATTTTAAGGGAGTGTAAAATCATTTTAGTTTTATATATTAGGTTTTGCTATCGTCAGGAAAAAGGGGAGGCGGGGGATTTTTAACTGAGTATTGACTCCTAATCCATATGTCATTTCTTAAAAAAATATAGCCCGTTCCGCATGATTGACCGATAAATCACTTTGCAATCATCTATGATTGTTAGGTCAGCTTTTTGTAAATGGGCAAAATAATGGATTGTTTGACTCGGGTAAATATCCCATCACACGTTCACTTGAGAATTTAATGAGCATTTGTTGTTCTCTTTAAAAGGTTTGGATCCATAGGTCATTTTCATCTTTAACATATTTCAAGCATTCATATCCATTTTTAAAACATGTGTAGAAATCTCTTTCTTATAAAATTCCAAGCAATTAGGCTTGAACTAGTGGAATTTCCCAAACTTGGATAACCAAACTTTTGTGCTCATTGTGGAGTGTGAATAAATTTTCTTTACTTACATTTGAGATTCTTTTAAATGTTTCCATACATAAAATCCAAAAATTTTATTTTGTTGTGAATTATTTTCCTTCTTGTCAAAATTGTTTACGAGATGAAGGGAAAGTGAAAACTAAAGTTTATATTTAAGAAAAAAACATACATTTAATTTGGAAATGAAAAAATGTAGAGAGAGATGATTCCATAAAGTTTCTGTAATTTTATGGGATTGTAAACCTTTTTAAGATTTTTATATATTAGGTTTAGCAATCGTCGGAAAAAGGGGGAGGCAGGGGATTTTTAACTTAGTATTGACTCTGAATCCATAATTCATTTACTACAAAAATATAGCCTGCTAAGTTTGATTGACCGATAAATCTCTTTACAATTATCTAAGATTGTTAGGACAACTTTTTATACAATTATCTATTATTGTTAGGACAACGTTTTATAAATGGGCAAAATAATGTCTTTCTTGACTCGGGTAAATATCCCACTCCACGTTCACTTGAGAATTTAATGAGGATTTGTTGTTCTCTTTAAAAGGATTGGATTCATAGGTCATTTTCATCGTTAACATGTTTCAAGCATGCATATCCATATTTAAAACATGTGTAGATATCTCTTTCTTGTAAATTTCCAAACTATTAGGGTCAAACTAGGTGAATTTCCCAAACTTGGATGCCAAAACTTTTGTGTTTATTTTTCGTGTGTGAATAAATTTTATTTACTTACATTTGTTATTATTTTAAATTTTTTCCATACATAAACTCTTAAATTTTCATTTTGTTTTGATCTATTTGTCATCTTGTCAAAATTGTTTACGAGATGAAGGGAAAGTGAAAACTCAAATTTTGATTTAAGAAAAAAGCATACATCTCAAATGGAAACGCACAAATGTAGAGAGAGATAATTCCAAAAAGTGTCTTTAATTTTTAGGGATTTTAAACTCTTTTTAGTTTTTATATATTAGGTTTGGCAATCGTCAGGAAAAGGGGTGGGCGGGTTATTTTTAACTGAGTGAAATTTTTTTCCATACATAAACTTTTAAATTTGCATTTTTTTGCGATCTATTTCCATCTTGTCAAAATTGTTTACAAGATGAACGGAAAGTGAAAACTAAAGGTTTAATTTAAGAAAAAAGCATACTTCTAATTTTTTAAATGAAAAAATGGAGAGAGAGATAATTCCAGAAAGTGTCTGTAATTTTAAGGGATAGGGGGAGGCGGAGGATTTTTAACTGAGTGTTGACTCCCAATTTATAAGTCATTTCTAAAAAAACTATATCCCGTTACGCATGATTGACCGATAAATCACTTTACAATCATCTATGATTGTTGGGTCAGCTTTTTTTAAATGGGCAAAATAATGGCTTGTTTGACTCAGGTAAATACCCCACCGCACGTTCGCTTGAAAATTTAATGAGCATTTGTTACTTTCTTTAAAATGTTTGGATCCATAGGTCATTTGCATCTTTAACATGTTTTGAGCATGCATATCCATTTTTAAAACATGTGTAGAAATGTCTTTCTTATAAAGTTCCAAGCTATTAGGATTGAACTAGTGGAATTTCCAAAACTAGGATAACATAACTTTTGTGTTTATTTGTGGTGTGTGAATAAATTTTCTTTACTTACATTTGTTATTGTTATAAGTTTTTTCCATACATAAACTCTAAAATCTTCATTTTGTTGTGATCTATTTGCCATCTTGTCAAAATTGTTTACGAGATGATGAGAAAGTTTAACCAAAAGTTTTGATTTAAGAAAAAAGCACACATCTAATTTGGGAAATGAAAAAATGTAGAGAGAGATAATTCTATGAAGTCTCTGTAATTTTAAGGGATTGTAAACTCTTTTTAGTTTTTTATATATTAGGTTTTGCAATCGTCGGGATAAAGGGGAGGTGGGGGGATTTTTAACTGAATGTTTAGACCCTATCCATAGATCATTGCTTACAAAAATATAGCCCGTTACGCATGATTGACCGATAAATCACTTTATAATCATCTATGATTATTAGGTCAGCTTTTTGTAAATGGGCAAAATAATGGCTTGTTTGACTCGGGTAAATATCCCACTAAAATAATGACTCATTTGCATCTCTAACATGTTTCAAGCATGCATATCCATTTTTAAAACATGTGTAGAAATATCTTTCTTATAAAATTCCAAGCTATTAGGGTTGAACTAGTGGAATTTTCAAAACTTGGATAACAAAACTTTTATGTTCATTTGTGGTGTGTGAACAAATTTTCTTTACTTACATTTGTTATTCGTTTAAATTTTTTTTATACATAAACTTTAAAATTTTCATTTCGTTGTGATCTATTTGCCATCTCTTCAAAATTGTTTATGAGAAGAAGGGAAAGTGAAAAACCCAAGTTTTGATTTAGGAAAAAAGCATACCTTTAAAATGGAAATGCACAAATGTAGAGAAAGATAATCCAATTAGTGTCTGATATTTTTAGGGATTGGAAACCCTTTTTTGTTTTTATAAAATAGGTTTTGCAATCATCGGGAAAATGGGGAGGAGGCGGATTTTTAACTGAGTGTTGACTCCCAATTTATAAGTCACTTCTTACAAAAATATAACCCGTTACGCAAGATTGACCCCAATCTATAAGTCATTTCTTAAAAAAATATAGCCCATTACGCAAGATTGACCGATAAATCACTTTACAATCATCTATAATTGTTAGGTCAGCTTTTTTTAAATGGGCTAAATAATGGCTTGTTTGACTCGGGTAAATACCCCATCGCACATTCATTTAAGAATTTAATGAGCATTTGTTATACTCTTTGAAAGGTTTGGATCCATAGGTCATTTGCATCTTTAAGAAGTCTCAAGCATTCATTTCCATTTTTAAAACATGTGTAGAAAGCTCTTTCTTATAAAATTCAAAGCTATTAGGGTTGAACTAGTGGAATTTCCCAAACTTGTATAACAAAACTTTTTTGTTCATTTGTGCTGTGTGAATTAATTTTTTTTACTTACATTTTTTTTTTCTTTTAAATTTTTTCCATACAAAAACTCTTATATTTTCATTTTGTTGTGATCTATTTTCCATCTTGTCAAAATTGTTTACGAGATGAAGGGAAACTGAAAAGTAAAGTTTAGATTTAAGAAAAAAACATACATCTAATTTGTGAAACAAACAAATGTAGAGAGAGATAATTCCATAAAGTCTCTGTAATTTTAAGGGATTGTAAAATTTTTTTAGTTTTATTATATATTAGGTTTTTCAATCGTCGGGAAAAGGGGGAGGCGGGGGATTTTTAACTGAGTGTTTACTCCTTATCCATAAGTCATTTCTTACAAAAATATAGCCCATTACGCATGATTAACGGATAAATCAATTTACAATCATCTATGATTGTTAGGTCAACTTTTTTTAAATGGGCAAAATAATGGCTTGTCTACCTCGGGCAAATATCCCATCGCAAGTTCACTTGAGAATTTAATGAGCATTTTTTATTCTCTTTAAACGGTTTGGATCAATAGGTCATTTGCATCTTTAACAAGTTTCAAGCATTCAAATCTATTTTTAAAACATGTGTAGAAATCTCTTTCTTATAAAATTCCAAACAATTAGGGTTGAACTAGTGGAATTTCCCAAACTTGGATAACAAGACTTTGTGTTCATTTGAGGTGTGTGAATAAATTTGTTATTCTTTTAAATTTTGTCCTTACATAAACTCTAAAATTTTCATTTTTTGTAATCTACTTTCCATCTTGACAAAGTTGTTTACGAGATGAAGGGAAAGTGAAAACTAAAGGTTTAATTTAATTAAAAAGCATACATCTAATTTGTGAAATGAACAAATGTAGATAGAAACAATTCCATAAAGTGTCTGTAATTTTAAGGGATAGCAAGCTCTTTTTAGTTTTTTATATATGAGGTTTTGCAATAATCAGGAAAAGGGGGAGGCGGAGGATTTTTAACTAAGTGTTGACTCCCAATCCATAAGTCATTTCTTACAAAAATATGGCCATTACGCATGATTGACCGATAAATCACTTTACAATCATCTATGATTGTTAGTTCAGTTTTTTATAAAAGGGCAAAATAATGGCTTGTTTGACTCAAGTAAATATCCCACCGCACGTTCGCTTGAAAATTTAATGTGAATTTTTTATTTTCTTTAAAATATTTGGATCCATAGGTCATTTGCATCTTTAACATGTTTTGAGCATGCATATCCATTTTTAAAACATGTGTAGAAATCTCTTTCTTATAAAATTCCAAGCTATTAGGGTTGAACTGGTGGAATTTCCAAAACTAGGATAACAAAACTTTTGTGTTCATTTGTGGTGCGTGAATAAATTTTCTTTACTTCAATTTGTTTTTGTTTTAAATTTTTTCCATACATAAACTCTAAAATTTTCATTTTGTTGTGATCTATTTGCCATCTTGTCAAAATTGTTTACGAGATGATGGGAAAGTTTAAAATAAAGTTTTGATTTAAGAAAAAAACATACATCTAATTAGTGAAATGAACAAATGTAGAGAGAGATAATTTTATGAAGTCTCCATAATTTGAAGGGACTGTAAACTCTTTTTAATTTTTTTATATATTAGGTTTTAAAATCTTCGGGAAAAGGGGGAGGCGGGGGATTTTTAACTGAGTGTGTACTCCCTATCCATAAGTCATTTCTTAAAGAAATATAGCCCGTTACGCTTGATTCACCGATAAATCACTTTACAATTATCTCAGATTATTAGGCCAACTTTTTTTAAATTGGAAAAATAATGGCTTTTTTTACTCGGGGTGAATATCCCACTGCATGTTCACTTGAGAATTTAATGACCATTTGTTATTTTATTTAAAAGGTTTGGATTCATAGGTCGTTTGCATCTTTAACATGTTTCAAGCATGTATATCCATTTTTAAAACATGTGTAAAAATCTCTTTCTTATAAAATTCCAAGCTATTAGGTTTGAACTTGTGGAAATTTCAAAACTTGGATAACAAAACTTTTCTGTTCATTAGTGTGTGTGAATAAATTTTCTTTACTTACATTTGTTATTCATTTAAATTTTTACTATACATAAACTCTAAAATTTTCATTTGTTGTGATTTATTTGCTAGCTTGTTAAAATTGTTTACGAGAAGAAGGAAAAGTGAAAACCCAAGTTTTGATTTAATAAAAAAGCATACATCTAAAATGGAAATGCACAAATGTAGAGAAAGATATTTCGAAAAAGTGTCTGAAATTTTTAGGGATTGTAAACTCTTTTTAGTTTTTATAAAATAGGTTTTGCAATCATCGGGAAAAGGGGGAGGTGGAGGATTTTTAACTGAGTGCTAACTCCCAATCCATAAGTCATTTCTTACAAAAATAGAGCCCATTACGCATGATTGACCGATAAATCACTTTACAATCATCTATGATTGTTAGGTAAGCTTTTTTTAAATGGGCAAAATAATGGCTTGTTTGACTCAGGTAAATATCCCATCGCACGATCACTTAAGAATTTAATGACCATTTGTTATTCTCTTTGAAAGGTTTTGGATCCATAGGTCATTTGCATCTTTAAGAAGTTTCAAGCATTCATTTCCATTTTTAAAACTTGTGTAGAAATCTCTTTCTTATAAAATTCCAAGCTATTAGGGATGAACTAGTGGAGTTTCCCAAACTTGGATAACAAAATTTTTTTGTTCATTTGTGGTGTGTGAATAATTTTTTTACTTACATTTGTTATTCTTTTAAATATTTTCCATACATAAACTCTAAATTTTTTTTTGTTGTGATCTATTTTCCTTCTTGTCAAAATTGTTTACGAGATGAAGGGAGAGGAAATCTAAAGTTTAGATTTAAGAAAAAAACATACATCTAATTTGTGAATGAACTAATGTAGAGAGAGACAATTCCATAAAGTCTCTGTAATTTTAAGGGATAGCAAACTCTTTTTAGTTTTTTATATATTAGGTTTTGCATTCGTCGGGAAAAGGGGGAGGGGGGGGGGGGGGGGGGGGGGGGGGGGGGGGGGATTTTTAACTGAGTGTTTACTCCCTATCCATATGTCATTTATTACAAATATTTAGCCCGTTACGCATGATTGACCGATAAATAAGTTTACAATTATCTATGATTGTTAGGCCAACTTTTTATAAACAGGCAAAATAAAGACTTTTTTTACTCGGGTGAATATCCCACTGTACGTTCACTTGAGAATTTAATGAGCATTTGTTGGTCTCTTTAAAAGGTTTGGATCCATAGGTCGTTTGCATCTTAAACATGTTTTAAGCATGCATATCCATATTTAAAACATGTGTAGAAATCTCTTTCTTATAAAATTCTAAGCTATTAGGGTTGAACTAGTTGAATTTTCCAAACTTGGATAACAAAATTTTGTGTTCATTTGTGGTGTGTGATAAATTTTCTTTACTTACATTTGTTATTGTTTTAAATTTTTTCCATACATAAACTCTAAAATTTTCATTTTGTTGTGATCTATTTGCCATCTTGTCAAAATTGTTTACAAGATGAAGGGAAAGTGAAAACTCAAGTTTTGATTTAAGAAAAAAGCATACATCTAAAAAGGAAATGCACAAATGTAGAGAGGGATAATTTCAAAAAGTGTCTGTAATTTTTTGGGATTGTAAATTCTTTTTAGTTTTTATATATTTGGTTTTGCAATCGTCAGGAACAGGGGGACCGCAAATCCATAAGTCATGTCTAACAAAAATATATTCGGTTTTTTATATATTTTTAACTTAGTGGTTACCCCAAATCCATAAGTAATTTCTAACAAAAATATAGCCCGTTATGCATGATTGACTGATAAATCACTTTACAATCATTTATGATTATTAGGTCAGCTTTTTGTAAATGGGCAAAACAATGGCTTGTTTGACACGGGTAAAAATCCCATTGCACGTCCATTGGAGAATTTAATGAGAATTTCTTATTCTCTATAAAAGGTTTGGATCCATATGTCATTTGAATCTTTAACATGTTTCAAGCATGCATATCCATATTTAAAACATGTCTAGAAATCTATTTCTTATAAAATCCCAAGCTATTAGGGTTGAACTAGTAGACTTTCACAAACTTGGATAACAAAACTTTTGTGTTCATTTGTGGTGTGTGAATAAATTTTCTTTAATAACATTTGTTATTTTTTTAAAAAAATTTCCATACATAAACTCTAAAATTTTCATTTTGTTGTGATCGATTTTCCATCTTGTCAAAATTGTTTACGAGATGAAGGGAAAGTGAAAACTCAAGTTTTGATTTAATAAAAAAGAATACATCTAAAATGGAAATGCACAAATGTAGAGAGAGATAATTCCAAAAATTGTCTGTAATTTTTAGGGATTGTAAACTCTTTTTAGTTTTTATATATAAGGTTTTGCAATCGTCGAGAAAAGGGGGAGGTAGAGGATTTTTAACTGAGTGTTGACTTCCAATCCATAAGTCATTTCTTACAAAAATATAGCCCATTACACATGAATGTCCGATAAATAACTTTACAATCATCTATGATTGTTAGGTCGGCTTTTTGTATTAATGGCTTGTTTAACTCGGGTATATATCCCATCGCACATTCATTTGAGAATTTAATGAGCATTTGTTATTATCTTTAAAATGTTTGGATCCATAGGTCATTTGAATCTTTAAAATGTTTCACGCATTCATATCCATTTTTAAAACATGTGTAGAAATCTCTTTCTTATAGAATTCCAAGCTATTAGGGTTGAACTGATACAAACCATTTCAATCTGTGACGAATCCCGATACCAAATCTTGCAATCATCCCCAAGACCTTTCAAGTTTGGGAGGAAACTGTGACCCGTTACTTAGCAAAGCAGGAACCTTGGTATAGTGAAGACACCACAAACGGGGATGGAAATTCGTTTGATAAGTCGAATGAACGCCACAGGAAAACCCTGATAAGTTCAAAAAGTTCCTTCAAGAACTCAAGAAGAATAACTCTCAATTATGAATAAAAGCAAAGGTTTTAAATCTGTGTACAAGTCCTCTATTTATAATGGAGGACGTGGTAACTTTCCCTAATTACATTCAATTAAAGAAAACTACTTACGGTAACTTGATGTAAATAGAATCCTAACACAATGCAAACAAGATCTTCCAAGATATGTTGCCAACTCGTGGATATCCTTGTGGATCCCACAAGATCTTCTAACCACCTGCCCTTCTAGGATAGATTTCCAACTCGTGGCTATCCTTGTCGGTCCCACGAAATCTCATGGTGGGTCCCACCAGCTTGTGCCTCCATGGTGGGTCCCACATGGTAGTAGAGTAAATCTTGCCCATGTCTTCATGGTGGGTCCCAAAATATAACGAAGTAAAACCAACCTATGTTGGTGGGTCCCACTAGCTCTTGACTCCATGGTGGGTCCCATAATTTAATAGCACAAAACCAACTTTTGTTCATAACAGAGTAAAACCAACCTATGTTTGTGGGTCCCACAATATAATAGCGTAAAACCAACCTTTGTTCGCATCATTCCCCCCATCTTGTGAAGGATTTGTCCTCAAATCCTCACCAAGGTCGACCTTACGCAATTGTTGCTGCCTCACTTCATCCTCGTATACTTGTTTTGGTGTCATCAGAACTAGAATAATTGTCCACTGATTGTGCGTGAATGAGTACATGTTGGTGAAGCTATCATGCTGCACACATTTGTCAAATTGCCAAGGTCTTCCTAAGAAGATATGTCCAACTTGCATTAGTACCACATCACACAATACCTCATCCTCATATTTATCAATTCGTAATGGTACAACAACCTGTGTCGTAACCCTTACTTCACCACTATCATTCAACCATTGCAGCATGTATGGACGAGGGTGCTTAAGAGTTGTGAACCCTAGCTTTTCAATCATGGAAGTACTAGCAACATTAGTGCAACTACCGCCATCGATAATAGTACTACATACCTCTTCTTTCATGTGGCAGTGAGTGTAAAAGATATTCTCCCATTGTACTTCTGCTTCCTCTTCTTTAGCTGGCAAGCATAAGGCACCTTGTACGACTAGTCCAAGCATCTCACAATTATTTTCTCCGAACTCCTGAACTCTGATGGGGGGCATCCTCCAATGGTGGCATGTCATATAGATCTGCTTCACCTTCATAACCAATTTCACCATTTTCCTGGATCATTATAACTTCCTGGTTTGGACATTGGCTAGCTATGTGTCCTCTCCCTTGACATCTGATACATTTAATCTCACTAGAATGAATCGAAAGAGGAACTGATTTACCTTGAGACGTCGTGGTAGCGGTGGTTGTTTTGGGTTCATGTTTGGCCTTGATGGTGGACGGATTTTCTTCTTTCTTTGGTAGTTTGATCTCCATAGAGTTGTACTTAAATTCTGTGGAGCTGGTTTTGGCCGTATACCACCGCTCTTGAGTTGCCTCTCAACTTTGATAGCCATATATACCAAATCTTCTAATCCCATATAATGGTGTATCTCAATTGCGTTAGCAATCTCTCGGTTTAAACCATTCAAAAATCTAACCATTGTCGCCTCCCGATCCCCCTCCACATTGGCTCTAATCATAACCATCTCCATCTCTTTATAATAATCATAAACGCTTTGGTTACCTTGATAGAGACCTTTATAATAATCCCAATAGTAATAACTTGGCACATATCGTCGTCTCATCATTTTCTTCATCTCATCCCCATTTTCAATAGGACGTTCTCCATTCCGCCTGCTATTGATGCACAACTGGTCCCACAACATAATAGCATAATCAGTGAATTCAATTGTAGCGAGTTGTACCTTCTTGAATTCGGAGTAGTCGTGAAAATCAAAAACCAACTCCATCTTCTTTTCGCACGCGAGGTATGCTTCAGGATCACTTCTTCCTTGAAACGTAGGAATTTTCATCTTGACACTTCCCAAGTTGTTATCTACCTGGTTCCTAGCTTCTCGATTCCGGTCATATCGTCTATGGCTGCCCAATGACATCCTCTCAGACTCATATAAATCATCAAATTCATCCATATCCTCAACTTCTCTTCAATGCAACTTGTTCCTCATTGGGTTGATCGGAACAAATGATGGTTGCACCCGTTGTGTTCCCTTTTCTGCCCTATCCAACCTCCCATGTATATCTTTGAACTCCTCCCTCATCATCCGTCTCATCTCCCCTACTAATGCTTGTATTTATAGATTTGGAACACCGGATGATGAAATCTCTTGATCATGCGGCATGATTGAAAATTTGCAAACAAAGTTAGAATAACATGCAAAAGAGAATGAGACAAGTACTCTTTTATTTTATTTTATTTTTATTTATTTATTTATTTTTTCTTTGACCCGACTTGACCCACTTAGTTGCCCTGGTCCGAGTTGGCCTTGGAGTACTCTTTCTTTTTTTTTTCTTTTTTTTGTTACCGAGTTGACCCGGTCCGAGTTGGTCTGGGTTGACTCAGTTCAGTCGCCTCGGTCTGCGTTGAAGAGGCGCTACCTGGCGCTGATTAAAATTTTCCTAACTTAGGAAAAAAATTTAATCAGGCAACAACGTCATCTTCAACTTTCCTCCTTCTGCCGAATCCCGAACAGTGCGGGTGTCGTAAGTTTGGAAACCTTGTCGACCGCTGATCCTTCCTTCGTGGCAACGAATAGATCGGGACTGCTGCCAATCGCGAACAATGCGGGCGACGGTAAGTTCCGGAAATCTGTCAATCCTTCCCTCACGACACCGAATTGAGGACGGTCTTCGTCTTCCTCACGGCACTGAAACCAGCGACGGCAATCCAGTGGTTCTCCGAGGATAAAGGAATGTCAAACTTGCTCGGAAGCTCAGTGGCAGTCATCTTCGTCGGTGCAAATTGTTTTTTTTTTTCTTCAGCTTCTTCGGCAACGGCTCCGAACAGAGCTTCTCCTTCTCCGGCGACGACGTCGAGAAGGCTTCTCCTTCTTCAGCAACGTACGAACAGAGAAACAAAACTCCTTCTCCTTCTTTTTCTTGAGACAGCAGCGTCGTCTCTTTTTTTTTTCTTCGGCAATGGAGCAAAACGACCTCCTTATTCAGTGACGGCACGAACAGAAGCAGCCGAACAAGAGCTTTTTTTTTCTCCTCCTTAACGACTAAAATAGTCGTTCTTTTTTTTTTTTTCGGATTTGTTTTTCTCCTTATCGGCAATGCCTAAATCAGACGTTCATCTCCTTTTTTTTGGATTTTGTTTATAAAAAAATAAAACAAAAAGGCTAGACAAAGCTGATAAACCAAAGCTTTGATACCAACTGATACGAGCCACATAACATGTGACGAAACCTGATACCAAATCTAGTAATCGTTTCCAAGTCCTTTCAAGTTTGGATGGAAACCACGACCCATTACTTAGAAAAGCAAGAACCTTGGTATAGTGAAGACACCACAAACGGGGATGAAAATCTGTTTGATAAGTCGAATGAACACCACAGGAAAACCCTGATAAGTTCAAAAAGTTCCTTCAAGAACTCAAGAAGAATAACTCTCAATTATGAATAAAATCAAAGGTTTTTAAATACTTGTACAAGTCCTCTATTTATAATGGAGGACGTGGAAACTTTCCCTAATTACATTCAATTAAAGAAAACCACTTACGGTAACTTGATGTAAATAGAATCCTAATATAATGCAAACGAGATCTTCCAAGATATGTTGCCAACTCGTGGATATCCTTGTGGATCCAACAAGATCTTCTAACCACCTGCCCTTCTAGGATAGATTGCCAACTCGTGGTTATCCTTGTGGGTCCCACGAAATCTCATGGTGGGTCCCACCAACTTGTGCCTCCATGGTCGGTCCCACATTGTGGTAGATTAAATCTTGCCCATGTCTTCATGGTGGGTCCCACTAGCTTGTGCCTCCATGGTGGGTCCCACAATATAACAAAGTAAAAACAACCTATGTTGGTGGGTCTCACTAGCTTGTGACTCCATGGTGAGTCCCACAATATAACAGCGTAAAACCAACCTTTGTTCATAACAGAGTAAAACCAACTTATGTTAGTGGGTCCCACTAGCTTGTGACTCCATGGTGGGTCCCACAATATTACAGAGTAAAACCAACCTTTGTTCGCATCATGAACTAGTGGAATTTCCCAAACTTGGATAACAAAAATTTTGTGTTCATTTGGTGTGCGTGAATAAATTTTCTTGACTTACATTAGTTATTCATTAAATTTTTTTCTACACATAAACTCAAAAAATTTCTATTGGTTGTGATCTATTTGCCATCTTGTCAAAATTTTTTACGAGATGAATGGAAAGAGAAAACTCAAATTTTGATTTAAGAAAAAAACATACATTTAAAATGGAAATGCACAAATATAGAGAGAGATAATTCTAAAAAGTGTCTATAATTTGAAGGGATTGTAAAAAAATTTTAGTTTTTATATATTAGGTTTTGCAATAGTTGGGAAAAGGGGAAGGCGGTGGATTTTTAACTTAGTGTTGACCCCCAATCCATAAGTCATTTCTAACAAAAATATAGCCCTTTACGCAAGATTGACCGATAAATCACTTTACAATCATCTATGATTGTTAGGTCAGCTTTTTCTAAATAGGAAAAATAATGGCTTGTTTTACTCGAGTAAATATCCCACCGTACGTGTTGTTCACTTTAAAAGGTTTGGATCCATAGGTCATTTGCATCTTTAACATGTTTCAAGCATGCATGTCCATATTTAAAACATGTGTAAAAATCTCTTTCTTGTAAAATTCCAATCTATTAGGGTTGAATTAGTGGAATTTCTCAAACTTGGATAACAAAACTTTTGTGTTCATTCGTGGTGTGTGAATAAATTTTCTTTACTAATATTTTTATTGTTTTAAATTTTTTCCATTCATAAAATCTAACATTTTCATTTTGTTTTGATCTATTTGCCATCTTGTCAAAATAGTTTACGAGATGAAGATAAAGTGAAAACTAAAGTTTTGATTTAGGAAAAAAACATACATAAAAAATGGAAATGCACAAATGTAGATTGACTTAATTCCAAAAAGTGTCTGTAATTATTAGGGATTGTAAACTCTTTTTATTTTTTATATATTTGGTTTTACAATCGTCAGGAAAAGGAGGAGGCGGGGGATTTTTAACTGAGTATGGACTCCCAATTCATATGTCATTTCTTTCAAAAGAATAGCCCGTTACGCATGATTGACTTATAAATCACTTTACAATCATCTATGATTGTTAGGTCAGCTTTTTTTGTAAATGGGTAAAATAATGGCTTGTTTGACTCGAGTAAATATCCAATCGCACGTTCACTTGATAATTTAATGAGAATTTGTTGTTCTCTATAAAAGTTTTGGATCCATAAGACATTTGCATCTTTAACATGTTTCAAGCATGCATATCCATATTTAAAACATGTGTAGAAATCTCTTTTTAATCAAATTCCAAGCTATTAGGGTTGAACTAGTGGAATCTCCCAAACTTGGATAACAAAACTTTTGTGCTCATTCGTGGTGTGTGAATAAATTTTCTATACTTACATTTGTTATTCTTTCAAATTTTTTCCATACATAAACTCTAAATTTTTTATTTTGTTGTGATCTATTTGCCATCTTGTCAAAAACTTTTATGAGGTAAAGGGAAAGTGAAAACTCAAGTTTTGGTTTAAGACAAAAGCATACATCCAAAATGGCAATGCACAAATGTAGAGAGAGATAATTCCAAAAGTGTCTGTAATTTTTAGGAATTGTAACCTCTTTTTTATTTTTATATATTAGGTTTTGCTATCCTCAAGAAAAGGGGGAGGCGGGGGATTTTTAACTGTGTGTTGATTCCCAATCCATAAGTCATTTCTTTCAAAAATATTTCCCGTTACACATAATTGACCGATAAATCACTTTACAATCATCTATGTTTGTTAGGTCAGCTTTTTGTAAATAGGCAAAATAATGGCTTGTTTGATTCGGGTAAATATCTCACCACACGTTCACTTGAGAATTTAATGAGCATTTGTTATTCTCTTTAAAAGGTTTGGATCCATAGGACATTTGCATCTTTAACATGTTTCAAGCATGCATATCCATTTTTAAAAAATGTGTACAAATCTCTTTCTTATAAAACTCCAAGCTATTTGGGTTGAATTTGTGGAATTTCCCAAACTTGGATAACAAAACTTTTGTGTTCATTCATGGTGTGTGAATAAAAATTCTTTACTTACATTTGTTATTGGTTTAAATTTTTTCCATATATAAACTCTATAATTTCATTTTGTTGTGTTCTATTTGCCATTTTGTCAAAATTGTTTACAAGATGAAGGGAAATTGAAAACTCAAGTTTTTATTTAAGAAAAAGCATAAATATAAAATGGAAATGCACTAATGTAGAGAGAGATAATTCAAAAAGGTGTCTGTAATTTTAAGGGATTATAAACTCTTTTTAGTTTATATATATTAGGTTTTTCAATCGTCGGGAAAAAGGGGGAGGCAAGGTATTTTTAACTGAGAGATGACTCCCAATCCATAATCATTTCCTAAAAAAATATACCCTGTTATGCATGATTGACCAATAAATCATTTTACATTCAGCTATGATTGTTAGGTCTGCTTTTCAAAGATGGGCAAAATAATAGCAGGTTTGACTCGGGTAAATATCCTACCAAACGTTCACTTGAGAATTTAATGAGCATTTGTTGTTCTATTTAAAAGGTTTGAATCTATAGGTCATCTACATCTTTAACATGTTTCAAGCATGCATATCCATATATAAAACATGTGTAGAAATCTTTTTCTTATAAAATTCCAAGCTACTAGGGTTGAACTAGTGGAATTTCCCAAACTTGGATAACAAAACTTTTGTCTTCCTTTGTGGTGTGTGAATAAATTTTATTTACTTACATTTGTTATTGTTTTAAATTTTTTCCATACATAAACTCTAAAATTTTCATTTTGTTGTGATCTATTTGCCATCTTGTCAAAATTGTTTACGAGATGAAGGGAAAGTGAAAACTCAAGTTTTGATTGAAGAAAAAAGTCAACATCTAAAATGGAAATGCATAAATGTAGATAGACATAATTCCAAAAAGTATCTGTAATTTTTAGGGTTTGTCAACTCTTTTTATTTTTCATATGTTTGGTTATGCAATCATCAAGAAAAGGGGGAGGCAGGGGATTTTTAACTAAGTATTGACTCACAAATCATAAGTCATTTCTTTCTAAAATATAGCCCGTTACGCATGGTTGACCGATAAATCACTTTACAATCATATATGATTGTTATGTCAGATTTTTGTAAATGGAAAAAATAATGGTTTGTTTGACTCGGGTAAATATCCCACCGTACATTCACTTGAGAATTTAATGAGCATTTGTTATTTTCTTTAAAAGGTTTGGATCCATAGGTCATTTGCATGTTTTAACATGTTTTAACTGAGCAAATATCCCATTACACGTTCACTTAATAATTTAATGAGCATATGTTGTTCTCTATAAAAGTTTTGGACCCATAGGTCATTTGCATCTTTAACATGTTTCAAGCATGCAAATCCATATTTAAAAAGTGTGTAGAAATCTCTTTTTTTATAAAATTTCAAGCTAGAACAAGCGGAATTTTCCAAACTTGGATAACAAAAGTTTTGTGTTCATTGGTGGTGTGTGAATAAATTTTCTTTACATACATAAACTCTAATATTTTTATTTTTTTGTGATCCATCTTGTCAAAATTGTTTACGAGATGAAGGGAAAGTGAAAACTCAAGTTTTTGTTTAAGAAAAAAGCATACATCTGATATTTAAATGTACAAATGTAGAGAGAGATAATTCCAATTTTTTTTTTTATGTTATTTTTAGGGATTGTAAACTCTTTTAAATTTTTATATATTTGGTTTTGCAATCGTCGAGAAAAAGGGGAGGCGGTGGATTTTTAACTGAGTGTTGACTCCCAATCCATAAGTCATTTTTTTCAAAAATATTTCTCGTTATGCCTAATTGAAGGATAAATCATTTACCATCATCTATGTTTGTTAGGCCAGCTTTTTAAAAATAGGCAAAATAATGGCTTGTTTGACTCGGGTAAATATCCCACCGCACGTTCACTTTAAAATTTAATGAGTATTTGTTATTCTCTTTAAAAGGTTTGGGTCCATAGATCATTTGCATCTTTAACATGTTTCAAGCATGCATATCCATTTTTAAAACATGTGTACAAATCTCTTTCTTATAAAATTCCAAGCTATTTGGGTTGAACTAGTGGAATTTCCCAAACTTGGATAACAAAACTCTTGTGTTCATTCGTGGTGTGTGAATAAATTTTCTTTACTTACATTTGGTATTGTTTTAAATTTTGTCCATACACAAACTCTAAAATTTTCATTTTGTTGTGATCTAATTGTTTACGAGATGAAGGGAAATTGAAAATTCAAGTTTTGATTTAAGAAAAAAGCATAAATCTAAAATGGAAATGCACTAATGAAGAGAGAGATAATTAAAAAAGGTGTCTGTAATTTTAAGGGATTTTAAACTCTTTTTTGTTTATATATATTAGGTTTTGCAATCGTCGGGAAAAGGGGGAGGCATGGGATTTTTAACAAAGAGTTGACTCCCAATCCATAACTCACTTCCTACAAAAAATACCCCGTTATACATGATTGACCGATAAATCACTTTACACACATCTATGATTGTTAGGTCTGCCTTTTAAAGATGGGCAAAATAATGGCATGTTTGACTCGGGTAAATATCCTACCGAACGTTCACTTGAGAATTTAATGAGCATTTGTTGTTGTCTTTAAAAGGTTTGAATCCATAGGTCATTTGCATCTTTAACATGTTTCAAGCATGCATATCCATATGTAAAACATGTGTAGAAATTTTTTTCTTATAAAATTCCAAGCTATTAGGGTTGAACTAGTGGACTTTCCCAAACTTGGATAACAAAAATTTTGTCTTCATTTGTGGTGTGTGAATATATTTTATTTACTTATATTTGTTTTTGTTTTAAATTTCTTCCATACATAAACTCTAAAATTTTCATTTTGTTGCGATCTATTTGCCATCTTGTCAAAATTGTTGACGAGATGAAGGGAAAGTGAAAACTCAAGTTTTGATTGAAGAAAAAAGCCAACATCTAAAATGGAAATGCACAAATATAGATAGACATAATTCCAAAAAGTTTCTGTAATTTTTAGGGTTTGTAAACTCTTTTTTATTTTTTATATGTTTGGTTTTGCAATCGTTAGGAAAAGGGGAGGCAGGGGATTTTTAACTAACTATTGACTCGCAAATCATAAGTCATTTCTTTCCAAAATATAGCCCGTTATGCATGGTTGACCGATAAATCACTTTACAATCATCTATGATTGTTAGGTCAGCTTTTTGTAAATGGGCAAAATATTGGCATGTTTGACTCGAGTAAATATCTCATCGCACGTTCACTTAATAATTTAATAAGCATTTGTTGTTCTCTATAAAAGTTTTGGATCCATAGGTCATTTGCATCTTTAACATGTTCCAAGCATGCATATCCATATTTAAAACGTGTGTAGAAATCTCTTTTTTATAAAATTCCAAGCTAGAATAAGCGAAATTTCCCAAACTTGGATAACAAAAGTTTTGTGTTCATTGGTGGTGTGTGAATAAATTTTCTTTACTTACATTTGTTATTCTTTTAAACTTTTTCCATATATAAACTCTAAAATTGTTTACGAGATGAAGGGAAAGTAAAAACTCAAGTTTTGGTTTTAGGAAAAAGCATACATCTAAAATGGAGATGCCCAAATGTAGAAAGAGATAATTCCAAAAAGTGTCTATTATTTTTAGGGAATGTAAATTATTTTTAATTTTTATATATTAGGTTTTGCAATCATTGAGAAAAGGGGGAGGTGGTGGATTTTTAACTGAGTGTTGACTCCCAATCCATAAGTCATTTCTTTCAAAAATATTTCCCATTACGTATAATTTAAGGATAAATCACTTTACCATCATCTATGTTTATTAGGTCATCTTTTTTTAAATAGGAAAAATAATGGCTTGTTTGACTCGGGTAAATATCCCAGCGCACGTTCACTTTAGAATTTAATGAGCATTGGTTATTCTCTTTAAAAGGTTTGGATGCAAAGATCATTTGCATCTTTAACATGTTTCAATCATGCATATCCACTTTTAAAACCTGTGTACAAATCTCTTTCTTATAAAATTCCAAGATATGTGGGTTGAACTAATGGAATTTCCAAAACTTAGATAACAAAACTTTTGTGGTCATTCGTGGTGTATGAATAATTTGTTTTTACTTACATTTGTTATTGTTTTAAATTGTTTCTTTACATAAACTCTAAAATTTTCATTTTCTTGTGAACTATTTGCCATCTTGTCAAAATTGTTTATGAGATGAAGGGAAAGTGAAAACTCAAATTTTGATTTAAGAAAAAAACATACATCTAAAAGGGATATGCACTAATGTAGAGAGAGATAATTCCCAAAAATGTCTGTAATTTTAAGGGATTGTAAACTCTTTTTAGTTTTTATATATTAGGATTTGCAATCGTTGGGAAAAGGGGGATGGATGGGATTTTTAACTGAGTGTTGACTCCCAATCCATAAGTCATTTCTTACAAAAATATAACCTGTTATGCATGATTGACAAATAAATTACTTTACAATCATCTATGATTGTTAGGTCTGCTTTTTATAAATATGAAAAATAATGGCATGTTTGACTCGGGTAAATATCCTACCGCACGTTCACTAGAGAATTTAATGAGCATTTGTTGTTCTCTTCAAAAGGTTTGGATCCATAGGTGATTTGCATCTTTAACACGTTTCAAGCATGCATATCCATATGTAAAACATGTGAAGAAATCGTTTTCTTATAAAATTCCAAACTATTAGGGTTGAACTAGTAGAATTTTCCAAACTTGGATATCAAACCTTTTGTCTTCATTTGTGGTGTGTGAATAAATTTTCTTTACTTAAATTTGTTACTATTTTAAAATTTTTCCATACATAAACTCTAAAATTTTCATTTTGTTGTGATCTATTTGCCATCTTGTCAAAATTGTTTACGAGATGAAGGGAAAGTGAAAACTCAAGTTTTGATTTCAGAAAAAAGCATACATCTAAAATGGAAATGTACAAACCTAGAGAGAGATAATTCCAAATAGTGTCTGTAATTTTTAGGGATTGTAAACTCTTTTTAGTTTTTATATATTAGGTTTTGCAATCGTCGGGCAAAGGGGGAGGCGGAGGATTTTTAATTGAGCGATGACTCCCAATCCATAAGTCATTTCTAACAAAAAAAATAGCCCGTTACGCGTGAATGACCGATAAATCACTTTACAATCATCTATGATTGTTAGCTCAGCTTTTTATAAATTGGCGAAATAATGGCTTGTTACACTCAGGTAAATATCCCATCGCACGTTCACTTGAAAATTTAATGAGCATTTTTTATTCTCTTTTAAAGGTTTGGATGCATAGGTCATTTGCATCTTTCACATGTTTCAAGCATTCATATCCATTTTTAAAACATTTGTAGAAATCTCTTTCTTTTAAAATTCCAAGCTATTAGGGTTGAACAAGTGGAATTTCCCAAAATTGGATAATAAAACTTTTGTGCTCATTTATGGTGTGTGAATAAGTTTTCTCTACTTACATTTGTTTTTATTAAAAAAATTTCCATTCATAAACTATAAAATTTTCTTTTTGTTTTTATTTATTTGCCATCTATTCAAAATTGTTTACGGGGTGAAGGGGAAGTGAAAAACTCAAGTTTTGATTAAACAAAAAAGCAGACATCTAAAATGGAAATCCAAAAATGTAGAGAGAGATAATTGCAAAAAGTGTCTGTAATTTTCAAGGATTATAAACTCTTTTTATTTTTTATATATTAGGTTTTGCAATTTTCGGGAAAAGGTAGAGTCGAGGGATTTTTAACTGTGTGTTGACTCCCAATCCATGAGTCGTTTCTTACAAAAATATAGCCCGTTACGCATGATTGACCTATAAATCACATTACAATCATCTATGATTGTTAGGTCAGCTTTTTGTAAATGGGCAAAATAATGGCTTGTTTGACTCGGGCAAATATCCCACCGCATGTTCACTTGAGAATTTAATAAGCGTTTGTTATTCTCTTTAAAAGGTTTGGATCCATAGGTCATTTGCATCTTTAAGATGTTTCAATCATGCATATCCATTTTTAAAACATGTGTAGAAATCTCATTCTTTTAAAATTCCTAGCTATTAGGGTTGAACTAGTGGTATTTCCCAAACTTGGATAACAAAACTTTTGTGTTCACTTGTGGTGTGTGAATAAAAGTTTTTTACTTACATTTGTTATTGATTTAAATTTTTTCCATTCATAAACTCTAAAATTTTCATTTCGTTGTGATCTATTTGTTATCTTTTCAAAATTGTTTACGTCATGAAGGGAAAGGGAAAACTCAAGTTTTGATTTAAGAAAAAAACATACATCTAAAATGGAAATGCATAAATATAGAGAGAGATAATTCCAAAAAGTGACTGTAATTTTTAGGGATTGTAAACTCTTTTTAGTTTTTATATATTACGTTTTGTAGTCGTTGGGAAAAGGGGATGCGGGCAATTTGTAACTGAGTGTTGACTCCTAATCCATAAGTCATTTCTAACAAAAATAAAGCCCGTTACGCTTGATTGACCGATAACTCACTTTACAATCATCTATAATTATTTGGTCAGCGTTTTGTAAATGGCCAAAATAATGGCTTGATTGACTTGAGTCAATATCAAACCGCACGTTCACTTGAGAATTTAATGAGCATTTGTTGTTGTCTTAAAAAGGTTGGATCCATAGGTCATTTGCATCTTTAACATTTTTCAAACATGCATATCCATATTTAAAACATGTGTAGAAATCTCTTTTTTATAAAATTCCAAGCTACAAGGGTTGAATTAGTGGAATTTCCCAAACTTGGATAACAAAACTTTTGTGCTCATTCGTGGTTGTGAATAAATTTTCTTTATATACATTTTTTATTGTTTTAAATTTTTTCCATACATAAACTCTAAAATTTTAATTTTGTTGTGATCTATTTTCCATCTTGTCAAAAATTTTTACGAGATAAAGGGAAAGTGAAAACTCAAGTTTTGATTTATGAAAAAAACATACATCTAAAATGGAAATGCACTAATGTAGAGAGACATAATTTCAAAAAGTGTTTGAAATTTTTAGGGATTGTAAACTCTTTTTTGTTTTTATATCTTAGATTTTTCAATCGTCGGGAAAAGGGGGTGGTGGGGGATTTTTAACTGAGTGTTGAAACCCAATCTGTAAATCATTTCTTTCAAAAATATCACCGTTATGCATTATTGACTGATAAATCACTTTACAATCATCTATGATTTTTAGTTCAACTTTTTGTAAATGGGAAAAATAATGGCTTGTTTGACTCGAGCAAATATCCCACCACACGTTCACTTGAGAATTTAAGGAGCAATTTTTGTTCTCTTTAAAAGGTTTGGATACATAGGTCATTTGCATCTTTAACATGTTTCACGGATGCATATCCATATTTAAATGTGTGTAAAAACCTCTTTCTTATAAAATTCCAAGCTATTAGGGTTGAACTAGTGGAATTTCCCAAACTTGGATAACAAAACTTTTGTGTTCATTCGTGGTGTGTGAATAAATTTTTTTTACTTACATTTGTTATTGTTTCAATTTTTTTCCATACATAAACTCTAAAATTTTCATTTTGTTGTGATCTATTTGCCATCATGTCAAAATTTTTTACGAGATGAAGGGAAAGTGAAAACTCAAGTTTTGTTTTAATAAAAAAGCATACATTTAAAATGGAAATGCACAAATGTAGAGAGAGATAATTCCAAAAAGTGCCTTGAATTTTTAGGGATTGTAAACTTTTTTTAGTTTTTATATATTAAGTTTTACAATCATCGAGAAAAGGGGGAGGCATGGGATTTTTAACTGAGTGTTGACTCTCAATCCATAAATCACTTTACAATCATCTATGATTGTTAGGTCAGTGTTTTGTAAATCGGCAAAATAATGGCTTGTTTGACTCGGGTAAATATCCCACCGCACGTTCACTTGAGAATTTAATGAGCATTTGTTATTCTCTTTAAAAATTTTGGATCCATAGGTCATTTGCCTCTTTAACATGTTTCAAGCATGCACATCCATTTTTAAAACAAGTGTAGAAATCTCTTTCTTATAAAATTCCAAGCTATTCGGGTTGAACTAGTGGAATTTCCCAAACTTGTATAAAAAAACTTTTGTGTTCATTCGTGATGTGTGAATAAATTTTGTTTACTTACATTGGTTATTGTTTTAAATTTTTTCCATACATAAACTCTAAAATTTTCATTTTGTTGTAATCTATTTGCCATCTTGTCAAAATTGTTTACAAGATGAAGGGAAAGTGAAAACTCAAGTTTTGATTTAAGAAATAAGCATACATCTAAAATGGAAATGCACAAATGTAGGAAGAGATAATTCCAAAAAGTCTTTGTAATTTTTAGGGATTGTAAATGATACGAACCACGTCAACCCATGACGAAACCTGATACCAAATCTGGTAATCGTCCCCAAGACCTTTCAAGTTTGGATTGAAACTGTGACCCGTTGCTAAGAAAAGCAAGAACCTTGGTATGGTGAAGACGCCACAAACGAGGATGGACAATCCGTTTGATAAGTCGTTTTGAAAGCCATAGGAAAAACCCTGATAAGTTCAAAAAGTTTCTTCAAGAACTCAAGAAGAATAATCTCTCAATATCAATACTGATCAAAAGTCCTCTAATCCGTGTACAAGTCCTCTATTTATAATGGAGGATGTGGTAGAATCTAGGAAGAATAAATCACTTTACCTAATTACATTCAATTAAAGTAAAAAACTTAAGGTAACTTGACGTAAATAGAATCCTAATATAATGCAACGTGATCTTTTAGGATAAGTTGCCAACTCGTGGATATCCTTGTGGATCCCATGAGATATTCTAACTTCCTGCTCTTCTAGGATAGATTGCCAACTCGTGGCTAACCTTGTGGGTCCCACAAAATCTCATGGTGGGTCCCACCAACTTGTGCCTACATGGTTGGTCCCACATTGTAGTAGAGTAAATCTAGCCCACATCCTCATGGTGGGTCCCACTAGCTTGTGCCTCCATGGTGGGTCCCACAATATAACAGAGTAAAACCAACCTTTGTTCGCATCATTCCCCCCCTCTTGAGAAGGATTTGTCCTCAAATCCTCACCAGGGTCGACTTTACTCAATTGTTGCAACCTCTCTTGATCCTCTTATACTTGTTTTGGTGGCATCGGAACTAGAGAGATCGTTCGCTGATTGGGCACGAATGAGTACACGTTGGTGAAGCCGTCATGTTGCACACGTCTGTCAAATTTCCACGGTCTTCCTAAGAGGAGATGTTCTGCTTGCATGGGTACCTCATCGTACAATACCTCCTATTCATATTTTCCAATTCGAAACGGTATCACAACCTTGTCTTTCATGTGGCAGTGAGTGTGAAAGATATTCTCCCGCTATACTTCTGCTTCCTCTTCTTTAGCTGGCAAGCTTAAGGCACGTCGTGCGACTAGTTCAAGCATCTTAACATTATATGCTCCGAACTCCTCAACTCTGATGGGGGCATGTAATCTAGATCAGCTTCGTCTTCAAAAAAAATTTCACCATTTTCCTGGATCATTATAACTTGCTGGTTTGGACATTGGCTAGCTATGTGTTCTCTCCCCTGACATTTGAAACAATTAATCTCACTAGAATGATTTGAAATAGGGGCTGATTTACCTTGAAAATCCATGGTAGTGGTGACTGTTTTGGGTTCGAGTTTGGCCTTGATGGTGGACGGATTTTCTTCTTTCAATGGGTAGTTTGACCTCCAAGGGGCAGCACTCGAATTCTCGGGTCTTGGCTGTGTACCACCCCCCTTGAGTTGCCTCTCAACTTTGATTGCCATATGCACCAAATCCTCAAAATCCACATAACGGTGTATCTCGATTGTGTTAGCAATCTCTTGGTTTAAACAATTAAAAAATCTAGCCATTGTCACGTCTCGATCCTCCTTCACATTGGCTCTAATTATAGCCATCCCCATCTCTTTATAATAATCATTAACGCTTCGGTTACCTTGATAGAGACCTTGCAGCTTGAGGTATAGATCCCCATAGTAATGACTTGGCACATATCGTCGTCTCATCACTTTCTTCATCTCATCCAAATTTTCAATAGGACAGTCTCCATTCCGCCTCCTGTTGATGCACAACTAGTCCCACCACACAATAGCTTAATCAGTAAATTCAATTGTAGCAAGTTTTACCTTCTTGAATTTGCAGTAGTCGTGACAATCGAAAACCAACTCCATCTTCTTTTCCCACTCGAGGTACGCTTCAGGATCACTTCTTCCCTGAAACGTAGGAATTTTTATCTTGATACTTCCCAAGTTGTTATCTACACGGTTCCTAGCTTCTCGATTCCGATCATATCTCCTATGGCTGGCGATTGACATCCAATCATACTCCTTGAAATCGTCAAATTCACCCATATCCTCAACTTCCATTTGGTACAACTAGTTCCTCCTTTGGATATTCGGAACCAATGATGGTTGCACCCGTTGTGCTCCATTTTCTGCCCTATCCAACCTCCCATGTATATCTTTTAACTCCTCCCTCATCATTCATCTCATCTCCCCCATTAGTGCTTGCATTTGCAGATTCGGAACACCTGATGATGGAATCTCTTGATCTTGCCACATGATTAAAAATTTGAAAACAAGGTTAGGATAATATGCAAAAGAGAATGGGTCAAGTACTCTTTTTTTTTACCCGGGTTGACTCACTGAGTTGACCCGGTCCGAGTTGACCTAGGAATACTCTTTTTGTTTTTTACCCAAGTCGGCCTGGTCCAGCGCAAGCCTTAGCTCACTGAGTTGAAGAGGCATGACCCGGTGTTGATTAAAATTTTCCTAACTTATGAAAAAATTTAATCAGCAACCTTCTTCTTCCTTCTGCCGATCCAAACAGTGCAGGTGTATGTAAGCTCGGAAACCTTGTCGATAGCTGATCCTTGCTTCAAGGCTCTAAATAGGATGACCGACGGTCGTTTTGTTTTCCCTCACGGCACCGAACAGAGCGGTCTTCCTCTTCCTCACACCACTGATAAGGTCTTCGTCTTCCTCACGCATCGAGACCAAAGATAAAGGAACTATCAGAATAGCTCGGAAGAACCAACCGAAAGGTTAGTGATAATCTGGCGGCTCAGTGGACGTCATCTTCGTCGGCGCAAAATTTTTTTTCCTCAGTTTCTTTGGCAACGGCCCCGAACAGAACTTCTCCTTATCCGGCGATGGCGCAGAGCTTCTATCCTCCTTCTTCGGCGTCAAGAATGTTAGGGAAAAACATACGATGACAACAAGACAAGTAACAACGACACAATATTTTATGTGGTTCGGCAAATTGCCTATTTCCATGGGAGCTGCAGAGAATTTCATTTCAAATCAATTGAGGATCACAATACAATAAGGAGGCTTATCTGTTATAGCAGCAACATCATCCCACTATCTCTCACAGTAATGACACTGTCTCTCACATCAACAACTCCCTGCTGCCTCTACCAGTAGCACCTGGAACAGCTCCCTGTTGTCTCTACCAACAGCACCTGGAACGGCTCGCTACTGTCTCTACCAGTAGCACCAGGAACGGATCCCTGCTGTCTCTAAAAGCAACACCTGGAACGGTTCCCTATTGTCTCTACCAGCAGCATCTGAAATGGCTTCCTTCTATCTCCACCAAAAACATCTGGAACGGCTCCCTGTTGTCTCTACCAGCAGCATCTGGAACGGCTCCCTGCCATCTCTACCAGAACCACCTAGAATGGCTCCCTACTGTCTCTACTAGCAGCATCTGGAACGGCTCCCTGCTGTCTTTACCAACAACATCTAGAACGGCTCCCTGCTGTCTCTACCAGCAACATCTGGAATGGCTCCCTGCTGTCTCTAATAGCAGCACATGGAACAGCTCCATGCTACCTCTGCCAGTAGCCCCAAGAAAGCCTCCCTACTGCCTCTACCAGCAGCCCCTTGAAAGCGTCCTTGCTGCCTCTACCAGCAGCAGCCTCCTGGAAAACCTCCTTTCTACCTCTACCAGCAGCCTCCTGGAAAGGCTCCTTGCTGTCTCTAACAACTTTCTCTCATAGCAAGGCCAGCAGCGCACAACGACACTATTTAGCATCAGCGTCGCTCCTCGAGCCCTCTTTCCGGCAATGGTGAGCCTCCACGGCTCTGTCTCTTCTGGCAACGGCATCGGCGTCCCTCTATTATGGAAAAAATTAGAGTCCCATAGACTCTGTCTTCTAGCATTGGCGATGCACTCCTGGGCTGCTCCCTGCAGCGTTAGTGTTGATGCTCTCTCTTTGGCGTCGACTGGAGAGTCCCTTCTCTACTGCGTTGACCTGAGAGACGCTGCAGAGATCCTTCTCTATAGCATCTTTGTTTCTTTTCAATAGCACGCAACTAGTCTCTCTCTTCCGCAGCTCCCACTGACATTGATCCTGTTCTTCCAGCACCCGTGAGTCCCAGTGAGACCGAAGCTCACTGCTTCGTCTTCCTGGCAAGACCGAAGCTCACTGCTTTGTCATCCTGCCGAGACCGAAGCTCGTTCCCTCTTCTTCTTCCTGGCGCACACACAGGCACTGATACAAAATCATGAGAGAGTTCTGAGAAAACTTCTCTGCTCAGGCAATGGCGTCGCTCCTCACGACGGTGAGAAACCTCCTCTCTTCTGGCACCTACGACACTCATCCCGAGCTAGACCCTAACCTGCTCTGTTTCGACAGCTGCGCCCAGCGACAGTGCTCACGGCGCCGAGACCCAAGCGTCCCTCTGTTTCTCTCCCGGCGCCAAGAGTCCCAAGCTTACCTCTGATTTTCTCCCAGCACCGAGATGTCTCCAAGAAGCTTGTCTGTTTCTCTTTTGCTGCAGTCTCTAGAAGTCCCGATGGAGCCCTATTTTTTGCAGTGTCGATCAGTTCGGAAAAGATAAATATCAACATAGAGGGAAACTTAATTTTCCCTTTGAGTGAGGCATATGCTAACGCAAATAAACTCGAGTGGTGTGGGCTAGGCTCCACCACTCAAAAGAGAAGGCTTCTTCGGCGACGACGCAAAGCTTCTATCCTCCTTCTTCATAGTCGGCACGAATAGAGAGAACCAGACATTCGCTCTTTCTCTTTTTTTTCTTCTTCTTCTTGGCAGCAACTAGCTTTAGTCGTTTTTTTTTTTTCTTCTTCTTCTCGGCTTCAATCGTTCATTTTTTTTCTTCTTGGCAACGACTTCAGTCGTTCTTTTCTTATTTTGATTTCTTTTTTGGATTTTTTTTTCAGAATTTTTTTTAAGAATTTTTTTTTACAAGGAAGAAAAAAAAAGATAGGCAAACCTGATTAACCAAAGCTTTGATACCAACTCATACAAACCACATCAACCCATAACGAAACCCGATACCAAATCTGGTAATCGTCCCCAAGACCTTTCAATTTTGGAAGGAAACCGCAACCTGTTGCTTAGCAAAGCAAGAATCTTGGTATACTAGAGACACCACAAATGGGGATGGACAATCCATTTGATAAGTCATTTTGAACGCCACAAGAAAAACCTTGATAAGTTCGAAAAGTTTCTTCAAGAACTCAAGAAGAATAGTTTCTCAATATGAATAATGATCAAAAGTCCTCTAATCCGTGTACAAGTCCTCTATTTATAATGGAGGATGTCGTAGAATCTAGGTAGAATAAATCCCTTTCCCTAATTACATTCAATTAAAGGAAAAAACATAAGATAACTTGACGTAAATTGAATCCTAATATAATGCAATGTGATCTTTTAGGATAAGTTGCCAACTCGTGGATATCCTTGTGGATCCCAAGAGTTCTTCTAACCATCTGCCCTTCTAGGATAGATTGCCAACTTGTGGGTACCCATGTGGGTCCCACAAAATCTCATGGTGGGTCCCACCAGCTTGTGCCTCCATGGAGGGTCCCACAACATAACAGAGTAAAACCAATCTTTGTTCACGACAGTAAACTCTTTTTAGTTTTTATATATTAGGTTTTGCAATCGTCGGGAATAGAGGGAGGCCAGGGATTTTTAACTGAGTGTAGACTCCCAAACCGTAATTCATTTCTTACCAAAATATAGCCCATTACGCATGATTGACTGATAAATCACATTACGTCCATATATGAATGTTAGGTTAGCTTTTTGTAAATGGGCAAATTAATGGCTTGTTTGACTCGGGAATATATCCCACCGCACGTTCACTTGAGAATTTAATGAGCATTTTTTATTCTCTTTAAAAGGTTTGGATCCATAGGTCATTTGCATGTTTAACATGTTTCAAGCATTCATATCAATTTTTAAAACATGTGTAGAAATCTCTTTCTTATAAAATTCCAAGATATTAGGGTTGAATTAGTGGAATTTCAAAAATTTGGATAACAAAACTTTTGTGTTCATTTGTGTTGTGTGAATAAATGTTCTTTACTTACATTTGTTATCCTTTTAAATTTTTTCCATACATAAGCTCTTAAATTTTCATTTTGTTGTGATCTATTTGCCATCTTGTCAAAATTGGTTACGAGCTGAAGGGAAAGTAAAAACTCAAGTTTTGATTTAACAAAAAAAAGATACATCTGAAATGGAAATGCACTAATGTAGAGAGAGATAATTCCAGAAAGTCTCTGTAACTTTTAGGGATTGTAAACTCTTTTTTAGTTTTTATTTATTTTATTTTGCAATCATCGGGAAAATGGGGAGGCATGGGATTTTTAACTGAGTGTTGACTCCCAATCCATAAGTCATTTTTTACAAAAATATAGCACGTTACACATGATTGACAGATAAATCACTTTACAATCATCTATGATTGTTAGGTCAATGTTTTTGTCAATGGGCAAAATAATGGCTTGTTTGACTCAGGTAAATATCCCACCGCACGTTCACTTGAGAATTTAATGACCATTTGTTATTATCTTTAAAAGGTTTGGATCCATAGGTCATTTGCATCTTTAACATGTTTCAAGCATGCATATCCATATTTAAAACATGTGTAGAAATCTCTTTCTTATAAAATTCCAAGCTATTAGGGTTGAACTAGTGGAATTTCCAAAACATTTGTAACAAAACTTTTGTGTTCATTTGTGGTATGTGAATTAATTTTTTTTACTTATATTAGTAATTTTTTAATTTTTTTTCCTTACATAAACTCTTAAATTTTCATTTTGTTGTGATCTATTTGCCATCTTGTAAAAATTGTTTACAAATGAAGGGAAAGTGAAAACTCAAGTTTTGATTTAAGAAAAACATATACATCTAAAATGGAAATTCCCAAGTGTAGAGAGAGATAATTCCAAAAAGTATCTATAATTTTTAAGGATTGTAAACTCTTTTTAGTTCTTATATATTATGTTTTGCAATCGTCGAGAAAAGGGAGAGGTGGGGGATTTTTAACTGAGTGTTGACACCCAATCCATAAGTCATTTCTCACAAAAATAGAGCCTATTATGCATGCTTGATCGATAAATAACTTTACAATCATCTATGATTGTTAGGCCAGTGTTTCGTAAATGGGCAAAATAATGGTTTGTTTGACTCTAGTAAATATGCCACCGCACGTTCACTTGAGAATTTAAAGAGCATTTGTTGTTCTCTTTAAAAAGTTATGATTGATAGGTCATTTGCATCTTTAACATGTTTCAAGCATGCATATCCATTTTTAAAACATGTGTAGAAATCTCTTTCTTATAAAATTCCAAGCTATTATGGTTGAACTAGTGGAATTTCCCAAACTTGGATAACAAAACTTTTGTGTTCATTTGTGGTGTGTGAATAAATTTTCTTTACTTACATTTGTTATAGTTTTAATTTTTTCCCATACATAAAATCTAAAATTTTCATTTTGGTGTTATCTATTTGCCATCTTGTCAAAATTGTTTATGCGATGAAGGGAAAGTGAAAACTCAAGTTTTGATTTAAGTAAAAAGTATACATCTAAAATGGAAATGCACAAATGTAGAGAGAGATAATTCCAAAAAGTATCTGTAATTTTTAGGGATTTTAAACACTTTTTAGTTTTTATATTAGGTTTTTCAATCGTCGGGAAAAGGGGGAGGTGAAGGATTTTAAACTGTGTGTTGACTCCCAATCCATAAGCCATTTCTTACAAAATTATAGCTCGTTAAGCATGATTGACCGATAAATCACTTTACAATCATGTATGATTGTTAGGTCAACTTTTTATAAATAGGCAAAATAATGGCTTGTTTGACTTGGGTAAATATCCCATATCACATTCACTTGAGAATTTAATGAGCATTTGTTATTCTCTTTAAAAGGTTTGGTTCCATAGGAAGGTTTCATATCCATTTTTAAAACATGTGCAGAAATCTCTTTCTTATAGAAGTCCAAGCTATTAGGGTTGAACTAGTGGAATTTCCAAAGCTTGAATAACAAAACATTTTTGTTCATTTGTGGTGTGTGAATAAATTTTCTTTACTTTCATCTGTTATTGTTTTTAATTTTTTCCATACATAAACTCTAAAATTTTCTTTTTGTTGTGATCAATATGCCATCTTGTCAAAATTGTTTACGAGATGAAAGGAAAGTGAAAACTCAAGTTTTGATTTAAGAAAAAAAGCATACATCTAAAATGGAATTGCACAAATGTGGAAAGAGAAAATTCCAAAAAGTGTCTGTAATTTTAAGAAATTGTAAACTCTTTTTAGTTTTAATGCATTAGGTTTTACAATCGTTAGGAAGAGGGTGAGTCGGCGGATTTTTAACTATGTGTTGACTCCCAATCCATAAATCGTTGCTTACAAAAATTTTGCCCGTTACTCATGATGACCGATAAATCAGTTTATAATCATCTATGATTGTTAGGTCAGCTTTTTGTAAATGGGCCAAATCATGGCTTGTTTGACTCAGGTAAATATCCCATGCAGGTTCACTTGAGAATTTAATGAGCATTTGTTATTCTCTTTAAAAGGTTTTGATCCATAGGTAATTTGCATCTTTAACATGTTTCAAGCTTGCATATCCAATTTTAAAACATGTGTTGAAATCTCTTTCTTATAAAATTCCAAGCCATTAGGGTTGAAGTAGTGGAATTTCAAAAACTTGGAGAACAAAACTTTTGTGTTCATTTGTGGTGTGTGAATAAATTTTCATGACTTACAATTTTTTATTGTTTTAAATTTTTTTCATACATAAAATGTAAAATTTTCATTTTGTTGTGATCTATTTGCCATCTTGTCAAAATTGTTTACGAGATGAAGGGAAAGTAAAAACTCAAGTTTCAATTTAAGAAAAAAGTACACATCTAAAGTGGAAATGCACAAATGTAATGAAAGATAATTCCAAAACGTATCTTTAATTTTTATGGATTGTAAAATCTTTTTTGTTTTTTTATATAAGGTTTTGCAATCGTCGGGAAAAGGGGGAGGTGGGGGATTTTTAATTGAGTGTTGACTCCCAATCCATAAGTCATTTCTTAAAAAAAATATAGCCCGTTACACATGATTGACCGATAAATCACTTTACAATCATCTATGATTGTTAGGTCAGCGTTTTGTAAATGGGAAAAATAATAGATTGTTTGACTTGGGTAAATATCCCACCGCAAGTTCACTTGAGAATTTAATGTTCATTGGTTGTTCTCTTTAAAAATTTTGGATCCTTAGGTCATTTGCCTCTTTAACATGTTTCAAGTATGCATATCCATATTTAAAACTGTGTAGAAATCTCATTATTATAAAATTCCATGCTATTAGGGTTGAATTAGTGGAATTTCCCAAACTTGGATAACAACACTTTTTTGTTCATTCGTAGTGTGTGAATAAATTTTTTTTACTTACATTTGTTATTGTTTTAAATTTTTTCCATACATAAACTCTAAAATTTTCATTTTGTTGTGATCTATTTGCCATCTTGTCAAAATTGTTTACGAGATGAAGGGAAAGTGAAAACTCGAGTTTTGATTTATGAAAAAAGCATACATCTAAAATGGAAATGCACAAATGTAGTGAGACATAATTCGAAAAAGTGTTTGTAATTTTTAGGGATTGTAAACTCTTTTTAGTTTTTATATTTTAGGTTTTGCAATTGTCGGGAAAAGGGGGAAGCGGGGGATTTTTAACTGAGTATTGACTCCTAATCCATAATCATTTCTTACAAATATATAACCCGTTAGGTATGATTACATGATAAATCACTTTACAAAAATCTATGATTGTTAGGTCAGCGTTTTGTAAATGGGAAAAATAATAGATTGTTTGACTTGGGTAAATATCCCACCGCAAGTTCACTTGAGAATTTAATGTTCATTGGTTGTTCTCTTTAAAAATTTTGGATCCTTAGGTCATTTGCCTCTTTAACATGTTTCAAGTATGCATATCCATATTTAAAACTGTGTAGAAATCTCATTATTATAAAATTCCATGCTATTAGGGTTGAATTAGTGGAATTTCCCAAACTTGGATAACAACACTTTTTTGTTCATTCGTAGTGTGTGAATAAATTTTTTTTACTTACATTTGTTATTTTTTAAAATTTTTTCCATACATAAACTCTAAAATTTTCATTTTGTTGTGATCTATTTGCCATCTTGTCAAAATTGTTTACGAGATGAAGGGAAAGTGAAAACTCAAGTTTTGATTTATGAAAAAAGCATACATCTAAAATGGAAATGAACAAATGTAGTGAGACATAATTCGAAAAAGTTTTTGTAATTTTTAGGGATTGTAAACTCTTTTTAGTTTTTATATTTTAGGTTTTGCAATTGTCGGGAAAAGGGGGAAGCGGGGGATTTTTAACTGAGTATTGACTCCTAATCCATAATAATTTCTTACAAATATATAACCCGTTAGGTATGATTACATGATAAATCACTTTACAAAAATCTATGATTGTTAGGTCAGCGTTTTGTAAATGGGAAAAATAATGGCTTGTTTGACTCGGGTATATATCCTACCGCACATTCACTTGAGAATTTAATGAACATTTTTTATTCTCTTTAAAAGGTTTGGATACATAGGTCATTTGCATCTTATCATGT
This sequence comes from Aristolochia californica, assembly GCF_029961685.1. NCBI lineage: Eukaryota > Viridiplantae > Streptophyta > Magnoliopsida > Piperales > Aristolochiaceae > Aristolochia > Aristolochia californica. The sequence continues at coordinate 15,338,849 of NW_027181881.1, read as the reverse complement.
TTCAAAAATTCATGTTAATTTTTAAAACATGTGTAGAAATCTCTTTCTTATAAAATTCCAAGATAATAGGGTTGAAGTAGTGGAATTTCCAAAATTTGGATAACAAAACTTTTGTGTTCATTTGTGGTGTGTTAATAAATTTTCTTTTCTTACATTTGTTACTCTTTTAAAAATTTCCATACATAAACTCGAAAATTTTTGTTTTGTTGTGATCTTTTTGCCATCTAGTCAAAATTGTTTACGAGATGAAGGGAAAGTAGAAACTCAAGTTTTTAATTAAGAAAAAAACATACAACTAAAATGGAAATGCACTAATGTTGAGAGTGATAATTCCAAAAAGTGCCTGTTATTTTAAGGGATTGTAAACTCTTTTACGTTTCTATATATTAGGTTTTACAATCGTTGGGAAAAGGGGGAGGCAGGGGATTTTTAACTGAGTGTTGACTCCCAATCCAAAAGTCATTTGCTACAAAAATATAGCCCGTTATGCATGATTGACCGATAAATCACTTTACAATCATCTATGATTGTTAGGTCGGCTATTTATAAATGGGCAAGATAATAGCATGTTTGACTTGGGTAAATATCCCAACGCACTTCACTAGAGAATTTAGTGAGCATTTGTTGTTCTCTTTAAAAGGTTTGGATCCATAGGTCATTTGCATCTTTAACATGTTTCAAGCATGCATATCCACATTTAAAACATGTATAGAAATCTCTTTCTTATAAATTTCCAAGCTATTAGGATTGAACTTGTTGAATTTCCCAAACTTGGAGAACAAAAATTTTGTGTTCATTTCTGGTGTGTAAATAAATTTTCTTTACTTACATTTGTTATTGTTTTAATTTTTTTCCCTACATAAAATCTAAAATTTTCATTGTTTTGTTATCTATTTGTCATCTTGTCAAAATTGTTTACGAGATGAAGGGAAAGTGAAAACTCAAGTTTTGATTTAAGAAAAAAGTATACATCTAAAATGGAAATACACAATGTAGAAAGAGATAATTCCAAAAAGTATTTGTAATTTTTAGGGATTGTAAACTCTTTTTTGTTTTTATATATTATGTTTTGTAATAGTCAGGAAAAGGGGGAGGCGGTGGATTTTTAACTGAGTGTTAACTCCAAATCCATAAGTAATTTCTTACAAAAATATAGCCCGTTACCCATGATTGACCGATAAATCACTTTACAATCATCTATGAAATTTAGGTCAACTTTTTATAAATGGGTAAAATAATGGCTTGTTTAACTCGGGTAAATATCCCATCGCACGTGCACTTGAGAATTTAATGAGAATTTTTATTCTCTTTAAACGGTTTGCATCCATAGGTCATTTGCATCTTTAACATGTTGCAAGTGTTAATATCATTTTAAAAACATGTGCAGAAATCTCCTTCTTATAAAATTCAGAGCTATTAGGGTTGAACTAGTGGAATTTCCCAAATTTGGATAACAAAACTTTTTTGTTCATTTGTGGTGTGTGAATAAATTTTCTTTACTTACATTTTTTATTGTTTTAAATTTTTTCATACATAAACTCTAAAATTTTCTTTTTGTTTTGATCTATTTTCCATTTGTCAAAATATTTGTGAGATGAAGGGAAAGTGAAAACTTAAGTTTTGATTTAAGAAAAAAAACATACATCTAAAATGGAATTGCACAAACCGGGGGATTTTTAACTGAGTGTTGACTCCCAATCCATAAGTTGGTTCTTAAATGGCTTGTTTGACTCGGGTAAATATCCCACCATTGGTTCACTTGAGAATTTAATGAGCATTTGTTATTCTCTTTAAAAGATTTTAATCCATAGGTCATTTGCATATTTAACATGTGTCAAGCAAGCATATCCATTTTTAAAACATGTGTAGAAATCTCTTTCTTATAAAATTCCAAGCTATTTAGGTTGAAGTAGTGGAATTTGCCAAACTATGAGAACAAAACTTTTGTGTTCATTTGTGGTGTGTGAATAAATTTTCATTACTTACAATTTGTTATTGTTTTAAATTTTTTCCATACATAAAATCTAAAACTTTCATTTTGTTGTTATCTATTTTCCATCATGTCAAAATTTATTACAAGATGAAGGGAAAGTAAAAACTCAAGTTTTGATTTAAGAAAAAAGTATACATCTAAAATGGAAATGCACAAATGTAGAGGGAGATAATTCCAAAAAGTATCTGTAATTTTTTTGGATTGTAAACTCTTTTTAGTTTTTATATATTATGTTTTGCAATAGTAGGGAAATGGGGGAGGTGGGGGATTTTTAACTGAGTGTTGACTCCCAATCCAGAAGTCATTTCTTACAAAAATATAGCCCGTTATGCATGATTGACCGATAAATCACTTTAAAATCATCTATGATTGTTAGGTCAACATTTTGTAAATTGGAAAAATAATAACTTGTTTGACTCGGGTAAATAACCCGCCACACGTTCACTTGAGAATTTAATGTGTGTTGGTTGTTCTCTTTAAAATGTTTGGATCCATTGGTCATTTGCATCTTTAACATGTTTGAAGCATGCATATCCATATTTAAAACATGTGTAGAAATTTCTTTCTTAAGAAATTCCAAGCTATTAGGGTTGAATTAGTAGAATTTCCCAAACTTGGATAACAAAACTTTTGTGTTCATTCGTGGTGTGGGAATAGATTTTATTTACTTACATTTGTTATTGTTTTAAACTTTTTCCATACATAAACTCTAAAATTTTCCTTTTGTTGTGATCTATTTGCCATCTTGTCAAAATTGTTTACGAGATGAAGGGAAAGTGGAAATTCAAGTTTTGATTGAGGAAAAAAACATACATCTAAAATTGAACTGCACAAATGTAGAGAGAGATAATTCCAAATAGTTTCTGTAATTTTTAGAGATTGTAAACTCTTTTTAGCTTTTATATATTAGGTTTTACAATCATCGAGTAAAAAGGGAGGCATGGGATATTTAACCGAGTGTTGACTCCCAAACCATAATTCATTTCTTACAAAAATATATCCCGTTACGCATGATTGACAGATTAATCATTTTACAATGATCTATGAAATTAAGGTTAGCTTTTTGTAAATGGGCAAAATAATGACTTGTTTGACTCGGGTAAATATCCTACCGCAAGTTCACTTTAGAATTTAATGAGCATTTGTTATTCTCTATAAAAGGTTTGGATCCATAGGTCATTTGCATCTTTAACATGTTTCAAGCATGCATATCCATTTTTAAACCATGTGTACAAATCCCTTTCTTTAACATGTGTACAAATCCCTTACAAACTTTTGTGTTCATTTTTAGTGTGTGAATAAATTTTCTTTACTTAAATTTGTTATTGTTTTAAATTTTTTCCATACATAAACTCAAAATTTTTCCTTTTGTTGTGATCTATATGCCATCTTGTAAAAAAAAATTACGAGAAGAAGGGAAAGTGAAAACTCATGCTTTGATTTTAAAAAAAAAGTATACATCTAAAATGAAAATGCACAAATATCGAGAGAGTTAATTCCAAAAAGTGTCTGTAATTTTTAGGGATATTAATCTCTTTTTAGTTTTTATATATTAGCTTTTGCAATCGTCGGGAAAAGGGGGAAGCGGGTGATTTTTAACTAAGTTTTGACTCCCAATCCATAAGACATTTCTTACAAAAATATAGCCCATTACGCATGATTGTTAGGTCAGCTTTTTGTAGATGGGCAAAATAATGTCTTGTTAGACTTGGGTAAATTTCCCACCGCACGTTCACTTGAGAATTTAATGAACATTTTTTATTCTCTTTATAAGGTTTGGATCCATAGGTCATTTGCACCTATAACATGTTTCAAGAATGCATGTCCATTTTTAGAACATGTGTAGAAATCTCTTTCTTATAAAATTTCAAGCAATTAGGGTTGAACTAGTGGAATTTCCCAAACTAGGATAACAAAACTTTTGTGTTCATTTGTGGTGTGTGAATAAATTTTCTTTACTTACATTTGTTATTCTTTTAAATTTTTTCCATACATAAACTCTAAAATTTTCATATTGTTGTGATCTATTTGCCATCTTGTCAAAATTGTTTACGAGATGAAGGGAAAGTGAAAAGTCATGTTTTTATTTAAGAAAAAAGCATACATCTAAAATAGAAATGCACTAATGTAGAGAGAGATAATTCCAAAAAGTGTCTGTAGTTTTAAGGGATTGTAAACTCTTTTTAGTTTTTATATATTAGGTTTTGCACTCATCGGGAAAGGGAGAAGGCGGGGGATTTTTAACTGAGTGTTGACTCCCAATCCATAAGTCATTTTTTACTAAAATATAGACCGTTATGCATGATTGACCGATAAATCACATTACAATCATCTATGATTGTTATGTCAGTTTTTTATAAATGGGCAAAATAAGGGCTTGTTGACTCAAGTAAATATCCCACCAGACGTTCACTTGAGAATTTAATGAGCATTTGTTGTTTTCTTTAAAAGGTTTGGATCCATCGGTCATTTGCATCTTTAACCATGTTTCAAGCATGCGTTCTCATATTTAAAACATGTGTACAAATCTCTTTCTTATAAAATTTCAAGCTATTAGGGTGGAACTAGTGGTATTTCCCAAACTTGGATAACAAAACTTTTGTGTTCATTTCTGGTGTGTCAATTAATTTTATTTACTTACATTTGTTATTGTTTTAAAATTTTTTTTCCATACGTAAACTCTAAAATTTTGATTTTGTTGTGATCTTTTTTGCCATCTTATTAAAATTGTTTACGAGATGAAGAGAAAGTGAAAACTCAAGTTTTGTTTTAAGAAAAAAGTATACATATAACATGGAAATCCACAAATTTAGAGAGAGATAATTCCAAAAGTGGTTGTAATTTTTAGCGATTGTAAACTCTTTTCAGTTTTTATATATTAGGTTTTGCAATCGTCGGGGAAAGGGGGAGGCGGGGGATTTTTAACTAAGTGTTGACTCCCTATCCATAAATCATTTCTTACAATAATATACCCCATTACACATGATTGATTGATAAATCACTTTACAATCATCTATGATTGTTAGGCCAGCTTTTGTTAAATGGGCAAAACTAATCACTTGTTTGAGTCAGGTAAATATCCCTCCGCTCGTTCACTCGAGTATTCAATGAGCTTTTGTTATTCTTTCTAAAAGGTTTGGATCCATAGGTCATTTGCGTCTTTAACATGCTTCAAACATGCATAACCATATTTAAAAGATGTGTAGAAATCTCTTTCTTATTAAATTCTAAACTATTAGGGTTGAACTAGTGGAATTTCCCAAACTTGGATAACAAAACTTTTGTGTTCATGTGTGGTGTGTGAATAAATTTTCTTTACTTATATTTGTTATTTTTTAAAATTTTTTCCATACATAAACTCTAAAATTTTCATTTTGTTGTGATCTATTTGCCATCTTGTCAAAATTGTTTACAAGAAGAAGGGAAAGTGAAAACTCAAGTTTTGATTTAGTAAAAAAACATACACCTATAATGGGAATGCACAAATGTAGAGGGAGATAATTCCAAAAAGTGTCTGAATTTTTATGGATTGTAAACTCTTTTTAGTTTTTATATATAAGGTTTTGCAATCATCGGGAAATGGGGGAGGCAGGGGATTTTTAACTGAGTGTTGACTCCCAATCCATAAGTCATTTCTTACAAAAATATAACCCGTTAAGTATGATTGACTGATAAATCACTTTACAATAATCATTTATGATTGTTAGGTCATCTTTTTGTAAATTGGCAAAATAATGGCATGTTTGACTCGGGTAAATATCCCACCGCATGTTCACGTGAGAATTTAATGAGCATTTGTTATTCTCTATAAAAGGTTTGGATCCATAGGTCATTTGCATCTTTAACATTTTTCAAGCACTCATATCGATTTTTAAAACATGTGTGGAAATATTTTTCTTACAAAATACCAAGGTATTAGCGTTGAACTAGTGGTATTTCCCAAACTTGGATAACAAAACTGGTGTGTTCATTTGTGGTGTGTGAATAAATATTATTTACTTACATTTGTTATTGTTTTAAATTTTTTCCATACATAAACTCTAAAATTTTCGTTTTGTTGTGATCTATTTGCCATCTTGTCAAAATTGTTTATGTTGGAAGATAAGCTCAAGCCCACACGACCAAGGAAGACCCACATCTCTAGGATTATTATAAGATGGGCCACACGAACAAGGAAGGCCCACAAAATGGGTCCAATCCCATAAGTAGGACCCACAATGATTACCATGAGCTAGCATCCTTACCATATCAGTTGGAAGATCAAGGACTCACAAAAAGTATCTTTATCTTAGGGTCATGACCAAGAAGAGTTTTAGTTTGAGTTATGTTTGTCTTTTATCTATATTGAGTTATTTAATTATGTTAGGACTAGTGTTAGAGTTTGGGTGTAAATGGGACAAGGGTAGTTTTATTGTAATTGGACGCTACTACTTCCTCTATTATAAATAGAGGTGCATTGTTGGGATCTTCCCGAGCCATGGATCGTGTCACCCTTCTTCCCTCTCTTCCCTCCAGATTGCCTGTTGACGCTGAAAGAGGATTCTTGTTTCTTGAACGTGTAATGGTGGAAATCAGAATGGAATAGATTGAACCTTGAAGGAGATTCGACTTGGACCTCAAAGCGAGAACCCGACCTAGACCTCGGAGGGAGAATCCGACCTGTCTAAACTAAATTTATCAATGCTTAACCTTCATTCATCTTGACGTCCCAATAAATAGGTTTGGGAATGAAAATACAAGCTAGAACCATGGGTCAATTGGTTCACGCCAAATTACCTCCAAACCAAACCAAACCAAATTGAAATACATGAAAAAGGAAATAACATAATTTAATTCCTACTCCTGTTGATAACTCGGGATGCAATGGAGTCCATAACATCACCCCCCTCCTGGATAAAAAATTTGTCCTCAAGCTCAAAAGAGTGGTATAGAGACCGAAAAATTGCTAAGGGCTCCCATGTAGTGTCATTGGGGTCAGCGGCAGCCCATTGCACGAGTACGTCCCAATTGCCCTGAATGCGATGAGCCTTCAACACCTGAGCTGGAGTAGAAAGGACACGTCCCTCATGTATTGGTGGCAGATGAGTGTGTAGCAAGGGGGTGTCGCCCTGGAAGGTCTTCAGTTGGGAGACGTGAAACACATTGTGGATCTTTGCTTCTGGCGTAAGCTGCAAGTGGTAGGCGACTGTGCCAATGCGGTCTAACACCTGAAAGGGACCATAATACTTTGGAGATAGCTTGTCGCATTTGGAGGTTGTCAGTGAAAGCTGCTTGTAAAGTTGGAGACACAGCCATACATAATCTCCTGGAGAAAAGAATACTTCTCGGTGCTGCTTATCATAATAGAATTTCATAGTATGTTGGGCCTCTTGGAGATTAGTGCACACCTCACTGAGCATGGCGTCCCTTTTTGGTAAAGCCTGGTCCAAGGTGGCAACCTTGGATGCACCTGGTTCATACGATAAATGTCGAGGCGGATCTCTGCCATATAAATGTGTTGTAACAGAATTCTGCCCAAGCCAGCCACTTAACCCACCGTTTAGGTGAGTCCCCCACAAAATAACGGAGATACATCTCAATCGTTCAGTTAACGACCTCGGTCTGTCCATCAGTCTGTGGATGGTAGGCGGAAGAGAACGCCAACTTCGTGCCTTGCAGCTTGAATAGTTCCTTGCAGAACATACTAAAAAAAATAGCATCCCTGTCACTAGTAATGGAGGCTGACATCCCATGTAACTAGACAATATTATCCATGAATAGGTGAGCTACTTGAGCTATAGTGTAAGGATGCGCCAGAGGGAGGAAATGGCCATACTTTGAGAAACGGTCAACCACTACAAATATAACTAATTTTCTAGATGAGGGGGGAAGGCCATCAGTGAAGTCCATGGATATATCGAACCAGACTTGTGACGGTAGCTGAAGTTGTTGGAGCAACCCTGCTGGACTTAAAGATTTAGCTTTATTCTGTTGACAAATCTGGCAAGCCGTCACATAATCAGCTACACTACGCTTCATGCCCTTCCAATAAAAGTCCCGATTGATCCAAAAATATGTTTTCTATCGGCCCTCATGTGTACTACCATGGAAAGAGGCTAAAATGCTGGTAATAAGTGGCAACGTGTGGTGCAAAAAAATCCGGTTTTGAATAGGATTAGACGATCCTGGATCGTCCAATGCCACTCCAATGTCCCCTGCTGAGTCTCATGATATAATGCAAAAAGTTCCGGGATACTGTTGTGTCTCCTCCCTAATAGAATCCAACAAGACAACTCTGGGCTGACTGATAGCATGTAAGTGCGACTTTGGAAGGTCCCGATGAGACAAAGCATCAGCCCCCACATTCAAACTGCCAGATTTATGTTCAACTGTAAAGTCAAACCCCATCAGTTTACTCAACCAATGCTGCCGAAGGGAGGTGGTGAGGCGCTGCTCTAGAAGATACTTTAGGCAGCAATGATCGGTTCGAATTAGAAATGTGTGCCCCCGAAGATAAGGCCGCCAATGCTGTATTGCTTTAGCTAAACCGATGAATTCCGTCTCATAAGTTGCTAGCTTGTGATGGTGGAGGCCAAGCTGGCGGCTAAAGTAAGCGATCTGGTGGTCCTGTTGTTGTAACACTGCACCAATAATGCCACCTGAAGCATCACATTCCACCACAAATAACTCATCAAATTCTGGTAGTTGCCAAACCAGCGCTGATGATAAGGCGTGCTTCAATTGCTGAAAAGAATGATCCCCTGTCTCAGACCTGGTGAAGGCATTTTTCTTAAGTAGGTTGTTGAGTGGTGCTGCAATCTGACCATAGCTGCGGATAAATTTTCTATAATACCCCGCGAGGCCCAAAAATCCCCTTAACGCTGTCATGGATGTAGGGGGAGGCCAATCTGTGACAGCCTGCATCTTACTTTGGTCAACCTTCACCCCAACTGCTGAAATAATGTGGCCCAAGTATGCCACCTCGGAGGTGCCCATAGAACATTTGGACTTATTTAAAACCAAATAATGGGAGCGGAGAAGAGTAAAGACCTGGTGAAGGTGCTGAATATGCTCGTCCCAATGTTGGCTATACGCCAATATATCATCAAAAAATACGAGAACATATTTCTGCAAGATAGAGCTAAATACTACCTCATTCATAAGGGCATGGAATGTGGATGGGGCATTGGAGAGACCAAAGGGCATCACGAGGAACTTGAAATGACCGTGGTGTGTGCGGAACGCGGTCTTCTCCACATCTGAAGGATGAACGAGAATTTGTTGATAGCCTGACTTCAAATCCAGCTTGGTAAATATAGTGGCATCGTGTAACTCATCTAACAACTTGTCCACCACTGGGATGGGAAATTTGTCTTTAATAGTGTGCGCATTGAGTTGCCGGTAGTCCACACAAAACCTCCACGACTTATCATGCTTTTTGACCAGTAATACCGGGGATGAGAAAGGAGACCTACTTGGCTGAATAATTCCCTGGGCGAGCATATTTTGGCACTACCTCTCAATTTCATCCTTCTGTAAGTGGGGGTAACGGTAAGGCCAAACCACCACAGGTTCAATTCCCATCTTCAATCTGATACGGTGATCACAGTGGTGAATAGGCGGAAGAGTAGTAGGATCTTGAAATAAATCTTTAAAATCTGTAAGTAAGTGAGATAACTTACAGTGTTCGGTGCTTTGGACCTGAATTGACTGAAGTGCGTAGGGCACTGTAGCCTGTGTGCCTTGCAAGGTGATTTGATGCTGGGCTTCTGTGAAGGTCATGGTCAGGGCCTGGAAATCCCACAAAATGGGCCTCAACTGTTGGAGCCATTTAACTCCAAGTACCAAATCAAATCTTGCTAGTGGAATCACCAAGAAATCGGCACTAAAGGAGTGGCGCTCAATATAAAAGTGGGTGGCTATAGAAATACCCACACTCATGATTTTCTCCCCATTGGTGACTGAGACTGAGAGGGCTATGGTCTGCTAGACTACTAACCCAAGCTGCACGGCCGCTGGCTGACTGAAGAAGTTATGCATGCTGCCAGAGTCAACTAATGCTAATAACTGGAGATGGTGCAACTGTGCCGAAACTTGCATGGTGTTAGAACTGTGCCAGCCAGTCATGGCATGGCATGAAGTGAAATCTCTAGGCCCTCTTGTTTTGTATCAACAATGTCTTCGTCGGGTAATATGTCCTTACAATCCTCCCAAAGAGTCACACTGAATAATCTTTTGCATATGTGACCCTGGACATACTGTTCATCACAATTAAAACAAAGGCCCTTGGCCTTTCTTTGTTCCATCTCTTGTCTATTCAATTTTTTTATATAAGGGGCTGGTGGCATAGAGGTAGAACTTTCTGCACGCTGTGCTGCACTGGGTCGTGGAGGCCCTGAATATGGTGAAGGCACAGTGGAGGTTGTCCTGTTTGGCCAAACTGATTTTCTGACCAATCACTCCTTTAAAACACCCTGTTTATTATCAATTGCCCTGACCAAATTCATGGCGTGGTCCAATTTTGTAGGACCATGTAATTCAACTTCCAGAGGCAAAGCCTCTGTCAAGCCAGCAATAAAGATTTGAACATACTGGGAGGGTTTGACAAAATCACTAGCTCTGGAAAAACGTTCCTGGAAGGTCTTTTGGTACACATCTAGGGGACCAGTCTATTTATAATTGATCAATTCACCCAATGGATTACTACTAGCTAGAGAACCAAACATCAACATGAAAGATTGTTTAAAGGTCGCCCAATCATGAACCAAAGGTTCATTTTGGAATTGGTGATACCATAGGAGCGCTTCATCAAGCATGTGGTATGCGGCAAAATGAACCCTGTCATCCGCCAATGGTTTTTTATGGGAAAAGAACTGGTCACATTTGTGTAACCAGATCAAGAGGTCCTTAGACCCATCAAATGTAGGAAAGTCTAGTTTGAAATACCTGGGAACCGAATTTGGTCCCTGTGCGTGAGGAGGCATTGGGGGATGGGGCTGGCGCAGTGGTGGTGGCTGGTGGAGGTGTTGCTCGGCCTGAGGAGAATCGTCTACTGGCAGAAGTGGCCCTCGACCCCCAAGCACAACAAGTTGCCACAAAATTTGTTGTAAGGATGAATCCATGGTGTTCATCGTGGTTTGTAGGTCATCAATTTTTTGGCGCTGAGCAGCAAGATCTGCCTCTGATCTGTGGCAATTTTCATCAATTATCTATCGCAGATCCTCTGGGAAGAGGAACCCCCAAGGGTGGACCTGTCTGATACCATGATGTTGGGATCGTCCCGAGCCATGGGTCGTGTCACCCTTCTTCCCTCTCTTCCCTCCAGATTGCCTGTTGATGCTGGAAGAGGGTTCGTGTTCCTTGAACGTGTAATGGTGGAAATTGGAATGGAATGGATTGAACCTTGAATGAGATTCGACCTGGACCTCAAAGGGAAATATGACCTAGATCTTGGAGGGAGAATCTGACCTATCTTAACTAAATTTCTCAATGCTTAACCTTCATTCATCTTGACCCATGGGTCAATTGGTTCACGCCAAATTAACTCCAAACCAAACCAAACCAAATTGAAATACATGAAAAGGGAAATAACATAATTTAATTCCTACGCCTGTTGATAACTTGGGATGCTATGGAGTCCATAACATTTATGTACCCTGATGACAACAATTTATTGATGTCAATGAAGTATTTCACTTTTCCATAAATTCAACAGTTTACGAGATGAAGGGAAAGTGAGAACTCAAGTTTTGATTTAAGAAAAAAGCATACATCTAAAATGGAAATGCACAATTATAGAGAGAGATAATTCCAAAAGTTGTCTGTAATTTTTAGGGATTGTAAACTCTTTTTTGTTTTTATACATTAGGTTTAGCAATCATTGAGAAAAGGGAGAGACGGGGGATTTTTAACTGAGTGTGGACTCCCAATCCATAAGTCATTTGTTACAAAAATATGGCCCGTTATGCATGATTGACCGATAAATCACTTTACAATCATCTATGATTGTTAGGTCAGCTTTTTTTAAATAGGAAAAATAATGGCTTGTTTGACTCGAGTAAATATCCCACCGCACGTTCACTTGAGAATTCAATGAACATTTGTTATTCTCTTTAAAATGTTTGGATCCATAGGTCATTTTGTTAGGCACCTAGTCATACTACAAAAAAAACTGGCCTGTTAGGAGCGGAAGGCATAAGTACCTAATACCAGGACCATAACAATACACCTCGCCCACCCGAGTCAACGACCACGATGGTAATAACACAGCAACTAGAGCTGGGTCAGGATCCCATAATCCTTTACGGCCCAACACCAAGGGCATGCGGTCCTCCTGCACTGACGGGGACTTCAACGCATGACGTAGCACCTACTCTGATACAAAATGTTAGGTTCTACCTTTGCCATGGATCTCGTCACCCTTCTTTCTCCTCTTTCCTCCACATTTGCTACGGACGAAGAGAGGAAATTTCTGTGCTTGGAACGCCCAATAGCTTGGGATGGAATGAGCCTTGAAGGAGGCTCAACCTTGGACCTCAGAGAGGGAGAATCCAACCAACTAAACTAATTGATTCAATGCTTAATTCTCTTTCCAGCCTGTTTTCCTCCATACAAAAAGATTAGGGACACAAAATATCAAGCCCAAACCAAGGGGCACTAGTTATAAGAAAATTAAAAGTAAACCATCCAAACACATTAAAATCAAATTACGTAAATTAACTCTTGTGTCTGCTTATTACTTGAGATGCTATGGAGTCCATAACATCACCCCCCTCCTAGAGAAAGAGCTTGTCCTCAAGCTCAAAAGTTGGGTAGAGAGCCCTGAAAGATGCCAAGGGCTCCCATGTAGTGTCAAGTGGGTCTGTGTTGGCCCACTATACTAAAAGCTTCCAGTCGCCCTGGACTCGGCGAGCCTGCAACACCTGAGCTGGGTGGGAAGCACACGCCCCTCCTAAAGTGGTAGCAAAGGGGTGTGGAGCAATGGAGAGTCACCCTGGAAGGCCTTCAATTGTGAAATGTGGAAAACGTCATGGATCTTTGCATCTAGTGGAAGCTGCAAACGGTAGGCCACAATGCCAATGCGTTCCAGTACTTGGAATGGCCCATAAAATTTTGGGGACAATTTGTGACGTTTGGAGGCCGTAAGGGAGAGCTGGCGGTAATGTTGGAGACGAAGCCAAGATCGCGATGCCATTTATCATAATTTTCTTTCATTGTATGTTGAGCTTCCTGTAAATGGTCTCGGACCTGGTGGATCATTCCATCTCGTTCTGCCAAGGCCTGGTCAAGAGCTGCCACCCTAGAAGAACCAGGTTCATATGATAAGAGTCAAGGGGGATCTCTGCCATAAACGACTTTGAAAGGAGTTGTGCCGAGTGTTGTGTGGTATGAGGTATTATAAAAAAACTCCGTCCATGATAGCCACCGGACCCAACCTTTAGGCAAATCCCCGAAAAAACAACGGAGATACATCTCAATGATACGGTTGACGACCTCTGTTTGTCCATCAATCTACTGGTGGTAGGCTGAGGAGAATGCCAACTTTGTCCCATGCAACTTGAATAGTTTTTTTCTAGAAAGTACTTGTGAAGATTGCATCTCTGTCACTTGTAATAGACAAGGCATGCCATGTAGTTTGACAATTTGATCCAGGAAGAGCTAGGCCACATGAGTCACTATATATGGATGCACCAGGGGCAAGAAATGTCCATATTTAGAGAAGCGGTCGACCACCACAAAAATGACTGATTTGCCTGAGGATGGGGGAAGGCCATCAATAAAGTCCATGGATCTGCCTATACATGTGAAGGTAACTGAAGTGGTTGCAGCAACCCTGTGGGACTTATGGACTTCGCTTTGCTCCGCTGACAAATATGGGAAGCTGTCACATAGTCCGCCACACAACTTTTTATGCCCCGCCAGTAAAAATCTTGACTTATACGAAAATATGTTTTTTGTCGGCCCTCATGTGTGCTGCCATGAAACATAGATAATATGTTTTGAATGAGGGGCGAAGTCAGATGGAGATAAATCCAATTCTTGAACAATATGAGTCGGTCCTGAATGGTCAAATTGCTATCCAATGTTTTCTGCTCAATATTGTGATATAATTCAAGGACCTCGTGTTGTTGCTGAGTTCCATCCTGAATGGAGTCCAAAAAGAAATCGTGGCTGAATAATTGCGTGTAGATGAGGCTCAGACAGGTCCCTGCGGGACAAGGCATCTGCACCCACATTGAGGTGGCCTGGTTTATACTCATCAATAAAATCAAATCCCATCAATTTGCTCAACCAATGCTACTGGGGGGAAGTGGTGAGACGCTACTTGAGTAAGTACTTCAAACTGCAATGATCGGTCCCTATTACAAAGGGGCACCCCCAGAGATAAGGCCTCCAGTGCTGAATGGATTTTGCTAAGCCGATCAGTTTCCTTTCATAGGCAGCTAATTTTTGGTGATGTTGGCCTAGCTGCCTGCTAAAATAAGCTATGGGGTGTCCTTGCTGCTGTAAGACTGCGCCAATACCTCCACCTGATGCATCACATTCAATAACAAAAAATTCATCAAAGTTGGGAAGCTGGAGTACCGGGGTGGATGATTATGCTGCCTTCAAGTCCTCAAAGGAGGACGCAGTTGTGTCAGACCGTGTGAATGCATTGCGCTTAAGGAGATTGTTGAGTGGAGCAGCAATCTGTCCATAGTTACGAATGAATTTTCTATAGTAACCTGCGAGTCCCAAGGACCCCCTTAACGCTGTGACTGATGTGGAAGTAGGCCAGTCGACCACTACCAAAATTTGGCTATGGTCTACCTTCACGCCAGAGGCTGATATGATGTGGCCCAAATATGCTACCTCTGAAGTTCCCATTGAGCATTTGGATTGGTTGAGAACCAAATGATGATAACATAGGAGAGTGAACACCTGGCACAGATGTTGAAGGTGCTCGTCCCAGTGGTCACTATTAACCAGAATATCATCAAAGAACACAAACAAACTTCCATAAGATGGAATGAAATACCTCATTTATGAGGGCCTAGAAGGTGGAAGATGCGTTGGATAGACCAAATGGCATGCCTAAAAACTCGGAATGCCCATGGTGCGTGCAAAACGTTGTCTTCTCCACGTCAGAAGAGTGAACTCGAATTTGGTGATACCGTGATTTCAAATCCAGCTTGGTCAATAAGTTGGCCCCGTGCAATTCATCTAATAGTTCATCCACCACTGGAATGGAAAATTTATCTTTGATGGTATGAGCATTGAGCTCTCTGTAGTCAACACAAAACCGCCAGGATTTGTCATGTTTCTTGATGAATAACACTGGTGAAGAAAAGGGAGACCTGCTGGACTGAATAATCCCTTGTGCGAGCATAGTCTGGCATTGTCGCTCAATTTCATCTTTTGTAAGTGGGGGTAACGATAAGGCCTTACCACCACAAGCTCAGTGCTTTATTTCAAACGGATACGGTGATCACAATTTTTGAAAGGAGGAAGTGCAGTAGGCGCCAGAAATAATTCACCAAATTATGCAATTAAGAAATTTAACTTACAGTGATATGCGTCCAGGATTTGAATTTCCTGAAGAGTACATGATGTGGGAGCATGAGTGCCATGAAGTGTAATAGGATGTTGTTGGTACATAAAAGTCATAGTAGTGCCTTGAAATCCCATAATATGGGCCCCAATGTCTGGAGCCATTTAATGCTCAGTACCAAGTCAAACCCAGCCAGTGGCATGACTAAAAAATCTGCTACAAATGAGTGCCCTTCAATATGAAATTCAGTAGAGTGAGAAATGCCCGCACTTGAAATTTTTTCCCCAGTGGCAACGGATACTGAAATGCCGGTGTTATTTTGAACCACCAAACCAAGTTGTTGAGCGGCTTGCTGGCTAATGAAATTGTGAGTACTGCCAGAATCCACTAATGCTAGTAACTGGAGTTGCTGCAATCCGGCACTGACTTGCATAGTGTTGGAGTTGTGCATGCCTGTCATAGCATGGAGGGAAATGGGGGATTCTTCTGAGTTTGGTTAAGGACTATCTTCCAACTGTGGATCTTCCTCTCCCTCATTCAGTACATCCAACCAAAATAAATGTTTGCATTGGTGGCCCTGGACATATTGCTCATCACAATTGTAACAAAGCCCCTTGGCTTGTCTCTGTTCCATCTCGGGTCTAGACAGGCGACGGATATATTGTGCTGGTGGAGTGGAAGTCGAATTGTCAGCACGCATTGCTGGATTTTGGCCATAGCGTGGAGATGCTGAATAGGATGTGGGGGCACTAGTGGGTGCCCTACTTGGCCAAGATGGTCGTCGGACCAGAGACACCTTTAGGACACGTTGATTTGTATCTATAGTCCCAACAAGGTTCATAGCATGGGCCAGGTCTGGAGGATCATGCAGTTCTATTTCCAAACGCAAGGCCTCCACTAAATCAGCAATGAATAAATTTACATATTGTGTAGGAGGCACAAATCGATTGGCGTTGGTCAGGCGTTCCTGAAATTGCTTCTGATACAACTCAATGGTCCCTGTCTGTTTTAAATTCACCAGATCCCCCAAAGGGTTGCTACGTGTAGGAGGGCCAAACCTCAACATGCAATATTCTTTAAATAAATCCCAATCATGAATATGCTGCTCCGAATGAAATTGCTGGTACCATAGGAGCACTTCATCAAGCATATGAAAGGCAGCTAAGTGGACTCGATCAGCAGCATGCGTTCTTTGATTATAAAAGAACTGGTCACAGTGGTGTAACCAAATCAAGGGATCCGTAGACCCGTCATAGGTAGGAAAGTCGAGCTTTGCATACTTGGGCACCATATTGTGGCGTGGTGCACGGGGTCCCATGGCACCTGGAGGTTGGTGGTGCAGATGTGGTGGAGGTGGGTGCGGGTGGGGAGGTTGGGGCTCGGCAGGAAGTGTTGAACTGCCCTGCTGTGTAGGACCTCGAGCAAAACCTTCCTCCACTCACCGAAGTAAGTGTTGAAGAGTGTCATTGATGGCGGACACTACTGATTGAAGTTCGCCAGTTCGACTTCAATTTGTCTCAACACTATGATGCAACTCCTCAACGACATGACACAAATCTTCATGGGAAGAGGGTGGTCCTGTCAAAGACCTAGCCAATACTACCCAAAAGACAGGCCTGTTAGGAGCAGAAGGTATAGGTACTTAACCCCAAGACTATAAATATACACCCCGCCCACCCGAGCCGACAACCATTGTAGAAATAACACAGCAATGAGAGCCGGGTCAGGATCCCATAATCCCTTACGGCCCAATGCCTGGAGCGTGCGGTCCTCTTGCGCACACGGGGACTCGAACGTGGGACATAGCGCCCACTCTGACACCAAATATTAAGCACCGATCCAATACTACCCAAAAGACTACTGGTTAGGAGCAGAAGGCATAGGTACTTAACCTCAGGACCATAACACATTTGCATCATTAACATGTTTCAAGCATGCATATCCATTTTTAAAACATGTGTAGAAATATCTTTCTTATAAAATTCCAAGCTATTAGGGTTGAACTAGTGGAATTTCCAAAACTTTGATAAAAAAAATTTGATGTTCATTCGTGGTGTGTGAATAAATTTTCTTCACTAACATTTGTTATTGTTTTAAATTTTTTCAGTACATAAACTCTAAAATTTTCATTTTTTTTGTGATCTATTTGCCATCTATTCAAAATTGTTTGCGAGATTAAGGGAAAATGAAAACTCAAGTTTTGAGTTAAGAAAAAACCATACATCTAAAATGGAAATGTACAAATGTAGAGAGAGATAATTCCAAATAGAGTATGTAATTTTTAGGGAATGTAAACTCTTTTTAGTTTTTATATATTAGGTTTTGCAATCGTCGGGAAAAGAGGGAGGCGGAGAATTTTTAATTGAGTGTTCACTCCAAAACCATAATTCATTTCTTAAAAAAATATAGCCCGTTACGCATGATTGACCGATAAATCACTTTACAATCATCTATTATTGTTAGGTCAGCTTTTGGTAAATGGGCAAAATAATGGCTTGTTTCATTCAGGTAAATATCCCATCGGACTTTCACTTGAGAATTTAATGAGCATTTGTTATTCTCTTTAAAAGGTTTGGGTCCATAGGCCATTTGCATCTTTATCGTGTTTCAAGCATGCATATCCATTTTATAAACATGTGTAGAAATATCTTTCTTATAAAATTCAAAACTATAAGGGTTGAACTAGTGGAATTTCCCAAACTTGGATAACTAAACTTTTGTGTTCATTTGTGGTGTGTGAATAAATTTTCTTTACTTACATTTGTTATTGTTTTAAACTTTTTCCATACATAAACTTTAAAATTTTCATTTTGTTGTGATCTATTTGCCATCTTGTCAAAATTGTTTACTAGAAAAAGGGAAAGTGAAAACTCAAGTTTTGATTTAAGAAAAAAATATACATCTAAAATTGAAATGCACAAATCTAGACAGAGATAATTTCAAAATATGTCTTTAATTTTTAGGGATTGTAAACTCCTTTTAGTTTTTATATATTGAGTTTTACAATCGTCGAGAAAAGGGGGAAGCTGGGGATTTTTAACTGAGTGTTGACTCCCAATCCATAAGTCATTTCTTACAAACATATAGCCCATTATGCATGATTAACCGATAAATCAATTTACAATCATTTATGATTGTTAGGTCTGCTTTTTATAAATGGAAAAAATAATTGCTTGTTTGACTTAGGTAAATATCCCACCGCACGTTCACTTGAGAATTTAATGAGCATTTTTTGTTCTCTTTAAAAGGTTTGGATCCATATGTCATTTTGCATCTTTAACTTGTTTCAAGCATGCATATCCATATTTAAAACATGTGAAGAAATCTTTTTCTTATAAAATTCCAAGCTATTAGGGTTCAACTAGTGGAATTTCCCAAACAAGGATAACAAAACTTTTGTTTTCATTTGTGGTGTGTGAATAAATTTTCTTTACATACTTTTGTTATTCTTTTAAATTTTTTCCATACATAAACTCTGAAATTTTCATTTTGTAGTGATCTATTTGACATCTTGTCAAAATTGTTAATGAGATGAAGGGAAAGTGAAAAATCATGTTTTGATTTAAGAAAAAAACATACATCTAAATTGGAAATGCACTAATGTAGAGAGAGATAATTCCAAAAACTTTCAGTAATTTTTAGGGATTGTAAACTCTGTTTAGTTTTTATATATTAGGTTTTGCAATCGTCGATTAAAGAGGGAGGCAGGTGATTTTTAACTGAGTGTTGACTCCCAATCCATAAGTCATTTATTAAAAAAATATAGTCCATTACGCATGTTTGATCGATAAATCACTTGACAATCAACTATGATTGTTAGGTCTGCTTTTTGTAAATGGGCAAAATAATAACATGTTTGACTCAGGTAAATATCCCACCACATGTTCACTTCAGAATTTAATGAGCATTTTTTATTCTTTTTAAAAGGTTTGGATCCATAGGTCATTTGCATCTTTAACATTTTTCAAGCATGCATAGCACGTGTAGAAATCTTTCTTATAAAATTCCAAGCTATTAGGGTTGAACTAGTGGAATTTCCCAAACATGGATAACAAAAATTTTGTGTTCATTTGTGGTGTGTGAAGAAATTTTCTTAATTTACATTTGTTATTGTTTTAAATTTTTTCCATACATAAACTTTAAAATTTTCTTTTTGTTGTGATCTATTTTCCATCTTGTCAAAATATTTTACGAGATAAAGGGAAAGTGAAAACTCAAGTTTTGATTTAAGAAAAAAGCATACATCTAAAATGTAAATGCACAAATGTAGAAGGAGATAAATCCAAAAAGTGTATGTAATTTTTAGGGATTGTAAACTCTTTTTTGTTTTTATATATAAGGTTTTGCAATCGTCGAGAAAAGGGCGAGGCGGGGGATGTTTAATTGAGTGTGGACTCCCAATCCTTAATTCATTTCTTAAAAAAATAGAACCCGTTATGCAAGATTGACTGATAAATCACTTTAAAATCATCTATGATTGTTAGGTCAGCTTTTGGTAAATAGGCAAAATAATGGCTTGTTTGACTCGGGTAAATATCCCACCGCACGTTCATGACAATTTAATGAGCATTTGTTTACTCTTTAAAAGGTTTGGATCCCTAGGTCATTTGCATCTTTAACATGTTACAAGCATGCATATCCATTTTTAAAAAATGTGTAGAAATCTCTTTCTTATAAAATTCCAAGCTATTAGGGTTGAGCTTGTGGAATTTCCAAACCTTGGATAACAAAACTTTTGTGTTCATTCGTGGTGAGTGAATAAATTTTCTTTACTTACTTTCTTTATTTTCTTAAAATTTCTCAATACATAAACTCTAAAATTTTCATTTTGTTGTGATCTATTTGCCATCTTGTAAAAATTGTTTACAAGAAGAAGGGAAAGTGAAAACTCAAGTTTTGAGTTAAGAAAAAAACATACATCTAAAATGGAAATGCACAAATGTAGAGAGACATAATTCCAAAAAGTGTTTGTAATTTTAGGGATTGTAAACTCTTTTTTTTTTTATATATTTGCTTTTGCAATCGTAGGGAAAAGTGGGGAAAGTGGGGGATTTTTGAACAGAGTGTTGACTCCCAATCCATAAGAAACTTCTTACAAAAATATAGCCCGTTATGCATTGTAGACCGATAAATATCTTTACGATCATCTATGATTGTTAGGTAAACTTTTTGTTAATGGGCAAAATAAAGGCTTGTTTGACTCAGGTAAATTTCCCACTGCACGTTCACTTGAGATTTTAATGAGCATTTGTTATTCTCTATAAAAGGTTTTGATCCATAGGTCATTTGCATATTTAACATGTTTCAAGAATACATATCCATTTTTAAAACAGTGTAGAAATCTCTTTCCAAATAAATTCCAAGCTATTAGGGTTGAGGTAGTTGAATTTCCCAAACTTGGATAAAAAAAAATTGTCTTCATTTGTGGTGTTTGAATAAATTTTCTTTACTTACATTTGCTTTTTTTAAATGTTTTCCATACATAAACTCTTAAATTTTCATTTTGCTGTGATCTATTTGACATCTTGTCAAAATTGTTTACAAAATGAAGGGAAAGTGATAAGTCAAGTTTGATGTAAGAAAAAAACATACATCTAAAATGGAAATGCACAAATGTAGAGAGAGAAAATTCCAAAAAGTGTCTCAAATTTTTAGGGATTGTAAACTCTTCTTAGTTTTTATATATTAGGTTTTACAATTTTGGGGAAAAGGGGGAAGTGGTGGCTTTTTAACTAAGTGTTGACTCCCAATCCATAAGTCATTTCTTAAAAAAATATAGCTCGTTACACATGATTGACCGATAAATCACTTTACAATCATCTATCATTGTTAGGTCAGCTTTTTGTAAATTGGAAAAATAATGGCTTGTTTGACTCGAGTAAATATCCCATCGCACGTTCACTTGAGAATTTAATCAACATTTGTTATTCTCTTTAAAAGGTTTGGATCCATAGGTCATTTGCATCTTTAACATGTTTCATGCATGCATATCCATATTTAAAACGAGAGTAAAAATCCCTTTCTTATAAAATTCAAAGTTATTAGGGTTGAACTAGTGGAATTTCCCAAACTTGGATAACAAAACTTTTATGTTCATTTGTGGTGTGTGAATAAATTTTCTTTACTTACGTTTGTTTTTGTTTTAAATTTTTTTCATGCATAAACTTCTAAATTTTCATTTTGTTGTGATTTCTTTGCCATCTTGTCAAAATTGTTTACAGCATGAAGGGAAAGTGAAAACTCAAGTTTTGATTTTATAAAAAAGCATACATCTAAATTGGAAATGCGCAAATGTAGAGAGTGATAATTCCAAAAAGTGTCTGTAATTTTAGGGATTGTAAACTCTTTTTTATTTTTATATGTTAGGTTTTGATCTCGTCGGGAAAAAGGGGAGGCGGGGGAATTTTAACTGTGTTGACTCCCAATCCATAAGTCATTTCTTTCAAATATATAGCCCGTTACGCATGATTGACTGATAAATCACTTTACAATCATCTATGATTGTTAGGTAAGATTTTTCTAAATAGGCAAAATAATGGCTTGATTGACTCAGGTAAATATCCCACCGCACGTTCACTTGAGAATTTAATGAGCATTTTTTATTCTCTTTAAAAGGTTTGGATCCATTGGTCATTTGCATCTTTAACATCTAAAATGGAAATACAAAAATGTAGAGAGAGATAATTCCAAAATGTATCTGTAATTTTTAGGGATTGTAAACTCTTTTTAGTTTTTATATATTAGGTTTTGCAATTGTTGGGAAAAGAGGGAGGCGGGGGATTTTTGACTGAGTATTGACTCCCAAACCATAATTCATTTTGTACAAAAATATAGGCCGTTACGCATGATTTACCGATAAATCACTTTACAATCATCTATGATTGTTAGGTCAGCTTTTGTAAATGGGCAAAATAATAGCTCAGATAAATATCCCACCACACGTTCACTTGAGAATTTAATGACCATTTGTTATTCTCTTTAAAAGGTTTAGAACCATAGGCCATTTGCATCTTTATCTTGTTTCAAGCATGCATATCCATTTTTAAAACATGTGTAGAAATCTCTTTCTTATAAAAGTAAATACTATTAGGGTTGAACAAGTGGAATTTCCCAAACTTGGATAAAAAAATGTTTGTGTTCATTTGTGGTGTGTGAATAAATATTATTTACTTACATTTGTTATCGTTTTAAATTTTTTCCATACATAAACTCTAAAATTTTCATTTTGTTATGATCTATTTGCCATCTGGTCAAAATTATTTACCAAAAGAAGGGAAAGTGAAAACACAAGTTTGTATTTAAAAAAAAAGTATACATCTAAAATGGAAATCCACAAATGTAGAGAGAGATAATTCAGAAAAGTGTCGGTAATTTTTAGGGATTGTAAACTCTTTTTTAGTTTTTATATATTAGGTTTTACAATTGTCGGGAAAAGGGGTAAACATGAGATTTTTAACTGCGTGTTGACTCCCAATACATAAGTCATTTCTTATCATAATATAGCCAGCTACGCATGATTGACCGATAAATCACTTTATGATCATCTATGATTGTTAGGTCAGCTTTTTGGAAATGGGCGCAATAATGGCTTGTTTAACTCTGGTAAATTTCCCACCACACGTTCACTTGAGAATTTAATGATCATTTTTAATTCTCTTTAAAAGGTTTGGATCGATAGGGCATTTGAATCTTTAAATTTTTTCCATACATAAACTCTGAAATTTTCATTTTGTTGTGATTTGTTTTCCATCTTGTCAAAAAAAATTTCGAGATGAAAGGAAAGTGAAAAATCAAGTTTTGATTTAAGAAAAAAACATACATCTAAAATGGAAATGCACTAATGTAGACAGAGATAATTCCAAAAAGTGTCTGCAATTTTTAGGGATTGTAAACTCTTTTTTGTATTTGTATTTTAGGTTTTGCAATCGTCGACAATAGGAGGAGGCGGAGGATTTTTAACTGAGTGTTGACTCCATATCCATAAATCATTTCCTACAAAAATATAGCCCGTTACGCATGATTGACCAATAAATCTCTTTACAATCATCTATGATTGTTAGGTCAGTTTTTTTTAATGGGCAAAATGATTGCTTGTTTGACTCAGGTGAAAATACCACCGCATGTTCACTTGAGAATTTAATGAGCATTTGTTATTCTCTTTAAAAAATTTGGATCCATAGGTCATTTGCACCTTTAACATGTTTCAAGCATGCATTTCCATATTTAAAAGATGTGTAGAAATCTTTCTTATAAAATTCCAAGCTATTAGGGTTGAACTAGTGGAATTTCCAAAACTTGGATAACAAAACTTTTGTGTTCATTTGTGGTGTATGAATAAATTTTCTTTACTTTTATTTTTTAATGTTTTAAATTTTATCCTTACAGAAACTCTAAAATTTTCATTTTGTTGTGATCTTTTTGCCATCTTGTCAAAATTATTTACAAGATGAAGGGAAACTGAAAATTCATGTTTTGATTTAAGAATAAAGCATACATCTAAAATGGAAATGCACAAATGTACCATGAGATAATTCAAAAAAATTTCTGTAATTTTTAGAGATTGTAAACTCTTTTTTGTTTTTATATATTAGGTTTTGCAATCGTCGGGAAAAGGGGGACGTGGGGGATTTTTAACTAAGGGTTGACTCCTAATCCATGAGCCATTTCTTACAAAACTATAGCCCGTTATGCGTAATTAACCGATAAATCACTTGACAATCATCTATGATTGTTAGGTCAGTTTTTTGTAAATGGGCAAAATTATGGCTTGTCTGACTAGGGTAAATATCCCACCGCACGTTCACTTGAGAGTTTAATGAGCATTTGTTATTCTCTTTAAAAGGTTAGGATCCATATATCATTTGCATCTTTAACATTTTTCAAGCTTGCATATCCATTTTTAAAACATGTGTAGAAGAAATCTCTTTCTTATAAAATTCCAAGCTATTAGGGTTGATCTAGTGGAATTTCCCAAACTTGGATAACAAAACTTTTGTCTTCATTTGTGGTGTGTGAATAAATTTTCTTTACTTACATTTGTTATTTTTAAAAAAAATTTCCATACATAAACTCTAAAGTTTTCATTTTGTTGAGATTTATTTGTCATCTTGTCAAAATTGTTTACGAGATGAAGGAAAGTGCAAACTCAAGTTTTGAGTTAAGATAAAAGCATACATCTAAAATGGAAATGCACAAATGTAGTGAGAGATAATTCCAAAAAGTGTCTATAATTTTTAGGTATTGAAAACTCGTTTTAGTTTTTATATATTGGGTTTTTCAATCGTCGAGAAAAGAGGGAGGTGGGGGATTTTTAAATGAGTGTTGACCTCCAAACCATAATTCATTTCTTACAAAAATATAGGCCATTACGCATGATTGATTGATAAAATACTTTACAATCATCTATGATTGTTAGGTCAGCTTTTTGTAAATGGGCAAAATAATGGCTTGTTTAAGTCGGGTAAATATCCAAGAGCACGTTCACTTGAGAATTTAATGAGCATTTGTTATTCTCTTTAAAAGGTTTAGATCCACATGCCATTTGCATATCTATCATGTTTCAAACATGCATATCCATTTTTAAAACATGTGTAGAAATCCTTTCTTATAAAATTAAAAGTTATTTGGGTTGAACTAATGGAATTTCCCAAACTTCGATAACAAAACTTTTGTGTTCATTTTTGGTGTGTAAATAAATTTTCTTTACTTACATTTGTTATTTTTTAAAATTTTTTCCATACATAAACTGTAAAATTTTCATTTTGTTGTGATCTATTTGCCATCTTGTCAAAATTATTTATGAGAAGAAGGGAAAGGGAAAACTCTAGTTTTGGTTTAAGAAAAGAGTATACTTCTAATATTAAAATGCACAATTGCAGAGAGAGATAATTCCAAAAAATATTATAATTTTTAGGGACTGTAAACTCTTTTTAGTTTTTATATTCTCGATTTGGCAATCGTCGGGAAAAGGAGGAAGCAGGGGATTTTTAATAGAGTGTTGACTCCCAATCCATAAGTCATTTCTTACCAAAATATAGCCCGTTACGCATGATTGACCGATAAATTACTTTACGACCATCAATGATTGTTAGGTCAGCTTTTGCAAATAGGCAAAATAATGGCATGTTTGACTCGTGTAAATTTCCCATTGGACGTACACTTGAAAATTTAATGAGCATTTGTAATTCTCTTTAAATATGGATATGCATGCTTGAAACATGTTCAAGATGCAAATGACCTATGGACACAAACATTTTAATGAGAATAACAAATGCTAATTAAATTCTCAAGTGAACGTGGGGTGGGATATTTACCTGAGTCAAACAGGCCATTATTTTACCCATTTACAAAAAACTGACCTAACAATCATTGATGATTGTCAAGTGATGTAGCGTAACGGGCTATATTTTTGTAAGAAATGACTTATGGATTGGGAGCGAACAGTCAGTTAAAAATCCCTTGCCTCCCCCTTTACTCGACGATTGCAAAACCCAATATATAAAAACTAAAAAGAGTGCACAATCCCTAAAAGTTAGAGACACTTTTTGGAATTATCTCTCTCTACATTGTGTATTTCCATTTTAGATGTATGCTTTTTTCTTAAATCAAAACTTGAGATTTCATTTTCCCTTCATCTCATAAAAAATTATGACAAGATGGCAAAAAGATCACAACAAAATGAAAATTTTAGAGTTTATGTATGGAAAAAATTTAAAAGAATAACAAATTTAATTAAGGAAAATTTATTCACACACCACTAATGATTACAAAAGTTTTGTTATCCAAGTTTGAGAAATTCCAATACTTCAACCCTAATAGCTTGGAATTTTATGAGAAAGACATTTCTAAACATGTTTTAAAAATGGATATGCATGCTTGAAATATGTTAAAAATGCAAAATAACCAATGGATCCAAATCTTTTAAAGAGAATAACAAATGCTCATTAAATTCTCAAGTGAACGTGCGGTGGGATATTTACCCGAGTCAAACAAGCCATTATTTTGCCTATTTACCAAATGCTGACCTAAAAATCATAGATTATTGTAATGTGTTGTATCGGTCAATCATGCGTAACAGGCAATATTATTTTAAAAAAATGACTTATGGATTGGGAGTCAATACCAAGTTAAAAATCCTGCACCTCCTTCTTTACCCGACGATTGCAAAACTGGATATATAAAAACTAAAAAGATTTTACAATCCCTACAAGTTACAGACACGTTTTGGAATTATCTCTCAGTACATTTGTGCATTTCCATTTCTTATGTATATTTTTTTCTTAAATCAAAACAAGATTTTTCACTTTCCCTTCATCTCGTAAATATTTTTGACAATATGGTAGATAGATCACAATGAAATGAAAATTTTAGAGCTTATGTATGGAAAAAATTTAAAAGAATAACAATTGTAATTAAGGAAAATGTATTCACACACCACAAATGATCACAAAATTATTTTTATCCAAGTTGTGGAAATTCCACTAGTTCAACCCTAATAGGTTGGAATTTTATACGAAAGAGATTTCTGCACATGTTTTAAAAATGGATATGCATGTTTGAAACATGTTCAAGATGCAAATGACCTATCGATCCAAACCTTTTAAAGAGAATAAAAAATACTCATTAAATTCTCAAGTGAACGTGCGGTTGGATATTTACCCACTTCAAACAAGCTATTATTTTGCACATTTACAAAAAGCTGACCTAATAATAATAGATGATTGTAAAGTGATTTATTGGTCAATCATGTGTAATAGACTATATTTTTGTAAGAAATGACTTGTGGATTGGGAGTCAACACTCAGTTAAAAATCCGCCACCTCCCTCTTTTCTCAATGACAGCAAAATAAAAAATATAAAAAATAATAAAGAGTTTGCAATCCCTAAAAATTACAGAGAGTTTTCGGAATTATCTCTCTCCACATTTGTGCATTTCCATTTTAGATGTATGCTTTTTGCTTAAATCATAACTTAAGATTTCACGTTCCCTTCATCTCGTAAACAATTTTGACAAGATGCCATATAAATCACAAAAAAATGAAAATTTTAGAGTTTATGTAAGGAAAAAATTTAAAAGAATAACAAATGTAATTAAGGAAAATTTATTCACACATCACTAATCATTACAAAAGTTTTGTTATCCAAGTTTGAGAAATTCCAATACTTAAACCCTAATAGCTTGGAATTTTATAAGAAAGACATTTCTACGCATGTTTTAAAAATGGATATGCATGCTTGAAATATGTTAAAAATGCAAATGACCAATGGATCCAAACCTTTTAAAGAGAATAACAAATGCTCATTAAATTCTCAAATGAACATGCGGTGGGATATTTACCCGAGTCAAACAAGCAATTATTTTGCCTATTTACAAAAAGCTTACCTAACAATCATAGATTATTGTAATGTGTTTTATCGATCAATCATGCGTAACATGCTATATTTTTGTTAAAAATGACTTATGGATTGGGAGTCAATACCAAGTTAAAAATCCTCCACCTCCTTTATCAGACGATTGCAAAACTGGATATTTAAAAACTAAAAAGATTTTACAATCCCTAAAAGTTATAGACACTTTTTGGAATTATCTCTCACTACATTTGTGCATTTCCATTTTAGATGTATATTTTTTTCTTAAATCAAAACTAAAGTTTTCACTTTCCCTTCATCTCGTAAATATTTTTGACAATATGGCAAATAGATCACAACGAAATGAAAATTTTAGAGTTTATGTATGGAAAAAATTTAAAAGAATAACAATTGTAATTAAGGAAAAAATTTTCACACACCACAAATGATCACAAAGGTTTTTTTATCCAAGTTTGGGAAATTCCACTATTTCAACCCTAAAAGCTTGAAATTTTATAAGAAAAAGATTTCTACACATGTTTTAAAGATGGATATGCAAGTTTGAAAGATTTTAATGATGCAAATGACCTATGGATCCAAACCTTTTAAAGAGAATAACAAATACTCATTAAATTCTCAAGTGAACCTGCGGTTGGATATTTACCCGAGTCAAACAAGCCATTATTTTGCCCATTTACAAAAGCTGACCTAACAATAATAGATGATTCTAAAGTGATTTATCGGTCAATCATGTGTAACGGGCTATATTTTTGTAAGAAATGACTTATGGATTGGGAGTCAACACTCAATTAAAAATCCCCCACCTCCCCCTTTTCCCTACAATTTTAAAATAAAATATCTAAAAACTAAAAAGAGTTTAGAATCCCTAAAAAATAAGAAACACTTTTTGGAATTATCACTCTCTATATTTGTGCATTTCCATTTTAGATGTATGCTTTTTTCTTAAATCAAAACTTGATATTTCACTATCCCTTCATCTCGTAAACAATTTTGACAAGATGGCAAATAGATCACAACAAAATGAAAATATTAGAGTTTATGTATGGAAAGAATTTAAAAGAATAACAAATGTAATTAAGGAAAATTTATTCACACACCACTAATGATTACAAAAGTTTTGTTATCCAAGTTTGAGAAATTCCAATACTTCAACCCTAATAGCTTGGAATTTTATAAGAAAGACATTTCTACGCATGTTTAAAAAATGGATATGCATTCTTGAAATATGTTAAAAATGCAAAATGACCAATGGATCCAAACATTTTAAAAAGAATAACAAATGCTCATTAAATTCTCAAGTGAACGTGCGGTGGGATATTTACCCGAGTCAAACAAGCCATTATTTTGCCTATTTACAAAAAGCTGACCTAAGAATCATAGATTATTGTAATGTGTTTTATCGGTCAATCATGCGTAACGGGCTATATTTTTGTAAAAAAATGACTTATGGATTGGGAGTCAATACCAAGTTAAAAATCCTCCACCTCCTTCTTTACCTGACGATTGCAAAACTGGATATTTCAAAACTAAAAAGATTTTACAATCCCTAAAAGTTACAGACACTTTTTGGAATTATCTCTCACTACGTTTGTGCATTTCCATTTTAGATGTATATTTTTTTCTAAAATCAAAACTAGAGTTTTCACTTTCCCTTCATCTCGTAAATATTTTTGACAATATGGCAATTATATCACAACGAAATGAAAATTTTAGAGTTTATGTATGGAAAAAATTTAAAAGAATAACAATTGTAATTAGGGAAAAAATTTTCACACACCACAAATGATCACAAAGTTTTTTTATCCAAGTTTTGGAAATTCCACTAGTTCAACCCTAATAGCTTGAAATTTTATAGGAAAGAGATTTCTACACATGTTTTAAAAATGGATATGCATGTTTGAAACATGTTAATGATGCAAATGACCCATGGATCCAAACCTTTTAAAGAGAATAAAAAATACTCAATAAATTCTCAAGTGAACGTACGATTGGATATTTACACGAGTCAAACAAGCCATTATTTTTCCCATTTACAGAAAGCTGACCTAAAAATAATAGATGATTGTAAAGTGATTTATCGGTCAATCATGTGTAACAGGCTATATTTTTTTAAGAGATGACTTATGGATTGGGAGTCAACACTCAGTTAAAAATCCCCCGCCTCCCCCTTTTGCCTACAATTTTAAAATAAAATATCTAAAAACTAAAATGAGTTTAGAATCCCTAAATAAAAGAAACACTTTTTGGAATTATCACTCTCTATATTTGTGCATTTCCATTTTAGGTGTATGCTTTTTCTTAAATCAAAACTTGATATTTCACTTTCCCTTCATCTCGTAAACAATTTTGACAAGATGGCAAATAGATCATAACAAAATGAAAATTTTAGAGTTTATGTATGGAAAAAATTTAAAAGAATAACTAATTTAATTAAGGAAAAAATTTTCACACAGCACAAATGATCAAAAAAGTTTTGTTATCCAAGTTTTGGAAATTCCACTAGTTCAACCCTAATTGCTTGGAATTTTATAAGAAAGAGATTTCTACACATGTTTTAAAAATGGATGTGCAATGTTGAAATATGTTAAAGAGGCAAATGACTTATGGATCCAAACTTTTTAAAGAGAATAACAAATGCTCATTAAATTCTCAAGTGAACGTGTTGTGGGATATTTATCTGAGTCAAACAAACAGTTATTTTGCAGGTTTACAAAAAAGTGACCTAACAATCAAAGATGATTGTAAAGTGATTCATCAGTCAATCTTGCGTAACAGGCTATATTTTTGTAAGAAATGACTTATGGATTGGGAGTCAACACTTAGTTAAAAATCCCTCGCCTCTCCCTTTTCCCGACGGCCAAGGCAGGCTCCCATATGTATGATTATTATAAGATGGGCCACATGACCAAGGAAGGCCCACAAGATGGACCCACGCCCATAAGAAGTAGGACCTAGAATGGTTACCAAGAGCTGGCATCCTTATCACATCTATTGGAAGATCAAGATGGACTCACAAAAGTATCTTTATCTTACGGTCATGACTGAGAAGAGTTTTAGTTTAAGTTATATTTGTCTTTTATCAATATTGAGTTACCTAATTATGTTAGGTCTTACCTTAAGTGTTAGAGTTTGGTTGTAATTGGGACAAGGGTAGTTTTATTATAATTGGACTCTACTACCTTCCTCTATTATAAATAGAGGATCATGGACTCTGATTACAACAAGTTATTAATGTCAATGAAGTATTTCACTTTTCCATATATTCAATAAAATTGACTTATGGATTGGGAGTCAACACTTAGTTAAAAATCCCCCGCCTCCCCCTTTTTTCGACAATTGCAAAATAAAATATATAAAAACTAAAAAGAGCTTACAATCCCTAAAAATTATAGACACTTTTTGGAATTATCTCTCTCTACATTTGTGCATTTCCTTTTTAGATGTATGCTTTTTTTCTTAAATCAAAACTTGTGTTTTCACTTCCCCTTATCTCATAAACAATTTTGACAAGATGGCAATTAGATCACAACAAAATCAAAATTTTAGAGTTTATGTATGGAAAAAATTTAAAAGAATAACAAATGTAAGTAAAGAAAATTTATTCACACACCTCAAATGAACACAAAAGTTTTTTTATCCAAGTTTGGGAAATTCCACTTGTTTAACCCTAATAGCTTGGAATTTTATAAGAAAGAGATTTCTACACATGTTTTAAATATGGATATGCCTGCTTGAAACATGTTAAAGATGCAAATTACCTATGGATCCAAACCTTTTAAAGTGAATGACAAAAGCATAAATTCTCAAGTGTGATGGGATATTTACCTGAGTCAAACAAGCCATTATTTTGCCCATTGACAAAAAGTTGACCTAACAATCATTGATGATTGTAAAGTGATTTATCGGTCAATCATGCGGAACGTGCTATATATTTGTAAGAAATGACTTATGGATTGGGAGTCAACACTCAGTTAAAAATCCCCCACCTCCCCTTTTACCTGACGATTGCAAAGCCTGATATATAAAATGTAAAAAGAGTTTACAATCCCTAAAAATTACTGACACTTTTTGGAATTATCTCTCTCTATAATTGTGCATTTCCATTTTAGATGTAAGCTTTTTTCTTAAATCAAAACTTGAGTTTTCACTTTCCCCTGATCTCGTAATCAATTTTGACAAGATGGCAAATATATCACAACAAAATGAAAATTTTAGAGTTTATGTATGGAAAAAATTTAAAATAATAATAAATATGAAAAAATAAAATTTATTCACACACCTCAAATGAACATAAAAGTTTTTTATCGAAAATTGGGAAATTCCACTTGTTCAACCCTAATAGCTTGAAATTTTATTAGAAAGATGTTGGAAGATAAGCTCAAGCCAACATGACCAAGGAAGGCCCACATATCTAAGATTATTATAAGATGCCACATGATCGAGGTAGGCCCACAATATGGGCCCAAGCCCATGAGAAGTAGGACCCACACCGATTACCATGACTTGGCATCCTTATGACATCAGTTGGAAGATCTAGAAGGACTCTCAAAAGTATATTTATCTTAGGTCACGACCAAGAAGAGTTTTAGTTTGAGTTATGTTTGTATTTTATCTATATTGAGTTATTTGATTATGTTAGGACTTATCTTTAAGTGTTAGAGTTTGGGTGTAATTGGGACAAGGGTAGTTTTATTGTAATTGGACTCTACAACCTTCCCTATTATAAATAGAGGTTCATGTACTCTGATTATAACAAGTTATTTCTCTTTTCCATAAATTCAACAAAAGAGATTTCTACATATGTTTTAAATATGGATATGCATGTTTGAAACATGTTAAAGATGCAAATGACCTATGGATCCAAACCTTTTAAAGAGAATAATAAATGCTTATTAAATTCTCAAGTGAACGTGTGGTGGGATATTTACTCGAGTCAAACAGGCCATTATTTTGCCCATTTACAAAAAGCTGACCTAACAATCATAGATGATTGTAAAGTGATATATCAATCAATTATGCTTAACGAGCTATATTTTTGTAAAAATGACTTATGGATTGGGAGTAAACACTCAGTTAAAAATCCCCTACCTCCCCCTTTTCCCGACGATTGCAAAATAAAATATCGAACAACTAAAAAGAGTTTACAATCCCTAAAAATTATAGACACTTTTTGGAATTATCACTCTCTACGTTTGTACACTACCTTTTTAGATGTATTCTTTTTTCTTAAATCAAAACATCATTTTTTCTGTCCCCTGAACTCGTAAACAATTTCGACAAGATGGCGATTAGATCACAACAAAATGAAAATTTTAGTGCTTATGTAAGGAAAAAATTTAAAAGAATAACATATTTAAGTAAAGAAAATTTATTCACCCTCAAATGAACACCAAAGTGTTTTTATCAGAGTTTGGGAAATTCCACTTGTTCAACCCTAATAGCTTGCAATTTTATAAGAAAGAGATTTCTACACAAGTTTTAAATATGGATCTGCATGCTTGAAACATGTTAAAGTTGCAAATTACCTATGGATCCAAACCTTTTAAAGAGAATAACAAATGCACATTAAATTCTCAAGTGAACGTGTGGTGGGATATTTACCCGAGTCAAACAAGCCATTATTTTTCCCATTTACAAAAACGTGATCTAACAATCATAGATGATTTTAAAGTGATTTATTGGTCAATCAAGCGTGACGGGCTATATTTTTGTAAGAAATGACTTATGGATTGGGAGTTAACACTCAATTAAAAATCCCACGCCTCCCCCGTTTCCAAACGATTGAAAAATAAAATTTATAAAAAATAAAAAGAGTTTATAATCCCTAAAAATTACAGACACTTTTTGTAATTATCTCTCTCTACATTTGTGTATTTCCATTTTAGATGGATGTTTTTTACTTAAATAAAAACTTCATATTTCACTTTCCCTTCATCTCGTAAACAATTTTGACAAGAGGAGAAATAGCTCACAACAAAATGAAAATTTTAGAGCTTATGTATGGAAAAAATTTAAAAGAATGATAAATGTCATTAAGGAAAATTTATTCACATACCACAAATGATCACAAAAGTATTGGTATCCAAGTTTGGAAAATTCCACTAGTTCAACCCTAATAGCTTGGAATTTTATAAGAAAGAGATTTCTACACATGTTTTAAAAATGGATATGCATGCATGAAACATTTTAAAGATGCAAATGACCTATGGATCCAAACCTTTTAAAGAGAATAACAAATGCTCATTAAATTCTCAAGTGAACGTGTAGTGGGCTATTTACCCAAGTCAAACAAGCCATTATTTTGCCCATTTACAAAAAGCTAAGCTAACAATTATAGATGGTTGTAAAGTGATTTATCGGTCAATCATGACTAACGGGCTATATTTTTGTAAGAAATGACTTATGGATTAGGAGTCAACACTTAGTTAAAAATCCCCCGCCTCCCCCTTTCTCGACTATTACAAAATAAAATATATAAAAACTAAAAAGAGTTTACAATCCGCAAAAATTACTGACACTTTCTGGAATTGACTCTCTCTACATTTGTGCATTTCCACTTTAGATATGTATGATTTTTTCTTAAATCAAAAATTGAGTTTTCACTTTCCCCTGATCTCATAAAAAATTTTGAGGTGAAGGCAAATAGATCACAAAAAAATGAAAATTTTATAGTTTATGAATTGAAAAAATTTAAAAGAATAACAAATGTAAGTAAAGAAAATTTATTCACACACCTCAAATGAACCAAAAATATTTTTTATCCAAGTTTGGGAAATTCCACTAGTTCAACCCAAATAGCTTGGAATTTATAAGAAAGAGATTTCTACACTTGTTTTAAATATGGATATGCATGCTTGAAACATGTTAAAGATGCAAATGACCTATGGATCCAAACCTATTAAAGAGAAAAAATACTCATTAAATTCTCACGTAAACGTGTGGTGGGATATTTACCAGAGTCAAACAAGCCATTACTTTGCCCATTTACGAAAAGTTGACCTAAAAATCATAGATGATTTTAAAGTGATTTATCGGCTAATCGTGCGTAATGGGCTATTCTTTTGTAAGAAATGACTTATGGATCGGGAGTCAACACTCAATTAAGAATCCCCCACCTCCGCCTTTACCCGACTATTGGAAAACCTGATATATAAAAACTAAAAAGAGTTTACAATCCATAGACACTTTTGGAATTATTTCTCTCTACATTAGTGCATTTCCATTTTAGATGTATGCTTTTTTTCTTAAATCAAAACATGAGTTTTCACTTTCCCCTGATCTCGTAAACAATTTTAACAAGATGGAAACAAGATTACAAAAAAATGAAAATTTTAGAGTTTATGTATGGAAAATATTTAAAAGAATAATAACTGTAATTAAGGAATATTTATTCACACACCACAAATGATCACAAAAGTTTTGTTATCCAATTTTCGGAAATTCCACTTGTTTAACCCTCATAGCTTGGAATTTTATAAGAAAGATATTTCCACACATGTTTTAAATATGGATATGAAAGCTTGAAACAAGTTAAAGATGCAAATGACCTATGGATCAAAACCTTTCAAAGAGAATAACAAATGCTCATTAAATTCTGAAGTGAACGTGCGGTGGGATATTTACCCAAATCAAACTATCCTTTATTTTGCCCATTTACAAAAATCTGACCTAACAATCATAGATGATTGTGAAGTGACTTATCGATCAATCATGCGTAACAGGCTATATTTTTTAAGGAAATGACTTATGGATTGGGAGTCAACACTCAGTTAAAAATCCCCCGCATCCCCCATTTCCCTACTATTGCAAAACCTGATATATTAAAACTAAAAAGAGTTTGCAATCCCTAAAAGTTACATACCCTTTTTAGATTTATCTCTCTCTACATTTGTGCCTTTCCATTTTAGATGTATACTTTTTTCTTAAATAAAAACTAAAGTTTTCACTTTCCCATCATCTCGTAAACACTTTTGACAAGTTGGCAAATAGATCACAACAAATTGAAAATTTTAGAGTTTAATTGTGGAAAAAATTTAAAAGAATAACAAATGTAATTAAGGAAAATTTATTTACACCCCACAAATGATCAGAAAAGTTTTGTTATCCAAGTTTTGGAAATTCCACTAGTTTAACCCTAATAGCATGGAATTTGATAAGAAAGAGATTTCCACACATGTTTTAAAAATGGATATGTATGCTTGAAACATGTTAATGATGCAAAAGACCTTTGGATCCAAACCTTTTAAAGAGAATAACAAATGCATATTAAATTCTCAAGTGAAGGCGCGGTGGGATATTTACCCAAGTCAAACAAGCCATTTATTTGCCCATTTACAAAAAATATGACCTAACAATCATAGATGATTGTGAGTGATTTATCGGTCAATCTTGTGTAACGGGCTATCTTTTTGTAAGAATTGACTTATGGATTGGGAGTCAACACTCAGTTAAAAATCCCCTGCCTCCCCCTTTTCCTGATGATTTTAAAATAAAATATATAAAAACCAAAAATAGTTTACAATCCCTAGAAAATACAGACAATTTTTGGAATTATCACTCTTTACATTTGTGCATTTACATTTTAGATGTATGCTTTTTTCTTAAATAAAAACATGAGATTTCACTTTCCCTTCATGTCATAAAACATTTTGACAAGATGGCAAATAGGTCACAACAAAGTGAAAATTTTAGAGTTTAAGTATGGAAAAAAATTTAAAAGAATAACAAATGTAATTTAGGAAAATTTATTCATACAACAGAAATGATCAGAAAAGTTTTGTTATCCAAGTTAGGGAAATTCCACTTGTTCAACCCTAATAGCTTGGAATTTTATAAGAAAGAGATTTCTACACATGTGTTAAAAATGGATATGCATGCTTGAAACATGTTAAAGACACAAATGACCTATGGATCCAAACCCTTTAAAGAGAATAACAAGTTCTCATTAAAGTCTCAAGTTAACATGCGGTGGGATATTTACCTGAGTAAAACATGTCATTATTTTGCCCATTTACAAAAAGCTGACCTAACAATCAAAGGTGATTGTAAAGTGATTTATCGGTCAATTATGCATAACAAGCTATATTTTTGTAAGAAATGACGTAAGGATTGGGAGTCAACACTCAAGTAACAATCCCCCGCCTCCCCCTTTTCCTAACACTTGCTTAATAAAATATCTAAAAAATAAAAAGAGTTTACAATCCCTAAAAATTACAAACACTTTTTGGAATTATGTCTCTCAACATTTGTGCATTTTCATTTTAGAATTATGTTGTTTTCTTAAATAAAAACATGACATTTCTCTTTCCCCTCATCTCGTAAACAATTTTGACAAGATGGCAAATAGATCACAACAAAATGAAAATTTTAGAGTTTATATATGGAAAAAATTTAAAAGAATAAAAAATTTAATTATGGAAAATTTATTAACACACCACAAATGATTACAAAAGTTTGGTTATCCAAGTTTAGGAAATTCCAATAGTTCAACCCTAATAGCTTGGAATTTTAAAAGAAAGAGATTTCTACACATGTTTTAAAAATAGATATGCATTCTTGAAACATGTTAAAGATGCAAATGACCTATGGATGCAAACCTTTTAAAGAGAATAACAAATGCTCATTAAATTTTCAAGTGAAAGTGCGGTGGGATATTTACTCGAGTCAAACAAGACATTATTTTCTCATTTACAAAAAGTTGACCTAACAATCTTAGATGATTGTAAAGTTATATATTGGTATATCATGCGTAACGGGCTATATTTTTTTAAGAAATGACGTATGAATTTGGAGTCAACACTCAGTTAACAATCCCCTGCCTCTTTTCCCGACGATTCCAAAATAAAATATATAAAAACTATAAAGAGTTTACAATCCCTAAAACTTACAGACACTTTTTGAAATTATCTCTCTCTACCTTCGTGAATTTCCATTTTAGATGTAGGCTTTTTTCTTGAATCAAAACTTGAGTTTTCACTTTCCCCTGATCAACAAAACAATTTTGACAAGATAGCAAATAGATCACAACAAAATGAAAATTTTAGAGTTTGTGTATGGAAAAAATTTAAAAGAATAAAAAATGTAAGTAAATAAAATTTATTCACCCACCTCAAACGAAAACAAAACTTTTTTTATCCAAGTTGTGAAATTCCACTAGTATAACCCTAAAAACTTGGAATTTTATCAGAAAGAGATTTCTACACATGCCTGAAATAAGGATATGCATTCTTAAAACACATTAAAGATGCAAATGACCTATGGATCCAAACCTTTTAAAGAGAATAACAAGTGCTAATTAAACTCTCAAGTGAATGCGTGGTGGGATATTTACCCGAGTCAAACAAGCCATTATTTTGCCCATTAGAAAAAAGCTGACCTAACAATCATTGATGATTGTAAAGTGATTTATTGGTCAATCATGCGTAAGGGGCTTTATTTTTGTATGAAATGACTTATGGACTGGGAGTCAAGACTCATTTAAAAATCCCCCGCCTGCCCCTTTACCCGACGATTGCAAAACCTGATATAAAAAAACTAAAACGTGTTTACAATCCCTAAAAGTTAATGACACTTTTTTGAATTATCTCTTTCTACATTATTGTATTTTCATTTTAGATGTATACTTTTTTCTTAATTCAAAAATTGAGTTTTCAGTTTCTCCTAATCTCGTAAACAATTTTGACAAGACTGCAAATAAATCACAACAAAATGAAAATTCTAGAGTTTATGTATGGAAAAAATTTTTAAAAATAAATAATATTATTAAGGAAAATTTATCCACACACCACAAATGATCACAAAAGTTTTGTTATCCAACTTTCGGAAATTCTACTTGTTCAACCCTAATAACTTGGAATTTTATAAGAAAAAGATTTCTACACATGTTTTAAAAATGGATATGCATGCTTGAAACATGTTACAGATGCAAATGACCTATGGATCCAAACCTTTTAAAGAGGATAACCAATGCTCATTAAATTCTCAAGTGAACGTGCGGTGGGATATTTACCCGAGTCAAACAAGCCATTATTTTGCCCATTCACAAAAAGCTGACCTACAAATCAAAAATGAATGTAAAGTGATTTATCTGTCAATCATGTGTAACGGGCTATATTTTTTTAAGAAATGACTTATGGATTGGAATTCAACAACCAGTTAAAAATCCCACGCCTTCCCCTTTTTCTGACGATTGCAAAAGAAAATATATAAAAACTATGTTTATAATCC
The DNA here is from genome assembly GCF_029961685.1 of Aristolochia californica. Taxonomy (NCBI): domain Eukaryota; kingdom Viridiplantae; phylum Streptophyta; class Magnoliopsida; order Piperales; family Aristolochiaceae; genus Aristolochia; species Aristolochia californica. Next base: position 15,299,751 of record NW_027181881.1, on the reverse strand, counting down.
CTAAAAATTACAGACACTTTTTAGAATTATCTCTCTCTACATTTGTGAATTTCCATTTTAGATGTATTTTTTTTCTTAATTCAAAACTTGATATTTCACTTTCCCTTCAGCTCGTAAACAGTTTTGACAAGGTTACAAATAGATCACAACAAAATGAAAATTTTAGAGTCCACGTTTGGAAAAAAATTAAAGACTCAGAAATGTCATTAAGGAAAATTTATTCACACACCACAAATGATCACAAAAGTATTATAATATTAAAGTGATTTATCGGTCAATCAAGCTTAACAGTCTATATTTTTGTAACAAATGACTTATGGATTGAGAGTCTACACTCAATTAAAAATAACCCGCCTCCCCCTTTTCCTGACGATTGCAAAATAAAATATATAAAAATAAAAAGTGTTTAAATCCCTAAAAATTATAGAAACTTTTTGGAATTAACTCTCTCTACATTTGTGCATTTCCATTTTAGATGTAAGCTTTTTTTCTTAAATCAAAACTTGAGTTTTCACTTTCCCCTGATCTCGTATACAATTTTGAAGAGATGGAAAATAGATCACAACAAAATGAAAATTTTAGAGTTTACAAATGGAAAAAATTTAAATGAATAACAAATGTAAGTAAATAAAATTCATTCATACACCTCAAATGAACAAAAAGTTCTTTTTGTATCAAAGTTTGGGAAATTCCACTAATTCAACCCAAATCGCTTGGAATTTTATAAGAAAGAGATTTCTACACGTTTTAAATATGGATATGCGTGCTTGAAACATGTTAAAGATGCAAATGACCTATGGATCCAAACCTTTTAAAGAGAATAAAAAATGCTCATTAAATTCTCAAGTGAACGTGTGGTGGGATATTTACCCAAGTCAAACAAGCGAATATTTTGCCCATTTACAAAAAGCTGACCTAACAATCAAAGATAATTGTAAAGTGATTTATCGGTCAATCATGCATAACGGGCTATATTAGTTTAAGAAATGTCTTATGGAATTGGACTCAACACTCAGTTAAAAATCCCCCGCCTCCCCCTTTACCCGATGATTGCAAAGCTTGATATATAAAAACTAAAAAGAGTTTACAATCCCTTAAAGTTACAGAAACTTTTTGGAATTATCTCTCTCTGCATTTCTGCATTTCCATTTTAGTTGTATGTTATTTTCTTAAATCAAAACTAGAGTTTTCACTTTCCCTTCATCTCATAAACAATTTTGACAAGATGGATAATAGGTCACAACAAAATGAAAATTTTAGAGTTAAAATTTAAAAGAATAACAAATGTAATTAAGGAAAATTTATTCACACACCACAACTAATCACAAAAGTTTTGTGATACAAGTTTGGGAAACCCCACTAGTTCAACCCTAATAGCTTGGATTATTATAAGAAAGAGATTTCTATACATGTTTTAAAAATGGATATGCATGCTTGAAACATATTAAAGATGCAAATGAACTATGGATCCAAACCTTTTAAAGAGAATAACAAATGCTCATTAAATTCTCAAGTGAACGTGCGGTGGGATATGTACCCGTGTCAAACAAGCCATTATTTGGCCCATTTACAAAAAGTTGACCTAACAATCATATTTGATTGTAAAGTGATTTATCGGTCAATTATGCGTAACGAGCTATATTTTTGTAAGAAGTAACTTATGGATTGGGAGTCAACACTCAGTTAAAAATCCCCGACCTCCCCCTTTTCCCGATGATTGCAAAATAAAATATATAAAAACTAAAAAGAAATTACAATCCCTAAAAATTACAAGTAATTTTTGGAATTATCTCTCTCTATATTTGTGCATTTCCATTTTAGATGTATTCTTTTTTCTTAAATCAAAACTTGAGATTTCACTTGCTCTTCATATCGTAAACAATTTTGACAAGATGCCAAATATATCACAACAAAATGAAAATTTTAGAGTTTATGTATGGAAAAAATTAAAAAGAATAACAAATGTAATTAAGGAAAATTTATTCACACACTAAAAATAATCACAAAAGTTTTGTTGTCCAAGTTTGGAAAATTCCACTACAACCGTAATAGCTTGGAATTTTATAACAAAGATTTCTACACATGTTTTAAAAATGAATATGCATGTTTGAAACATGTTAAAGATGAAAATGACCTAAGAATCCAAACCTTTTAAAAAGAATAACAAATGCTCATTAAATTCTCAAGTGAACGTGTGATGGGATATTTACCCGAGTCAAACAAGCAATTATTTTGCCCATTTAAAAAAAACTGGCCTAACAATCATTGATGATTGTAAAGTTATTTATTGGTCAATTATGCGTAACGGGCTGTATTTTTGTAAGATATGACTTATGGATTGGGAGTCAACACTCAGTTAAAAATCCCTTGCCTCACCCTTTTCCCGACGATTGCAAAATAAAATATATAAATACTAAATAGAGTTTACAATTTCTAAAAATTACAGACACTTTTTGGAATTATCTCTCTTCATTTGTGCATTTCCATTTTAAAAGTTTATTTTTTTCTTAATTTAAAACTTGAGTTTTAACTTTCCCTTGATCTCATAAACAATTCTGACAAGATGGCAAATACATCACAACAAAATGAAAATTTTTGAGTTTATGAATGGAAAAAATTTAAAAGAACAACAAATGTAAGTATAGAAAATTTATTCACACACGTCAAATGAACACAAAAGTTTTTTTATCCAAGTTTTGGAAATTCCACTAGTTCAACCCTAATAGCTTGGAATTTAATAAGAAAAAGATTTCTACACATGTTTTAAAAATTGATATGCATGCTTGAAACATGTTAAAGATGAAAATGACCTATGGATCCAAACCATTTAAAGAGAATGACCAATGATCAATGAATTCTCAAGGGAACGTGCGATGAGATATTTACCCTAGTCAAACAAGCAATTATTTTGCCCATTAACAAAAAACTCACTAAACAATCATGGATGATTGTAAAGTGATTTATCGGTTAATCATGCATAACAAGCTATATTTTTGTATGAAATGACTTATGGATTGCGAGTCAACATTGAGTTAAAAATCCCCTACCTCCTTTTCTCGACGATTGCAAAATAAAATATATAAAAAATAGAAAGAGTTTCAAATCCCTAAAAATTATAGAGCCTTTTTGGAATTATCACCCTCAACATATGTGCATTTCCATTTTCATTGTACTCTTTTTTCTTAAATCAAAACTTGAGTTTTCACTTTCCCCTGATCTCGTAAACAATTTTAACAAGATGGCAAATAGATCAAAATAAAATGAAAATTTTATAATTTTTTTATGAAATTTTTTTAAAAAATAACAAATGTAATTAAAGAAAATTTATTTACACACCTCAAATGAACACAAAGGTTTTTTTATCCAAGTTTGGCAAATTCCATTTGTTCAACCCTAATAGCTTGGAATTTTATAAGAAAGAGATTTTTACACATGATTTAGATATGGTTATACATGCTTGAAACATGTTAAAGATGCAAATGACTTATGCATTCAAACCTTTTATAGAGAATAACCAATGCTCATTAAATTCTCGAGTGAATGTGTGGTGAGATATTTACCTGAGTATCACAAGCCATTATTTTGCCCATTTACAAATAGCTGACCTAACTATAATAGATGATTGAAAGTGATTTATCGGTCAATCATGCGTAACGGGCTATATTTTTTAAAGCAATGACTTATGGATTGGGTGTCAACACTCAGTTAAAAATCTCCCGCCTCTCCCTTTTCCCGACAATTGCAAAATAAAATATATAAAAACTAAAAAGAGTTTACAATCACTAAAAATTACTGACACTTTATGGAATTATCTCTCTCTACATTTGTGTATTTCCATTTTAGATGTATGCTTTTTTCTTAGATCAAAACTAGAGATTTCACTTTCCCTTCATCTCGTAAAATTTTTAAACAAGATGGCAAATTGATCACAACAAAATTAAAATTTTAGAGTTTATGTATGGAAAAAATTTAAAAGAATGAAAAATGTGAGTAAGGAAAATTTATTCACACACCACAAATGATTACAATTGTTTTGTTAACAATATTTGGAAAATTCCACTAGTTCAACCCTAATAACTTGGAATTTTTGAATTATCTCTCTCTACATTAGTGCATTTCCATTTTATATGTATTCTTTTTTCTTAATTCTAATTATTAGTTTTCACTTTCCCCTGATCTTGTAAACACTTTTGACAAGCTAACAAATAGATCACAACAAAATGAAAATTTTAGAGTTTATGTATGGAAAAAATTTAAAAGAATAACAAATATAATTATGGAAAATTTATTCACACACCACAAATGATCACAATAGTTTTGTTATCCAAGTTCGGAAATTCCACAAGTTCAACCCTAATAGCTTGGAATTTTATAAGAAATAGAATTCTACACATGTTTTAAATATGGATATGCATGCTTGAAACATGTTAAAAATGCAACTGACCTATGGATCCAAACCTTTTAAAGAGAATTACAAATGCTCATTAAATTCTCAAGTGACCATGCGGTGGGATATTTACCTGAGTCAAACAAACCATTATTTTGTCCATTTACAAAAAGTTAACCTAACAATCATAGATGATTGTAAAGTGATTTATCGGTTAATCATGCGTAACGGGAAATATTTTTGTAAGAAATGACTTATGGATTGGGAGTCCACACTCAATTAAAAATCCCCCACCTCCCCCTTTTCCCGACGATTGTAAAATAAAATATAAAAAAGAAAAAGTGTTTTCAATCCCTAAAAATTACAGACACTTTTTGGAATTATCTCTCTCTACATATGTGCATTTCCATTTTAGATGTATGCTTTTTTATTAAATAAAAACTTGAGATTTCACTTTCCCTTCATCGCGTAGACAATTTTGACAAGGTGGCAAATAGATCACAACAAAATGAAATTTTTAGATTGTAGAATTTAGGATCTCTTGAAAGGAACTTTTGATCAACAAGAAAGAAGAAGAAGAAGAAGAAGAGAGAAGGAGAAGAGAAGAAGAAGAACGTGGAGGGAGAGAGTTTGGATTAAGGGAGAAGAGGGTTGCGTCAAAAAGAAAAATGAGGGCTGGACGAATTTATGGAAAGGGAGGAGAGTGCTTCAATGCCTTACCTTAAGGCCAATGCCTTTATTTATAGTTTTACAATACCCTAAGGGCTACAACTTGATAAAATAAAAAACATAAAAGGAACATATATTTACACTTCTATGCCATCTTTATGGAAAGTACCATATTTTACACATATGCCACTCCTTTGACATGTGGGCTTCTTGTCTCGAGCTCGTGGGCTTGAGCCCATCTTCCAACACTCCCCCTCCAGCTGGAGGAGAAAAGACATCATAAATACCCAGCTTGCCACATATAAACGATAGTATTTAGATGTAACGGGTTTAGTGAGAATATCAGCTACTTGCTCTTGAGATGACACGTGTTTGAGGGAGATTATTCATACTTGAAACTTCTCTCATATAAAATGATAATCCACCTCAATATGTTTAGTTCTTTCATGAAAAACTGGATTTGAAGTGATATGAATGGCTGCTTGATTATCACAATGCAGATTCATCGACCCCTTTTTTATAAAAACCTAGTTCTTTAAGAAGGGTACTGACCCATAAAAGTTTTCTAACGGTATGGGCCATAGCTCTGTATTCTGCTTCAGTGCTAGATCTTGCAACCACATTTTGCTTCTTACTTTTCCATGTAACCAAGTTTCCCCCAACCAGAGTACAATATCCTGATGTAGATTTTCTATCATTAGGAGATCCAGCCCAATCTGCATCAGAGAAGCCTTCTATGTTGAAGTGACCATGTTTTTTATACAACAATCCTCTTCCTGGAGCTCCTTGTAGATAATGAAATATTCTCTCTAAAGCCTGCCAGTGGGTAATTTGTGGTTTGTGCATGAATTGACTCACCACACTTACAACATATGATATGTATGGCCTAGTTACCGCGAGATAAATCAGTTTTCCCACGAGTCTTTGATATTTTCCAATATCAATATCTTCTTCATTTGTGGCACATAATTTTACATTTTTATCCATAGGTGTGCCAATTGGTTTACAACCCTTCATTCATGTTTCTTCAAGGAGATCCAAGACATATTTCCTCCACAGAATTTAGAATCTCATGAAAGGAACATTAGATCAACAAGAAAGAAGAAGAAGAAGAAGAGAGAGAGAAGGAGAAGAGAAGAAGAAGAACGTGGAAGGAGAGAGTTTGGATTAAGGAAGAAGAGGGTTGTGTCAAAAAGAAAAATGAGGGCTGGACGAATTTGTGGAAAGAGAGGAGAGTGCTTCAATGCCCTACCTCTTAGCCAATGCCTTTATTTATAGTTTTACAATGCCCTGAGGGCTACAACTTGATAAAACAAAAGACATAAAAGGAACACATATTTACACTTCTATGCCAACTTTATGGAAAGTACCATATTTTACACATATGCCACTTCTTTGACGTGTGGGCTTCTTGTCTTGAGCACGTGGGCTTGAGCCCATCTTCCAACATAGAGTTTACGTATGGAAAAAATTTAAAAGAATAACAAATGTAATTAAGGAAAATTAATTCACACACCTCAAATGATCAGAAAAGTTTTTTATCCAAGTTTGGGAAATTCCACTAGTTCAACCCTAATAGCTTGGAATTTTATAAGAAAGAGATTTCTACAGATGTTTTAAAAATGGATGTGCATGCTTGAAACTTTTTAATGATACAAATGTCCTATGCAACCAAACCTTTTAAAGAGAATAAAAAATGCTAATAAAATTCTCAAGTGAATGTGCGGTGAGATATTTTCCCGAGTCAAGCGTGCTATTATTTTGTCCATTTACAAAATGCTCACCTAACAATCATAGATGATTGTAAAGTGACTTATCGGCCAAGCATGCGTAACAGACTATATTTTTGTAAGAAATGACTTATGGATTGGGTGTCAACACTCCGTTAAAAATCCTCCGCCTCCCCCTTTTCCCGATGATTGCAAAATAAAATATAAAAAAACTCAAAAGAGTTTACGATCCCTTAAAATTACAGACATTTTTTGAAATTATCTCCCTCTATATTTGTGCATTTCCATTTTAGATGTATGCTGTTTTCATAAATTTAAACTTGAGTTTTCACTTTCACCTTATCTGGTAAACAATTTTGACAAGATGGCAATTAGTTCACAACAAAATGAAAATTTCAGAGTTTATGTATGGTAAAAATTTAAAAAAATAACAAATGTAAGTAAAGCAAATTTATTCACACACCTCAAATGAACACAAAAGTTTTTTTATCCATGTTTGGGAAATTCCACTAGTTCAACCCTAATAGCTTGGAATTTTATAAGAAAGAGATTTCTACACATGTTTTACATATGGATATGCATTCTTGAAACATGTTAAAGATGAAATGACCCATGGATCCAAACCTTTTAAAGAGAATAACAAATGCTCATTAAATTCTCAAGTGAATATGCGGCGGGATATTTTCCCGAGTCAAACAAACCATTATTTAAAAAAAGCTGACCTAAAAATCATAGATGAATTTAAAGTGATTTATCAGTCAATCATGCGTAACGGGCTAAATTTTTGTAAGTAATGACTGATGGATTCAGAGTCAACACTCAATTAAAAATCCCTTGCCTCCCCCTTTACCCGATGATTGCAAAACTTGATATATAAATTCTAAAAAGAGTTTACAATCCCTAAAAAATACATACAATTTTTGGAATTATCTCTCTCTACATTTGTGCATTTGCATTATAGATGTATGCTTTTTTCTTAAATCAACACTTGAGTTTTCAATTTCTTCGAATCTCGTAAACAATTTTGACAAGATGGCAAATAGATTACAACAAAATGAAACTTTTAGGGTTTATGTACGGAAAAAAATTAAAAGAATAATAAATGTAATTAAATAAAATTTATTCACACTCCTCAAATGATCACAAAAGTTTTTTTATCCAAGTTTGGGAAATTCCACTAGTTCAACCCTAATAGCTTGGAATTTTATATGAAAGAGATTTCTACACATGTTTTAAATATAGATATGCTTGAAACATGTTAAAGATGCAAATGACCTATGGATCCAAACCTTTTAAAAGAATAACAAATGCTCATTAAATTCTCAAGTGAACGTGTGGTGGGATATTTACCCGAGTCAAACAAGCCATTATTTTGCCCATTTACAAAAAGTTGACCTAACAATCAGAGATGATTTTAAAATGATTTATCGGTCAATCATGCGTAACGGGCTATATTTTTGTAAGAAATGACATATAGATTGGGAGTCAAGACTCAATTAAAAATTCCCCTCCTCCCCCTTTACCCGACAATTGCAAAACCTAATATATAAAACTAAAAAGAGTTTAAAATCCCCAAAAGTTACAGACACTTTTTGGAATTATCTCTCTCTACATTAGTGCATTTCCATTTTAGATGTATACTTTTTTTAATTGAAAAATTGAGTTTTCACTTTCCCCTGATCTCGTAAACATTTTGTATAAGATGGCAAATAGATCGCAACAAAATGAAAATTTCAGAGTTTATGTATGGAAAAAATTTAAAAGAATAACAAATGTAATTAAGGAAAATTTATTCAAACACCACAAATAATCACAAAATTTTTGTTATCCAAGTTTGTGAAATCCCACTAGTTCAACCCTAATAGCTTGGAATTTTATAAGAAATAGATTTCTACACATGTTTTAAATATATCCCATGCTTGAAACATGTTAAAGATGCAAATGACCTATGGATCCAAGCCTTTTAAAGACAATAACAAATGCTCATTAAATTCTCATGCGACCGTGCGGTGGGATATTTACCCGAGCTAAACAAGCCATTATTTTGTCCATTTACAAAAATTTGACCTAACAATCATAGATGATTGTAAAGTGATTTATCGGTTAATCATGCGTAACAGGCTATATTTTTGTAAGAAATGATTTATGGATTGGGAATCAACACTCAGTTGAAAATCCTTCACCTCCCCCTTTTCCCATCGTTTCTAAGATTAAATATGTAAAAACTAAAAATAGTTTACAATCCCTAAAAATTATAGACACTTTTTGAAATTATCTTTCTCTGCATTTGTGCATTTCCATTTTAGATGTATGCTTTTTTCTTAAATCAAAACTTGAGTTTTCACTTTCCCCTGATGTGGTAAACAATTTTGACAAGGTGGCAATTAGATCACAACAAAATGAAAGTTTTATTGTTTTTGTATGGAAAATATTTATAAGAACAACAAATGTAAGTAAAGAAAATTTATTCACACACCTCAAATGAACACAAATTTTTTTTTATCCAAGTTCCGGAAATTCCTCTAGTTCAACCCTAATAGCTTGGAATTTTATAAGAAATAGATTTCTACACATGTTTCAAATATGGATATGCATGCTTGAAACATGTTAAAGATGCAAATGACCTATGGATACAAACCTTTCAAATTGAATAACAAATGCTCATTAAATTCTCAAGTGAGCGTGCGGTGGGATATTTACCCGACTCAAACAAGCCATTAGTTTGTCCATTTAAAAAAAATGACATAACAATCATAGATGATTGTAAAGTGATTTATCGGTCAATCATGCGTAATAGGCTATATTTTTGTAAGAAATTACTTATGGATTGGGAGTCAACACTCAGTTAAAAATCCCCCGCCTCCCCCTTTTCCCGATGATTGCAAACTAAAATCTAAAATCTAAAAAGAGTTTACAATCTCTAAAAATTACATATACTTTTTGGAATTATCTTACTCAACATTTGAGCATTTTCATTTTAGATGTATGCTTTTTTTTAAATAAAAACTTGAGATTTCACTTTCCCTTCATCTCGTAAACAATTTTGACAAGATGACAAATAGATCAGAACAAAATGAAAATTTTAGAGTGTCTGTATGGAAAAAATTTAAAAGAATAGCAAATGTAATTTAGGAAAATTTATTCACACACCACAAATGATCACAAAAGCATTGTTATCCAAGTTTGGGAAATTTCACTAGTTCAACCCTAATACCTTGGAACTTTATAAGAAAGAGATTTCTACACATGTTCTAAAAATAGATATGCATGCGTGAAACATGTTAAAGATGAAAATGACCTATGGATCCTAACCTTTTAAAGAGAATAAAAAATGCTCATTAAAATCTCAAGTGAACATGCGGTGGGATATTTACCTGAGTCAAACTAGCCATTATTTCATCCGTTTACAAAAAGTGGACCTAACAATCATTGATGATTGTAAAGTGATTTACCCGTCAATCATCCATAACGGGCTTTATTTTTTTTAAGAAATGACTTATGGATTGGGAGTCAACACTCAGTTAAAAATCTTACGCCTCCCCCTTTTCCCGACGATTGCGAATAAAATATATAAAACCTCAAAATAGTTTACAATCCCTAAAATTTACAGACACTTTTTTAAATTATCTCTGTCTACATTTGTGCATTTCCATTTTAGATGTTTGCTTTTTTCTTTAATCAAAATTTGAGTTTTCACTTTCCCCTGATTTTGTAAACAATTTTGATAAGATGGCAATTATATCACAACAAAATAAAAAATTTAGATTTTGTGTATGGAAAAAATTTAAAAGAATAAAAAATTTAAGTAAATAAAATTTATTCATACACCTCAAATGATCACAAAATATTTTTTATCCAAGTTTAGAAGAATTTCTACTAGTTAACCGTAATAGCTTGGAATTTTATAAAAAAGTGATTTCTATACATGTTTTAAATATGGATATGCATGCTTGAAACATGTTAAAGATGAAATGACCTATGGATCCAAACCTTTTAAAGAGAATAACAAATGCTCATTAAATTCTCATGTGAAACTGCAGCGGGATATTTTCCTTAGTCAAACATGCCATTTTTTAAAAAAAGCTGACCTAACAATCATAGATTATTGTAAAGTGATTTATCGGTCAATCATGCGTAACGGGCTACAATTATGTAAGAAATGACTTATGGATTGGCAGTCAACACTCAGTTAAAAATCCCCATCCTCCCTCTTTACTTGACGATTGCAAAACGTGGCATATAAAATCTAGAACAAGTTTACAACCCCTAAAAATTTCAGACACTTTTTGGAATTATCTCTCTCTACATTTGTGCATTTCCATTTTAGATGCATGCTCTTTTATTAATTCAAAATTTGTGTTTTTACTTTCCCTGGATCTGGTAAACAATTTTAACAAGATGGCAATTAGATCACAACAAAATGAAAATTTTAGAGTTTAGGTACGGAAAAAATTGAAAAGAAAAACAAATTTGAGTAAAGGAAATTTATTCACACACCTCAAATGAACACCGAACTTTTTTTATCCAAGTTTGGGAAATTCCACTAGTTCAACCCTAATAGCCTGGAATTTTATAAGAAAGAGATTTTTACACATGTTTTAAATATGGATATGCATGCTTGAGACATGTAAAAGATGCAAATGCCCTATGGATCCAAACCTTTTAAAGAGAAGAACAAATGCTCATTAAAATCTCAAGTGAACGTGTAGAGGGATATTTACCCGAGTAAAACAAGTAATAATTTTTCCATTTACCAAAAGCTGACCTAGCTATCTTAGATGATTGTAAGTGATTTATCGGTCAATCATGTGTAATGGGCTATATTTTTGTAAGAAATGATTTATGGATTCGGAGTCTACACTCAATTAAAAATACCCAGCATCGCCCTTTTCCCGACGATTGCAAAATAAAATATATAAAAACTAAAAAGAGTTTACAATCCCTAAAAATTATAGACACTTTTTGGAATTATCTCTCTCAACATTTGTGCATTTCCATTATAGATGTATGTTTTTTTATTAAACCAAAACTAGAGTTTTCACATTCCCCTGATCTCGAAAACAATTTTGACAAGATGGCAAATACATCACAACAAAAAGAAAATTATAGAGTTTATGTATGTAAAAAAATTTAAAAGAATAACAAATGTAGGTAAAGAAAATTTATTCACACAGCTCAAATGAACAGAAAATTTTTTTATCCAAGTTTTTGAAATTCCACTAGTTCAACCCTAATAACCTGGAATTTTATAAGAAAGAGATTTCTACACATGTTTTGAATATGGATATGCATGCTTGAAACATGTTAAAGATGCAATTGACCTATGGATCTAAACCTTTTAAAGAGAATAACAAGTGCTCATTAAATTCTCAAGTTAACGTGTGGTGGGATATTTACCCGAGTCAAACAAAGCATTATTTTGCCCATTTACAAAAAGCTGACCTAACAATCACAGATGATTGTCAAGTGATTTATCGGTCAATCAAGCATAACGGTCTATATTTTTTTAAGAAATGACTTATGGATTGGGAGTCAACACTCAATTAAAAATCCCCCACCTCCCCCTATTCCTGACGATTGCAAAAATTGATATTTAAAAACTAAAAAGAGTTTAAAATCCCTCAAAGTTGCATACACTTTTTTGAATTATCTCTCTCTACATTAGTGCATTTCCGTTTTAGTTGTATACTTGTTTCTTAATTCTAAAATCGAGTTTTTACTTTCCCTGATCTCGTAAAAACTTTTGACAAGCTGGCAAATAGATCAGAACAAAATCAAAATTTTAGAGTTTATGTATAGAAAAAATTTTAAAGAATAAAAAATGTAATTAAGGAAAAATTATTCACACACTACAAATGATCACAACAGTTTTGTTATCCAAGTTTCGGAAATTCCACTAGTGCAACCCTAATAGCTTGGAATTTTATAAGAAATAGATTTCTACACATGTTTTAAATATGGATATGCATGCTTCAAAAATGTTAAAGATGCAAATGACCTATGGATCCAAACCTTTAAAAGAGAATAACAAATACTCATTAAATTCTCAAGAGATAATGCGGTGGGATATTTACCCGAGTCAAACAAGCCATTATTTTTTCCATTTATAAAACGTTGACCTATCAATCATAGATGAATGTAAAGTGATTTATCGGTCAATCATGCGTAACGGGCAATATTTTTGTAAACAATTACATATGGATTCGGAGTCAACACTCAATTAAAAATCCCCCACCTCCCCTTTTTCCCGTAGATTGCAAAATAAAATATAAAAACTAAAAAGAGTTGACAATCCTTAAAAATTACAGACACTTTTTAGAATTATCTCTTTCTACATTTGAGCATTTCCATTTTAGATGTATGTTTTTTTCTTAAATAAAAACTAGAGATTTCACTTTCCCTTCATCTGGTAAATAATTTTGACAAGGTGGCAAAAAGATCACAACAAAATGTAATTATTAGAGTTTATGTATGGAAAAAATTTAAAAGAATAACAAATTTAATTAAGGAAAATTTATTCACACAGCACAAATGATCACAAAAGTTTTTTTATCCAAGTTTGGGAAATTCCACTTGTTCAACCTAATAGCTTGAAATTTTATAAGAAAGAGATTTCTACACATATTTTAAAAATGGATGTGCATGCTTGAAACATGTTCAAGATGCAAATGACCTATGGATCCAAATCTTTTAAAGAGAATAACAAATGCTCATTAAATTCTCAAGTGAATGTACGGTGCGATATTTTCCCGAGTGAAACAATCCATTATTTTGCCCATTTTCAAAAAGCACACCTAACAATCATAGATGATTGTAAAGTGATTTGTCTGTCAATAATGCGTAATAGGTTATATTTTTGTAAGAAATTACTTAAGGATTGGGAGTCAACACTCAGTTAAAAATCCTCCGTCTCCCCCTTTGCGCGATGATTGCAAAATAAAATATATAAAAATTGAAAAGTGTTTACAATCCCTAAAAATTACAGACACTTTTTGAAATTATCTCTCTCTACATTTGTGCATTTCCATTTTAGATGTATATTTTTTTCTTAAATCAAAACTTGAGTTTTCACTTTCCCTTGATCTTGTAAGCAATTTTGACAAGATGGAATTTAGATCACAACAAAATAAAAATTTTAGAGTTTATGTATGGAAAAAATTTAAAAGAACAACAAATGTAAGTAAAGAAAATTTATTCACACACCAAAAATGAACACAAATATTTTTTTATCTAAGTTTGGGAAATTCCACTAGTTCAAACCTTATAGCTTTGAATTTTATAAGAAAGAGATTTCTACACATGTTTTAAATATGGATATGCATGCTTGAAACATGTCAAAGATGAAATAACCTGTGGATCCAAACCTTTTAAAGAGAATAACAAATGCTCATTAAATTCTCGAGAGAATGTGTGGCGGGATATTTTCTCGAGTCAAACAAGCCATTAACAAAACACTGACCTATCAATCATAGATGATTGTAAAGTGATTTATCGGTCAATCATACTTAATGGGCTATATTTTTGTAAGAAATGACATATGCATTGGGAGTCAACACTCATTAAAAAATCCCATGCCTCCCACTTTACCGGACATTTGAAAAACCTGATATTTAAAATCAAAAAAGAGTTTACTATCCCTAAAAATTACAGGCACTTTTTGGAATTATCTCTCGCTGCATTTATGCATTTTTTTATAGATGTATGTTTTTTTCTTAAATCAAAACTTGAGTTTTCAATTTCCCCACATCTCGTAAACAATTTTGACAAGATGGAAAATAGATCACCACAAAATGAAAATTTTAGAGTTTATGAATGGAAAACATTTAAAAGAATAACAAATGTAAAAAAACAAAATTTATTAACACACCTCAAATGAACACAAACGTTTTTTTATCTATGTTTGGGTAATTCCACTAGTTCAAACCAAATAGCTTGGAATTTTGTTGGAAAGAGATTTCTACACATGTTTTAAATATGGATATGCATGCTTGAAACATGTTAAAGATGAAATGACCTATGGATCCAAACCTTTTAAAGAGAATAACAAATGCTCATTAAATTCTCAAGTGAATGTGCGGTGGATAGTTTTATCGAGTCAAACAAGACATTATTTACAAAAAGCTGACCTAACAATCATAGATGATTATAAAGTCATTTATCGCTCAATCATGTGTAACGGGCTATATTTTTGTAAGAAATGACTGATGGATTGGTAGTCAACACTCAGTTAAAAATCCCCCACCTTCCCCTTAACCCGATGATTGCAAAACTTGATATATAAAAACTAAAAAAAGTTTACAATCCCTCAAAATAACATACACTTTTTGGAATTATCTCTCACTACATTTGTGCATTTGCATTATTGATGTATGCTTTTTTCTTAAATCAAAACTTGAGTATTCAATTTCCTATGATCTCGTAAACATTTTTGACAAAATGGCAAATAGATCACAACAAAATGAAAATTTAGAGTTTATGGATGGAAAAAATTTAAAAGAATAAAAAATGTAAAAAAAGAAAATTTATTCACACACTTCATATGAACACAAAATTTTTTTTATCCAAGTTTGGGAAATTTCAACCCTAATAGCTTGGAATTTTATAAGAAAGAGATTTCTACACATGTTTTAAATATGAATATGCATGCTTGAAACATGTTAAAGATGCAAATGACCTATGGATCCAAACCTTTTAAAGAGAATAAAAAATGCTCATTAAATTCTCAAGTGAACATGTGGGGGGATATTTACCCGAGTCAAACAAGTCATTATTTTGCCCATTTACAAAAAACTGACCTAACAATAATAGATGATTGGAAAGTGATTTATAGGTCAATCATGCGTAACGATCTATATTTTTCTAAGAAATGACTTATTGATTGGGAGTCAACACTCAGTTAAAAATCCCTTGCCTCCCCCTTTTCCCGATGATGGCAAAATAAAATATAAAAATTAAAAGAGTTTACAATCTCTAAAAATTACAGACACTTTTTGGAATTATTTCTTTCTACATTTTTGCATTTATATTTTAGATGTATGATTTTTTTTAAAATCAAAACATGAGTTTTCACTTTCCCTTCATCTGGTAAACAATTTTGACAAGATGGCAATTAGATCACAACACAATGAAAATTTTAGAGTTTATGTATGGAAAAAATTTTAAAGAATATTAACTCTAAGTAAAGAAAATTTATTCACACACCTCAAATGAACACAAAAGTTGTTTTATCCAAGCTTGGGAAATTCCTCTAGTTCAGCCCTAATAGCTTGGAATTTTATAAGAAAGAGATTTATACACATGTTTTAAATATGGATATGCCTGCTTGAAACATGTTAAAGATGCAAATGACCTATGTATCCAAACATTTTAAAGAGACTAACAATTGCTCATGAAACTCTCAAGTCAATGTGCGGGAGATTATTTTCCCGAGTCAAACAAGGCATTATTATTTCCATTTACAAAAAGTTGACCTAACAATCATCGGTGATTGTAAAGTGATTTATCGGTCAATCATGCATAACGGGCTATATTTTTGTCAGAAATGACTTATGGATTGGGAGTCAACACTCAGTTAAAAATCCCCCGCCTCCGCCTTTACTCGACGATTGCAAAACTTGATGTATAAAATCTAAAAAGAGTTTACAATCCCTAAAAATTATAGGCACTTTTTGGAATTAACTCTGTCTACATTTGTGCATTTGCATTTTAGATGTATGATTTTTTTTCTTAAATCAAAACTTGAGTTTTCACTTTTCCCTGATCTCGTAAACAATTTTGACAAGATGTCAAATAGATCACAACAAAATGAAAATTCTAGAGTTTAAAGTATGGAAAAAATTTAAATCAATAAAATATGTAATAAAAGAAAATTTATTCACACACCACAAATGATCACAAAAGTTTTGTGATCGAAGTTTGGGAAATCCCACTAGTTCAACTATAATAACTAGGAATTTTATTAGAACGATATTTCTACTGATGTTTTAAAAATGGACATGCATGCTTGAAACTTTTTAATGATGCAAATGTCCTATGGATCCAAACCTTTTAAAGAGAATAAAAAATGCTCAAAAAATTCTCAAGTGAATGTGCGGTGGGATATTTTCCCAAGTCATGCAAGCTATTATTTTGCCCATTGACAAAAAGCTCACCTAACAATCATAGATGATTTTAAAGTGATTTATCGGTCAATCATGCGTAACAGGCACTATTTTTGTAAGAAATGACATATGGATTGGGAGTCAACACTCCGTTAAAAATGATCTGCCTCCCCCTTTTCTTGACGATTGCAAAATAAAATATATAAAAACTCAAAAGAGTTTAGAATCCCTTAAAATTACAGACACTATTAAATTATCTCTCTCTACATTTGTGCATTTCCATTGTAGATGTATGATGTTTTCATAAATCAAAACTTGAGATCTCACTTTCCCTTGATTTGGTAAACAATTTTGATAAGATGGCAATTAGATCACAACAAAATGAAAATTTTAGAGTTTATGTATGGTAAAAATTTAAGAGAATAACACAAGTTTTTTTATCCAAGTTTGGGAAATTCCACTAGTTCAACCCTAATAGCTTGGAATTTTATAAGAAAGAGATTTCTACACATGTTTTAAATATGGATATGCATTCTTGAAACATGTTAAAGACTAAATGACCTATGGATCCAAACCTTTTAAAGGGAATAACAAATGCTCATTTAATTCTCAAGTGAATGTGCGGCGGATATTTTCCCGAGTCAAACAAATCTTTATTTAACAAAAGCTGAACTAACAATCATAGATGATTGTAAAGTGATTTATCGGTCAATCATGTGTAACGGGCTAAATGTTTCTAAGAAATGACTGATGGATTGGGAGTCAACACTCAATTAAAAATCCCCTGCCTCCCCCTTTACCCGACGATTGCAAAACCTAATATATTAAATCTAAAAAGAGTTTACAATCCTTAAAAAATACAAACACTTTTTGTAATTATCTCTCTACATTTGTGCATTTGCATTATAGATGTATTCTTTTTTCTTAAATCAATACTTGTGTTTTTAATTTCCTCTGATCTCGTAAACAATTTTGACAAGAAGGAAAATAGATCACAACAAAATGAAACTTTTAGGGTTTATGTACGGAAAAAATTTCTTCACACACCTCAAATGAACACAAATTTTTTTTTATCCAAGTTTGGGAAATTCAACTAGTTCAACCCTAATAGCTTGGAATTTTATAAGAAAGAGATTTCTACTCATGTTTTAAATATAAATATGCATGCTTGAAACATGTTAAAGATGCAAATGACCTATGGATCCAAACCTTTTAAAGTGAATAACAAATGCTCATTAAATTCTCTAGTGAACGTGTGGTGGGATATTTACCCGAGTCAAACAAGCCATTATTTCGCCCATTTACAAAAAGCTGACCAAATATAAAGAGATTTATCGATCAATCATGTGTAACGGGTTATAGATTAGGAGTCAAGACTCAAATAAAAATCCCCCTCCTCCCCCTTTACCCGTCGATTGCAAAACCTAATATATAAAAACTAAAAAGAGTTAACAATCCCTAAAAGTTACAAACACTGTTTTGGAATTATCTCTCTCTACATTAGTGCATTGCCATTTTAGATGTATACTTTTTTCTTAATTCAAAATTTTAGTTTTCACTTTCCTCCGATCTCGTAAACACTTTTTATAAGATGGCAAATAGATCACAAAAAAATGAAAATTTTAGAGTTTATGTATGAAAAAAAAATTAAAAGAATAAAAAATGCAATTAAGGAAAATTTATTCACACACCACAAATGATCACAAAAGTTTTATTATCAAAGTTTTGGAAATCCCACTAGTTCATCCCTAATAGCTTGGAATTTGATAAGAAATAGATTTCTGCACATGTTTTAAATATGGATATGCATGCTTGAAACATGTTAAAGATGCACATGACTTATGGATCCAAACTTTTAAACAGAATAAAAAATGCTCATTAAATTCTCATGTGACCGTGCGGTGGGATATTTACCCGAGTCAAACATACTATTATTTTGTCCATTTACTAAAAGTTGACCTAACAATCATAGATGATTGTAAAATGATTTGTCGGTCAATCATGCATAACGGGCTATATTTTTGTGAAAAATGACTTATGGATTGGGAGTCAAATATCAGTTAAAAATCCTCCGCCTCCCCCATTTCCCGACGTTTATACATAAAATATATAAAAAAAGGGTTTTCAATCCCTAAAAATTATAGACACTTTTTGAAATTATCTCTCTCTACATTTGTGCATTTCCATTTTAGATGTATGCTTTTTCTTAAATCAAAACTTGAGTTTTCACTTTCCGCTGATCTCGAAAACAATTTTGACAAGATGGCAATTAGATCACAACAAAATGAAAATTTTAGAGCTTATGTATTGAAAAAATTTACAAGAATAACAAATGTAACTAAAGAAAATTTATTCACACACCTCAAATGAACACAAATTTTTTTTTATCCAAGTTTCGGAAATTCCTCTTGTTCAACCCTAATAGCTTGGAATTTTAAAAGAAATAAATTTCTACACATGTTTTAAATATGGATATGCCTGCTTGAAACATGTTAAAGATTCAAATGACCTATGGATCCAAACGTTATAAAGAGAATAACAAATGCTCATTAAATTCTCTAGTGACCTTGCGGTGGGATATTTACCCGACTTAAACAAGCCATTAATTTGTCCATTTACAAAAAGTTGACCTAACAATCATAGATGATTTTAAAGTGATTTATCGATCAATCATGTGTAACAAGCTATATTTTTTTAAGAAATTACTTATGGATTGGGAGTCAACACTCAGTTAAAGTCCCCCGCCTCCCCCTTTTCCTGACGATTGCCAAATAAAATATAAAAACTAAAAAGAGTTTAAAATCCCTACAAATTACGGATACTTTTTGGAATTATCTCACTCAAAATTTGTGCATTTCCATTTTAGATGTATGCTTCTTTCTTAAATCAAAACATGAGATTTCACTTTCCGTTCATCTTGTAAACAATTTGGACAAGATGGCAAATGGATCACAACAAAATGAAAATATTAGAGTTTATGTATGGAAAAAATTTAAAAGAATAACAAATTTAATTAAGGAAAATCTATTCACACACCTCAAACACCACAAATGATCACAAAAGCTTTGTTATCCAAGTTTGGGAAATTTCACTAGTTCAACCCAAATAGCTTGTAATTTTATAAGAAAGAGATTTCTACACATGTTTTAAAAATGGATATGCATGCTTGAAACTTGATAAAGATGAAAATGACCTATGGATCGAAACCTATTAAATAGAATAACAAATGCTCATTAAATTCTCAAGTGAACGTGCGGTGGGATATTTACCCGAGTCAAACAAGCCATTATTTTGTCGATTTATAAAAAGTGGACCTAACAATCACTGATGATTATAAAGTGATTTATCGATCAATCATCCGTAACGGGCTATATTTTTTTAAGAAATGACTTATGGATTGGGACTCAACACTCAGTTAAAAATCCTCCGCCGCCCCCTTTCCTCACGATTGAAAAATAAAATATATAAAAGCTCAAAAGAGTTTACAATCCCTAAAATTTACAGAAACTTTTTATATTATCTTTGTCTATATTTGTGCATTTCGATTTTAGATGTATGCTTTTTTCTTAAATCAAAATTTGAGTTTTCACTTTCCCCTGATCTAGTAAACAATTTTGATAAGATGGCAATTAGATCACAACAAAATAAAAATTTTAGAGTTTTTGTGTGGGAAAAATTTAAAAGAATAACAAATTTGAGAAAAGAAAATTTATTCACACACCTCAAATGAACACAAATGTTTTTTTATCCAAGTTTGGGAAATTCCACTAGTTCAACCCTAATAGCCTGGAATTTTATAAGAAAGAGATTTTTACACATGTTTTGAATATGGATATCCATGCTTGAAACATGTTAAAGATGCAAATGACCTATGGATCCAAACCTTTTAAAGAGAATAACAAATGCTCATTAAATTCTCAAGTGAACGTGTGGTGGGATATTTACTCGAGCCAAACAAGTCATTATTTTGCCCATTTAAAAAAAGCTCACCTAAGAATCATTGATGATTGTAAAGTGATTTATAGGTCAATCATGTGTAATGGGCTATATTTTTGTAAGAAATGACTTATGGATTGGGAGTCAAGACTCAGTTAAAAATCCTTGCCTCCCCCATTACCCGATGATTGCAAAACCTGATATATAAAAAATAAAAAGAGTTTACAATCCCTAAAATTTATAGACACTTTTTGGAATTATCTCTCTCTACATTTGTGTATTTCTATTTTAGATATATACTTTTTCTTAAATCAAAACTTGACTTTTCACTTTCCCTTGATCTCGTAAACACTTTTGAAATGAAGGCAAATAGATCACAACAAAAAGAAAATTTTAGAGTTGATGCATGTAAAAAATTTAAAAGAATAACAAATGTAATTAAGGAAAATTTTTCACACACCACAAATGATCACAAAAGTTTTGCTATCCAAGTTTGGGAAATTCCACAAGTTCAACCCTAATAGCTTGGAATTTGATAAGAAATAGATGTCTACACATGTATTAAATATGGATATGCATGTTTGAAACATGTTAAAGATGAAAATGACCAATGGTTCCAAACCATTTAAATAGAATAACAAATGCTCATTAAATTCTCAAGTGAACATGCGGTGGGATATTTACCTGAGTCAAACATGCAATTATTTTGTCCATTTACAAAAAGTTGACTTAAAAATCATAGATGATTGTAAATTAATTGATCGGTCAATCATGCGTAACAGGCTATATTTTTTAAATAAATGACTTAAGGATTGGGAGTCAACACTCAGTTAAAAATCCCCCGCCTCCCCCTTTTCCCGACGATTGTAAGTTATAATATATAAACTAAAAAGAATTTACCATCCATAAAAATTAAAAAAACTTTTTGGAATTATCTTTATGTACATTATTGCATTTCCATTTCAGATGTATGCTTTTTTCTTCAATCAAAACTGGAGTTTTCACTTTCCCCTGATCTCGTAAACAATTTTGAAAAGATGGCAAATAGATCACAACAAAATGATATGTATGGAAAAAATTTAAAAGAATAACAAATGTAAGTAAAGAAAAAAAATTCGCACACCTGAAATTAACAAAAAAATTTTTATCCAAGTTTGGGAAATTCCACTAGTTCAACCCTAATAGCGTGGAATTTTATAAGAAAGAGATTTCTACACATGTTTTAAATATGGATATGCATACTTGAAACATGTTAAAGATGAAAATGACCTATGGATACATATCTTTTAAAGAGAATAACAAATGCTCATTAAATTCTCAAGTGAATGTTTGGTGGGATATTAACCTAAGTCAAACAAGCCATTATTTTGCCCATTTACAAAATAGCTGACCTAAAAATCATAGATGGTTTTAAAGTGATTTATAGGTCAATCATGCATAAAGCACTTTATTTTTGTAATAAATGACTTATGGATTGGGAGTCAACACTCAGTTAAAAAACCCACGCCTCCTCCCCGTTTTCCCGACGATTGCAAAATAAAATATATAAAAACTAAAATGAGTTTACAATCCCTAAAAATTATAGACACTTTTTGAAATGATCTTTCAGTACATTTGTGCATTTCCATTTTAGATGTATGCTTTTTTCTTAAATAAAAACTTGAGTTTTCACTTTGCCCTGATCAGGTAAACCATTTTGACAAGATGGCAATTAGATCACAACAAAATGAAAATTTTAGAGTTTAAGTATGTTAAAAATTTAAAAGAATAATTCATGTAAGTATAGAAAATTTATTCAAACACCTCAAAAGAACACAAAAGTTTTTTTATCCAAGTTTGGAAAATTCCACTTGTTCAACCCTAATAGCTCGGAATTTTATAAGAAAGAGATTTCTACACATGTTTTAAATATGGATATGCATGTTTGGAACATGTTAAAGATGCAAATGACCTATGTATCCAAACCTTTTAAAGAGAATAACCAATGCACATTAAATTATCATGTGAATGTGCGGGGGGATATTTTTTCGAGTCAAACAAGCCATTATTTTGCCCATTTACAAAAAGCTGACCTTACAATCATAGATGATTGTAAAGTAATTTATTGGTCAATCATGCATAATGGGCTATATTTTTGTAAGAAATGACTTATGGATTGGGAGTCAACACACTGTTAAAAATGCCCTGCCTCCCCCTTTTCCCGACGATGGCAAAACCTGATATATAAAATCTAAAAAAGAGTTTACAATCCCTAAAAATTACATACAATTTTTGAAAATATCTCTCTCAACATTTGTGCAATTGCATTTTAGATGTATGCTTTTTTCTTCAATCAAAACTTGAGTTTTCACTTTCCCCTGATCTCGTAAACAATTTTGAGAAGATGGCAAATATATCACAAAAAAATGAAAATTTAAGAGTTTATGTATGAAAAATATTTAAAAGAATAAAAAATATAAAAAAATAAAATTTATTCACATACCTCAAATGAACACAAAAGTTTTTTTATCCAAGTTTGGGAAATTCCACTAGTTCAACACTAATAGCTTGGAATTTTATAAGAAAGAGATTTTTGCACATATTTAAAATATTGATATGCAAGCTTGAAACATGTTAAAGATGCTAATGACCTATGGATCTAAACCTTTTAAAGAGAATAACAAATACTCATTAAATTCTCAAGTGAACGTGTGGTGGGATATTTACTCGAGTCAAACAAGCCATTACTTTGCCCATTTAAAAAAAGCTGACCTAAGAAGCATTGATGATTGTAAAGTGATTTATCGGTCAATCATGCATAACGGGCTATATTTTTGTGGGAAATGATTTATGGTTTGGGCGTCAAGACTCAGTTAAAAATCCCTCGCCTCCCCCTTTACCCAATGATTGCAAAACCTGATATATAAAAACTAAAAAGAGTATACAATCCCTAAAAGTTATAGACACTTTTTGGAATTATCTCTCTCTACATTTGAGCATTTCCATTTCAGATGTATACTTTTTTATTTAATAAAAAACTTAATGTTTCACTTTCCCTTGATCTCGTAAACACTTTTGCCAAGAAGGCAAATTGATCACAACAAAATGAAAATTTTAGACTTTATATATAGAAAATTTTTAAAGAATAAAAAATTTAATTAAGGAAAATTTATTCACACACCACAAATGATCACAAAAGTTTTTTTATTAAAGTTTTGCAAATTCGACTACTTCAACCCTAATAGCTTGGAATTTTTTAAGATACAGATTTCTTCACATGTTTTAGATAAGGAAATGCATGCTTGAAACATGTTAAAGGTTAAAATGACCTATGGATCATAACCATTTAAAGAGAATAACAAATCCTCAATAAATTCTCAAGTGAACGTGCGGTGGGATATTTACCCAAGTCAAACAAGCAATTATTTTGTCCATTTACTAAAAGTTGACCTAAAAATCATAGATGATTGTAAAGTGATTTATCGGGCAATCATGCGTAATAGACTATATTTTTGTAAGAAATGACTTATGGATAGGGAATCAACACTCAGTTAAAAATCCCCCGCCTCCCCCTTTTCCCGACAATTGTAAATTAAAATATATAAAAACTAAAAAGAATTTACAATCCCTAAAAAATACAGACACTTTTTTGAATTATCTCTCTGTACTTGTGCATTTCCATTTTAGATGTATACTTTTTTCTTAAATCAAAACTTGAGTTTTAATTTTTCCATAATCTCGTAAACCCTTTTGACAAGAAGACAAATAGATCGGAACAAAATGAAAATTTTAGAGTTTATGTAGGGAAAAAATTTAAAAGAATAACAAATGCAATTAAGGAAAATTTATTCACACACCACATATGATCACAAAAGTTTTGTTATCCAAGTTTTGAAAATTCCACTACTTCAACCCTAATAGCTTGGAATTTTATAAGAAACAATTTCTACAAATGTTTTAAATATGGATATGCATGCTTGAAACATGTTAAAGATGAAAATGACCAATGGATCTAAACCATTTAAAGAGAATAACAAATGCTCATTAAATTCTCAAGTGAACGTGTTGTGGGATATTTACTCGTGTCAAACAAGCCATTACTTTGCCCATTTAAAAAAAGCTGACCTAAGAAGCATTGATGATTGTAAAGTGATTTATCGGTCAATCTTATGTAAAGGGCTATATTTTTGTAAGAAATGACTTCTAGATTGGGAGTCAACACTCAGTTAAAAATCCCCCACCTCCTCCTTTTTCCCGACAATTGTAAAATAAAAAATATAAAAAATAAAAAGAATTTACAATCCCTAAAAATTACAGACACTTTTTGGAACTATCTCTCTTTACATTTGTGCATATCCACTTCAGATGTATGCTTTTTTCTTAAATCAAAACTTGAGTTTTCACAACAAATAGATCACAACAAAATGAAATTTTAGAGTTTAGGTATGGAAAAAATTTAAAAGAATAACAAATGTAAGTAAAGAAAATTTATTCACACACCTCAAATGAATACAAATGTTTTTTTATCCAAGTTTGGAAAATTCCACTAGTTCAACCCTAATTGCTTGGAATTTTATAGGAAAGATATTTCTACACATGTTTTAAATATGGATATGCATGCTTGAAACATGTTAAAGAGGTAAATGACCTATGGATCCAAACCTTTTAAAGAGAATAACATATGCTCATTAAATTCTCAAGTGAACGTGTGGTGGGATATTTACCCAAGTCAAACAAGCCTTTATTTTGCCCATTTACAAAAAGCTGACCGAATAATCTTAGATGATTTTAAAGTGATTTATCCATCAATCATGTGTAACGAGCTATTTTGTTTTTTTAAAAATGACTTATGGATTGGGAGTCAACACTCAGTTAAAAATCCCTCGCCTCCCCTTTTTCCCGACGATTGCAAAATAAAATATTTAAAAACTAAAAAGATTTTACAATCTCTAAAAATACAGACAGTTTTTTGAATTATCTCTCCCTACATTTTTGCATTTTCTCTTTAGATGTATGTTTTTTTCTTAAATCAAAACTTGAGATTTCACTTTCCCTTCATCTCATAAACAATTTTGACAAGATGGCTTATAGATCACAACAAAATGAAAATTTCAGAGTTTATGTAAGGAAAAAATTTAAAAAGAATAAAAAATGAAATAAAGGAAAATTTATTCACACACCACAAATGATCACAATAGTTTTTTTATCATAGTTTGGGAAATTCCACTAGTTCAACCTAATAGCTTGGAATTTTATAAGAAAGTGATTTCTACACATGTTTTAAAAATGGATAAGCCTGCTTGAAACATGTTAAAGATGCAAATGACCTATGGATCCAAACTTTTTAAAGAGGCTATCAAACGCTCATTAAATTTTCAAGTGAATGTGTTGTGGGATATTTACCAAGTCAAACAAGCTATTATTTTGCCCATTTACAAACAGTTGACCTAACAATCATATATGATTTTAAAGTGATTTATTGTTCAATTAGGCTTAACGGGCTATATTTTTTAAAGAAATGACTTATGGATTGGGAGTCAACACTCAGTTAAAACTCCCCGGCCTCCCCCTTTACCCGACGATTGCAAAACATGATATATAAAAACTAAAAAGAGTTTACAATCCCTAAAAATTACAGACACTTTTTGGAATTTTCTCTCTCTACATTTGTGTGTTTGCATTTTAGATGCATGCTTTTTTTGTTAAATCAAAACTTGATTTTTGATTTTCCTCTGATCTTGTAACCAATTTTGACATGATGGCAAATAGATCACAACGAAATGAAAATTTTAGATTTTATGTATGGAAAAAATTTAAAATAACAATTGTAAGTAAAGAAAAATTATTCACACACCTCAAATGAACACAAATTTTTTTTATTCAATTTGGGAAATTCCTCTTGTTCACCCGTATTGCTTGGAATTTTATAAGAAAGAGATTTCTACACATGTTTTAAATATGGATATGAATGCTTGAAGCATGTTAAAAATGCAAATGACCTATGGATCCAAACCTTCTAAATAGAATAACAAATGCTCATTAAATTCTCAAATGAAAGTGTGGTGGGATATTTACCCGAGTCAAACAAGCCATTATTTTGCCCAATTACAAAAGGCTGACCTAACAACCATAGATGATTTTCAACTGATTTATCGGTCAATCATGTGTAACAGGCTATATTTTTGTAACAAATAACTTATGGATTGGAAGTCAACACTTAGTTAAAAATCCCCCACCTCCCCCTTTACCCAACGATTGCAAAACATGATATATAAAAACTAAATGAGTTTATAATCCCTAAAAGTTACAAAAACTTTTGGGAATTATCTCTTTTTACATTTGCGCATTTCCATTTTAGATGTATATTTTTTTCTTAAATCAAAACTAGAGTTTTCACTTTCCCTTCATCTGGTAAACACTTTTCACGAGATGGCAAATAGATCACAACAACAAAAAAAAATTTAGAGTTTATGTATGGAAAAATTTAAAAGAATAACAAATGTAATTAAGGAAAATTTATTCACACACCACAAATGATCACAAAATTTTTGTTATCCAAGTTTAGGAAATTCCACTAGTTCAACCCTAATAGCTTGGAATTTTCAAAGAAAGAGATTTCTACACATGTTTTAAATAGGGATATGCATGCTTGAAACATGTTAAAGATGCAAATGACCTATGGATCCAAACCTTTTAAAGAGAATAACAAATGCTCATTAAATTCTCAAGTGAACGTGCGGTGGGATATTTACCCGAGAAACAAGCCATTATTTTGCCCATTTAAAAAAAGCTGATCCAACAATCATAGATGATTGTAAAGTGATTTATAGGTCAATCATACGTCACGGGCTATATTTTTTTAAGAAATGACTTAGGGATTGGGAGTCAACCCTCAGTTAAAAATCTCCCGCCTCCCCCTTTTCTCCACGATTTCAGTATACAATATATAAAAACTAAAAAGAGTTTACAATCCCAGAAAATTACAAACACTTTTTGGAATTATCACTCTCCACATTTGTGCATTTCCATTTTATATGTATGCTTTTTTCTTAAATCAAAACTTGAGATGTCACTTTCCCTTCATCTCATAAACAATTTTGACAAGATGTCAAATAGATCACAACAAAATGAAAATTTTAGTGTTGATGTATGGAAAAAATTTAAAAGAATATCAAATGTAATTAAGGAAAATTTATTCACACGCCACAAATGATCACAAAAGTTTTTTTATCCAAGTTTGGGAAATTCCACTGGTTCAACCCTTGTAGCTTGGAATTTTATAAGAAAGTCATTTCTTCACAAGTTTTAAAAATGGATGTGGATGCTTGAAACATGTTAAAAATTCAAATGACATATGAATCCAAACCTTTTAAAGAGAATAATAAATTCTCATTAAATTCTCAAGTGAACGTGCGGTGGGATATTTACCCGAGTCAAACAAGCCTTTATTTTGCCCATTTACAAAAAGCTGACCTAAGAATCATAGATGATTGTAAAGTGTTTTAACGGTCAATCATGCGTAATGGGCTATATTTTTGTGAGATATGACTTATGGATTGGGAGTCAACACTCAGTTAAAAATCCCCCACCTCCCCCCTTTTCCCGACGATTGCAAATTAAAATATATAAAAACTAAAAATAGTTTACAATCCCTAAAAATTATAGACACTTTTTGGAATTATCTCTCTCTACATTTTTGTATTTCCATTTTAGATGTATGCTTTTTTCTTAAATCAAAACTTGAGTTTTCACTTTCCCCTGATCTCGTAAACAATTTTGAAAAGATGGTAAATAGTGTTGGAAGATGGGCTCAAGCCCACGAGCTCAAGACAAGAAGCCCACGCGTCAAAGGAGTGGGATACGTGTAAAATATGGTACTTTCCATAAAGATGGCATAGAAGTGTAAATATGTGTTTCATTTATGTCTTTTGTTTTAACAAGTAGTAGCCCTAAGGGAATTGCAAAACTATAAATAAAGGCATTGGCTAAGAGGTAGGGCATTGAAGCACTCTCCTTCCTTCATCCAGCCCTCATTTTTCTTTTTGACGCAACCCTCTTATCCTTTAATCCAAACTCTCTCCTTCCACGTTCTTTTTCTTCTCTTCTCCTTCTCTCTTCTTCTTCTTCTTCTTTCTTGTTGATCTAAAGTTTCTTTCATGAGATCCTAAATTCTACATGGTATTAGAGCAAGGAGTTTAGGATCACTTTTCATGGAGTTATTATGAAATCTATTCAAGAAGTTGTAAAAGGAGTTCAGTCATGAAGAGATAAGTTCATGCTTTTCTCATTTACGTTTTTTTTTTTGTTTCCTTTTCTTATTTTCATACTCCTTTTTACTGTTTTTCTTTACTTCATGAATTTTTAGTCACATCAAGTCAAGATAAATCTTTATATGTTGTAAAGATTTATTTCTATGACTAAATTGATATTATAATCTTGACTTCTTGTAAATCAATTACAAGAGTGATCAAGATCCTTTGTTGTTTCCATCTTATTAAGATTGGTAGGTGAAATTCAATTACCTTTATGTAATTTGGATCCATCTCATTTGAGGTAGAATTCCAGCACATGTTGTTGTATCTTCTCCTACTTAAGGTTGCTCATGGGTTTGTGTTATGTTGTTGGATGCCCATTATATGTTCGATGAAATTCTAGCAATTATGTACCCTTTGTAGTTCCCTTTTTTTTAACTTCAACAATTGAATTTTTGTTTATGTTGAAGTCTCCCATGACCCGAAGATAAATCTCTTCCAAGTGTCTTGGTTTGCCATTAAATCTTCTCTAAATTTTGTTTATTGCTCGTTTGTGTTGGAGTTTGGATTAAGGCCTAATTGGTTGCATATACTTTCTTCTCTTTGTTCTTATGAATACAAGAGAAGTTGAGTGATGGCTGGATATTATTATCACTTTCTAAAGGCACAAATTTATTGATAATTTGGTGCTTTCCCCCGTGAAATAAATTGGTTCTTGTTCTCTTTTGTTGGTGACTGATTTGGTCTACGGGTTCTTCAAATTACATTGAGTAATTGTTCTTTGAAGAAGGCATTTTCCCTTGACCTCCATATTTTACTTGCCTCATCATGGAGATTGGATACAATAGTAATAAGAGTGATATACTCCGTATTACTACAATTCCACTTAGAGGTCTCTCCAATTACATGAGCTACTCACAATCGGTTCAAAGGGTTCTTATTACTCATGACCTCTTGAGCCAAGTTGTTAACTTTCCTCCTCTGATTGATGAAGAAGATGCATCCTACCATAAGTGGGTTAAGGATGATAACATGGTGATAAGTTGGCTCATTAATAGCATGGAAGAGCAGGTGGCCAACAATGTGGTCCACTTGGAAATCGCCAAGAACATATGGGACACTTGTGCCAAACTTTACTCAAGCACTGTGTCATTACAAAAAATATATGATGTCTTACAAAACATGCTGCATACCCAACATGGAGATAATATTCACGAATTTTTGGCACGGTTTTGAGGTCTTCTTCAAAAATGGAAACTAGCTCAGCCATATTCCACTGATATTGTCGTTCAAGAACGACAAAGAGAAGCTTTGGCAGAAGCCATTTGCTTATCGAATATTAAACCATACCTTGAGGTGGCCAAAACTCAGCTTCTAAGTTCTTCTGCTCTTCCATCCTTCGATGATATTAGTGCTACATTACTTCGGATACCGGATCCATCCCCTCCTTCTCCTATTGATGCTCCATCAGCAATGTTCTCTGGAAAACGGGGAACATCTTCCTCATCCCGAGGATGGGGCAGAAATATGAGAGGGGTCGAACAATGAGAGGGGCGGAAAATAGAAGTAGTAGAACGATTCAGAATTCTTTTCGTACTGAGCCTCAACTTTGCACATATTGTGGCTGTCAGAACCACCTTGTGGCATCATGTTGGAAACTTCATGGCAATCCTGATTGGGCCACAGCTAACCCAGTCTCGGTTCACGTTGAGAAAAATGAAGATAAGGCTGAATCATCATCCGGAAATGTGACTCTTACGGCTGAGGACTATGCTGCATTTCAGAAATGAAGTCCTTCATGGAATCATCTATTCCCTCATCATCTACTGCTGCCACTACTATTGCCTTAGGTATGCTTTCTTCCTCTTCTTCCTCTTCCTCTTGGATCATCGACTCCGGGGCCTCCGAACATCTATCAAGTAACAAACACTTGTTGTAGTCCTTATATCCTTGTTATCCTCATAAATTTGTTACTATTGCTGATGGTACCCAAACCAAGGTCCTTGGCAAAGGTTCCTCCTCTCTTACTTCATCTATTCCCCTTCAAGATGTTGTGTTTGTTCCTCAATTTCCTCTAAATTTACTCTCGGTTAGTCAATTGACCAAACAATTAAATTGCTCTATCACCTTCTCACCGTCTTCTTGTGTCTTTCAGGATCTCACTATGAAGTGGGTGATTGGTGGTGGCCATGAAAAGGTGGGTTTGTACTACTTCACTCTTCCACCATTAGCTGCATTATCGTCCACCACATCTGAGGCCCAACTTTGGCACAACCGACTTGGTCATCCATCTACCCCTTCACTTTGTTCTTTGGTTCCATCTTTAAAAGGACTTTCTAATTTCAGCTGTGAGGTTTGTCAATTAAGTAAACATGTCAGGAGTACATATTCTCCTCGTCTTACAACTACAAGTACTGCTCTATTTGAGCTAGTACATTCTGATGTATGGGGGCCCTTTATTTGTCTCAAATATTTCCCAAGTTAAATATGTTGTCATTTTTGTAGATTATTTTACTCGAGTGACTTGGTTATATCTATTTAAAGAGCGTTCCAAAATTCTTTCTTTGTTTAAAAATTTTCATGCTATGGTCTTGACACAATTTGGAAGAAAATTCAAACCCTTAGATCTGATAATGCTAAGGAATACATGTTTCATGACTTCAAATCATTTTGTGAGAGTAATGGGCTTATTCATCAAACATCATGTGCCTATACTCCTCAACAAAATAGTGTTGCTGAAAGAAAGAAGCGTCATCTTCTTGAAGTTGCTCGGGACCTCCTCTACTCCATGAAGGTACACTATTTCTATTGGCCTCATGCTATACTTACAACATGCTTTCTAATTAATAGGTTACCTTCATCAATCATTCATCATAAAACTCCTTACTTCGTGTTATTTAATGGTGATGATCCTTTTTCTCTTCCTTTGAAAGTGTTTGGATGTACGTGTTTTGTTCATGTTACATTCCCACATAAAAATAAACTTGATCCTCGGTCTATGAGGTGCATTTTTTTGGGGTACTCTCGCACCCAGAAAGGTTATGTCTATTACAATCCTACCCTTCAGAGGATGTTTATCTCTAGGGATGTGACTTTCTTTGAGGACACCCCCTTCTACTCCTCCCATGATGCTCCTCCAGGATGGACTTGTCCTTCTACTACTCCTTGTCCACTTGTGTCATTCAATCTTGAAGTGAAACCATCCCCTGATGCACCGGCCGTACCTTCACCTGTGGAGTTGTCATATCCACCTGAGGTAAGTCCTTCTCCTCCTATGTATGGGCCTGAATTTGATACTCGGTCTATTGCTTTAAGAAAAGAATGTCGCTCATGTACTACTTTGCATCCTATCTCAAATTTTATGTCTCACCATCGCTTGTCTTCCGAGTGTTTTCAGTTTCTTGCGTCCCTTTCTTCTACTTCCGTTCCGCAGTCGAATCAGGAGGTCCTAAGACATCCAGGATGGAAGGTGGCTATGGATGAAGAAATGCACACCTTATACGAAAACCAAACCTGATACTTAACATCACTCCTGAAAGGTAAAAGACCGGTGGGTTGTCATGGGTTTTTTTGGTTAAACATAATCCGGATGGATCGGTTGCTCGTCTTAATGCTCGGCTGGTTGCTAAGGGATATACACAGTGCTATGGGATAGATTATGAGGAGACCTTCTCTCCAGTTGCAAAATTGAATTCGGTACGCATCATCTTATCTATTGCTGCTAACTCCTCATAGCCCGTCTATCAGTTGGATGTTAAAAATGCTTTTTTTAAATGGTGATATGAGTGAGGAAATTTATATGGTTCAACCACCTGGTTATGTGGTTGAGGGGGAGTCAGTATGCTGGTTAAAAAAGTCTTTATATGGGCTTAAGCAGTCCCCTCGGGCTTGGTTTGATAAAATTTGTCAAACACTCCTATGGTTTGGTTTTCATCGGTGCTCAGTTGATCATTCTGTATATTATAAAGATATGGTCAAAGGGAAAATATTATTGGCCGTATATGTGGATGATATTATCTTAACCGATGATGATGCTTTGAGCATACAAGAGGTGAAGCAGATGATATGTCAGGAATTCAAGACTAAAGACCTTGGTATGCTTAAATATTTTTTGGGTATAGAAGTTCTTCAATCCTAACATGGGATAATATTGTCTCAAAGGAAATATGTCTTGGATCTCCTTGAAGAAACAAGAATGAAGGGTTGTAGACCAGTTGACATACCTATGGATACAAATGTAAAATTATGTGCCACAAATGAAGAAGATATTGATATTGGCAAATATCAAAGACTCGTGGGAAAACTGATTTATCTCATGGTAACTAAGCCAGACATATCATATGCTGTAAGTGTGGTGAGTCAATTCATGCACAAACCACAAATTACCCACTAGCAGACTTTAGAGAGAATATTACGTTATCTAAAAGGAGCTCCAGGAAGAGGATTTTTGTATAAAAAACATGGGCACTTCAACATAGAAGGCTTCTCAGATGCAGATTGGGCTGGATCTCCTGATGATAGAAAATCTACAACAAGATATTGTACTCTGGTTGGGGGAAACTTGGTTACATGGAAAAGTAAGAAGCAAAATGTGGTTGCAAGATCTAGCACCGAAGCAGAATACAGAGCTATGGCCCATACCGTTATTGAACTTTTATGGGTCAGGACCCTTCTTACCGAACTAGGTTTTTATAAAAAGGGGTCCATGAATCTGCATTGTGATAATGAAGCAGTCATTCATATCAGTTCAAATCCAGTTTTTCATGAAAGAACTAAACATATTGAGGTGGATTGTCATTTTATATGGGAGAAGTTTCAAGCACGAATAATCTCTCTCAAACATGTGTCATCTCAAGAGCAAGTAGCTGATATTCTCACTAAACCCGTTACATCTAAAATCCTATTGTTTATATGTGGCAAGCTGGGTATTTATGATGTCTTTTCTCCTCTAGCTTGAGGGGGAGTGTTGGAAGATGGGCTCAAGCCCACGAGCTCAAGACAAGAAGCCCACACGTCAAAGGAGTGGCATATGTGTAAAATATGGTACTTTCCATAAAGATGGCATAGAAGTGTAAATATGTGTTTCTGTTATGTCTTTTGTTTTAACAAGTTGTAGCCCTAAGGGCATTGTAAAACTATAAATAAAGGCATTGGCTAAGAGGTAGGGCATTGAAGCACTCTCCTCTCTTTCCACAAATTCGTCCATCCCTCATTTTTCTTTTTGACGCAACCCTCTTCTCCCTTAATCCAAACTCTCTCCTTCCACGTTCTTCTTCTTTTCTTGTCCTTCTCTCTTCTTCTTCTTCTTCTTTCTTGTTGATCTAAAGTTCCTTTCATGAGATCCTAAATTCTACAAATAGATCACAGCAAAATGAAAATTTTAGATTTTATGAATGGAAAAAAATTTAAAAGAATAACAAATGTAAGTAAACAAAATTTATTCACACACCTCAAATGAACAAAAAAAAATTTTTATCCATGTTTGGGAAATTCCACTAGTTCAACCCTAAAAGCTTAGAATTTAATAAGAAAGAGATATCTACACATGTTTTAAAATGGATATGCATGCTTGAAACATATTAAAGATGCAAATGACCTATGGATCCAAACCTTTTAAAGAGAATCGCAAAGACTCATTAAATTCTCAAGTGAACGTGTGATGGGATAATTACCCGAGTCACACAAGCAATATGTTGCCCATTTACAAAAAGTTGACCTAACAATCATAGAAGATTTTAAAAGTTATCTATTAGTCAATCATGCGTAACGGGCTATATTTTTGTAAGATATGACTTATGGATTGGGAGTCAACACTCAGTTAAATATCGCTCACCTCCCCCTTTACCGGACAATTGTAAAACCTGATATATAAAATCTAAAAAGAGTTTACAATCCCTAAAAGGTATAGACACTTTTTGGAATTATCTCTCTCTACATTTCTGCATTTCCGTTTTAGATGTATTCTTTTTTCTTAAATCAAAACTAGAGTTTTAAGTTTCCCTTCATCTCGTAAAGTCTTTTCACAAGATGGCAAATAGATCACAACAAAATGAAAATTTTAGAGTTTATGTATGGAAAAAATTTAAAACAATAACAAATGTAAGTAAAGAAATTTTATTCACACACCACAAATGATCACAAGTTTTGTTATCCAAGTTTGGGAAATTCCATAAGTTCTACCCTAATAGCTTGGAATTTTATAAGAAAAAGATTTCTACACATGTTTTAAAAATGGATATGCAAGTTGGAAACATGTTAAAGATGCAAATGACCTATGAATCAAAACATTTTAAAGAGAATAAAAAATGCTCATTAAATTCTCAAGTGAACTTGCGGTGGAATATTTACCAGAGTCAAACAAGCCCTTATTTTGCCCATTTAAAAAAAAACTGACCGAAATAATAGATGATTGTAAAATGATTTATCATGCGTAACTGGCTATATTTTTGTAAGAAATGACTTATGGATGGGGAGTCAATACTCAGTTAAAAATCCCCTACCTCCCCCTTTTCCCGACGATTGCAAAACCAGATATATAAAAACTGAAAAGAGTTTACAATCCCCAAAAATTACAGACACTCCTTAGAATTATCTCTCTCTACATTTGTGCATTGCGCATTTCCATTTTAGATGTATACTTTTTTCTTAAATCAAAACTTTGATTATTCGCTCTCCCTCCACCCCGTACACAAAAAAGGCAAATATATTTCAACAAAATGAAAATTTTAGAGTTTATGTATGGAAAAAATTTTAATGAATAACTGATGTAATTGAGGAAAATTTATTCACAAACCACAAATAATCACAAAAGTTTTGTTATCCAAGTTTGGGAAATTCCACTACTTCAACCCTAATAGCTTGGAATTTTATAAGAAAAAGATTGCTACACATGTTTTAAAAATGGATATGCAAGCTTGAAACATGTTAAAGATGCAAATGACCTATGAATCAAAACCTTTCAAAGAGAATAACAAATGCTCATTAAATTCTCAAGTGAACTTGCAGTTGGATATTTACCCGAGTCAAACAAGCCAATATTTTGCCCATTTACAAAAAGTTGACCTAACAATCATAAGTGATTGTAAAGTGATTTATCGGTCAATCATGCATAAAGGGCTATATTTTTGTAAGAAATGACTTATGGATTGGGAGTAAACACTCAGTTAAAAATCCCCCGTCTCCCCCTTTTCCCGGTGATTGCAAAATAAAATATATAAAAACTAAAAAGAGTATACAATCCCTAAAAATTACAAACTGTTTTTTGAATTCTCTCTCTCTACATTTGTGCATGTCCAATTTAGATGTATGTTTTTTTCTTATATCAAAACATGATTTTTCACTATCCCCTGATCTCGTAAACAATTTTGAAGAGATGGCAATAGATCACAACAAAATGAAAATTTTAGAGTTGATAAATGGAAAAAATTTAAATAAATAACAATGTAAGTAAAGAAGATTTATTCACACACATAAAATGAACAAAAAAAAATTTATCCAAATTTGGGAAATTCCACTAGTTCAACCCTAATATCTTGGAATTTTATGAGAAAGAGATTTCTACACATGTTTTAAAATATTCAAATGCATGCTTGAAACATTTTAAAGATGCAAATAACCTATGGATCCAAACCTTTTAAAGAGAATAACAAATGCTCATTAAATTCTCAAGTGAACATGCTATGGAATATTTACCCGAGTCAAACAAGCCATTATTTTGCCTATTTACGAAAAGTTGACCTAACAATCATAGATGATTGTAAAGTGATTTATCGGTCAATCATGCGTAATAGGCTATATTTTTGTAAGAAATTACTTATGGATTGGGAGTCAAGACGCAATGAAGAATACCCTGCCTCCCCCTTTTCCCGACGATTGAAAAATAAAATATAGAAAAACTAAAAAGAGTTTACAATCCCTAAAAATTACACGCACTTTTGGAATTATCTCTCTCTACATTTGTGCATTTCCATTTTAGATGTAAGTTTTTTTCTTAAATCAAAACTTGAATTTTCCCTTTCCCCTGATTTCGTAAACATTTTTGACAACATGGCAAACAGATCACGAAAAAATGAAAATTTTAGAGTTTATGTATGGAAAAAATTTAAAAGAATAACAAATGTAAGTTTAGAAAATTTATTCACACACCTCAAATGAACACAAAAGTTTTTTTTCCAAGTTTGGGAAATTCCACTAGTTCAACCCTAATAGGTTGGAATTTTATAAGAAAGAGATTTCTAAACATGTTTGAAATATGGATATGCATGCCTGAAACATGTTAAAGATCCAAATGACCTATGGATCCAAACCTTTTAAATAGAATAACGAATGCTCATTAAATTCTCAAGTGAACGTGTGGTGGGATATTTACCAAAGTCAAAAAAGCCATTATTTTGCCTATTTACAAAAAGCTGACCTAACGACCATAGATATTTTAAATTGATTGATCGGTCAATCATGCGTAAACGGCTATATTTTAGTAACAAATGACATATGGATTGGGAGTCAACACTCAGTTAAAAATCCCCTGCCTCCTCCTTTACCCAACGATTGCAAAACATGAAATATAAAAACTAAAATGAGTTTACAATCCCTAAAAGTTATAGACACATTTGGGAATTATCTCTCTTTACAATTGTACATTTCCATTTTAGATGTATACTTTTTTCTTAAATCCAAACTAGAGTTTTCACTTTCCCTTCATTTGGTAAACACTTTTGACAATATGGCAAATAGACCACAAAAAAATAAAAATTTTAGAGTTTTTGAATGGAAAAAATTTAAAATAATAACAAAATGTAATTAAGGATAATTTATTCACACACCACAAAAGACCACAAAATTTTTGTTATCCAAGTTTTGGAAATTCAACTAGTTCAACCCTAATAGCTTGGAATTTTATTAGAAAGAGATTTCTACACATGTTTTAAAAATGGATATACATGCTTGAAACATGTTAAAGATGCAAATGACCTATGGATCCAAACCTTTTAAAGAGAATAACAAATGCTCGTTAAATTCTCAAGTGAACGTGCGGTGGGATATTTACCCGAGTCAAACAAGCCATTATTTTGCCCATTTACAAAAAGTTGACCTAACAGTCATAGATGATTGTAAAGTGATTTATCGGTCAATCATCTGTAATGGGCTATATTTTTGTAAGAAATGACTTATGGATTAGGAGTAAACACAGTTAAATATACCCTGCCTCCCCTTTTCCTGACGATTGCGAAAAAAAATATATAATAACTAAAAAGAGTTTACAATCCCTAAAAATTACCGACACTTTTTGGAATTATAACTCTCTACATTTGTGTATTTCCATTTTAGATATATGCTTTTTTCTTAAATCAAAACATGAGTTTTCACTTTCCCCTGATCTCGTAAACAATTTTGAAGAGAAGGCAAAAAGATCACAACAAAATGAAAATTTAAAAGTTTATGAAAGGAAATATTTTAATGAATAACAAATTTAGGTAAAGAACATTTATTAACACACCTCAAATGAACAAAAAATGTTTTTTATCCAAGTTTGGGAAATTCAACTGGTTCAACCCTAATAGCTTGGAATTTTATAAGAAAGATATTTTTACACATGTTTTAAATATGGATATGCATGTTTGAAACATGTTAAAGAGGCAAATGACCTATGGATCCAAGTCTTTTAAAGGGAATAACAAATACTCATTAAATTCGCAAGTGAACTTGTGGTGGGATATTTACCCGAGTAAACCAAGCCATTATTTTGCCCATTTACAAAAAGTCGTCCTAACAATCATAGATGATTTTAAAGTGATTTATTGGTCAATCATGCATAACGGGCTATATTTTTGTAAGAAATGACTTATGGATTGGGAGTCCACATTCTGTTAAAAGTAGCCCGCCTCCCCCTTTACCCGACGATTGCAAAACCTGATATATTAAAACTAAAAAGAGTTTACAATCCAAAAAAGTTACAGACACTTTTTGGAATTATCTCTCTCTACATTTATGCATTTCCATTTTAGATGGATACTTTTTTCTTAAATCAAGACTAGTCAAAACTAGAGTTTTCACTTTCCCTTCATCTCATAAACACTTTTGACAAGATGGCAAATTGATCACAACAAAATTAAAATATTAGGTTTTATTTATGGAAAAAATATAAAATAATAAAAATGTAATTAAGGAAAACTTATTCACACACCACAAATGATTTCAAAAGTTTTGTTATCCAAGTTTGGGAAATTCCACTAGTTCAACGCTAATAGCTTGGAATTTTATAAGAAAGACATTTCTACACATGTTTTAAAAATTGATATGCGTGCTTGAAACATGTTAAAGATGCAAATGACCTGTGGATCCAAAGCTTTTAAAGAGAATGATAAATGCCCATTAAATTCTCAAGTGAACATGGGGTTGGATATTTACTCGAGTCAAACAAGCCATTATTTTACCCATTCACAAAAAGCTAAACTAACAATCATAGATGATTGTAAAGTGATTTATCGGTCATTCATGTGAAACGGGCTATATGTTTGTAAGAAATGACTTATGGATTGGGATTCAAGACTCAATTAAAAATCCCCCACCTCCCCATTTTCCCGATGATTGCAAAATAAAATATATAAAAACTAAAAAGAGTTTACAATCCCTAAATATTACATACACTTTTTGGATTTATCTCTCTCTATATTTGTGCATTTCCATTTTAGAAATATGTTTTTTTCTTAAATAAAAACTTGAGTTTTCACTTTCCCCTAATCTCGAAAACAATTTTGACAAGATGGCAAATATATCACAAAAAAATGAAAATTTAAGAGTTTATGTATGGAAAAAATTTAAAAGAATAAAAAATGTATTTAAGAAAAATTTATTCACACACCACAAATGATCCCAAACTTTTTGTTATCCAAGTTTGGGAAGTTCCACTAGTTCTACCCTAATAACTTGGAATTTTATAAGAAAGAGATTTCTACACATTTTTTAAAAATGGATATGCTTGCTTGAAACATGCTAAAGATGCAAATGACTGATGGATCCAAACCTTTTAAAGAGAATAAAAAATGCTCATTAAATTCTCAATTAAACGTGCAGTGGGATTTTAACCCGAGTCAAACAAGCCATTATTTTTCCCATTTACAAAAAGCTGACCTAACAGTCATAGATGATTGTAGAGTATTTTATAAGTCAATCATGCATAACGGGCTATATTTTTGTAAGAAATGACTTATGGATTTGGAGTCAACACTCAGTTAAAAATCCCCTGCCTCCCCCCTTTTCCCGACGATTGCAAAATAAAATATATAAAAACTAAAATGAGTTTACAATCACTAAAAATTATTGCCACTTTTTGGAATTATCTCTCTCTACATTTGTTTATTTCTATTTTAGATGTATACTTTTTTCTTAAATCAAAACAAGAGTTTTCACTTTCCCTTCATCTTGTAAACTATTTTGACAAGATGGCAAAAAGATCACAACAAAATGAAAATTTTAGAGTTTATGTATTTAAAAAGTTTAAAAGAATAAAAATGTAATTATGAAAAATTTATTCACACACCACAAATGATTGATCACAAAAGTTTTGTTATCCAAGTGTGGGAAATTCCATTAGTTCAACCCCAATAGCTTGAAATTTTATAAGAATGAGATTTCTAAACATGTTATAAAAATGGATATGCATGCTTGAAACATGTTATAGATGAAAATGACCTATGGATCCAAACCTTTTAAAGAGAATAACAAATGCTCTTTAAATTCTCAAGTGAACTTGCAATGGGATATTTACCGGAGTCAAACAAGCTATTATTTTTCCCATTTACAAAAACCTAACCTAACAATCATAGATGAATTTAAAGTGATTTATCGGTCAATCATGCATAACGGGCTATATTTTTGAAATAAATGACATATGTATTGGGAGTCAACACTCGGTTAAAAATCCCCCGCCTCCCCCTTTTCCTGACGATTGCAAAATAAAATATATAAAAACTAAAAAGAGTTTACAATCCCTAAAAATTACAGAATCTTTTTGAACTTATCTCTCTCTACATTTGTGCATTTCCAATTTAGATGTATGTTTTTTTCCTAAATGAAAACATGAGTTCTCACTTTCCCCTGATCTCGTAAACAATTTTGAAGATATGGCAAATAGATCACAACAAAATGAAAATTTTAGAGTTTTTCAATGGAGAAAATTTAAATGAATAACAAATGAAAGTAAAGAAGATTTATTCACACACATCAAATGAATAAAAAAGGTTTTTTATCCAAATTTTTGAAATTCCACAAGTTCAGCCCTAAAAGCTTGGAATTTTATGAGAAAGAGATTTCTACACATGTTCTAAATATAGATATGCATGCATGAAACATGTTAAAGAAGCTAATGACCTACGGATCCAGATCTTTTCAAGAGAATAACAAATGCTCATTAAATTCTCAAGTGAACATGTTGTGGGATATTTACCCGATTCAAACAAGTCATTATTTTGCCAATTTACAAAAAGCGGACCTAACAATCATAGATGATTGTAAAGTGATTTATCTATCAAACATGCATAATGAGCTATATTTTTTTAAGAAATGACTTTTGGATTGGGAGTCAAGACTCAATGAAGAATCCCCCGCCTCCCCATTTTCTCAACGATTGCGAAATAAAATATATAAAAACTAAAAAGAGTTTAAAATCCCTAAATATTACATACACTTTTTGGAATTATCTCTCTCTACATTTGTGAATTTCCATTTTAGATGTACGTTTTTTTATTAAATTAAAACTTGAGTTTTCCCTTTCCCCTGTTCTCGTAAATTTTTTTGACAAGATGGCAAAAAGAGCACAAAAAAATGAAAATTTTAGAGTTTATGTATGGAAAAAATTTCAAAGAATAACAAATGTAAGTTATGAAAATTTATTCACACAACTCAAATTAACACAAAAGTTTTTTTTCCTAGTTCGGGAAATTCCACTAGTTCAACCCTTATAGCTTGGAATTTTATAAGAAAGAGATTTCTACACATGTTTTAAATATGAATATGCATGTCAGAAATATGTGAAATATTCAAATGACCTATGGATCCAAACATTTTATATAGAATAACAAATGTTCATTAAATTCTCAAGTGAACGTGTGGTGGGATTTATACCATAGTCAAACAAGCCATTATTTTGCCCATTTACAAAAAGCTGACCTAACAACCATAGATGATTTTAAATTGATTTATCGGACAATCATGTGTAATGGGCAATATTTTAGTAACAAATGACTTATGGATTGGGAGTCAACAGTTAATTAAAAACCCCCCGCCTCCCAATTTACCCGGCGATTGGAAAACATGATATATAAAAAATAAAATGAGTTTACAATCCCTATAAATTACAGACACTTTTGGGAATTATCTCTCTTTACATTTGTGCATTTCCATTTTAGATGTATAATTTTTTCTTAAATCAAACTAGAGTTTTCACTTTCCCTTCATCCGGTAAACACTTTTGACAAGATGGCAAATAGATCACTACAAAATGAAAATTTTAGAGTTTATGTATGGAAAAAAATTAAAAGAATAACAAATGTAATTAAAGAAAACTTATTCACACACCACAAATGATCACAAAATTTTTGTTATCCAAGTTTAGGAAATTTCACTAGTTCAACCCTAATAGCTTGGAATTTTAAAGAAAGAGATTTCTACACATGTTTTAAAAATGGATATGCATGCTTGAAACATGTTAAAGATTCAAATGACCTATGGATCCAAACCTTTTAAAGAGAATAACAAATGCTCATTAAATTCTTAAGTGAACGTGCGACAGGATATTTTCTGAATCAAACAAGCCATTATTTTGCCCTTTTACCACAAGGTGACCCAATAGCCATAGATGATTGTAAAGTAATTTATCGATCAATCATGCGTAATGGGCTATATTTTTGTAAGAAATGACTCTTGGATTAGGAGTCAACACTCAGTTAAAAATCCCCAGCCTCCCCCTTTTCCCGTCGAATGCAAAATAAAATATATAAAATCTAAAAAGTGTTTACAATCCTTCAAAATTAAACACTTTTTGGAAATGTATCTCTCTACATTTGTGCATTTCCATTTTAGATGTATGTTTTTTTCTTAAATCAAAACATGAGTTTTCAGTTTTCCCTGATCTCGTAAACAATTTTGAAGAGATGGAAAATAGATCACAACAAAATGAAAATTTTAGAGTTTATGAATGGAAAAAAAATTAAATGAATAACAAATTTAAGTAAAGAAGATTTATTCATACACCTCAAATGAGCCAAAAAGTCTTTTTATCCAAGTTTTGGAAATTCCACAAGTTCAACCCTAATAGCTTGGAATTTTATAAGAAAGATATTTCTACATATGTTTTAAATATGGATATGCATGTTTGAAACATGTTAAAGAGGTAAATGACCTATAGATGCAAACCTTTTTCTAGAGAATAACA
Source organism: Aristolochia californica (assembly GCF_029961685.1). Taxonomy (NCBI): domain Eukaryota; kingdom Viridiplantae; phylum Streptophyta; class Magnoliopsida; order Piperales; family Aristolochiaceae; genus Aristolochia; species Aristolochia californica. The sequence goes on along the minus strand of NW_027181881.1, from coordinate 15,256,267 downwards.
AATGCTCATTAAATTCTCAAGTGAACGTGTGGTGGGATATTTACCCGAGTCAAACAAGCCATTATTTTGCCCATTTACAAAAAGATAACCTAACAATCCTAGTTGATTTTAAAGTGATTTATTGGTCAATCATGCATAATGGGCAATATTTTCGTAAGAAATGACTTATGGATTGGGAGTCAACACTCAGTTAAAAGTCCCCTGCCTCCCCCTATACCTGACGATTGCAAAGCCTTATATATAAAAAGTAAAAAAAGTTTACAATTCCTAAAAGTTATTGACACCTTCTGGTATTATCTCTCTCTAAATTTGTGCATTTCCATTTTAGATGTATACTTTTTTCTTAAATCAAAACTAGAGTTTTCACTTTCCCTTCATATCATAAACACTTTTGACAAGATGGCAAATAGATCACAAAAAAATGAAAATATTAGAGTTTATGTAAGGAAAAAAATTAAAAGAATAAAAAAAGTAATTAAGGAAAATTTATTCACACACCACAAATTATTTCAAAAGTTTTGTTATCCAATTTTTTGAAATTCCACTAGTTCAACCCTAATAGCTTGGAATTTTATCAGAAAGACATTTCTACACATGTTTTAAAAAAGGATATGCGTGGTTTAAAAACATGATATATAAAAACTAAAAATAGTTTATAATCCCTAAAAGTTAAAGACACTTTTGGGAATTATCTCTTTTTTACATTTGTGCATTTCCATTTTTGATGTATACTTTTTTCTTAAATCAAAACTAGAGTTATCACTTTCCCTTCATCTCGTCAACACTTTTGACAAGATGGCAAATAGATCACAAGAAAACAAAAAATGTTAAACTTTACGTATGGAAAAAATTTAAAGTAATCAAAAATTTAATTAAGGAACATTTATTCACACACCACAAATTATCAGAAAAGTTTTGTTATCAATGTTTGGGAAATTCCACTAGTTCAACCCTAATAGCTTGAAATTTTATAAGAAAGAGATTTATCCACATGTTTTAAAAATGGAAATGCATGCTTGAAACATGTTAAAGATGCAAATGACCTATGGATCCAAACCTTTTAAAGATAATAAAAAATGTTCATTAAATTCTCAAGTGAACGTACAGTGGGATATTTACCCGAGTCAAACAAGCCATTTTTTTGCCCATTTACAAAAAGTAGACCTAACAGTCATAGATGATTGTAAAGTGATTTATCAGTCAATCATGCGTAACGGGCTATATTTTTTTAAGAAATCACTTATGGATCTGGAGTAAACACTCAGTTAAAAATCCCCTACCTCCCCCTTTACTCGACGATTAAGAAATAAAATATATAAAACTAAAGAGATTTTACAATCCCTAAAAATTACTAACACTTTTTGGAATTATCCCTATCTACATTTGTGCATTTCTATTTTAGATGTATGCTTTTTTCTTAAATCAAAACTTGAGTTTTCACAACAAAATGAAAATTTAAAAGAATAACATATGTAAGTTAAGAAAATTTATTCACACACGTCAAATGAACCAGAAAATTTTTTATCCAAGTTTGGGAAATTCCACTAGTTCAACCCTAATAGCTTGGAATTTTATAAGAAAAAGATTTCTACACATATTTTAAATATGGATATGCATGCTTGAAACATTTTAAACATGCAAATGACCTATGGATCCAAACCTTTTAAAGAGAATAACAAATGTTCATTAAATTCTCAAGTCAACGTGTTGTGGGATATTTACACGAGTAAAACAAGCCATTATTTTGCCCTTTTAAAAAAACCTGACCTAAGAATCACAAATGATTTTAAACTTATTTATCGGTCAATCATGCGTAACGATCTATATTTTTGTAAGAATTGACTTAAAGAGAATAACAAATGCTCATTAAATTCTGATGTCAACGTGTTGTGGGATATTTACACGAGTCAAACAAGCCATTATTTTGTCCTTTTAAAAAAAGCTGACCTAACAATCCTAGATGATTTTAAAATTATTTATTGGTCAATCATGCGTAACGATCTATATTTTTGTAAGAAATGACTTATGGATTGGGAGTCAACACTCAGTTAAAAATCCTCCGCCTCCCCCTTTATTTGACGATTGCAAAACATGATATATAAAAACTAAAAAGAGCTTACAATCCCTAAAAGATACAGACATTGTTGGGTTATCTCTCTTTACATTTGTGCATTTCCATTTTAGATGTATAATTTTTTCTTAAATCAAAACTAGAGTTTTCACTTTCCGTTCATCCCATAAACACTTTTGACAAAGTGGAAAATAGATCACAACAAAATGAAAATTTTAGAGTTTATTTATTGCAAAAATTTAAAAGAATAACAAATGTAATTAATGAAAATTTATTCACACACCACAAATGATTAAAAACATTTTGTGATCAAGTATTGGGAAATTCCACTAGTTCAACCCTAATAGCTTGGAATTTTATAAGAAAGAGATTTCTACACATGTTTTAAAAATAGATATGCATGCTTGAAACATGGTAAAGATGCAAATGACCTATTGATCCAACCCTTTTAAAGAGAATAAAAAATGCTCATTAAATTCTCAAGTGAACGTGCGGTGGGATATTTACCCCAATAAAAAAAAGCCATTATTTTGGCCATTTACAAAAAGCTTTCCTGACAATCATAAATTATTGTAAAGTGATTTATCATTCAATCATGCGTAACGGGCTATATTTTTGTAAGAAATTACTTATTGATTGGGAGTCAACACTCAGTTAAAAATCCCCCGCCTCCCCCTTTTCCCGACAATTGCAAAATAAAAAATATACAAACTAAAAAGAGTTTAAAATCCTTAAAAATTACAATCACTTTTTGGAATTATCTCTCTCTACATTTGTGCATTTTTATTTTAGATGTATTTTTTTTTATGAAATCAAAACTTGAGATTTCACTCTCCCTTCATCTCGTAAACAATTTTTACAAGATGGAATATAGATCACAACAAAATGAAAATTTTAGAAATTATGTTTGTAAAAAATTTAAAAGAATAACAAATGTAATTAAGGATAATTTATTCACACACCACAAATGATCACAAAATTTTTGTTATCAATGTTTGGGAAATTCCACTAGTTCAACCCTTATAGCTTGGAATTTTATACGAAAGAGATCTGTACAAATGTTTTAAAAATGCATATGCATGCTAGAAACATGGAAATTATGCAAATTACCTATGGGTCCAAAAATTTTAAAGAGAATAAGAAATTCTCATTAAATTCTCAAGTGAACGTGCGGTGAGATATTTACCCAAGTCAAACAAGCCATTATTTTGCCCATCTACAAAAAGCTGACCTAACAGTCATAGATGATTGTTAAGTAATTTATTAGTCAATCATGAATAACGGGCTATATTTTTGTAAGAAATGACTTGTGGATTGGCAGTCAACACTCAGTTAAAAATCCCCCACCTCCCCCTTTTCCTGACGATTGTATAATAAAATATATAAAAACTATAAAGAGTTTACAATCCCTAAAAATTACAGACACTTTTTGGAATTATCTTTCTCTCTACATTTGTGCATTTCCATTTTTTATGTGTACTTTTTTCTTAAATCAAAACTAGAGTTTTCACTTTCCCTTCATCTCGTAAACAATTTTGACAAGATGGCAAATAGATCACAATAAAATGAAAATTTTTTAGTTTATGAATGGAAATATTTTTAATGAATAACAAATGTAAGTAAAGAATATTTATGCACAAAACTCAAAAGAAAAAAAAAGTTTTTTTATTCAAGTTTGGGAAATTCCACTAGTTCAACCCTAATAGCTTGGAATTTTATGAGAAAGAGATTTCCACACATGTTTGAAATATGGATATACATGCTTGAAACATGTTAACGATGGAAATGACCTATGGATCCAAATCTGTTAAAAAGAATAACAAATGCTCATTTAATTTTCAAGTGAACGTGTGGTGGGATATTTACCCAAGTCAAACAAGCCATTTTTTGCCCATTTACAAAAAGCTGGCCTAACAATCATAGATGATTTGAAATTGATTTATCGATCAATCTTGCGTAATGGGCTATATTTTTTTAACAAATGACTTATGGATTGGGAGTCAACACTCAGTTAAAAATCCCCCGCCTCGCCCTTTATCCGACGATTGCAAAACATGATATATAAAAACTAAAAAGTTTTTACAATCCCTAAAAGTTACCGTCACTTTTGGGAACTATCTTTGTTTACACTTGTGCATTTCCATTTTAGATGTATACTTTTTTCTTAAATCAAAACAAGAGTTTTCACTTTCCCTTCATCTCATAAACACTTTTGACAAGATGGCGAATAGATCACAACAAAATGAAAATTTTAGAGTTTATGTTTGGAAAAAATTTAAAAGAATAACTAATTTTATTAAGGAAAATATATTCACACAATAGAAATTATCACAAAATTTTTGTTATCCAAGTTTGGGAAATTCCACTAGAACAACCCTAATAGCTTGGAATTTATAAGAAAGAGATTTCTACACATGTTTTAAAAATGGATATGCATGCTTGAAACATGCTAAAGATGCAAATGACCTACAGATCCAAACCTTTTAAAGAGAATAACAAATGCTCATTAAATTCTCAAGTGAACGTGTGGTGGGATATTTACATGAGTCAAACAAGCAATTATTTTGCCCATTTACAAAAAGCTGACCTAACAATCATAGATGATTGTAAATTGATTTATCAGTCAATCATGCATAACAGGCTATATTTTTTTAAGAACTGACTAATGGATTGGGAGTGCACACTCAGTTAAAAATCCCCTACCTCTCCCTTTTGCCGACGATTGCAAAATAAAATATATAAAAACTAAAAAGAGTTTACAATCCCTAAAAATTACAGACACTTTTTGGAATTATCACTCTCTCTACATTTGTGCATTTCCATTTTATATGTATACTTTTTTCTTAAATCAAAACTAGAGTTTTCACTTTCCCTTCATCTCGTAAACAATTTTGACAAGATGGCAAATAGATCACAACAAAATAAAAATTTTAGAGTTTATGTATTGAAATTTTTTAAAAGAATAACAAATGTAATTTAGGAAAATTTATTCACACCCCACAAATGATCACAAAAGTTTTGTTATCCAAGTTTGAGAAATTTCATTAGTTCAACCCTAATAGCTTGAAATTTTATTAGAAAGAGATTTCTCCACATGTTTTAAAAATGGATATGCATGCTTGAAACATGTTAAAGATGCAAATGACCTATGGATCCAAACCTTTTAAAGAGAATAACAAACGCTCATTAAATTCTCAAATGAACGTGCGATGGGATATTTACCCGAGTCAAACAAGCCATTATTTTTCCCATTTACAAAATTCAGAAATAACAATCATAGGTGATTGTAATGTGATTTATTGGTCAATCATGCGTAACGGGCTATATTTTTTAAAGAAATGATTTATGGATTGGGAGTCAACACTCAATTAAAAATCCCCTGCCTCCGCCTTTTCCCATCGAATGTAAAATAAAATATATAAAAACTAAAAAGACTTTACAATCCCTAAAAATTAAAGACACGTTCTAGAATTATCTCTCTCTACATTTGTGCATTTCCATTTTACATGTATGCTTTTTTCTTAAATAAAAACTTGAGTTTTCACTTTCCCCTGATCTCGTAAACAATTTTGAAGAGATGGCAAATAGGTCACAACAAAATGAAAATTTTAGAGTTTATGAATTGAAAAAAGTTAAATGGATAACAAATGTAAGTAAAGAAGATTTATTGACACACCTCAAATGAACAAAAAATAAATTTTATCCAAGTTTTGGAAATTCCACTAGTTCTACCCTAATAGCTTGAAATTTTATAAGAAGGAGATTTTTACTCAAGTTTTAAATATGAATATGCATGCCTGAAACTTGTTAAAGATGCAAATGTCCTATGGATGCAAATGTCCTAAGGATGCAAACCTTTTAAAGAGAAAAAAATGCTCATTATATTCTCAAAGTGACTGTGAGGTGGGATATTTACCCGAGTCAAACTAGTCATTATTTTTCCCTTTTACAAAAAGCTGACCTAACAATCATAGATGATTTTAAAGTGATATATTGGTCAGTCATGCGTAACAAGCTATATTTGTAAGAAATAACTTATGGATTGGGAGTCAACACTTAGTTAAAAATCCCCCGCCTCCCTCTTTACCCGACGATTGCAAAACCTCAAATAGAAAAACTAAAAAGAGTTTACAATCTCTAAAAGTTACAGACAGTTTTTGGAATCAAAACTAGAGTATTCACTTTCCCTTCATCTCGTAAACACTTTTGACAAGATGGAAAATAGATCACAATAAAATGAAAATTTTAGATTTTATGTATGGAAAAAGTTTAAAAGAATGACAAATGTTATTAAGGAAAATTTATTCACACACCACAAATGATCACAAAATTTTTGTCATCCAAGTTTTGGAAAATCCACTAGTTCAACCCTAATAGCTTGGAATTTTATAAGAAAGAGATTTCTACACATGTTTTAAAAATGGATATGCAAGCTTGAAACATGTTAAAAATGCATATGACCTATGGATCCAAACCTGCTAAAGAGAATAACAAATGCTCATTTAATTCTCAAGTGAACGTGTGGTGGGATATTTACCCGATTCAAACAAGCCATTATTTTGCCCATTTAAAAAATGATGACCTATCAATCATAGATGATTTTAAACCGATTTATCGGTCAATCATGCGTAACGGACTATATTCTTGTAAGAAATGACTTATGGATTGGGAGTCCACACTCAGTTAAAATTCCCCGCCTCGCCTTTTATCAGATGATTACAAAACATGTTATATAAAAAGTAAAAAGAGTTTTCAATCCCTAAAAGTTACAGACACTTTTGGGAATTATCTCTGTTTACATTTTGGCATTTCCATTTTAGATGTATACTTTTTTCTTAAATCAAAACTAGAGTTTTCACTTTCCCTTCATCTCGTAAACACTTTTGACAAGATGGCAAATAGATCAGAACAAAATGAAAATTTTACAGTTTATGTATGGAAAAAAATTAAAAGAATAACAAATGAAATTAAGGAAAATTTATTGACACACCACAAATAATGACAAAAGTTTTGTTATCCAAGTTTGGGAATTTCCACTAGTTCAACCCTAATAGCTTGGAATTTAATAAGAACATGTTTTAAAAATGGATATGCTTGCTTGAAACATGTTAAAGATGCAAATGACTTATGGATCCAAACCTTTTAAAGAGAATAACAAATGCTCATTAAATTCTCTAGTGAACGTGCGGTGGGATGTTTACCCGAGTGAAACAAGCCATTACTTTGCCCATTTACATAAAGCTGATCTAACAATCATAGATGATTGTAAAGTGATTTATCATACAATCATGCATAATGGGCTATATTTTTGTAAGAAATGACTTATGGATTGGGATTCAACACTCAGTTAAAAATCCCTCACCTTCTCCTTTTGCCGATGATTGCAAAATAAAATATATAAAAACTAAAAAGAGTTTACAATCCCTAAAAATTACAAACCCTTTTTGGAATTATCTCTCTCTACTTTTTTGCATTTCCATTTTAGATGTATTCTATTTTCTTAAATCAAAACTTGAGATTTCACTTTCCCTTCATCTCGTCAACAATTTTGACAAGTTGGCAAATAGATCAAAACAAAATGAAAATTTTAGAGTTAATGTATGGAAAAAATTTAAAAGATTAACAAATGTAAGTAAGGAAAATTTATTCACACACCACAAAATGACTTATGGATTAGGAGTCAACACTCAATTAAAAATCCCCCGCTTCCCCCTTTTCCCAACGATTGGAAAATAAAATATATAAAAACTTAAACGAGTATACAATCCCTAAAAATTACACACTTTTTGGAATTATCTCTCTTTACATTTGTGCATTTTCATTTTAGATGTATGCTTTTTTTTAATCAAAACTTGAGTTTTCACTTTCCCCTGATCCCCTAAACAATTTTAAAAAGATGGGAAATAAATCACAACAAAATGAAAATTTTAGAATTTATGAATGGAAAAAATTTAAATGAATAACAAATGTAAGTAAAAAAGATTTATTCACACACCTCAAATGAAAAAAAAAGTTTTTTTATCCAAGTTTGGGAAATTCCACTAGTTCAACCCTAATAGCTTGGAATTTTATAAGAAAGAGATTTCTACACATGCTTTAAATATGGATATGCATGCTTGAAACATGTTAAAGATGCAAATGACCTATGGATCCAAACCTTTTAAAGAGAATAACTAATGCTCGTTAAATTCTCAAGTGAACTTGTGGTAGGATATTTACCCGAGTCAAACATGCCATTATTTTGCCCATTTACAAAAAGCTGACCTAATAATCATAGATGATTTTAAACTGATTTATTGGTCAATCATGCGTAACGGGCTATATTTTTGTAATAAATGAATTATGGATAGGGAGTCAACACTTAGATAAAAATCACCCGCCTCCCTCTTTACGCAATGATTGCAAAACCTGATATATAAAAATTAGAAAGAGTTTACAATCCCTAAAAAATATGGACACTTTTTGGAATTATCACTCTCTCTCTACATTTGGGCATTTTCATGTTCGATGTATACCTTTTTCTTAAATAAAAACTAGAGTTTTCAGTTTCCCTTCATTTTGTAAACAATTTTCACAAGATGGAAATTGATCACAACAAAATGAAAATTTTAAAATTTATGTATGGAAAAAATTTAAAAGAATAAAAAATGTAATTAAGAAAAATTTATTCACATACCACAAATGATCACAAAAGTTTTGTTATCCAAGTTATGGAAATTCCCCTGATTAAACCCTAATAGTTTGGAATTTTATAAGAAAGAGATTTCTGCACATGTTTTAAATATGGATATGCATGCTTGAAACATGTTAAAGATTCAAATGACCTATGGATCCAAACCTTTTAAAGAGAATATAAAATGCTCATTAAATTCACAAGTGAACGTGTGGTGGGATATTTACCCGAGTCAAACATTCCATTATTTGGCCCATATAAAAAAGCTGACCTAACAATCATAGATGATTTTAATGTGATTTACCAGTCAATCATGCGTAACGGGCTATATTTTGGTAAGAAATAACTTATGGATTGGGAGTCAACACTCAATTAAAAGTCCCCCGCTCCCCCTTTCCCCGACAATTGCAAAACATAATATAAAAACACTAAAAATAGTTTACAATCGTTGAAAGTTACAGACACTTTTGGGAATTATCTCTCTTTACATTTGTGCATTTCCATTTTAGATGAATTCTTTTTTCTTGAATCAAAACTAGAGTTTTCACTTTCCCTTCATCTCGTAAACACTTTTGACAAGATGGCAAATAGAACACAACAAAATGAAAATTTTAGAGTTTATTTATGGAAAAAAGTTATAAGAATAACAAATATAATAAAGGAAAATTTATTCACACACCACAACTGAACACCAAAGTTTTTTATCCAAGTTTGGGAAATTTCACTAGTTCAATCCTAATAGCTTGGAATTTTATAAGAAAATGATTTCTACACATGTTTTAAATATGGCTATGCATGCTTGAAACATGTTAAAGATTCAAATGACCTATGGATCCAAACCTTTTAAAGAGAATAACAAATGCTCATTAAATTCTCATGTGAACGTGTGGTGGGATATTTACCTGAGTCAAACATGCCATTATTTGGCCTGTTTACAAAAAGCAGACCTAACAATCATAGATGATTTTAAAGTGATTTATCGGTCAATCCTACATAATGGGCTATATTTTTGTACAAAATGACTGATGGATAAGGAGTCAATACTCAGTTAAAAATTGCCCACCTCCCCCTTTACGTGGCGAGTGTAAAACCTGATATATAAAAACAAAAAAGAGTTTATAATCCTTTAAATTTACAGACACTTTTTGAAATTATATATCTCTCTACATTTGTGCATTTCCATTTTAGATGTATACTTTTTTCTTAAATCAAAACTAGATTTTTCACTTTCCCTTCATCGCGTAAACAATTTTGACAAGATGGCAACAAGATCACAACAAAATGAAAATTTTAGAGTTTATGTGTGGAAAAAATTTAAAAGAATAACAAATGTAGTTAAGGAAAATTTATTCACACATCACAAATGATCACAAAAGTTTTGTCATCCAAGTTTGTGAAATTCCACTAGTACAACCCTAATAGCATGGAATTTTGTAAGAAAAAGATTTCTATACATTTTTTAAAAATGGATATGCATGCTAAAACTTGTTAAAGATGCAAATGACCTATGGATCCAAACCTTTTAAAGAGAATAAAAAATGCTCATTAAATTCTCAAGTGATCGTGCGGTGGGATATTTACTCGTGTCAAACAACCCATTATTTTGCCCATTTACAAAAAACTGACCTAACAATCATAGATGATTGTAAAATGATTTATCGGTTAATCATGTGTAACGGGCTATATTTTTTTATTGAAGGACTTATGGATTGGGAGTCAACACTGAGTTAGAAATACCCCGCCTCCCCCTTTTCCCGACGATTGCAAAATAAAATATATAAAAACTAAAAAGAGGTTACAATCCCTAAAAATTACAAATACTTTTTGGAATTATCTCTCACTACATTTGTGCATTTCCAATTTAGATGGATGCTTGTTTCTTAAATCAAAACTTGAGTTTTCACTTTCGCTTGATCTCGTAAACAATTTTGAAGAGTTGGGAAATAGATCAAAACAAAATAAACATTTTAGAGTTTATGAATAGAAAATATTTAAATAAATAAAAAATATAAGTAAATAAGATTTATTCACACACCTCAAATGAACAAAAAAAATTTTTTAATCCAAGATTGGGAAATTCCACTACTTCAACCGCAATTGCTTGGAATTTTATAAGAAAGAGATTTCTACACATGTTTGAAATGTGGATATGCATGCTTGAAACATGTTAAAGATGAAAATGACCCATGGATCCAAACCTTTTAAAGAGAATAACAAAAGCTTCTTAAATTCTCAAGTGAATGTGTGGTGCGATATTTACCCGAGCCAAACAAGCCATTATTTTGCCCATTTAGAACAAGCTGACCTAAGAATCATAGATGATTGTAAAGTGATTTATTAGTCAATCATGCATAATGGGGTATATTTTTGTAGGAAATGACTTATGGATTGGGAGTCAACACTCAGTTAAAAATCCCCCGCCTTCCCCTTTTCCCGACTATTGCAAAATAAAATTTGTAAAATTAAAAAAGAGTTTACAATCCTTATAAATTACAGACACTTTTTGGAATTATCTCTCTCTACATTTGTGCATTTCCATTTTAGATGGATGCTTTTTTCTTAAATCATAATTTGAGTTTTCACTTTCACCTGATCTCATAAACAATTTTGAAGAGATGGGAAATAGATCACAACAAAGTAAAAATTTTAGAGTTTATGAATGGAAAATATTTAAATGAATAATAAATTTAAGTAAATAAGATTTATTCACACAACTAATTTGAACAAAAATGTTTTTTTATCCAAGTTTTGGAAATTACAGTAGTTCAACCCTAATAGCTTAAAATTTTATAAGAAAGAGATTTCTACACGTGTTTTAAATAGGGATATGCATGCTTGAAACATGTTATAGATGCAAATGACCTATGGGTCCAAAACTTTTATAGAGAATAACAAATGCTTGTTAAATTCTCAAGTAAACGTGTGGTGGGATATTTACCCGAGTCAAACAAGCCATTATTTTGCTTATTTACAAAAAGCTGACACAACAATCATAGATGATTTTAAAGTGATTTATCGGTCAATCATGCATAACGGGCTATATTTTTTTAAGAAATGACTGATGGATATGGAGTCAACACTCAGTTAAAAATCCCTGCCTCCCCTTTTTCCGAACGATTGCAAAACATGATATATAAATCTAAATAGAGTTTACAATCACTAAAAGTTACTGACTCTTTTTAGAATTATCAATCTCTCTACATTTGTGCATTTCCATCTTAGATGTATACTTTTTTCTTAAATCAAAACTAGAGTTTTCACTTTCCCTTCCTCTCATAAACAATTTTGACAAGATGACAAATAGATCACAACAAAATGAAAATTTTAGAGTTTATGTATGGAAAATTTTTAAAAGAATAACAAATGCAATTAAGGAAAATTTATTCACACACCACAAATGATCACAAAAATTTTGTTATCCAAGTTTGGGAAATTCCACTAGTTCAACCCTAATAGTTTGAATTTTATAAGAAAGAGATTTCTACACCTGTTTTAAAAACGGATATGCAAGCTTGAAACTTGTTAAAGATGCAAATGACCTGTGCACCATAACCTTTTAAAGGGAATAATAAACGATTATTAAATTCTCAAGTGAACTTCGATGGGATATTTACCCGAGTCAAACAAGCCATTATTTTGCCCATTATAACTCAGGTTTTGCAATCGTCGGGAAAAGGGGGAGGTGGGGGATTTTTCACTGAGGGTTGACTCACAACCATAAGTTATTTTAAGAAAAATATAGCCTATTACACACGATAAATCACATTACAAGCATCTATGATTGTCAGGTCAACTTTTTGTAAATGGTCAAAATAATGGCTTGTTTGACTCGGGTAAATATCCCATCGCACGTACACATGGGAATTTAATGAGTGTTTGTTATTCTCTTTAAATGGTTTGGATTCATAGGTCATTTGCATATTTAACATGTTTCAAGCATGCATATACATTTTTAAAACTTGTGTAGAAGAAATTTCTTTCTTATAAAATTCCAAGCTATTAGGGTTGAACTAGTGGAATTTCCAAAACTTGGATAACAAATTTTTTTTGTACATTTCAGGTGTGTGTATAAAATTTCTTTACTTAAAATTTTTATTGTTTTAAAATTTTTCCATACATAAACTGTAAAATTTTAATTTTGTTGTGATATATTTGTCTTTTTTGTTTACAGGAATGAAGGTTGAGCGAAAAGTCAATGTTTTTATTTAACAAAAAAAGTATACATCTAAAGTAGAAATGCACCATGTAAAAATGTAGAGAGAGATAATTCCAAAGGGTGTTTGTAATTTTTAGGGATTTTAAACTCTTTTTAGTTTTATATCAGGTTTTGTGATCGTCGGGAAAGGGGGGAGGGGGGATTTTTAACTGAGTGTCGACTCCCAATCCATAAGTCATTTCTTAATTAAATATAGCCCAATATGCATGATAAATCACTTTAGAATCATCTATGATTGTTAAGTGAGCTTTTTGTAAATGGGCAAAATAATGGCTTGTTTGATTCGAGTAAATATCCCAACGCACTTTCACATGAGAATTTAATGAGCATTTGTTATTCTCTTTAAAAGGTTTGGATCCATAGGTCATTTGCATCTTTAACATGTTTCAAGCATGCAAATCAATTTTTAAAAGATGTGGAGACGAAATCTCTTTCTTATAAAATTCCAAGCTATTAGGGTTGAACTAGTGGAATTTCCCAAACTTGGATAACAAAACTGTTTTGTTCATTTGTGGTGTGCGAATAAAATTTCTTTACTCACATTTGTTATTGTTTTAAATTTTTTCCATAGATAAACTCTAAAATTTTCATTTTGTGGTGATATATTTGTCTTTTTTGTTTACAGGATGAAGGTAGACCGAAAACTCAAAGTTTTGATTTAAGAAAAAAGTATACATCTAAAATGGAAATTCACAATGCATAAATGTAGAGAGAGATAATAGCAAAGAGTGTCTGTAATTTTTAGGGATTGTAAACTCTTTTCAGTTTTTTTATATCAAGTTTTGAAATTATCGGGAAAAGAGGGAGGTGGGGGATTTTTAACTGTGTTGACTCCCAATCGATAAGTCATTTCTTACAAAAATATAGCCCATTACGCATGATAAATCACATTATAATCATCTATGATTGTCAGGTCAGCTGTTTGTAAATGGTCAAATAATGGCTTGTTTGACTTGGGTAAATATCCCAATGCACATTCACTTGAGAATTTAATGAGCGTTTGTTATTCTCTTTAAAATGTTTGGATCCATAGGTCATTTGCATCTTTAACATGTTTCAAGCATGCATATCCATTTTTAAAACATGTGTAGAAGAAATTTCTTTCTTATAAAATTCCAAACTATTTGGGTTGAACTAGAAGAATTTCCCAAACTCTGATAGCAAAACTTTTGTGTTCATTTGTAGTGTGCGAATAAAATTTCTTTACTTACTTTTGTTATTGTTTTAAATTTTTCCCATACATAAATGCTAAAATTTTCATTTTGTTGTGATCTATTTGCCTTTTTTGTTTACGGGATGAAGGGAGAGAGAAAACTTAAAGTTTTTATTTAAGACAAAAGTATACATCTAAAATGGAAACGCACAAAGATAAAATGTAGAGAGAGATAATTCCGAAGAGTGTCTGTAATTTTTAGGGATTTTAAAATATTTTGAGTTTTTATTTATCAGGTTTTGCAATTGTCGGGAAAAGGGGGAGGCGGGGGATTTTTAACTGAGGGTTGACTCCCAATCCTTAAGTCATTTCTTACAAAAATATAGCCCGTTACGCATGATAAATCAATTTACAATCATCAATGATTGTTAGGTCAGCTTTTATTGTTTTTATTTTTTTCCATACATAAAATCTAAAATTTTCATTTTATTGTGATCTATTTGTCTTTTTCGTTTACGGGATGAAGGGAGAGCGAATAGTCCAACTTTTGATTTAAGAAAAAAGTATACATCTAAAATGGAAATGCACAATGCATAAATGTACAAAGAGATAATTCCAAAGAGTGTCTATAATTTTTAGGGACTGTAAACTCTTTTCATTTTTTATATATCAGGTTTTCTAATCGTCGGGAAAAGGGGGAGGAAGGGATTTTTAACTGTGTGTTGACTCCCAACCCATAAGTCATTTCTTACAAAAATATAGCCCGTTATGCATGATCAATCACTTTACAATCATCTATGATTGTTAAGTCTGCTTTTTGTAAATGGGCAAAATAATGGCTTGTTTGACTCGGGTAAATATCCCAATGCACGTTCACTTGAGAATTTAATGAGCGTTTGTTATTCTCTTTAAAATTTTTGGATCCATAGGACATTTGCATCTTTAACATGTTTAAAGCATGCATGTCAATTTTTAAACATGTCTAGAAGAAATCTCTTTCTTATAAAATTCCAAGCTATTTGGTTAAACTTGTGGAATTTCCCAAACTTGGATAACAAAACTTTTTTATTCATTTGTGCTATGTGAATAAAATTTCTTTACTTACTTTTTTTATTGTTTTAAATTTTTTCCTTTCATAAACTCTAAAATTTTCATTTTGTTTTGATCTATTTGCCTTTTTCGTTTACGGGATGAAGGTAGAGCGAAAACTCAAAGTTTTGATTTAAGAAAAAGTATACATCTAAAATGGAAATGCACAATCCAAAAATGTAGAGAGAGATAATTCCAAACGAGTATCTGTAATTTTTAGGGATTGTAAACTCTTTTCAATTTTTATATATCAGGTTTTGCAATCTTCGGGAAAAGGGGGAGGCGGGGGATTTTTAAATGTATGGTTACTCCCAATCCATAAGTCATTTCTTAAAAAAATATAGCCCCTGACGAATGATCAATCACTTTACAATCATCTATGATTGTTAAAACAGCTTTTTGTAAATGGGCAAAATAATGGCTTGTTTGACTCAGGAAAATATCGCAACGCACGGTCACTTGAGAATTTAATGAGCATTTTTTATTCTCTTTAAAATTTTTCGATCCATAGGTCATTTGCCTCTTTAACATGTTTCAAGCATGCATGTCCATTTTTAAAACATGTGTAGAAGAAATCTCTTTCTTATAAAATTCCAAGCTATTAGGGTTGGACTAGTGGAATTTCCCAAACTTGGATAACAAAACTTTTGTGTACATTTGTGGTGCGCGAATAAAATTTCTTTACTTACTTTTGTTATTGTTTTAAATGTTTTACATACATAAACTCTAAAATTTTCATTTTGTTGGGAACTATTTGCCTATTTTTTTACAGGATGCAAGGAGAGCGAAAACTCGAAGTTTTGATTTAAGAAAAAATTATACATCTAAAATGGAAATGCACAAAGTAAAAATGTAAACAGAGATAATTCCAAAGAGTGTATGTAAATGTTCGGGATTGTAAACTCTTTTCAGTTTTTATATATCAGGTTTTGCAATCGTCGGGAAAAGGGGGAGGCAAGGGATTTTTAACTGAGGGTTGACACCCAATCCATAAGTCATTTCATACCAAAATAGTGTCTGTTACGTGTGATAAATCACTTTACAATCATCTATGATTGTTAGGTCAGCTTTTTGTAAATGGGCAAAATATTTATTTATTTGACTCGGGTAAATATCCCACAGCACGTTCACTTGAGAATTTAATGAGCGTTTGTTATTCTATTTAAAAGGTTTGGATCCATATGTCATTTGCATCTTTAACATGTTTCAAGCATGCATATCCATTTTTAAAACCTGTGTGCAAGAAATCTCTTTCTTATAAAATTCCAAGCTATTAGGGTTGGACTGGTGGAATTTCCCAAACTTGGATAACAAAACTTTTGTGTTCATTTGTGGTGTGCGAATAAAATTTATTTACTTACATTTGTTATTGTTTCAAATTTTTTCCATAAATAAAATCTAAAATTTTTATTTTGTTGTGATCTATTTGCCTTTTTTGTTTACAAGATGAAGGGAGAGCGAAAAGTCCAACTTTTGATTTAAGAAAAAAGTATACATCTAAAATGGAAATGCAAATTGCACAAATGTACAGAGAGATAATTCCAAAGAGTGTCTGTAATTTTTAGGGATTGTAAACTCTTTTCAGTTTTTATATTTCAGGTTTTCTAATCGTCGGGAAAAGGGGGTGGCGGGGGATTTTTAATGGTGTGTTGACTCCCAATCCATAAGTCATTTCGTCAGAAATATAGCCCATTATGCATGATCAATCACTTTACAATCATCTATGATTGTTAAGTCAGGTTTTTGTAAAAGGACAAAATAATGGCATGTTTGGCTCTGGTAAATATCCCAACGCACCTTCAATTGAGAATTTAATGACCATTTTTTATTCACTTTAAAAGTTTTGGATTCTTAGGACATTTGCATCTTTAACATGTTACAAGCATGCAAGTCAATTTTTAAAACATGTGTAGAAGAAATCTCTTTTTTATAAAATTCCAAGCTATTAGGGTTGAACTACTGGAATTTTCCAAACTTGGATAACAAAACTTTTGTGTTCATTTGAGCTGTGCGAATAAAATTTCTTTACTTACTTTTTTTATTTTTTTAAATTTTTTCCATACATAAACTCTAAAATTTTCATTTTATTGTGATCTTTTTGCCTTTTTTGTTTACAGGATGAAGGTAGAGCGAAAACTCAAAGTTTTGATTTAAGAAAAAAGTATACATCTAAAATGGAAATGCATAATCCAAAAATTTAGAGAGAGATAATTCTAAAGATTGTCTGTAATTTTTAGAGATTGTAAACTCTTTTAAGTTTTTATATATCAGGTTTGGCAATCATCGGGAAAAGGGGGAGGCGGGGGATTTTTAACTGTGTGTTGACTCCCAATCCATAAGTCATTTCTTACAAAAATATAGCCCGTTACGCATGATAAATCACTTTACAATCATCTTTGATTGTTCAGTCAGCTTTTTGTAAATGGGCAAAATAATGGATTGTTTGACTCGGGTAAATATCCCAACCCACGTTCACCTGAGAATTTATTGAGCGTTTGTTATTCTCTTTAAAAGGTTTGGATCCATAGGTCATTTGCAACTTTAACATGTTTCAATCATCCATATCCATTTTTAAAACATGTGTAGAAGAAATCTCTTTCTTATAAAATTCTAAGCTATTAGGGTTGAACTATTGGAATTTCCCAAACTTGGATACCAAAAATCTTGTGTTCATTTGTGGTTTGCAAATAAAATTTACTTACTAACTTTTGTTAATATTTTAAATTTTTTTCATACATAAACTCTAAAATTTTCATTTCTTTGTGATCTATTTGCCTTTTTTTTACGGGATGAAGAGAGAGCGAAAACTCAAAGTTTTTATTTAAGAAAAATGTATACATCTAAAATGGAAATGGACAATTAACAAATGTAGAGAGAGATAATTCCAATGAGTGTCTGTAAATTTTACGGATTGTAAACTCTTTTCAGTTTTTATAACTAAGGTTTTGCAAACGTCGGGAAAAGAGGGAGGTGGGGGAATTTTCACTGAGGGTTGACTCCAACCCATAAGTCATTTGTTACAAAAATATAGCCCATTACACATGATAAATCACTTTACAATCATCTATGATTGTCAGGTCAGATTTTTGTAAATGGGCTAAATAATGGCTTGTTTGACTCGCGTAAATATCCCACCGCAGTTCACTTGAGAATTTAATGAGTGTTTGTTATTCTCTTTAAATAGTTTGGATCCATAGTTCATTTGCATCTTTAACATGTTTCAAGCATGCATCTCCATTTTTAAAACTTGTGTAGAAGAAATTTCTTTCTTATAATATTCCAAGCTATTAGTGTTGAACTAGTGGAATTTCCCAAACTTGGATACCAAAAGTTTAGTATTCATTTTTGGCGTGCGAACAAAATTTATTTCTTAAATTTTTTATTGTTTTAATTTTTTTCCATACATAAACTCTAAATTTTCATTTTGTTGTGATCTATTTGCCTTTTTTGTTTATAGGATGAAGGTAAAACAAAAACTCAAAGTTTTCATTTAATAAAAAAGTATATATCTAAAATGGAATTGGACAATGCACAAATATAGAGAGAGATAATTCCAAAGAGTGTCTATAATTTTTAGGAATTGTAAACTCTTTTTAGTTTTTATGTATTAGTTTTTAAAATTGTCGGGAAAAGGGGGAGGCGAGGGATTTTTAATTGAGGGTTGACTCCTAATCCATAAGTTATTTCTTAAAAAAATATGGCCCGTTACTCATCATAAATCACTTTTCAATCATCTATGAATTTTAGGTCAGCATTTTGTATTTGGGCAAAATAATGGCTTGTTTGTCTCGGGTAAATATTGCACCGCACATACACTTGAGAATTTAATGAGCGTTTGTTATTCTATTTAAATGGCTTGGATCCATAGGTCATTTTTAACTTTAACATGTTTCAACCATGCATATCCATTTTTAAAACTTGTGTTGAAGATATCTCTTTCTTATAAAATTTCAAGCTATTAGGGTTCAACTAGTTGAATTTCCCAAACTTGGATAAAAAAACTTTTGTGTTCATTTGTGGTGTGTGAATAAAATATCTTTACTTATATTTGTTATTGTTTTAATTTTTTTCCATCCATAAACTTTAAAATTTTCATTTTGTTGTGGTCTATTTGCCTATTTTTTACGGGATGAAGGGAGAGTGAAAACTCGAAGTTTTGATTTAAGAAAAAAGTATACATCTAAAATGAAAATTCACAATGCATTAATGTAGAGAGAGATAATTCCAAAGAGTGTCTGTAATTTTTAGGGTTTGTAAATTCTTTTTAGTTTTTATATATCAGGTTTTGCAATCGTCGGGAAAAGGGGCAGCGGGGGATTTTTAACTGAGTGTTGACTCTCAATCCATAAGTCATTTCTTAAAAAAATATATCCCCTTACGCATGATCAATCACTTTACAATCATCTCTAATTGTTAAGTCAACTTTTTGTAAATGGGCAAAATAATGGCTTGTTTGACTCGGGAAAATATCCCAATGCACGGTCACTTGAGAATTTAATGAGCATTTGTTATTCTCTTTAAAAGGTTTGGATCCGTAGGTCATTTGCATCTTTAACATGTTTCAAACATGCATGTCCATTTTTAAAACATGTGTAGAAGAAATCTCTTTTTTATAAAATTCCAAGCTATTAGGGTTGAACTAGTGGAATTTCCCAAACTTGGATAACAAAACTTTTGTGTTCATTTGTGGTGTGTGAATAAAAGTGCTTTACTTACTTTTGTTATTTGTTTGACTCGGGAAAATATCCCAACGCACGGTCAGTTCAGAATTTAATGAGCATTTGTTATTCACTTTAAAAGGTTTGGATCCGTAGGTCATTTGCATCTTTAACATGTTTCAAACATGCATGTCCATTTTTAAAACATGTGCAGAGAAATCTCTTTCTTATAAAATTCCAAGCTATTAGGGTTGAACTAGTGGAATTTCCCAAACTTGGATAACAAAACTTTTGTGTTCATTGGTGGTGTGCGAATAAAAGTTCTTTACTTACTTTTGTTTTTTTTTTAATTTTTTTCCTTACAAAAACTCAAAATTTTTCATTTTGTTGTGATCTATTTGCCATTTTTTACGGGATGAAGGGAGAGCGAAAAATCAAACTTTTGATTTAAGAAAAATATATACATTTAAAATGGAAATGAACAAAGCACAAATGTAGAGAGAGATAATTCTGAAGAGAGTCTGTAATTTTTAGGGATTGTAAACTCTTTCCAGTTTTTGTATGTTAGGTTTTGAAATCGTCGGGAAAAGGGGGAGGCGGGGGATTTTTAACTGAGAGTTGACTCCCAATCCATAAGTCATTTCCTACTAAAATATAGCCCATTACGCGTGATAAATCACTTTACAATCATCTACGATAGTTTGGTCATTTTTTTGTAAATGGGCAAAATAATGGCTTGTTTGACTCGGATAAATATCCCACCGCACGTTCACTTGTTTCAAGCATGCATATCCATTTTTAAAACATGCGTATAAGAAATCTCTTTCTTATAAAATTCCAAGCTATTAGGGTTGAATTGGTAGAATTTCCAAAACTTGGATAACTAAACTGTTGTGTTCATTTGTGGTGTGCCCATAAAATTTCTTTACTTACATTTGTTATTGTTTTAAATTTTTTCCATACATTAAATCTAAAATTTTTATTTTGTTGAGATCTATTTGCCTTTTTTGTTTACGAGATGAAGGTTGAGCGAAAAGTCAAAGTTTTGATTTAAGAAAAAAGTATACATCTAAAATGGAAAAGCACAATGCAAAAATGTAGTGGGAGAGAATTCCAAAGAGTGTCTGTAACTTTTAGGGATTGTAAATTCTCTTCAGTTTTTTATAGCAGGTTTTGCAATCATCAGCAAAAGGGGGAGGCGGGGGATTTTTAACTGAGTGTTGACACCCAATCCATAAGTCATTTCTTATATAAATATAGCCCGTTACGCATGATAAATCCATTTACAATCTTCTACGATTGTTCAGTCAGCATTTTGTAAATGGGCAAAATAATGGCTTGTATGACTTGGTTAAATATCATAATGCACGTTCACTTGAGAATTTAAAGAGCGTTCGTTATTCTCTTTAAATGGTTTGGATCCATTGGTCATTTGCATCTTTAACATGTTTTAACCATGCATATCCATTTTTAAAACATGTCTTGTGAAATATCTTTCTTATTAAATTCCAAGCTATTAGGTTCAACTAGTGGTTTTTCCAAAACTTGGATAACAAAAGTTTTTTGTTCGTTTGTGGTGTGCAAATAAAATTTATTCACTAACATTTGTTATTTTTAAAATTTTTTTCCATACATAAACTCTTAAATTTTCATTTTGTTTTAGGTACCTTTTTTATTTACGGGATGATGGTAGAGCGAAAAGTCAAAGTTTTGATTTAAGAAAAAAGTACACATCTAAAATGGAAATTCACAATGCACAAATGTAGAGAGAGATAAACTCCAAAGAGCGTCTGCAATTTTTAGGAATTGCAAACTCTTTTCAGTTTTTATGTATTGGGTTTTAAAATTGTCGGGAAAAGGGGGAGTAGGGGATTTTTAACTGAGGGTTGAGTCCTAATCCATAAGTCATTTCTTAAAAAAACATGGCCCATTACGCATGATAAACACTTTACAATCATCTATGAATTTTAGGTCAGCTTTTTGTATATGGGCAAAATAATGGATTGTTTGTCTCGAGTAAATATCCCACCGCATGTTCACTTGATAATTTAATTAGCGTTTGTTATTCTCTTTAAAAGGTTTGGTTCCATATGTCATTTGCATCTTTAACATGTTTCAAACATGCATATCCATTTTTAAAACATGTGTAGAAGAAATCACTTTCTTATAAAATTCCAAGCAATTAGGGTTGGACTGGTGGAATTTCCCAAACTTGGATAATAAAAATTTTGTGTTCATTTGTGGTGTGCAAATAAAATTTCTTTACTAACATTTGTTATTGTTTTAAAATTTTCCAAACATAAACTCTAAAATTTTCATTTTGTTGTGATCTATTTGCTTTTTTTATTTACGGGATGAAGGGAGAACGAAAAGAGAATGTTTTGATTTAAGAAAAAAATATACATCTAAAATGAAAATGCACAATTCATTAATATAGAGAGAGATAATTCCAAAGAGTGTTTGTAATGTTTAGGGATTGTAAATTCTTTTCAGTTTTTATATATCAGGTTTTGCAATCTTGGAGAAAAGGGGCAAGTTGGGGATTTTTAACTGAATGTTGACACCCAATCCAAAAGTCATTTCTTACAAAAATATAGCTCGTTACGCATGATCAATCACTTTACAATCATCGATGATTGTTGAGTCATCTTTTTGTCAATGGGAAAAATAATGGCTTGTTTGAATTGGGAAAATATCGCAACACACGGTCACCTGAGAATTTAATGAGCGTTTTTTATCCTCTTTAAAAGGTTTGGATCCATAGGTCATTTGCATCTTTAACATGTTTCAAGCATGCATGTCAATTTTTAAAACATGTGTAGAAGAAATCTCTTTCTTATAAAATTCCAAGCTATTAGGGTTGAACTAGTGGAATTTCCCAAACTTGGATAACAAAACTTTTGTGTTCATTTGTGGTGTGAAAATAAAATTTCTTTACTTACTTTTGTTATTGTTTTAAGTTTTTTCCATACATAAACTCTAAAATTTTCATTTTGTTGTGATCTATTTTTCTTTTTTGTTTACGGGATGAAGGGAGAGCGAAAAATCAAACTATAGATTTAAGAAAAAACATTTAAAATGGAAATGAACAAAGCACAAATGTAGAGAGAGATAATTCCAAAGAGTGTCTATAATTTTTAGGGATTGTAAACTCTTTTCAGTTTTTCTATATCAGGTTTTGGAATGGTTGGGAAAAGGGGGAGGCGAGGGATTTTTAACTAAGGGTTGACTCCCAATCCATAACTCATCTCCTACTAAAATATAGCCCATTATGTGTGATAAATCATTTTACAATCATCTACGATAGTTAGGTCATCGTTTTGTAAATGGACAAAATAATGGCTTGTTTGACTCGGGTAAATATCCCACCGCTCGTTCACTTGAGAATTTAATTAGCGTTTGTTATTCTCTTTAAAAGGTTTGGATCCATAGGTCATTTGCGTCTTTAACATGTTTCAAGCATGCATATCCATTTTTAAAACATGTGTAGAAGAAATCTCTTTCATATAAAATTCCAAGCTATTAGGGTTGAATAGGTAGAATTTCCAAAACTTGGACAACAAAACTTTTGTGTTCATTTGTGGTGTGCCCACAAAATTTCTTTACTTACATTTGTTATTTTTTTAAATTTTTTCCATACATAAAATCTAAAATTTTCATTTTGTTGAGATCTATTTGCCTTTTTTGTTTACGGGATGAAGGTTGAGCGAAAAGTCAAAGTTTTGATTTAAGAAAAAAGTATACATCTAAAATGGAAAAGCACAATGCAAAAATGTAGTGGGAGAGAATTCCAAAGAGTGTCTTTAATTTTTAGGGATTGTAAATTCTTTTCAGTTTTTTATATCAGGTTTTGCAATCGTTGGGAAAAGGGGGAGGCGGGGGATTTTTAACTGAGTGTTGACTCCCAATCCATAAGCCATTTCTTGCAAAAATATAGCCCGTTACGCATGATAAATCCATTTACAATCATCTATGATTGTTAAGTAAGCTTTTTGTAAATGGGCAAAATAATGTCTTGTATGACTTGGTTAAATATCACAACACACATTCAGTTGAAAATTTAATGAGCGTTCGTTATTCTCTTTAAAGGTTTGGATCCATAGGTCATTTTCATCTTTAACATGTTTCAAACATGCATATCCATTTTTAAAACATGTGTTGAGAAATATCTTCCTTATTAAATTCCAAGCTATTAGGGTTCAACTAGTGGTTTTTCGCAAAATTGGATAACAAAAGTTTTGTGTTCGTTTGTAGTGTGCAAATAAAATTTCATCACTTACATTGGTTATTTTTTTAAAATTTTCAGTGTTTATATATCATGTTTTATAATCATCGAGAAAAGGGGGAGGCGGGGGATTTTTAACAGTGTGTTGACTCCCAATCCATAAGTCATTTCTTACAAAAATATAGCCCGTTATGCATGATAAATCACTTTACAATCATCTATGATTGGTAAGTCAGCTTTATGTAAACGGGCAAAATAATGGCTTGTTTGACTCGGGTAAATATCCCAACACACGTTCACTTGAGAATTTAAGGAGCGTTTGTTATTCTCTTTAAAAGGTTTCGATCCACAGGTCATTTGCATCTTTAACATGTTTCAAGCATGTATATCCATTTTTAAAACATGTGTAGAAGATATATCTTTCTTATAAAATTCCAAGCTATTAGTGTTGAACTAGTAGAATTTCCAAAACTCGGATAACAAAACTTTTGTGTTCATTTGTGGTGAGAATAAAATATCTTTACATATATTTGTTATTGTTTTAAATTTTTTCCATATATAAACTTTAAAATTTTCATTTTGTTGTGATCTATTTGCCTATTTTTTTACTGGATGAAGGGAGAGCGAAAACTCAAAGTTTTGATTTAAGAAAAAAGAATACATCTAAATTTGAAATGCACAAATCACAAATGTAGAGAGAGATAATTCCAAACAGTGTCTGTAATTTTTAGGGATTGTAAACTCTTTTAAGTTTTTATATATCAGGTTTTACTATCGGTTGGAAAAGGGGGTGGCGGGGGATTTTTAACTAAGTGTTGACTCCCAATCCATAAGTCATTTCTTACCAAAATATTGCCCATTACGCGTGATAAATCACTTTACAATCATCTTATGATAGTTACGTCAGCTTTTTGTAAATGGGCAAAATAATGGCTTGTTTGACTCGAGTAAATATCCCACCACACGTTCACTTGAGAATTTAATTAGCGTTTTTTATTCTCTTTAAAAGGTTTGGATCCATATGTCATTTGCATCTTTAACATGTTTCAAACATGCACATCCATTTTTAAAACATGTGTAAAAGAAATCACTTTCTTATAAAATTCCAAGCAAATTAGGGTTGGACTGGTGGAATTTCCCAAAATCCGGATAACAAAAGTTTTGTGTTCATTTGTGGTGTGCGAATAAAATTTCTTTACTTACATTTGTTATTGTTTTAAAATTTTCCAAACATAAACTCTAAACTTTTCATTTTGTTGTGATCTTTTTGCCTTTTTTATTTACGGGATGAAGGGAGAGCGAAAAGTCAAAGTTTTGATTTAAGAAAAAAGTAAATATCTAAAATAAAAATGCACAATGCATTAATTTAGAGAGAGATAATTCCAAAGAGTGTCTATAATTTTTAGGGATTGTAAATTCTTTTCAGTTTTTATATATCAGGTTTTGCAATCTTCGGGGAAAGGGGTAGGCTGGGGATTTTTAACTGAGTGTTAACTCCCAATCCATATGTCATTTCTTACAAAAATATTGCTTGTTACGCATGATCAATCACTTTACAATCATGGATGATTGTTAAGTCATCTTTTTGTCAATAGGCAAAATAATGGCTTGTTTGAATCGGGAAAATATCCCAACGCATGGTCACTTGAGAATTTAATCAGCGTTTGTTATCCTCATTAAAAGGTTTGGATCCATAGGTCATTTGCCTCTTTAACATGTTTCATGCATGCTTGTCAATTTTTAAAACATGTGTAGTAGAAATTTTTTTCTGATAAAATTCCAAGCTATTAGGGTTGAACTAGTGGAATTTCCCAAACTTGGAGAACAAAACTTTTGTGTTCATTTGTGGTGTGCGAATTAAATTTCTTTATTTGCTTTTGTTATTTTTTAAAAATTTTTCCATACATAAACTCTAAAATTTTCATTTTGTTGTGATCTTTTTTTCTTTTTCTATTACAAGATGAAGGGAGAGCGAAAACTCAAAGTTTTGATTTAAGAAAAAAGTATAGATCTAAAATGGAAATGCACAATGCACAAATGTAGAGGGAGATAACTGCCAAGAGTTTCTGTAATATTTAGGGATTGTAAACACTTTTTAGTTTTTATATACCAGATTTTGCAGTCGTCATGAAAAGGGGGAGGCAGGGGATATTTAACTGAGGGTTGACTCCTAATCCGTAAGTCATTTCTTACAAAAATATAGGCCGTTACACATGATAAATCACTTTACAATCATCTATAATTGTTAGTCAGCTTTTTGTAAATGGGCAAAATAATGGCTTGTTTGGCTCGGGTAAATATTCCACTACACGTTCACTTGAGAATTTAATGAGCGTTTGTTATTCTCTATAAAACTTTTGGATCCATGGGTCATTTGCATCTTTAACAAGTTTTAAGCATGCATAACCATTTTTAAAACATGTGTAGAAGATATCTCTTTCTTATAAAATTCGAAGCAATTAGGTTTGAACTAGTGGAATTTCCAAAACTTGGATAACAAAACTTTTGTGTTCATTTGTTGTGTGTGAATAAAATATCTTTTCTTATTTTTGTCATTGTTTAAAAAATTTTCCACAGATAAGCTAAAAAATTTTCATTTTGTTGTGATCTATTTGCCTTTTTTTTATGGGATGAAGGGACAGCAAAAAGTCAAACTTTTGATTTAAGAAAAATATATACATTTAAAATGGAAATTAAAAAAGCTCATATGTAGAGAGAGATAATTGAAAAGAGTGTTTGTAATATTTAGGGATTCTAAACTCTTTTCAGTTTTTATATATTAGGTTTTGAAATCGTCGGGAAAAGGGGGAGGCGGGGGATTTTTAACTGTGGGTTGACTCCCAATCCATAAGTCATTTCTTACAAAAATATAGCCCGTTACGCATGATAAATCACTTTACAATCATCTAGTATTGTTAGGTCAGCTTTTACTAAATGGGAAAAATAATGGCGTGTTTGACTCGGGTAAATATCCCACCTCACGTTAGATTGAAAATTTAATGAGTGTTTGTTATTCACTTTAAAAGGTTAGGATCTTTAGGTCATTTGCATCTTTAACATGTTTCAAGCATGCATATGCATTTGTAAAACATGTGCAAACAAAATCTCTTTCTTATAAAATTCCAAGCTATTAGGGTTGAACTGGTGGAATTTCCCAAACTTTGATAACAAAACTTTTGTGTTCATTTGTGGTATGCAAAAAAATTCTTTACTTACATTTGTTATTGTTTTAAATTTTTTCCATACATAAAATCTAAACTTTTCATTTTGTTGTGATGTATTGCCCTTTTTTTTACAGGATGAAGGGAGAGCGAAAAGTCAAAGTTTTGATTTAAGAAAAAGGTATACATCTAAAATGAAAATGCACAATGCATTAATGTAGAGAAAGATAATTCCAAAGTGTGTATGTAATTTTTAGGGATTGTAAATTCTTTTCAGTTTTTGTATATCAGGTTTTACAATCATCGGGGGATTTTTAACTGAGTGTTGACTCCCAATCCATAAGTCATTTCTTAAAAAAATATTGCCCGTTATGCACGATAAATCACTTTGCAATCATATATGATTGTTAGGTCAGCTTTTTGTAAATGGGCAAAATAAAGGCTTGTATGACTCAGGTAAATATTCCACCGCACGTTCATTTGAGAATTTAATGAGCGTTCTTTATTTCTTTAAAAGGTTTGGATCCATAGGTCATTTGCATCTTTAACATGTTTCAAGCATGCATATCCATTTTTGAAACATGTGTAGAACATATCTCTTTCTTTCAAAATTCCAAGCTTTTAGGGTTGAACTAGTGGAATTTCCCAAACATGGATAACAAAACTTTTTAGTTCATTTGGGTTGTGCAAATAAAATTTCTTTACATACATTTTTTAAGGATTTAAATTTTTTCCATACGTAAACTCTAAAATTTTCATTTTGTTGTGATCTATTTGCCTTTTATGTGGACGGGATAAAGGGAGAGCGAAAACTAAAAGTTTTGATTTAAGAAAAAAGTATACATCTAAAATGGAAATGCACAATGTACAAATGTAGAGAGAGATAATTCCAAAGATAGTCTGTAATTTTTAGGGATTGTAAACTCTTTTTAGTTTTTATATATCAGGTTTTGCAATCGTCGGGAAAAGGGGGAGGCAGGGGATTTTTAACGGTGTGTTGACTCCCAATCCATAAGTCATTTCTTACAAAAATAAAGCCTGTTACACATGATAAATCACTTTACAATTATTTATAATTGTTAGATCAACTTTTTGTAAATGGGAAAAATAATGCCTTGTTTGACTCGAGTAAATATCCCACCGCACGTTCACGTGAGAATTTAATGAGCGATTGTTATTCTCTTTAAATGGTTTGGATCCATAGGTCATTTGCATCTTTAACATGTTTCAACCATGCATGTCCATTTTTAAAACATGTGTTGAAGAAATCTCTATCTTATAAAATTCCAATCTATTAGGGTTCAACTAGTGGAATTTTCCAAACTTGGATAACAAAAGTTTTATGTTCGTTTGTGGTGTGAAAATAAAATTTCTTCACTTTAATTTGTTACTGTTTTAAATTTTTTCCATACATAAGTTCTAAAATTTTCATTTTTTTTTATCTATTTGCCTTTTTTTTTTGGGATGAAGGGAGAGCGAAAACTCCAAGTTTTTATTTAAGAAAAAAGTATACATCTAAAACGGAAATGCACAAAGTAAAAATTTTGAGTGAGATAATTCCAAAGAGTGTCTTTAATTTTTAGGGATTGTAAACTCTTTTCAGTTTTTATATATCAGGTCTTGCAATCATCGTAAAAAGGGGGAGGCGAGGGATTTTTAACTCAGTGTTGACTCCCAATCCATAAGTCATTTCTTAAAAAAATATAGGTCGTTACGCATGATAAATCATTTTATAATCATTGATGATTGTTAGGTCAGCTTTTTGTAAATGGGCAAAATAATGGCTTGTTTGACTTGGGTAAATATCCCACAGCACGTTCACTTGAGAATTTAATGAGCGATTGTTATTCTCTTTAAATGGTTTGGATCCATAGGTCATTTGCATCTTGAACATGTTTCAACCATGCATATCCATTTTTAAAACAAGTGTTGAAGAAATCTCTTTCTTATAAAATTCCAAGCTATTAGGGTTCAACTAGTGGAATTTCCCAAACTTGGATAACAAAAGTTTTGTGTTCATTTGTGGTGTGAGAAAAAAAAATTCTTTACTCATATTTTTTATTGTTTTAATTTTTTCCATACATATACTCTAAAATTTTCATTTTGTTGTGATCTATTTGCCTTTTTTGTTTACTGGATGAAGGGAGAGCAAAAACTCAAAGTTTTCATTTAAGAAAAAGGTACATATCTAAAATGGAAATGCACAATGCACAAATACAGAGATAGACAATTCCAAAGATCGTTTGTAATTTTTAGGAATTGTAACCTCTTTTCAATTTTTATATATATGGTTTAGCAATCGTCGGGAAAAGGGGGAGGCGGGGGATCTTTAACTGAGGGTTGACTCCCAATCCATAAGCCATTTCATAAAAAAATATAGCCCATTACGAATGATAAATCACTTTGCAATCATCTATGATTGTTAGGTCAGCTTTTTGTAAATGGGTAAAATAATGGATTGTTTGACTCAGGTAAATATTCCAACGGATGTTCACTTGAGAATTTAATGAGCGTTCTTTATTCTCTTTAAAAGGTTTGGATCCATAGGTCATTAGTATCTATAACATGTTTCAAACATGCATATCCATTTTTAAAACATGTGTAGAAGATATCTCTTACTTATAAAATTCCAAGCTATTAGGGTTGAACTAGTGGAATTTCCCAAATTTGGAAAACTAAAATTTTGTGTTCATTTGTGTTGTGTGAATAAAATATCTTTACTTATATTTGTTATTGTTTAAATTGTTTCCGTAGATAAACTGTAAAATTTTCATTTTGTTGTGATCTATTTGCCTTTTTTTACGGGATGAAGGGAGAGAGGAAACTCAAAGTTTTGACTTAAGAAAAAAGTATACATCTAAAATGGAAATGAACAAAGCACAAATATAGGGAGAGATAATTCCAAAGAGTGTCTGTAATTTTTAGGGATTGTAACGTCTCTTCAGTTTTAATAAATCTTGTTTTACAATCGTTAGGAAAAGGGGGAGGCGGGGGATTTTTAACTGAGGGTTGACACCCAATCCATAAGCCATTTCTTAAAAAATATAGCCCATTACGCGTGATAAATTACTATACAATCATCTATGATACTTAGGTCAGCATTTTTTAAATGGGAAAAATAATGGCTTGTTTGACTCTCATGTTCACTTGAGAATGTTAGGTGCGTTTTTTTTTTCTCTTTAAAATGTTTGGATCCATAGGTCATTTGCATCTTTAACAAGTTTCAACCATGCATATCCATTTTTAAAACATGTGTAGAAGAAATCTCTTTCTTATAAAATTCCAAACAATTAGGGTTGGACTGGTGGAATTTGCCAATCTTGGATAACAAAACTTTTGTGTTCTTTTGTGGTGTGCGAATAAAATTTCTTTACTTACATTTGTTATTTTTTAAAATTTTTTCCATTCACAAAATCTAAAATTTTCATTTTGTTGAGATCTATTTGCCTTTTTTGTTTACGGGATGAAAGGAGAGCGAAAAGTCAAAGTTTTGATTTAAGAAAAAAGTATACATCTAAAATAGAAATTCACAATGCAAAAATGTAGAGAGAGATAATTCCAAAGAGTGTCTGTAATTTTTAAGGATTGTAAATTCTTTTCAGTTTTTTATATCAGGTTTTTCAATCGTCGAAAAAAGGGGGAGGTTGGGAATTTTTAACTGAGTTTTGATTCCAAATCCATAAGTTGTTTCGTAATAAAATATAGCCCATTACGTAGGATAAATTACTTTACGATCATCTATGATTGTTAAGTCAGCTTTTTGTAAATGGGCAAAATAATGGCTTGTATGACTCGGTTAAATATCACAACGCACGTTCACTTGAGAATTTAATGAGCATTTTTTATTCTCTTTAAATGGTTTGGATCCATAGGTCATTTCCATCTTTAACATGTTTCAACCATGCATATCCATTTTTAAAACATGAGTTGAGAAATATCTTTCTTATTAAATTCCAAGCTATTAGGGCTCAACTAGTGGTTTTTCCAAAACTAGGCTAACAAAAGTTTTTTGTTTGTTTGTGGTGTGCAAATAAAATTTCTTCACTTACATTTGTTAGTTTTTAAAAAAATTTCCATACATAAACTCTAAAATTTTCATTTTGTTGTGATCTAGTTGCCTTTTTTATTTACGAGATGAAGGTAGAGCGAAAAGTCAAAGTTTTGATTTAAGAAAAAAGTATGCATCAAAAATGGAAATGCACAATGCACATATGTAGAGAAAGATAATTCCAAAGATTGTTTGTAATTTTTAGGGATTGTAAACTCTTTTCAGTTTTTATATATCAGGTTTTATAATCATCGGGAAAAGGGGGAGGCGGGGGATTTTTAACTGTGTGCTACTCCCAATCCATAAGTCCTTTCATACAAAAATATAGCCCGTTATGCATGATAAATCACTTTACAATCATCTATGATGGGTACGTCAGCTTTATGTAAATGGGTAAAATAATGGCTTGTTTGACTCGAGTAAATATCCCAACGCACGTTCACTTGAGAATTTAATGAGCGTTTGTTATTCTCTTTAAAAGGTTTGGATCCACAGGTCATTTGCATCTTTAACATGTTTCAAGCATGCATATCCATTTTTAAAACATTTGTAGAAGTTATATCTTTTTTATAAAATTCCAAGATATTAGTGTTGAACTAGTAGAATTTCCAAAACTCGGATAACAAAACTTTTGTGTTCATTTGTGGTGTGTGAATAAAATATCTTTACTTATATTTGTTATTGTTTTAAATTTTTTCCATACATAAACTATAAAATTTTCATTTTGTTGTGATCTACTTTCCTATTTTTTTACGGGATGAAAGGAGAGCGAAAAGTCAAAGTTTTGATTTAAGAAAAAGGCATACATCTAAAATGGAAATGCGCAAAGCACAAATGTAGAGAGATATAATTCCAAACAGTGTCTGTAATTTTTAGGGATTGTAAACTTTTTTCAGTTTTTATATATCAGGTTTTACTATCAACGGGAAAAGGGGGTGGCGGGGGATTTTTAACAAAGTGTTGACTCCCAATCCATAAGTCATTTCTTACTAAAATATTGCCCATTAAGCATGATAAATCACTTTACGATCATCTACGATAGTTAGGTCAGCTTTTTGTAAATGGGCAAAATAATTGCTTGTTTGACTCGGGTAAATATCCCACTGCACGTTCACTTGAGAATTTAATTAGCGTTTGTTATTCTCTTTAAAAGGTTTGGATCCATATGTCATTTGCATCTTTAACATGTTTCAAACATGCATATCCATTTTTAAAACATGTGTAGAAGAAATCACTTTCTTATAAAATTCCAAGCAATTAGGGTTGGACTGGTGGAATTGCCCAAACTTGGATAACAAAAGTTTTGTGTTCATTTGTGGTGTGCGAATAAAGTTTCTTTACTTAAATTTTTTATTGTTTTAAAATTTTCCAAACATAAACTCTAAAATTTTCATTTTGTTGTGAACTCTTTGCCTTTTTTATTTACGGGATGAAGGGAGAGCGAAAAGTCAAAGTTTTGACTTAAGAAAAAGTATACATCTAAATTGAAAATGCACAATGCATTAATTTATAGAGAGATAACTCCAAAGAGTGTCTATAATTTTCAGGGATTGTAAATTCTTTTCAGTTTTTATATATCAAGTTTTGCAATTGTCGGGAAAAGGGGCAGGCTGGGGATTTTTAACTGAGTGTTAACTCCCAATCTATAAGTCATTTCTTACAAAAATATAGCTCGTTACGCATGACCAATCACTTTACAATCATCGATGATTGTTTAGACTTCTTTTTGTCAATGGGCAAAATAATGGCTTGTTTGAATCGGGAAAATATGCCAACGCACGGTCACGTGAGAATTTAATGAGCGTTTGTTATCCTCTTTAAAATGTTTGGATCCATAGGTCATTTGCATCTTTAACATGTTTCAAGCATGCATGTCAATTTTTAAAACATGTGTAGAAGAAATCTCTTTCTTATAAAATTCCAAGCTATAAGGGTTGAACTAGTGGAATTTCCCAAACTTGGATAACAAAACTTTTGTATTCATTTGTGGTGTACGAATAAAATTTCTTTACTTACTTTTGTTATTCTTTTAAATTTTTTCCATACATAAACTCTAAAATTTTCATTTTGTTATGATCTATTTTTCTTTTTTGTTTACGGGATGAAGGGAGAGCGAAAACTCAAAGTTTTGATTAAAGAAAAAAGTATAGATCTAAAATGGAAATGCACAATGCACAAATATAGAGGGAGATAATTCCAAAGAATGTTTGTAATATTTAGGGACTGTAAACTCTTTTTTCGTTTTTATATACCAGGTTTTGCAGTCATCTGGCAAAGGCGAAGGCGGGGGATATTTAACTGAGGGTTGACTTCCAATCCATAAGTCATTACTTACAAAAATATAGGCCGTTACACATGATAAATCACTTTACAATCATCTATGATTGTTAGGTCAGCTTTTTGTAAATGGGAAAATAATGGCTTGTTTGACTCGGGTAAATATCCCACCGCACGTTCACTTGAGAATTTATTGAGCGTTTTTTATTCTCTTTAAATGGTTTGGATCCATAGGTCATTTGCATCTTTAACATATTTCAAGCATGCATATCCATTTTTAAAACTTGTGTAGAAGAAATCTCTTTCTTATAAAATTCCAACCTATTAGGGTCCACTTGTTCTGAGAAACCCTTAGAATGGTGGCATAAACAAAAACCATATGCAGACCTCGAACTTCTTGATCCTGAAAAAGAAATTCGAGAAAAACCTATGGTTTATACTCCTTCTGATGTTGAAGAATTCTCAACACAGATAAATGATTTGCTGGCTCAAGGTTTAATCCATGCAAGTCATTCTCCACATACATCTCCTACTTTCCTGGTAAGGAATCATGCAGAGATAAAACGAGGTAAAGCTCGAATGGTCATTAACTATAAAAAGGTTAATGAAGCCACAAAAATGGATGGCTACTATCTTCCTAACAAAGAAAGATTGATAGCTGCCATAAGAGGAAAACAATGGTTTTCTAAATTTGATTGCAAATCTGGGTTTTGGCAAATTCGTCTAACCAAAAGAGCTATTCCCCTCACTGCATTCAGTTGTCCTTCAAGACATTATGAGTGGCTTGTAATGCCTTTTGGGTTAAAACAAGCACCCAACATATTTCAAAGAAGAATGGATGATATCCTCAAACCATTCTTTAAATTTTGCTTAGTTTATGTTGATGATATCCTAGTCTTTTCAGAAACCAAGGATCAACATAAAGAGCAATTACTGAAGGTCTTAAATGCCTTAAAAAATGCTGGGATAGCACTCAGCAAAAAGAAATCAGAGTTGTTTAAAACCAAGATAGATTTCTTAGGTCTAAACATCTCAAAAGGAGAAATCATTCTTCAAAATCATATTCTGGAAAAACTAGCTGCTTTTCCGAATGAAATTGAAGATATAAAACAACTTCAACGTTTCTTAGGATGCCTAACATATGCTGAACAATTCATACAGAATTTAGCAGAAATTAGGAAACCCCTTCAAAAGAAACTAAAGAAAGACGTCAAATGGGAATGGACACCCACTGATAGTCTTGAAGTAATCCGGATCAAACAAATGATGAAACACCTCCCGGTGTTAACTCTACCCGATCCAGATGCAAATCTGATTTTAGAAACTGACGCCTCTGATCACACTTGGGCAGCAGTCCTAAAATGCAAAATCAATGATTCTGAAAGAATATACAAATATACATCAGGAACATTTTCATCTGCTGAAACAAACTATCATTCTTATGAAAAAGAAATTTTAGCAATAAAGAATGGGATAAAAAAGTTTTATATTTATCTCGCTCCCAAAGAATTTCTGGTAAGAACTGACTGTAAAAATTTTGTCGGTTTTATGACAAGAAATTTAGAAGATTCACTTTGTCGCGGTAGGTTACTCCGTTGGCAGCAATGGTTCTTTCAATTCTCTTTTACTGTTGAACACATTAAAGGAGATAAAAACTATTTACCTGACACTCTTACTCGAGAATTTTCTTGTGTTACAGACAGGTAAAATGGATCCCCTCAGCAGCACCCTGACGGACCTAGCAGCAGCAATTGCCGCACTCACGGTATTGCTCTCAACCCTACAGTCACTATTCGACAGTCTTTTAGTTCTCTCAGAACAAGGAGACATACATGAGAATTGTGCCCGTTACGGGTTAAGTGGAGAACTCTTACAACTCAAGGTTAAAGAATTAATCGAAGAGTTAAAAGAACTCACTCAACGGCATGAAATGCCAAGCTCCTCCGGGACTTCTACCGGATCTCCATCGCGAGACAAGGAAGCCACAACGTCAGCTAATCAGCAGACGGATGACTTTAGTGTTTTGATAAACACAGGTCGACCCGGGATTTCTACCGGTCATGCTAGGCATGAGAAGGAAATCACAACCCAATCTTCTCTAAAGATAGGGGAATCAGGGATTTCTACCTGCCAGTCAAGAGCTGGAAAGGAAACCTTAACGATTTCTTTGAAATCGGAATCAGGGACTTCTACCTGTCAGTCTAGAGCTGAAAAGGAAGTCTTAACGGATCCATCCCTGATGGAAACGGACTTGTCTAGGAATGAGAAATCATTCAAGACAAAATTGGTTACCCCGTCTGAGTTTACAAGGTTGAAAAGCCTAAATAAACCAGATAAAACTAGTTTTAATGAGTTTGAGTTTTTAAAGAAATTTAAACCTTTAAAACTTTCGGACATTATGTCTGAGGAACCCTCGCTACGCCCTCAATAGGTGGACAGCGTGCGTTCAAAGATTGAATCCGATCATACTGTTCAATTCCAGAGATGGAATGAACAAATTGGCCAAGGGATGAACACACCCTTCTTCACCACTGAGCCCAGCAACAGTTGGAATCAAGTGAAGCTGAGTCATGAAATAGACTCAAAATATGCATCCATGCTTTATGCATATGGATTCATAAAACAACTGGTATTGCCCTCCACCGACTTATCAGTATTGGAGAAAATGCCAAAGGAAATTATGGAGGCTTGCAAAAGCTTTCTCTCCATAACGAAGAGTAAAGGAATTCGACTGCATTTCGTTTCCTGTATTGCTGAAATTGTTACTGACACCAAAATGTTTCCAAGCATTTCCGTCGTGACTATTGAAGGCATCAAAGAAGGTGACGCCAACATGGAATATGATCCCAGACATGTTCCAAAAGCTAAGCCTTGCCCAGAAGCAGTCTGGCCAACCAGGCGTATCCACGGGCTCAAACACCTGATACAGCTCATGAAGCAGCTGATTCAGAAAAAGAGAAGCTTCGTCTACAAGACCTCCGTCCCATTGACGATCATCTCTAAAAGCTATAAAGAGACTCTGGCCTCCGTCCAGACCAGTCATGAAGTTATGCTGAAGAAACTCCTTGGAGGAAATATCCCCTTCAGCAAAATAACAAAGGAAAGCTTCTGCCATATGGCCCAAAAGACCTTTTCTAAGGAGCACACCTGTAAACTGTGCACAGAAAGGCAGCTGTCCAAATGAGCAGTCAGTAGCCACGTCAACCGACTAGTCAGCAACCACGTCAGCAGACTAGGCCCACGATGAAAACAAAGTCTACAAAGGCGGCTCAAAAGTCCGCAATGGCGGCTACAAAAAGTCATCAATGCCGGCTACACCAAGTCAACAAAGATGGCTAAAAAAGATTCATGCACGTTATCATCATGACGTCACAAGCAGAAAAGACATTTCTACCCCTGCTTTCGGCGCCGAAAGGTAATAATGCAAGGGCAAAAGAGACATGCCAAAAAGACAAAAGTTACCCTTTGTCTTTAAACGCACACCTTACAATCAAGGGTAAAGGTGGAAAAGCTAAAAAATCTTCAGCTATAAATACGATGCTCCTCCAGAGGAAAGATCATCGAAACTTGGAGCAACTCACCAATAGACGAGCATTAGTTCCGAAGAAGAAGGCGATTTCCGGCGATCTTTCTCCGGCAAGTTCCTCAAGCACGGTATGTGCTTAAACAGCCGTAATGGCTGAGTAGAAAAGAGGGAACCGACCGGTGCCACGGTCGGTAACTTCGGGAGTTATGTAGATAAGTTGTTTTTTCTTTTCCTTTTTAAGGGTATGTATTTTATGTTTTTGTTTTAGACAATTTTTTTTTATATTTCTGCATGTTTATAATATTATGATTCGTACAGTAATTGTTTTTACTGTTCATGTTCCGCATTTATAAATATGATCTCCATAGTAGTTGTTATCACTGTTCATGTTCCGCATCTATGTATTGATCTCCACAGTGTTTGTTTTTACTGTTCCATAGTTACTGTTCAAAAGTACTGTTCATTTTTACTAACTTGAGGAATTTCCAAAAATGGATACCAAAACTTTTGTTTTCATTTGTGGTGTGAGAATAAAATTTCTTTACTTACATATGTTATTATTTTAATTTTTTCCCATACATATACTCTAAAATTTTCATTTTGATGCCTTTTTTGTTTACGGGATGAAGGGAGAGCCAAAACTCAAAATTTTCATTTAAGAAAAAAGTATAAATCTAAAATGGAACTGCACAATGCAAAAATATGGAGAGAGATAATTCCAAAGAGCGTCTGTAATTTTAAGGAATTGTAACCTCTTTTCAATTTTTATATATAAGGTTTTGCAATCGTCGGGAAAAGGGGGAGGCAGGTGATTTTTAACTGAGGGTTGACTCCCTATCATAAGTCATTTCATAAAAAAATATAGCCCGTTACGCATGATAAATTACTTTACAATCATCTATGATTGTTAGGTCGGCTTTTTTAAATGGGCAAAATAATGGCTTGTTTGACTCGGGTAAATATTCCACTGCACGTTCACATGAGAATTTAATGAGCGTTTGTTATTCTCTTAAAATTTTTGGATCCATGGGTCATGTGCATCTTTAACTAGTTTCAAGCATGCATAACCATTTTTAAAACATGTGTAGATGATATCTCTTTCTTATAAAATTCGAATCAATTAGGGTTGAACTAGTGGAATTTCTAAAACTTGGATAACAAAACTTTTGTGTTCATTTGTTGTGTGTGAATAAAATATCTTTTCTTATTTTTGTTATTGTTTAAAATTTTTTACATAGATAAGCTCAAAATTTTTCATTTTGTTGTGATCTATTTGCCTTTCTTTATACGGGATGAAGGGAGAGCGAAAACTCAAACTTTTGATTTAAGAAAAATATTTACATTTAAAATGGAAATTAACAAACCACAAATGTAGAGAGAGATAATTCCAAAGAGTGTTTGTAATTTTTAGGGATTGTAAACTCCTTTCAGTTTTTATATATAAGGTTTTGAAATCATCGGGTAAAGAGGGAGGTGGGGGATTTTTAACTGAGGGTTGACTCCCAATCCATAAGTCATTTCCTACTAAAATATAGCCCGTTACGCGTGATAAATCACTTTACAATCATCTACGATAGTTAGGTCATCTTTTTGTAAACGGGCAAAATAATGGCTTGTTTGACTCGGATAATATCCCACCGCACGTTCACTTGAGAATTTAATTATCATTTGTTATTCTCTTTAAAAGGTTTGGATCCATATGTCATTTACATATTTAACATGTTTCAACCATGCATATCCATTTTTAAAACATGTGTTGAAATTTTTTCCATACATAAACTCTTAAATTTTCATTTTTTTTTGTGATCTATTCGCCTTTTTTTTTTACGGGAAGAAGGGAGAGAGAAAACTCAAAGTTTTGATTTAAGAAAAATGTATACATTTAAAATGTAAATTCACAAAGAAAAAATGTAGAGAGAGATAATTCCAAAGAGTGTCTGAAATTTTTAGGGATTGTAAACTCTTTTCATATTTTATATATCAGGTTTTGCAATCGTCGGGAAAAGGGGGAGGCGGGGGATTTTTAACTATGGGTTGACTCCCAATCCATATTCATTTCATAAAAAAAATAGCCCGTTACACATGATAAATCACTTTACAATCATCTATGATTGTTAGGTCAGTTTTTTGTAAATGGGCAAAATAATGGCTTGTTTGATTCGGGTAAATATTCCACTGCACGCTCACATGAGAATTTAAAGAGTGTTTGTTATTCTCTTTAAAACTTTTGGATCCATAGGTCAATTGCATCTTTAACAAGTTTCAAGCATGCATAACCATTTTTAAAACATGTGTAGAAGATAACTCTTTCTTATAAAATTCAAAGTAATTAGGGTTGAACTAGTGGAATTTCCAAAACATGGATAACAAAACTTTTGAGTTCATTTGTTGTGTGTGAATAAAATATCTTTTCTTATTTTTTTTATTTTTAAAATTTTTTTCCATAGATAAACTCAAAAATTTTCATTTTGTTGTGATCTACTTGGCTTTTTTTTACGGGATGAAGGGAGAGCGAAAACTAAAACTTTTCTTTTAAGAAAAATATATATATTTAAAATGTAAATTAACAAAGCACAAATGTAGGGAGAGATAATTCCAAAGAGTGTCAGTAATTTTTAGGGATTGTTAACTCTATTCAGTTTTTATATATCAGGTTTTGAAATCGTCGGGAAAAGGGGGAGACGAGGGATTTTTAACTGTGGGTTGACTCCCAATCCATAAGTCATTTCTTACAAAAATATAGCCCGTTACGCATGATAAATCACTTTACAATCATCTATGATTGTTAGGTCAGCTTTTACTAAATGGGAAAAATAACGGCGTGTTTGACTCGGATAAATATCCCACCGCACGTTAGATTGAGAATTTAATGAGCGTTTGTTATTCACTTTAAAAAGTTTGGATCCATAGGTCATTTAAATCTTTAACATGATTCTAGCATGCATATCCATTTGTAAAACATGTGCAAATGAAATCGCTTTCTTATAAAATTCCAAGCTATTAGGATTGAACTTGTGGAATTTCCCAAACTTTGATAACAAAACTTTTGTGATCATTTGTGGTGTGCGAAAAAAATGTCTTTTCTTACATTTTTTATTGTTTTAAATATTTTCCAAACATAAAATCTAAACTTTTCATTTTGTTGTGATCTATTTGCCTTTTTTTTTACGGGATGAAGGGAAAGCGAAAAGTCAAAGTTTTGATTTAAGAAAAAATTATACATCTAAAATGAAAATGCACAATGCATTAATGTAGAGAGAGATATTTCCAAAGAGTGTCGGTAATTTTTAGGGATTGTAAATTCTTTTCAGTTTTTATATATCAGTTTTTATATATCAGGTTTTACAATCGTCGGGAAAAGGGGCAGGCGGGGGATTTTTAACTAAGTGTTGACTCCCAATCCATTTGTCATTTCCTACAAAAATATTGCCCATTACACATGATAAATCACTTTGCAATCATCTATGATTGTTAGGTCAACTTTTAGTAAATAGGCAAAATAATGGCTTGTTTGACTCGGGTAAATATTTCACCGCACGTTCATTTGAGAATTTAATGAGCGCTCTTTATTCTCTTTAAAAGGTTTGGATCCATAGGTCATTTGCATCTTTAACATGTTTCAAGCATGCATATCCATTTTTAAAACATGTGTAGAACATATCTCTTTCTTTCAAAATTCCAAGCTACTAGGGTTGAACTAGTGGAATTTCCCAAACTTGGATAACAAAACTTTTTTGTTCATTTGGGCTGTGCGAATAAAATTTCTTTACATACATTTTTTATGGATCTAAAATTTTTCCATACATAAACTCTAAAATTTTCATTTTGTTGTGTATTTGCCTTTTTTGTTGACAGGATAAAGGGAGAGCAAAAGCTAAAAGCTTTGATTTAAGAAAAAAGTCTACATCTAAAATGGAATTGCACAATGCCCAAATGTAGAGAGAGATAATTCCAAAGAGTGTCTATAATTTTTAGGGATTGTAAACACTTTTCAGTTTTTATATATCAGGTTTTGCAATCGTCGGGAAAAGGGAAAGGTGGGGGATTTTTAACGGTGTGTTGACTCCCAATCCATAAGTCATTTCTTACAAAAATATAGCCCGTTACGCATGATAAATCACTTTACACTCATTTATGATTGTTAGAACAACTTTTTGTAAATGGGCAAAATAATGGCTTGTTTGAGTCGGGTAAATATCCCATCGCATGTTCACTTGAGAATTTAATGAGCGATTGTTATTCTCTTTAAATGTTTTGGATCCATAGGTCATTTGCATCTTTAACATGTTTCAACCATGCATATCCATTTTTAAAACATGTGTTGAAGAAATCTCTATCTTATAAAATTCCAAGCTATTAGGGTTCAACTAGTGGAATTTCCCAAACTTGGATAACAAAAGTTTTATGTTCGTTTGTGGTGTGCAAATAAAATTTCTTCACTTTCATTTTTTATTTTTTGAAATTTTTTCCATACATAAACTCTAAAATTTTCATTTTTTTTTTCGGG
This sequence comes from Aristolochia californica, assembly GCF_029961685.1. Classification (NCBI taxonomy): domain Eukaryota; kingdom Viridiplantae; phylum Streptophyta; class Magnoliopsida; order Piperales; family Aristolochiaceae; genus Aristolochia; species Aristolochia californica. Next base: position 15,214,663 of record NW_027181881.1, on the reverse strand, counting down.
ATGAAGGGACAGCGAAAACTCAAAGTTTTGATTTAAGAAAAAAGTATACATCTAAAATGGAAACGCACAACGCAAAAATGTAGAGTGAGATAATTCTAAAGAGTGTCTTTAATTTTTAGGGATTGTAAACTATTTTCAGTTTTTATATATCAGGTTTTGCAATCGTCGGGAAAAGGGGGAGGCGGGAGATTTTTAACTCAGTGTTGACTCCCAATCCATAAGTCATTTCTTAAAAAAATATAGGTCGTTACGCATGATAAATTATTTTACAATCATCGATGATTGTTAGGTCACCTTTTTGTAAATGGGCAAAATAATGGCTTGTTTGACTCGGGTAAATATCCCACCGCACATTCACTTGAGAATTTATTGAGCGATTGTTATTCTCTTTAAATGGTTGGGATCCATAGGTCATTTGCATCTTTAACATGTTTCAACCATGCATATCCATTTTTAAAACTAGTGTTGAAGAAATCTCTTTCTTATAAAATTCCAAGCTATTAGGGGTTCAACTAGTGGAATTTCCCAAACTTGGATAACAAAAGTTTTGTATTCATTTGTGGTGTGAGAATAAAATTTCTTTACTTACATTTGTTATTGTTTTAATTTTTTTTCCATACATATACTCTAAAATTTTCATTTTGTTGTGATCTACTTGCCTTTTTTGTTTACGGGATGAAGGGAGAGTGAAAACTCAAAGTTTTCATTTAAGAAAAAAGTACATACCTAAAATGGAAATGGACAATGTACAAATATAGAGATAGATAATTTCAAAGAGCGTCTGTAATTTTTAGGAATTTTAACCTCTTTTCAATTTTTATATATATAGTTTTGCAATAGTCGGGAAAAGGGGAGGCAGGGGATTTTTAACTGAGGGTTGACTCCCAATCCATAGGTCATTTCATAAAAAAATATAGCCCATTACAAATGATAAATCACTTTGCAATCATCTATGATTGTTAGGTCAGCTTTTTGTAAATGGGTAAAATAATGGCTAGTTTGACTTCACTTGAGAATTTAATGAACGTTCTTTATTCTCTTTAAAAGGTTTGGATCCATAGGTCATTAGTATCTATAACATGTTTCAAACATGCATATCCATTTTTAAAACATGTGTAGAAGATATCTCTTATAAAATTCCAAGCTATTAGGGTTGAACTGGTGGAATTTCCAAAACTTGGAAAACTAAAATTGTTCATTTGTGGTGTGTGAATAAAATATCTTTACTTATATTTGTTATTGTTTTAAATTTTTTTTCGTAGATCAACCCTAAAATTTTCATTTTGTTGTGATCTATTTGCCTTTTTTTACAGGATGAAGGGAGAGTGGAAACTCAAAGTTTTGACTTAAGAAAAAAGTATACATCTAAAATGGAAATGAACAAAGCACAAATGTAGGGAGAGATAATTCCAAAGAGTGTCTGTAATTTTTAGGGATTGTAAACTCTCTTCAGTTTTAGTAAATGTTGTTTTGCAATCGTCGGGAAAAGGGGGAGGCGGGGAATTTTAAACTGAGGGTTGACACCCAATCCATAAGCCGTTTCTTACAAAATATCTCCCGTTACGCGTGATAAATTACTTTACAATCATCTATGATACTTAGGTCAGCTTTTTTTAAATGGGAAAAATAATGGCTTGTTTGACTCTCATGTTCACTTTGAGCATTTTAGGTGCGTTTGTTTTTCTCTTTAAAAGGTTTGGATCCATAGGTCATTTGCATCTTTAACAAGTTTCAACCATGCATATCCATTTTTAAAACATGTGTAGATGAAATCTCTTTCTTATAAAATTCCAACCTATTAGGGTTGGACTGGTGGAATTTCCCAAACTTGGATAACAAAACTTTTGTGGTGTGCGAATAAAATTTTTTTACTTACATTTTTTATTGTTTTAAATTTTTTCCATACATAAAATCTAAAATTTTCATTTTGTTGAGATCTATTTGCCTTTTTTGTTTACGAGATGAATGGAGAGTGAAAAGTCAAAGTTTTGATTTAAGAAAAAGGTATACATCTAAAATAGAAATTCACGATGCACAAATATAGAGAGAGAGATAATTCCAAAGAGTGTCCATAATTTTTAAGGATTTTAAATTTTTTTCAGTTTTTTATATCAGGTTTTGCAATCGTCGGGAAAAGGGGGAGGTTGGGGATTTTTAACTGAGTGTTGACTCCCAATCCATAAGTCATTTCGTAGAAAAATATAGCCCATTACGCAGGATAAATCACTTTACAATCATCTATGATTGTTAAGTCAGCTTTTTGTAAATGGGCAAAATAATGGCTTGTATGACTCGGGTAAATATCCTAATGCACGTTCACTTGACAATTTAATGAGCGTTTGTTATTCTCTTTAAAATGTTTTGATCCATAGGTCCTTTGAATCTTTAACACGTTTCAAGCATGCATATCTATTTTTAAAACATGTGTAGAAGAAATCTCTTTCTTATAAAATTCCAAGCTATTAGGGTTGAACTGGAGGAATTTCCCAAACTTGGATAACAAAACTTTTGTGTTCATTTGTGGTGTCCGAAAACAATTTCTTTACTAAAATTTTTTATTGTTTTAAATTTTTTCCATACATAAAATCTAAAATTTTCATTTTGTTGTGATCTATTTGCCTTTTTTGTTTACGGGATGAAGGTAGAGCGAAAAGTGAAAATTTTTATTTCAAAAAAAAGTGTACATCTAAAATGAAAATGCACAATGTAAAAATGTAGAGAGAGAGAGAATTCCAAAGAGTGTCTATAATTTTTAGGGATTGTAAGCTCTTTTAAGTTTTTATATATCAATTTTTGCAATCGTCGGTAAAAGGGGGAGGCGGGGCATTTTTAACTGAGTGTCAACTCCCAATCCATAAGTAATTTTTTAATAAAATATTTCCCGTTATGCATGATAAATCACTTTACAATCATCTATGATTGTTAAGTCATCTTTTTGTAAATGAGCAAATTAATGGCTTATTTGACTCGGGTAAATATCCCGACGCACGTTCACATGAGAATTTAAAGAGCGTTTGTTATTCTCTTTAAAAGGTTTGGATCCATAGGTCATTTGCATCTTTAACATGTTTCAAGCATGCTTATCCATTTTTAAAACATGTGTAGAAGAAATCTCTTTCTTATAAAATTCCAAGCTATTAGGGTTGAACCAGTGGAATTTCCCAAACTTGGATAACAAAACTTTTTGTTTATTTGTGGTGTGCGAATAAAATTTCTTTACTAACATTTGTTATTTTTTTAAAATTTTTTCATACATAAACTCTAAAATTTTCACTTTGTTGTGATCTATTTGCCTTTTTTGTTTATGGGATAAAGGAAGAATGAAAACTAAAAGTTTTGATTTAAGAAAAAAGTATACATCTAATATGGAAATGCACAATGCACAAATGTATAGAGAGATAATTCCAAAGAGTGTTTGTAATTTTTAGGGATTGTAAACTCTTTTCAGTTTTTATATATCAGGTTTTACAATCGTTGGGAAAAGGGGGAGCAGGGAGATTTTTAACAGAGGGTTGACTCCCAATCCATAAGTCATTTCTTACAAAAATATAACCCATTACACATGATAAATCACTTTACAAACATCTATGATTGTTAGAAGAACTTTTTGTAAATGGGCAAAATAATGGCTTGTTTGACTCCGATAAAGAACCCACCACACGTTCACTTGAGAATTTATTCAGCGTTTGTTATTCTCTTTAAATGGTTTGCATCCATAGGTCATTTACATCATTAACATGTTTGAAGCATGCTTATCCATTTTTATAACATGTGTTGAAGAAATCTCTTTCTTATAAAATTCCAAGCTATTAGTGTTCAACTAGTGGAATTTTCCAAACTTGGATAACAAAAGTTTTGTGTTCATTTGTAGTGGTCAAAGAACATTTCTTTACTTACATTTGTTATTGTTTTAAATTTTTTCCATACATAAACTCTAAAATTTTCATTTTTTTGTGATCTATTTGCCTTTTTTGTTTTTGGGATGAAGGGAGAGCGAAAACTCAATGTTTTGACTTAAGAAAAAAGTATACGTCTAAAATGGAAATGCACAAAGCACAAATGTAGAGAGAGATAATTCCAAAGAGCGCTGTAAGTTTTTAGGGATTGTAAACTCTTTTCAGTTATTATATATCTGATTTTCCAATCATCGGGAAATGAGGGAGGCGGGGGATTTTTAATTGAGGGTTGACTCCTAATCCATAAGTCATTTCTTACAAAAATATAGCCTGTTATGCATGATAACTCACTTTACAATCATCTATGATTGTCAAGTCAGCTTATTATAAATGAGCAAAATAATGGCTTGTTTGACTCGGGTAAATATCCAACCGCACGTTCACTTGAGAATTTAATGAGCACTTGTAATTCTCTTTAAATGGTTTGGATCCATAGGTCATATGCATCTTTAACATGTTTCAAGAATGCTTACCCATTTTCAAAACATGTGTAGAAGAAATTTCTTTCTTATAAAATTTCAAGCTATTAGGGTGTAACTAGTGGAATTTCCAAAACTTGGACTACAAAAGTTTTGTGTTAATTTGTGGTCTGCAAATCAAATTTCCTTACTTACATTTGTTATTGTCTTAAATTTTTTCTATACATAAACTCTAAAATTTTCATTTTGTTGTTATCTATTTGCCTTTTTTGTTTACGGGATGAAGGAAGAGCGAAAACTCTAAAATTTTCATTTAAGAAAAAGGTATATATCTAAAATGGAAATGGACACTGCACAAATATAAAGAGAGATAATTCCAAAGAGTTTTTGTAATTTTTAGGAATTGTAAGCTCTTTTCAGTTTTTTATATACAAGGTTTTGTAATCATTGAAAAAAGGGGGAGGCGAGGGATTTTTAACTGAGGGTTGACTCCCAATCCATTAGTCATTTCTTAAAAAAATATAGCCCGTTACAGATGATAAATCACTTCACACTCATTTATGATTGTTAGGTCAGCTTTTTGTAAATGGGCAAAATAATGGCATGTTTGACTCGGGTAAATATTCCACCGCACCTTCACTTGTGAATTTAATGAGTGTTTGTTATTCTCTTTAAAAGGTTTGGATACATAGGTCATTTTCATCTTTAACATGTTTCAAGCATGCATATCCATTTTTAAAACTTGTGTAGAACATATCTCTTTCCTATAAAATTCCAAGCTATTAGGGTTGAACTAGTGGAATTTCCAAAACTTGGATAACAAAACTTTTGTGTTCATTTGTGGTGTGTGAATAAAATATCTTTACTTATATTTGTTATTGTTTTAAATGTTTTCCATAGATAAACTCTAAAATTTTCATTTTGTTGTGATCTATTTGCCTTTTTTTTTACGGGATGAAGGGAGAGCGAAAACTCAAAGTTATTATTTAAGAAAAAAGGATACATCTAAAATGGAAATGAACAAAGCACAAATGTAGAGAGAAATAATTCCAAAGAGTGTCGATAATTTTTAGGGATTTTAAACTCTTTTCAGTTTTTATATATCAGGTTTTGTTATCGTCAGGAAAAGGGGGAGGCGGGGGATTTTTAACTGAGGGTTGACTCCCAATCCATAAGTCATTTCTTATAAAAATATAGTCCGTTACGCGTGATAAATCACTTTACAATCATCTATGATTGTTAGGTCAGCTTTTTGTAAATGGGTAAAATAATGGCTTGTTTGACTCGGGTAACTATCCCACAGCACGTTCACTTGAGAATTTTAGGAGTGTTTGTTATTCACTTTAAAAGGTTTGGATCCATAGGTCATTTGCATCTTTAACATGTTTCAAACATGCATATCCATTTTTAAAACATGTGTAGAAGAAATCTCTTTCTTAAAAAATTCCAAGCTATTAGGGTTGGACTGGTGGAATTTCCGAAACGTGGATAACAAAACTTTTGTGTTCTTTTGTGGTGTGTGAATAAAATTTCTTTACAAATATTTGTTATTGTTTTAAATTTTTTCCATACATAACATCTAAAATTTTCATTTTGTTAAGATCTATTTGCCTTTTTTGTTTACGAGATGAAGGCGGAGCGAAAAGTCAAAGTTTTATTTAAGAAAAAAATATACATCTAAAATGGAAATGCACAATGCACAAATGTAGAGAGGGATAATTCCAAAGAGTGTCTATAATTTTTAGGGATTGTAAATATTTTTCAGTTTTGTATATCAGGTTTTGAATTCGTCGAGAAAAAGGGGAGGCGGGGGATTTTTAATTGTGTGTTGACTCCCAATCCATAAGTCATTTCTTAAAAAAATATAGTTTTTTACGTATGATAAATTACTTTACAATCATCTATGATTGTTAAGTCAGCTTTTTGTAAATGGGAAAAATAATGGCTTGTATGACTCGGGTAAATATCCCAACGCACGTTCACATGAGAATTTAACGAGCATTTGTTATTCTCTTTAAAAGGTTTGGATCCATAGGTCATTTGAATCTTTGACATGCTTCAAGCATGCATATCCATTTTTAAAACATGTGTAGAAGAAATCTCTTTCTTATAAAATTCCAAGCTATTAGGGTTGAACTGGTGGAATTTCCCGAACTTGGATAAAAAAATTTTGAGTTCATTTGTGGTGTGCGAATTAAATTTCTTTACTTACATTTGTTATTGTATTATATTTTTCCCATACATAAAATCTAAAATTTTCATTTTGTTGTGGTCTATTTGCCTTTTTTGTTTACGGGATGAAGGTAGAGCGAAAATTTAAAGTTTTTATTTATTAAAAACGTATACGTCTAAAATGGAAATCAACAATGTACAAATGTAGAGAGAGAATTTCAAAGAGTGTCTGAAATTTTTAGGGATTGTAAACTCTTTTCAGTTTTTATATATCAGGTTTTGCAATCGTCAGGAAAAGGGCCAGGCGGGTGATTTTTTACTGAGTGTCGACTCCCAATCCATAAGTCATTTCTTAAAAAAATATAGCTCGTTACGCATGTTAAATCACTTTACAATCATCTATGATTGGTAAGTCATCTTTTTGTAAATGGACAAAATAATGGCTTGTTTGACTCAGGTAAATTTCCCAACGCACGTTCACATGAGAATTTAATGTGCGTTTGTTATTTTCTTTAAAAGGTTTGGATGCATAGGTCATTTGCATCTTTAACCTGTTTCAAGCATGCATATCCATTTTTAAAACATGTGTAGAAGAAATCCCTTTCTTATAAAATTCCAAGTTATTAGGGTTGAACTAGTGGAATTTCCCAAACTTCGATAACAAATTTTTTTTGTTCATTTGTGGTGTGCGAATAAAATTTCTTTAATTACATTTGTTATTGTTTTAAAATTTTTTCATACATAAACTCTAAAATTTACTTTTTGTTGTGACCTATTTGCCTTTTTTGTTTACGGGATAAAGGGAGAGCGAAAACTCAATGTTTTGATTAAAAAAAAAGTATACATTAAAATAGAAATGCACAATGCACAAATGTAGAGAGAGATAATTCCAAAGAGTGTCTGTAATTTTTAGGGATTTTAAACTCTTTTCAATTTTTATATATCAGGTATCGCAATCGTCGGGAAAAGGGGGAGGCGGGGGATTTTAAATCGAGGGTAAATATCCCACCGCAAAAATATAGCATGTTAAATCACTATACAATCATCTATGATTGTCAAAATAGCTTTTTGTAAATGGGCAAAATAATGGGTTGTTTGACTCGGGTAAATATCCCACCGCACGTTCACTTGAGAATTTACTGAGCGTTTGTTATTCTCTTTAAATGGTTTGGAACCATAGGTCATTTGCATCTATAACATATTTCAAACATGCATATCCATTTTTAAAACATGTGTAAAAGAAATTTTTTTCTTATTAAATTCCAAGCAATTAGGGTTGAACTAGTGGAATTTCCCAAACTTGGATAAAAAAAGTTTTGTGTTCATTTGTGGTGTGCGAATACAATTTCTTTACTTACATTTGTAATTGTTTTAAAATTTTCAATATATAAAATTTAAAATTTTCATTTTTTTGTGATCTATTTGCCTTATTTGTTTACGAGATGAAGGGAGAGCGAAAACTCAAAGTTTTGATATAAGAAAAAAGTATACATCTAAAATGGAAATGCACAAACCACAAATGTGGAGATGGATAATTCTGAAGAGTGTCTGTAATATGTAGGGTTTGTAAACTCTTTTCAGTTTTTAAATATCAAGTTTTGCAATCATCGGGAAAAGGGGGAGGTGGGGGATTTTTAACTGAGTGTTGACTCTCAATCCATAACTCATTTATTTAAAAAATATATCCCATTACACATGATAAATCACTATATAATCATCTATGATTGTTAGAACGGCTTTTTGTAAAAGGGCAGAATAATGGCTTGTTTGACTCGGTTAAATATGCCACAGCACGTTCACTTGAGAATTTAATGAGCTTTTGTTATTCTCTTTAAATGGTTTGGATCCATAGGTCATTTGCATCTATAACATGTTTCAAACATGCATATCCATTTTTAAAACATGTGTAGAAGAAATCTCTTTCTTATTAAATTCCAAGCAATTAGGTTGAACTAGTGGAATTTCCCAAACTTGGATAAAAAAGGTTTTGTGTTCATTTGTGTTGTGAGAATAAAATTTCTTTACTTACATTTGTTATTATTTAAAATTTTTCCATACATAAACTTTAAAATTTACATTTTTTTGTGATCTATTTGCCTTTTTTTACGCGATAAAGGGAGAGCGAAAACTCAAAGTTTTGATTTAAGAAAAAGGTATACAGCTAAAAGGGAAATGCAAAAACCAGAAATGTAGAGATAGATAATTCCAATGAGCGTCTGTATTTTAGGGTTTGTAAACTCTTTTTAGTTTTTATATATCAGGTTTTGCAATAGATGGGAAAAAGGGGAGGCAGGGGATTTTTAACAGAGGGTTGACTCCCAATCCATAAGTCATTTATTTCAAAAATATAGCCCATTAAGCATGATAAATCACTTTACAGTCATCTATGATTGTTAGGTCAGTTTTTTTTAAATGGGAAAAAAATGGCTTGTTTGACTCGGGTTAATATTCCACCGCACGTTCACTTGAGAATTTAATGAGCTTTTGTTATTCTCTTGAAAAGTTTTGGATCCATAGGTCATTTGCATCCTTAACATGTTTCAAGCATGCATATCCATTTTTAAAACAGTTGTACAAGAAATCTCTTTCTTATAAAATTCCAAGCTATTTGGGTTGAACTAGTGGAATTTCCCAAAATTGGATAACAAAACTTTTGTGTTCATTTGTGGTGTGTGAATAAAATATCTTTACTTACATTTGATATTGTTTTAAATTTTTTTCCATACATAACCTCTAAAATTTTCATTTTGTTGTGATCTATTTCTTTTTTTGTTTACTGGATGAAGTGAGAGTGAAAACTCAAAGTTTTTATTTTAGAAAAAAGTATACATCTAAAATTGAAATGCACAATACAAAAAGGGAGAGAGAGATAATTCCAAAGAGTGTCTGTAATTTTTAGGGATTGTAAACTCTTTTTAGTTTTTATATATCAGGTTTTGCAATCGTCAGGAAAAGGTGGATGCGGGGGATTTTTAACTGAGGGTTGACTCCCAATCCATACCTCATTTCTTAAAACTATATCGCCCATCACGTATGATAAATTACTTTACAATCATCTATGATTGTTTGGTCAGCTTTTTGTAAATTGGAAAAATAATGGCTTATTTGACTCGGGTAAATATCCCACCGCACGTTCACTGGAGAATTTAAGGACCGTTTGTTATTCTCTTTAAAAGGTTTGGATCTTTAAGTCATTTGCATCTTTAACTTATTTCACGCATGAATATCCATTTTTAAAACATGTGTAGAGGAAATTTCTTTCTTATAAAATTCCAAGCTATTAGGGTAGAACTAGTGGAATTTCCCAAACTTGGATAACAAAACTTTTGTGTTCATTTGTGGTGTGCGAAGAAAATTTATTCACTTACATTTTTTATTGTTTTAAATTTTTTCAATAGATAAACTCTAAAATTTTCTTTTTGTTGTGATCTATTTGCCTTTTTGTTTATGGGATGAAGGGAGAACGAAAACTCAAAGTTTTGATTTAAGAAAAAAGTATACATCTAAAATGGAAATGCACAATGCACAAATGTAGAGAGAGATAATTCAAAAGAGTGTCTATAATTTTTAGGAATTTTAAACTCTTTTCAGTTATTATATATAAGGTTTTGCAATCATCGGAAAAGCGGGAGGCATAGCATTTTTAACTGAGTGTCGACTCCCAATCCATAAGTGATTTCTTATGAAAATATAGCCTGTTATGCATGATAAATCACTATACAATCATCTATGATTGTTACATCTGTTTTTTTGTAAATGGGCAAAATAATGGCTTGTTTAACTCGGGTAAATATCCCAATGCACGTTCACATGAGAATTTAATGAGTGTTTGTTATTCTCTTGAAAAAGTTTGGATCCATATGTCATTTACATCTTTAACACGTTTCAAGCATGCATATCCATTTTTAAAACTTGTGTAGAAGAAATCTCTTTCTTATAAAATTCCAAGCTATTAGGGTTGAACTAGTGGAACTTCACAAACTTGGATAAAAAAACTTTTGTGTTCATTTGTGGTGTGGATAAAATTTCTTTACTTTCTTTTGTTAGTGTTTTAAATTTTTTCCATACATAAACTTTAAAATTTTCATTTTGTTGTTATCTATTTGCCTTTTTTTTTAGCGGATGAAGGGAGAGTTAAAATTCAAAGTTTTTATTTAAGAAAAAAGTATACATCTAAAATGGAAATGCTCAACGCAAAATTTTAGAGAGAGATAATTCCAAAGAGTGTCTGTACTTTTAAGGGATTGTAAACTCTTCTTAGTTTTTATATATCAGATTTTGCAATCATCAGGAAAAGGGGGAGGCGAGGGATTTTTAATTGAGGGTTGACTCCCAATCCATAAGTCATTTCTTACAAAAATATAGCCCGTTAGGCATGAGAAGTCACTTTACAATCACCTATGATTGTTAGGTTAGCTTTTTGAAAATGGGCAAAATAATGGCTTGTTTGACTCGGGTAAATTTCCCACCGCACGTTCACTTGAGAATTTAATGAGCATTTGTTATTCTCTTTAAAAGTTTTGGTTCCATAGGTCATTTGCATCTTTAACATGTTTCTAGCATGCATATCCATTTTTAAAACATGTGTAGATGAAATCTCTTTCTTTTAAAATTTCAAGCTATTAGGGTTGAACTCGTGGTTTGCAAATCTCTTTTGTTCATTTGTGGTGTGCGAATAAAATTTCTTTACTTACTTTTGTTATTGTTTTAAATTTTTTCCATACATATACTCTAAAATTTTAATTTTGTTGTGACCTATTTGCCTTTTTAGTTTACGGGATGAAGAGAGAGCGACAAACTCAAAGTTTTGATTTAAGAAAAAAATATACATCTAAAATGGAAATGCATAATGCACAAATGAAGAGAGAGATAATTCCAAAGAGTGTCTATAATTTTTAGGGATTGTAAACTCTTTTATGTTTTTATAAATCATGTTTTGCAATTTTTGGGAAAAGGGGGAGGTGGGGGATTTTTCACTGAGGGTTGACTCCCAATCCATAAGTCATTTCTTACAAAAATATAGCCCGTTAGGCATGATAAATAACTTTACAATCATCTATGATTGTTAGGTCAGCTTTTTGTAAATGGCAAAATAATGGCTTGTTTGACTCGGGTAAATTTCCCACCGCATGTTGACTTGAGAATTTAATGAACATTTTTTATTCTCTTTAAAAGGTTTGGATCCATAGGGCATTTGTATCTTTAACATGTTTCAAGCATGCATATCCATTTTTAAAACATGTGTAGAGGTAATCTTTTTCTTATAAAATTCCAAGATATTAGGGTTGGACTTGTGGAATTTCCCAAACTTGGATAACAAAACTTTTGTGTTCATTTGTGGTGTGTGAATAAAATTTCTTTACTAACATTTTTTATTTTTTTATTTTTTCCATAAATAAACTCTAAAATTTTCATTTTGTTGTGATCTATTTGCCTTTTTTGTAGACGGGAAGAAGGGAGAGCGAAAACTCAAAGTTTTGATATAATAATAAAGTATACATCTAAAATGGAAATGCACAAAGCACAAATGTAGAGAGATAATTCTAAAAAGTGTTAGTAATTTTTAGGGTTTGTAAACTTTTTTCGGTTTTTACATATCAGGTTTTGCAATCGTAGGGAAAAGGGTGAGGCGGGGAATTATTAACTGAGGGTTGAATCCCTATCCATAAGTCATTTCTTACAAAAATATTGCCCGTTACGCGTGCTAAATTACTTTACAATCATCTATGATTGTTAGGTCAGCTTTTGGTAAATGGGCAAAATAATGGCTTGTTTGACTCGATTAAATATCCCAACGCACGTTCAATTGAGAATTTAATGAGTGTTTGTTATTCTATTTAAAAGGTTTGGATCCATAGGTTATTTGCATCTTTAACATCTTTTTAAGCATGCATATCCATTTTTAAAACTTGTGTAGAAGAAATCTCTTTCTTATAAAATTCCAAGCTATTAGGGTTGAAATAGTGGAATTTCCCAAAATTGGATAACAAAAATTTTTTATTCATTTGTTGTGTGCGAATAAAATATCTTTACTTATATTTGTTATTGTTTTAAATTTTTTCCATTGTTAAACTCTAAAATTTTCATTTTGTTGCCTTTATTTTACGGGATGAAGGGAGAGCGAAAACTCAAAGTTTTGATTTAAGAAAAAAGTATTCATCTAAAATGGAAATGCACAAAGCAAAAATGTAGAGAGAGATAATTCCAAAGAGTGTCTGTAATTTTTAGGAATTGTGAACTCTTGCAGTTTTTATATATAAAGATTTGCAATCGTTGGGAAAAGGGGGAGGCGGGGGATTTTTAACGGAGGGTTGACTCCGAATCAATAAGTCATTTCTTAAAAAAATATAGCCCATTATGCCTGATAAATCACTTTGCAATCACCTATGATTATTAGGTCCGGTTTTTGTAAATGGGTAAAATAATGGCATGTTTGACTCGGGTAAATATTCCACCGCATGTTCACTTGAGAATTTAATGAGCGTTTGTTATTCTTTTTAAAAGAATTGGATCCATTGGTCATTTGAATCTTAAACATGTTTCAAGCATGCATATCCATTTTTAAAACATGTGTAGAAGAAATCTCTTTCTTATAAAATTCCAAGCGATTAGGGGTTAACTGGTGGAATTTCACAAACTTGGATCAAAAAAATTTTATTTTTATTTGTGGTGTGCGAATAAAATTTCTTTACTTACATTCGTTTTTGTTTTAAATTTTTTTCATACATAATATCTAAAATTTCAATTTGTTGTGATCTATTTGCCTTTTTTTTACAGCATGTAAGTAAAGTGAGAAGTCAAAGTTTTTATTTAAGAAAAAAGTATACTTCTAAAATGTAAAATGCACAATGCACAAATGTAGAGAGAGAATTCCAAAGAGTTTCTGTAATTTTTAGGGATTGTAAACTCTTTTCAGTTTTTATATATCAGGTTTTGCAATCGTCAGGAAAAGGGGCAGGCGGGGGATAGTTTACTAAGTGTCGACTCCCAATCCATAAGTCCTTTCTTAATATATATAGCCTATTACGCATGATAAATAACTTTACAATCATCTATGATTGGTAAGTCAACTTTTTGTAAATGGGCAAAATAATGGCTTGTTTGACTCGGGTAAATTTCCCAACGCACGTTCACATGAGAATTTAATGAGCGTTTGTTATTCTCTTTAAAAGGTTTGGACCCATAGGTCATTTGCATCTTTAACATGTTTCAAGCATGGATATCAATTTTTAAAAGATGTGTAGAAGATATCTCTTTCTTATAAAATTCCAAGCTATTAGGGTTGAACTAGTGGAATTTCCCAAACTTGGATAACAAAACTTTTGTGTTCATTTGTGGTATGTGATAAAATATCTTTACTTATATTTGTTATTGTTTTAAATTTTTTCCATAGATAAACTCTAAAATTTTCATTTTGTTCTAATCTATTTGCTTTTTTTTTTACGGGATGTAGGGAGAGTGAAAACTCAAAGTTTTGATTTAGGAAAAAAGTATACATCTAAAATGGAATTTAAAAAAGCACAAATTTAGAGAGAGATAATTCCAAAGAGTTTCTATAATTTTTAGGGATTGTAAACTCTTTTCAGCTTTTATATATCAGGTGTTGCAATCGTCTAGAAAAGGGGGAGGCGGGGGATTTTTAACTGAGGGTTGACTCCCAATCCATAAGTCATTTCTTAAAAAAATATAGCCCGTTACTCGTGATAAATCACTTTACAATCATCTATGATTATTTGGTCGGCTTATTGTAAATGGGCAAAATAATGGTTTGTTTGACTGAGATAAATATCCCACCGCACGTTCACTTGAGAATTTAATGAGCATTTGTTATTCTCATTAAAAGGTTTGGTTCCATAGGTCATTTGCATCTTTAACATGTTTCTAGCATGCATATCCATATTTAAAACATGTTTATAAATCTCTTTGTTATAAAATACCTAGCTATGAGGGTTGAACTAGTAAAATTTCCCAAACGTGGGAAACAAAACTTTTGTGTTCATTTCTAGTGTCTGAATAAATTTTCTTTACTTACATTTGTTATTGTTTTAAATTTTATCCATACATAAACTCTAAAATTTTTATTTTGTCGTGATCTATTTGCCGTCTTATCAAAATTGTTTACGAGATGAAGGGAAAGTGAAAACTCTAGTTTTGATTTAAGAGATAACCATACGTCTAAAATGGAAATGCACAAATGTAGAGAGAGATAATTCCAAAAAAGTGTCTATAATTTTTAGGGATTGTAAACTCTTTTTAGTGTTTATATATTAGGTTTTGAAGTCGTCGGGAAAAAGGCGCAGCGGTGGATATTTAACAGAGTGTTGACTCCTAATCCATAAATCATTTCTTACAAAATATAGCCCGTTACTCATTATTGACCGATAAATCACTTTAAAATCATCTATGATTGTAAGGTCAGCTTTTTTTAAATTGGCAAAATAATGACTTGTTTGACTCGGGTAAATATCCCATTGAACGGTCACTTGAGAATTTAATGAGCGTTTGTTATTCTCTTTAAAAGGTTTGGATCCATAGGTCATTTGCATCTTTAACATGTTTCAAGCATGGATCTATTTTTAAAACATGTGAAGAAATATCTGTCTTATAAAACTCCACGCTATTAGGGTTGAAGTAGTATAATTTCCCAAACTTGGATAACAAAATATTTGTGTTCATTTGTGGTTTATGAATAAATTTTCTTTACTTAGATTTGTTGTTGTTTTAAATTTTTTCCATACATAAACTCTAAAATTTTCATCTTGTTGTGATCTATTGGCGGTCAAAATTGTCTACGAGATGAAGGGAAAGTCAAAACTCAAGTTTTGATTTAAGAAAAATGCATAAATCTAAAATGGACAAGCATAAATGTTGAGAGAGATAATTCCAAAAAGTGTCTATAATTTTTCGGGATTTAAAATCTTTTTAGTTTTTATAAATTAGGTTTTCCAATCGTTGGGAAAAGGCGGAGGCGGGGGATTTTTAACAAAGTGTTGACTCCCAATCCATAAGTCATTTCTTACAAAAATATAGCCCGTTACACATGATTGACCGATAAATCACTTTACAATCATCTATGATTGTTAGGTCAGCTTTTTGTAAATGGCAAAATAATGGCATGTTTGACTCGAGTAAATATCCAACCGCACGTTCTCATTAGAATTTAATGACCATTTTTTATTCTCTTTAATTGGTTTGGATCCATAGGTCATTTGCATCTTTAAATTGTTTCAAGCAGGCATATTCATTTTTAAAACATGTGTAGAAATTTCTTTCTTATAAAATTCCAAGCTATTAGGGTTGAACTAATGGAATTTTCCAAACTTGGATAACAAAACTTTTGTGTTCACTTGTGGTGTGTGCATAAATTTTTGTTTCTTACATTTGTTGTTGTTTTAAATTTTTTCCATACATAAACTCTAAAATTTTCACTTTTTTGTGATGTACTTGCCATCTTGTCAAAATTGTTTACGAGATGAAGGGAAAGTGCAAGCTCAAGTTTTGATTTAAGAAAAAAGCATACATCTAAAATGGAAATGCACTAATGTAGAGAGAGATAATTCCAAATTTTTTTATAATTTTAAGGGATTGTAAACTCTTTTTAGCTTATATATATTAGGTTTTGCAATCATCAGGGAAGAGGGAGAGGAGGGGGATTTTTAACTGATTGTTGTCTCCCAATCCAAAATTCATTTCTTACAAAAATAAAGCCCGTTATGCATGATTGACCAATAAATAACTTTAAAATCATCTAAGATTGTTAGGTCAACTTTTTATAAATGGGCAAAATAATGGTTTGTTTGACTCGGGCAAATATCCCACCGTAAGTTCACTTGAGAATTTAATGAGCATTTTGTTTTCTCTTTAAAAGGTTTGGATTCATAGGTAATTTGCAACCTTAATATGTTTCAAGCATGCATCTCCATATTTAAAACATGTGTAGAAATCTATTTCTTATAAAATTCCAAGTTATTAGGGTTGAAAAAGTGGAATTTCCCATACTTGGACAACAAAAGTTTTGTTTTCATTTGTGGGGTGTGAATAAATTTTCTTTACTTACATTTATTATTCTTTTAAATTTTTTCCCTACATAAACTCTTAAATTTTCATTTTGTTGTGATCTATTTGCAATCTTGTCAAAATTGTTTAGAAGATGAAGGGAAAGTGGAAACTCTAGTTTTGATTTAAGAGAAAAGCATACATCTAAAATGGAAATGCACAAATGTAGAGAGAGATAATTCCAAAAAGTGTTTGTAATTTTTAGGGATTGTCAACTCTTTTTAGTTATTATATATTAAGGTTTGCAATCGCCCAGAAAAGGGGGGACGGGGGATTTTTAATTGAGTGTTGACTCTTAATCCATAAGTCATTTCTTACAAAAATATAGCCCGTTACGCATGATTGACCGATAAATCACTTTACCATCATCTATTATTGTTAAGTCAGCTTTTCTTAAATGGGCAAAATAAGGGCTTGTTTGACTCGGGTAAATATCCCACCGCACGTTCACTTGGGAATTTAATGAGTATTTTTTATTATGTTTAAAAGGTTTGGATCCATAGGTCATTTGCATCTTTAACATGTTTCAATCATGCATATCCATTTTTAAAACATGTGAAGAAATCTTTTTTTTATAAAATACCAAGCTATTAGGGTTGAACTAGTTGAATTTCCCAAACTTGGATAACAAAAATTTTGTGTTCATTTTTGGTGTGTGAATAAATTTTCTTTACTTACATTTGTTATTGTTTTAAATTTTTTCCATACTTAAACTCTGAAATTTTCATTGTGTTGTGATCTATTTTCCATCTTGTCAGAATTGTTTACAATATGAAGGGAAAATGAAAAATCAACTTTTATTTAAGAAAAAAGCATACATCTAAAATGGAAATGCACTAATGTAGAGAGAGATAATTCCAAAAAGTGTCTGTAATTTTAAGGGATTGTAAACTTTTTTTAGTTTTTATATATTAGGTTTTGCAATCGTCGGAAAAACGGGGAGGCCGGGAATTTTAAATTGAGCGTTGACTACCAATCCATAAGTCATTTCTTACAAAAATATAGCCTGTTACACATGATTGACCGATAAATCACTTAACAATCATCTAAGAATTGTAGATCAACTTTTTATATTAGGAAAATTAATGACTAGTTTGAAACCGGTAAATATCCCACCGCACATTCACTTGAGAATTTAATGAGCATTTTTTATTGTCTTTAAAACGGTTTAGATCAATAGGTCATTTGCATCTTTAACTTGTTTCAAACATGCATATCAGTTTTTAAAACATGTGTAGAAATCTCTTTCTTATAAAATTCAAAGCTATGAGGGTTGAACTAGTGTAATTTCCCAAACTTGGATAACAAAACTTTTGTGTTCATTTGTGGTGTGTGAATAAATTTTCTTTACTTACATTTGTTATTGTTGTAATTTTTTTCCATTCATAAACTCTAAAATTTTCCTTTTGTTGTGATATATTTTCCATCTTGTCAAAATTGTTTACGAGATGAAGTGATAGTGAAATCTCAACTTTTCATTTAAGAAAAAAGCATACATCTAAAATGAAAATTCACTAATGCAGAGAGAGATAATTCCAAAAAGTGTCTGTAATTTTAAGGGATTGTAAACTATTTTTAGTTTTTATATTTTAGGCTTTGCAATCGTCGAAAAAACGGGGAGGCCGGGAATTTTAAATTGAGTGTTGACTACCAATCCATAAGTCATTTCTTACAAAAATATAGCCCATTACGCATGATTCACCGATAAATCACTTTACAATCATCTATTATTGTAAAGTCAGCTTTTTCTAATTGGGCAAAATAAGGGTTTGTTTGACTAGGGTTAATATCCTACCGCACATTCACTGAGAATTTAATGAGTATTTTTTATTCTATTTAAAAGGTTTGGATCCATTGGTCATTTGCATCTTTAACATGTTTCAATCATGCATATCCATTTTTATAACATGTGTAGCAATCACTTTTTTATAAATACCATGTTATTAGGGTTGAACTAGTGGAATTTTCCAAACTTGGATAACAAAACTTTTGTGTTCATTTGTGGTGTGTGAATAAATATTTTTTACTGACATTTGTTATTGTTTTAAATTTTTTCCTTACATAAACTCTGAAATTTTCATTTTGTTGTGATCTATTTTCCATCTTGTCAAAATTGGTTACGAGATGATGGGAAAGTGAAAACTGAACTTTTTATTTAAGAAAAAAGCATACATCTAAAATTGAAATGCACTAATGTAGTGAGAGAAAATTTCAAAAAGTTTTTGTAATTTTAAGGGATTTTAAACTTTTTTTAGTTTTTATATATATGGTTTTGCAATCGTCGGGAACAGGGGGAGGTGGGGGATTTTTAACTAAGTGTTGACTCCTAATCCATAAATCATTTCTTACAAATATATAGCCCGTTACACATGATTTACAATCTTCTAAGAATTGTTGGTCAACTTTTTATATCTGAGCAAAATAATGTTTAGTTTTACACGTGTAAATATCTCATCGCACGTTCACTTGAGAATTTAATGAGCATCTTTTATTGTCTTTAAAAGGTTTGGATCCATAGGTCATTTGCATATTTAACATGTTTCTAGCATGCATATCAGTTTTTAAAAGAGGTGTAGAAGTCACTTTCTTATAAAATCCAAAGCTATGAGGGTTGAACTAGTGTAATTTCCAAAACATGGATAACAAAACTTTTATGTTCATTTTTGGTGTGTGAATAAATTTTCTTTCCTTACATTTGTTTTTGTTATAAATGTTTTCAATTCATAAACTCTAAAGTTTTCCTTTTGTTGTCTTCTATTTTCCATCTTGTCAAAATTGTTTACAAGATGAAGGGAAAGTGAAAACTCAACTTTGCTCTTAACAAAAAGGTATACATCTAAAATGGAAATTCACTAATGTAGAGAGAAATAATACCAAAAAGTGTCTGTAATTTTAAGGGATTGTAAACTCATTTTAGGATTTATATATTAGGTTTTGCAATCGTCGGGAAACGGGGGAGGCAGGGAATTTTCAATTAAGTGTTGACTACCAATCCATAAGTCATTTCTTACAAAAATATAGTCCGTTACGCATGATTGACCGATAAATCACTTTACAATCATCTATTATTGTTAGGTCAACTTTTTCTAAATGGGCAAAATAAGGGCTTGTTTGACTTGGGTTAATATCCCACTGCACGTTCACTTGAGAATTAATTGAGTATTTTTTATTCGATTTAAAAGGTTAGGATACATAGGTCATTTGCATCTTTAACATGTTTCAATCATGCATATCCATTTTTAAAACATGTGTAGAAATATCTTTTTTATAAAATACCAAGCTATTAGGGTTGAACTAGGGGAATTTCCCAAACTTGGATAACAAAACTTTTATGTTCATTTGTGGTGTGTGATTAAATTTTCTTTACTTTCATTTTTTATTGTTTTAAATTTTTTCCATACATCAACTCTAAAATTTTCTTTTTTTTGTGATCTATTTTTCATCTTGTCAAAATTGTTTACGAGATGAAAGGAAAGTGAAAACTCAACTTTTTATTTAAGAAAAAAACATATATCTAAAATGGAAATGCACTAATGTAGAGAGAGATAATTCCAAAAAGTGTCTGTAATTTTAAGGGATTATAAACTTTTTTTAGTTTTTATATATTAGGTTTAGCAATCATCGGGAAGAGGGGGAGGCGGGGGATTTTTAACTGAGTGTTGACTCCCAATCCATAAGTCATTTGTTACAAATATATAGCCCGTTATGTATGATTGACTGATAAATCACTTTGCAATCATCTAAGAATTGTTGGTCAACTTTTTATATCTTGGCAAAATAATGGCTAGTTTGACACAGGTAAATATCCCACCGCACGTTCACTTGAGAATTTAATGAGCATGTTTTATTGTCTTTAAAAGGTTTAGATCCATAGGTCATTTGCATCTTTAACATATTTCAAGCATGCATATCAGTTTTTAAAACAAGTCTAGAAATCACTTTCTTACAAAATTCAAAGCTATGAGGGTTGAACTAGAGTAATTTCCAAAACTTGGATAATAAAACTTTTCTGTTCATTTGTGGTGTGTGAATAAATTTTCTTTCCATACATTTGTTATTTTTATAAATTTTTTCCATTCATAAACTCTAAAAGTTTCCTTTTGTTGTGATCTATTTTCCATCTTGTCAAAATTGTCTACGAGATGAAGGGAAAGTGAAAACTCATCTTTTCATTTAAGAAAAAAGAATACATCTAAAAAGGAAATTCACTAATGTAGAGAGAAATAATACCAAAAAGTGTCTGTAATTTTAAGGGATTGTAAACTCATTTTAGTTTTTATATATTAGGTTTTGCAATCGTCGGGAAAAGGGGGAGGCCGGGAATTTTCAATTGAGTGTTGACTTCCAATCCATAAGTCATTTCTTACAAAAATATAGCCCATTACGCATAATTGACTGATAAATTACTTTACAATAATCTATTATTGTTAAGTCAGCTTTTTCTAAATGGGCAAAATAAGGGCTTGTTTGACTCGGGTTAATATCCCATAGCACATTCACTTGAGAATTTAATGAGTATTTTTTATTATATTTAAACGGTTTAGATCCATAGGTCATTTGCATCTTTAACATATTTCAATCATGCATATCCATTTTTAAAACATGTGTAGAAATATCTTTTTTATAAAATACCAAGCTAGTAGAATTTCCCCAACTTGGATAACTAAACTTTTGTCTTCATTTGTGGTATGCGATTAAATTTTCTTTACTTACATTTGTTATTGTTTTAAATTTTTCCATACATAAACTCTTAAATTTTTATTTTGTTGTGATTTATTTTCCATCTTGTCAAAATTGTTTACAAGATGAAGGGAAAGTTAAAACTTAACTTTTTATTTATGAAAAAAGCATACATCTAAAATGGAAATGCACTAATGTAGAGAAAGATAATTCAAAAAAGTGTATGTAATTTTAAGGGATTGTAAATTTTTTTTAGGTTTTATATATAAGGTGTTGCAATCGTCACGAAGAGGGGGAAACAGGGGATTTTTAATTGAGTGTTGACTCCCAATTCATAAGTCATCTCTTACAAATATATAGCCCGTTACACATGATTGACAGATAAATCACTTTAAAATCATTTAACAATTGTAGGTCAACTTTTTATATCTGGGCAAAATAATAGCTAGTTTGACACGGGTAACTATCCTACCGCATGTTCATTAGAGAATTTAATGAGTATTTTTTATTGTCTTTAAAAGGTTTGGATCCATAGGTCATTTGCATCTATAACATGTTTCAAGCATGCATATCAGTTTTTAAAACATGTGTAGCAATCTCTTTCTTATAAAATTCAAAGCTATGAGGGTTGAACTAGTGTAAGTTCACAAACTTGGATAACAAAACCTTTGTGTTCGTTTGTGGTGTGTGAATAAATTTTCTTTACTTACATTTTTTATTGGGATAAATTTTTTCCATTCATAAACTCTAAAATTTTCCTTTTGTTGTGATCTATTTTTCATCTTTGCCAAAATTGTTTATGAGATGAAGGGAAAGTGAAAACTCAACTTTTCATTTAAGAAAAAAGAATACATCTAAAATGGTAATGCAGTAATGTAGAGAGAGATAATTCCCAAAAGTGTCTTAAATTTTAAGGGATTATAAAAATTTTTTATTTTTTATATATTAGGTTTTGCATTCGTCGGGAAAAGGGGGAGGCCGGGAATTTTCAACTGAGTGTTTACTACCAATCCATGAGTCATTTCTTAAAAAAATATAGCCCGTTACGCATGATTGACCAATAAATCACTTTAAAATCATCTATTATTGTTAGGTCAACTTTTTCTAAATGGGCAAAATAAGGGCTTGTTTGACTAGGGTAAATATCCCACTGCACGATCACTTGGGAATTTAATGAGTAGTATTTTTTATTCTGTTTAAAAGGTTTGGATCCATAGGTCATTTGCATCTTTAACATGTTTCATGCATATGCATTTTTAAAACATCTGTAGAAATTTATTTTTTATAAAATACCATGCTATTAGGGTTGAATTAGTGGAATTTCCAAAACTTGGATAACAAAACTTTTGTTCATTTGTGGTGTGTGAATAAAATTTCTTTACTTACATTTGTTATTTTTTTAATTTTTTCTATCCATAAACTCTGAAATTTTCATTTTGTTGTCATCTATTTTCCATCTTGTCAAAAATGATTACGAGATGCAGGGAAAGTGACAACTCAACTTTTTATTTAAGAAAAAAGCAAATATCTAAAATGGAACTGCACTAATGTAGAGAGATAATTCCAAAAACGTGTTTGTAATTTTAAGGGATTGTGGACTTTTTTTAGTTTTTATATATTAGGTTTTGCAATCTTCGGGAAGACGTGGAGGTGAGGGATTTTTAACTAAGTGTTGACTCCCAATCCATAAGTCATTTCTTACTAATATATAGCCCGTTACGCATGATTGACCGATAAATCACTTTACAATCATCTAGGAATTGTAGGTCAACTTTTTATATCTGGGAAAAATAATGGCTAGTTTTACCCGAGTAAATATCCCATCGCACATTCACTTGAGAAAATAATGAGCATTTTTTATTGTCTTTAAAAGGTTGGATAAATAGGTCATTTGCATCTTTAACATGTTTCAAGCATGCATATCAGTTTTTAAAACATGTGTAGAAATCTCTTTCTTATAAAATTCAAAGCTATGAGGGTTGAACTAGTGTAATTTCACAAACTTGGATAACAAAACCTTTGTGTTCGTTTGTGGTGTTTGAATAAATATCCTTTACTTACATTTGTTATTGTGATAAATTTTTTCCATTCATAAACTCTAAAATTTTCCTTTTGTTGTGATCTTTTTTTCCATCTTGTCAAAATTGTTTCCGAGATGAAGGGAAAGTGAAAACTCAACTTTTCATTTACGAAAAAAGCATACATCTAAAATGGAAATTTACTAAAGTAGATAGAGATAATTCAAAAAAGTGTCTGTAATTTTAAGGGATTGTAGGCTCTTTTTTGTTTATATATTTTAGGTTTTGCTATCGTCGAAAAAAGGGGAAGGCGGGAATTTTTAATTGAGTGTTGACTACCAATTCATAAGTCATTTCTTACAAAAATATAGCCCGTTACGTATGATTGACCAATAAATCACTTTACAATCATCTATTAGTGTTTAGTCAGCTTTTTCTAAATGGTCAAAATAAGGGCTTGTTTGACTCGGGTTAATATCCCACCGCACGTTCACTTGAGAATTTAATAAGTATTTTTTATTCTATTTAAAATATATTGATCCATAGGTCATTTGCATCTTTATCATGTTTCAATCATGCATATCCATTTTTAAAACAAGTGTAGAAATCTCTTTTTCATAAAATACCAAGCTATTAGGGTTGAACTAGTGGAATTTCCCAAACTTGGATAACAAAACTTTTGTGTTCATTTGTGGTGTGTGAATAAATTTTCGTTACTTACATTTTTTATTGTTTTAATTTTTTTTCATACCTAAACTCTGAAATTTTCATTTTGTTGTGATCTATTTCCCATCTTGTCAAAATTGTTTACGAGATGAAGGGAAAGTGAAAACTCAACTTTTTATTTAAGAAAAAAACATACATCTAAAATGGAAATGCACTAATGGAGAGAGATATAATTCCAAAAAGTGTCTGTAATTTTAAGGGATTGTAAACTTTTTTTCTTTCTTTTGCTCGTGATTGTGGAAAATGGATCCTAAATTCAACATGGTATCAGAGCAACATATTTAGGATCCCTCGACAAAAGATTGCTCTAGAAAAGTGATGATCAACACCACTCAAAGAAGGCTCTTGTGAAGGAAGATGTACGGAATTTTTCATATTAAAAATTATATATTGGCAGAAATATATTTATGTCTACTTTCCAAAGAAGAATTATTTGTTCCAATCGGAGTTATCTACAGAGAGATATCGATATTTGAATGAGCGAAGGTCAGATTACAAAAAGGTTCGAGCAGCAGCAGCAATCTTCCGATTCCGAGGTATTTTTTTCTATCAAGAACTAGACTTTATATGAAGAAATATATATCAAAATAAATATATGTAAGTATATTTTCTGACCTATTCAACCAATTCTCGGTATGATGTTTTTATAAGGAGATATTTATTTTGGAAGAGTCTATGGTCGTTCTGGAAAAACAGGAGAAATAGAACTTAGTTCGGCCAGACGACAGAGACCGAATTCTATCAGATTATTTATCTCTTGATAATTATATTTTATGAAGATATGTTATAATTGGATTAAATTTATTTAATTTTACTTATATAAGGAAAAAATTTCATGTCAATCTGGTCTATATTGAAAGATATATTCAGATTGGAAGAATCAAAGGTCATGCTGGTATTCTATTGTATTGAAAAATCCGAATTTATGCCAATTGTTTTGTGTCACCACATAAATTTTTTCCTGGGATAAGTTTTCCCTGATATTGAAGATTTCTATTGAGCCTCTTATGAGTAGTTTTCTGGAAAAAAAATATAATTAGCATTGATGCTATACTTACATATACCGAGTTGATTGAAGAAGTGCTACTTGGTGAAATTATTTGAAGTTTTTTTGAAAAAGAAGAGCCTATCGTGGCTGATGAGAATATGAGAAAAAGAAGAGGTTATAGTGCTGGCCGAACGGATGATATTAAATGTACTCATTGTAAATTTTGGGGCCACAATATAGACCAGTGCCGTTATAGGTCATGCACTTGCTGTGGTAGATATGGCCACAATAAAGAAATATGCTACAAAGCGAATGACAAGTCAGAATCGACAAGGGCTAATCAAGCCCTCATAAGTGATCCATAAGAAAACAATCCCCCAGCTGCACAAAAAAGTATTATTGATGAAGATTATGAATTATTTCATAAGATAAAGATCATGCTAGGGTCTTCCCCTCAGCAGTATTATTACTGCTGCCACTACTGCTTCAGATATGCTATTTTCCTCCTCTTCATCCTGGATAATTGATTCAGGAGCCTCCGAGCATCTTACAGGAACAAAACTTTATTACATTCCTTATCTCTGACTCTTTCCGACAAGTTTGTTATCATAGCTGACGGTTCACAAACAAAAGTTCAAGGAAAAGGTTCCACTTCTGTCACCCTATCACTTCCGCTCAATGATATTGTTTTTGTTCCTTCTTTTCCTTTAAACTTACTCTCAATGAGTCAGCTTACAAAAAAATTTAATTGCTCGGTCACCTTCTCACCTACTTCATGTGTTATTCAGGATCTTATCACGAAGAAGGTGATTGGTGGAGGTCATGAACAAGGGGGGCTCAATGTTTTGTCCATAATACTTTGCCTAGACACAGAAAACTTGACCCAAAATCTCTAAAATGTATCTTTTTGGGATACTCTCTTACACAGAAGGGTTATGTTTGTTATAGTCCCTCTTTGCAACGTTTATTTGTGTCCAGGGATGTAACATTCTTTGAAGACTCATCATATTATTCTGACAACGCTCCACCGGGTATGTCATCAGTACCAAATTCTCCTAGACCGGTTGTGCCTCATGATACAGAGATTGATCAGCCCCCAGAGACAATGGCCGACACCACACCTGCCGAGTTGTCGGATCCACTAGAGGTAAGTTCTTCATCACCAGTCGTTTTTGGTCCTCAATTTGATACTCGCCCTATTGCTATCAGAGAAGAACCTCGTTCATGCACTCAACCTTCTACTTCTCATCCTATTTCCAATTTTGTGTCTCATCATCGCCTTTCACCTTTATGTTGTCAGTTTCTTTCTTCTATTTCCTCCATTTCTATTCCATAGTCATATCAGGAGGCTCTACAACATCCAGGGTGGAAGGAAGCAATGGATGAAGAAATGAAGGCACTCAATGAGAATCATACATGGTCACTGGTTCCTCTACCTACAGACAAAAAATCCGTTGGTTGCAAGTGGGTTTATACAATTAAACATAATTTGGATGGGACTATTGCACGACTGAAAGCTCGACTGGTTGCTAAAGGATACACTCAATGCTATGACATTGATTATGATGAGACATTCTCTCCAGTGGCAAAAATGACATCGGTACGTATAATATTATCCTTTAAAGCTAATTCATCATAGCCAATATATCAACTGGATGTCAAAAACGACTTTCTCAATGGCGATATAAAAGAAAAAATTTATATGCAACAACCACCTGGATATGTGGTTGAGGGGGAGTCCGTATGTCGCCTTAAAAAATCTCTATATGGGCTAAAGCAATCCCCACGGGCATGGTTTGAAAATTTTAGTCAAGCCAACATACATGAAAGTTTTTATAGATGCTATGTAGACCACTCAGTATTTATTGAGAACACAACAAGAGGTAAGGTGATTCTAGCTGTTTATGTTGATGATATTATTTTAACTGGAAGTGACTCTGAGGGCATTCAAAAAATAAAATAAAAAATATGGGCTGAATTCAAGACAAAGGATCTTGGATTACTGAAATACTTTTTGGGTATTGAGGTCTTACAATCCAGACATGGGATTATTCTATCCCAAAGAAAATATGCCCTCGATCTACTAGAAGAAACAGGTATGTTGGGATGTAAACCGGTAGACACTCCAATAGATGCAAATACAAAGTTTTGGGGAGGCACTGGAGAAGACGTGGACATTGGAAAATATCAAAGGTTAATAGGGTGTCTTATTTACCTATGTGTAACGGGCCAGATATTTCATATGCAGTAAGTGTGGACAGTCAGTACATGCACAAACCACAATTTGGTCATTGGCAAGCACTTGAGAGGATAATACGTTATCTAAAAGGGGCTCCTCTATAAAAAAAAACATGGACACTTCAACATTGAGGGATTCACAGATGTAGACTGGGCTGGATCCCCAGATGAAAGAAAATCTACTTCTGGGTTTTACACGATGGCTAGAGGAAATCTGGTTACATGGAAAAGCAAAATACATAATGTGGTAGCACGATCCAGTGCAGAAGCAGAATACAGAGCCATGGCACACACTGTAAGTGAAATTTTATGGATAAGTTCCCTTCTCACTGAATTGGGATTTTATAAAGAAGCTCCAATGGATCTATATCGAATCTAGTCTTCTATGAGAGGACAAAGCACATTGAAGTTGATTGCCACTTTATACGAGAAAAATTCGAAGCTGGTCTCTTATCCCTGAAGCACATCTCATCACAAAATCAAGTTGCAGGCATCCTCACCAAACCAGTCACTCACAAGATCATGTCTACTATAAGCGGCAAGTTGGGTGTTTATGACTCTTCTCACCCCCAGCTTGAGGGGGAGTGTTACAATGTGGGGCCCACCATGATGATCGAGCTGGTGGGACCCATCATGAGGATGTATTTCAACAAGAAGAGTCCTAGAGGACTTGGGACACCAATAAGTGTCCTCTCCCAAAGCAAGCTCAAGTAAAGAAATCAAGAAGCACAAGCGGAGTTGATTTAGAAGACTTGAAGATCAAGTGGGGCCCACAAGATCTCACGAGTTGGCACAATTATCAAGGTGTGCTGGAAAATCATGAGGAGCCCACTAGGATAAGGCCAAGAGTTGGTTTATCCCTTATATTCACGTGGATAATAAAAAACTCCTAGTCTTCTAGGAGTCCTAGTTTGAATAGACTTATTTATATTGAGACTTACCTATTTTGAGACTTGCTTATTTTGAAGTTAGAATGTAATTAGGATTGAATGACAATTTGTACGAAGACTCTACCTCCTCCTCTCCTATAAATAGAGAGGCTATAATTCAGAATTAATCAAGCAACACATTCAATCCCGAGTTTGGTTCTCTCTCTCCCTCTCCTTGCTTGGAGCAACTCATCCTTTCCCCTTTAATTATTTCTACTCTACTCGAGAGGTCTTCCCCCCATTTCTCCCTTTTTCTTTCTTCTCTCTTTTGCTCATGATTATGGAACAAGGATCCTAAATTCAACACATTTGTGGTTTGTGAAAAAAATTTCTTTACTTACATTTGATATTGTTTTAAATTTTTTCCATAAATAAACTCTAAAATTTTCATTTTGTTGTGATCTATTTGCCATCTTGTCAAAATTGTTTAAGAGAAGAAGGGAAAGAAAAAACACAAGTTTTGATTTAAGAAAAAAACATACATCTAAAATGGAAATCCACAAATGTAGTGAGAAATAATTCCAAAACGTCTCTGTATTTTTTTGGGATTGTAAACACTTTTTGCAATCGTCGGGAAAAAGGGGAGGCGGGGTATTTTTAACGGAGTGTTGACTCCCAATCCATAAGTCATTTCTAACAAAAAATAGCCCGTTACGTATGATTGACCATTAAATTACTTTACAATCATCTATAATTTTTAGGTCAGGTTTTTGTAAATGGGAAAAATAATGGCTTGTTTGACTCGGGTAAATATCCCACCGCAAGTTCACTTGAGAATTTAATGAGCATTTTTTATTCTCTTTAAAAGGATTGGACCCATCGGTCATTTGCATCTTTAACATGTTTCAAGCAAGCATATCCATATTTAAAACTTGTGTAGAATTCTCTTTCTTATAAAATTATAAACTATTAGGGTTGAACTAGAGGAATTTCCCAAACTTGGATAACAAAACTTTTGTGTTCATTTGTGGTGTGTGAATAAATTTTCTTTACTTTCATTTGTTATTGTTTTAAATTTTTTCCACACATAAACTCTAAAATTTTCATTTTGTTGTGATCTATTTGTCATCTTGTCAAATTTGTTTACGACATAAAAGGAAAGTGAAAACTCAAGTTTGGATTTATGAAAATAGTATACATCTAAAATGGAAATGCACAAATGTACAGAGAGATAATTAAAAAAAGTGCCTGTACTTTTTAGGGATTGTAAACTCTTTTTTGTTTTTATATATTTGATTTTGCAATTATAGTGAAAAAGGGGGAGGCGGTTGATTTTTAACTGAGTGTTGACTCCCAATCCATAAGTCATTTCTTAAAAAAAAAATAGATTGTTACCCATGATTGACTGATAAATCACTTTATAATCAACTATGATTGTTAAGTCAACTTTTTTTAAAAGGGCAAAATAATGGCTTGTTTGACTCAGTTAAATATCCCACTGCACGTTCATTTGAGAATTTAATGAGCATTTGTTATTCTCTTTAAAAGGTTTGGATCCATAGGTCATTCTCAACATTAACATGTTTGAAGCATGTATACCCATATTTAAAACATGTGTAGAAATCTCTTTCTTATAAAATTCCAAGCGATTAGGGTTGAAGTAGTGAAATTACCCAAACTTGGATAACAAAACTTTTGTGTTCATTTGTGGTGTGTGAATAAATTTTCTTTACTTACATTTGTTATTGTTTTAAATTTTTTCCATACATAAACTCTAAAATTTTCATTTTGTTGTGATCTATTTGCCATCATGTCAAAATTATATACGAGATGAAGGGAAAGTGAAAACTCAAGTTTTGATTTAAGAAAAACCCATACATCTAAAATGGAAATGCACAAATGTAGAGATAGATAATTCCAATTTTTTTTTAATTTTAAGGGATTGAAAACTCTTTTTATTTTTCTTCTATTAAGTTTTGCAATCGTTGTGAAATGGGGGTGGCGGGCGATTTTTAACTGATGGTTGACTCCCAATCCATAAGTCATTTCTTACAAAAATAATGCCCATTACGCATGATTGGCCGATGAATCACTTTACAATGATCTATGATTGTTAGGTCAGTTTTTTTGTAAATGGGCAAAATAATGGTTGTTTGAATTGGGTAAATATCCCACTGCACGTTCAGTTGAGAATTTAATGAGCATTTGTTGTTCTCTTTATAATATTTTGATCCATAGGTCAGTTGCATCTTTAACATGTTTCAAGCATGCATATCCATATTTAAAACACGTGGAGAAATCTTTTTCTTATAAAATTCCTTGCTATTTGGTTTGAACTAATGGAATTTTCCAAACTTGGATAACAAAACTTTTGTGTTCATTTGTGGTGTGTGAATAAACTTTCTTTTCTTACATTTGTTATTGTTTTAATTTTTTTCCATACATAAACTCTAAAATTTTTATTTTATTGTGATGTATTGGCCATCATGTCAATAAAATTTGCTAGAAGAAGGAAAAGTGAAAACTCAAGTTTTTATTTAAGAAAAATGTAAACATCTAAATGGAAAAGCACACTAGTATAGCGAGAGATAATTCCAAAAAGTGTCTGTAATTTTGAGTGATTGGAAACTTCTTTTAGTTTTTATATATTAGGTTTGGCTATCGGCGGGAAAAGGGGAGGTAGAGGATTTTAAATTAAGTGTTGACTCCCAATCCATAAGTCATTTCCAACAAAAATATAGCCCGTTACGCATGATTGACCGATAAATCACTTTACAATCATCTATGATTGTTAGGTCAACTTTTCATAAATGGGCAAAATAATGGCTTGTTTGACTCGGGTAAATATCCCACCGCACGATCACTTGAGAAATTAATGAGCATTTGTTGTTTTCTTTGAAAGGTTTGGATCCATAGGTCATTTGCATCTTTAATATGTTTCAAGCATCCATATCCATATTTAAAAGATGCGTAAGAATCCCTTTCTTATAAAATTCCAAGTTATTAGGGTTGAAATAGTGGAATTTCCCAAACTTGCATATCAAAACTTTTCTCTTCATTCGTTATGTGTGAATATATTTTCTTTACTTACATTTGTTATTGTTTTAAATTTTTTCCAGACATAAACTCTAAAATTTTACTTTCGTTTTGATCTATTTGCCATGTTGTCAAAATTGTTTACGAGATGAAGGGAATGAGAAATTTCAAGTTTTGATTTAAGAAAAAAACATACATCTAAAATGGAAATGCACAAATGTAGAGAGAGATAATTCCAAAAAGTGTCAGTAATTTTTAGGGATTGTAAACTCTTATTAGTTTTTATATATTAGGTTTTGCAATCGTAGAGAAAAGGGGGAGGCAGGGGATTATTAACTGAGTGTTGACTCTCAATCCATAAGTCGTTTCTTACAAAAATATAGCATTTTATGCATGATTGACCGTTAAATCACTTTACAATCATCTATGATTATTAGGTCAGCTTTTTCTAAATGGGCAAAATAATGTTTTGTTTGACTCGTGTAAATATCTCATCACACGTTCACTTGAGAATTTAATGAGCATTTGTTATACTCTTTAAAAGGTTTGGATCCATAGGTCATTTGCATCGTTAACATGTTTCAAGCATGCATATCCATATGTAAAACACGTGTAGAAATCTCTTTCTTCTAAAATTCCAAGCCATTCAGGTTGAACTAGTGGAATTTCCCAAACTTGGATAACAAAAATTTTGTGTTCATTCGTGGTGTGTGAATAAATTTTCTTTACTTACATTTGTTATTGTTTTAAATTTTTTCCATACTTAAACTCTATGTTGGAATATATGATGTAATTAGGGTGGCACTCATGTAATTAATTTACGTTTTCTGTCTCTTCTTCACTCTTATTAGGGTGAAGGGTATATTTGTAATATTGATAATTTTGATATCTATAAATATACCTTATGGGGGAGGGTTTGGATCGAGTCCATAACCTCTAGTTTTCTCCTAATTGTGTCGCTGTCATTTTCCTCCATGACTTAAATCATGGAGTCCTAAAAATCAACATGGTATCAGAGCATTGATTTTCAGGACTCGCATCTATGGTTTTCAGGATTGGAAAAAACCCAATCATTTATTTATTTATTTCATATTTCTATTTTATTTTTTGTCATTAATGTAAGTCCCTTTCTGTTGCTGAGTTTTTCATATTTCTGGCGAGTTACTGTTGTTGGTGGCGAGTTCTTAATTTTACTGGTTTTGTTGCCAGGATAATCTTTTTGTTATTGGTTCCATTGGTAATAGACTATTATGGGCACAAATCATTTGGCACTGCACGGAAGACAGTGCACTGAGATCGGGATCTTATTTATGTTTCAGACTCTGTTTATCATTGTTCTTCCGCTGACGAGAGTTTATCATCGATCATAAAGTTTACTAAGTTTTTATTTCGTTGCTGCTTTTTCGGGATATCACTGCTACCACTGTTGCCTGCGGAAGTTTCGGCGTCATTCCATACTGTTTTAATATTTTCTTATCTGAGTCCCGCTTTGTTCGAAAGCGATTGGGGAAGAAGGTCGGCTCTCTGATGTTAATCTAGTTAACAGAAGATTTCGGAAACTCCTCTCATTGCCATCTCTATTTTTCTGTTGCCGCCTGCATTTCCATACTGAGTTACAAATTCGAAGATCGTGATTGCCTTTCCTGGATTTTCGCTGCTCGTTGCTATTTTCTATCGTTCATCGCTCTCTGGTTTTGTTTGGCGCTATGGGGAAGAAAAATAGTTACCGAATCAATATTTCTTCCTAAGTTTGGAAGCGCCAATTAAATCCGTGCCAAGCCTATTCTGGCCAACCAGGACAGTTACGAGTTAATCCGGGTCAACCCAGACCGTATCATCCTCTCTCCCGACGCTGCCGCCCATGGCCGTTAAAAAACTACAGCCACCGTTGACGCTCTCTTCACCGTCGCCACCATTCGACTTGACAGCCACAACGTTGACTGTCCCCAGCCAGCCGGTGCCGTAGTACAGAACCCCCTTATTAGAGCAGGGGCTCCTCAACCTCTGCTGATTTCTCTCCCGTGTTCGGCCAGGAGGTTGAGCAGGGGCTCTGTTTCCATTTGAGAAAAATAATCTCTCGGATTTGTGAGAATCTCAGTCCGGTTGCCGTGTCGGAGAAGACGAACCCAGACTCCGCCGAGTCATCTTGCCGCGACGCTGACTGTCTGCAACCACCGGCACTGCGGGGAGGAAGACGAAGGCGTCTATCTACCAATGATTTATTTCAGGCGCTATTGATTTTCCTTTCCGAGAAATATTTCCCACAACTGGCATCGCGACGATCTTTCCCTCTGGTTTACTGTCGTTCCACTTTACCGAAGGAAGATCATGAAAAATCAGATTTCTAAGTTAGCGAACCGAGATGTCCGTCTAGATGCTGTCGAGTAGCACCAGTTTACAGAGCCGCACCAGTTTACCGAGCCGCACCAGATTTTGCTGGCTTAACTCGAGCCAACTCGGTCAAGGTCAATCCGACTTGACCCACTTGTTCTATTGCCTCAGTTATATGGGTCCGGGTCGCGAGTTTCATATATCTTTCTTCCGCGACTCGGCTATATTAGTGTGATATTTATCTCGGCATAATTCGGTTTTTTTTCTCAGGCTGGATTATTACTTTGGATTATTACCTGAATTTGTTGCAACTTCCTTATTTACTAATGGATTCGTTGCAGACTATTTCATATGTCCTTATTACTCTTTAAGGACTTCTATTATTTACCGGTTATCCGATACTACAACTGCATATATGATGCATGTTGTCTAGGCATTGGCTTATTTCCATTGTTGTTATTATTTCTCTTTGATTGAGACATTATTTTTTAAGAAGAACTCCTCGGTTGCTTGCCTTGGGTTCATTATTTGCTGATTGTCATTGGCATTGGTTCGTTTGATGCAAAATTTGAATTTCTTAGAAAAATAAATCACATGGTGGCCCTAGCATTGTATATTCCTCTTTACCCATTACCCATTACCCTTTGGAAGCCTTCATTCTTTATTTGACTCTCACTTACCCTTATTGGCCAACCCTCTTTAAAGCATTGCTTTGGTTGTCCCTTTTATTCATATGGGTGATTAAGTCCATTGAGACTTCTTATTGGTACTCGTGGGTCTTTTTATTGCCATCTTGTGAATGATAGACATTACCCACTCTTGTGATTATTGTCACTATATTCGGTCGAAATCCTTCGAGTTTGGTTTCGACTTATGTGTCATCACCCATTTTTTACCTTTTGAGAGTTCGTGTCCAATTTCGTACTTATCCTTTGGGACACCATGATGGAGGAGATTATTATTACATTTATGTTATTTGGTTCAAGCTGGGATCACTGCCATTACCTCCCAGCTTGAGGGGGAGAAGTAGAAGAAGTACAAGAAAGAAGTACTTTATTTCATATGTTGTGAATAAGTTTATGTGACAGAAATATTCAAGAAAGGGGGAGAAGAAAAGATGAATCTTGTGCATCAAAGAAGATATTTTTATATCAGATTATTTCATGGGTTCTTTTGCAAAGTTTATTATTTGGTTCGTGTTATATGTGTTGGAAGATGGTTGTGTTATATACAATTGCTGCTATTATGTCTCTTTGGGGACATTATTTCTTGGGTTCTCTTTCGTGTTATATATCACATTGGGAAACCATGACAGAGAAACTTGTTATTACATCTATGTTATCCCCCCCTTGTAATGGATTTTATGTCTCCTACCACTTGAGAGTCGTTGTTCTGTGGAGGGACACTCTGGTGGACACTTCAGAGCAATGCCGATAGACACACTACCGATAGCAGTTAGAGTGTGCCCTACATCCAGCATTAGGACTGGAGTATGAAGCAATGGCTTACCGGCTAGGAGTGATTTTTACTCTCACTTATAATGCCGCACGGCCTCATGGAAGGACTCAACAGCGTGAGGGGAAGTATTGGAAGATGTGCCATTTTATAAAAAAATATTTTATACATTATTTGGAGCAAGCTGGGAGTTCATGTTGTTCTCTCACCCCCAACTTGAGGGGGAGTGTTGAAAGGTAAGTTAAAGCCCACATGAGAAGGAAAGCCCACGTATCTAAGATTATTATAAGATAAGCCACATGACCAAGGAAGGCCCACAAGATGGGCCCAAGCCCATAAGAAGTAGGACCCACAATGATTACCATGAACTGGCATCCTTATTTAGTTGGAAGATCAAGATGGACTCCTAGTTCTACTCAAGTTAGTCTTCTAGTTGTTTAGATAGACCTACTTAAATTGAAAAGTTAGAGTTGTAATGTAATTAGGATTGAATGATAAGTTGTATAAGGACTCTACATCCTCCTCTACTATAAAATAGAGGTTCATGTACTCTAATTAAAAAAAGTTATTGATCTCAATGAACTTATTCACAATATATGAAATAAAGTACCTCTTTCTTGTACTTCTTCTACTTTGGTGTCAAAGCTTCTCTTCCTATAGTAAACTCTTTTTAGTTTTTATATATTAGGTTTATCAATCATCGGGAAAAAGGGGGATGCAGAGGATTTTTAACTTTGTGTTGACTCCCAATCCATAAGTTATTTCTTACAAAAATATAGCCTGTTACACATGAATGACCGATAAATCAATTTACCATCATCAATGATTGTTAGGTCAACTTTTTGTAAGTGGGCAAAATAATGGGTTGTTTGACTTGGGTAAATATCCCATCGGACGTTCACTTGAGAATTTAATTAGCATTTTTTATTCTCTTTAAAATGTTTTTATCCATAGGTAATTTGCATATTTAACATGTTACAACCATTCATATCCATTTTAAAAAAATGTGTAGAAACTCTTTCTTATAAAATTCCAAGCTATTAGAGTTAAACTAGTGGAATTTCCCAAACTTGGATAACAAAAAACTCTAAAATTTTCATTTTGTCGTTCTCTATTTGCCATCTTGTCAAAATTGTTTACGAGATGAAGGGAAAGTGAAAACTCAAGTTTTGATTTAAGAAAAAAACATACATCTAAAATGGAAATGCACAAATGTAGAGAGAGATAATTCCAAAAAGTGTTTGTAATTTTTACGGTTTGTAAACTATTTTTAATTTTTATATATTAGGTTTTGCATTCGTCAGGAAAAGGGGGACAGGGGGAGGGGGATTTTTAACTGAGTGTTCACTCCCAATCCACAAGTCATTTCTTTATAAAATATAGCCCGTTACGCATGATTGACCGATAAATTACTTTACAATCATCTATCATTGTTAGGTCAAATTTTTGTAAATAGGCAAAATAATGGCTAGTTTGACTCTTGTAAATATCCCACCTCACGTTTACTTAAGTATTTAATGAGCATTTGTTATTCTCTTTAACAGGGTTGGATTCATAGGTCATTTGCATCTTTAACATGTTTCAAGCATGCATATCCATTTTTAAAACATGTGTAGAAATCTCTTTCTTATAAAATTCCAAGCTATTAGGGTTGAACTAGTGGAATTTCCAAAACTTGGATAACAAAACTTTCGTGTTCATTTGTTGTGTTAATAAATTTTCTTTACATCCATTTGTTATTGTTTTAAATATTTTCCATACATAAACTCTAAAATTTTCATTTAGTTGAGAACTAGTTGCCATCTTGTCAATATTGTTTACAAGATGATGGGAAAATGAATACTCAAGTTTTGATTTAAGAAAAAAGCATACATCTAAAATGGAAATGCACTAATTTAGAGAGAGATAATTCCCAAAAGTGTAAGTAATTTTTAGGGATTCTAAACTCTTATTAGTTTTTATATATTAGGTTTTGCTATCGTGGAGAAAAGGGGGAGGCGGGGATTATTAACTGAGTGTTGACTCCGAATCCATAATTCATTTCTTACGGAAATATAGCACGTTGGGCATGATTTACCGATAAATCACTTTAAAATCACCTTTGATTGTTAGATCAGCTTTTTGTAAATAGGCAAAATAATGGCTTGTTTGAATCTTGTAAATATCCCACCGCACATTCACTTGAGAATTTAATGAGCTTTTTTTATTGTCTTTAAAAGGTTTGGATCCATACGTCATTTGCATCTTATACATGTTTCAAGCAGCATATCCATATGTAAAACATGTGTAGAAATCTCTCTTTTAAAATTCCAAGCTATTAGGGTTGAACTAGTGGAATTTCCCAAACTTGGATAACAAAACTTGGGTGTTCATTTGTGGTGTGTGAATAAATTTTCTTTACTTACATTTGTTGTTGTTTTAAATTTTTTTCCATACATAAACTATTAAATTTTCATTTTGTTGTGATCTATTTGCCATCTTGTCAAAATTGTTTACGAGATGAAGGAAAAGTGAAAAGTCAAGTTTGGATTTAATAAAAAGTATACATCTAAAATGGAAATGCACAAATGTAGAGAGAGATAATTCAAAAAAGTGTCTGTAATTTTTAAAGATTGTCAACTCTTTTTAGTTTTTAGACATTAGGTTTTGCAATTTTAGGGAAAAGGGAGAGCTGGGGATTTTTAACTGAGTGCTGATTCCCAATCCATAAGTCGTTTCTAACAAAAATATAACCCGTTACGCATGATTAACCGATAAATCACTTTACAATCATCTATGATCATTAGGTCAGGTTTTTGTAAAAGGGAAAAGTAATGGCTTGTTTGACTTGGGTAAATATCCCATTGCATTTTGACTAGAAAATTTAATGAGCATTTGTTGGTCTCTATAAAAGGTTTGGATCCATAGGTCATTTGCATCTTTACCTTGTTTCAAGCATGCATATCCATATTTAAAACATGTGTAGAAATCTCTTTCTTATAAAATTCCATGCTATTAGGGTTGAAGTAGTGGAATTTCCCAAACTTGGATAACAATACTTTTGTGTTCATTTGTTGTGTGAATATAGTTTCTTTACTTACATTTGCTATTTTTTTAAATTTTTTCCATACTTTAACTCTAAAATTTTCATTTTGTTGTGAAGTATTTGCCATCTTGTAAAAATAGTTTACAAGTTGATGGGAAAGTGAAAACTCAAGTTTTGATTTAAGAAAAAAGCATACATCTAAAATGGAAATACACTAATGTAGAGAGAGATAATTCCAAAAAATGTCTGTAATTTTAAGGGATTGTAAACTCTTTTTAGTTTTTATATATTAGGTTTTGCAATTGTCGGGAAAAGGGGGAGGCGGGGGATTCTTAACTCAGTGTTGACTCACAATCCATAAGTCATATCTTACAAAAATATAGCCCGTTAAGCATGATCGACTGATAAATCACTTTACAATCATCTATGATTGTTAGGTCAGCTTTTTATAAATGGGAAAAATAATGGCATGTTTGACTCAGGTAAATATCCTGCCGCACGTTCACTTGAGAATTTAATGAGCATTGGTTCTCTTTAAAAGGTTTGGATCCATAGGTCATTTGCATTTTAAACATGTTTCAAGCATGCATATCCATATGTAAAACATGTGTAGAAATCTCTTTCTTATAAAATTTCAAGATATTAGGGTTGAACTAGTGGAATTTCCCAAACTTGGATAACAAATCTTTTGTGTTTATTTGTGGTGTGTGAATAAATTTTGTTTACTTACATTTGCTATTTTTTAAAAAAAAATTTACATGCATAAACTCTAAAATTTTCATTTTGTTGTGATATATTTGCCATCTTGTCAAAATTGTTTACGAGATGAAGGGAAAGTGAAAACTCAAGTTTTAATTTAAGAAAAAAGTATACATCTAAAATGGAAATGCACAAATGTAGAGAGAGATAATTCAAAAAAGTGTCTGTAATTTTTAGGGATTGTCAACTCTTTTTAGTTTTTAAATATTAATTTTTAAAATCGTCGGGAAAAGGGAGAGCCAGGGGATTTTTAACTGAGTGTTGACTCCCAATCCATAAGTCGTTTCTTACCAAAATATAGGCCATTATGCATAATTCGCCAATAAATCACTTTACTAACATCTATGATCGTTAGGTCAACTTTTTGTAAATGGGCAAAATAATGCCTTGTTTGACTCAGGTAAATATCCCATCGCATGTTTACTTGAGAATTTAATGAGCATTTGTTGGTCTCTTTAAAAGGTTTGTACCCATAGGTCATTTGCATCGTTAACATGTTTCAAGCATGCATATCTAGATTTAAAACATGTGTAGAAATCTATTTCTTATAAAATTCCAAGCTATTAGGGTTGAATTAGTGGAATTTCCCAAACTTGGATAGCCAAACATTTGTGTCATTCATGGTGTGTGAATAAATTTTCTTTACTTACATTTGTTATTGTTTTAAAAATTTTCCATACATAATTCTAAAATTTTCATTTTGTTGTGATCTATTTGCAATCTTGTCAAAATTGTTTACGAGATGAAGGGAAAGAAAAAACTCAAGTTTTTATTTAAGAAAAAATCAGACAACTAAAATAGAAATGCTCAAATAAGGAGAGACATAATTCCAAAAAGTGTATGTAATTTTTACGGATTGTAAACCCTTTTTATTTTTATATATTAGGTTTACAATTGCCGGGAAAAGGGGAAGGTGGCGGATTTTTAACTGAGTGTTTACTCTCAATCCATCAATCATTTCTTTCTAAAATACATCCCATTACGCATAATTGACCGATAAATCGCTTTAAAATCATCTATGATTTTTAGGTCAACTTTTTGTAAATGCACAAAATAATGCCTTGTTTAACTCGAGTAAATATCCCATCGCACATTCACATGAGAATTTAATGAGCATTTGTTGTTCACTTTAAAAGTTATGAATCTATAGGCCATTTGTATCTTTAACATGTTTCAAGCATGCATATCCATATTTAAAACATGTGTAGAAATCTCTTTCAAATAAAATTCCAAACTATTTGGGTTGAACTTGTGGAATTTCAAAAACTTGGATAACAAAACTTTTGCGTTCTTTCGTGGTGTGCGAATAAATTTTCTTTACTTAAATTTGTTATTCTTTTAAATTTTTTCCATACATAAATTCTAAAATTTCATTTTGAAGTGATCTATTTGTCGTCCTGTCAAAATTGTTTACGAGATGAAGGGAAAGTGAAAACTCAAGTTTTGATTTAAAAAAAAAGCACACATCTAAAATGGATTGGCATAAATGTAGAGAGAGATAATTCCAAAAAGTGTCTGTAATTTTTAGGGATTGTAATCTCTATTTAATTTTTATATATTAGTTTTGCATTCATCGAGAAAAGGGGGAGGTGAGGGATTTTTAATTGAGTGTTGACTCCCAATCTATAAGTCATTTCTTTAAAAAATATTACCCGTGACACATTATTCACTTATAAATCACTTTACAAGCATCTATGATTGTTAGGTCAGCTTTTTGTAAATAGGCAAAATAATGGCTTGTTTGACTCAGGTAAATATCCCACAGCACGTTCACTTGAGAATTTAATGATCATTTGTAATTCTCTTTAAAAGGTGTGGATCCATAGGTCATTTGCATCTTTAACATGTTTCAAGCATGCATATCCATTTTTAAAACATGTGTAGAAATCTCTTTCTTATAAAATTCCAAGCTATTACGATTGAACTAGTGGAATTTCCCAAACTTGGATAACAATACTTTTGTGTTCATTCGTGGTGTGTGAATAAGTTTTCTTTACTTACATTTGTTATTGTTTTAATTTTTTTCCATACTTTAACTCTAAAATTTTCATTTTACTGTGATCTATTTACGATCTTGTCCAAATAGTTTACGGGATGAAGGGAAAGTGAAAAATCAGGTTTTTATTTAAGAAAACTGCATACATCTAAAATGGAAATGCACTAATGTAGAGAGAGATAGTTCCAAAAAGTGTTAGTAATTTTAAGGGATTGTAAACTCTTTTTACTTTTCATATATTAGGTTTTGTAGTCATAGGGAAAAGGGGGAGGCGGGGGTTTTTTAACTCAATGTTGACTCCCAATCCATAAGTCATTTGTAACAAAAAAATAGCCTGTTAGAATCATCTATGATTGACCGATAAATAACTTTACAATCATCTATGATTGTTAGGTGAGCTTTTTATAAATGGGTAAAATAATGGCATGCTTGACTCTGGTAAATATCCTGCCGCATGTTCACTTTAGAATTTAATGAGCATTTGTTGTTCTCTTTAAAAGGTTTGGATACATAGGTCATTTGCATCTTAAACATGTTTCGAGCATGCATTTCCATATATAAAACATGTGTAGAAATCTCTTTCTTATAAAATTCCAAGCTATTGGGGTTGAAGTAGTTGAATTTCCCAAACTTGGATAACAAAACTTTTGTGTTCATTTGTGGTGTGTAAATAAATTTTATTTACTTACATTTGTTATTTTTTAAGTTTTTTTCAATACATGAACTCCAAAATTTTCATTTTGTTGTGATCTATTTTCCATCTTGTGAAAATTGTATACGAGATGAAGGGAAAGTGAAAACTCAAATTTTGATTTATGAAAGAAGTATATATCTAAAATGGAAAAGCACAAATGTAGAGAGAGATAATTCAAAAAAGTGTCCGTAATTATTAGGGAATTCAACTCTTTTTTCGTTTTTATATATTAGGTTTGCAATTGTCGGGAAAAGGGAGAGCCGAGGGATTTTTAACTGAGTGTTGATTCCCAATCCATAATTATTTTCTTACAAAAATATAGCCCATAAAGCATGTTTCACCGATAAATCACTTTACAATAATCTACGATCGTTAGGTCAACTTTTTGTATATGGGTAAAATAATGGCTTGTTTGACTCGGGTCAATATCTCGTCGATTGTTGACTTGAGAATGTAATGAGTATTTGTTGGTCTCTTTAAAGGTTTGGATCCATTGGTCATTTGCTTCTTTAACATGTTTCAAGCATGCATATCCATATTTAAAACACGTGTAGAAATCTCTTTCTTATAAAATTGCAAGCAATTAGGGTTGAACTAGTGGAATTTTCCAAACTTGGATAACAAAACTTTTGTGTTCATTTGTGGTGTGTGAATAAAGTTTATTTACTTACATTTGTTATTGTTTTAAATTTTTTTCCATACATAAACTCTAAAATTTTCATTTTGTTGTGATCT
Source organism: Aristolochia californica (assembly GCF_029961685.1). Classification (NCBI taxonomy): domain Eukaryota; kingdom Viridiplantae; phylum Streptophyta; class Magnoliopsida; order Piperales; family Aristolochiaceae; genus Aristolochia; species Aristolochia californica. The sequence continues at coordinate 15,172,510 of NW_027181881.1, read as the reverse complement.
ATTTGCCATCTTGTCAAAATTGTTTACGAGATGAAGGGAAAGTGAAAACTCAAGTTCTGATTTAAGAAAAATCATACAACTAAAATGGAAATTTAAAAATATAGAGAGACATAATTCCAAAAAGTGTCTGTAATTTTTTGGGAATATAAACTCTTTCTATTTTTTATATATTTGGTTTTGTAATCGCTGGGAAAAGGGGGAGGCGAGAGATTCTTAACTGAGTGTTGACTCTCAATCCATCAGTCATTTCTTTCAAAAATATAGCCCATTACACATGATAAACCGATAAATCACTTTACAATCATCTATGATTGTTAGGTTAGCTTTTTTTAAATGGGCAAAATAATGGCTTGTTTTACTTGAGCAAATATCCCATCGCACGTTCACTTGAGAATTTAATGAGCATTTTTTTATCTCTTTAAAAGTTTTGGATCCATAGGTCATTTGCATCTTTAACATGTTTCAAGCATGCATATCCATATTTAAAACGTGTGTAAAAATCTCTTTCAAATAAAATTCCAAGCTATAAGGATTGAACTTGTGGAATTTCCAAAACTTGGATAACAAAACTTTTGTGTTCATTCGTTGTGTGTGTATAAATTTTCTTTACTTACATTTGTTATTCTTTTAAATTTTTTCCATACATAAACTCTAAAATTTCATTTTGTAGTGATCTATTTGCCATCTTGTCAAAGATGTTTATGAGATGAAGGAAAAGTGAAAACTCGAGTTTTGATTTAAAAAAAAACATACATCTAAAATGGATTTGCACAAATGTAGAGAGAGATAATTCAAAAAAGCGTCCGTAATTTTTAGGGATTGTAATCTCTTTTTACTTTTTATATATTAGGTTTTGTAATCGTCAAGAAAAGGGGGAGGCGGGGGATTTTAACTGAGTATTGAGTCCCAAACCATAAGTCATTTCTTTCAAAAATATTTCCTGTTACACATGATTCACCGATAAATCACTTTACAAGCATCTTTGATTGTTAGGTCAGCTTTTTTTAAATAGGCAAAATAATGGCTTGTTTGACTCTGGTAAATATCCCACCGCACGTTCACTTGAGAATTTAATGAACATTTGATATTCTCTTTAAAAGGTTTGGATCCATTGGTCATTTGCATCTTTAACATGCTTCAAGCAGGCATATCCATTTTTAAAACATGTGTAGAAATCTCTTTCTTATAAAATTCCAAGCTATTATAGTTGAACTAGTGGAATTTCCAAAACTTGGATAAAAAAACTTTTGTGTTCATTCTTGGTGTGTGAATAAATTTTCTTTACTTAAATTTTTCATTGTTTTAATTTTTTCCCAACTTAAACTCTAATATTTTCATTTTGTTGTGATCTATTAGCCATATTGTCAAAACTGTTTACGGGCTGAAGAGAATGCGAAGACTCAAGTTTTTATTTAAGAAAAAAACATACATCTAAAATGGAAATGCACTAATGTAGAGAGAGATAATTCGAAAAAGTGTTTGTAATTTTAAAGGATTGTAAACTTTTTTTTTTTATATATTAGTTTTGCAGTCTTTGGGAAAAGGGGGAGGCGGAGGATTTTTAACTCAATGTTGACTCCAAATCCATAAGTCATATCTTACAAAAAGATAGCCCGTTAAGCATGATCGACCTATAAATCACTTTACAATCATCTATGATTGTTAGGTCAGCATTTTATAAATGGGCAAAATAATGGCTTGTTTGACAGGGGCAAATTTCCTGCCACACGTTCACTTGAGAATTTAATGTGCATTTGTTGTTCTCTTTAAAAGGTTTGGATCCATAGCTCATTTGCATCTTTAACATGTTTCAAGCATGCAAATCCATATGTAAAACATGTGTAGAAATCTCTTTCTTATAAAATTCCAAGCTATTAGGGTTGAACTAGTGGAATTTTCCAAACTTGGATAACAAAACTTTTGTGTTCATTTGTGGTGTGTGAATAAATTTTCTTTACTAACATTTCTTATTGTTTTAAAATTTTTTCCATACATAAACTCTAAAACTTTCATTTTGTTGTGATATATTTGCCATCTTGTCAAAATTGTTTACGAGATGAAGGAAAACTGAAACCTGAAGTTTTGATTTAAGAAAAAAGTATACATCTAAAAAGGAAATGAACAAATGTAGAGAGAGGTAATTCAAAAAACTGTCTATAATTTTTAGTGATTGTCAACTTTTTTTTGTTTTTATATATTAAGTTTTGAAATCGTCGGGAAAAGGGAGAGCGGGAAGATTTTTAACTGAGTGTTGACTCCCAATCCATAAGTCGTTTCTTACCAAAATATAGGCCGTTATGCATGATTCACCGATAAATCACTTTACAATCATCTATGATCTTTAGGTCAACTTTTTATAAATGGGCAAAATAATGGCTTGTTTGACTCGGTAAATATCCCATCGCATGTTGTCTTGAGAATTTAATGAGCATTTGTTGGTCTCTATAAAAGGTTTGGATCCATAGGTCATTTGCATCTTTAACATGTTTCAAGCTTGCATATCCATATTTAAGACTTGTGTAGAAATATCTTTCTAATAAAATTCCAAGCTATTATAGTTTAACTAGTGGAATTTCCCAAACTTGGATAACAAAACTTTTGTGTTCATTTGTGGTGTGTGAATAAATTTTCTTTACTTACATTTGTTATTGTTTTTAAAATTTTCCATACATAAACTCTAAAATTTTCATTTTTTTGTGATCTATTTGCCATCTTGTCAAAATAGTTTACGAGATGAAGGAAAAGAAAAAACTCAAGTTTTCATTTAAGAAAAATTCAGACAACTAAAATGGAAAAGCACAAATATGGAAAGACATAATTCCAAAAATTGTTATTAATTTTTAGGGATTGTAAACTCTTTTTATTTTTATATATTAGGTTTTACAATCGCCAGGAAAAAGGGAAGGCGGGGCATTTTTAACTAAGAGTTGACTCTCAATCCATCAGTCATTTCTTTCTAAAATATAGCCCATTACGCATGATTGACTAATAAATCACTTTACAATCATCTATGATTCTTGGGTCAGCTTTTTGTAAATGGGCAAAATAATGGCTTGTTTAAGTCGAGTAAATATTCCATTGCACGTTCACTTGAGAATTTAATGAGCATTTGTTGCTCTCTTTAAAAGTTTTGAATCCATAGGTCATTTGCATCTTTAACATGTTTCAAGCATGCATATCCATATTTAAAACGTGTGTAGAAATCTCTTTAAAATAAAATTCCAAGCAATTAGGGTTGAACTTGTGGAATTTCCAAAACTTGGATAACAAAACTTTTGTGTTCATTCGTGGTATGTGAATAAATTTTCTTTACTTACATTTGTTATTCTTTTAAATTTTTTCCATACATAAATCATAAAATTTCATTTTGTAGTGATCTATTTGTCGTCTTGTCAAAATTGTTTACGAGATGAAGGGAAAGTGAAAAATCAAGTTTTAATTAAAAAAAAAAGCATACATCTAAAATGGATTAGCACAAAAATATAGAGAGAGATAATTCCTAAAAGTGTCTGTAATTTTTAGGGATTGTAATCTCTTTTTAATTTCTATATATTAGTTTTGCGTTCATCGAGAAAAGGGGGACGCGAGGAATTTTTAACTGAAAGTTGACTCCCAATCCATAAGTCATTTCTTTCAAAAAAATTTCCCGTTACGCATGATTCACCGATAAATCACTTTACAAGCATCTATGAATGTTAGGTTAGCTTTTTGTAAATAGGCAAAATAATGGCTAGTTTGACTCTGGTAAATATCCCATCGCACATTCACTTGAGAATTTAATGAGCATTTGTTATTCTCTTTAAAATGTTTAGATCCATAGGTCATTAGCAACTTTAATATGTTTCAAGCATGCATTTCCATTTTTAAAACATGTTTAGAAATCTCTTTCTTATAAAATTCCAAGCTACTACGATTCAACTAGTGGAATTTCCAAAACATGGATAACAAAACTTTTGTGTTAATTCGTGGTGTGTGAATAAATTTTCTTTACTTACATTTGTTATTGTTTTAAATTTTTTCCATACTTAATCTCCAAAATTTTCATTTTGTTGTGATCTATTTGCCATCTTGTCAAAATTGTTTATGGGATGAAGGGAAAGTGAAAACTCAAGTTTTTATTTAAGAAAAAAGCATACATCTAAAATGGAAATCCACTAATGTAGACAGAGATAGTTCCAAAGAGTGTTTGTAATTTTAACGGATTTTAAACTCTTTTTAGTTCTCATATATCAGGTTTTGCAGTCGTTGGGAAAAGGGGGAGGCGAAGGTTTTTTAACTCAGTATTGACTCTCAATCCATAGGTCATTTCTTACAAAAAAATAGCCCGTTACAATCATCTATGATTGACCGATAAATAACTTTACAATCATCTATGATTGATAAGTCAACTTTTTATAAATGGGTAAAATAATGACATGTTTGACTCGGGTAAATATCCTGCCGCATGTTCTCTTGAGAATTTAATGAGCCTTTGTTGTTCTCTTTAAAAGGTTTGGATCCATAGGTCATTTGCATCTTAAATATGTTTCAAGCATGCATATCCATGTAAAACATGAGTAGAAATCTCTTTCTTATAAAATTCCAAGCTATTAGGGTTGAACTAGTGGAATTTCACAAACTTGGATAAAAAAACTTTTGTGTTCATTTGTGGTGTGTGAATAAATTTTCTTTACTTACATTTGTTTTTGTTTTAAATTTTTCTCCTTACATAAACTCTAAAATTTTCATTTTGTTGTCATATATTAGCCATCTTGTCAAAAATTTTTACGAGATGAAGAGAAAGTGAAAACTCAAGTTTTGATTTAAGAAAAAAGTATACATCTAAAATGGAAATGCACAAATGTAGAGAGAGATAATTCAAAAAAGTGTCTGTAATTTTTAAGGATTGTCAACTCTTTTTAGTTTTTATATAATAAATTTTGAAATCGTCAAGAAATGGGAGAGCCATGGGATTTTTAACTGAGTGTTGACTCCCAATCCAAAAGTCATTTCTTTCAAAAATATTTCCTGTTACGTATGATTCGCTGATAAATCACTTTACAAGCATCTATGATTGTTAGGTCAGCTTTTGTAAATAGGCAAAATAATGGCTTGTTTGACTCTGGTAAATATCCCACTGCAAGTTCACTTGAGAATTTAATTAGTATTTGTTATTCTCCTTAGACGGTTTGCATCCATAGGTCATTTGCATCTTTAACATGTTTCAAGCATGCATATCCTTATGAAAAACATGTGTAGAAATCACTTTCTTATAAAATTCCAAGCTATAACGGTTGAACTAGTGGAATTTCCCAAACTTGGATAACAAAACTTTTGTGTTCATTTGTGGTGTGTGAATAAATTTTCTTTACTTACACTTGTTATTGTTTTAAATTTTTTCCCATAAATAAGCTCTAAAATTTTCATTTTGTTGTAATATATTTGCCATCTTGTCAAAATTGTTTACGAGATGAAGGGAAAGTGAAAACTCAAGTTTTGATTTCAGAAAAAAGTATATATCTAAAATGGAAATGCACAAATGTAGAGAGAGATAATTCAAAAAAGTGTCTATAATTTTTAGGGATTGTCGACTCTTTTTAGTTTTTATATATTAAGTTTTGAAATCGTCGGGAAAAGGAGAGCCGGGGGATTTTTAACCGAGTGTTGACTCCCAATCCATAAGTCATTTCTTTCAAAAATATTTCCCGTTACGCATGATTCATCGATAAATCACTTTACAAGCATCTATGATTGTTAGGTCAGCTTTTTGTAAATAGGCAAAAATAATGGCTTGTTTGTCTCATGTAAATATCCCACCGCACGTTCACTTGAGAATTTAATGAGCATTTGTTATTCTCTTTAAACGGTTTGGATCCATAGGTCATTTGCATCTTTAACATGTTTCAAGCATGCATATCCATATGTAAAACATGTGTAGAAAATCTCTTTCATATAAAATGCCAAGCTATTAGGGTTGAACTAGTGGAATTTCCCAAGCTTGGATAACAAAACTTTTGTGTTCATTTGTGGTGTGTGAATAAATTTTCTTTACTTACATTTGTTATTGTTTTACTTTTTTTTCCATACATAAACTCTAAAATTTTCATTTTGTTGTGGTATATTTGCCATCTTGTCAAAATTGTTTACGAGATGAAGGGAAACTGAAAACTCAAGTTTTGATTTAAGAAAAAAGTATACATCTAAAAATGAAATGCACAAATGTAGATAGAGATAATTGAAAAAAGTGTCTGTAATTTTTAGGGAATGTCAACTCTTTTTAGTTTTTATATATTGAGTTTTGAAATCGTCGGGAAAAGGGAGAGCCGAGGGATTTTTAACTGAGTGTTGACTCTCAATCCATAAGTCATTTCTTACCAAAATGTAGGCCGTTACGCATGATTCACCGATAAATCATTTTACAAACATCTATGATCGTTTGGACAACTTTTTGTAAATGGGCAAAATAATGGCTTGTTTGACTCGGGTAAATATCCCATCGCATGTTGACTTGAGAATTTAATGAGCATTTGTTGGTCTCTTTAAAAGGTTTGGATCCTTAGGTCATTTGCATCTTTAACATGTTTCAAGCATGCATATCCGTATTTACAACATGTGTAGAAATCTCTTTCTTATAAAATTCCAAGCTATTAGGGTTGAATTAGAGGAATTTCCCAAACTAGGATAACCAAACATTTGTGTTCATTCGTGGTGTGTGAATTAATTTTCATTAGTTACATTTGTTATTTTTTTAAAAATTTTCCTTAAATAAACTCTAAAATTTTCATTTTGTTGTGATCTATTTGCCATCTTGTCAAAATTGTTTACGAGATGAAGGGAAAAAAAAAACTCAAGTTTTGATCTAAGAAAAAATCCGACAACAAAAATGGAATTGCTCAAATATGAAGAGACATAATTCCAAAAAGTGTCTGTAATTTTTAGGGATTGTAAACTTTTTTTATTTTTATATATTAGGTTTGGCAATCGCCGGGAAAAGGGGAAGGCGGAGGATTTTTAACTGAGTGTTGACTCTCAATCCATCAGTCATTTCTTTCTAAAATATAGCCCACGCATGATTGACCTATAAATCACTTTACAATCATCTATGATTTTTAGGTCAGCTTTTTGTAAAAGGGCAAAATAATGGCTTGTTTAACTCAAGTAAATATCCTATCGCACGTTCACTTGAGAATATAATGAGCATTTGTTGTTCTTTTTAAAATTTTTGAATCCATAGGTCATTTGCATCTTTAACATGTTTCAAGCATGCATATCCATATTTGAAATGTGTGTAGAAATCTCTTTAAAATATAATTCCAAGCTATTAGGGTTGAACTTGTGGAATTTCCAAAACATGTATAACAAAACTTGTGTTCATTCGTGGTGTGTGAATAAATTTTATTTACTTACATTTTTTATTCTTTTCAATTTTTTCCATACATAAATTCTAAAATTTCATTTTGTAGTGATCTATTTGCCGTCTTGTCAAAATTGTTTACGAGATGAAGGGCAACTGAAAAATCAAGTTTTAATTTAAAAAAAAAGCATACATCTAAAATGGATTTGCACAAATATAGAGAGAGATAATTCCAAAAAGTGTCTGTAATTTTTAGGGATTGTAATCTCTTTTTAATTTTTAAATATTAGTTTTTCATTCATCGAGAAAAGGGGGAGGCGAGGGATTTTTAACTGAGTATTGACTCCCAATCCATAAGTCATTGCTTTCAAAAATATTTCCCATTACGCATGATTCACCGATAAATCACTTTACAAGCATCTATGATTGTTAGGTCAGCTTTTTGTAAATAGGTAAAATAATGGCTTGTTTGACTCTGGTAAATATCCCACTTCACGTTGACTTGAGAATTTAATGTCCATAGGTCATTTGCATCTTTAACATGTTTCAAGCATGCATATCCATTTTTAAGACATGTGTAGAAATCTAGTGGAATTTCCCAAACTTTGATAACAAAACTTTAGTGTTCATTCGTGGTGTGTGAATAAATGTTTTCCAAACTTAAACTCTAAAATTTTCATTTTGTTGTGATCTATTTGCCATCTTGTCAAAATTGTTTACAAGATGAAGGAAAGTGAAAACTCAAGTTTTCATTTAAGAAAAAAGCATACATCCAAAAAATGTTTGTAATTTTAAGGGATTTTAAACTCTTTTTAGTTTTCATATATTCAATTTTGAAGTCGTTGGGAAAAGGGGGAGGCGGGGTTTTTTTTAACTAAGTGTTGACTCCCAATCCATAAGTCATTTCTTACAAAAAAATAGCCTGTTACAATCATCTATGATTGACCGATAAATAACTTTACAATCATCTATGATTTTTTGGTCAGATTTTTATAAAAGGGTAAAATAATGGCATGTTTGACTCGGGTAAATATTGTGCCGTACGTTCACTTGAGAATGTAATGAGCATTTTTTGTTTTCTTTAAAAGGTTTGGATCCATAGGTCATTTGAATCTTAAACATGTTTCAAGCATGCATATCCATAAGTAAAACATGTGTAGAAATCTCTTTCCTATAAAATTCCAAGCTATTAGGGTTGAACTAGAGGAATTTCCCAAACTTGGATAACAAAACTTTTGTGTTCATCTGTGGTATGTAAATAAATTTTCTATACTTACATTTATTATTTTTTCAAATTTTTTCGCATACATAAACTCTAAAATTTTCATTTTGTTGTGATCTATTTGCCATCTTGTCAAAATTGTTTTCGAGATCAAGGGAAAGTGAAAACTCAATTTTTGATTTAAAAAAAAATATACATCTAAAATTGAAATGCACAAATGTAGAGAGAGATAGTTCAAAAAAGTGTCTGTAATTTTTAAGGATTATCAACTCTTTTTATTTTTTATATATTAGGTTTTGCAATTGTCGGGAAAAGGGAGAGCCGGGGGATTTTTAACTGAGTGTTGATTCAAAATCCATTAGTAGTTTCTTTCAAAAATAAAGCCCGTTACGCATGATTCACCGATAAATCACTTTAAAATCATCTATGATCATTAGGTCAACTTTTTGAACATGGGCAAAATAATGGCTTGTTTGACTCGGGTAAATATCTCATCGCATGTTGACTTGAGAATGTAATGAGCATTTGTTGGTCTCTTTACAAGGTTTGGATCCATAAGTCATTTGCATCTTTAATATGTTTCAAGCATGTATATCCATATTTAAAACATGTGTAGAAATCTCTTTCTTATAAAATTCCAAGCTATTAGGGTTGAATTAGTGGAATTTCCCAAACTTGGATAACAAAACATTTGTGTTCATTTGTGGTGTGTGAATAAATTTTATTTAATTATATTTGTTATTGTTTTAATTTTTTTCCTTACATAAACTCTAAAATTTTCATTTTGTTGATATCGATTTGCCATCTTGTCAAAATTGGTTTTGAGACGAAGGGAAAGTGAAAACTCAAGTTTCGATTGAATAAAAAATCATACAACTAAAATGGAAATCCACAAATATAGAGAGACATAATTCCAAAAAGTGTCTGTAATTTTTAGGGATTGTAAACTCTTTTTATTTTTTATATATTAGGTTTTGCAATCGCGGGGAAAAGGGGGAGGCGAGGGATTTTAAATTGAGTGTTGACTCTCAATCCATCAGTCATTTCTTTAAAAAATATAGTCCATTGCGTATGATTGACCGATAAATCACTTTACATTCATCTATGATTGTTAGGTCAGCTTTTTCTAAATGGGTAAAATAATGGATTGTTTGACTCGAGTAAATAACCCATCTCACGTTCACTTACGAATTTAATGAGTATTTGTTGTTCTCTTTACAAGTTTTGGATCCATAGGTCATTTACATCTTTAGCATGTTTCAAGCAGGCTAATCCATAATTAAAACGTCTGTAAAAATTTCTTTCAAATAAAATTCCAAGCTATTAGGATTGAACTTGTGGAACTTCCAAAACTTGGATAACAAAACTTTTGTGTTCATTCGTTGTGTGTGTATAAATTTTCTTTACTTACATTTGTTATTCTTTTAAATAATTTCCATACATAAACTCTAAAATTTCATTTTGCAGTGATCTATTTGCCATCTTGTCAAAATTGTTTACGAGATGAAGGGAAACTGAAAACTCAAGTTTCGATTTATAAAAAAAGCATACATCTAAAATGGATATGCACAAATGTAGAGAGTGATAATTCCAAAAATCGTATGTAATTTTTAGGGATTGTAACCTCTTTTTAATTTTTAAATATTAGGTTTTGTAATCGTCTAGAAAAGGGGGAGGCGGGGGATTTTTAACTGAGTGTTGACTCCCAATCCATAAGTCATTTCTTTCAAAAATATTTCCCGTTACGCATGATTCATCGATAAATCACTTTACAAGCATCTATAATTGTTAGGTCAGCTTTTTGTAAAAAGGAAAAATAATTGTTTGTTTGACTCTGGTAAATATCCCACCTCACGTTCACTTGAGAATTTAATGAGCATTTGTTATTCTCTTTAAAAGGTTTGGATCCATAGGTCATTTGTGTCTTTAACATGCTTCAAGCATACATATCCATTTTAAAACATGTGTAGAAATCTCTTTCTTATAAAATTCCAAGCTATTATAGTTGAACTAGTGGAATTTTCAAAACTTGGATAACAAAAATTTTGTGTTCTTTCGTGGTACGTGAATAAATTTTCTTTACTTACATTTGCTATTTTTTTAATTTTTTCCCTACTTAAAATCTAAAATTTTCATTTTGTTTTGATCTATTAGCCATCTTGTCAAAATTGTTTATGGGATGAAGGGAATGTGAAAACTCAAATTTTTATTTGAGAAAAAAACATACATCTAAAATGGAAGTGCACAAATGTAGAGAGAGATAATTCCAAAAAGTTTTTGTAATTTTGAGGGATTTTACACTCTTTTAGTTTTTATATATTAGGTTTTGTAGTCGTTAGAAAAAGGGGGAGGCGGGGGATTTTTAAAGAAGTGTTGGCTCCCAATCCATAAGTCATATCTTACAAAAATATAGCCCGTTTAGCATTATCGACCAATAAATCACTACACAATCATCTATGATTGTTAGGTCAGATTTTTATAAATTGGCAAAATAATGGCATGTTTGACTCAGGTAAATATCCTACTGCACGTTCACTAGAGAATTTAATGAGCATTTGTTGTTCTCTTTAAAAGGTTTGGATCCATACGTCATTTGCATCTTAAACATGTTGCAAGCCTGCATATCCATATGTAAAACATGTGTAAATATCTCTTTAAGATAAAATTCCAAGCTATTAGGGTTGAACTAGTGGAATTTCCCAAAATTGGATAACAAAACTTTTGTGTTCATTTGTGGTGTGTGATTAAATTTTCTTTACTTACATTTGTTATTGTTTTAAATTTTTTTTCCATACATAAACTATAAAATATTCATTTTGTTGTGATATATTTGCCAACTTGTCAAAATTGTTTACGAGATGAAGGGAAAGTGAAAACTCAAGTTTTGATTTAAGAAAAAAGTGTACATCTAAAATGGAAATGCACAAATGTAGAGAGAGATAATTCAAAAAATTGTCTGTAATTTTTAGGGATTGTCAACTCTTTTTAGTTTTTATTTTTTAAGTTTTAAAATCATTGGGAAAAGGGAGAGTCGAGGGATTTTTAACTGAGTGTTCTCTCCCAATCCGTGAGTCGTTTCTTACCAAAATATAGGCCGTTACACATGATTCACCAATAAGTCTCTTTACAATCATCTATGATCGTTAGGTCAACTCTTTGTAAATGGGCAAAATAATGGCTTGTTTGACTCAGGTAAATATCCCATCACATGATCAATTGAGAATTTATTGAGCATTTGTTGGTCTTTTTAAAAGGTTTGGATCCGTAGGTCATTTTCATCTTTAACATGTTTCAAGCATGCATATCCATATTTAAAACATGTGTAGAAATATCTTCCTTTTAAAATTCCAAGCTATTAGGGTTGAATTTGTGGAATTTCCCAAACTTTGATAACCAAACATTTGTGTTCATTCGTGGTGTGTGAATAAATTTTCTTTACATACATTAGTAATTTTTTAAAAATTTTTCCATACATAAACTCTGAAATTTTGATTTGTTATGATCTTTTTGCAATCTTGTCAAAATTGCATACGAGTTGAAGGGAATGTGAAAACTCAAGTTTTGATTTAAGAAAAAAGCATACATCTAAAATGGAAATGCACAAATATTGAGAGACATAATTCCAAAAAGTGTCTGTAATTTTTTGGGATTGTAAACTCTTTTTATTTTTTATATATTAGGCTTTACAATTGCTAGGAAAAGGGGGAGGCTGGGGATTTTTAACTGCGTGCTGACTCTGAATCCATCAGTCATTTCTTTAAAAAATATTTCCCATAACGTATGATTGACCGATAAATCACTTTACAATCATTTACGATTGTTAGGTCAGCTTTTTTTAAATGGGCAAAATAATGGCTTGTTTGACTCGAGTAAAAATCCCATCACACGTTCACTTGAGAATTTAATGAGCATTTGTTGTTCTCTTTAAAATATTTGGATCCATAGATCATTTGCATCTTTAACATATTTAAATCATGCATATCCATATTTTAAACTTGTGTGGAAATCTTTTTGTAATAAAATTCCAAGCTATTACGGTTGAACTAGTGAACTTTCCCAAACTTGGATAACAAAACTTTTGTGTTCATTCATGGTGTGGGAATAAATTTTCTTGACTTACATTTGTTATTGTTTTAAATTTTTTCTATACATAAACTCTAAAATTTTTATTTTGGTTGTGATCTATTTTCCATCTTGTCAAAATTGTTTACGAGACGAAGGGAAAGTGAAATCTCAACTTTTGATTTAAGAAAAAAGCACACATCTAAAATGGAAATGCACAAATGTAGAGAGAGATAATTCCAAAAAGTGTCTGTAATTTTTAGGGATTGTAAACTCTTTTTAATTTTTATATATTAGGTTTTACTTTTTTCGAGAAAAGGGGGACATGGGAAGGGGGGGGGGGGGGGGATATTTGACTGAGTGTTGGCTCCCAATCCATAAGTCATATCTTTCAAAAATATTTCCCGTTATGTATGATTCACAATCACTTTAAAATCATTTATAATTGTTAGGTCAGCTTTTTGTAAATAGGCAAAATAATGGTTTGCTTGACTCTGGTAAGTACGTTCACTTGAGAATTTAATGAGTATTTGTTATTCTCTTTAGAAGGTTTGGATCCATAGGTCATTTGCATCTTTAACATGTTTCAAGCATGCATATCCATTTTTAAAACATGTGTAGAAATCTCATTCTTATAAAATTCCAAGCTATTAGGGTTGAACTAGTGGAATTTCCACAACTAGCATAACAAAAAATTTGTGTACATTCATTGTTTGTGAATAAATTTTCTTTACTTACATTTGTTATTGTTTTAAATTTTTTCCATACATAAACTCGAAAATTTTCATTTTATTGTGAACTATTTGCCATCTTGTCAAAATTGTTTACGAGATGATGGGAAAGTGAAAACTAAAGTTTTGATTTAAGAAAAAAGCATACATCTAAAATGGAATGCACTAATGTAGATAGAGATAATTCCAAAAAGTGTCGATAATTTGAAGGGATTGTAAACTCTTTTTACTTTTTATATATTAGGTTTTGCAATCATCGGGAAAAGGGGGAGGCGAGGGATTTTTAACTCAGTGTTGACATCCAATCCATAAGTCATTTCTTACAAAAATATAGCCCGTTATGCATGATTGACCGATAAATGACTTTACAATCATCTATGATTGTTAGGTCAGCATTTTGTAAATGGTCAAAATAATTGCATCTTTGACTCCAGTAAATATCCTGCCGTACGTTCACTTGAGAATTTAATGAGCATTTGTTGTTCTCTTTAAAAGGTTTGGATCCATAGGTTATTTGCATCTTAAACATGTTTCAAGCATGCATATCCATATGCAAAACATGTGTAGAAATATCTTTCTTATAAAACTCCAAGCTATTAGGGCTGAACTAGTGAAATTTCCCAAACTTGGAAAAAAAAACCTTTGTGTTCATTTGTTGTGTGTAAAAAAAATTTCTTTACTTAATTTATTATTGTTTTTACTTTTTTTCCATACATAAACTCAAATATTTTCATTTTGTTGTGATCTATTTGCCATCTTTGCAAAATTGTTTACGAGATAAAGGAAAGTGAAAACACAAGTTTTGATTTAAGAAAAAAGTATACATCTAAAATGGAAATGCACAAAATGTGGAGAGAGATAATTCAAAAAAGTGTCTCTAATTTTTAGGGATTGTCAACTCTTTTTAGTTTTTATATATTAGGTTTTCCAATCGTCTGGAAAAGCGAGGGCCGAGGGATTTTTAACAGAGTGTTGACTTCCAATCCATAAGTTCTTTCTTACAAAAATATAGGTCGTTACGCATGATTCATCGATAAATCACTTTACAATCATCTTTGGTCGTTAGGTCAACTTTTTGTAAATGGGCAAAATAATGGCTTGTTTGACTCGGGTAAATATCCCATCGCATGTTGACATGAGAATTTAATGAGCATTTGTTGGTCTCTTTAAAAGGTTTGGATCCATAGGTCATTTGCATATTTAATATGTTTCAAGCATGCATATCCATATTTAAAAAATGTGTAGAAATCTCTTTCTTATAAAATTCCAAGCTATTATGGTTGAATTAGCGCAATTTCCTAAACTTGGATAACAAAGCATTTGTATTCATTCGAGGTGTGTGAATAAATTTTTTTTTATCTACATTTGTTATTGTTTTAAATTTTTTCCATATATAAACTCCAACATTTTCCTTTTGTTGTGAAATTTTTGCCATCTTGTCAAAATTGTTTACGAGTTGAATGGAAAGTGAAAACTCAAGTTTTGATTTAAGAAAAAATCATTCAACTAAAATGGAAATGCACAAATATAGAGAGACATACTTCCAAAAAGTGTTTGTAATTTTTAGGGATTGTAGACTCTTTTATATATATATATTAGGTTTTGCAATCATCGGGAAAAGGGCGAGGCGGGGGAATTTTAACTGAGTGTTGACTCTAAATCCATCAGTCATTTCTTCCAACAATTTTGCACGTTACACATGATTGACTCAAGTAAATATTCCATAGCACGTTCACTTGAGAATTTAATGCGCATTGTTTTTCTCTTTAAAAGGTTTGGATCCATCGGTCATTTGCATCTTTAACATGTTTCAAACATGCATATCTTTTTTAAAACTTGTGTAGAAATCTCTTTCTTATAAAATTCCAAGCAATTAGGGTTGAACTAGTAGAATTTCCCAAACTTGGATAACAAAACTTTTGTGTTCATTTGTGGTGTGTGAATAAATTTTCTTTACTTACATTAGTTATTGTTTTAAATTTTTTCCATACATAAACTATAAATTTTCATTTTGTTGTGATATATTCGCCATCCTGTCAAAATTATTTACGAGATGAAGGGAAAGTTAAAACTCAAGTTTTGATTTAAGAAAAAATCATACATCTAAATTCTAAATGCACAAATATTGAGAGACATAATTCAAAAAAGTGTTTGTAATTTTTAGGGATTGTAAAATCTTTTTCTTTTTTATATATTAGGTTTTTAAATCGCCGGGAAAAGGGGGATGCGGGGGATTTTTAACTGGGTGTTGACTCTGAATCCATCAGTCATTTCTTTCAAAAATATAGCCCGTTACGCATGATTGACTGATAAATCACTTTACAATCATCTATGATCTATAGGTCAGCTTTTTGTAAATGGGCAAAATAATGGCTTGTTTGACTCGAATAAATATCCCACCGCACGTTCACTTGCATCTTTAACATATTTCAAGCATGCATATCCATATTTAAGAGATGTGTAGAAATCTCTTTCTTATAAAATTCCAAAGTTATTAGGGTCGAACTAGTGGAATTTCCCAAACTTTGATAACAAAACTTTTGTGTTCATATTTGGTGGGCGAATAAATTTTCTTTACTTACATTTGTTATTGTTTTAATTTTTTTTATACATAAACTCTAAAATTTTCATTTTGTTGTGATCTATTTTCCATACTTTCAAAATTGTTTGCGAGAAGAAGGGAAAGTGAAAACTCAAGTTTTCATTTAAGAAAAAAACATACATCCAAAATGGAAATGCACAAATGTAGAGAGAACTAATCCAAAAAGTGTCTGTAATTTTTAGGGATTGTAATCTCTTTTTAATTTTTATTTATGAGGTTTTGCAATCGTCAAGAGAAGGGGAAGGCGGGGGATTTTTAATTGACAATTGACTTCCAATCCATAAGTCATTTCTTTCAAAAATATTTCCCGTTACGCATGATTCACAGATAAATCACTTTACAATCATCTTTTTTTGTTAGGTCAACTTTTTGTAAATAGGCAAAATAATGGCTTGTTTGACTCTTGTAAATATCCCACCGCACGTTCAGTTGAGAATTTAATGAGCATTTGTTGTTCTCTTTAAAAGGTTTGGATCCATAGGTCATTTGCATCATTTACATGTTTCAAGCATGCAGATCCATTTTTAAAACATGTGTAAAAATCTCTTTCTTATAAAATTCCTAGCTATCATAGTTGAACATGTGGAATTGCACACACTTGGATAAAAAAACTTTTGTGTTCATTCATGGTGTGTGAATAAATTTTATTTACTTACATTTGTTATGGTTTTAAATTTTTTCCATTCTTAAACTCTAAAATTTTCATTTTGTTGTGATCTATTTGCCATCTTGTAAAAAATGTTTATGAGATGAAGGGAAAGTGAAAACTCTAGTTTTTATTTAAGAAAAAAACATACATCTAAAATGGAAATGCTCTAATGTAGAGAGAGATAAATCCAAAAAGTGTCTTTAATTTTAAGGGATTGTAAACTCTGTTTAGTTTTTATATATTAGGTTTTACAGTCATCAGGAAAATGGGGAGGAGGGGGATTTTTAACTCGGTGTTGACTCCCACTCCATATGTCATTTCTTACAAAAAGAATAGCCCGTTATACATGATTGACCGATAAATCACTTTACAATCATCTATGATTGTTAGGTCAGCTTTTTATAAATGGGCAAAATAATGGCATGTTTGACTCGGGTAAATAT
Source organism: Aristolochia californica (assembly GCF_029961685.1). Taxonomy (NCBI): domain Eukaryota; kingdom Viridiplantae; phylum Streptophyta; class Magnoliopsida; order Piperales; family Aristolochiaceae; genus Aristolochia; species Aristolochia californica. The sequence goes on along the minus strand of NW_027181881.1, from coordinate 15,155,468 downwards.
CCTAACGCATGTTCACTTGGGAATTTAATGAGCATTTGTTTTTCTCTTTAAAAGGTTTAGATCCATAGGTCATTTGCATTTTTAACATGTTTCAAGCATGCATATCCATATGTAAAACATGTATAGAAATCTCTTTGTTATAAAATTCCAAACTATTATGGTTGAACTAGTGGAATTTCCCAAACTTGGATAAAAAATATTTGTGTTCATTTGTGGTGTGTGAATAAATTTTTTTTACTTAAATTTTATATTGTTTTAAATTTGTTTCCATACATAAACTCTAAAATTTTCAATTTGTAGTGATCTATTTGCCATCTTGTGAAAATTGTTTACGAGATGAAGGGAAAGTGAAAACTCAAGTTTTGATTTAATAAAAAAGTATACATCCAAAATGGAAATGCACAAATGTAGTGAGAGATAATTAAAAAAAGTGTATGTAATTTTAGGGATTTTCAACTCTTTTTTTTATATATATTAGGTTTTGCAATCGTCGGGAAAAGGGAGAACCGTGAGATTTTTAACTGAGTGTTGACTCCCAATCCATAAGTCGTTTCTTACAAAAATATAGCCCGTTACACATGAATGACCGATAAATCACTTTACCATCATCTATGATTGTTAACTCAGCTTTTTATAAATGGGCAAAATAATGGCTTGTTTGACTCGGGAAAATATCCCATCGCATGTTCACTTGTGAATTTAATGAGCTTTTTTTATTCTCTTTAAAAGGTTTGGATCCATAGGTCATTTGCATCTTTAACTTGTTTCAAGCATGCATATCCATATTTAGAACATGTGCAGAAATCTCTTTCATTTAAAATTCCAAGCTATTAGGGTTGAATCATTGGAATTTCCAAAACATGGATAACAAAACTTTTATGTTCATTCGTGCTGTGAGAATAAATTTTCTTTACTTACATTTGTTAATAATTTAAAATTTTTCCATTCATAAAATGTAAAATTTTCATTTTATTGTGATCTATTTGCCATCTTGTCAAAATTGATTATGAGATGAAGGGAGAGTGAAAACTTAAGTTTTGATTTAAGAAAAAATGATATATCTAAAATGGAAATGCACAACTGTAGAGAGAGATAATTCCAAAAAGTGTCTGTAATTTTTAGGGATTGTAAACTATTTTTAATTTTTATATATTAGGTTTTGAAATCTCTGGGAAAAGGGGGAGGCAGAGGATTTTTAACTGAGTGTTGACCCTCAATCCATAAGTCATTTCTTTCAGAAATATAGCCAGTTACGCGCTATTGACCGATAAATCACTTTATAATCATCTATGATTGTTAGGTTAGCTTTTTGTAAACAAGCAAAATTATTGCTCGTTTGACTCGAGTAAATTTCCCATCACACATTCACTTTAGAATTTAATCAGCATTTGTTGTTCTCTTTAAATTTTTTGGATCTATAAGTCATTTGCATCTTTAACAAGTTTAAAGCAAACATATCCATATTTAAAACATGTGCATAAATCTCTTTTTCTTATAAAATTCCAAGCTATTTCAGTTGAACTAGTGATAACAAAACTTTGGTGTTCATTCGTGGTGTGTGAATAAATTTTCTTTACTTACATTTTTTTTTGTTTTAAATTTTTTTTATACTTAAACTCTAAAATTTTAATTTTGTTGTGATCTATTTTCCATCTTGGTAAAAGTTTTTACGAGATGAATGGAAAGTCAAAAATCAACTTTCTATTTAAGAAAAAAGCATACATCTAAAATGGAAATGCACAAATGTAGAGACAAATAATTCATAAAAGTGTCGGTAATTTTTAGGGATAGTAACTCTCTTTAGTTTTTATATATTTGCTTTTGCAATTGTCGAGAAAAGGGGGAGGCGGGGGATTTTTAACTGAGTGTTGACTCCTAATTCATAAGTCATTTCTTACAAAAATATAGCCCGTTACACATGATTGACTGATAAATCACTTTACAATCATCTATTATTGTTACGTCAGCTTTTTATAAATGGGCAAAATAATGTCATGTTTGACTCGGGTAAATATCCTATAGCCCGTTCCCTTGGGAATTTAAGGAGCATTTGTTGTTCTCTTTAAAAGGTTTGGATCCATATGTCATTTGCATCTTTTACATGTTTCAACCAAGCATATCCATATGTAAAACATGTGTAGAAATCTCTTTATTATAAAATTCCAAGCTATTAGGGTTGACTTAGTGGAATTTCCCAAACTTGGATAACAAAACTTTTGTGTTCATTTGTGGTGTGTGAATAAATTTTATTTAATTACATTTATATTGTTTTGAATTTTTTTCCATACATAAACTCTAAAATTTTCAATTTGTTGTGATCTATTTGGCCTCTTGTGAAAATTGTTTACGAGATGAAGGGAAAGAGAAAACTCAAGTTTTGATTTAAGAAAAAAGTATACATCCTAAATGGAAATGCACAAATGTAGTGAGGGATAATTCAAAAAAGTGTGTGTAATTTTTAGGAATTCTCAACTCTTTTTTGTTTTTATATATTAGGTTTTCCAATAGTTGGGAAAAGGGAGAACCGTGGGATTTTTAACTGAGTGTTGACTCCCAATCCATAAGTCGTTTCTTACAAAAATATAGCTTGTTACGTATAATTGACTGATAAATAACTTTACCATCATCTATGATTGTTAGGTCTGCATTTTGTAAATGGGCAAAATAATGTCTTGTTTGACTCGAGTAAATATCCCATCGCACGTTCACTTGAGAATTTAATGAGCATTTGTTGTTCTCTTTCAAATTTCTGGATCCATAGGTCATTTGCATCTTTGACATGCTTCAAGCATGCATATCCATTTTTAAAACATGTGTAGAAAACTCTTTCTAATAAAATTCCAAGCTAGTAGGATGGAACTAGTGGAATTTCCCAAACTTGGATAACAAAACTTTTGTGTTCATTCTTGGTGTGTGAATAAATTTTTCGTTACTTACATTTCTTATTGTTTCAAATTTTTTCCATGCATAAACTCTAAAATTTTCATTTTATTGTGATCTATTTACAATCATATTAAAAATATTTACGAGATGAAGGGAAAGTGAAAACTCAACTTTTGATTTAAGAAAAAAGCATACATCTAAAATGGAAATGCACAAATATAGAGAGACATAATTCAAAAAAGTGCCTGTAATTTTTAGGGATTGTAAACTCTTTTTATTTTTTATATATTAGGTTTTGCAATCACCAAGAAAAGGAAGCAGGGGATTTTTATCTGCGTGTTGACTCTCAATCCATTAATCATTTCTTTCAAAAATATAGCCTGTTACGCATGATTGACCGATAAATTAGTTTACAATCATCTATGATTGTTAGGTCAACTTTTTGTAATTGGGAAAAATAATGGCTTCTTTGACTCGAGTAAATATCCCATCGCTTGTTCACTTGAGAATTTAATGAGCATTTGTTGTTCTCTTTAAAAGTTTTGGATTCATAGGTTATTTGCATCTTTAACATGTTTCAAGCGTGCATATCTATATTTAAAACGTGAGTAGATATCTCTCTCTTATAAAATTCCAAGCTATTAGGTTTGAACTAGTGGAATTTCCCAAACATGGATAACAAAATTTTATGTTCATTTGTGGTGTGTTAATAAATTTTCTTTACTTACATTTGTTATTAATTTAAATTTTTTCCATACATAAACTGTAAAATTTTCATTTTGTTGTGATCTATTTGCCATGTTGTCAAAATTGTTTACGAGATGAAGGGAGAGTGAAAACTTAAGTTTTGATTTAAGAAAAAATGATACATCTAAAATGGAAATGCACAAAAGTAGAGAGAGATAATTCCAAAAAGTGTCTGTAATTTTTAGCGATTGTAAATTATTTTTATTTTTATATATTAAGTTTTAAATTCACTCGAGAATTTAATGAGCATTTGTTATCCTCTTTAAAATATTTCATCCATAGGTCATTTGCATCTTTAACATGTTTCAAGCATTCATATCCATTTTTAAAACATATGTAGAAATCTCTTTCTAATAAAATTCCAAGCTAGTAGGGTGGAACTAGTCAAATTTCCCAAACTTGGATAACAAAACTTTTGTGTTCATTCGTGGTGTGTGAATAAATTTTCTTTACTTACATTTGTTATTGTTTTAAAATTTTTCCATACAAAAACTCTAAAATTTTCATTTTGTTGTGATCTTTTTGCCATCATGTCAAAATTGTTTACGAGATGAAGGAAAAGTTAAAACTCAAGTTACATTTAATAAAAAAACAACCATCTAAAATGGAAATGCACTATTGTAGAGAGAGATAATTCCAAAAAGTGTCTGTAATTTTAAGGGATTTTAAACTCTTTTTAGTTTTTAGGTATTAGGTTTTGCAATCGTCGGGAAAAGGGGGAGGTGGGGGATTTCTAACTCTGAGTTGACTCTCAATCCATAAGTCCTTTATTTCTAAAACATAGCCTATTACGCATTATTGACCAGTAAATCACTTTACAATCATCTATGATTGTTAGGTCAAGTTTTGTAAATGGGCAAACTAATGGCTTGTTTGACTCGAGTAAATATCCCAACGCACGTTCACTTGAGAATTTAATGAGTATTTGTTGTTCCCTTTAAATGTTTTTGATACATAGGTCATTTGCATCTTTAACATGTTTCAAGCATGCATATCCATATGTATAACATTAGTAGAAATCTATTTCTTATAAAATTCCAAGCTATTAGTGTTGAACTAGTGGAATTTCCCAAACTTGGATAACAAAACCTTTGTGTTCAATTGTGGTGTGTGAATAAATTTTCTTTACCCACATTTGTTATTATTTTAAATTTTTTCTACACATAAACTCTAAAATTTTCATTTTGTTGTGATCTATTTTCCATCTTGTCAAAATTGTTTACGAGATGAAGGGAAAGTGAAAACTCAAGTTTTGATTTAAGAAAAAAGTATACATCTAAAATGGTAATAAACAAATGTAGAGAGAGATAATTTAAAAAAGTGTCTGTAATTTAAAGGGATTGTAAACTCTTATTAGGTGTCATATAATAGGTTTTGCAATTTTCGGGAAAAGGGAGAGTCGAGGGATTTTAAATTGAGTGTCGACTCCCAATCCATAAGTCGTTTGTAACAAAAATGTAGCCCATTACCCATGATTGACAGATAAATCACTTTATAATCATTTATGATTGTTAGGTCAGCTTTTTGTAAATGGGCAAAATAATGGCTTGTTTGATTTGGGTAAATATCCCATCACACGTTCACTTCAGAATTAAATGAGCATTTGTTATTCTCTTTAAATGGTTTGCATCCATAGGTCATTTGCATCTTTAACATGTTTCAAGCATTCATATCCATTTTTAAAACATGTGTAGAAATCTCTTTCTTATAAAATTCCAAGCTATTAGGGTTGAACTAGTGTAATTTCCCAAACTTGGATAACGAAACTTTTGTGTTCATTTGTGGTGTGTGAATAAATATTATTTACATACATTCGTTATTCTTTTAAATTTTTTCCATACATAAACTCTAAAATTTTCCTTTTGTTGTGATCTATTTGCCATCTTGTCAAAATTGTTTATGTGATGAAGGAAATGTGAAAACTCAAGTTTCGATTTAAGAAAAAAACATACATCTAAAATGGAAATCCCAAATGTAGAGAGGCATAATTCAAAAAAGTGTCTATAATTTTTAGGGTTTGTAAACTCTTTTTATTTTTTATATATTTAGTTATGCAAAGGCGGGTAATTTTTAACAAAGTGTTGACTCCAAATCCATAAGTCATTTCTTACAAAAATATAGCCCGTTACGCATGATTGATTGATAAATCACCTTACAATCATCTATGATTGTTAGGTCAGCTTTTTGTAAATGGGCAAAATAATGGCTTGTTTGACTTGGGTAAATATCCCATCACACGTTCACTTGAGAATTAAATGAGCATTTGTTATTTTCTTTAAAAGGTTTGCTTCCATAGGTCGTTTGCATCTTTAACATGTTACAAGCATTCATATCCATTTTTCAAACATGTGTAGAAATCTCTTTCTTATAAAATTCCAAGCTATTAGGGTTGAACTAGTGGAATTTCCCAAACTTGGATAACAAAACTTTTGTGTTCATTTGTGGTGTGTGAATAAATGTTCTTTACATACATTTGTTATTCTTTTAAATTTATTCCTTAAATAAACTCTAAAATTTTCCTTTTGTTGTGATTTATTTGCCATCTTGTCAAAATTGTTTATGTGATGAAGAGAATGTGAAAACTCAAGTTTCAATTTAAGAAAAAAGCATACATCTAAAATGGAAATCCCAAATGTAGAAAGGCATAATTCCAAAAAATGTCTGTAATTTTCAAGGATTGTAAAATCTTTTTAGTTTTTATATATTTAGTTTTGCAATAATCAGGAAAATGGGGAGGTGGGTAATTTTTAACAGAGTGTTGACTACCAATCCATAAGTCATTTCTTACAACAATATAGCCCGTTACACATGATTGACTGATAAATCACCTTACAATCAATTATGATTGTTAGGTCAGCTTTTTGTAAATGGGCAAAATAATGGCTTGTTTGACTAGGGTAAATATCCTACTGCACGTTCACTTGAGAATTTAATGAGCATTCGTTATTCTCTTTAAAAGGTTTGGATCCATAGGTCATTTGCATCTTTAACATGTTTCATGCATGCATATCCATTTTTAAAACATGTTAAGAAATCTCTTTCTTATAAAATTCCAAGCTATTAGGGTTGAACAAGTGGAATTTCCCAAATTTGGATAACAAAACTTTTGTGTTCATTTGTGGTGTATGAATAAATTTTCTTTACTTACATGGGTTATTGTTTTAAATTTTTTCCATACATAAACTTTACAATTTTCTATTTTTTGTGATCATTTTACCATCTTGTCAAAATTGTTTACGAGATGAAGGGAAAGTGAAAACTCAAGTTTTGATTTAAGAAAAAAGCATACATCTAAAGTGGAAATCCACAAATGAAGAGAGAGATAATTCCAAAATATGTCTGTAATTTTTGTGGAATGTGAACTCTTTTTACTTTTTATACATTAGGTTTTGCAATCATTAGGAAAAGGGGGAGGCAGGGGATTTTTAACTGAGTGTTGACTCCCAGAGCATAAGTCATTTCTTTCAAAAATGTAGCCCGTTACTCATGATAAATCACTTTACAATCATCTATGACTGTTTGGTCAACTTTTTGTAAATGGGCAAAATAATCTTGTTTGACTCGGGTAAATATCCCACCGCACGTTTACTTGAGAATTTAATGAGCATTTGTTATTCTATTTAAAAGTTTTGGATCCAAACGTCATTTGAATCTTTAACTTATTTCAAGCATGCATGTCCATATTTAAAACATGTGTAAAAATATCTTTCTTATAAAATTTCAAGCTCTTAGAGTTGAACAAGTGGAATTTCCCAAACTTGAATAACAAACTTTTTGTGTTCATTTGTGGAGTGTGAATAAATTTTCCTAACTTATATTTTTTATTCTTTTAAATTTTTCCATATATAAACTCTAAAATTTTGATTTTGTTGTTATCTATTTTCCATCTTGTCAAAATTGTTTACGCGATAAAGGGAAAGTGAAAACTAAAGTTTTGATTGAAGAAAAAAGCATACTTCTAAAATAGGAATGCACAAATGTAGAGAGAGATAATTCTAGAAAGTGTCTGTAATTTTAGGGAATTGTAAACTCTTTTTAGTTTTTATATATTATTTTTTGCAATCACTGGGAAAAGGGAGAAGCGGGGGAGTTTTAACTAAATGTTGACTCCAGATCCATCAGTCACTTAATACAAAAATATAGCCCATTACGCAACATTTACCGATAAATCACTTTACAATCATCTATGATTGTTAGGCCAACTTTTTATAAATGGACAAAATAATGGCTTGTTTGAATCGAGTAAATATCCCACCGCACGTTCACTTGAGAATTTAACAAGCATTTGTTGTTCTCTTTAAAAAGTTTGGATCCATAGGTCATTTGCATCTTTAACATGTTTCAAGCATGCATATCCATTTTTAAAACATGTTTAGAAATCTCTTTCTTATAAAATTCCAAGCTATTAGGGTTGAACTAGGGGAATTTCCCAAACTTGGATAACAAAACTTTTGTGTTCATTTGTGGTGTGTGATAAATTTTCTTTACTTACATAGGTTATTGTTTTAAATTTTTTCCATACATAAACTTAAAATATTTTTTTTTTTTGTTGTGATCTATTTGCCATCTTGTCAAAATTGTTTATGAGATGAAGGGAAAATGAAAACTCAAGTTTTGATTTAAGAAAAAAACATACATCTAAAGTGGAAATCCACAAATGAAGAGAGAGATAATTCCAAAGTATGTCTATAATTTTTGTGGAATGTGAACTCTTTTTATTTTTTATATATTAGGTTTTGCAATCGTCAGGAAAAGGGGGAGGCGGGGATTTTTAACTGAGTGTTGATTCCCAGTGCATAAGTCATTTGTGACAAAAATATATCCCATTACGCTTGATTGATCGATAAATCGGTTTACAATCATCTATGATTGTTAGGTCCGCTTTTGTTAATGGGAAAAATAATGGCTTGTATGACTCGGTTAAATATCCCACCGCACCATCACTTGAGAATTTAATGAGCCTTTGTTGTTCTCTTTAAAAGGTTTGGATCAATAGGTCTTTTTCAACTTTAACATGTTTCAAGCATGCATATCCATTTTTAAAACATGTGTGAAAATCTCTTTCTTATAAAATTCCAAGCTATTAGGGTTGAACTAGTGGAATTTCCAGAACTTGGAGAACAAAAATTTTGTGTTCATTTGTGGTGTGTGAATAAATTTTCTTTACATCCATTTGTCATTGCTTTTAATTTTTTCCATACATAGAATTTAAAATTTTCATTTTGTTGTGACCTTATTGCCATCTTGTCAAAATTGTTTACGAGATGAAGGGAAAGTGAAAACTTAAGTTTTGATTTAAGAAAAAATTATACATCAACAATTGAAATGCTTAGATGTAGGGAGAAATAATTCCAAAAAGTGTCTTTATATTTTAGGGATTGTAAACTCATTTTAGTTTTTATATATTAGGTTTTGCAATCGTCAGGAAAAGAGGGAGGCGGGGGACTTTTAACTCAGAGTTGACTCACAAACCATAATACATTTTTAAAAAAATATAGCCCGTTACGCATGATTGATCGATAAATCACTTTACCATCAACTATGATTGTTAGGTCAGCTTTTTGTAAATGGGAAAAATAAAGGCTTGTTTGACTCGGGTAAATATCCCACCTGCACGTTCACTTGAGAATTTAATGAGCATTTGTTATTCTCTTTAAAAGGTTTGGATCCATAGGTCATTTGCATGTTTATCATGTTTCAAACATGCATATCCATTTTTAAAACATGTGTAGAAATCTCTTTCTTTTAATATTCATAGCAATTAGGGGTTAACAAGTGGAATTTCCGAAACTTGGATAACAAAACTTTTGTGTTCATTCGTGGTGTGCGAATAAATTTTCTTTACTTACATTTGTTGATGTTTTAAATTTTTTCTATAAATAAAATCTAAAATTTTCATTTTGTAGTGATCTATTTGCCATCTTTTCAAAATTGTTTACGAGAAAAAGGGAAAGTGAAAACTCGAGTTTATATTTAAGAAAAAAACATACTTCTAAAATGGAAATGCACAAATGTAGAGAGAGATAATTCCAAAAAGTTTTTGTAATTTTTAGAGATTGTAAACTCTTTTTAGTTTTTACATATTAGGTTTTGCAATCAACTGGAAAAGGGGGAGGCGGAGGATTTTTAACTGAGTCTCGACTTCTAATCCATAAGTCATTTCTTACAAAAAAATACCTTGTTATGCATGATTGACCGATAAATCATTTTACAATCATTTATGAGTGTTAGGTCAGTTTCTATGAATGGGCAAAATAATGGCTTGTTTGACTCAGGTAAATATCCCACCGCTCGTTCCCTTGAAAATTTAATGAGCATTTGTTATTCTATTTAGAAGGTTTGGATCCATAGGTCATTTCCATTTTCAATATGTTTCAAGCATGCATATCCATTTTTAAAACATGTGTAGAAATCTCTTTCTTATAAAATTCAAAGCTATTAGGGTTGAACTAGTGGAATTTCAAAAACTTGTATAACAAAAATTTAGTGTTCATTTGTGGTGTGTGAATAAATTTTCTTTACTTACATTTGTTGTTGTTTTAAATTTTTTCCATACATAAAATCTAAAATTTTCATTTCGTTGTGATCTATTTGCCATCTTGTCAAAATTTTTTATGAGATGAAGGGAAAGTGAAAACTCAAGTTTTGATTTAAGAAAAAAATATACATCTAAAATGGAAATTAAAAAATGTAGAGAAAGATAATTCCAAAATATGTCTTTAATTTTTATGGATTGTAAACTCTTTTTAGTTTTTATATATTAGGTTTTGCAATCGTCAGGAAAAGGGGGAGGCGGGGATTTTTAATTGAGTGTTGACTCCCAATCCATAAGTCATTTGTTACATAAATATAGCCCGTTACGCGTGAATGATCGATAAATCACTTTTCAATCAACTATGATTGTTAGGTCAGTTTTTTTTAAATGAGCAAAATAATGGTTTGTTTGGCTCGGGTAAATATTCCACCCCACGTTCACTTGAGAATTTAATGAGAATTTGTTGTTCACTTTAAAAGGTTTGGATCCATGGGTCATTTGCATCTTTAACATGTTTCAAGCTTGCATATCTATTTTTTAAAAATTTATAGAAATCTCTTTCTTATAAAATTCCAACCTATTAGGGTTGAACTAGTGGTATTTCACTTGGAGAACAAAACTTTTGTCTTCATTTGGGGTTTGTGAATAAATTTTCTTTACTTACATTTGCTGTTGTTTTAAATTTTTTCCAAATATAAAATCTAAAATTTTCATTTTGTTGTGATCTTTGTGCCATCTAGTAAAAATTGTTTACGAGATGAAGGGAAAGTGAGAACTCAAGTTTTTTTTAAGAAAAAAGCATACATCTAAAATGGAAATGCACAAATGTAGAGACATATAATTCTAAAATATGTCTGTAATTTTATGGATTGTAAACTCTTTTTCGTTTTTATATATTAGGTTTAACAATCGTCAGGAAAAGGGAGAGGCGGGGGATTGTTAATTGAGTGTTGACTCCCAATCCATAAGTCAGTTGTTACAAAAATATAGCCCGTTTTGCATCATTAATCGATAAATCACTTTACAATCTTCTATGATTGTTAGGTCAGCTTTTTGTAAATGAGCAAAGTAATGGCTTGTTTGACTTAGGTAAATATCCCACCTCCGTTAACTTGAGAATTTAATGAGCATTTGTTGTTCACTTTAAAAGTTTTGGATCCATAGGTCATTTGCATCTTTAACATGTTTCAAGCATGCATATCTATTTTTAAAACTTGTGTAGAAATCCCTTTCTTATTAAATTCCAAGCAATTAGTGTTGAACTAGTGAAATTTCCCAAACTTGGAGAACAAAACTTTTGTCTTCATTTGGGGTGTGTGAATAAAGTTTCTTTTCTTATATTTGTTATTATTATAAAAATTTTCCATACATAAACTCTAAAAGTTTCATTTTGTTGTGATCTATTTTCCTCTTTTTTTATAGGATGAAGGGAGAGCGAAAACTCAAGGTTTTGATTTAAGAAAAAAGTATACATCTAGAATGGAAATACACAATGCACAAATTTAGAGAGAGATAATTCCAAAGTGTGTCTGTAATTTTTAGAGATTGTAAACTCTTTTCAGCTTTAATATATCAGGTTTCGCAATCGTTGGGAAAAGAGAGAGGTGGGAGATTTTTAACTTAGTGTTGACTCCCAATCCATAAGTCATTTCTTACAAAAATATAGCCCATTACGCGTGATGAATCACTTTACAATCATCTATGATTGTTAGGTCAACTTTTTGTAAATGGGCAAAATAATGGCTTGTTTGACACGGGTAAATATCCCACCGCACGTTCACTTGAGAATTTAATGAGCACTTGTTATTCTCTGGAAAAGGTTTGGATCCAAACATCATTTGCATCTTTAACATATTTCAAGCATGAATATCCATATTTAAAACATGTGTAAAAATCGCTTTCTTATAAAATTTCAAGCTATTAGAGTTGAACAAGTGGAATTTCCCAAAGTTGAATAACAAATTTTTTGTGTTCATTTGTGGAGTGTGAATAAATTTTCTTAACTTATATTTTTTATTCTTTTAAAATTTTCCATATATAAACTCTAAAATTTTGATTTTGTTGTTATCTATTTTCCATCTTGTCAAAATTGTTTACGTGATGAAGGGAAAGTGAAAACTAAAGTTTTGATTGAAGAAAAAAGCATGCATCTAAAATAGCAATGCACAAATGTAGAGAGAGATAATTCCAGAAAGTGTCTGTAATTTTAGGGGATTGTAAACTCTTTTTAGTTTTTATATATTAGGTTTTGCAATCACTGGGAAAAGGGGGAGGCTAGGGATTTTTAACTGAGTGTTGACTCCAGATCCATCAGTCATTTAATACAAAAATATAGCCCGTTACGCAACATTGACCGATAAATCACTTTACAATCATCAATGACTGTTAGGCCAACTTTTTGTAAATGGTCAAAATAATAGCTTGTTTGGCTTGGGTAAATATCCCACCGCACGTTCACTTGAGAATTTAACGAGCATTTGTTGTTCTCTTTAAAAGGTTTGGATCCATAGGTCATTTGCATCTTTAACATGTTTCAAGCATGCATATCCATATTAAAAACATGGGTGAAAATCTCTTGCATATAAAATTCCAAGCTATTAGGGTTGAACTAGTTGAATTTCCCAAACTTGGAAAAAAAATTTTTGTGTTCATTAGTGGTGTGTGAATAAATATTCTTCACTTACATTTGTTAGTGTTTTAAATATTTATAATACATAAACTCTAAAATTATTTTGATCTATTTGCCATCTTGTCAAAATTGTTTACGAGATGAAGGGGAAGCAAAACTCAATTTTGATTTAAGAAAAAAACATACATCTAAAATGGAAATGCACAAAAGTAGAGAAAGATAATTCCAAAAAGTGTCTGTAAATTTTAGGGATTGTAAACTCTTTTTAGCTTTTATATATTAGGTTTTGCAATCGTCAGGAAAAGGGGGAGGCGGGTGGATTTTAAACTGAGTGTTGACTCCCAATCCATATGTAATTTCTTACAAAAATCTAGCCCGTTACGCATGATTGACCGATAAATCACTTTATAATCATCTATCTTTGTTAGGTCAACTTTTTGTAAATGGGCAAAATAATGGCTTGTTTGACTTGGTTAAATATACCACCGCATGTTCACTTGAGAATTTAATGAGCATTTGTTGTTTTGTTTAAAAGGTTTGGATCCATAGGTCATTTGCATCTTTAACATATTTCAAGCATGCATATCCATATTAAAAACATGTGCAGAATTCTCTTTCTTTTAAAATTCCAAGCTCTTTGGGTTGAATTTGTAGAATTTCCCAAAATTGGATAACAGAACTTTTGTGTTCATTTGTGGTGGCTGAATAAATTTTCTTAACTGACATTTGTTATTCTTTTAAATTTTTTCCATATATAAACTCTAAAATTATCATTTTGCTGTGATCTATTTTCCATCTTATCAAAATAGTTTACTTGATGAAGGGAAAGTGAAAATTAAAGTTTTGATTTAAGAAAAAAACATTCATAAAAAATGGAAATGCACAAATGTAGAGAGAGATAATTCCAAAAAGTGTCTATAATTTTTAAGGATTGTAAACTCTTTTTAGTTCATATATATTAGGTTTTACAATCGTTGTGTAAAGGGGGAGGTGAGAGATTTTTAACTGAGTGTTGACTCTCACTCCATAAATCATTTCTTACAAACATATAGCCCGTTAAGCATGATTAACCGATAAATCACTATCCAATTATCTATGATATTTAGGCCAAGTTTTTATAAATGGGCAAAATAAAGGAGGCTTTTTTGACTCAGGTAAATATCCCACCACACGTTCACTTGAGAATTTACTGAGCATTTGTTGTTCCCTTCAAAAGGTTTCGCTCCATAAGTCATTTGCATCTTTAAAATGTTTCAAGCATGCATATCAATATTTAAAACATGTGTAAAAATCTCTTTCTTATAAAAGTCCATGCTATTAGGGTTTAACTAGTTGAATTTCCCTAACTTGCATAACAAAACTTTTGTGTTCATTTGTGGTGTGTGAATAAATTTTCTTTACTTATATTTGTTATTGTTTTAAATTTTTTCCATACATAAAATCTAAAATTTTAATTTTTTTGTTATCTATTTGCCATCTTGTCAAATTGTTTACTAGATGAAGGGAAAGCGAAAACACAAGTTTTGATTTAAGAAAAAAGCATACATCTAAAATGGAAATGCACAAATGTAGAGAGAGGTAATTCCAAAAATTGTCTGTAGTTTTCAGGGATTGTAAACTCAATTTAATTTTTATATATTTGGTTTTTCAATCGTCTAGAAAAGGGGGAGGCGGGTAATTTTTAACTGAGTGTTGACTCCCAATCCAAAAGTCATTTCTTAAAAAAATATAGCCCATTACGGATGATTGATTGATAAATCACTTTACAATCATCTATAATTGTTAGATCAACTTTTTGTAAATGGGCAAAGTAATGGCTTGTTTGACTCGGGTAAGTATCCCACCGCACCTTCATTTGAGAATTTGACACGGGTAAATATCCCACCATACATTCATTCTTGACTTTAATGAGCATTTTTTATTCTCTTTAAAAGTTTTGGATCCATAGGTCATTTGCATCTTTTACATGTTTCTAGCATGCATATCCATATTTAAAAGATGTGTAGAAATATCATTCATATAAAATTCCAAGCTATTAGGGTTTAACTAGTGGAATTTCCCAAACTTGGATAACAAAACTTTTGTGTTCATTTGTGTGTGTGAATAAATTTTCTTTACTAACATTTTTTATTTCTTTCAATTTTTTCCATACATAAACTCTAAAATTATCATTTTGTTGTGATCTATTTTCCATCTTGTCAAAATTGTTTATGAGAATAAGGGCAAGTGAAAACTAAAGTTTTTTTTAGGAAAAAAAGCATACATCTAAAATTGAAATGCACAAATGTAGAGAGAGATATTTCCAAAAATATCTGAAATTTTTAGGGATTATAAACTCTTTTCAGTTTTATATATTAGGTTTTACAATCGTCGGGAAAAGGGCGAGGTGGGGGATTTTTAACTGAGTGTTGATTCCCAATCCATAAGTTATTTCTTATAAAAATATAGACCGTTACTCATGATTGACCAATAAATCACTTTATAATTATCTATGAATATTAGGTCAGCTTTTTGTAAATGGGCAAAATAATGGCATGTTTGACTCGGGTAAATATCCCACCGCACGTTCTCTTCAGAATTTAATGAGCATTTGTTATTCTCTTTAAAAGGTTTGGATCCATAGGTCTTTTGCATCTTTAACATGTTTCAAGCATGCATCTCCATATTTAAAACATGTGTAGAAATCTCTTTCTAATAAACTTGCAAGCTATTTGGGTTGAATTAGTGGTATTTTCACAACTTGGATGAGAAAACTTTTGTGTTCATTCGTGATGCGTGAATAAATTTTCTTTACTTAAATTTTTTATTGTTTTAAAATTTTTCCATACATAAACTCTAAAATTTTCATTTTGTTGTGATGTATTTGCTATCTTGTCAAAATTGTTTACGAGACGAAGAGATAGTGAAAACACAAGTTTTCATTTAAGGAAAAAGCATACATCTAAAAATGCTATGCACAAATGTAAAGAGAGATAATTCCAAAAAGTGTCTGTAATTTTAAGGGATTGTAAACTCTTTTTAGTTTTTATATATTATGTTTTGCAATCGTTGGGAAAAGGAGGAGGCAAGGGATTTTTAACTGAGTATTGACACCCAATCCGTAAGTCATTTCTTTAAAAAATATTGCCCATTACGCATGATTGATCGATAAATCACTTTACCATCATCTATGATTGTTAGGTCTGCTTTTTGTGAAAATAATGGCTTATTTGACTCTCGTAAACTTCCCACCGCATGTTCACTTGAGAATTTAATGAACATTTGTTATTCTCTTTAAAAGGTTTGAACCCATAGGTCATTTACATCTTTAACAAGTTTCAAGCATGCATATCCATTTTTAAAACATGTGTAGAAATCTCTTTCTTATAAAATTCAAAGCTATTAGGGTTGAACTAGTGGAATTTCCCAAACTTGGATAACAAAACTTTTGTGTTCAATTGTGGTGTGTGAATAAATTTTCTTTACTTACATTTGTTATTTTTTAAAATTTTTTCCATAAATAAACTCTAAAATTTTCATTTTTTCGTGATCTATTTGTCATCTTGTCAAAATTGTTGACGAGATGAAGGGAAAGTGAAAACTCAAGTTTTGATTTAAGAAAAAAACATGCACCTAAAATGTAAATGCACTAATGTAGAGAGAGATAACTCCAAAAAGTTCATGTAATTTTAATGGATTGTAAAATCTTTTTAATATATTAGGTTTTGCAATCGTCGGGAAAAGGGGGACACCCAATCCATAAGTCATTTCTTACACAAATATAGCACGTTCAGGATGATTGACTGATAAATCACTTTACAATCATCAATGATTGTTAGGTTTGCTTTTTATAAATGGGCAAAATAATGGCATGTTTGACTCAGGTAAATATCCTACAACACGTTCACTTTAGAATTTAATAAGCATTTGTTATTTTCTTTAAAAGGTTAGGATCCATAGGTCATTTGCATCTTTAACATGTTTCAAGCATGCATATCCATATGTAAAACATGTGTAGAAATCTCTTTCTTATAAAATTCCAAGCTATAAGGGTTGAACTAGTGGAATTTCCCAAACTTGGATAACAAAACATTTGTGTTCATTTGTGGTGTGTGAATAAATTTTCTTTACTTACATTTGTTTTTGTTTTAAATTTTTTCCATACATAAACTCTAAAATTTTAATTTTGCTATGATCAATTGGCTATCTTGTCAAAAAAAATTACGAGATGAAGGGAAATAGAAAACTCAAGTTTTGATTTAAGAAAAAAACATACATCTAAAATTAAAATTCACAAATGTAGACAGAGATAATTCCTAAAAATGTCTGTAATTTTTAGGGATTGTAAACTCTTTTTAGTTTTTATATATTTGGTTTTTCAATCGTCGGGATATGGGGGAGGTTGGGGATTTTTAACTGAGTGTTGAATTCCAATCTATAAGTCATTCCTTACCAAAATATAGCCCGTTACACATGATTGATAGATAAATCACTTTACAATCATTTATGATTGTTAGGTCAACTTTTTGTAAATGGGCAATATAATGACTTGTTTGACTCGAGTAAATATCCCATTGCATGTTCACTTGAGAATTTAATGAGCATTTGTTGTTCTCTTTAAAAGTTTTGGATCCATAGGCCATTTTCATCTTTAACATGTTTCAAACATGCATATCCATATTTAAAACATGTGTAGAAATCACTTTCTTATAAAATTCCAAGCTATTAGGGTTGAACTATTGGAATTTCCCAAATAGGGATAACAAAACTTTTGTGTTCATTCGTGGTGATTAAATTTTCTTTACTTACATTTGTTATTGTTTTAAATTTTTTGCATACATAAAATTTAAAATTTTCATATTGTTCTGGTCTATTTGCCATCTTGTCAAAATCGTTACGAGATGAAGGGAAAGTCAAAACTCAAGTTTTGATTTATGAAAAAAGCATACATCTAAAATGGAAAATGCTCTAATGTAGAGAGACATAATTCCAAAAAGTGTCAGTAATTTTTAGGGATTGTAAACAATTTTTAGTTTTTATATATTAGGTTTTGCAATCAATGGGAAAAGGGGAAGGCGAGTGATTTTTAACTGAGTGTTGATACCAAATCCATAAGTCATTTCTTTCAAAGATATAGCCCGTTTCGCATGATTGACCGATAAATCACTTTACAATCATCAATACTTATTAGGTCAGATTTTTGTTAATAGGTAAAATAATGGCTTGTTTGACTCAGGTAAATATCCCACCCAACGGTCACTTGAGAATTTAATGAGCATTTGTTATTCTCTTTAAAAGGTTTGGGTCCATAGGTCATTTGCATCTATAACATGTTTCAAGCATGCATATCCATATTTAAAATGTGTGTAGAAAACTCTTTCTTATAAATTCCGAGCAATTAGGGTTGAATTAGTGGAATTTTCGAAACTTGGATAACAAAACTTTTGTGTCCGTTCATGGTGTTTGAATAAATTTTCTTTACTTACATTTGTTATTGTTTTTAATTTTTTTGGTACATTAACTCTAAAATTTTCATTTTGTTGTGATCTATTTGCTATCTTGTCAAAAAATTTTATGAGAAGAAGGGAAAGTGAAAGCTCAAATTTTGATTTAAGAAAAAAGCATACATCTAAAATGGAATTGCACAAATGTAGACAACGGTATTTCCAAAAAGTATCTGTAATTTTGAGGGATTGTAAACTCTTTTTAGTTTTTATGTATTAGGTTTTGCAATCTTCTGAAAATGGGCGAGGTAAAGGATTTTTAAATGATTGTTGAGTCCCAATCCATATGTCATTTCTTAGAAATATATAGCCCGTTACACATGATTGACCAATAAATCACTTTACAATCATCTATGATTGTTAGGTCAACTATTTATCAATGGGAAAAATAATGGCTTGTTTGACTTAGGTAAATATCCCACTGCACGTTCACTTGAAAATTTAATGAGGATTTTTTATTCTCTTTAAAAGGTTTGGATCCATTGGTCATTTGAATCTTTAACACGTTTCAAGCATGCATATCCATTCTTAAAACATGTGTAGAAATCTCATTCTTATAAAAGTCCAAGCTATTATGGTTGAAGTAGTGGAATTTCCCAAACTTGGATAACAAAACTATTGTGTTCATTTGTGGTATGTGAATAAATTTTCTTTACTTACATTAGTTATTTTTTAAAAAATTTTCCATACATAAACTCTAAAATTTTCATTTTGTTTTGATCTATTTGTCGTCTTGTCAAAATTGTTTACGAGAAGAGGGGAAAGTAAAAACTCTCATTTTGATTTAAGAAAAAAGTATACATCTAAAATGTGACTGTAACTTTTAGGGATTGTAAACTCTTTTTAGTTTTTATATATCAGATTTTGCAATCGTCGGGTAAAGAGGGTGGTGGGGGATTTCTAGCTGAGTGTTGACTCCAAATCCATAAGTCATTTCTTACAAAAATATAGCCTGTTACGTTTGCTTCACAGATAAATCACTTTACCATCTTCTATGTTTATTAGGTCAGTTATTTGTAAATGGGCAAAATAATGGCTTGTTTGACTCTGGTAAATATTCCACTGCATGTTCACTTGAGAATTTAATGAGAATTGTTGTAAAGTTAAAAGGTTTGGATCCATAGGTCATTTGCATCTTTAACATGTTTCAAGCATGCATATCCATTTTTAAAACATGTGTAGAAATATCTTTCTTATAAAATTCAACGCTATTAGGGTTGAACTAGTGGAATTTCCAAAACTTGGAAAACAAAACTTTTGTGTTCATTTGTGATGTGTGAATAAATTTTCTTTACTTACATTTTTTATTGTTTTAAATTTTTTCCATACATAAAATCTAATTTTTTCATTTTGTTGTGATATATTAGACATTCTGGTAAAAAGTTTTACGAGATGAAGGCAAAGTGAAAACCCAAGTTTTGATTTAAGAAATAAGTATACATCTAAAATGGAATTGCGCAAATGCAGAGAAAGATATTTCCAAAACGTGTCTATAATTTTTAGGGACTGTAAACTATTTTTATTTTTTATATATTAGATTTTCTAATCTTCGGGATAAGGGGGAGGCGATGGATTTTTAACTGAGTGTTGACTCCGAATCCACAAGTCATTTCTTAAAAAAATATAGCCCGTTACGCATGATTGACTGATAAATCACTTTACAAGCATCTATGATTATAAAGTCAGCTTTTTTTAAATGGAAAAATAAATGCTTGTTTGACTCGGGTAAATATCCCATCGCGCGTTCACTTGAGAATTTAATGAGCATTTGTTATTCTCTTTAAAAGGTTTGGATACATTGGTCATTTGCATCTTTAACATGTTTCAAGAATTCATATCCATTTTTAAAACATGTGTAGAAATCTCTTTCTTATAAAATTTCAACCTATTACGGTTGAACTAGTGGAATTTCCCAAACTTGAATAACAAAACTTTTCTATTCATTTGTAATGTGAGAATAAATTTTCTTTTCTGACATTTGTTATTCTTTTTAATTTCTTCCATACATAAACTATAGAATTTTCATTTTGTTGTGATCTATTTTCCATCTTGTCAAAATTGTTTATGAGATAAAGGTATAGTGAAAACTCTAGTTTTATTGAAGAAAAAAGCATACATCTAAAATGGAAATGCATTAATGTAGATAGAGATAATTCCGAAAAGTTTCTATAATTTTAAGGGATTGTAAACTCTTTTTTTTTTATATATTAGGTTTTGTAATCGTCGGGAAAAGGGGGAAGCGGGGGATTTTTAACTGAGTGTTGACTCCCAATCCATAAGTCATTTATTACAAAAATAGTGCCCATTACGCATGATTGACCGATAAACCACTTTACAATCATCTATGATTGTTAGGTCATCTTTTATAAATGGGCAAAATAATGGCTAGTTTGACTCGGGTAAAAATCCCACCGCTTGTTCACTTGAAAATTTAATGAGCATTAGTTATTCTCTTTAAAAGGTTTGGATCCATAGGTAATTTTCATCTTTAACATGTTTCATGCATTCATATCCATTTTTATGTGTAGAAATCTCTTTCTTTAAAATTCCAAGCTATTAGGGTTGAACTAGTGGAATTTCCCAAACTTAGACAACAAAAGTTTTGTGTCCATTTGTGGAGTGTGAATAAATTTTCTTTACTTACATTTGTTTTTATTTTAAAATACATAAACTTTAAAATTTTCTTTTGGTTGTGATTTATTTTTCGTCTTGTCCAAATTGTTAACGAGATGAAGGGAAAGTGAAAACCAAAGTTTTGATTTAAGAAAAAGGCATACTTCTAATTTGGAAATGAACAAATGTTGAGAGAGATAATTCCATAAAGTGTCTGTAATTTTAAGGGATTTAAACTCTTTTAGGTTTTTTATATATTAGGTTTTGCAATAATCGGGAAAAGGGAGAGGCATGGGATTTTTAACCGAGTGTTGACTCCCAATCCATAAGTCACTTCTTACAAAAATATAACCTGTTATGCATGATTGACTAATAAATCACTTTACAATTATCTAAGATTGTTACGATAACTTTTTATACAATTATTTATGATTGTTAGGACAAATTTTTATAAATAGGCGAAATAATGGCTATTTTTACTCGGGTAAATATCGCCCTCCACGTTCACTTGAAAATTTAATGAGCATTTGTTGTTCTCTTTAAAAGGATTGGATCCATAGCTCATTTGATCCTATAACATGTTTTAAGCATGCATATCCATATTTAAAACATGTGTAGAAATCTCTTTCTTATAAATTTCCAAGCTATAAGGGTTGAACAAGTTGAATTTCCCAAACTTGGATAACAAAACTTTTGTGTTCATTTGTGTTGTGTGAATAAATTTTCTTTACGTACATTTGTTATTGTTTTAAATTTTTTCCATACAGAACTCTAAAATTTTCATTTTGTTGTGATCTATTTGCCATCTTGTCAAAATGGTTTACGAGATGAAGGGAAAGTGAAAACTCAAGTTTTGATTTAAAAAAAAAGCATACATCCAAAATGGAAATGCACAAATGTAGAGAGAGATAATTCCAAAAGTGTCTACAATTTTTAGGAATTGTAAACTCTTTTTATTTTTTATATATTAGGTTTTGTAGTCACTTGGAAAAGGGGCAGGCTGGTAATTTTTGCCTGAGTGTTGACTCCCAATCCATAAGCCATTTCTTACAAAAATATAGCCCGTTACGTGATGATTGATTGATAAATCACTTTACAATCATCTATGATTGTTAGGTGAGCTTTTGTAAATGGGAAAAATAGTGGCTTGTTTGACTCGGGTAAATATCCCACCGCACGTTCATTTGAGAATTTGACTCGGGCAAATATCCCATCGCATGTTCATTTGAGAATTTAATGAGCATTTGTGATTCTCTTTAAAAGGTTTAGATCCATAGGTCATTTGCATCTTTAACATGTTTCAAGCATGCATATCCATTTTTAAAGCATGTGTAGAAATCTCTTTCTTATAAAATTCCAAGCTATTAGGTTTGAACTAGTGGAATTTCCCAAACTTGGATGACAAAACTTTTGTGTTCATTTGTGGTTCATGAATAAATTTTCTGTACTTACTTTTGTTATTGTTTTAAAATTTTTCCAAACATAAACTCTATAGTTTTCATTTTGTTGTGATCTATTTGGCATCTTGTCAAAAAAATTTACGAGAAGAAGGAAAAGTGATAACTCAAGTTTTTATTTAGAGAAAAGCATACATCTAAAATGGAAATACTCAAATACACAGAGAGATAATTGCAAAAAGTGTCTGAAAATTTTAGTCATTGTAAACTCTTTTTAGTTTTTATTTATTAGGTTTTTCAATCGTTTGGAGAAGGAGGAGGCGAGGGATTTTTAACTGAGTGTTGACTCCCAATCTAAAAGTAATTTCTTACAAAAATGTAGCCTGTTACGCATGATTGACCGATGAATCACTTTACAATCATCTATGATTGTTAGGTCAACTTTTTGTAAATGGGCAAAATAATGGCTTGTTTGACTCGGGTAAATATCCCACCGCACGTTCATTTGAGAATTTAATGAGCATTTTTTATTCTCCTTAAAAGGTTTAGATCTATAAGTTATTTGCATCTTTAACATGTTTCAAGCATGCATATCCATATTTAAAACATGTGTAGAAATCTTTTTCTTATTAAACTCCAAGCTATTAGGGTTGAACTAGTGGACTTTCCCAAACTTGGACAACAAAACTTTTGGGTTCATTTGTGGTGTGTGGATAAATTTTCTTTACTTACATTTGTTATTGTTTTAAATTTTTTCCATACAGAAACACTAAAATTTTCATTTTGTTGTGATCTATTGGCCATCTTATCAAAATTGTCTACAAGATGGAGGGAAAGTGAAAACTCAAGTTTTGATTTAAGAAAAAATCATACATCTAAAATGGAAATGCACAAATTTAGAGAGACATAATTCCAAAAAGAGTCTATAGTTTTTTGGGATTGTAAACTGTTTTTATTTTTTCTATATTAGGTTTTGCAATCATCGGGAAAAGGGGAAGGCGGGGGATTTTTAACTGTGTGTTGATTCCCAATCCATAAGTCATTTCTTTCAAAAAAATAGCTTGTTACGCAAGATTGACCAATAAATCATTTTACAATCATCTACGATTGTTAGGTCAGCTTTTTATAAATGTGCAAAATAATGGCTTGTTTCAGTCGAGTAAATATCCCATCGCACATTCACTTGAGAATTTAATGACCATTTGTTGTTCTTTTTAAAAGTTTTGGATCCATAGGTCATTTGCATCTTTAACATATTTCAAGCATGCATATCCATTTTTAAAACATGTGTAGAAATCTCTTTCTTATAAAATTCAAAACTATGAGGGTTGAACTAGTGGAATTTCCCAAACTTGGATAACAAAACCTTTGTGTTCATTCGTGGTGTGTGAATAAATTTCTTTTACTTACATTTGTTTTTGTTTTAAATTTTTTCTGCACATAAACTCTCAAATTTTCATTTGGTTTTGATCTATTTGCAATCTTGTCAAACTTGTGTACGAGATGAAGGAAAGTGACAAGTCAAGTTTTTATTTAAGAAAAAAACATACTTCTAAAATGGAAATGCACAAAAGTAGAGAGAGATAATTACAAAAAGTGTCTGTAATTTTTAGGGATTGTAAACTCTTTCTAATTTTTATATATAAGGTTTTTCAATCGTCAGGAAAAGGGGGAGGTGGGGGATTTTTAAATGATTGTTGACTCCCAATCCATAAGTCATTTCTTTCAAAAATATTGCCTGTTACGCATGATTGACCGATAAATCACTTTACAATCATCTATGTTTGTTAGGTCAGCTTTTTGTAAAAAGGCAAAATAATGGCTTGTTTGACTCAGGTAAATATCCCATCGCATATTCACTATAGAATTTAATGAGCATTTGTTATTCTCTTTAAAAGGTTTGGATCCATAGGTAATTTGCACCTTTAACATGTTTCAAGCATGCATATCCATTTTTAAAACATGTGTAGAAATCCCTTTCTTATAAAATTCCAAGCCATTAGGGTTGAACTAGTGGAATTTCCCAAACTTTGGTAACAAAACTTTTGTGTTCATTCGTGGTGTGTGGATAAATTTTATTTACATACATTTGTTATTTTTAAAAAATTTTCCATACATAAACTCTAAAGTTTTCATTTTGTTGTGATCTATTTGCCATCTTGTCAAAAATTTTATGAGATGAAGGGAAAGTCAAAAGTCAAGTTTTGATTTAAGAAAAAACATACATCTGTAATGGAAATGCACGAATCTAGAGAGAGATAATTCCAAAATGTTTCTTTAATTTTAAGGGATTGTAAACTCTTTTTAGTTTTTATATATTAGATTCCGCAATCATCGGGAAAAGGGGGAGGCGGGGGATTTTTAACTCAGTATTGACTCCCTATCCATAAATCATTTCTTACAAAATAAATCCCATTACGCATGATTGACTGATAAATCACTTTACAATCATCTATGATTGTTAGGTCAGCTTTTTGTAAACGAGCAAAATAATGGCTTGTTTGACTCAAGTAAATATCCCACCGCACGTTCACTTGAGAATTTAATGAGCATTTGTTATTCCCTTTAAAAGGTTTGGATCCATAGGTCATTTGGATCTTTAACATGTTTCAAGCATGCATACATATTTAAAAGATGTGTAGAAATCTCTTTCTTATAAAATTCGAAGCTATTAGGGTTGAACTAGTGGAATTTCCAAAACTTGGATAACAAAACTTTTGTGTTCATTTGTGGTGAATAAATTTTCTTTACTTACATTTGTTATTGTTTTAAATTTTATCCTTACAAAAACTCTAAAATTTTCTTTTTGTTGTGATCTATTTGCCATCTTGTCAAAATTGTTTGTGAGAAGGTAAAGTGAAATCTCAAGTTTTGATTTAGGAAAAAAACATTCATCTAAAATGCAAATGCACAAATTTATAGAGACATAATTCCAAAATGTGTGTGAAATTTTAAGGGAGTGTAAAATCATTTTAGTTTTATATATTAGGTTTTGCTATCGTCAGGAAAAAGGGGAGGCGAGGGATTTTTAACTGAGTGTTGACTCCTAATCCATATGTCATTTCTTACAAAAATATAGCCCGTTCCGCATGATTGACCGATAAATCACTTTGCAATCATCTATGATTGTTAGGTCAGCTTTTTGTAAATGGGCAAAATAATGGATTGTTTGACTCGGGTAAATATCCCATCGCACGTTCACTTGAGAATTTAATGAGCATTTATTGTTCTTTTTAAAAGGTTTGGATCCATAGGTCATTTTCATCTTTAACATGTTTCAAGCATTCATATCCATTTTTAAAACATGTGTAGAAATCTCTTTCTTATAAAATTCCAAGCAATTAGGCTTGAACTAGTGGAATTTCCCAAACTTGGATAACCAAACTTTTGTGCTCATTTGTGGAGTGTGAATAAATTTTCTTTACTTACATTTGAGATTCTTTTAAATGTTTCCATACATAAAATCCAAAAATTTTATTTTGTTGTGAATTATTTTCCTTCTTGTCAAAATTGTTTACAAGATGAAGGGAAAGTGAAAACTAAAGTTTATATTTAAGAAAAAAACATACATTTAATTTGGAAATGAAAAAATGTAGAGAGAGATGATTCCATAAAGTTTCTGTAATTTTAAGGGATTGTAAACCTTTTTAAGATTTTTATATATTAGGTTTAGCAATCGTTGGAAAAAGGGGGAGGCAGGGGATTTTTAACTTAGTATTGACTCTGAATCCATAATTCATTTACTACAAAAATATAGCCTGCTAAGTTTGATTGACCGATAAATCTCTTTACAATTATCTAAGATTGTTAGGACAACTTTTTATACAATTATCTATTATTGTTAGGACAACGTTTTATAAATGGGCAAAATAATGTCTTTCTTGACTCGGGTAAATATCCCACTCCACGTTCACTTGAGAATTTAATGAGGATTTGTTGTTCTCTTTAAAAGGATTGGATTCATAGGTCATTTTCATCTTTAACATGTTTCAAGCATGCATATCCATATTTAAAACATGTGTAGAAATCTCTTTCTTGTAAATTTCCAAACTATTAGGGTCAAACTAGGTGAATTTCCCAAACTTGGATGCCAAAACTTTTGTGTTTATTTTTCGTGTGTGAATAAATTTTATTTACTTACATTTGTTATTGTTTTAAATTTTTTCCATACATAAACTCTTAAATTTTCATTTTGTTTTGATCTATTTGTCATCTTGTCAAAATTGTTTACGAGATGAAGGGAAAGTGAAAACTCAAATTTTGATTTAAGAAAAACGCATACATCTCAAATGGAAACGCACAAATGTAGAGAGAGATAATTCCAAAAAATGTCTTTAATTTTTAGGGATTTTAAACTCTTTTTAGTTTTTATATATTAGGTTTGGCAATCGTCAGGAAAAGGGGTGGGCGGGTTATTTTTAACTGAGTGAAATTTTTTTCCATACATAAACTTTTAAATTTGCATTTTTTTGCGATCTATTTCCATCTTGGCAAAATTGTTTACAAGATGAAGGGAAAGTGAAAACTAAAGGTTTAATTTAAGAAAAAAGCATACTTCTAATTTTTTAAATGAAAAAATGGAGAGAGAGATAATTCCAGAAAGTGTCTATAATTTTAAGGGATAGCAAACTCTTTTTAGTTTTTTATATATTAGGTTTTCCAATCAACAGGAAAAGGGGGAGGCGGAGGATTTTTAACTGAGTGTTGACTCCCAATTTATAAGTCATTTCTAAAGAAACTATATCCCGTTACGCATGATTGACCGATAAATCACTTTACAATCATCTATGATTGTTGGGTCAGCTTTTTTTAAATGGGCAAAATAATGGCTTGTTTGACTCAGGTAAATACCCCACCGCACGTTCGCTTGAAAATTTAATGAGCATTTGTTACTTTCTTTAAAATGATTGGATCCATAGGTCATTTGCATCTTTAACATGTTTTGAGCATGCATATACATTTTTAAAACATGTGTAGAAATGTCTTTCTTATAAAGTTCCAAGCTATTAGGATTGAACTAGTGGAATTTCCAAAACTAGGATAACATAACTTTTGTGTTTATTTGTGGTGTGTGAAAAAATTTCTTTACTTACATTTGTTATTGTTATAAGTTTTTTCCATACATAAACTCTAAAATCTTCATTTTGTTGTGATCTATTTGCCATCTTGTCAAAATTGTTTACGAGATGATGAGAAAGTTTAACCAAAAGTTTTGATTTAAGAAAAAAACACACATCTAATTTGGGAAATGAAAAAATGTAGAGAGAGATAATTCTATGAAGTCTCTGTAATTTTAAGGGATTGTAAACTCTTTTTAGTTTTTATATATTAGGTTTTGCAATCGTCGGGATAAAGGGGAGGTGGGGGGATTTTTAACTGAGTGTTTAGACCCTCTCCATAGATCATTTCTTACAAAAATATAGCCCGTTACGCATGATTGACCGATAAATCACTTTATAATCATCTATGATTATTAGGTCAGCTTTTTGTAAATGGGCAAAATAATGGCTTGTTTGACTCGGGTAAATATCCCACTAAAATAATGACTCGTTTGCATCTCTAACATGTTTCAAGCATGCATATCCATTTTTAAAACATGTGTAGAAATATCTTTCTTATAAAATTCCAAGCTATTAGGGTTGAACTAGTGGAATTTTCAAAACTTGGATAACAAAACTTTTGTGTTCATTTGTGGTGTGTGAACAAATTTTCTTTACTTACATTTGTTATTCGTTTAAATTTTTTCTATACATAAACTTTAAAATTTTCATTTCGTTGTGATCTATTTGCCATCTCTTCAAAATTGTTTATGAGAAGAAGGGAAAGTGAAAACCCAAGTTTTGATTTAGGAAAAAAGCATACCTTTAAAATGGAAATGCACAAATGTAGAGAAAGATAATCCAATTAGTGTCTGATATTTTTAGGGATTGGAAACCCTTTTTTGTTTTTATAAAATAGGTTTTGCAATCATCGAGAAAATGGGGAGGAGGCGGATTTTTAACTGAGTGTTGACTCCCAATTTATAAGTCACTTCTTACAAAAATATAACCCGTTACGCAAGATTGACCCCAATCTATAAGTCATTTCTTAAAAAAATATAGCCCGTTACGCAAGATTGACCGATAAATCACTTTACAATCATCTATAATTGTTAGGTCAGCTTTTTTTAAATGGGCTAAATAATGGCTTGTTTGACTCGGGTAAATATCCCATCGCACATTCATTTAAGAATTTAATGAGCATTTGTTACACTCTTTGAAAGGTTTGGATCCATAGGTCATTTGCATCTTTAAGAAGTCTCAAGCATTCATTTCCATTTTTAAAACATGTGTAGAAAGCTCTTTCTTATAAAATTCAAAGCTATTAGGGTTGAACTAGTGGAATTTCCCAAACTTGTATAACAAAACTTTTTTGTTCATTTGTGCTGTGTGAATTAATTTTTTTTACTTACATTTTTTTTTCTTTTAAATTTTTTCCATACAAAAACTCTTATATTTTCATTTTGTTGTGATCTATTTTCCATCTTGTCAAAATTGTTTACGAGATGAAGGGAAACTGAAAAGTAAAGTTTAGATTTAAGAAAAAAACATACATCTAATTTGTGAAACAAACAAATGTAGAGAGAGATAATTCCATAAAGTCTCTGTAATTTTAAGGGATTGTAAAATCTTTTTAGTTTTATTATATATTAGGTTTTTCAATCGTCGGGAAAAGGGGGAGGCGAGGGATTTTTAACTGAGTGTTTACTCCTTATCCATAAGTCATTTCTTACAAAAATATAGCCCGTTACGCATAATTAACGGATAAATCAATTTACAATCATCTATGATTGTTAGGTCAACTTTTTGTAAATGGGCAAAATAATGGCTTGTCTACCTCGGGCAAATATCCCATCGCAAGTTCACTTGAGAATTTAATGAGCATTTGTTATTCTCTTTAAAAGGTTTGGATCAATAGGTCATTTGCATCTTTAACAAGTTTCAAGCATTCAAATCCATTTTTAAAACATGTGTAGAAATCTCTTTCTTATAAAATTCCAAACAATTAGGGTTGAACTAGTGGAATTTCCCAAACTTGGATAACAAAACTTTTGTGTTCATTTGAGGTGTGTGAATAAATTTGTTATTCTTTTAAATTTTGTCCTTACATAAACTCTAAAATTTTCATTTTTTGTAATCTACTTTCCATCTTGACAAAATTGTTTACGAGATGAAGGGAAAGTGAAAACTAAAGGTTTAATTTAATTAAAAAGCATACATCTAATTTGTGAAATGAACAAATGTAGATAGAAACAATTCCATAAAGTGTCTGTAATTTTAAGGGATAGCAAGCTCTTTTTAGTTATTTATATATGAGGTTTTGCAATCATCAGGAAAAGGGGGAGGCGGAGGATTTTTAACTAAGTGTTGACTCCCAATCCATAAGTCATTTCTTACAAAAATATGGCCATTACGCATGATTGACCGATAAATCACTTTACAATCATCTATGATTGTTAGTTCAGTTTTTTATAAAAGGGCAAAATAATGGCTTGTTTGACTCAAGTAAATATCCCACCGCATGTTCGCTTGAAAATTTAATGTGAATATTTTATTTTCTTTAAAATATTTGGATCCATAGGTCATTTGCATCTTTAACATGTTTTGAGCATGCATATCCATTTTTAAAACATGTGTAGAATTCTCTTTCTTATAAAATTCCAAGCTATTAGGGTTGAACTGGTGGAATTTCCAAAACTAGGATAATAAAAATTTTGTGTTCATTTGTGGTGTGTGAATAAATTTTCTTTACTTCAATTTGTTTTTGTTTTAAATTTTTTCCATACATAAACTCTAAAATTTTCATTTTGTTGTGATCTATTTGCCATCTTGTCAAAATTGTTTACGAGATGATGGGAAAGTTTAAAATAAAGTTTTGATTTAAGAAAAAAACATACATCTAATTTGTGAAATGAACAAATGTAGAGAGAGATAATTTTATGAAGTCTCCATAATTTGAAGGGACTGTAAACTCTTTTTAATTTTTTTGTATATTTGGTTTTAAAATCTTCGGGAAAAGGGGGAGGCGGGGGATTTTTAACTGAGTGTGTACTCCCTATCCATAAGTCATTTCTTAAAAAAATATAGCCCGTTACGCTTGATTCACCGATAAATCACTTTACAATTATCTCAGATTATTAGGCCAACTTTTTTTAAATTGGAAAAATAATGGCTTTTTTTACTCGGGGTGAATATCCCACTGCATGTTCACTTGAGAATTTAATGACCATTTGTTATTTTATTTAAAAGTTTTGGATTCATAGGTCGTTTGCATCTTTAACATGTTTCAAGCATGTATATCCATTTTTAAAACATGTGTAAAAATCTCTTTCTTATAAAATTCCAAGCTATTAGGTTTGAGCTTGTGGAAATTTCAAAACTTGGATAACAAAACTTTTCTGTTCATTTGTGTGTGTGAATAAATTTTCTTTACTTACATTTGTTATTCATTTAAATTTTTACTATACATAAACTCTAAAATTTTCATTTGTTGTGATTTATTTGCTAGCTTGTTAAAATTGTTTACGAGAAGAAGGGAAAGTGAAAACCCAAGTTTTGATTTAATAAAAAAGCATACATCTAAAATGGAAATGCACAAATGTAGAGAAAGATATTTCGAAAAAGTGTCTAAAATTTTTAGGCATTGTAAACTCTTTTTAGTTTTTATAAAATAGGTTTTGCAATCATCGGGAAAAGGGGGAGGTGGAGGATTTTTAACTGAGTGCTAACTCCCAATCCATAAGTCATTTCTTACAAAAATAGAGCCCATTACGCATGATTGACCGATAAATCACTTTACAATCATCTATGATTGTTAGGTCAGCTTTTTTTAAATGGGCAAAATAATGGCTTGTTTGACTCGGGTAAATATCCCATCGCACGATCACTTAAGAATTTAATGACCATTTGTTATTCTCTTTGAAAGGTTTGGATCCATAGGTCATTTGCATCTTTAAGAAGTTTCAAGCATTCATTTCCATTTTTAAAACTTGTGTAGAAATCTCTTTCTTATAAAATTCCAAGCTATTAGGGATGAACTAGTGGAATTTCCCAAACTTGGATAACAAAATTTTTTTGTTCATTTGTGGTGTGTGAATAATTTTTTTACTTACATTTGTTATTCTTTTAAATATTTTCCATACATAAACTCTAATTTTTTTTTTTGTTGTGATCTATTTTCCTTCTTGTCAAAATTGTTTACGAGATGAAGGGAGAGGAAATCTAAAGTTTAGATTTAAGAAAAAAACATACATCTAATTTGTGAATGAACTAATGTAGAGAGAGACAATTCCATAAAGTCTCTGTAATTTTAAGGGATAGCAAACTCTTTTTAGTTTTTTATATATTAGGTTTTGCATTCGTCGGGAAAAGGGGGAGGGGGGGGGGGGGGATTTTTAACTGAGTGTTTACTCCCTATCCATATGTCATTTCTTACAAATATTTAGCCCGTTACGCATGATTGACCGATAAATAAGTTTACAATTATCTATGATTGTTAGGCCAACTTTTTATAAACAGGCAAAATAAAGACTTTTTTGACTCGGGTGAATATCCCACTATACGTTCACTTGAGAATTTAATGAGCATTTGTTGGTCTCTTTAAAAGGTTTGGATCCATAGGTCATTTGCATCTTAAACATGTTTTAAGCATGCATATCCATATTTAAAACATGTGTAGAAATCTCTTTCTTATAAAATTCTAAGCTATTAGGGTTGAACTAGTTGAATTTTCCAAACTTGGATAACAAAATTTTGTGTTCATTTGTGGTGTGTGATAAATTTTCTTTACTTACATTTGTTATTGTTTTAAATTTTTTCCATACATAAACTCTAAAATTTTCATTTTGTTGTGATCTATTTGCCATCTTGTCAAAATTGTTTACAAGATGAAGGGAAAGTGAAAACTCAAGTTTTGATTTAAGAAAAAAGCATACATCTAAAAAGGAAATGCACAAATGTAGAGAGGGATAATTTCAAAAAGTGTCTTTAATTTTTTGGGATTGTAAACTCTTTTTAGTTTTTATATATTTGGTTTTGCAATCGTCAGGAAAAGGGGGACCGCAAATCCATAAGTCATGTCTAACAAAAATATATTCGGTTTTTTATATATTTTTAACTTAGTGGTTACCCCAAATCCATAAGTAATTTCTAACAAAAATATAGCCCGTTATGCATGATTGACTGATAAATCACTTTACAATCATTTATGATTATTAGGTCAGCTTTTTGTAAATGGGCAAAACAATGGCTTGTTTGACACGGGTAAAAATCCCATTGCACGTCCATTGGAGAATTTAGTGAGAATTTCTTATTCTCTATAAAAGGTTTGGATCCATATGTCATTGAATCTTTAACATGTTTCAAGCATGCATATCCATATTTAAAACATGTCTAGAAATCTATTTCTTATAAAATCCCAAGCTATTAGGGTTGAACTAGTAGACTTTCACAAACTTGGATAACAAAACTTTTGTGTTCATTTGTGGTGTGTGAATAAATTTTCTTTAATAACATTTGTTATTTTTAAAAAAAAAATTTCATACATAAACTCTAAAATTTTCATTTTGTTGTGATCGATTTTCCATCTTGTCAAAATTGTTTACGAGATGAAGGGAAAGTGAAAACTCAAGTTTTGATTTAATAAAAAAGAATACATCTAAAATGGAGATGCACAAATGTAGAGAGAGATAATTCCAAAAATTGTCTGTAATTTTTAGGGATTGTAAACTCTTTTTAGTTTTTATATATAAGGTTTTGCAATCGTCAAGAAAAGGGGGAGGTAGAGGATTTTTAACTGAGTGTTGACTTCCAATCCATAAGTCATTTCTTACAAAAATATAGCCCATTACACATGAATGTCCGATAAATAACTTTACAATCATCTATGATTGTTAGGTCGGCTTTTTGTATTAATGGCTTGTTTAACTCGGGTATATATCCCATCGCACATTCATTTGAGAATTTAATGAGCATTTGTTATTATCTTTAAAATGTTTGGATCCATAGGTCATTTGAATCTTTAAAATGTTTCACGCATCCATATCCATTTTTAAAACATGTGTAGAAATCTCTTTCTTATAGAATTCCAAGCTATTAGG
The DNA here is from genome assembly GCF_029961685.1 of Aristolochia californica. Lineage (NCBI taxonomy): Eukaryota > Viridiplantae > Streptophyta > Magnoliopsida > Piperales > Aristolochiaceae > Aristolochia > Aristolochia californica. The sequence continues at coordinate 15,122,044 of NW_027181881.1, read as the reverse complement.
GTTGAACTGATACAAACCATTTCAACCTGTGACGAAACCCAATACCAAATCTTGCAATCGTCCCCAAGACCTTTCAAGTTTGGGAGGAAACTGTGACCCGTTACTTAGCAAAGCAAGAACCTTGGTATAGTGAAGACACCACAAACGGGGATGGAAATTCGTTTGATAAGTCGAATGAACGCCACAGGAAAACCCTGATAAGTTCAAAAAGTTCCTTCAAGAACTCAAGAAGAATAACTCTCAATTATGAATAAAAGCAAAGGTTTTAAATCCGTGTACAAGTCCTCTATTTATAATGGAGGACGTGGTAACTTTCCCTAATTACATTCAATTAAAGAAAACTACTTACGGTAACTTGATGTAAATAGAATCCTAACACAATGCAAACGAGATCTTCCAAGATATGTTGCCAACTCGTGGATATCCTTGTGGATCCCACAAGATCTTCTAACCACCTGCCCTTCTAGGATAGATTTCCAACTCGTGGCTATCCTTGTCGGTCCCACGAAATCTCATGGTGGGTCCCACCAGCTTGTGCCTCCATGGTGGGTCCCACCAGCTTGTGCCTCCATGGTGGGTCCCACATGGTAGTAGAGTAAATCTTGCCCATGTCTTCATGGTGGGTCCCAAAATATAACGAAGTAAAACCAACCTATGTTGGTGGGTCCCACTAGCTCTTGACTCCATGGTGGGTCCCATAATTTAATAGCATAAAACTAACTTTTGTTCATAACAGAGTAAAACCAACCTATGTCTGTGGGTCCCACAATATAATAGCGTAAAACCAACCTTTGTTCGCATCATTCCCCCCATCTTGTGAAGGATTTGCCCTCAAATCCTCACCAAGGTCGACCTTACGCAATTGTTGCTGCCTCACTTCATCCTCATATACTTGTTTTGGTGTCATCAGAACTAGAATGATTGTCCACTGATTGTGCGTGAATGAGTACATGTTGGTGAAGCTATCATGCTGCACACATTTGTCAAATTGCCAAGGTCTTCCTAAGAGGATATGTCCAACTTGCATTGGTACCACATCACACAATACCTCATCCTCATATTTATCAATTCGTAATGGTACAACAACCTGTGTCGTAACCCTTACTTCACCACTATCATTCAACCATTGCAGCATGTATGGACGAGGGTGCTTAAGAGTTGTGAACCCTAGCTTTTCAATCATGGAAGTACTAGCAACATTAGTGCAACTACCGCCATCGATAATAGTACTACATACCTCTTCTTTCATGTGGCAGTGAGTGTAAAAGATATTCTCCCGTTGTACTTCTGCTTCCTCTTCTTTAGCTGGCAAGCATAAGGCACCTTGTACGACTAGTCCAAGCATCTCACAATTATCTGCTCCAAACTCCTGAACTCTGATGGGGGGCATCCTCCAATGGTGGCATGTCATATAGATCTGCTTCACCTTCATAACCAATTTCACCATTTTCCTGGATCATTATAACTTCCTGGTTTGGACATTGGCTAGCTATGTGTCCTCTCCCTTGACATCTGATACATTTAATCTCACTAGAATGAATCGAAAGAGGAACTGATTTACCTTGAGACGTCGTGGTAGTGGTGGTTGTTTTGGGTTCATGTTTGGCCTTGATGGTGGACGGATTTTCTTCTTTCTTTGGTAGTTTGATCTCCACAAAGTTGTACTTAAATTCTGTGGAGCTGGTTTTGGCCGTATACCACCGCTCTTGAGTTGCCTCTCAACTTTGATAGCCATATATACCAAATCTTCTAATCCCATATAATGGTGTATCTCAATTGCGTTAGCAATCTCTCGGTTTAAACCATTCAAAAATCTAACCATTGTCGCCTCCCGATCCCCCTCCACATTGGCTCTAATCATAACCATCTCCATCTCTTTATAATAATCATAAACGCTTTGGTTACCTTGATAGAGACCTTTATAATAATCCCAGTAGTAATAACTTGGCACATATCGTCGTCTCATCACTTTCTTCATCTCATCCCCATTTTCAATAGGACGTTCTCCATTCCGCCTGCTATTGATGCACAACTGGTCCCACCACATAATAGCATAATCAGTAAATTCAATTGTAGCGAGTTGTACCTTCTTGAATTCGGAGTAGTCGTGAAAATCGAAAACCAACTCCATCTTCTTTTCGCACTCGAGGTATGCTTCAGGATCACTTCTTCCTTGAAACGTAGGAATTTTCATCTTGACACTTCCCAAGTTGTTATCTACCCGGTTCCTAGCTTCTCGATTCTGGTCATATCGTCTATGGCTGCCCAATGACATCCTCTCAGACTCATATAAATCATCAAATTCATCCATATCCTCAAATTCTCTTCAATGCAACTTGTTCCTCATTGGGTTGATCAGAACAAATGATGGTTGCACCCGTTGTGTTCCCTTTTCTGCCCTATCCAACCTCCCATGTATATCTTTGAACTCCTCCCTCATCATCCGTCTCATCTCCCCTACTAATGCTTGTATTTATAGATTTGGAACACCGGATGATGAAATCTCTTGATCATGCGGCATGATTGAAAATTTGCAAACAAGGTTAGAATAACATGCAAAAGAGAATGAGACAAGTACTCTTTTATTTTATTTTTATTTTTATTTATTTATTTATTTTTTCTTTGACTTGACTTGACCCACTTAGTTGCCCTGGTCCGAGTTGGCCTTGGAGTACTCTTTCTTTTTTTTTTCTTTTTTTTGTAACCGAGTTGACCCGGTCCGAGTTGGTCTGGGTTGACTCGGTTCAGTCGCCTCGGTCTGAGTTGAAGAGGCGCGACCCGGCGCTGATTAAAATTTTCCTAACTTAGGAAAAAAATTTAATCAGGCAACAACGTCATCTTCAACTTTCCTCCTTCTGCCGAATCCCGAACAGTGCGGGTGTCGTAAGTTTGGAAACCTTGTCGACCGCTGATCCTTCCTTCGTGGCAACGAATAGATCGGGACTGCTGCCAATCATGAACAGTGCGGGCGACGGTAAGTTCCGGAAATCTGTCAATCCTTCCCTCACGACACCGAATTGAGGACGGTCTTCGTCTTCCTCACGGCACTGAAACCAGCGACGGCAATCCAGTGGTTCTCCGAGGATAAAGGAATGTCAAACTTGCTCGGAAGCTCAGTGGCAGTCATCTTCATCGGTGCAAATTGTTTTTTTTTTTCTTCAGCTTCTTCGGCAACGGCTCCGAACAGAGCTTCTCCTTCTCCGGCGACGATGTTGAGAAGGCTTCTCCTTCTTCGGCAACGTACGAACAGAGAAACAAAACTCCTTCTCCTTCTTTTTCTTGAGACAGCAGCGTCGTCTCTTTTTTTTTTCTTCGGCAATGGAGCAAAACGACCTCCTTATTCAGTGACGGCACGAACAGAAGCAGCCGAACAAGAGCTTTTTTTTTCTCCTCCTTAACGACTAAAATAGTCGTTCTTCTTTTTTTTTTCGGATTTGTTTTTCTCCTTATCGGCAATGCCTAAATCAGACGTTCATCTCCTTTTTTTTGGATTTTGTTTATAAAAAAATAAAACAAAAAGGCTAGACAAAGCTGATAAACCAAAGCTTTGATACCAACTGATACGAGCCACATAACCTGTGACGAAACCTGATACCAAATCTAGTAATCGTTTCCAAGTCCTTTCAAGTTTGGATGGAAACCACGACCCGTTACTTAGAAAAGCAAGAACCTTGGTATAGTGAAGACACCACAAACGGGGATGGAAATCTGTTTGATAAGTCGAATGAACACCACAGGAAAACCCCGATAAGTTTGAAAAGTTCCTTCAAGAACTCAAGAAGAATAACTCTCAATTATGAATAAAATCAAAGGTTTTTAAATACTTGTACAAGTCCTCTATTTATAATGGAGGACGTGGAAACTTTCCCTAATTACATTCAATTAAAGAAAACCACTTATGGTAACTTGATGTAAATAGAATCCTAATATAATGCAAACGAGATCTTCCAAGATATGTTGCCAACTCGTGGATATCCTTGTGGATCCCACAAGATCTTCTAACCACCTACCCTTCTAGGATAGATTGCCAACTCGTGGTTATCCTTGTGGGTCCCACGAAATCTCATGGTGGGTCCCACCAACTTGTGCCTCCATGGTCGGTCCCACATTGTGGTAGATTAAATATTGCCCATGTCTTCATGGTGGGTCCCACTAGCTTGTGCCTCCATGGTGGGTCCCACAATATAACAAAGTAAAAACAACCTATGTTGGTGGGTCTCACTAGCTTGTGACTCCATGGTGAGTCCCACAATATAACAGCGTAAGACCAACCTTTGTTCATAACAGAGTAAAACCAACTTATGTTAGTGGGTCCCACTAGCTTGTGACTCCATGGTGGGTCCCACAATATTACAGAGTAAAACCAACCTTTGTTTGCATCATGAACTAGTGGAATTTCCCAAACTTGGATAACAAAAATTTTATGTTCATTTGGTGTGCGTGAATAAATTTTCTTGACTTACATTAGTTATTCATTAAATTTTTTTCTATACATAAACTCAAAAAATTTCTATTGGTTGTGATCTATTTGCCATCTTGTCAAAATTTTTTACGAGATGAATGGAAAGAGAAAACTCAAGTTTTGATTTAAGAAAAAAACATACATTTAAAATGGAAATGCACAAATATAGAGAGAGATAATTCTAAAAAGTGTCTATAATTTGAAGGGATTGTAAAAAAATTTTAGTTTTTATATATTAGGTTTTGCAATAGTTGGGAAAAGGGGAAGGCGGTGGATTTTTAACTTAGTGTTGACCCCCAATCCATAAGTCATTTCTAACAAAAATATAGCCCTTTACGCAAGATTGACCGATAAATCACTTTACAATCATCTATGATTGTTAGGTCAGCTTTTTCTAAATAGGAAAAATAATGGCTTGTTTTACTCGAGTAAATATCCCACCGTACGTGTTGTTCACTTTAAAAGGTTTGGATCCATAGGTCATTTGCATCTTTAACATGTTTCAAGCATGCATGTCCATATTTAAAACATGTGTAAAAATCTCTTTCTTATAAAATTCCAATCTATTAGGGTTGAATTAGTGGAATTTCTCAAACTTGGATAACAAAACTTTTGTGTTCATTCGTGGTGTGTGAATAAATTTTCTTTACTCATATTTTTATTGTTTTAAATTTTTTCCATTCATAAAATCTAAAATTTTCATTTTGTTTTGATCTATTTGCCATCTTGTCAAAATAGTTTACGAGATGAAGGTAAAGTGAAAACTAAAGTTTTGATTTAGGAAAAAAACATACATAAAAAATGGAAATGCACAAATGTAGATTGACTTAATTCCAAAAAGTGTCTGTAATTATTAGAGATTGTAAACTCTTTTTATTTTTTATATATTTGGTTTTACAATTGTCAGGAAAAGGAGGAGGCGGGGGATTTTTAACTGAGTATGGATTCCCAATTCATATGTCATTTCTTTCAAAAGAATAGCCCGTTACGCATGATTGACCTATAAATCACTTTACAATCATCTATGATTGTTAGGTCAGCTTTTTTGTAAATGGGCAAAATAATGGCTTGTTTGACTCGAGTAAATATCCAATCGCACGTTCACTTGATAATTTAATGAGAATTTGTTGTTCTCTATAAAAGTTTTGGATCCATAAGACATTTGCATCTTTAACATGTTTCAAGCATGCATATCCATATTTAAAACATGTGTAGAAATCTCTTTTTAATCAAATTCCAAGCTATTAGGTTTGAACTAGTGGAATCTCCCAAACTTGGATAACAAAACTTTTGTGCTCATTCGTGGTGTGTGAATAAATTTTCTATACTTACATTTGTTATTCTTTCAAATTTTTTCCATACATAAAATCTAAAATTTTTATTTTGTTGTGATCTATTTGCCATCTTGTCAAAAACTTTTATGAGGTAAAGGGAAAGTGAAAACTCAAGTTTTGGTTTAAGACAAAAGCATACATCCAAAATGGCAATGCACAAATGTAGAGAGAGATAATTCCAAAAGTGTCTGTAATTTTTAGGAATTGTAACCTCTTTTTTATTTTTATATATTAGGTTTTGCTATCCTCAAGAAAAGGGGGAGGCGGGGGATTTTTAACTGAGTGTTGATTCCCAATCCATAAGTCATTTCTTTCAAAAATATTTCCCGTTACACATAATTGACCGATAAATCACTTTACAATCATCTATGTTTGTTAGGTCAGCTTTTTGTAAATAGGCAAAATAATGGCTTGTTTGATTCGGGTAAATATCTCACCACACGTTCACTTGAGAATTTAATGAGCATTTGTTATTCTCTTTAAAAGGTTTGGATCCATAGGACATTTGCATCTTTAACATGTTTCAAGCATGCATATCCATTTGTAAAAAATGTGTACAAATCTCTTTCTTATAAAACTCCAAGCTATTTGGGTTGAATTTGTGGAATTTCCCAAACTTGGATAACAAAACTTTTGTGTTCATTCATGGTGTGTGAATAAAAATTCATTACTTACATTTGTTATTGGTTTAAATTTTTTCCATATATAAACTCTATAATTTCATTTTGTTGTGTTCTATTTGCCATTTTGTCAAAATTGTTTACAAGATGAAGGGAAATTGAAAACTCAAGTTTTTATTTAAGAAAAAGCATAAATATAAAATGGAAATGCACTAATGTAGAGAGAGATAATTCAAAAAGGTGTCTGTAATTTTAAGGGATTATAAACTCTTTTTAGTTTATATATATTAGGTTTTTCAATCGTCGGGAAAAAGGGGGAGGCAAGGGATTTTTAACTGAGAGATGACTCCCAATCCATAATCATTTCCTAAAAAAATATACCCTGTTATGCATGATTGACCAATAAATCATTTTACATTCAGCTATGATTGTTAGGTCTGCTTTTCAAAGATGGGCAAAATAATAGCAGGTTTGACTCGGGTAAATATCCTACCAAACGTTCACTTGAGAATTTAATGAGCATTTGTTGTTCTATTTAAAAGGTTTGAATCTATAGGTCATCTGCATCTTTAACATGTTTCAAGCATGCATATCCATATATAAAACATGTGTAGAAATCTTTTTCTTATAAAATTCCAAGCTACTAGGGTTGAACTAGTGGAATTTCCCAAACTTGGATAACAAAACTTTTGTCTTCCTTTGTGGTGTGTGAATAAATTTTATTTACTTACATTTGTTATTGTTTTAAATTTTTTCCAAACATAAACTCTAAAATTTTCATTTTGTTGTGATCTATTTGCCATCTTGTCAAAATTGTTTACGAGATGAAGGGAAAGTGAAAACTCAAGTTTTGATTGAAGAAAAAAGTCAACATCTAAAATGGAAATGCATAAATGTAGATAGACATAATTCCAAAAAGTATCTGTAATTTTTAGGGTTTGTCAACTCTTTTTATTTTTCATATGTTTGGTTATGCAATCATCAAGAAAAGGGGGAGGCAGGGGATTTTTAACTAAGTATTGACTCACAAATCATAAGTCATTTCTTTCTAAAATATAGCCCGTTACGCATGGTTGACCGATAAATCACTTTACAATCATCTATGATTGTTATGTCAGATTTTTGTAAATGGGAAAAATAATGGTTTGTTTGACTCGGGTAAATATCCCACCGTACATTCACTTGAGAATTTAATGAGCATTTGTTATTTTCTTTAAAAGGTTTGGATCCATAGGTCATTTGCATCTTTTAACATGTTTTAACTGAGCAAATATCCCATTACACGTTCACTTAATAATTTAATGAGCATATGTTGTTCTCTATAAAAGTTTTGGACTCATAGGTCATTTGCATCTTTAACATGTTTCAAGCATGCAAATCCATATTTAAAACGTGTGTAGAAATCTCTTTTTTTATAAAATTTCAAGCTAGAACAAGCGGAATTTTCCAAACTTGGATGACAAAAGTTTTGTGTTCATTGGTGGTGTGTGAATAAATTTTCTTTACATACATTTTTTATTCTTTTAATTTTTTTCCATACATAAACTCTAATATTTTTATTTTTTTGTGATCCATCTTGTCAAAATTGTTTACGAGATGAAGGGAAAGTGAAAACTCAAGTTTTTGTTTAAGAAAAAAGCATACATCTGATATTTAAATGTACAAATGTAGAGAGAGATAATTCCAATTTTTTTTTTGTTATTTTTAGGGATTGTAAACTCTTTTAAATTTTTATATATTTGGTTTTGCAATCGTCGAGAAAAAGGGGAGGCGGTGGATTTTTAACTGAGTGTTGACTCCCAATCCATAAGTAATTTTTTTCAAAAATATTTCTCGTTATGCCTAATTGAAGGATAAATCATTTACCATCATCTATGTTTGTTAGGCCAGCTTTTTAAAAATAGGCAAAATAATGGCTTGTTTGACTCGGGTAAATATCCCACCGCACGTTCACTTTAAAATTTAATGAGTATTTGTTATTCTCTTTAAAAGGTTTGGGTCCATAGATCATTTGCATCTTTAACATGTTTCAAGCATGCATATCCATTTTTAAAACATGTGTACAAATCTCTTTTTTATAAAATTCCAAGCTATTTGGGTTGAACTAGTGGAATTTCCCAAACTTGGATAACAAAACTCTTGTGTTCATTCGTGGTGTGTGAATAAATTTTCTTTACTTACATTTGGTATTGTTTTAAATTTTGTCCATACACAAACTCTAAAATTTTCATTTTGTTGTGATCTAATTGTTTACGAGATGAAGGGAAATTGAAAATTCAAGTTTTGATTTAAGAAAAAAGCATAAATCTAAAATGGAAATGCACTAATGAAGAGAGAGATAATTAAAAAAGGTGTCTGTAATTTTAAGGGATTTTAAACTCTTTTTTGTTTATATATATTAGGTTTTGCAATCGTCGGGAAAAGGGGGAGGCATGGGATTTTTAACAAAGAGTTGACTCCCAATCCATAACTCACTTCCTACAAAAAATAACCCGTTATACATGATTGACCGATAAATCACTTTACACACATCTATGATTGTTAGGTCTGCCTTTTAAAGATGGGCAAAATAATGGCATGTTTGACTCGGGTAAATATCCTACCAAACGTTCACTTGAGAATTTAATGAGCATTTGTTGTTTTCTTTAAAAGGTTTGAATCCATAGGTCATTTGCATCTTTAACATGTTTCAAGCATGCATATCCATATGTAAAACATGTGTAGAAATTTTTTTCTTATAAAATTCCAAGCTATTAGGGTTGAACTAGTGGACTTTCCCAAACTTGGATAACAAAAATTTTGTCTTCATTTGTGGTGTGTGAATAAATTTTATTTACTTACATTTGTTTTTGTTTTAAATTTCTTCCATACATAAACTCTAAAATTTTCATTTTGTTGCGATCTATTTGCCATCTTGTCAAAATTGTTGACGAGATGAAGGGAAAGTGAAAACTCAAGTTTTGATTGAAGAAAAAAGCCAACATCTAAAATGGAAATGCACAAATATAGATAGACATAATTCCAAAAAGTTTCTGTAATTTTTAGGGTTTGTAAACTCTTTTTTATTTTTTATATGTTTGGTTTTGCAATCGTTAGGAAAAGGGGAGGCAGGGGATTTTTAACTAACTATTGACTCGCAAATCATAAGTCATTTCTTTCCAAAATATAGCCCGTTATGCATGGTTGACCGATAAATCACTTTACAATCATCTATGATTGTTAGGTCAGCTTTTTGTAAATGGGCAAAATATTGGCATGTTTGACTCGAGTAAATATCTCATCGCACGTTCACTTAATAATTTAATAAGCATTTGTTGTTCTCTATAAAAGTTTTGGATCCATAGGTCATTTGCATCTTTAACATGTTCCAAGCATGCATATCCATATTTAAAACGTGTGTAGAAATCTCTTTTTTATAAAATTCCAAGCTAGAATAAGCGAAATTTCCCAAACTTGGATAACAAAAGTTTTGTGTTCATTGGTGGTGTGTGAATAAATTTTCTTTACTTACATTTGTTATTCTTTTAAACTTTTTCCATATATAAACTCTAAAATTGTTTACGAGATGAAGGGAAAGTAAAAACTCAAGTTTTGGTTTTAGGAAAAAGCATACATCTAAAATGGAGATGCCCAAATGTAGAAAGAGATAATTCCAAAAAGTGTCTATTATTTTTAGGGAATGTAAATTATTTTTAATTTTTATATATTAGGTTTTGCAATCATTGAGAAAAGGGGGAGGTGGTGGATTTTTAACTGAGTGTTGACTCCCAATCCATAAGTCATTTCTTTCAAAAATATTTCCCATTACGTATAATTTAAGGATAAATCACTTTACCATCATCTATGTTTATTAGGTCATCTTTTTTTAAATAGGAAAAATAATGGCTTGTTTGACTCGGGTAAATATCCCAGCGCACGTTCACTTTAGAATTTAATGAGCATTGGTTATTCTCTTTAAAAGGTTTGGATGCAAAGATCATTTGCATCTTTAACATGTTTCAATCATGCATATCCACTTTTAAAACCTGTGTACAAATCTCTTTCTTATAAAATTCCAAGATATGTGGGTTGAACTAATGGAATTTCCAAAACTTAGATAACAAAACTTTTGTGGTCATTCGTGGTGTATGAATAATTTGTTTTTACTTACATTTGTTATTGTTTTAAATTGTTTCTTTACATAAACTCTAAAATTTTCATTTTCTTGTGATCTATTTGCCATCTTGTCAAAATTGTTTATGAGATGAAGGGAAAGTGAAAACTCAAATTTTGATTTAAGAAAAAAGCATACATCTAAAAGGGATATGCACTAATGTAGAGAGAGATAATTCCCAAAAATGTCTGTAATTTTAAGGGATTGTAAACTCTTTTTAGTTTTTATATATTAGGTTTTGCAATCATCAGGAAAAGGGGGATGGATGGGATTTTTAACTGAGTGTTGACTCCCAATCCATAAGTCATTTCTTACAAAAATATAACTTGTTATGCATGATTGACAAATAAATTACTTTACAATCATCTATGATTGTTAGGTCTGCTTTTATAAATATGAAAAATAATGGCATGTTTGACTCGGGTAAATATCCTACCGCACTTTCACTAGAGAATTTAATGAGCATTTGTTGTTCTCTTCAAAAGGTTTGGATCCATAGGTGATTTGCATCTTTAACACGTTTCAAGCATGCATATCCATATGTAAAACATGTGTAGAAATCGTTTTCTTATAAAATTCCAAACTATTAGGGTTGAACTAGTAGAATTTTCCAAACTTGGATATCAAACCTTTTGTCTTCATTTGTGGTGTGTGAATAAATTTTCTTTACTTAAATTTGTTACTGTTTTAAATTTTTTCCATACATAAACTCTAAAATTTTCATTTTGTTGTGATCTATTTGCCATCTTGTCAAAATTGTTTACGAGATGAAGGGAAAGTGAAAACTCAAGTTTTTATTTCAGAAAAAAGCATACATCTAAAATGGAAATGTACATACCTAGAGAGAGATAATTCCAAATAGTGTCTGTAATTTTTAGGGATTGTAAACTCTTTTTAGTTTTTATATATTAGGTTTTGCAATCGTCGGGCAAAGGGGGAGGCGGAGGATTTTTAATTGAGCGATGACTCCCAATCCATAAGTCATTTCTAACAAAAAAAATAGCCCGTTACACATGAATGACCGATAAATCACTTTACAATCATCTATGATTGTTAGCTCAGCTTTTTATAAATTGGCGAAATAATGGCTTGTTACACTCAGGTAAATATCCCATCGCACGTTCACTTGAAAATTTAATGAGCATTTTTTATTCTCTTTTAAAGGTTTGGATGCATAGGTCATTTGCATCTTTCACATGTTTCAAGCATTCATATCCATTTTTAAAACATGTGTAGAAATCTCTTTCTTTTAAAATTCCAAGCTATTAGGGTTGAACAAGTGGAATTTCCCAAACTTGGATAATAAAACTTTTGTGCTCATTTATGGTGTGTGAATAAATTTTCTCTACTTACATTTGTTTTTATTAAAAAAATTTCCATTCATAAACTATAAAATTTTCTTTTTGTTTTGATTTATTTGCCATCTATTCAAAATTGTTTACGGGGTGAAGGGGAAGTGAAAAACTCAAGTTTTGATTAAACAAAAAAGCAGACATCTAAAATGGAAATCCAAAAATGTAGAGAGAGATAATTGCAAAAAGTGTCTGTAATTTTCAAGGATTATAAACTCTTTTTATTTTTTATATATTAGGTTTTGCAATTTTCGGGAAAAGGTAGAGTCGAGGGATTTTTAACTGTGTGTTGACTCCCAATCCATGAGTCGTTTCTTACAAAAATATAGCCCGTTACGCATGATTGACCTATAAATCACATTACAATCATCTATGATTGTTAGGTCAGCTTTTTGTAAATGGGCAAAATAATGGCTTGTTTGACTCGGGCAAATATCCCACCGCATGTTCACTTGAGAATTTAATAAGCGTTTGTTATTCTCTTTAAAAGGTTTGGATCCATAGGTCATTTGCATCTTTAAGATGTTTCAATCATGCATATCCATTTTTAAAACATGTGTAGAAATCTCATTCTTTTAAAATTCCTAGCTATTAGGGTTGAACTAGTGGTATTTCCCAAACTTGGATAACAAAACTTTTGTGTTCACTTGTGGTGTGTGAATAAAAGTTTTTTACTTACATTTGTTATTGATTTAAATTTTTTCCATTCATAAACTCTAAAATTTTCATTTCGTTGTGATCTATTTGTTATCTTTTCAAAATTGTTTACGTCATGAAGGGAAAGGGAAAACTCAAGTTTTGATTTAAGAAAAAAACATACATCTAAAATGGAAATGCATAAATATAGAGAGAGATAATTCCAAAAAGTGACTGTAATTTTTAGGGATTGTAAACTCTTTTTAGTTTTTATATATTACGTTTTGTAGTCGTTGGGAAAAGGGGATGCGGGCAATTTGTAACTGAGTGTTGACTCCTAATCCATAAGTCATTTCTAACAAAAATAAAGCCCGTTACGCTTGATTGACCGATAACTCACTTTACAATCATCTATAATTATTTGGTCAGCGTTTTGTAAATGGCCAAAATAATGGCTTGATTGACTTGAGTCAATATCAAACCGCACGTTCACTTGAGAATTTAATGAGCATTTGTTGTTGTCTTAAAAAGGTTGGATCCATAGGTCATTTGCATCTTTAACATTTTTCAAACATGCATATCCATATTTAAAACATGTGTAGAAATCTCTTTTTTATAAAATTCCAAGCTACAAGGGTTGAATTAGTGGAATTTCCCAAACTTGGATAACAAAACTTTTGTGCTCATTCGTGGTTGTGAATAAATTTTCTTTATATACATTTTTTATTGTTTTAAATTTTTTCCATACATAAACTCTAAAATTTTAATTTTGTTGTGATCTATTTTCCATCTTGTCAAAAATTTTTACGAGATAAAGGGAAAGTGAAAACTCAAGTTTTGATTTATGAAAAAAACATACATCTAAAATGGAAATGCACTAATGTAGAGAGACATAATTTCAAAAAGTGTTTGAAATTTTTAGGGATTGTAAACTCTTTTTTGTTTTTATATCTTAGATTTTTCAATCGTCGGGAAAAGGGGGTGGTGGGGGATTTTTAACTGAGTGTTGAAACCCAATCTGTAAATCATTTCTTTCAAAAATATCACCGTTATGCATTATTGACTGATAAATCACTTTACAATCATCTATGATTTTTAGTTCAACTTTTTGTAAATGGGAAAAATAATGGCTTGTTTGACTCGAGCAAATATCCCACCACACGTTCACTTGAGAATTTAAGGAGCAATTTTTGTTCTCTTTAAAAGGTTTGGATACATAGGTCATTTGCATCTTTAACATGTTTCACGGATGCATATCCATATTTAAATGTGTGTAAAAACCTCTTTCTTATAAAATTCCAAGCTATTAGGGTTGAACTAGTGGAATTTCCCAAACTTGGATAACAAAACTTTTGTGTTCATTCGTGGTGTGTGAATAAATTTTTTTTACTTACATTTGTTATTGTTTCAATTTTTTTCCATACATAAACTCTAAAATTTTCATTTTGTTGTGATCTATTTGCCATCATGTCAAAATTTTTTACGAGATGAAGGGAAAGTGAAAACTCAAGTTTTGTTTTAATAAAAAAGCATACATTTAAAATGGAAATGCACAAATGTAGAGAGAGATAATTCCAAAAAGTGCCTTGAATTTTTAGGGATTGTAAACTTTTTTTAGTTTTTATATATTAAGTTTTACAATCATCGAGAAAAGGGGGAGGCATGGGATTTTTAACTGAGTGTTGACTCTCAATCCATAAATCACTTTACAATCATCTATGATTGTTAGGTCAGTGTTTTGTAAATCGGCAAAATAATGGCTTGTTTGACTCGGGTAAATATCCCACCGCACGTTCACTTGAGAATTTAATGAGCATTTGTTATTCTCTTTAAAAATTTTGGATCCATAGGTCATTTGCCTCTTTAACATGTTTCAAGCATGCACATCCATTTTTAAAACAAGTGTAGAAATCTCTTTCTTATAAAATTCCAAGCTATTCGGGTTGAACTAGTGGAATTTCCCAAACTTGTATAACAAAACTTTTGTGTTCATTCGTGATGTGTGAATAAATTTTGTTTACTTACATTGGTTATTGTTTTAAAATTTTTCCATACATAAACTCTAAAATTTTCATTTTGTTGTAATCTATTTGCCATCTTGTCAAAATTGTTTACAAGATGAAGGGAAAGTGAAAACTCAAGTTTTGATTTAAGAAATAAGCATACATCTAAAATGGAAATGCACAAATGTAGGAAGAGATAATTCCAAAAAGTCTTTGTAATTTTTAGGGATTGTAAATGATACGAACCACGTCAACCCATGACGAAACATGATACCAAATCTGGTAATCGTCCTCAAGACCTTTCAAGTTTGGATTGAAACTGTGACCCGTTGCTAAGAAAAGCAAGAACCTTGGTATGGTGAAGACGCCACAAACGAGGATGGACAATCCGTTTGATAAGTCGTTTTGAAAGCCATAGGAAAAACCCTGATAAGTTCAAAAAGTTTCTTCAAGAACTCAAGAAGAATAATCTCTCAATATCAATACTGATCAAAAGTCCTCTAATCTGTGTACAAGTCCTCTATTTATAATGGAGGATGTGGTAGAATCTAGGAAGAATAAATCACTTTCCCTAATTACATTCAATTAAAGTAAAAAACTTAAGGTAACTTGACGTAAATAGAATCCTAATATAATGCAACGTGATCTTTTAGGATAAGTTGCCAACTCGTGGATATCCTTGTGGATCCCATGAGATATTCTAACTTCCTGCTCTTCTAGGATAGATTGCCAACTCGTGGCTAACCTTGTGGGTCCCACAAAATCTCATGGTGGGTCCCACCAACTTGTGCCTACATGGTTGGTCCCACATTGTAGTAGAGTAAATCTAGCCCACATCCTCATGGTGGGTCCCACTAGCTTGTGCCTCCATGATGGGTCCCACAATATAACAGAGTAAAACCAACCTTTGTTCGCATCATTCCCCCCCTCTTGAGAAGGATTTGTCCTCAAATCCTCACCAGGGTCGACTTTACTCAATTGTTGCAACCTCTCTTGATCCTCTTATACTTGTTTTGGTGGCATCAGAACTAGAGAGATCGTTCGCTGATTGGGCACGAATGAGTACACGTTGGTGAAGCCGTCATGTTGCACACGTCTGTCAAATTCCCACTGTCTTCCTAAGAGGAGATGTTCTGCTTGCATGGGTACCTCATCGTACAATACCTCCTATTCATATTTTCCAATTCGAAACGGTATCACAACCTTGTCTTTCACGTGGCAGTGAGTGTGAAAGATATTCTCCCGCTATACTTCTGCTTCCTCTTCTTTAGCTGGCAAGCTTAAGGCACGTCGTGCGACTAGTCCAAGCATCTTAACATTATATGCTCCGAACTCCTCAACTCTGATGGGGGCATGTAATCTAGATCAGCTTCGTCTTCAAAAAAAATTTCACCATTTTCCTGGATCATTATAACTTGCTGGTTTGGACATTGGCTAGCTATGTGTTCTCTCCCCTGACATTTGAAACAATTAATCTCACTAGAATGATTCGAAATAGGGGCTGATTTACCTTGAAAATCCATGGTAGTGGTGACTGTTTTGGGTTCGAGTTTGGCCTTGATGGTGGACGGATTTTCTTCTTTCAGTGGGTAGTTTGACCTCCAAGGGGCTGCACTCGAATTCTCGGGTCTTGGCTGTGTACCACCCCCCTTGAGTTTCCTCTCAACTTTGATTGCCATATGCACCAAATCCTCAAAATCCACATAACGGTGTATCTCGATTGTGTTAGCAATCTCTCGGTTTAAACAATTAAAAAATCTAGCCATTGTCACGTCTCGATCCTCCTTCACATTGGCTCTAATTATAGCCATCCCCATCTCTTTATAATAATCATTAACGCTTCGGTTACCTTGATAGAGACCTTGCAGCTTGAGGTATAGATCCCGATAGTAATGACTTGGCACATATCGTCGTCTCATCACTTTCTTCATCTCATCCAAATTTTCAATAGGACGGTCTCCATTCCACCTCCTGTTGATGCACAACTAGTCCCACCACACAATAGCTTAATCAGTAAATTCAATTGTAGCAAGTTTTACCTTCTTGAATTTGCAGTAGTCGTGACAATCAAAAACCAACTCCATCTTCTTTTCCCACTCGAGGTACGCTTCAGGATCACTTCTTCCCTGAAACGTAGGAATTTTTATCTTGATACTTCCCAAGTTGTTATCTACACGGTTCCTAGCTTCTCGATTCCGGTCATATCTCCTATGGCTGGCGATTGACATCCAATCATACTCCTTGAAATCGTCAAATTCACCCATATCCTCAACTTCCATTTGGTACAACTAGTTCCTCCTTTGGATATTCGGAACCAATGATGGTTGCACCCGTTGTGCTCCATTTTCTGCCCTATCCAACCTCCCATGTATATCTTTTAACTCCTCCCTCATCATTCATCTCATCTCCCCCATTAGTGCTTGCATTTGCAGATTCGGAACACCTAATGATGGAATCTCTTGATCTTGCCACATGATTAAAAATTTGAAAACAAGGTTAGGATAATATGCAAAAGAGAATGGGTCAAGTACTCTTTTTTTTTACCCGGGTTGACTCACTGAGTTGACCCGGTCCGAGTTGACCTAGGAATACTCTTTTTGTTTTTTACCCGAGTCGGCCTGGTCCAGCACAAGCCTTAGCTCACTGAGTTGAAGAGGCATGACCCGGTGTTGATTAAAATTTTCCTAACTTATGAAAAAATTTAATCAGCAACCTTCTTCTTCCTTCTGCCGATCCAAACAGTGCAGGTGTTGGTAAGTTCGGAAACCTTGTCGACAGCTGATCCTTCCTTCAAGGCTCTAAATAGGACGACCGACGGTCATTTTGTTTTCCCTCACGGCACCGAACAGAGCGGTCTTCCTCTTCCTCACACCACTGAGACGGTCTTCGTCTTCCTCACGCACCGAGACCAAAGATAAAGGAACTATCAAAATAGCTCGGAAGAACCAACCGAAAGGTTAGTGATAATCTGGCGGCTCAGTGGACGTCATCTTCGTCGGCGCAAAATTTTTTTTCCTCAGTTTCTTTGGCAACGGCCCCGAACAGAACTTCTCCTTAACCGGCGATGGCGCAGAGCTTCTATCCTCCTTCTTCGGCGTCAAGAATGTTAGGGAAAAACATACGATGACAACAAGACAAGTAATCATGCACGACACAATATTTTATGTGGTTCGGCAAATTGCCTATTTGCATGGGAGCTGCAGAGAATTTCATTTCAAATCAATTGAGGATCACAATACAATAAGGAGGCTTATCTATTATAGCAGCAACATCATCCCACTATCTCTCACAGCAATGACACTGTCTCTCACATCAACAACTCCCTGCTGCCTCTACCAGTAGCACCTGGAACGGCTCCCTGTTGTCTCTACCAATAGCACCTAGAACGGCTCGCTACTGTCTCTACCAGTAGCACCAGGAACGGATCCCTGCTGTCTCTAAAAGCAACACCTGGAACGGTTCCCTATTGTCTCTACCAGCAGCATCTGAAATGGCTTCCTTCTATCTCCACCAACAACATCTGGAACGGCTCCCTGTTGTCTCTACCAGCAGCATCTGGAACGGCTCCCTGCCATCTCTACCAGCACCACCTGGAATGGCTCCCTACTGTCTCTACTAGCAGCATCTGGAACGGCTCCCTGCTGTCTTTACCAACAACATCTAGAACGGCTCCCTGCTGTCTCTACTAGCAACATCTGGAATGGCTCCCTGCTGTCTCTAATAGCAGCACATGGAACAGCTCCATGCTACCTCTGCCAGTAGCCCCAAGAAAGCCTCCCTACTGCCTCTACCAGCAGCCCCTTGAAAGCGTCCTTGCTGCCTCTACCAGCAGCAGCCTCCTGGAAAACCTCCTTTCTACCTCTACCAGCAGCCTCCTGGAAAGGCTCCTTGCTGTCTCTAACAACTTTCTCTCACAGCAAGGCCAGCAGCGCACAACGACACTATTTAGCATCAGCGTCGCTCCTCGAGCCCTCTTTCCGGCAATGGTGAGCCTCCACGGCTCTGTCTCTTCTGGCAACGGCATCCCTCTGTTACGAAAAAAATTAGAGTCCCATAGACTCTGTCTTCTAGCATTGGCGATGCACTCCTGGGCTGCTCCCTGCAGCGTTAGTGTTGATGCTCTCTCTTTGGCGTCGACTGGAGAGTCCCTTCTCTACTACGTCGACCTGAGAGACGCTGCAGAGATCCTTCTCTATAGCATCTTTGTTTCTTTTCAATAGCACACAACCAGTCTCTCTCTTCCGCAGCTCCCACTGACATAGATCCTGTTCTTCCAGCACCCGCGAGTCCCAGTGAGACCGAAGCTCACTGCTTCGTCATCCTGCCGAGACCGAAGCTCGTTCCCGCTTCTTCTTCCTGGCGCACACACAGGCACTGATACAAAATCATGAGAGAGTTCTGAGAAAACTCCTCTGCTCAGGCAATGGCGTCGCTCCTCACAACGGTGAGAAACCTCCTCTCTTCTGGCACCTACGACGCTCATCCCGAGCTAGACCCTAACCTGCTCTGTTCCGGCAGCTGCGCCCAGCGACAGTGCTCACGGCGCCGAGACCCAAGCGTCCCTCTGTTTCTCTCCCGGCGCCGAGAGTCCCAAACTTACCTCTGATTTTCTCCCGGCACCGAGATGTCTCCAAGAAGCTTGTCTGTTTCTCTTTTGCTGCAGTCTCTAGAAGTCCCGATGGAGCCCTATTTTTTGCGGTGTGTCGATCAGTTCGGAAAAGAAATATATCAACATAGAGGGAAACTTAATTTTCCCTTTGAGTGAGGCATATGCTAACGCAAATAAACTCGAGTGGTGTGGGCTAGGCTCCACCACTCAAAAGAGAAGGCTTCTTCGGCGACGACGCAAAGCTTCTATCCTCCTTCTTCATAGTCGGCACGAATAGAGAGAACCAGACATTCGCTCTTTCTCTTTTTTTTTCTTCTTCTTCTTGGCAGCAACTAGCTTCAGTCGTTCTTTTTTTTTCTTCTTCTTCTCGGCTTCAATCGTTCATTTTTTTTCTTCTCGGTAACGACTTCAATCATTCTTTTCTTATTTTGATTTCTTTTTTGGATTTTTTTCAGAATTTTTTTTAAGAATTTTTTTTTACAAGGAAGAAAAAAAAAGATAGGCAAACCTGATTAACCAAAGCTTTGATACCAACTCATACGAACCACATCAACCCATAACGAAACCTGATACCAAATCTGGTAATCGTCCCCAAGACCTTTCAATTTTGGAAGGAAACCGCAACCTGTTGCTTAGCAAAGCAAGAACCTTGGTATACTAGAGACACCACAAATGGGGATGGACAATCCGTTTGATAAGTCATTTTGAACGCCACAAGAAAAACCTTGATAAGATCGAAAAGTTTCTTCAAGAACTCAAGAAGAATAGTTTCTTAATATCAATAATGATCAAAAGTCCTCTAATCCGTGTACAAGTCCTCTATTTATAATGGAGGATGTCGTAGAATCTAGGTAGAATAAATCCCTTTCCCTAATTACATTCAATTAAAGGAAAAAACATAAGATAACTTGATGTAAATTGAATCCTAATATAATGCAATGTGATCTTTTAGGATAAGTTGCCAACTCGTGGATATCCTTGTGGATCCCAAGAGTTCTTCTCACCAGGGATTTGCAATCGTCGGGAACAGAGGGAGGCCAGGGATTTTTAACTGAGTGTAGACTCCCAAACCGTAATTCATTTCTTACCAAAATATAGCCCATTACGCATGATTGACTGATAAATCACTTTACGTCCATATATGAATGTTAGGTTAGCTTTTTGTAAATAGGCAAATTAATGGCTTGTTTGACTCGGGAATATATCCCACCGCACGTTCACTTGAGAATTTAATGAGCATTTTTTATTCTCTTTAAAAGGTTTGGATCCATAGGTCATTTGCATGTTTAACATGTTTCAAGCATTCATATCAATTTTTAAAACATGTGTAGAAATCTCTTTCTTATAAAATTCCAAGATATTAGGGTTGAATTAGTGGAATTTCAAAAATTTGGATAACAAAACTTTTGTGTTCATTTGTGTTGTGTGAATAAATGTTCTTTACTTACATTTGTTATCCTTTTAAATTTTTTCCATACATAAGCTCTTAAATTTTCATTTTGTTGTGATCTATTTGCCATCTTGTCAAAATTGGTTACGAGCTGAAGGGAAAGTAAAAACTCAAGTTTTGATTTAACAAAAAAAGCATACATCTGAAATGGAAATGCACTAATGTAGAGAGAGATAATTCCAGAAAGTCTCTGTAACTTTTAGGGATTGTAAACTCTTTTTTAGTTTTTATTTATTTTATTTTGCAATCATCGGGAAAATGGGGAGGCATGGGATTTTTAACTGAGTGTTGACTCCCAATCCATAAGTCATTTTTTACAAAAATATAGCACGTTACACATGATTGACAGATAAATCACTTTACAATCATCTATGATTGTTAGGTCAATGTTTTTGTCAATGGGCAAAATAATGGCTTGTTTGACTCTGGTAAATATCCCACCGCACGTTCACTTGAGAATTTAATGACCATTTGTTATTATCGTTAAAAGGTTTGGATCCATAGGTCATTTGCATCTTTAACATGTTTCAAGCATGCATATCCATATTTAAAACATGTGTAGAAATCTCTTTCTTATAAAATTCCAAGCTATTAGGGTTGAACTAGTGGAATTTCCAAAACATTTGTAACAAAACTTTTGTGTTCATTTGTGGTATGTGAATTAATTTTTTTTACTTATATTAGTAATTTTTTAATTTTTTTTCCTTACATAAACTCTTAAATTTTCATTTTGTTGTGATCTATTTGCCATCTTGTAAAAATTGTTTACAAGATGAAGGGAAAGTGAAAACTCAAGTTTTGATTTAAGAAAAACGTATACATCTAAAATGGAAATTCCCAAGTGTAGAGAGAGATAATTCCAAAAAGTATCTATAATTTTTAAGGATTGTAAACTCTTTTTAGTTCTTATATATTATGTTTTGCAATCGTCGAGAAAAGGGAGAGGTGGGGGATTTTTAACTGAGTGTTGACACCCAATCCATAAGTCATTTCTCACAAAAATAGAGCCTATTATGCATGCTTGATCGATAAATAACTTTACAATCATCTATGATTGTTAGGCCAGTGTTTCATAAATGGGCAAAATAATGGATTGTTTGACTCTAGTAAATATGCCACCGCACGTTCACTTGAGAATTTAAAGAGCATTTGTTGTTCTCTTTAAAAATTTATGATTGATAGGTCATTTGAATCTTTAACATGTTTCAAGCATGCATATCCATTTTTTAAACATGTGTAGAAATCTCTTTCTTATAAAATTCCAAGCTATTATGGTTGAACTAGTGGAATTTCCCAAACTTGGATAACAAAACTTTTGTGTTCATTTGTGGTGTGTGAATAAATTTTCTTTACTTACATTTGTTATAGTTTTAATTTTTTCCCATACATAAAATCTAAAATTTTCATTTTGGTGTTATCTATTTGCCATCTTGTCAAAATTGTTTATGCGATGAAGGGAAAGTGAAAACTCAAGTTTTGATTTAAGTAAAAAGTATACATCTAAAATGGAAATGCACAAATGTAGAGAGAGATAATTCCAAAAAGTATCTGTAATTTTTAGGGATTTTAAACACTTTTTAGTTTTTATATTAGGTTTTTCAATCGTTGGGAAAAGGGGAAGGTGAAGGATTTTAAACTGAGTGTTGACTCCCAATCCATAAGCCAGTTCTTACAAAATTATAGCCCGTTAAGCATGATTGACCGATAAATCACTTTACAATCATGTATGATTGTTAGGTCAGCTTTTTATAAATAGGCAAAATAATGGCTTGTTTGACTTGGGTAAATATCCCATATCACATTCACTTGAGAATTTAATGAGCATTTGTTATTCTCTTTAAAAGGTTTGGTTCCATAGGAAGGTTTCATATCCATTTTTAAAACATGTGCAGAAATCTCTTTCTTATAAAAGTCCAAGCTATTAGGGTTGAACTAGTGGAATTTCCAAAGCTTGAATAACAAAACATTTTTGTTCATTTGTGGTGTGTGAATAAATTTTCTTTACTTTCATCTGTTATTGTTTTTAATTTTTTCCATACATAAACTCTAAAATTTTCTTTTTGTTGTGATCTATATGCCATCTTGTCAAAATTGTTTACGAGATGAAAGGAAAGTGAAAACTCAAGTTTTGATTTAAGAAAAAAAGCATACATCTAAAATGGAATTGCACAAATGTGGAAAGAGAAAATTCCAAAAAGTGTCTGTAATTTTAAGAAATTGTAAACTCTTTTTAGTTTTAATGCATTAGGTTTTACAATCGTTAGGAAGAGGGTGAGTCGGCGGATTTTTAACTATGTGTTGACTCCCAATCCATAAATCGTTGCTTACAAAAATTTTGCCCGTTACTCATGATGACCGATAAATCACTTTACAATCATCTATGATTGTTAGGTCAGCTTTTTGTAAATGGGCCAAATCATGGCTTGTTTGACTCAGGTAAATATCCCATGCAGGTTCACTTGAGAATTTAATGAGCATTTGTTATTCTCTTTAAAAGGTTTTGATCCATAGGTAATTTGCATCTTTAACATGTTTCAAGCTTGCATATCCAATTTTAAAACATGTGTTGAAATCTCTTTCTTATAAAATTCCAAGCCATTAGGGTTGAAGTAGTGGAATTTCAAAAACTTGGAGAACAAAACTTTTGTGTTCATTTGTGGTGTGTGAATAAATTTTCATGACTTACAATTTTTTATTGTTTTAAATTTTTTTCATACATAAAATGTAAAATTTTCATTTTGTTGTGATCTATTTGCCATCTTGTCAAAATTGTTTACGAGATGAAGGGAAAGTAAAAACTCAAGTTTCAATTTAAGAAAAAAGTACACATCTAAAGTGGAAATGCACAAATGTAGTGAAAGATAATTCCAAAACGATCTTTAATTTTTATGGATTGTAAAATCTTTTTTGTTTTTTTATATAAGGTTTTGCAATCGTCGGGAAAAGGGGGAGGCGGGGGATTTTTAATTGAGTGTTGACTCCCAATCCATAAGTCATTTCTTAAAAAAAATATAGCCCATTACACATGATTGACCGATAAATCACTTTACAATCATCTATGATTGTTAGGTCAGCGTTTTGTAAATGGGAAAAATAATAGATTGTTTGACTTGGGTAAATATCCCACCGCAAATTCACTTGAGAATTTAATGTTCATTGGTTGTTCTCTTTAAAAATTTTGGATCCTTAGGTCATTTACCTCTTTAACATGTTTCAAGTATGCATATCCATATTTAAAACTGTGTAGAAATCTCATTATTATAAAATTCCATGCTATTAGGGTTGAATTAGTGGAATTTCCCAAACTTGGATAACAACACTTTTTTGTTCATTCGTAGTGTGTGAATAAATTTTTTTTACTTACATTTGTTATTGTTTTAAATTTTTTCCATACATAAACTCTAAAATTTTCATTTTGTTGTGATCTATTTGCCATCTTGTCAAAATTGTTTACGAGATGAAGGGAAAGTGAAAACTCAAGTTTTGATTTATGAAAAAAGCATACATCTAAAATGGAAATGCACAAATGTAGTGAGACATAATTCGAAAAAGTGTTTGTAATTTTTAGGGATTGTAAACTCTTTTTAGTTTTTATATTTTAGGTTTTGCAATTGTCGGGAAAAGGGGGAAGCGGGGGATTTTTAACTGAGTATTGA
This sequence comes from Aristolochia californica, assembly GCF_029961685.1. Classification (NCBI taxonomy): domain Eukaryota; kingdom Viridiplantae; phylum Streptophyta; class Magnoliopsida; order Piperales; family Aristolochiaceae; genus Aristolochia; species Aristolochia californica. The sequence goes on along the minus strand of NW_027181881.1, from coordinate 15,097,769 downwards.
CTCCCAATCCATAATCATTTCTTACAAAAATATAACCCGTTAGGTATGATTACATGATAAATCACTTTACAAAAATCTATGATTGTTAGGTCAGCGTTTTGTAAATGGGCAAAATAATGGCTTGTTTGACTCGGGTATATATCCTACCGCACATTCACTTGAGAATTTAATGAACATTTTTTATTCTCTTTAAAAGGTTTGGATCCATAGGTCATTTGCATCTTATCATGTTTCAAGAATTCATATTAATTTTTAAAACATGTGTAGAAATCTCTTTCTTATAAAATTTCAAGATAATAGGGTTGAAGTAGTGGAATTTCCCAAATTTGGATAACAAAACTTTTGTGTTCATTTGTGGTGTGTTAATAATTTTCTTTTCTTACATTTGTTACTCTTTTAAAAATTTCCATACATAAACTCGAAAATTTTCGTTTTGTTGTGATCTTTTTGCCATATAGTCAAAATTGTTTACGAGATGAAGGGAAAGTAGAAACTCAAGTTTTTAATGAAGAAAAAAACATACAACTAAAATGGAAATGCACTAATGTTGAGAGTGATAATTCCAAAAAGTGTCTGTTATTTTAAGGGATTGTAAACTCTTTTACGTTTTTATATATTAGGTTTTACAATGGTTGGGAAAAGGGGGAGGCAGGGGATTTTTAACTGAGTGTTGACTCCCAATCCAAAAGTCATTTGCTACAAAAATATAGCCCGTTATGCATGATTGACCGATAAATTACTTTACAATCATCTATGATTGTTAGGTCGGCTATTTATAAATGGGCAAGATAATAGCATGTTTGACTTGGGTAAATATCCCAACACACTTCACTAGAGAATTTAGTGAGCATTTGTTGTTCCTTGATCCATAGGTCATTTGCATCTTTAACATGTTTCAAGCATGCATATCCACATTTAAAACATGTGTAGAAATCTCTTTCTTATAAATTTCCAAGCTATTAGGATTGAACTTGTTGAATTTCCCAAACTTGGAGAACAAAAATTTTGTGTTCATTTGTGGTGTGTGAATAAATTTTCTTTACTTACATTTGTTATTGTTTTAATTTTTTTCCCTACATAAAATCTAAAATTTTCATTGTTTTGTTATCTATTTGTCATCTTGTCAAAATTGTTTACGAGATGAAGGGAAAGTGAAAACTCAAGTTTTGATTTAAGAAAAAAGTATACATCTAAAATGGAAATACACAATGTAGAAAGAGATAATTCAAAAAAGTATTTGTAATTTTTAGGGTTTGTAAAATCTCTTTTGTTTTTATATATTATGTTTTGTAATCGTCAGGAAAAGGGGGAGGCGGTGGATTTTTAACTGAGTGTTAACTCCAAATCTATAAGTAATTTCTTACAAAAATATAGCCCATTACCCATGATTGACCGATAAATCACTTTACAATCATCTGTGAAATTTAGGTCAACTTTTTATAAATGGGCAAAATAATGGCTTGTTTAACTCGGGTAAATATCCCATCGCACGTGCACTTGAGAATTTAATGAGAATTTTTATTCTCTTTAAACGGTTTGCATCCATAGGTCATTTGCATCTTTAACATGTTGCAAGTGTTAATATCATTTTAAAAACATGTGCAGAAATCTCCTTCTTATAAAATTCAGAGCTATTAGGGTTGAACTAGTGGAATTTCCCAAATTTGGATAACAAAACTTTTTTGTTCATTTGTGGTGTGTGAATAAATTTTCTTTACTTACATTTTTTATTGTTTTAAATTTTTTCATACATAAACTCTAAAATTTTCTTTTTGTTTTGATCTATTTTCCATTTGTCAAAATATTTGTGAGATGAAGGGAAAGTGAAAACTTAAGTTTTGATTTAAGAAAAAAAACATACATCTAAAATGGAATTGCACAAACCGGGGGGTTTTTAACTGAGTGTTGACTCCCAATCCATAAGTTGGTTCTTAAATGGCTTGTTTGACTCGGGTAAATATCCCACCATTGGTTCACTTGAGAATTTAATGAGCATTTGTTATTCTCTTTAAAAGATTTTAATCCATAGGTCATTTGCATCTTTAACATGTGTCAAGCAAGCATATCCATTTTTAAAACATGTGTAGAAATCTCTTTCTTATAAAATTCCAAGCTATTTAGGTTGAAGTAGTGGAATTTGCCAAACTATGAGAACAAAACTTTTGTGTTCATTTGTGGTGTGTGAATAAATTTTCATTACTTACAATTTGTTATTGTTTTAAATTTTTTCCATACATAAAATCTAAAACTTTCATTTTGTTGTTATCTATTTTCCATCATGTCAAAATTTATTACAAGATGAAGGGAAAGTAAAAACTCAAGTTTTGATTTAAGAAAAAAGTATACATCTAAAATGGAAATGCACAAATGTAGAGGGAGATAATTCCAAAAAGTATCTATAATTTTTTTGGATTGTAAACTCTTTTTAGTTTTTATATATTATGTTTTGCAATAGTAGGGAAATGGGGGAGGCGGGGGATTTTTAACTGAGTGTTGACTCCCAATCCAGAAGTCATTTCTTACAAAAATATAGCCCGTTACACATGATTGACCGATAAATCACTTTAAAATCATCTATGATTGTTAGGTCAACATTTTGTAAATTGGAAAAATAATAACTTGTTTGACTCGGGTAAATAACCCGCCACACGTTCACTTGAGAATTTAATGTGTGTTGGTTGTTCTCTTTAAAATGTTTGGATCCATTGGTCATTTGCATCTTTAACATGTTTGAAGCATGCATATCCATATTTAAAACATGTGTAGAAATTTCTTTCTTAAGAAATTCCAAGCTATTAGGGTTGAATTAGTGGAATTTCCCAAACTTGGATAACAAAACTTTTGTGTTCATTCGTGGTGTGTGAATAAATTTTATTTACTTACATTTGTTATTGTTTTAAACTTTTTCCATACATAAACTCTAAAATTTTCCTTTTGTTGTGATCTATTTGCCATCTTGTCAAAATTGTTTACGAGATGAAGGGAAAGTGGAAATTCAAGTTTTGATTGAGGAAAAAAACATACATCTAAAATTGAACTGCACAAATGTAGAGAGAGATAATTCCAAATAGTTTATGTAATTTTTAGAGATTGTAAACTCTTTTTAGCTTTTATATATTAGGTTTTATAATCATCGAGTAAAAAGGGAGGCATGGGATATTTAACCGAGTGTTGACTCCCAAACCATAATTCATTTCTTACAAAAATATATCCCATTACGCATGATTGACAGATTAATCATTTTACAATGATCTATGAAATTAAGGTTAGCTTTTTGTAAATGGGCAAAATAATGACTTGTTTGACTCGGGTAAATATCCTACCGCACGTTCACTTTAGAATTTAATGAGCATTTGTTATTCTCTATAAAAGGTTTGGATCCATAGGTCATTTGCATCTTTAACATGTTTCAAGCATGCATATCCATTTTTAAACCATGTGTACAAATCCCTTTCTTATAAAATTAAAAGCTATTAGGGTTGAACTAGTAGAATTTCCCAAACTTGGATAACAAACTTTTGTGTTCATTTTTAGTGTGTGAATAAATTTTCTTTACTTAAATTTGTTATTGTTTTAAATTTTTTCCATACATAAACTCAAAATTTTTCCTTTTGTTGTGATCTATATGCCATCTTGTAAAAAAAAATTACGAGAAGAAGGGAAATTGAAAACTCATGCTTTGATTTTAAAAAAAAAAGTATACATCTAAAATGAAAATGCACAAATATCGAGAGAGTTAATTCCAAAAAGTGTCTGTAATTTTTAGGGATATTAAGCTCTTTTTAGTTTTTATATATTAGCTTTTGCAATCGTTGGGAAAAGGGGGAAGCGGGTGATTTTTAACTAAGTTTTGACTCCCAATCCATAAGTCATTTCTTACAAAAATATAGCCTATTACGCATGATTGTTAGGTCAGCTTTTTGTAGATGGGCAAAATAATGGCTTGTTAGACTTGGGTAAATTTCCCACCGCACGTTCACTTGAGAATTTAATGAACATTTTTTATTCTCTTTATAAGGTTTGGATCCATAGGTCATTTGCACCTATAACATGTTTCAAGAATGCATGTCCATTTTTAGAACATGTGTAGAAATCTCTTTCTTATAAAATTTCAAGCAATTAGGGTTGAACTAGTGGAATTTCCCAAACTAGGATAACAAAACTTTTGAGTTCATTTGTGGTGTGTGAATAAATTTTCTTTACTTACATTTGTTATTCTTTTAAATTTTTTCCATACATAAACTCTAAAATTTTCATATTGTTGTGATCTATTTGCCATCTTGTCAAAATTGTTTACGAGATGAAGGGAAAGTGAAAAGTCATGTTTTTATTTAAGAAAAAAGCATACATCTAAAATAGAAATGCACTAATGTAGAGAGATAATTCCAAAAAGTGTCTGTAGTTTTAAGGGATTGTAAACTCTTTTTAGTTTTTATATATTAGGTTTTGCACTCATCGGGAAAGGGAGAAGGCGGGGGATTTTTAACTGAGTGTTGACTCCCAATCCATAAGTCATTTTTTACTAAAATATAGACCGTTATGCATGATTGACCGATAAATCACATTACAATCATCTATGATTGTTATGTCAGTTTTTTATAAATGGGCAAAATAAGGGCTTGTTTGACTCAAGTAAATATCCCACCAGACGTTCACTTGAGAATTTAATGAGCATTTGTTGTTTTCTTTAAAAGGTTTGGATCCATCGGTCATTTGCATCTTTAACATGTTTCAAGCATGCGTTCTCATATTTAAAACATGTGTACAAATCTCTTTCTTATAAATTTCAAGCTATTAGGGTGGAACTAGTGGTATTTCCCAAACTTGGATAACAAAACTTTTGTGTTCATTTGTGGTGTGTCAATTAATTTTATTTACTTACATTTGTTATTGTTTTAAAATTTTTTCCATACGTAAACTCTAAAATTTTGATTTTGTTGTGATCTTTTTTGCCATCTTATTAAAATTGTTTACGAGATGAAGAGAAAGTGAAAACTCAAGTTTTGTTTTAAGAAAAAAGTATACATCTAACATGGAAATTCACAAATTTAGAGAGAGATAATTCCAAAAGTGGTTGTAATTTTTAGCGATTGTAAACTCTTTTCAGTTTTTATATATTAGGTTTTGCAATCGTCGGGGAAAGGGGGAGGCGGGGGATTTTTAACTAAGTGTTGAATCCCTATCCATAAATCATTTCTTACAATAATATACCCCATTACACATGATTGATTGATAAATCACTTTACAATCATCTATGATTGTTAGGCCAGCTTTTGTTAAATGGGCAAAACTAATCACTTGTTTGAGTCAGGTAAATATCCCTCCGCTCGTTCACTCGAGTATTCAATGAGCATTTGTTATTCTTTCTAAAAGGTTTGGATCCATAGGTCATTTGTGTCTTTAACATGCTTCAAGCATGCATAACCATATTTAAAAGATGTGTAGAAATCTCTTTCTTATTAAATTCTAAACTATTAGGGTTGAACTAGTGGAATTTCCCAAACTTGGATAACAAAACTTTTGTGTTCATGTGTGGTGTGTGAATAAATTTTCTTTACTTATATTTTTTATTTTTTAAAATTTTTTCCATACCTAAACTCTAAAATTTTCATTTTGTTGTGATCTATTTGACATCTTGTCAAAATTGTTTACAAGAAGAAGGGAAAGTGAAAACTCAAGTTTTGATTTAGAAAAAAAACATACACCTATAATGGAAATGCACAAATGTAGAGGGAGATAATTCCAAAAAGTGTCTGAATTTTTATGGATTGTAAACTCTTTTTAGTTTTTATATATAAGGTTTTGCAATCATCGGAAAATGGGGGAAGCAGGGGATTTTTAACTGAGTGTTGACTCCCAATCCATAAGTCATTTCTTACAAAAATATAACCCGTTAAGTATGATTGACTGATAAATCACTTTACAATAATCATTTATGATTGTTAGGTCATCTTTTTGTAAATTGGCAAAATAATGGCATGTTTGACTCGGGTAAATATCCCACCGCATGTTCACTTGAGAATTTAATGAGCATTTGTTATTCTCTATAAAAGGTTTGGATCCATAGGTCATTTGCATCTTTAACATTTTTCAAGCACTCATATCGATTTTTAAAACATGTGTGGAAATCTTTTTCTTACAAAATACCAAGGTATTAGCGTTGAACTAGTGGTATTTCCCAAACTTGGATAACAAAACTGGTGTGTTCATTTGTGGTGTGTGAATAAATATTATTTACTTACATTTGTTATTGTTTTAAATTTTTTCCATACATAAACTCTAAAATTTTCGTTTTGTTGTGATCTATTTGCCATCTTGTGAAAATTGTTTATGTTGGAAGATAAGCTCAAGCCCACACGACCAAGGAAGACCCACATATCTAGGATTATTATAAGATGGGCCACACGAACAAGGAAGGCCCACAAAATGGGTCCAATCCCATAAGTAGGACCCACAATGATTACCATGAGCTAGCATCCTTACCATATCAGTTGGAAGATCAAGAAGGACTCACAAAAAGTATCTTTATCTTAGGGTCATGACCAAGAAGAGTTTTAGTTTGAGTTATGTTTGTCTTTTATCTATATTGAGTTATTTAATTATGTTAGGACTAGTGTTAGAGTTTGGGTGTAAATGGGACAAGGGTAGTTTTATTGTAATTGGACGCTACTACTTCCTCTATTATAAATAGAGGTGCATTGTTGGGATCTTCCCGAGCCATGGATCGTGTCACCCTTCTTCCCTCTCTTCCCTCCAGATTGCCTGTTGACGCTGAAAGAGGATTCTTGTTTCTTGAACTTGTAATGGTGGAAATCAGAATGGAATAGATTGAACCTTGAAGGAGATTCGACTTGGACCTCAAAGGGAGAACCCGACCTAGACCTCGGAGGGAGAATCCGACCTATCTAAACTAAATTTATCAATGCTTAACCTTCATTCATCTTGACGTCCCAATAAATAGGTTTGGGAATGAAAATACAAGCTAGAACCATGGGTCAATTGGTTCACGCCAAATTACCTCCAAACCAAACCAAACCAAATTGAAATACATGAAAAAGGAAATAACATAATTTAATTCCTACGCCTGTTGATAAGTCAGGATGCTATGGAGTCCATACCATCACCCCCCTCCTGGATAAAAAATTTGTCCTCAAGCTCAAAAGAGTGGTATAGAGACCAGAAAATTGCTAAGGGCTCCCATGTAGTGTCATTGGGGTTAGCGGCAGCCCATTGCACGAGTACGTCCCAATTGCCCTGAATGCGATGAGCCTTCAACACCTGAGCTGGAGTAGAAAGGACACGTCCCTCATGTAGTGGTGGCAGATGAGTGTGTAGCAAGGGGGTGTCGCCCTGGAAGGTCTTCAGTTGGGAGACGTGAAACACATTGTGGATCTTTGCTTCTGGCGTAAGCTGCAAGTGGTAGGCAACTGTGCCAATGCGGTCTAACACCTGAAAGGGACCATAATACTTCGGAGATAGCTTGTCGCATTTGGAGGTTGTCAGTGAAAGCTGCTTGTAAAGTTGGAGACGCAGCCATACATAATCTCCTGGAGAAAAGAATACTTCTCGGTGCTGCTTATCATAATAGAATTTCATAGTATGTTGGGCCTCTTGGAGATTAGTGCACACCTCACTGAGCATGGCGTCCCTTTCTGGTAAAGCCTGGTCCAAGGTGGCAACCTTGGATGCACCTGGTTCATACGATAAATGTCGAGGCGGATCTCTGCCATATACTACCTTGAATGGAGTAGTCGGGTGCACTGTGGTAGGATGTGTTGTAACAGAATTCTGCCCAAGTCAGCCACTTAACCCACCGTTTAGGTGAGTCCCCCACAAAATAACGGAGATACATCTCAATCGTTCAGTTAACGACCTCGGTCTGTCCATCAGTCTGTGGATGGTAGGCGGAAGAGAACGCCAACTTCGTGCCTTGCAGCTTGAATAGTTCCTTGCAGAACATACTAACAAAAATAGCATCCCTGTTACTAGTAATGGAGGCTGGCATCCCATGTAACTAGACAATATTATCCATGAATAGGTGAGCTACTTGAGCTGTAGTGTAAGGATGCGCCAGAGGGAGGAAATGGCCATACTTTGAGAAACGGTCAACCACTACAAATATAACTGATTTTCTAGATGAGGGGGGAAGGCCATCAATGAAGTCCATGGATTTATCGAACCAGACTTGTGACGGTAGCTGAAGTTGTTGGAGCAACCCTGCTGGACTTAAAGATTTAGCTTTATTCTGTTGACAAATCTGGCAAGCCGTCACATAATCGGCTACACTACGCTTCATGCCCTTCCAATAAAAGTCCCGAGTGATCCAAAAATATGTTTTCTATCGGCCCTCATGTGTACTACCATGGAAAGAGGCTAAAATGCTGGTAATAAGTGGCAACGTGTGGTGCAAAAAAATCCGGTTTTGAATAGGATTAGACGATCCTGGATCGTCCAATGCCACTCCAATGTCCCCTGCTGAGTCTCATGATATAATGCAAAAAGTTCCGGGATACTGTTGTGTCTCCTCCCTAATAGAATCCAACAAGACAACTCTGGGCTGACTGATAGCATGTAAGTGCGACTTTGGAAGGTCCCGATGAGACAAAGCATCAGCCCCCACATTCAAACTGCCAGATTTATGTTCAACTGTAAAGTCAAACCCCATCAGTTTACTCAACCAATGCTGCCGAAGGGAGGTGGTGAGGCGCTGCTCTAGAAGATACTTTAGGCAGCAATGATCGGTTCGAATCAGAAATATGTGCCCCCAAAGATAAGGCCGCCAATGCTGTATTGCTTTAGCTAAACCGATGAATTCCCTCTCATAAGCTGATAGCTTGTGATGGTGGAGGCCAAGCTGGCGGCTAAAGTAAGCGATCTGGTGGTCCTATTGCTGTAACACTGCACCAATAACACCACCTGAAGCATCACATTCCACCACAAATAACTCATCAAATTCCGGTAGTTGCCAAACCAGCGTTGATGATAAGGCGTGCTTCAATTGCTGAAAAGAATGATCCCCTGTCTCAGACCTGGTGAAGGCATTTTTCTTAAGTAGGTTGTTGAGTGGTGCTGCAATCTGACCATAGCTGCGGATAAATTTTCTATAATACCCCGCGAGGCCCAAAAATCCCCTTAACGCTGTCATGGATGTAGGGGGAGGCCAATCTGTGACAGCCTGCATCTTACTTTGGTCAACCTTCACCCCAACTGCTGAAATAATGTGGCCCAAGTATGCCACCTCGAAGGTGCCCATAGAACATTTGGACTTATTTAAAACCAAATAATGGGAGCGGAGAAGAGTAAAGACCTGGTGAAGGTGCTGAATGTGCTCGTCCCAATGTTGGCTATACGCCAATATATCATCAAAAAATACGAGAACATATTTCTGCAAGATAGAGCTAAATACTACCTCATTCATAAGGGCATGGAATGTGGATGGGGCATTGGAGAGACCAAAGGGCATCACGAGGAACTTGAAATGACCGTGGTGTGTGAGGAACGCGGTCTTCTCCACATCTAAAGGATGAACGCGAATTTGTTGATAGCCTGACTTCAAATCCAGCTTGGTAAATATAGTGGCATCGTGTAACTCATCTAACAACTCGTCCACCACTGGGATGGGAAATTTGTCTTTAATAGTGTGCGCATTGAGTTGCCGGTAGTCCACACAAAACCTCCACGACTTATCATGCTTTTTGACCAGTAATACCGGGGATGAGAAAGGAGACCTACTTGGCTGAATAATTTCCTGGGTGAGCATATTTTGGCACTACCTCTCAATTTCATCCTTCTGTAAGTGGGGGTAACGGTAAGGCCAAACCACCACAGGTTCAATTCCCATCTTCAATCTGATACGGTGATCACAGTGGTGAATAGGCGGAAGAGTAGTAGGATCTTGAAATAAATCTTTAAAATCTGTAAGTAAGTGAGATAACTTATAGTGTTCAGTGCTTTGGACCTGAATTGACTGAAGTGCGCAGGGCACTGTAGCCTGTGTGCCTTGCAAGGTGATTTGATGCTGGGCTTCTGTGAAGGTCATGGTCAGGGCCTAGAAATCCCACAAAATGGGCCTCAACTGTTGGAGCCATTTAACTCCAAGTACCAAATCAAATCTTGCTAGTGGAATCACCAAGAAATCGGCACTAAAGGAGTGGCGCTCAATATAAAAGTGGGTGGCTATAGAAATACCCACACTCATGATTTTCTCCCCATTGGTGACTGAGACTGAGAGGGCTATGGTCTGCTAGATTACTAACCCAAGCTGCTCGGCCGCTGGCTGACTGAAGAAGTTATGCATGCTGCCAGAGTCAACTAATGCTAATAACTGGAGATGGTGCAACTGTGCCAAAACTTGCATGGTGTTAGAACTATGCCAGCCAGTCATGGCATGGCATGAAGTGAAATCTCTATGCCCTCTTGTTTTGTATCAACAATGTCTTCGTCAGGTAATATGTCCTTACAATCCTCCCAAAGAGTCACACTGAATAATCTTTTGCATATGTGACCCTGGACATACTGTTCATCACAATTAAAACAAAGGCCCTTGGCCTTTCTTTGTTCCATCTCTTGTCTATTCAATTTTTTTATATAAGGGGCTGGTGGCATAGAGGTAGAACTTTCTGCACGCTGTGCTGCACTAGGTCGTGGAGGCCCTGAATATGGTGAAGGCACAGTGGAGGTTGTCCTGTTTGGCCAAACTGATTTTCTGACCAATCACTCCTTTAAAACACCCTGTTTATTATCAATTGCCCTGACCAAATTCATGGTGTGGTCCAATTTTGTAGGACCATGTAATTCAACTTCCAGAGGCAAAGCCTCTGTCAAGCCAGCAATAAAGATTTGAACATACTGGGAGGGTTTGACAAAATCACTAGCTCTGGAAAAACGTTCCTGGAAGGTCTTTTGGTACACATCTAGGGGACCAGTCTATTTATAATTGATCAATTCACCCAATGGATTACTACTAGCTAGAGAACCAAACCTCAACATGGAAGATTGTTTAAAGGTCGCCCAATCATGAACCAAAGGTTCATTTTGGAATTGGTGATACCATAGGAGCGCTTCATCAAGCATGTGGTATGCGGCAAAATGAACCCTGTCATCCGCCAATGGTTTTTTATGGGAAAAGAACTGGTCACATTTGTGTAACTAGATCAAGAGGTCCTTAGACCCATCAAATGTAGGAAAGTCTAGTTTGAAATACCTAGGAACCGAATTTGGTCCCTGTGCGTGAGGAGGCATTGGGGGATGGGGCTGGCGCAGTGGTGGTGGCTGGTGGAGGTGTTGCTCGGCCTGAGGAGAATCGTCTACTGGCAGAAGTGGCCCTCGACCCCCAAGCACAACAAGTTGCCACAAAATTTGTTGTAAGGATGAATCCATGGTGTTCATCGTGGTTTGTAGGTCATCAATTTTTTGGCGCTGAGCAGCAAGATCTGCCTCTGATCTGTGGCAATTTTCATCAATTATCTGTCGCAGATCCTCTAGGAAGAGGAACCCCCAAGGGTGGACCTGTCTGATACCATGATGTTGGGATCGTCCCGAGCCATGGATCGTGTCACCCTTCTTCCCTCTCTTCCCTCCAGATTGCCTGTTGATGCTGGAAGAGGGTTCGTGTTCCTTGAACGTGTAATGGTGGAAATTGGAATGGAATGGATTGAACCTTGAAGGAGATTCGACCTGGACCTCAAAGGGAAATCTGACCTAGATCTTGGAGGGAGAATCTGACCTGTCTAAACTAAATTTCTCAATGCTTAACCTTCATTCATCTTGACGTCCCAATAAATAGGTTTGGGAACGAAAATACAATCTAGACCCATGGGTCAATTGGTTCACGCCAAATTAACTCCAAACCAAACCAAACCAAATTGAAATACATGAAAAGGGAAATAACATAATTTAATTCCTACGCCTGTTGATAACTTGGGATGCTATGGAGTCCATAACATTCATGTACTCTGATGACAACAATTTATTGATGTCAATGAAGTATTTCACTTTTCCATAAATTCAACAGTTTACGAGATGAAGGGAAAGTGAAAACTCAAGTTTTGATTTAAGAAAAAAGCATACATCTAAAATGGAAATGCACAATTATAGAGAGAGATAATTCCAAAAGTTGTCTGTAATTTTTAGGGATTGTAAACTCTTTTTTGTTTTTATACATTAGGTTTAGCAATCATTGAGAAAAGGGAGAGACGGGGGATTTTTAACTGAGTGTGGACTCCCAATCCATAAGTCATTTGTTACAAAAATATGGCCCGTTATGCATGATTGACCGATAAATCACTTTACAATCATCTATGATTGTTAGGTCAGCTTTTTTTAAATAGGAAAAATAATGGCTTGTTTGACTCGAGTAAATATCCCACCGCACGTTCACTTGAGAATTCAATGAACATTTGTTATTCTCTTTAAAATGTTTGGATCCATAGGTCATTTTGTTAGGCACCTAGCCATACTACAAAAAAGACTGGCCTGTTAGGAGCGGAAGGCATAAGTACCTAATACCAGGACCATAACAATACACCTCGCCCACCCGAGTCAACGACCACGGCGGTAATAACACAGCAACTAGAGCCGGGTCAGGATCCCATAATCCTTTACGGCCCAACACCAAGGGCATGCGGTCCTCCTACACAGACGGGGACTTGAACGCATGACGTAGCACCTACTCTGATACAAAATGTTAGGTTCTACCTTTGCCATGGATCTCGTCACCCTTCTTTCTCCTCTTTCCTCCACATTTGCTACGGACGAAGAGAGGAAATTTCTGTGCTTGGAACGCCCAATAGCTTGGGATGGAATGAGCCTTGAAGGAGGCTCAACCTTGGACCTCAGAGAGGGAGAATCCAACCAACTAAACTAATTGATTCAATGCTTAATTCTCTTTCCAGCCTGTTTTCCTCCATACAAAAAGATTAGGGACACATAATATCAAGCCCAAACCAAGGGGCACTAGTTATAAGAAAATTAAAAGTAAACCATCCAAACACATTAAAATTAAATTACTTGAGATGCTATGGAGTCCATAACATCACCCCCCTCCTAGAGAAAGAGCTTGTCCTCAAGCTCAAAAGTTGGGTAGAGAGCCCTGAAAGATGCCAAGGGCTCCCATGTAGTGTCAAGTGGGTCTGTGTTGGCCCACTATACTAAAAGCTTCCAGTCGCCCTGGACTCGGCGAGCCTGCAACACCTGAGCTGGGGTGGGAAGCACACGCCCCTCCTAAAGTGGTAGCAAAGGGGTGTGGAGCAATGGAGAGTCACCCTGGAAGGCCTTCAATTGTGAAATGTGGAAAACGTCATGGATCTTTGCATCTAGTGGAAGCTGCAAACGGTAGGCCACAATGCCAATGCGTTCCAGTACTTGGAATGGCCCATAAAATTTTGGGGACAATTTGTGACGTTTGGAGGCCGTAAGGGAGAGCTGGCGGTAATGTTGGAGACGAAGCCAAGATCGCGATGCCATTTATCATAATTTTCTTTCATTGTATGTTGAGCTTCCTGTAAATGGTCTCGGACCTGGCGGATCATTCCATCTCGTTCTGCCAAGGCCTGGTCAAGAGCTGCCACCCTAGAAGAACCAGGTTCATATGATAAGAGTCAAGGGGGATCTCTGCCATAAACGACCTTGAAAGGAGTTGTGCCGAGTGTTGTGTGGTATGAGGTATTATAAAAAAACTCCGTCCATGATAGCCACCGGACCCAACCTTTAGGCAAATCCCCGAAAAAACAACGGAGATACATCTCAATGATACGGTTGATGACCTCTGTTTGTCCATCAGTCTACTGGTGGTAGGCTGAGGAGAATGCCAACTTTGTCCCATGCAACTTGAATAGTTTTTTTCTAGAAAGTACTTATGAAGATTGCATCTCTGTCACTTGTAATAGACAAGGCATGCCATGTAGTTTGACAATTTGATCCAGGAAGAGCTAGGCCACATGAGTCACTATATATGGATGCACCAGGGGCAAGAAATGTCCATATTTAGAGAAGCGATCGACCACCACAAAAATGACTGATTTGCCTGAGGATGGGGGAAGGCCATCAATAAAGTCCATGGATCTGCCTATACATGTGAAGGTAACTGAAGTGGTTGCAGCAACCCTGTGGGACTTATGGACTTCGTTTTGTTCCGCTGACAAATATGGGAAGCTGTCACATAGTCTGCCACACAACTTTTCATGCCCCGCCAGTAAAAATCATGACTTATACGAAAATATGTTTTTTGTCGGCCCTCATGTGTGCTGCCATGAAACATAGATAATATATTTTGAATGAGGGGCGAAGTCGGATGGAGATAAATCCGATTCTTGAACAATATGAGTCGGTCCTGAATGGTCAAATTGCTATCCAGTGTTTTCTGCTCAATATTGTGATATAATTCAAGGACCTCGTGTTGTTGCTGAGTTCCATCCTGAATGGAGTCCAAAAAGAAATCGTGGCTGAATAATTGCGTGTAGATGAGGCTCAGACAGGTCCCTGCGGGACAAGGCATCTGCACCCACATTGAGGTGGCCTGGTTTATACTCATCAATAAAATCAAATCCCATCAATTTGCTCAACCAATGCTGCTGGGGGGAAGTGGTGAGACGCTACTTGAGTAAGTACTTCAAACTGCAATGATCGGTCCCTATTACAAAGGGGCACCCCCAGAGATAAGGCCTCCAGTGCTGAATGGATTTTGCTAAGCCGATCAGTTTCCTTTCATAGGCAGCTAATTTTTGGTGATGTTGGCCTAGCTGCCTGCTAAAATAAGCTATGGGGTGTCCTTGCTGCTGTAAGAATGCGCCAATACCTCCACCTGATGCATCACATTCAATAACAAAAAATTCATCAAAGTTGGGAAGCTGGAGTACCGGGGTGGATGATTATGCTGCCTTCAAGTCCTCAAAGGAGGACGTAGTTGTGTCAGACCGTGTGAATGCATTGCGCTTAAGGAGATTGTTGAGTGGAGCAGCAATCTGTCCATAGTTACGAATGAATTTTCTATAGTAACCTGCGAGTCCCAAGGACCCCCTTAACGCTGTGACTAATGTGGAAGTAGGACAGTCGACCACTACCAAAATTTGGCTATGGTCTACCTTCACGCCAGAGGTTGATATGATGTGGCCCAAAT
This sequence comes from Aristolochia californica, assembly GCF_029961685.1. Taxonomy (NCBI): domain Eukaryota; kingdom Viridiplantae; phylum Streptophyta; class Magnoliopsida; order Piperales; family Aristolochiaceae; genus Aristolochia; species Aristolochia californica. The sequence continues at coordinate 15,082,654 of NW_027181881.1, read as the reverse complement.
ATGCTACCTCTGAAGTTCCCATTGAGCATTTGGATTGGTTGAGAACCAAATGATGATAACATAGGAGAGTGAACACCTGGCACAGATGTTGAAGGTGCTCGTCCCAGTGCTCACTATTAACCAGAATATCATCAAAGAACACAAACAAACTTCCATAAGATGGAATGAAATACCTCATTTATGAGGGCCTAGAAGGTGGAAGATGCGTTGGATAGACCAAATGGCATGCCTAAAAACTCGGAATGCCCATGGTGCGTGCAAAACGTTGTCTTCTCCACGTCAGAAGAGTGCACTCGAATCTGGTGATACCGTGATTTCAAATCCAGCTTGGTCAATAAGTTGGCCCCGTGCAATTCATCTAATAGTTCATCCACCACTGGAATGGAAAATTTATCTTTGATGGTATGAGCATTGAGCTCTCTGTAGTCAACACAAAACCGCCAGGATTTGTCATGTTTCTTGACGAATAACACTGGTGAAGAAAAGGGAGACCTGCTGGACTGAATAATCCCTTGTGCGAGCATAGTCTGGCATTGTCGCTCAATTTCATCTTTTGTAAGTGGGGGTAACGATAAGGCTTTACCACCACAAGCTCAGTGCTTTATTTCAAACGGATACGGTGATCACAATTTTTGAAAGGAGGAAGTGCAGTAGGCGCCAGAAATAATTCACCAAATTATGTAATTAAGAAATTTAACTTACAGTGATATGCGTCCAGGATTTGAATTTCCTGAAGAGTACATGATGTGGGAGCATGAGTGCCATGAACTGTAATAGGATGTTGTTGGTACATAAAAGTCATAGTAGTGCCTTGAAATCCCATAATATGGGCCCCAATGTCTGGAGCCATTTAATGCTCAGTACCAAGTCAAACCCAGCCAATGGCATGACTAAAAAATCTGCTACAAATGAGTGCCCTTCAATATGAAATTCAGTAGAGTGAGAAATGCCCGCACTTGAAATTTTTTCCCCAGTGGCAACGGATACTGAAATGCCGGTGTTATTTTGAACCACCAAACCAAGTTGTTGAGCGGCTTGCTGGCTAATGAAATTGTGAGTACTGCCGGAATCCACTAATGCTAGTAACTAGAGTTGCTGCAATCCGGCACTGACTTGCATAGTGTTGGAGTTGTGCATGCCTGTCATAGCATGGAGGGAAATGGGGGATTCTTCTGAGTCTGGTTAAGGACTGTCTTCCAACTGTGGATCTTCCTCTCCCTCATCCAGTACATCCAACCAAAATAAATGTTTGCATTGGTGGCCCTGGACATATTGCTCATCACAATTGTAACAAAGCCCCTTGGCTTGTCTCTGTTCCATCTCGGGTCTAGACAGGCGACGGATATATTGTGCTGGTGGAGTGGAAGTCGAATTGTCAGCACGCATTGCTGGATTTTGGCCATAGCATGGAGATGCTGAATAGGATGTGGGGGCACTAGTGGGCGCCCTACTTGGCCAAGATGGTCGTCGGACCAGAGACACCTTTATGACACGTTGATTTGTATCTATAGTCCCAACAAGGTTCATAGCATGGGCCAGGTCTAGAGGATCATGCAGTTCTATTTCCAAACGCAAGGCCTCCACTAAATCAGCAATGAATAAATTTACATATTGTGTAGGAGGCACAAATCGATTGGCGTTGGTCAGGCGTTCCTGAAATTGCTTCTGATACAAATAAATGGTCCCTGTCTGTTTTAAATTCACCAGATCCCCCAAAGGGTTGCTACGTGTAGGAGGGCCAAACCTCAACATGCAATATTCTTTAAATAAATCCCAATCATGAATATGCTGCTCCGAATGAAATTGTTGGTACCATAGGAGCACTTCATCAAGCATATGAAAGGCAGCTAAGTGGACTCGATCAGCAGCATGCGTTCTTTGATTATAAAAGAACTGGTCACAGTGGTGTAACCAAATCAAGGGATCCGTAGACCCGTCATAGGTAGGAAAGTCGAGCTTTGCATACTTGGGCACCATATTGTGGCGTGGTGCACGAGGTCCCATGGCACCTGGAGGTTGGTGGTGCAGATGTGGTGGAGGTGGGTGCGGGTGGGGAGGTTGGGGCTCGGCAGGAAGTGTTGAACTGCCCTGCTGTGTAGGACCTCGAGCAAAACCTTCCTCCACTCACCGAAGTAAGTGTTGAAGAGTGTCATTGATGGCGGACACTACTGATTGAAGTTCGCCAGTTCGACTTCAATTTGTCTCAACACTATGATGCAACTCCTCAACGACATGACACAAATCTTCATGGGAAGAGGGTGGTCCTGTCAAAGACCTAGCCAATACTACCCAAAAGACAGGCCTGTTAGGAGCAGAAGGTATAGGTACTTAACCCCAAGACTATAAATATACACCCCGCCCGCCCGAGCCGACAACCATTGCAGAAATAACACGGCAATGAGAGCCGGGTCAGGATCCCATAATCCCTTACGGCCCAATGCTTGGAGCGTGCGGTCCTCTTGCGCACGCGGGGACTCGAACGTGGGACATAGCGCCCACTCTGATACCAAATATTAAGCACCGATCCAATACTACCCAAAAGACTACTGGTTAGGAGCAGAAGGCATAGGTACTTAACCTCAGGACCATAACACATTTGCATCATTAACATGTTTCAAGCATGCATATCCATTTTTAAAACATGTGTAGAAATATCTTTCTTATAAAATTCCATGCTATTAGGGTTGAACTAGTGGAATTTCCAAAACTTCGATAAAAAAAATTTGATGTTCATTCGTGGTGTGTGAATAAATTTTCTTCACTAACATTTGTTATTGTTTTAAATTTTTTCAGTACATAAACTCTAAAATTTTCATTTTTTTGTGATCTATTTGCCATCTATTCAAAATTGTTTGCAAGTTTAAGGGAAAATGAAAACTCAAGTTTTGAGTTAAGAAAAAATCATACATCTAAAATGGAAATGTACAAATGTAGAGAGAGATAATTCCAAATAGAGTATGTAATTTTTAGGGATTGTAAACTCTTTTTAGTTTTTATATATTAGGTTTTGCAATCGTCGGGAAAAGAGGGAGGTGGAGAATTTTTAATTGAGTGTTCACTCCAAAACCATAATTCATTTCTTAAAAAAATATAGCCTGTTACGCATGATTGACCGATAAATCACTTTACAATCATCTATTATTGTTAGGTCAGCTTTTGGTAAATGGGCAAAATAATGGCTTGTTTCATTCGGGTAAATATCCCATCGGACTTTCACTTGAGAATTTAATGAGCATTTGTTATTCTCTTTAAAAGGTTTGGGTCCATAGGCCATTTGCATCTTTATCGTGTTTCAAGCATGCATATCCATTTTATAAACATGTGTAGAAATATCTTTCTTATAAAATTCAAAACTATAAGGGTTGAACTAGTGGAATTTCCCAAACTTGGATAACTAAACTTTTGTGTTCATTTGTGGTGTGTGAATAAATTTTCTTTACTTACATTTGTTATTGTTTTAAACTTTTTCCATACATAAACTTTAAAATTTTCATTTTGTTGTGATCTATTTGCCATCTTGTCAAAATTGTTTACTAGAAAAAGGGAAAGTGAAAACTCAAGTTTTGATTTAAGAAAAAAATATACATCTAAAATTGAAATGCACAAATCTAGACAGAGATAATTTCAAAATATGTCTTCAATTTTTAGGGATTGTAAACTCTTTTTAGTTTTTATATATTGAGTTTTACAATCATCGAGAAAAGGGGGAAGCTGGGGATTTTTAACTGAGTGTTGACTCCCAATCCATAAGTCATTTCTTACAAACATATAGCCCATTATGCATGATTAACCGATAAATCACTTTACAATCATTTATGATTGTTAGGTCTGCTTTTTATAAATGGAAAAAATAATTGCTTGTTTGACTCAGGTAAATATCCCACCGCACGATCACTTGAGAATTTAATGAGCATTTTTTGTTCTCTTTAAAAGGTTTGGATCCATATGTCATTTTTCATCTTTAACTTGTTTCAAGCATGCATATCCATATTTAAAACATGTGAAGAAATCTTTTTCTTATAAAATTCCAAGCTATTAGGGTTCAACTAGTGGAATTTCCCAAACAAGGATAACAAAACTTTTGTGTTCATTTGTGGTGTGTGAATAAATTTTCTTTACATACTGTTGTTATTCTTTTAAATTTTTTCCATACATAAACTCTGAAATTTTCATTTTGTTGTGATCTATTTGACATCTTGTCAAAATTGTTAATGAGATGAAGGGAAAGTGAAAACTCATGTTTTGATTTAAGAAAAAAGCATACATCTAAATTGGAAATGCACTAATGTAGAGAGAGATAATTCCAAAAACTTTCAGTAATTTTTAGGGATTGTAAACTCTGTTTAGTTTTTATATATTAGGTTTTGCAATCGTCGATTAAAGAGGGAGGCGGGTGATTTTTAACTGAGTGTTGACTCCCAATCCATAAGTCATTTATTAAAAAAATATAGCCCATTACGCATGTTTGATCGATAAATCACTTGACAATCAACTATGATTGTTAGGTCTGCTTTTTGTAAATGGGCAAAATAATAACATGTTTGACTTAGGTAAATATCCCACCACATGTTCACTTCAGAATTTAGTGAGCATTTTTTATTCTTTTTAAAAGGTTTGGATGCATAGGTCATTTGCATCTTTAACATTTTTCAAGCATGCATAGCACGTGTAGAAATCTTTCTTATAAAATTCCAAGCTATTAGGGTTGAACTAGTGGAATTTCCCAGACATGGATAACAAAAATTTTGTGTTCATTTGTAGTGTGTGAAGAAATTTTCTTAATTTACATTTGTTATTGTTTTAAATTTTTTCCATACATAAACTTTAAAATTTTCTTTTTGTTGTGATCTATTTTCCATCTTGTCAAAATATTTTACGAGATAAAGGGAAAGTGAAAACTCAAGTTTTGATTTAAGAAAAAAGCATACATCTAAAATGGAAATGCACAAATGTAGAAGGAGATAAATCAAAAAAGTGTATGTAATTTTTAGGGATTGTAAACTCTTTTTTGTTTTTATATATTAGGTTTTGCAATCGTCGGGAAAAGGGCGAGGCGGGGGATGTTTAACTGAGTGTGGACTCCCAATCCTTAATTCATTTCTTAAAAAAATAGAGCCCGTTATGCAAGATTGACCGATAAATCACTTTAAAATCATCTATGATTGTTAGGTCAGCTTTTGGTAAATAGGCAAAATAATGGCTTGTTTGACTCGGGTAAATATCCCACCGCACGTTCATGACAATTTAATGAGCATTTGTTTACTCTTTAAAAGGTTTGGATCTCTAGGTCATTTGCATCTTTAACATGTTACAAGCATGCATATCCATGTTTAAAAAATGTGTAGAAATCTCTTTCTTATAAAATTCCAAGCTATTAGGGTTGAGCTTGTGGAATTTCCAAAACTTGGATAACAAAACTTTTGTGTTCATTCGTGGTGAGTGAATAAATTTTCTTTACTTACTTTCTTTATTTTCTTAAAATTTCTCAATACATAAACTCTAAAATTTTCATTTTGTTGTGATCTATTTGCCATCTTGTAAAAATTGTTTACAAGAAGAAGGGAAAGTGAAAACTCAAGTTTTGAGTTAAGAAAAAAGCATACATCTAAAATGGAAATGCACAAATGTAGAGAGACATAATTCCAAAAAGTGTCTGTAATTTTAGGGATTGTAAACTCTTTTTATTTTTTATATATTTGCTTTTGCAATCGTAGGGAAAAGTGGGGGAAGCGGGGGGTTTTTGAACAGAGTGTTGACTCCCAATCCATAAGAAACTTCTTACAAAAATATAGCCCGTTATGCATTGTAGACCGATAAATATCTTTACGATCATCTATGATTGTCAGGTAAACTTTTTGTTAATGGGCAAAATAAAGGCTTGTTTGACTCAGGTAAATTTTCCACTGCACGTTCACTTGAGATTTTAATGAGCATTTGTTATTCTCTATAAAAGGTTTTGATCCATAGGTCATTTGCATATTTAACATGTTTCAAGAATACATATCCATTTTTAAAACAGTGTAGAAATCTCTTTCTTAATAAATTCCAAGCTATTAGGGTTGAGCTAGTTGAATTTCCCAAACTTGGATAAAAAAAACTTGTCTTCATTCGTGGTGTTTGAATAAATTTTCTTTACTTACATTTGCTTTTTTTAAATGTTTTCCATACATAAACTCTTAAATTTTCATTTTGCTGTGATCTATTTGACATCTTGTCAAAATTGTTTACAAAATGAAGGGAAAGTGATAAGTCAAGTTTGATGTAAGAAAAAAACATACATCTAAAATGGAAATGCACAAATGTAGAGAGAGAAAATTCCAAAAAGTGTCTCAAATTTTTAGGGATTGTAAACTCTTCTTAGTTTTTATATATTAGGTTTTACAATTTTGGGGAAAAGGGGGAAGTGGTGGCTTTTTAACTAAGTGTTGACTCCCAATCCATAAGTCATTTCTTAAAAAAATATAGCCCATTACACATGATTGACCGATAAATCACTTTACAATCATCTATCATTGTTAGGTAAGATTTTTCTAAATAGGCAAAATAATGGCTTGATTGACTCAGGTAAATATCCCACCGCACGTTCACTTGAGAATTTAATGAGCATTTTTTATTCTCTTTAAAAGGTTTGGATCCATTGGTCATTTGCATCTTTAACATCTAAAATGGAAATACAAAAATGTAGAGAGAGATAATTCCAAAATGTATCTGTAATTTTTAGGGATTGTAAACTCTTTTTAGTTTTTATATATTAGGTTTTGCAATTGTTGGGAAAAGAGGGAGGCGGGGGATTTTTGACTGAGTATTGACTCCCAAACCATAATTCATTTTGTACAAAAATATAGGCCGTTACGCATGATTTACCGATAAATCACTTTACAATCATCTATGATTGTTAGGTCAGCTTTTGTAAATGGGCAAAATAATAGCTCAGATAAATATCCCACCACACGTTCACTTGAGAATTTAATGACCATTTGTTATTCTCTTTAAAAGGTTTAGAACCATAGGCCATTTGCATCTTTATCTTGTTTCAAGCATGCATATCCATTTTTAAAACATGTGTGGAAATCTCTTTCTTATAAAAGTAAATACTATTAGGGTTGAACAAGTGGAATTTCCCAAACTTGGATAAAAAAATGTTTGTGTTCATTTGTGGTGTGTGAATAAATATTATTTACTTACATTTGTTATCGTTTTAAATTTTTTCCATACATAAACTCTAAAATTTTCATTTTGTTATGATCTATTTGCCATCTGGTCAAAATTATTTACCAAAAGAAGGGAAAGTGAAAACACAAGTTTGTATTTAAAAAAAAAGTATACATCTAAAATGGAAATCCACAAATGTAGAGAGAGATAATTCAGAAAAGTGTCGGTAATTTTTAGGGATTGTAAACTCTTTTTTAGTTTTTATATATTAGGTTTTACAATTGTCGGGAAAAGGGGTAAACATGAGATTTTTAACTGCGTGTTGACTCCCAATACATAAGTCATTTCTTATCATAATATAGCCAGCTACACATGATTGACCGATAAATCACTTTATGATCATCTATGATTGTTAGGTCAGCTTTTTGGAAATGGGCACAATAATGGCTTGTTTAACTCTGGTAAATTTCCCACCACACGTTCACTTGAGAATTTAATGATCATTTTTAATTCTCTTTAAAAGGTTTGGATCGATAGGGCATTTGAATCTTTAAATTTTTTCCATACATAAACTCTGAAATTTTCATTTTGTTGTGATTTGTTTTCCATCTTGTCAAAAAAAATTTCGAGATGAAAGGAAAGTGAAAAATCAAGTTTTGATTTAAGAAAAAAACATACATCTAAAATGGAAATGCACTAATGTAGACAGAGATAATTCCAAAAAGTGTCTGCAATTTTTAGGGATTGTAAACTCTTTTTTGTATTTGTATATTAGGTTTTGCAATCGTTGACAATAGGAGGAGGCGGAGGATTTTTAACTGAGTGTTGACTCCATATCCATAAATCATTTCCTACAAAAATATAGCCCGTTACGCATGATTAACCAATAAATCTCTTTACAATCATCTATGATTGTTAGGTCAGTTTTTTTTAATGGGCAAAATAATTGCTTGTTTGACTCAGGTGAAAATACAACCGCATGTTCACTTGAGAATTTAATGAGCATTTGTTATTCTCTTTAAAAAATTTGGATCCATAGGTCATTTGCACCTTTAACATGTTTCAAGCATGCATTTCCATATTTAAAAGATGTGTAGAAATCTTTCTTATGAAATTCCAAGCTATTAGGGTTGAACTAGTGGAATTTCCAAAACTTGGATAAAAAAACTTTTGTGTTCATTTGTGGTGTATGAATAAATTTTCTTTACTTTATTTGTTAATGTTTTAAATTTTATCCTTACGGAAACTCTAAAATTTTTATTTTGTTGTGATCTTTTTGCCATCTTGTCAAAATTATTTACAAGATGAAGGGAAACTGAAAATTCATGTTTTGATTTAAGAATAAAGCATACATCTAAAATGGAAATGCACAAATGTACCATGAGATAATTCAAAAAAATTTCTGTAATTTTTAGAGATTGTAAACTCTTTTTTGTTTTTATATATTAGGTTTTGCAATCGTCGGGAAAAGGGGGACATGGAGGATTTTTAACTAAGGGTTGACTCCTAATCCATGAGTCATTTCTTACAAAACTATAGCCTGTTACGCGTGATTGACCGATAAATCACTTGACAATCATCTATGATTGTTAGGTCAGTTTTTTGTAAATGGGCAAAATTATGGCTTGTCTGACTAGGGTAAATATCCCACCGCACGTTCACTTGAGAGTTTAATGAGCATTTGTTATTCTCTTTAAAAGGTTAGGATCCATATATCATTTGCATCTTTAACATTTTTCAAGCTTGCATATCCATTTTTAAAACATGTGTAGAAGAAATCTCTTTCTTATAAAATTCCAAGCTATTAGGGTTGATCTAGTGGAATTTCCCAAACTTGGATAACAAAACTTTTGTCTTCATTTTTGGTGTGTGAATAAATTTTCTTTACTTACATTTGTTATTTTTTAAAAAAATTTTCATACATAAACTCTAAAGTTTTCATTTTGTTGAGATTTATTTGTCATCTTGTCAAAATTGTTTACGAGATGAAGGAAAGTGCAAACTCAAGTTTTGAGTTAAGATAAAAGCATACATCTAAAATGGAAATGCACAAATGTAGTGAGAGATAATTCCAAAAAGTCTCTATAATTTTTAGGGATTGAAAACTCGTTTTAGTTTTTATATATTGGGTTTTTCAATCGTCGAGAAAAGAGGGAGATGGGGGATTTTTAAATGAGTGTTGACCTCCAAACCATAATTCATTTCTTACAAAAATATAGGCCATTACGCATGATTGACTGATAAAATACTTTACAATCATCTATGATTGTTAGGTCAGCTTTTTGTAAATGGGCAAAATAATAGCTTGTTTAAGTCGGGTAAATATCCAAGAGCACGTTCACTTGATAATTTAATGAGCATTTGTTATTCTCTTTAAAAGGTTTAGATCCACATGCCATTTGCATATCTATCATGTTTCAAACATGCATATCCATTTTTAAAACATGTGTAGAAATCCTTTCTTATAAAATTAAAAGTTATTTGGGTTGAACTAGTGGAATTTCCCAAACTTCGATAACAAAAATTTTGTGTTCATTTTTGGTGTGTGAATAAATTTTCTTTACTTACATTTGTTATTTTTTAAAATTTTTTCCATACATAAACTCTAAAATTTTCATTTTGTTGTGATCTATTTACCATCTTGTCAAAATTATTTATGAGAAGAAGGGAAAGGGAAAACTCTAGTTTTGGTTTAAGAAAAGAGTATACTTCTAATATTAAAATGCACAATTGCATAGAGAGATAATTCCAAAAAATGTTGTAATTTTTAGGGACTGTAAACTCTTTTTAGTTTTTATATTCTCGGTTTGGCAATCGTCGGGAAAAGGAGGAAGCAGGGGATTTTTAATAGAGTGTTGACTCCCAATCCATAAGTCATTTCTTACCAAAATATAGCCCGTTACGCATGATTGACCGATAAATTACTTTACGACCATCAATGATTGTTAGGTCAGCTTTTGCAAATAGGCAAAATAATGGCATGTTTGACTCGTGTAAATTTCCCATTGGACGTACACTTGAAAATTTAATGAGCATTTGTAATTCTCTTTAAAAGGTTTGGATCCATAGGTTATTTGAATCTTTACCAGGTTTTAAACATGCATATCCATATTTGAAATATGTTTAGAAATCTCTATCTTATAAAATTCCAAGCTGTTAGGGTTGAACCAGTGGAATTTCCCAAAATTGGATGACAAAACTTTTGTGTTCAATTGTGGTGTGTTAATAAATTTTCTTTAATTACTTTTGTTATTGTTTTAAATTTTTTCGATACTTGAACTCTAAAATTTTCATTTTGTTGTGATCTATTTGCCATCTTGTGAAAAACATTTACAAGATGAATTGAAAGTGAAAACTCAAATTTAGATTTAAGAAACAAGCATACATCTAAAATGGAAATGCACAAATGTGGAGATATATAATTCCAAAAAGTGTTAGTAGTTTTTAGGGATTGTAAACTCTTTTTAGTTTTTATTTATTAGGTTTTGCAATCGTCGGTAATAGGGGGAGGCATAGGATGTTTAACTGAGTGTTGACTCCCAATCCATAAGTCATTTCTTACATAAATATAGCCCGTTACGTATGATTGACCGATAAATCACTTTACAATCATTTATGATTGTTAGGTTAGTTTTTTTGTAAATGGGCAAAATAATGGCTTGTTTGACTCGAGTAAATATCCCACTGCATGTTCACTTGAGAATTTAGTGTGCATTTGTTTTTCTCTTTAAAAGGTTTGGGTCCATAGGTCATTTATATCTTTAACATGTTTCAAGCATGCATATCCATTTTTAAAACATGTGAAGAAATTTTTTTCTTATAAAATTCCAAGCAATTAGGATTGAACTAGTGGAATTTCCCAAACTTTGATAACAAAACTTTTGTGTTCATTTGTGGAGTGTGAATAAATTTTCTCTACTTTCATTTGTTATTGTTTTTAACTTTTTCCATACAGAAACTCCAAAATTTTCATTTTTTTGTGATCTTTTTGCCATCTTGTCAAAAATTTTTATGAGATGAAGGGAAAATGAAAACTCAAGTTTTGATTTAAGAAAAAAGCATACTTCTAAAATTGAATGCACAAATGTAGCGAGAGATAATTCGAAAAAGTGTCTGTAATTTTTATAGATTGTAAACTCTTTAGTGTTTTTAAATATTAGGTTTTGCACTCGTCAGGAAAAGGGGGACGCGGGTGATTTTTAACTGAGTGTTGAATCCCAATCCATGAGTCATTTCTTACAAAAATATAGCCCATTACACATGATTGACCGATAAATCACTTTAAAATCATCTATGATTGTTAGGTAAGTTTTTTGTAAATGGGCAAAATACTGGCATCTTTGACTCGAGTAAATATCCCACCGCATGTCCACTTGAGAATTTAATGAACATTTTTTATTCTCTTTAAATGGTTTGGATCCATAGGTTATTTGCATCTTGAACATGTTTCAAGCATTCTTATCCATTTTTAAAACCTGTGTAGAAATCTCTTTCTTATAAAATTCCAAGTAGTAGTATTTCCCAAACTTAGAAAACAAAACTTTTGTCTTCATTTGTGGTGAGTGAATAAATTTTCTTTACTTCCATTTGTTATTTTTTAAAAAAATTTCCATACATAAACTCTAAAGTTTTCATTTTGTTGAGATCAATTTGCCATCTTATCAAAAATTTTTACAAGATGAAGGGAAAGTGAAAACTCAAGTTTTGAGTTCAGAAAAAAGCATACATCTAAAATGGAAATGCAAAAATGTAGAGAGAGATAATTCAAAAAGTGTAAGTATTTTTTAGGGATTGTAAACTCTTTTTAGTTGCTACATATTTTATTTTGCAATCGTCAGAAAAGGGGGAGGCGGGGGATTTTTAACTGAGTGTTTACTCGATATCCATAAGTCATTTCTTATAAAAATATAGCATGTTACACATGATTGACCGATACATCACTTTACAATCATCTATGATTGTTAGGTCAATTTTTTTGTAAATGGGCAAAATAATTGCTTGTTTGACTTGAGTAAATATCCCAGCCCACGTTCAACTGAGAATTTAATGAGCATTTGTTATTTTCTTTAAAAGGTTTGGATCCATAGGCCATTTGCATCTCTATCATGTTTCAAGCATGCATATCCATTTTTAAAACATGTGTAGAAATCCCTTTTTTTAAAAATTAAAAGCTATTAGGGTTGAACTAGTGGAATTTCCTAAACTTGGATAACAAAACTTTTGTGTTCATTTGTGGTGTGTGAATAAATTTTCTTTACTTTCATTTGTTATTGTTTTAAATTTTTTTCATAAAGAAACTCTAAAATTATCATTTTGTTTTGATCTTTTTGTCGTCTTGTCAAAATTGTTTACGAGATGAAGGAAACTGAAAGCTCAAGTTTCTTCTTAAGAAAAAAACATACATCTAAAATGGAAATTCACATATGTAGAGAGAGATAATTCCAAAAAGTGTGTAATTTTTAGAGATTGTAATTTTATTTTTTTTATATACTTGGCTTTGCAATCGTCGGGAAAAGGGGGACGTAGGGGATTTTTAACCTAGTGTTGAATCCCAATCCATGAGTCATTTCTTACAAAAATATAGCCCGTTATGCACGATTGACCGACAAATCACTTTATAATCATCTACAATTGTTAGGTCAATTTTTTGTAAATAGGCAAAATAATGGCTTGTTTGACTCAGGTTAATATCACTGCACGTTCACTTGAGAATTTAATGAGCATTTTTTATTCTCTTTAAACGATTTGGATCCATTGGTCATTTGCATCTTTAACATGTTTCAAGCATTCATGTCCATTTTTAAAACTTGTGTAGAAATCTCTTTCTTATAAAATTCCAAGCTGTTAGGGTTGATCTAGTGGAATTTCCCAAACTTGGATAACAAATCTTTTGTCATCATTTTGTTGAGATCTATTTGCCATCTTGTCAAAATTGTTTACGAGATGAAGGGAAAGTGAAAACTCAAGTTTTGAGTTAAGAAAAAAGTAAACATCTAAAATGAAAATGCACAAATGTAGAGAGAGATAATTCCAAAAAGTGTCTATAATTTTGAGGGATTGTAAACTCTTTTTAGTTTTTATATATTAGTTTTTGCAATCGTTGGGAAATGGTGGAGGTAGAGGATTTTTAAATGAGTGTTGACTCCGAATCCTAAGTCATTTGTTACCAAAATAAAGACTGTTATGTATGATTAGCCAATAAATCATTTTACACTCATCTATGATTGTTAAGTCAGATTTTTATAAACGGTCAAAATAATGGCTTGCTTGACTCGGATAAATATCCACTGTACGTTCACTTGTGAATTTAATGAGCATTTTGTTGTTCTCTTGAAAAGGTTTGGATCCATAGGTCATTTGTATCTTTCACATGTTTCAAGCATGCCTATCCATATTTAAAACATGAGTAGAAATCCCTTTCTTTTAAAATTCCAAGCTAGAAGGGTTGAACTAGTCGAATTTCCCAAACTTGGATAACAAAACTTTTATGTTCATTCGTGTTGTGGGAATAATTTTCTTTACTTACATTTGATATTCTTTTAAATTTTTTCCATACATCAACTCTAAAATTTTCATTTTGTTCTGATCTACTTTCCATCTTGTCAAAATTGTTTACGAGATTAAGGGAAAGTGAAAACTCAAGTTTTGATTAAAGCAAAAAACATACATCTAAATTGGAAATTCACAAATGTGGAGAGTGATAATTCCAAAAAGTGTCTATAATTTTTAGGGATTGTAAACTTTTTGTAGTTTTTATATATTTGGTTTTGCAATCGTCGGGAAAAGGGGGAGGCGGGGGATTTTTAACTGAGTGTTGACTCCCAATCCATTAGTCATATCCTACAAAAATATAGATCGTTATGCATGATTGACCGATAAATCACTTTACAATCATCTATCATTGTTAGGTTAGCTTTTTGTAAATGGGCAAAATAATGGCATGTTTGACTAGGGTAAATATCCCACCGCATGTTCACTTGAGAATTTAATAAGCATTTGTTATTCTCTTTATAAGGTTTGTATCCATAGGACATTTGCATCTTTAACATGTTTCAAGCATGCATATCCATTTTTAAAACATGTGTAGAAATCTCTTTCTTATAAAATTCCAAGCTATTAGCGTTCAACAAGTGCAATTTTCCAAACTTGGATAACAAAACTATTCTCTTCATTTGTGGTGTGTGAATAAATTTTCTTTAATTAAATTGGTTATTGTTTTAAATATTTTCCATACATAAACTCTAAAATTTTCATTTTGTTGTGATCTATTTGCCATCTTGTCAAAATTGTTTACAAGACTAAGGGAAAGAGAAAACTCAATTTTTGATTTAAGAAATAAGCATACATCTAAAATGGAAATGCTCAAATGTAGAGAGAGATAATTCCGAAAAGCGTGTAATTTTTTGGGATTGTAATTTCTTTTATATATTAGGTTTTGCAATTATCGAGAAAAGGGGGGGGGGGGGGATTTTGAAATGAGTGTTGACTTACAATCCATAAATCACTTCTTACAAAAATATAGCCCGTTACACATGATTGACTGATAAATCACTTTACAATCATCTATGATTTTTAGGTCAGCTTTTTGTAAAAGGGTAAAATAATGGCTTCTTTGACTCGGGTAAATATCCCATCGCACGTTCACTTGAGAATTTAATGGGCATTTATTATTCTCTTTATAAGGTTTGGATCCATTGGTCATTTGCATCTTTAACATGTATCAAGCATGCATATCCATGTTTAAAACGTGTGTAGAAATCTCTTTCTTATAAAATTCCAAGCAAGTAGAGTTGAACTTGTGGAATTTCCCAAACTTGGGTAACAAAACTTTTGTGTTCATTTGTGTTGTGTGAATAAATTTTATTTTCTTACATTTGTTATTGTTTTAAATATTTTCTATACATAAACTCTAAAATTTTCATTTTTTTGTGATCTATTTGCCATCTTGTCAAAATTGTTTACAAGACCAAGGGAAAGAGAAAACTCAATTTTTGATTTAAGAAAAAAGCATACATCTAAATTGGAAATGCTCAAATGTAGAGAGAGATAATTCTGAAAAGTGTGTAATTTTAAGTGATTGTAATTTCTTTTATATATTAGGTTTTGCAATTGTCGAGAAAAGGGGGAGGGGGAGGATTTTTAACTGAGTGTTGACTTACAATCCATAAATCACTTCTTACAAAAATATAGCCCGTTACACATGATTGACCGATAAATCATTTACAATCATCTATGATTTTTAGGTCAGCTTTTTGTAAAAGGGTAAAATAATGTCTTCTTTGACTCTGGTAAATATCCCATCGCACGTTCACTTGAGAATTTAATGAGCATTTTTTATTCTTTTTTAAAAGGTTTGGATCCATATTTCATTTGCATATTTAACATGTTTCAAGAATGCATATCCATTTTTAAAGCATGTGTAGAAATCTCTTTCTTATAAAATTCCAAGCTATTAGGGTGGAACTAGTGGCATTTCCCCAACTTGGATAACAAAATATTTGTCTTCATTTGTGGTGTGTGAATAAATTTTATTTTCTTACATTTGTTATTGTTTTAAATATTTTCCATACATAAACTCTAAAATTTTCATTTTTTTGTGATCTATTTGCCATCTTGTCAAAATTGTTTACAAGACTAAGGGAAAGAGAAAACTCAATTTTTGATTTAAGAAATAAGCATACATCTAAAATGGAAATGCTCAAATGTAGAGAGAGATAATTCCGAAAAGTGTGTAATTTTTTGGGATTGTAATTTCTTTTATATATTAGGTTTTTAATTATCGAGAAAAGAGGGAGGGGGAGGATTTTTAACTGAGTGTTGACTTACAATCCATAAATCACTTCTTACAAAAATATAGCCCGTTACACATGATTGATCGATAAATCACTTTACAATCGTCTATTATTTTTAGGTCAGCTTTTTGTAAAAGGGTAAAATAATGGCTTATTTAACTCAGGTAAATATCCCATCGCATGTTCACTTGTGAATTTAATGGGCATTTATTAGTCTCTTTATAAGGTTTGAATCTATTGGTCATTTGCATCTTTAACATGTTTCAAGCATGCATATCCATGTTTAAAACGTGTGTAGAAATTTTTTTCTTATAAAATTCCAAGCAAGTAGGGTTGAACTTGTGGAATTTCCCAAACTTGGATAACAAAACTTTTGTGTTCATTGGTGTTGTGTGAATAAATTTTCTTTTCTTACATTTGTTATTGTTTTAAATTTTTTTCCATGCATAAACTCTAAAATTTTCTTTTTGTTGTGATCTATTTGCCATCTTGTTAATATTATTTACGAGATGAAGGGAAAGTGAAAACACAAGTTTTGATTTAAGAAAAAAACATACTTCTAAAATGGAAATGCAGAAATGTAGAGAGAGATAATTCCAAAAAGTGTCTGTAATTTTTAGGGATAGTAAACTTTTTTTTTTATATATTAGGTTTTACAATCATCAGGAAAAGGCGGAGGCGGGGGATTTTTAACTCAGTTTTGTATCCCAATCCATAAGTCATTTCTTAAAAAAATATAGCCTGTTAAGTATAATTGATCGATTAATCACTTTACAATCATCCATGATTGTTAGATAAGCTTTTTGTAAATAGGCAAAATAATGGTTTGTTTGACTCAGGCAAATATCCCACCACACGTTCAATTGAGAATTTAATGAGCATTTTCTATTCTCTTTAAAAGGTTTGGATCCATAGGTCATTTGCATCTTTAACATGTTTCAAGCATGCATATCTATTTTTAAAATATGTGTAGAAATCTCTTTCTTATAACATTCCAAGCTATTAGAGTTGAACTAGTGGAATTTCCCAAACTTGGACAAAAAAATTTTTGTGTTCATTCGTTGTGTGTGAATGAATTTTCTATACTAACATTTATTATTGTTTTAAATTTTTCCCATACATAAACTCTAAGATTTTCATTTTGTTGTGATCTTTTTGCCATCTGGTCAAAATTGTTTACGAGATGAAGGAAAAGTGAAAACTCAAGTTTTTATTTAAGAAAAAACATACATCTAAAATGGATATGAAGAAATGTAGAGAGATAATTCCAAAAAACGTCTGTAATTTTTAGGGATTGTAAAATCTTTTTAATTTTTATATATTAGGTTTTTCAATCGCCGAGAAAAGGGGGAGGCGGGGGATTTTCAACTGAGTGTTGACTCCCATTCCATAAGTCATTTGTTACACAAATATAGACCACTACGTATGATTGACCGATAAAGCACATTACAATCATCCATGATTGTTAGGTCAGCTATTTATAAATGGGCAAAATAATAACTTGTTTGACTCGGGTAAATACCCCACCGCATATTAACTTGATAATTTAATGAGCATTTGTTGTTCTCTTTAAAAGGTTTGGATCCATAGGTCGTTTGCATCTTTAACATGTTTCAAACATGGATATCCATATTTATAACATGTGTAGAAATCTCTTTCTTAGAAAATTCCAAGCTATTAGGTTTGAACTAGTGGAATTTCCCAAATTTGGATAACAAAACTTTTTTGTTCATTTGTAGTGTGTGAATAAATTTTCTTTAATTACATTTGTTATTCTTTTAAATTTTTTTCCATCCATCAACTCTAAAATTTTCATTTGGTTGTGATCTATTTGCCTTCTAGTAAAAAAATTTTACGAGATGAAGGGAAAGTGAGAACTCAAGTTTTGATTTAAGAAAAAATTATGCATCTTAAATGGAAATGCACAAATTTAGAGAGAGATATTTCCAAAAAGTGTATGTAATTTTTAGGGATTGTAAACTGTTTTTTTTTTATATATTTGGTTTTGCATTAGTCGGGAAAAGGGGGAGGCGGGGGATTTTTAACTGAGTGTTGACTCCCAATCCATAAGTCATTTCTTACAAAAATATAGCCTGTTACGTATATTTTACTGCTAAATCACTTTACAATCATCTATGATTGTTAGGTCCGTTTTTTGTAAATGGGCAAAATAATGGCTTGTTTGACTCAAGTAAATATCTCATCGTACATTCACTTGAAAATTTACTGAGCATTTGTTATTCTTTGTAAAAGGTTTCGATCCATAGGTCATTTGCATCTTTAACATATTTCAAGCATGCATATCCATATTTAAAATATATGTAGGAATCTCTTTCTTATAAAATTCCAAGCTATTAGGGTTGAGCCAGTGGAGTTTCCCAAACTTGGATCACAAAACTTTTGAGTTCATATGTGGTGTGTGAATAAATATTCTTTACTTACATTTGTTATTTTTTAAAAAAATTTCCATACATAAACTCTAAAATTTTCATTTTGTTGTGATCTATTTGCCATCTTGTCAAAATTGTTTACGAGATGAAGGGAAACTAAAAAGTCAGATTTTTATTTAAGAAAAAAAAATACATCTAAAAGGAAAATGCAAAAATGTAGAGAGAGATAATTCCAAAAAGTGTCTGTAATTTTTAGGGATTGTAAACTCTTTTTAGTTTTTATATATTATGTTTTGCAATCTTCGGGAAAAGGGGGAGGCGGGGGATTTTTAACTGAGGGTTTACAACCAATCCATAAGTCATTTCTTACAAAAATTTAGCCCGTTACGCATGATTGAACGAAAAATCACTTTACAATCATCTATGATAGGTAGGTCAGTTTTTTTGTAAATGTGAAAAATAATGGCTTGTTTGACTCGGGTATATATCCCACCTCACATTCACTTGAGAATTTAATGAGGATTTTTTATTCTCTTTAAAAGGATTGGATCCATAGGACATTTGAATCTTTAACATGTTGCAAGTATGCATATCCATTTTTAAAACATGTCTAGAAATGTCTTTCTTATCAAATTCCTCGCAATTAGGATTGAACTAGTGTAATTTCCCAAACCTGGATAACAAAACTTTTGTGTTCATTTGTGGTGTGTGAATAATTTTCTTTACATTCATTTGTTATTGTTTTAAAATTTTTCATACAAAAACTCTAAAATTTTCATTTTGTTGTGATCTTTTTGCCATCTTGCCAAAAATTTTTATGAGATCAAGGGCAATTGAAAATTCAAGTTTTGATTTAAGCAAAAAGCATACATCTAAAATGGAAATGCACAAATGGACAAATGTAGAGAGAGATAATTCATAAAAGTGTCTATTATTTTTAGAGATTGTAAACTCCTTTTTTGTTTTTATATATTAGGTTTTGCAATCGTCGGGAAAAGGGAGACGTAGGGGATTTTTAACTGAGTGGTGACTCCCAATCCATGAGTCATTTCTTACAAAAATATAGATCGTTACGCATGATTGACTGAAAAATCACTTTACAATCATCTATGATTGTTAGGTCTACTTTTTGTAAATGGGCAAAATAATGGCTTGTTTGAGTCGCATATCCCACCGCACGTTCAATTGTGAATTTAATGACCATTTGTTGTTCGATTTCAAAGGTTTGGATCCATAGGTCATTTGCATCTTTAACATGTTTCAAGCATGCATATCCATTTTTAAAACATGTGTAGAAATCTCTTTCTTATAAAATTCCAAGCTATTAGGGTTAAACTAGTGGACTTTTCCAAACTTGGAGAAAAAAACTTTTGTGTTCATTCGTGGTGTGTGAATAAATTTACTTTACTTACATTTATTATTGTTTTAAATTTTTTCCATTCATAAACAATAAAACTTTCATTTTGTGGCGATCTATTTGCTATCTTGTCAAAATTGTTTACGAGATGAAGCGAAAGTGAAAACTCAAGTTTTGAGTGAAGAAAAAGGCATTCATCTAAAATGGAAATGTACAGATGTAGAGAGAGATAATTCCAAAAAGTGTCAGTAATTTTTAGGGTTTGTAAGCTCTTTTTAGTTTTTATTTATTAGGTTTTGCAATCGTCGGGAAAAGTGGGAGGCGGGGGATTGTTAAGTGAGTGTTGACTCCTGAACCTTATTTAATTTCTTACAAAAATATAGTCCGTTACGCATGATCGACCGATCAATTACTTTACAATCATCAATGATTGTTAGGTCAGCTTTTTGTAAATGGACAAAATAATGGCTTGTTTGACTTGGGTAAATATCCCACCGCAGGTTCACTTAAGAATTTAATAACCATTTGTTATTCTCTTTAAAAGGTTTGGATCCATAGGCCATTTGCATCTTTATCATGTTTCAAACATGCATATCCATTTTTAAAACATGTGTAGAAATCTCTTTCTTATAAATTTAAAAGCTATAAGGGTTGAACTAGTGAAATTTCCCAAACTTGGATAACAAAAACTTTTGTGTTCATTTGTGGTGTGTGAATAAATTTTATTTACTTAAATTTGTTATTGTTTTAAATTTTTTCCATACATAAACTCTAAAATTTTCTTTTTGTTTTGATTTATTTGCCATCTTATCAAAATTGTTTACGAGAAGAAGGAAAAGTGAAAACTCAAGTTTTGATTTAAGAAAAAAGTATACATCTAAAATGGAAATGTAGAAATGTAGAGAGAGATAATTCCAAAATATGTCTGTAATTTTTAGGGATTGTAAACTCTTTTTAGTTTTTATATATTAGGTTTTGCAATCGTAAGGAAAAGAGGGAAGCGGGGGATTTTTAACTGTGTGTCAACTCCCAATCCTTAAGTCATATTTTACAAAAAGATAGCCTTTTACACATGATTGACCGATAAATCATTTTATGGACATCTATGATTATTAGGTCAGTTTTTTCTAAATGGGCAAAATAACGGCTTGTTTGACTCTGGTAAATTTCCCACCGTACGTTCACTTGAGAATTTAATGAGCATTTGTTATTCTCTTTAAAAGGTTTGGATCCATAGGTCATTTTCATCTTTAACATGTTTCAAGAATGCATATCCATTTTAAAACATGTGTAGAAATCTCTTTCTTATAAAATTCCAAGCTATTAGGGTTAAACTAGTGGAATTTCCAAAACTTGGATAACAAAACTTTTGTCTTCATTTGTAGTTTGTGAATAAATTTTCTTTACTAACATTTGTTATTGTTTAAAATTTTTTCCATACATAAACTCTAAAATTTTCATTTTGTTTTGGTAAATTTGCCATCTTGTCAAAATTGTTTACGAGATGAAGGGAAAGTGAAAAATCTATTTTTTTTTTTAAGAAAAAAGTATACATCTAAAATGTAAATGCACAAATGTAGAGAGAGATAATTCCAAAAAGTGTCTGTAATTTTTAGGGATTGTAAAATCCACTTAGTTTTTATAAATTTTTTTTTGCAATCATTGGGAAAAGGGGCAGGCGGGGGATTTTTAACTGAGTGTTGACTCCGAATCCATAAGTCATTTCTTACAAAATTATAGCCCATTATGCATGATTGACCGATAAATCACTTTACAATCATCTATGATTGTGAGGTCACTTGAGAATATAGTGAGCATTTGTTATTCTCTTTAAAAGGTTAGGATCCATAGGTCATTTGCATCTTTAACTTGTTTCAAGCATTCATATCCATTTTTAAAACATATATTTCTTATAAAATTCCAAGCTATTAGGGTTGAACCAGTGGAATTTCCAAAACATGAATAACAAATCTTTTGTGTTCATTGGTGGTGTGTGAATCAATTTTCTTTACTTACTTTTATTTATCTTTTAAAGTTTTTCCATACATAAACTCTAAATTTTCATTTTTTTGTGATCTATTTGCCATCTGATCAAAATTGTTTACGAGATGAAGGGAAAGTGAAAACTCAAGTTTTTATTTAAGAAAAAAACATACATCTAAAATGGAAAAGCAGTAATGTAGCGAGAGATAATTCCAATTTTTTTTTGTGATTTTAAGGGATTGTAAACTCTTTTTAGTTTTTATATATTAGGTTTTGCAATCATTGGGAAAAGAGGGAAGCGGGGGATTTTCAACTGAGTGTTGACTCCCAATCCATAAGTCATTTGTTACAAAAATATAGACCATTACGCATGATTGAGCAATAAATCACTTTACAATCATCCATGATTGTTAGGTCAGCTGTTTATAAATAAGCAAAATAATGACATTTTTTTACTTGGGTAAATATCCCACCGCACGTTCACTTGATAAATTAATGAGCATTTGTTGTTCTCTTTAAAAGGTTTGGATCCATAGGTCATTTGCATCTTTAACATGTTTCAAGATAGCATATCCATATTTAAATCATGTGTAGAAATCTCTTTCTTAGAAAATTCCAAACTATTAGGTTTGAACTAATGGAATTTCCCAAACTTTGAAAATAAATTTTTTGTGTTCATTTGTGGTGTATGAATAAATTTTCTTTACTTACTGTTGGAAGATAAGATCAAGCCCAAACGACCACAAGGAAGGCCCACATATGTAAGATTATTATAAGATCGGCCACATGACCAAGGAAGGCCCACAAGATGGGCCCAAGCCCATAAGAAGTCGGACCCACAATGATTACCAAAGGTTTTGCAATCGTCTGGAAAAGGGGGAGGTGGGGGATTTTTAACTTAGTGTTGACTCCCAATCCATAAGTCATTTGTCAATGAAATATAGCCTGTTACGCATGATTGATTGATAAATCACTTTACTATCTATGATTGTTAGGTCAAATTTTTGTAAATGGGCAAAATAAAGGCTTGTTTGACTTGTGTAAATATCCCACCGCACGTGTACTTCAGAATTTAATGGGAATTTTCTATTCTCTCTAAAAGGTTTGTATCCATAGGTCATTTGCCTCTTTAACATGTTTCAAGCATGCATATCCATATTTAAAACATGTGTAGAAATCTCTTTCATATTAAATTCCAAGCTATTAGGGTTGAACTAATTGAATTTCCCAAACTTGGATACCAAAACTTTTGTGTTCATTTGTGGTGTGTGTATAAATGTTCTTTACTTAGATTTGTTACTGTTTTAAATTTTTTACTTACATAAATTGTTAAATTTTCATTTTGTTGTGATTTATTTGCCATATTGTAAAAATTGTTTACGAGATGAAGGCAAAGATAAAACTCAAGTTTTGATTAAAAAAAAGCATACATCTAAAATGGAAATGCACAATTGCAGAGAGAGATAATTCCAAAAAGTGTCTGTAATTTTTAGGGATTGTCAATTCTTTTTTAGTTTTTATATTAGATTTTGCAATCGTCGAGAAAACGGGGAGGCGGGGGATTTTTTACTGAGTGTTGACTCCCAATCCATAAGTCATTTCTTACAAAAATATAGCCCGTTACACTTGATTGACCGATAAATCACTTTACAATCACCTATGATTGTTAGGTCAGCTTTTTGTAAATGTAAAAAATAATGGCTTGTATGACTCGGGTAAAAATCCCACCAAACGTTCACTTGAGAATTTAATGAGCATTTGTTATTCTCTTTAAAAGGTTTGGATCCATAGGTCATTTGCATCTTTAACATGTTTCAAGCATTCATATCCATATTTAAAACATGAGTAGAAATCTCTTTTTTTTAAGTTTCCTAGCTTTTAGAGTTGAGCAAGTTAAATTTCCCAAACTTGGATAACAAAACTTTTTTGTTCATTTGTGGTGTGTGAAAAAAATTTCTTTCCTTACATTTGTTATTGTTTTAAATGATTTCCATACTCTAAAATTTTCATTTAGTTGTGATCTATTTGCCATATTTTCAATATTGTTGACAAGATGAAGGAAAAGTGAAAACTCAAGTTTTGATTTAAGAAAATAGCATATATCTAAAATGGAAATGCACAAATTTTGTGAGAAATAATTCTAGAAAGTGTCTTTAATTCTTATGGATTGTAAACTCTTTTTAGTTTTTATATATTAGGTTTTGCAATCGTCGGGAAAAGGGGGAGACGGGGGATTTTTAACTCAGTATTTACTCACAATCCATAAGTAATTTCTTAGCAAAATTTTGCCCGTTATGCATGATTGACCGATTAATCACTTTTACAATCATCTATGATTATTAGTTCGGCATTTTTAAATGAGCAACATAATGGCTTGTTTGACTCGGGTAAATATCGCACCGCACGTTTATTTGAGAATTTAATGAGCATTTGTTATTCTCTTTAAAAGATTTGTATCCATAGGTCATTTGCAGTTTTAACATGTTTCAGCATGCATATCCATATTTAAAACATGTGTAGAAATCTCTTTCTTATAAAATTCCAAGCTAATAAGGTTGAACTATTTGAATTTTCAAAACTTGGATACCAAAACTTTTGTGTTCATTTGTGGTATCTGAATAAATTTTCTTTACTTACATTTGTTATTGTTTAAATTTTTTCCATACTCTAAAATTTTTTATTTTGTTGTGATCTATTTGCCATCTTGTCAAAATTGTTTACGAGATGAAGGGAAAGTGAAAACTCAAGTTTTGTTTTAAAAATAAAGCATACATCTAAAATAGAAATGCACAAATGTAGAGAGAGATAATTCCAAAAAGTTTCTATAATTTTTTGGGTTTGTAAACTCTTAGTTTTTATATATTAGGTTTTGTAATCATCGGGAAAATGGGGAGGTGGGGGCTTTTTATCTGAGTGTTGACTCCCAATCCAAAAGTCATTTCTAAAAAAAATATAGCCCGTTACGCATGATTGACCGATAAATCACTTTACAATCATATATGATTGTTAGGTCAGCTTTTTGTAAATGGGTAAAATAATGGATTTTTTTTACTCGGGTAAATTCTCACGGGACGTTCACTTCAGAATTTAATGAGCATTTGTTATTCTATTTAAAAGGTTTGGAGTCATAGTTCATTTGAATCTTTAACATGTTTCAAGCATGCATATTCATATTTAAAACATGTTTCGAAATCTTTCTTATAAAATTTCTAGCAATTAGGGTTGAACTAGTTGAATTTCCCAAACTAGGATAACAAAACTTTTGTGTTCATTTGTGGTGTGTGAATAAATTTTCTTTACTTAGATTTGTTATTGTTTTAAATTTCTTTCATACTCTAAAATTTTCATTTTGTTGTGATCTATTTGCCTTCATGTCAAAATTGTTTACGAGATTAAGGGAAAGTGAAAACTCAAGTTTTGATTTAAGAAAAAAACATACATCTAAAATGGAAATGCACAAATGTAGAGAGAGATAATTCCAAAAAGTGTCTGTAATTTTAAAGGACTGTAAACTCTTTTTAGTTTTTATATCTTAGGTTTTGCAATCACCGAGAAAAGGGGAGGCATGGGATTTTTAACTGAGTGTTGACTCCCAATCCATAAGTCATTTCTTACAAAAAATATAGCCCGTTATGCATGATTGACCGATAAAACCCTTTACTGTCATCTAAGATTGTTAGGTCAGCTTTTTATAAATGGGCAAAATAATGGCTTGTTTGACTCAGGTAAATATCCCACCGCATGTTCACTTGAGAGTTTAATGGGCATTTATTATTCTCTTTAAAAGGTTTGTATCCATAGGTCATTTGCATTTTTAACATGTTTCCAGCATGCATATCCATATTTAATACAAGTGTAGAAATCTTTTTCTTATAAAATTTGAAGCTATTAGGGTTGAACTAGTTGAATTTCCCAAACTTGGATAACAAAATTTTTTTGTTCGTTTGTGGTGAGTGAATAAATTTTCTTTACATACATTTGTTATTTTTTTAAATTATTTCCATACTCTAAATTTTTTCATTTTTTTGTGATCTATTTGCCATCTTGTCAAAATTGTTTACGTAATGAAGGGAAAGTGAAAACTCAAGTTTTGATTTAGAAAAAACTTACATCTAAAAGGAAATTCACAAATGTAGAGAGAGATAATTCCAAAAATTATTTGTAATTTTTAGGGTTTGTAAACTCCTTTTAGTTTTTATATATTAGGTTTTGCAATCGTCGGGAAAATGGGGATGCGGGGGATTTTTAACTAAGTGTTGACTCCCAATCAATAAGTCATTTCTTAAAAAAATATAGCCCATTACACGTGAATGACCGATCAATCACTTTATAATCTTTATGATTGTTAGGTCAGCTTTTTGTAAATGGGCAAAATAATGGTTTGTTTGACTCGGGTAAATATCTCACCACACGTTCACTTGAGAATTTAATGAGCATTTGTTATTCTCTTTAAAAGGTTTGGATCCACAAGTCATTTGCATCTTTAACATGTTTCCAGCATGCATATTCATATTTAAGACATGTTTAGAAATCTCTTTCTTATAAAATTCCTAGCAATTAGGGTTGAACTAGTTGAATTTCCCAAACTAGGATAACAAAACTTTTGTGTTCATTTGTCATGTGTGAATAAATTTTCTTTACTTATATTTGTTATTGTTTTAAATTTTTTTCATACTTCAAAATTTTCATTTTGTTGTGATCTATTTTCCTCAGTGCCAAAATTGTTTACAAGATTAAGAGAAAGTGAAAACTCAAGTTTTGATTTAAGAAAAAAACATACATCTAAAATTGAAATGAACAAATGTAGAGAGAGATAATTCTAAAAAGTGTCTGTAATATGAAGGGATTGTAAACTCTTTTTAGTTTTTATATATTAGGTTTTGCAATCGTCGGGAAAAGGGGGAGGTGGGGGATTTTAACTAAGTGTTGACTCCCAATCCATAAGTTATTTCTTACAAAAATATAGCTCATTGCGCATGATTGACCGATAAATTACTTTAAAATCATCTCTAATTATTGGGTCAGATTTTTGTAAATGGGCAAAATAATGGCTTGTTTGAGTCGGGTAAATATCCCACCGCACGTTCACTTGAGAATTTAATGAGCATTTGTTATTCTCTTTAAAAGGTTTGTATCCATAGGTCATTTGCATTTTTAACATGTTTCAAACATGTATATCCATATTTAAAACATGTGTAGAAATCTCTTTCTTATAAATTTCCAAGCTATTAGGGTTGAGCTAGTTGAATTTCCCAAACTTGGATAACAAAACTTTTTGGTTCATTTGTGGTGTGTGAAAAAAATTTCTTTATTTACATTTGTTATTGTTTTAAATTATTTCCATACTCAAAAATTTTCGTTCTATGTTGATCAATTGGCCATCTTGTAAAAAATTTTATGAGATGAAGGGAAAGTGAAAACTCAAGTTTCGATTTAATAAAAAAACATACATCTAAAATGGAGAAAGCACAAATGTGGAGAGAGATAATTCCAAAAAGTTTCTGTAATTTTTAGGGATTGTAAACTCTTTTTAGTTTTTATATATTAGGTTTTGCAATCCTCGGGAAAAGGGGGAGGCAGGGGATTTTTAAATGACTGTTGACTCCCAATCCATATGTCATTTCTTTCAGCCCGTTACGCATGAATGACCGATAAATCACTTTACAATCATCAATGATTGTTAGGTCAGCTTTTTATAAATGGGAAAAATAATTTCTTGTTTGACTCGAGTAAATATCCCATCGCACATTCACTTGAGAATTTAATGAGCATTTGTTGTTCTCTTAAAAGGTTTGGATCCATAGGTCATTTGCTTCTTTAAAATGTTTAAAGCATGCATATCCATAGTTGAAACATGTGTAGAAATCTCTTTCTTATAAAATTCCAAGCTATTAGGGTTGAACTAGTGAAATTTCCAAAACTTGGATAACAAAACTTTTGTGTTCATTTGTGGAGTGTGGATAAATTTTCTTTAATTACATTTGTTATTGTTTTAAATTTTTTCCAAACATAAACTCTAAAATTTTCATTTTGTTGTGATCTTTTTGCGATTTTGTCAAAAAATTTTATGAGATGATAGGAAAGTGAAAACTCAAGTTTTTATTTAAGAAAAAACCATAAATCTAAAATTGAAATGCAAAAATGTAGAGGGAGATAATTCCAAAAAGTGTCTGTAATTTTTAGGGATTGTAAAATCCTTTTAGTGTTTATATTTTAGGTTTTTCAATCGTCGGGAAAAGGGGGAGGCGGGCGATTTTTAATTGGGTGTTGACTCCCAATCCATAAGTCATTTCTTGCAAAAATATTGCCCGTTAGGCATGATTGATCGATAAATCACTTTACAATCATCAATGATTGTTAGGTCAACTTTTTTTAAAAGGCAATATAATGACTTGTTTGACTATATCCCACCGCACGTTCACTTGAGAATTTAATGAGCATTTGTTATTCTCCCTAAAAAGTTTGGATCCATATGTCATTAGCATCTTTATCATATTTCAAGCATGCATATCCTTTTTTAAAACATGTGTAGAAATCTCTTTCTTATAAAATTCAATGCTATTAGGGTTGAACTAGTAGAATTTCCCAAACTTGAATAACAAAACTTTTGTGATCATTCGTGGTGTGTGAATAAATTTTCTTTACTTACTTTTGCTATTTTTTTACTTTTTTCCAATATATAAACTCTAAAATTTTCATTTTATTTTGATCTATTTGCCATCTTGTCAAAATTGTTTACGAGAAGAAGGGAAAGTGAAAACTTAAGTTTTGATTTAAGAAAAAAGCATACTTCTAAAATGGAAATGCACAAATGTAGAGAGAGATAATTCCAAAGAGTGTTTTTAATTTTTATGGATTGTAAATCCTTTTTAGTTTTTATATATTAGGTTTTGAAATTGTCAGGAAAAGGGGGAGGCGGGGATTTTTGACTGAGTGTTGACTCCCAATCCATAAGTCATTTCTTACAAAATATAACCCGTTACACATGATTGACCGATAAATCACTTTACAATCATCTATGATTGTTAGGTCAGCTTTTTTTAAATGGGTAAAATAATGGCTTATTTGACTTGGGTAAATATCCAACCGCATGTTCACTTTAGAATTTAATGAGCATTTTTTATTCTCTTTAAAAGGTTTGGATCCATAGGTTATTTGCCTCTTTAACATGTTTCAAGCATGCATATCCATTTTTAAAACATGTGTAGAAATTTCTTTCTTATAAAATTCCAAGCTCTTAGGGTTGAACTAGTGGAATTTCTCAAACCATGATAACAAAACTATTCTGTTCATTTGTTGTGTGTGAATAAATTTTCTTTACTAACATTTGTTATTGTTTTTAATTGTTTCCATACTTAAACTCTAAATATTTCATTTTGTTGTGATCTATTTGCCATCTTGTCAAATTTTTTTTACGAGATGAAGAGAAAGTGAAAACTGAAGGTTTGATTTAAGAAAAAAGCATCCATCTAAATAGAAATGTAAAAATGAAGAAAGAGGTAATTCCAATAAGTGTCTGTAATTTTATGGATTGTAAACTCTTTTTAATCTTTATATATTAGGTTTCGCAATCGTTGGGTAATAGGGGAGGAAGGGGATTTTTAACTGAGTGTTGACTCTCACTCCTAAATCATTTGTTACAAAAATATAGCCTGTTACGAATGACTGACCGATAAATCACTTCACAATCATCTATGATTATTAGGTTAGCTTTTTGTAAATGGGCAAAATAACTGCTTGTTGATATGTATGCTTGAAACATGTCAAAGATGAAAATGGCCAATGGATCCAAACCTTTAAAAGAGAATAACATATGCTCATGAAATTCGCAAGTGAATGTACAGTGGGATATTTAGCCGAGTCAAACAAGCCATTATTTTTCCCACTTAAAAACAGCTGACCTAAAAAATATAGATGATTGAAAAGTGATTTATCAGCCAATCATGCGTAATGGGCAATATTTTTGCAACAAATGACTTCTAGATTGGGAGTCAACACTCAGTCAAAAATCCCCCGCCTACCCCTTTTCCTAACGATTGCAAAACCTAATGAAAATTTACAAATCACAAATGAACAAAAAAGCTTTTTTTATCAAAGTTTGGGAAATTCCACTAGTTCAACCCAAATAGCTTCGAATTTTATAAGAAAGAGATTTCTACACATGTTTTAAAAATGGATATGCATACTTGAAACTTGTTAAAGATGCAAATGACCTATGGATCCAAACCTTTTAAAGAGAACAACAAATTCTCATTAAATTCTCAAGTGCACGTTCGGTGGGATATTTACCCGAGTCATACAAGCCGATATTTTGCCAATTTACAAAAAGTTGACCTAACAATCATAGATGATTTTAAAGTGATTTATCGGTCAATCATATGTAATGGGCTATATGAAATGACTTATGGATTTGGAGTCAACACTCAGTTAAAAAACCTCTACCTCCCCTTTTTCCCGATGATTGCAAAACCTACCATATAAAAACTTAAAAGAGTTTACAATCCCTAAAAAATACAAACACTTTTTTGGAATTATCTCTCTCTACATTAGTGCATTTCCATTTTAGATGTATGATTTTTTCTTAAATGAAAACTTGAGTTTTTACTTTCACTTCATCTTGTAAACACATTTGACAAGATGGCAAATAGATCACAACATTATGAAAATTTTAGAGTTTACGTATGGAAAAAATTTAAAAGAATAACAAATGTAAGTAAAGAAAATTTATTCACACACAACAAATGAACACAAAAGTTTTGTTATCCAAGTTTGGGAAATTCCACTACTTCAACCCTAATAGCTTGGAATTTTTTAAGAAAGAGATTTCTACATATGTTTTAAAAATGGATAAACATGCTTGAAACATGTTAAAGATGAAAATGACCTTTGGATCCAAACCTTATAAATAGAATAACAAATGCTCTTTAAATTCTCAAGTGAAAGTGTGGTGGGATATTTAGCCGAGTCAAACAAGCCATTATTTTGCCATTTACAAAAAGGTGACCTATCAATCATAAATGATTGTAAAGTGATTTATCGGTCAATCATGTGTAAAGGGCTATGTTTTTTTAAAAATGACTTATGGATTGGGAATCAACACTCAGATAATATCCCCAGCCTTGCCCATTTCCCGACAATTGCAAAACCTATAATATAGAAACTAAAAAGTGTTTACAATCCCTAAAAATTACAGACACTTTTTGGAATTATCTCTCTCTACATTTGTGCATTTCCATATTAAATGTATTCTTTTTTCTTAAGTCAAAACTTGAGTTTTCACTTTTCCTTCTCTCATAAACAATCTTGACAAGATGGCAAATAGATCACAATAAAATGAAAATTTTAGAGTTGATGTATGTAAAAAATTTAAAACAATAACAAATGTAAGTAAAGAAAATTTATTCACACACCACAAATGAACACAAAAGGTTTATTATCCAAGTTTGGGAAATTCCACTAGTACAACCCTACTAGCTTGGAATTTTATTAGAAAGAGATTTCTACACATGTTTTAAATATGGATATGCATGTTTGAAACATGTTAAAGATGCAAATGACCTATGGAACCAATCCTTTTAAAGCGAACAAAAAATGGTCATTAAATTCTCAAGTGAACGTGCGGTGGGATATTTATCCGAGTCAAACAAGCAGATATGTAGCCAATTTACAAAAAATTGACCTAACAATCAGAAATGATTGTAAAGTTATTTATCGGTCGATCATGAGTAATGAGCTATATTTTCTGAAGAAATGACTTATGGATTGGGAGTCAACACTCAGTTAAAAATCCCCCGCCTCCCCCTTTTCCCGACGATTTCAAAACCTAATATATACAAACTAAAAAGATTTTATAATCCCTAAAAATTACAGACACTTTTTGGAATTATCTCTCTCTTCATTATTGCATTTCCATTTTAGATGTATGCTTTTTTCTTAAATCAAAACTTGAGTTTTTACTTTCCCTTCATCTCGTAAACAATTTTGACAAGATGGCAAATAGATCACAACAAAATGAAAATTATAGAGTTTATGTAAGGAAAAAACTTAAAAGAATAACAAATATAAGTAAAGAAAATTTATTCACACACCACAAATGAACACAAAATATTTTTTATCCAAGTTTGGAAAATTCTACTAGTTCAACCCTAATAGGTTGGAATTTTTTAAGAAAGAGATTTTTACACATGTTTTAAAAATGGATATGCATGTTTGAAACATGTTAAAAATGCAAATGACCTATGGATCCAAACCTTTTAAAGCGAACAACAAATGGTCATTAAATTCTCAAGTGAACGTGCGGTGGGATATTTACCCGAGTCAAACAAGCCGATATTTTGCCCATTTGAAAAAAGTTGACCTAACGATCATAGATGATTGCAAAGTGATTTATCGGTCAATCATGTGTAAAGGGAAATATTTTTTTGGAAGAAATGACTTTTGATTGAGAGTCAACACTCTGTTAAAAATCCCCCGCCTTGCTCTTTTCCTGACGATTGCAAAAACTAAGATATAAAAACTAAAAAGAGTTTACAATCCCCCTTTTCCCTTCATCTCGTAAGCAATTTTGACATGATAGAAAATAAATCACAACAAAATGAAAATTTTAGATTTTATGTATGGAAAAAATTTAAAAGAATAACAAATGTAAGTAAAGAAAATTTATTCACACACCACAAATGAACACACAAAAGTTTTTCTATCCAAGTTTGGAAAATTCAACTAGTTCAACCTTAATTGCTTGGAATTT
Organism: Aristolochia californica; assembly: GCF_029961685.1. Classification (NCBI taxonomy): domain Eukaryota; kingdom Viridiplantae; phylum Streptophyta; class Magnoliopsida; order Piperales; family Aristolochiaceae; genus Aristolochia; species Aristolochia californica. Next base: position 15,050,233 of record NW_027181881.1, on the reverse strand, counting down.
TATAAGAAAGAGATTTTTACACATGTTTTAAAATGGATATGCATGTTTCAAACATGTTAAAGATGCAAATGACCTATGGATCCAAACCTTTTAAAGAGAATAACAATTGCTCCTTAAATTCTCAAGTGGAAGTGCGGTGGGATATTTACCCGAGTCAAACAAGCCGATATTTTTCCCATTTACAAAAAGTTGACCTAACAATCATAGAGGATTGTAAAGTGATTTATCAATCACTCATTCGTAACAGGCTATATTTTTGTAAGAAATCTCTTATGGATTTGGAGTCAACACTCAGTTAAAAATTCCCCGCCTCACACTTTTCCCTACGATTGCAAAACCTAATAAATAAAAACTAAAAAGAGTTTATTATCCCAAAAAATTACTGACACTTTTCGTAATTTTCTCTCTCTACATTAGTGCATTTCCATTTTAGATGTATGCTTTTTTCTTAAATCAAAACTTGAGTTTTACTTTCCCTTCATCTCGTAAACAATTTTGACAAGATGGCAAATAGATAACAACAAAAAGAATATTTTAGACTTTATGTATAGAAAAAATTAAAATGAATAAAAAAATGTAAATTAAGAAAATTTATTCACACGCCACAAATGAACACAAAATGTTGTTAACATAGTTTGCGAAATTCCACTAGTTCAACCCAAATAGCTTGGAATTTTATAAGAAAGAGATTTCTACACATGTTTAAACAATGGATATGCATGCTTGAAATATCTTAAAGATACAAATGACCTATGGATCCAAACCTTTTAAAGCGCATAACAAATGCTCATTGAATTCTCAAGTGAACGTGCGGTGGGAAATTTACCCAAGTCAAACAAGCACATATTTTGCCCATTTACAAAAGGTTGACCTAATAATCATAGAGGATTGGGAGTCAACACTCAGTTAAAAATTCCCCGTCTCACACTTTTCCCGACGATTGCAAAACCTAATATATAAAAACTAAAAAGAGTTTACAATCCCAAAAAATTACAAACACTTTTTGGAATTTTCTCTCTCTACATTAGTGCATTTCCATTTTATATGTATGTTTTTTTCTTAAATCAAAACTAGAGTTTTTACTTTCCCTTCATCTCGTAATCAATTTTGATAAGATAGCAAATAGATCAATAAAAAATGAAAATTTTAGAGTTTATGTATGGAAAAAATTTAAAAGAATAACAAATGTAAGTAAAGAAAATTTATTCACACACCACAAATGAACACAAAAGTTTTGTTATCCAAGTTAGGGAAATTCCACTAGTTCAACCCTAAATGCTTGGAATTTTATAAGAAAGAGATTTCTACACATGTTCTAAAAATGAATATGCTTCCTTTAAATATATTAACAAATCAAATGACCTATGGATTTGAACATTTTAAAGAGAATAACAAATGCTCATTAAATTCTCAAGTGAACGTGATGTGGGATATTTAACCGAGTCAAACAAGTCATTATTTTGCCCATTTACAAAAAGCTGGCCTAACAATCATAGATGGTAGTGAAGTGATTTATCAGTGAATCATGAGTAACGGGCTATATTTTTCTAAGAAATAACTTATGGATTGGGAGTCAACACTCAATTAAAAATCGCCAGCCTCCCCCTTTTCCCGGCGATAGAAAAACCTAATATATAAAAAATAAAAGAGTTTACAATCCCTAAAAATTATATACAATTTTTTGAATTATCTCTCTCTACATTTTTGCATTTCCATTTTAGAAGTATGCTTTTTCGTAAATCAATCCTTGAATTTTCACTTTCCCTTCGTCTTGTAAACAATTTGCAAAGATGGCAAATACATCACAACAAAATAAAAGTTTTAGAGTTTATGTCTAAAAAATTTAAAAATAATAACAAATGTAAGTAAAAAAAATTTATTCACACACCACAAATGAACTTAAAAGTTTTGTTATCCAAGTTTGGGAAATTCCACTAGTTCAACCCTAATAGCTTGGAATTTTATAAGAAAGATATTTCTACACATGTTTAAAAAATGAATATGCATGCTTGAAACGTTTTAAAGATGCAAATGAACTATGGATCCAAAGCTTTTATAGAGAACAACAAATGCTCATAAAATTCTCAAGTGAACGTGTGGTGGGATATTTACCCGAGTCAAACAAGAAGCTCTTTTGTCCATTTACAAAAAGTTGACCTAACAATCATAGATGATTGTAAAGTGATTTATCGTTCAATCATGCGTAACAAGCTATAGTTTTTAAAGAAATGACATATGGATTGGGAGTCAACACTCAGTTAAAAATCCCCCGCCTCCCCCTTTTTTCGACGAATGCAAAACCTAATATATAAAAACTAAAAAGAGTTTACAATCCCTAAAAATTACACACACTTTTTGGAATTATCTCTCTCTACATTAGTGCATTTCCATTTTAGATGTATGTTTTTTTCTTAAATCAAAACTTGATTTTTTACTTTTCCTTCATCTCGTAAACACATTTAACAAGATGGGAAATAGATCACAACAAAATGAAAATTTTAGAGTTTATTTATGGAAAATTTTTAAAAGAATAACAAATGTAAGTAAAGAAAATTTATTCATACACGACAAATGAACACAAAAGTTTTATTATCCAAGTTTGGGAAATTCCACTAGTTCAACCCTAATAGCTTGGAATTTTAGAAGAAAGAAATTTCTACACATGTTTTAAAAATGGATATGCATGCTTGAAACATGTTAAAGATGGAAATGACCTATGGATCCGAACCATTTAACAAGAATAAGAAATGCTCATTAAATTCTCATGTGAACGTGCGGTGGGATATTTACCTGAGTCAAATAAGGCATTATTTTTCCCATTTAAAAAAAGTTGACCCAGCAATGACAGATGATTGTAAAGTGATTTATCAGTCAATCTTGCGTAACGTGCTATATTTTTGTAACAAATGACTTATGGATTGGGTGTCAACACTCAGTTAAAAATCCCCCGCCTCCTCCTTTTACCGACGATAGAAAAACCTAATATATAAAAGCTAAAAAAAGTTAACAATCCCTAAAAATTACTGACACTTTTTGGAATTATCTCTTTCTATATTTGTGCATTTCCATTTTAGATGTAAGCTTTTTTCTTATGTCAAAACTTGATTTTTCACTTGTCCTTCATCTCGTAAACAATTTTGACAAGATGGCAAATAGATCACAACGAAATGAAAATTTTAGAGTTTATGTTTGGAAAAAATTTAAAACAATAAAAAATATAAGTAAAGAAAATTTATTCACACACCACAAATGAACACAAAAGTTTTGTTATCCAAGTTTGGGAAATTCCACTAGTTAAACCCAAATAGCTTTAAATTTTATAAGAAAGAGATTGCTACACATGTTTTAAATATGGATATGGGTTCTTGAAACATGTTAAAGATGTAAATGACCTATGGATCCAAACATTTTAAAAAGAATTAAAAATGCTCATTAAATTCTCAAGTGAACGTGCGGTGGGATATTTAGTAGTGTCAAACAAGCCATTATTTTCCCAATTACAAAAAACTCACCTATCGATCATAAATGATTGTAAAGTGATTTATCGGTCAATCATGTGTAACAGGCTTTATTGTTTTTAACAAATGACTTATGGATTAGGAGTCAACACTCTGTTAAAAATCCCCAACCTCCCCCATTTCCCGACGATTGCAAAACCAAATATTTAAAAACTAAAAAGAGTTTACAATCCCTAAAAATTACAGACGATGTTTGGAATTCTCTCTCTCTACATTTGTGCATTTCCATTTTAGATGTATGCGTTTTTCTAAAGTCAAAACTTGAGTTTTCACTTTGCCTTCATCTCGTAAAATTTTTTGACAAGATGGCAAATAGATCACAACAAAATGAAAATTTTAGAGTTTATGTATGGAAACAAATTAAAACAATAACAAATTTTAGTAAAGAAAATGTACTCACACACCACAAATGAACACAAAAGGTTTGTTATCCAAGTTTGGGAAATTCCACTAGTTCAACCCTAATAGCTTGGAATTTTATATGAAAGAGAATTCTACACTTGTTTTTAATATAGATATGCATGCTTGAAACATGTTAAAGATGCAAATGACCTATGGATCCAAACCGTTTAAAGCGAACAACAAATGGTCATTAAATTCTCAAGTGATCGTGCGGTGGGATATTTACCCGATTCAAACAATCCGATAATTTGCGCATTTACAAAAAAATGACCTAACAATCATAGATGATTTTAAAGTGATTGATCGGTCAATCATACGTAACATGCAATATTTTTGGAAGAAATGACTTATGGATTGGGAGTCAACACTCAGTTAAAAATCCCCCGCCTCCCCCTTTTCTCGATGGTTGCAAAACCTAAGATATAAAAACTAAAAAGAGTTTAAAATCCCTAAAAATTACAGACACTTTTTGGAATTATCTCTCTCTTCATTAGTGCATTTCCATTTTAGATGCATGTTTTTTTCTTAAATCAAAATTTGAGTTTTTACTTTCCGTTCATCTCGTAAACAATTTTGACAAGAGGGCAAATAGATCACAACAAAATGAAAATTTTAGAGTTTATGTATGGAAAAAATTTGAAAGAATAACAAATGTAAGTAAAAAAAAAATTTCACACACCACAAATGAACAAAAAAGTTATGGTATCCAAGTTTGGGAAATTCCTCTAGTTCAACCCTCTTTGCTTGGAATTTTATAAGAAAGAGATTTCTACACAAGTTTTAAAAATGGATAAGCATGTTTAAAACATGTGAAAGATGCAAATGACCAATAGAACAAATCCTTTTAAAGAAAACAAAAAATGTTCATTAAATTTTCAAGTGAACGTGTGGTGGGAAATTTTTTCTAGTCAAACAAGTCGATATTTTGCCCATTTTAAAAAAACTTGACCTAACAATCATAGGTGATTGTAAAGTGATTTTCGGTCAATCATGTGTAACGGGCTATATTTTTGTAAGAAAATAATTATGGATTGGGAGTCAACACTTAGTTAAAAATTCCCCGCCTCACCCTTTTCCCGATGATTGCAAAACCTCATATATAAAAAATAAAAAGAGTTTACAATGCCCAAAAATTACAGACACTTTTTGGAATTTTTCCTCTCTAAATTAGTGCAATTCAATTTTAGATATATGATTTTTTCTTAAATCAAAACTTGAGTTTTTATTTTCCCTTCATCTCGTAAATAATTTTGACAAGATGGCAAATAGATCTTAACAAAATGAAAATTTTAGAGTTTATGTACGAAAAAATATTTAAAACCATAACATATGTAAGTAAAGAAAATTTATACACACACCACAAATAAACACAAAATTTTTGTTTGCCAAGTTAGAAAAATTCCAATAGTTCAACCCTAATTGGTTGGAATTTTATAAGAAAGAGATTTCTACATAGGTTTTAAAAATGGATGTGCTTGCTTGAAATATGTTAAAGAATCAAATGAGCAATGGATCCCAACATTTTAAAGAGAATAACAAATGCTCATTAAATTCTTAAGTAAACGTGATGTGGGATATTTACCCAAATAAAAAAAGCCATTATTTGGCCCATTTACAAAAAGTTGACCTAACAATCATAGATGATTGTAAAGTAATTTATCTGTGAATCATGAGTAACGGGTTATATTTTTGTTAGAAATGACTTATGGATTGGGAGTCAACACTCAGTTAAAAATCGTCCGCCTCCCCCTTTTCCCGACGATTGCAAAACCTAATATATAAAAAATAAAAAGAGTTTACAATCCCTAAAAATTACAGACACTTTTTTGGAATTACCTCTTTCTACATTAGTGCATTTCCATTTTAGATGTATGCTTTTTTATTAAATCAAAATTTGATTTTTTACTTTCCCTTTATCTCGTAAACACATTTGACAAGATGGCAAATAGATCAGAACAAAATAAACATTTTAGTGTTTATTTATGGAAAAATTTAAAAGAATAAAAAATGTAAGTAAATAAAATTTATTCACACACCACAAATGAACACAAAATTTTATTATCCAAGTTTGGGAAATTCCACTAGTTCAACCCTAATAGGTTGGAATTTTATAAGAAAGAGATTTCTTCTACACTTGTTTTAAAAATGGCTATGCATGATTGAAATATGTCAAAGATGCAAATGACCTATGGATCCAAACCTTTTAAAGAGAATAACAAATGCTCATTAAATTCTCAAGTGAACGTGCGGTCAGATATTTCCCCGAGCCAAACAAGCCATTATTTTGCCCATTTACAATACGCTGACCTAACAATCATAGATGATTGTAAAGTGATTTATTGGTCAATCATGCGTAACAGGCTATATTTTTGTAACAAATGACTTATGGATAGTGAGTTAAAACTAATTTAAAAATCCCCCGCCTCCCCCTTTTCCCGACGATAGCAAATATAAAAACTAAAAAAAGTTTACAATCACTTAAAATTACAGACACTTTTTAGAATTCTCTCTCTCTACATTTTTTTGCATTCCTTCATCTCGTAAACAATTTTGACAAGATGGCATATAAATCACAAAAAACTTAAAATTTTAGAGTTTATGTATGAAAACAATTTAAAACAATATCAAATGTCAGTAAAGAAAATTTATTCACACACCACAAATGAACGCAAAAGTTTTGTTATCCATGTTTTGGAAATTCCACTAGTTCAACCCTAATAGCTTGAAATTTTAAAAGAAAGAGATTTCTACACATGTTTTAAATATGGATGTGCATTCTTGAAACATGTTAAAGATGCAAATGACCTATGGATCCAAACCTTTTAAAGAGAATAACAAATGCTCATTAAATTCTCAAGTGAACGTGCGGTGGGATATTTACCCGAGTCAAACAAGCTATTATTTGGTCCATTTACAAAAAGCTGACCTAACAATCATAGATGATTGTAAAGTAATTTATCGGTTAATCATGTGTAATGGGCTATATTTTTTTAAGAAATGACTTATGGATTTGGAGTCAACACTCAGTTAAAAATCCCCCGCTTCCCCCTTTTCCCGTCGATTTCAAAACCTAATATATAAAAACTAAAAAGAGTTAACAATCCCTAAAAGTTACATTCACTTTTTTGAATTATCTCTATCTACATTTGTGCATTTCCATTTTAGAGGCATGCTTTTTTCTTAAATCAAAACATGAGTTTTCACTTTCTCTTCGTCTCGTAAACAATTTTGACAAGATGGCAAATAGATCACAACAAAATAAAAAATTTAGAGTTTATGTGTGGAAAAAATTTAAAAGAATAAAAAATGTATGTAAAGAATTTTTTTTCACACACCACAAATGAACACAAGAATTTTGTTATCAGAGTTTGGGAAATTCCTCTAGTTCAACCCTAATAGCAAGGAATTTTATAAGAAAGAGATTTCTACACATGTTTTAAAAATGGATATGCATGCTTGAAACTTGTTAAAGATGCAAATGACCTATGGATCCAAACCTTTTAAAGAGAATAACAAATGCTTATTAAATTCTCAAGTGAACGTGCGATGGGATATTTACACGAGTCAAACAAGCCGATATTTTGCCCCTTGACTAAATGTATACCTAACAGTCATAGAAGATTGTAAAGTGATTTATCAATCAATCATGCGTGATGAGCTATATTTTTGTAAGAAATGACTTATGGATTTGGAGTCAAGTTTCAGTTAAAAATCCCCGGCCTCCCCCTTTGACAAGATGGCAAATATATCAAAACAAAATGAAAATTTTTGAGTTTATGTATGGAAAAAATTTAAAAGAATAACAAATGTAAGTAAGGAAAACTTATTCACACACCACAAATGAACACAAAATTTTTGTTATCCAACTTTGAGAAATTCCACTAGTTCAACCATAATAGCTTGGAATTTTTTAAGAAAGAGATTTCTACACATGTTTTAAATATGGATATGTATGCTTGAAACATGTTGAAGATGCAACTGACCTATGGATCCAATCCTTTTAAAGAGAATAATAAATGCTCATTAAATTCTCAAGTGAACGTGCAGTGGGATATTTTGACAAGTTAAACAAGCCATTATTTTCCCGTTTACAAAAAGCTGACCTAACAATCATAGATGATTGTAAAGTGATTTATTGGTCAATCATGCATAATGGGCTATATTTTTTGTAAAAAGTTACTTATGGAATGTGAGTCAACACTCAGTTAAAAATCCCCCACCTCCCCCTTTTCTCGACGATTGCAAAACCTAATATATAAAAACTAAAAAGAATTTACAATCCCTAAAAATTACAGACACTTTTTGGAATTATCTCTCTCTACATTTTTGCATTTCCATTTTAGATGTATGATTTTTTCTTAACCCAAAATTTGAGTTTTCACTTTTCCTTCATCTCGTAAACAATTTTGGCAAGATAGCAAATAGATCACAACAAGATGAAAATTTTAGAGTTTATGTATGGAAAAAAATTAAAACAAAAACAAATGTAAGTAAAGAAAATTTATTTTCACACCACAAATGAACACAAAAGTTTTGTTATCCAAGTTTGGGAAATTACACTAGTTCAACTCTAATAGCTTGGAGTTTTATAAGAAAGAGATTTCTATACAAGTTTTAAATGTGGATATGCATGCTTGAAACTTGTTAAAGATGCAAATGACTTATGGATCCAAACCTTTTAAAGAGAATAACAAATGGTCATTAAATTTTCAAGTGAACGGGCGGTGGGACATTTACTCGAGTCAATCAAGCCATTATTTTGCGCATTTACAAAAAAATGACCTAACAATCATAGATGATTGTAAAGTTATTTATCAGTCAATCATGCATGACGGGCAATATTTTTGTTACAAATGACTTATGGATTGGGAGACAACACTCAGTTAAAAATCCCCCGCCTCCCCTTTTTTTCGACAATTGTAAAACCTAATATATAAAAACTAAAAAGAATTTACAATCCCTAAAAATTACAGAAACTTTTTGGAATTATCTCTCTCTACATTTGTGCATTTCCATCTTAGAAGTATGCTTTTTTCTTAAATCAAAACTTGAGTTTTCACTTTTCCATCATCTCGTAAAAAATTTTGACAGATAGCAAATAGATCGCAACAAAATGAAAATTTTAGAGTTTATGTATGGAAAAAATTAAAAAGAATAACAAATGTAAGTTAAGAAAATTTATTCACACACCACAAATGAACACAAAAGTTTTATTATCCAAGTTTTGGAAATACCACTAGTTCAACCCTAATAGCTTGGAATTTTAAAGAAAGAGATTTCTACGCATGCTTTAAAAATGGATATGCATGCTTGAAACATGTTAAAACTGCAAATGACCTATGGATCCAAACCTTTTAAAGAGAATAATAAATGCACCCTCAATTCTCAAGTGAACGTGCGGTGGGATATTTATCGGAGTTGTTGGAAGATGGGCTCAAGCCCATGAGCTAAAGACAAGAAGCCCACACGTAGAAGGAGTGGCATATGTGTAAAATATGGTACTTTCCATAAAGATGGCATAAAAGTGTAAATATGTGTTCCTTTTATGTCTATTGTTTTATCAAGTTGTAGCCCTAAGGGCATTGTAAAACTATAAATAAAAGCATTGGCTAAGAGGTAGGGCATTGAAGCACTCTCCTCTCTTTCCACAAATTCGTCATGCTCTCATTTTTCTTTTTGACGCAACCCTCTTCTCCCTTAATCCAAACTCTCTCCTTCCACATTCTTCTTCTTCTCTTCTCCTTCTCTCTTCTTCCTCTTCTTCTTTGTTGTTGATCTAAAGTTCCTTTCATGAGATCCTAAATTTTACATGGTATCAGAGTAAGGAGTTTAGGATCTCTCTTCATGGAGTTATTATGAAATTTGTTCAGGAAGTTGTAAAAGGAGTTCAGTCATGAAGAGATAAGTTCATGCTCTTCTTATTTACGTTTTTTTTTGTTTCCTTTTCTTATCTACATACTCCTTTTTACTGTTTTTATTTACTTCTTGAATTTTGAGTCATATCAAGTTAAGATAAATCTTTATATGTTGTAAATATTTATTTCTATGACTAAATTGATGTTATAATCTTGACTCCTTGTAAATTAATTACAAGAGTGATCAAGATCATTTGCTATTTGCATCTTATTAAGATTGATGGGTAAAATTCAATTACCTTTATGTAATTTGGATCCATCTCATTTGAGGTAGAATTTCAGCACATGTTGTTGTATCTTCTCCTACTTAAGGTTTCTCATGGGTTTGTGTTATGTTGTTGGATGCCCATTATATGTTTGATGAAATTCTAGCAGTCATTTACCCTTCGTAGTTCCGTTTTTTTTTAACTTCAACAATTGAATTTTTGTTTACGTTGAAGTCTCCCATGAGCTGAAGATAAATCTCTTCCAAGTGTCTTTGTTTGCCGTTAAATCTTCTCTAAAATTTTGTCTATTGCTCGTTTGTGTTGGAGTTTGGATTAAGGCCTAATCGGTTGCATATACTTTCTTCTCTTTGTTCTTATGAATACAAGAAAAGTTGAGTGATGGCAGGATGTTATTATCACTTTCTAAAGGCACAAATTTATTGATAATTTGGTGCTTGCCCTCGTGAAAGAAATCGGTTCTTGTTCTCTTTTGTTGGTGACTGATTTGGTCTACGGGTTATTCAAATTACATTGAGTAATTGTTCTTTGAAGAAGGCCTTTTTCCTTGACCTTGATATTTTACTTGCCTCATCATGGGGATTGGATACAATAGTAATAAGAGTGATATACTCTGTATTACTACAATTCCACTTAGAGGTCTCTCCAATTACATGAGCTGGTCACAATCAGTTCGGAGGGTTCTTATTACTCATGACCTCTTGAGCCACATTGTTAACTTTACTCCTCCGATTGATGAAGAAGATGTGTCGTACCATAAGTGGGTTAAGGATGATAACATGGTGATAAGTTGGCTCATTAATAGCATGGAAGAGCAGGTGGCCAACAATGTGGTCCACTTGGAAACCGCCAAGAACATATGGGACACTTGTGCCAAGCTTTATTCAAGCACTGCTTCATTACAAAAAAAATATATGATGTCTTACAAAACATGTTGCATACAAACCATGGAGATAATATTCACGAATTTTTGGCACGATTTCGAGGTCTTCTTCAAGAATGGAAACTAGCTCAGCCATATTCCACTGATATTGTAGTTCAAGAACGACAAAGAGAAGCTTTGGAAGCAGCCATTTGCTTATCGAATATTAAACCATACCTTCAGGTGGCCAAAACTTAGCTTCTAAGCTGCTCTTCCATCCTTCGATGATATTAGTGCTATATTACTTCAGATACCGGATCCATCCCCTCCTTCTCCTACTGATGCTCCATTGGTGATGTTCTCTGGCAATCGGGGAACATCTTCCTCATCCCGAGGACGGGGCAGAATTATGAGAGGTGGTAGAACGGGTCAGGATTCTTTCCGTATTGAGCCTCAACTTTGCACTCATTGTGGTCGTCAGAACCACCTTGTGGCATCATGCTAGAAACTTCATGGCAAGCCTGATTGGGCCATAGCTAACCCAATCTCGATTAATGTTGAGAAAAATGAAGATAAGGCTGAATCATCATCTGGAGATGTGACTCTTACGGCTGAGGACTATGCTGAATTTCAGAAAATGAAGTCCTTCATGGAATCATCTATTCCCTCATCATCTACTGTTGCCACTACTATTGCCTCAAGTATGCTTTCTTCCTCTTCTTCCTCTTCCTCTTGGATCATCTACTCTGGGGCCTCTGAACATCTATCTGGTAATAAACACTTGTTGCAGTTCTTATCTCCTTGTTATCCTCATAAATTCGTTAATATTGTTTATGGTACCCAAATCAAGGTCCTTGGCAAAGGTTCCTCCTCTCTTACTTCATGTATTCCCCTTCAAGATGTTTTGTTTGTTCCTCAATTTCCTTTAAATTTTCTCTCGATTAGTCAATTGACCAAACAATTAAATTCCTCTACCACCTTCTCACCATCTTCTTGTGTCTTTCAGGATCTCACTATGAAGCGGGTGATTGGTGGCGGCCATGAAAAGGGGGGTTTGTACTACTTCACTCTTCCACCATTAGCAGCATTATCATCCACTACATTTGAGGCCCAACTTTGGTACAACCGACTTGGTCATCCATCTACCCCTTCACTTCGTTCTTTGGTTCCATCTCTAAAAGGACTTTCTAATTTCAGTTGTGAGGTTTGTCAATTAAGTAAACATGTCAAGAGTACATATTCTCCTTGTCTTACAACTACAAGTACCGTTCCATTTGAGTTAATACATTCTGATGTATGGGGCCCTTTATGTGTCTCAAATATTTCCCAAGTTAAATATTTTATCATTTTTGTTGATGATTTTACTCAAGTGACTTGGTTATATCTATTTAAAGAGCGTTCCAAAATTCTTCCTTTGTTTAAAAATTTTCATGCTATGGTCTTGACACAATTTGGGAAGAAAATTCAAACCCTTAGATCTGATAATGCTAAGGAATACATGTCTCATGACTTCAAATCATTTTGTGAGAGTAATGGGCTTATTCATCAAACATCATGTGCCTATACTCCTCAACAAAATGGTGTTGCTGAAAAAAAGAATCATCTTCTTCTTGATGTTGCTCGGGGCCTCCTCTACTCCATGAAGGTACCTTATTTCTATTGGCCTCATGCTATACTTATAGCATGCTTTCTAATTAATAGGTTACCTTCATCATTCCTTCATCATAAAACTCCTTACTCTATTATTTAATAGTGAAGATCCTTTTTATCTTCCTTTGAAAGTTTTTGGATGTACGTGTTTTGTTCATGTTACATTCCCACATAAAAATAAACTTGATCCTCGGTCTATGAGGTGCATTTTTTTGGGGTACTCTCGCACCCAGAAAGGTTATGTCTATTACAATCCCACCCTTCAGAGGATGTTTATCTCTAGGGATGTGACTTTCTTTTAGGACACCCCCTTTTACTCCTCCCATGATGCTCCTCCAGGATGGATTTGTCCTTGTACTACTCCTTGTCCGCTTGTGCCGTTCAATCTTGAAGTGGAACCATCCCCTGATGCACCGGGCATACCTTCACCTATGGAGTTGTCGGATCCACCCGAGGAAAGTCCTTCTCCTCCTATGAATGGGCCTAAATTTGATACTCAGCCTATTGCTTTAAGAAAAGAACGTCGCTCCTGTACTACTTCGCATCCTATCTCAAATTTTATGTCTCACCATCGCTTGTCTTTCGAGTGTTTTCAATTTCTTGCGTCCCTTTCTTCTACTTCCATTCCGCAGTCGTATCAGGAGGCCATGAGACATCCAGGATGGAAGGCGTCTATGGATGAAGAAATGCATGCCTTATACGAAACCAAACCTGGTACTTAACATCACTCCCGAAAGGTAAACCGGTTGGTTGTCGATGGGTTTTTTTGGTGAAACATAATCCGGATGGTTCGGTTGCTCGTCTTAAAGCTCGATTGGTTGCTAAGGGCTATATGCAGTGCTATGGGATAGACTATGAGGAGACCTTCTCTCCTGTTGCAAAATTGAATTCGGTACGCATCATCTTATCTATTGCTGCTAACTCATCATGGCCCGTCTATCAGTTGGATGTTAAAAATGATTTTTTAAATGGTGATATCAGTGACGAAATTTATATGGTTCAACCACCTGGTTATGTGATTGAGAGGGAGTCAGTATGCCGGTTAAAAAAGTCTTTATATGGGCTTAAACAATTCCCTCGGGTTTGGTTTGATAAATTTAGTCAAACACTCCTACGGTTTGGTTTTCATCGGTGCTCAGTTGATCATTCCGTATATTATAAAGATACAGTCAAAGGGAAAATGTTATTGGCCGTATACGTGGATGATATTATCTTATCCGGAGATGATGCTTTGAGCATACAAGAGCTGAAGCAGATGATATGTCAGGAATTCAAGACTAAAGACCTTGGTATGCTTAAATATTTTTTGGGTATAGAAGTTCTTCAATCCAAACATGGGATAATATTGTCTCAGACGAAATGTCTTGGATCTCCTTGAAGAGACAATAATGAAGGGTTGTAGACCAGTTGACCCACCTATGGATACAAATGTAAAATTATGTGCCACAAATGAAGAAGATATTGATATTGGAAAATATTAAAGACTCGTGGGAAAACTGCTTTATCTCACGGTAACTAGTCTAGACATATCATATGTTGTAAGTGTGGTGAGTCAATTCATGCACAAACCAAAAATTACCCACTCTCAGGCTTTAGAGAGAATATTACATTATCTAAAAGGAGCTCTAGGAAGAGGATTGCTGTATAAAAAACTAATTGTTAGGTATGCTTTTTTTAAATGGGCAAAAAGTGGCTAGATTGGCTCGGGTAAATATTCCACCGCCCGTTCAATTGAGAATTTAATGAGCATTGGTTGTACTCCTAGATAGTTTTGGATGATTAGGTTGTTTGCATGTTCAACATGTTTCATGCATGAATATCCATATTTAAAATATTTTAGGATCAATTAGAAATCACTTTCTTATAAAATTCTGATCAATTAGCGGTTGCACTAGTGGAATTTCCAAAAGTTGGATAACAAAACTTTTTTATTCATTTGTGGTGCGTGACTAAATGTTCTTTACTTAAATTTATTATAGTTTTTAAGTTTTTGCATACATCAATTCTAAAATTTTCATTTTGTTGTGATCTATTTGCCTTATCCATTTGTTTACGAAAAAAAAGGAGTGAAAATTCAAGTTTGGATTTGAAAATAAATTGATCAAAAATGGAAATGCACAATTGTAGAGAGAGATAATTCAAAAAGTTTATGTAATTTTTAGGGATTTTGAACTCATTTAGTTTATATTTATTAGGTTTTGCAATAATCGGAAAGGGGGGGGGGGGGGGGGGGGGGGGGGGGGGGGTTATTGAGTGTTGACTCCCAAACTATAAGTCATTTGTTACAAAAATTATAGTCGTTACACATGATTGATCAATCAATCAATTTACATTGATCTATGATTTTTTGGTCAGCTTTTTGTAAATGGGCGAAAAGTGGATTGATTGGCTCGGGTAAATATTCCACTGCACGTTAACTTGGGAATTTAATGAGGATTTGATGTACTCCTTCCAAAGTTTGGGATCATTAGGTCATTTAAATCTTTAACGTGTTCCATGCATGCATATCCATAATTAAACATGTTAGGATCAATTAGAAATCGCTTTCTTATAAAATTCCAAGGCATTAGGGGTTGGACTAGTGGAATTGCCAAATCTTGGATAACAAAACTTTTGTGTTCATTTGTGGTGCGTGAATAAATTTTTCTTACTAACATTAATTATTGCTTTTCATTTTTTGCACACATAAACTCTAAAATTTTCATTTTGTTGACATTATCTTTTTCTTTACGAGATAAAAGGGAGAGAGAACTGAAGATTGGATTTGAAAAATAAATTGAACATCTAAAATGGTAATGTACAAATGCAGGGAGAGATAATTCCAAAATGTCACTATAATTTTTATGGATTGTGAACTCTTTTAGTTTTTATATATTAGGTTTTGCTATCATCAGGAAAGGGGGTAGGGGATTTATTACTAAGTGTTGAGTCCCAAACTATAAGTCATTTCTTACAAAAAATTATAGTCATTACGCATGATTAATAGATAAATGACTTTACAATGATCTGTGATTGTTAGATCAACTTTTTTTAAATGGAAAAAAAGTGGCTTGTTTGGCTCGGGCACCACAACACTTTAAAATTTAATGGGCATTTATTGTACTGTTTGAAAGTTTTGGATCCTTAGATCATTTGCATCTTCAACAAGTTTCATGCTTGTATATCCATATCTAAAGCCTGTTAGGATCAATTGGAAATCCTTTTCTTATAAAATTCTAAGCAATTAGGGGTTGTACTTGTAGAGTTTCCCAAACTTGGATAACAAAACTTTGGTGTTCATTTTTGGTTCTTTAATAAATTTTCTTTACTTAAATTTATTTTTGTTTTTAATTTTTTACATACATAAACTCTAAAATTTTCATTTTGTTGTGACCTATTTGCCTTATCCTTTTATTTAAGAGAAAAAAGGGAGGGTGAAAAAATCAAGTTTGGTCGATCGATTAATCACTTTACAATGATCTATGAATTTTAGGTCTGCTTTTTGTAATTGAGCAAAAATTGGGGTGATTAGCTCAGATAAATATCCCACCGCACGTTCACGTGAGAATTTAATGAGCATTTGTTGTACTTCTTGAATGATTTGGATCATTAGGTCATTTTCATCTTGAACATCTTTCATGTATGCATATCCATATTTAAAACATGTTATGTATCAATTAGATATCTTTTTCTTATAAAATTCCAAGTCATTAGGGGTTGTACTAGTGGAATTTCCCAAACTTGGATATCAAAACTTTTGTGTTCATTTGTAGTGCATGAATAAATTTTCTTTACTTACAATTATTATTTATTTTAATTTTTTGCATACATAAACTCCAAAATTTTCATTTTGTTGTGATCTAGTTGTCTTAACTTTTTGTTTACGAGAAAAAAGAGAGAGTCAAACTCAAGTTTGGATTTGAAAAAAAAATTGAACATTTAAAATGGTAATGCACAAAAGCAAAGAGAGATAATTATAAAAAGTCTCTGTAATTTTTAGGGATTGTAAACGCTTTTAGTTTTTATATAATAGGTTTTGCAATCACCGGAAAAGGGGGGAGATGGATTTTTTACTAAGTGTTGACTCCCAAATGATATGTCATTTATTAAAAAATTATAGCCATCACACAAGATTAATCGATCAATCACTTTACAATGATCTATGATAGTTAGGTCAGCTTTTTCTAAATGGGCAAAAAGTGCCTCATTTGGGTTGGGTAAATATCCCACTGCATCACCCAAGAATTTAATGGGCATTTTTTGTACTCTTTGAATGGTTTGGATCCTTAGATCATTTGCATCTTCAACAACTTTCATGCATGCAAATCCATATTTCAAACATGTTAGGATCAATTGAAAATCACTTTCGTATAAAGTTCTAAGCAATTAGTAGTTGTACTTGTGGAATTTCCCAAACTTGGATAACAACACTTTGGTGTTCATTTGTGGTACGTGAATAAAATTTCTATACTTACTTTTTTTATTGTTTTAATTTTTTTTACATACATAATCACTAAAATTTTAATTTTTTGTGATCTTTTATTTGCCTTATCTTTTTATCTACAAGAAAAAAGGGGGAGAGAAAACTCTAATTTGGATTTAAAAAAAAAAATTGAACATCTAAAAGTGACATGCACAAATGCAAAGAGATATAATTCCAAAAAGTCTCTCTAATTTTAAGGGATTGTTTTAGTTTTTATACATTAGGTTTTGCTATCATCGGAAAAGGGGAGAGGGGGGGGGGGTGGGGAGGGGATTTTTTTCTATGTGTTGACTCCCAAAACTAATATAACCTAAGTCATTTCTTACAAAAATTATAGCCGTTACACATGATTAATCGATAAATAACTTTACATTGATATATGATAGTTAGGTCAGCTTTTTTTAAATGTGAAAAAAGTGGCTTGTTTGGCCTGGGAAAATATCCCACTACATCACTTCAGAATTTAATCGGCCTTTTGTTACGGTCCCGGATCTGACACGTGGATTCTTTGGGAGGATCTGGAGTCTGCCACGGGTTACGGGTCTTCCAGGCATTACCGTAGGGGTAGTAGGAAGACATGGGGAAGATGAAAACGAAGATCAAGCCAAAGGGAAGCTTGAAAACCCTAGAGCTCGTTGAGGAAAACTCTAAGCCTCTTTACTCTAGATTTAACCTAATTCTTAATACTTCAATCCTTCTCTTTCTCTTTACTCTTACCCCTTAAATAGGGTTCACCCGGTTAGGGTTTACAATAAAATATTCCAAAAATACCCCTATAAATAAAATATTCCAAAAATACCCCTATAAATAAAATATTCCAAAAATACCCCTATGACCTAAAACTGAAATAAAATAAAGTAAATTAAAGAAAAAACTAAAATAATAATGTTATTGCGTGCATAACATTACACCCCCCTTTGAAAACGAGCTTGTCCTCAAGCTCGGAAGTAGTGTCTGTATGCCGACGTCTTCACCGGTGCTGAAGTAGCATCCGCAAAAGCTATGACGCCCCCTCTGTTTGCCCGTTTTTTTTTTTTTTCTTTTTTTTTTTTGGGGGTGGAGAGGGGGGGGACCGGTCCGAGTTAACCTGGGTTGACCCGGTTCAGGAACCCGGTCCGGCTTACGACTCAGCGGACCGGGCCGATTAAATTTTCCTAAGTTAGGAAAATTTAATCGGGAGTCGTCTTCTTCCTTCGGCGGCTCCCGAACTCTGCGGCCGGCGGTTCCGTTCCTCACGGCACCGACGATTACCGGCGACGTTCGTCTCCTTCCTCTCTCCCGGCACCGACAGAATCGCATGAATTTCCGGTGGCGAATCGCAGCCCGTCGGGGCTTCGCCGCCTGGATAGTTTCCGAGACAGAGGGGTCTCGAAAACTTGTAAATCGTCATTCCTCGGCCTCCCGGAACCGAGATCCCTTGTGAAAAAGTTGCTTATGGCGCCGACGAACTATTTTGCTTCGCCGGTGGCGACGAGAAGCCTGCTGAGGCGTCGCCGCTTGGAATTTTTCCGAGACAGAGGGCTCTCGGGTAGTTTGCCGACGAACCCAAGGGAAGCGACTGGGTCGCCTGCTACGCCGGCGGCAAATCGCACCACTTGGAGGCGAATCGTAGCCCTTGGAGGCATATCGGAAGTTCTGCGCTTGCTCGGAGATTTCGAGTGCCATCGGAATTTCCGGTGCAGCCAATTTTGGAATTTTGGAATCCCCAAATTCCGATGTCGTCGCCGCTGGAGTTCCTGGCCGTTGGCCTTTCTGCTCGTCCAAAGCAGCAGCTGCCTCTTCTACGCATATGCCTACGCATATGCAGGAAATTTCAGGTCGTATGACCTTTTCTGTGGGAGCACGTGGCTCCATTGCCGAACATTCAATTGAAGCATCTAACCATGCTCGTATTTCCTCCAATTCCTTACCCATAGCAACCCATCTTTCTTGGGATATAGAATAACCCATTGTGTTCCTGCTCTGATACCAGTTGTTACAGTCCCGGATCTGACACGTGGATTCTTTGGGAGGATCTGGAGTCTGCCACGGGTTACGGGTCTTCCAGGCATTACCATAGGGGTAGTAGGAAGACATGGGGAAGATGAAAACGAAGATCAAGCCAAAGGGAAGCTTGAAAACCCTAGAGCTCGTTGAGGAAAACTCTAAGCCTCTTTACTCTAGATTTAACCTAATTCTTAATACTTCAATCCTTCTCTTTCTCATTACTCTTACCCCTTAAATAGGGTTCACCCGGTTAGGGTTTACAATAAAATATTCCAAAAATACCCCTATAAATAAAATATTCCAAAAATACCCCTATGACCTAAAACTGAAATAAAATAAAGTAAATTAAAGAAAACACTAAAATAATAATGTTATTGCGTGCATAACACCTTTGTTGTACTCTTTGAAAGTTTTGGATCCTTAGATCATATGCATCTTCAATAGGTTTCATGTATGCATATCCATATTTCAAACATTTTAGGAAGAATTGGAAATCACTTTCTTATAATATTCCAAGCACTTATGGCTTGTACTTGTGGAATATCCCAAACTTGGATAGCAAAACTTTGGTGTTCATTTGTGGTGCGTGAATAAATTTCTTTACTTACATTTATTATTGTTTTTAATTTTTTGCATTCATAAACTCTAAAATTTTCATTTTTTTGTGATCTATTTCACTTATCCTTATATTTACGAGAAAAAAAGGGAGAGTGAAAACTCAAGTACGGATTTGAAAAAAAATGAAACATCTAAATGGAAATGCACAATTGTAGAGAGAAATAATTCCAAAACGTCTATGCAATTTTTAGGGATTGTAAAATCTTTTAGTTTTTATATATTAGGTTATGCAATCATCAGAAAAGGGGGGTAGGGTAGGGCATATTTTACTATGTGTTGACTCTCCCAAAACATAAATTATTTCTTACAAAAATTATAACCGTTATGCATGATTGATCGATCAATCACTTTACAAGGATCTATGATCGTTAGGTGAGCTTTTTGTAAATGGGCAAAAAGTGGATTGATTGCCTCAAGTAAAATATTCCACCACACGTTCACTTGAGAATTTAATGAGTATTTGTTGTACTCCTTGAATGTTTTGGATCATTAGGTCCTTTGCATGTTCACCATGTTTCATGCATGCATATCCATATTTAAAACTTGTTAGGATCAATCAAAAATCTCTTTCTTATAAAATTCAAAGCCATTAAGGGTTGTAGTAGTACAATTTCCCAAACTTGGATAACAAAGTTTTGTGGTCAATTGTCGTGCGTGAATAAATTTTTTCACTTTTTTTATTGTTTTAAATTTTTTGCATACATGAAATCTAAAATTTTCATTTTTTTGTGATCTATTATTTGCCTTATCTTTTTGTCTATGACAAAAAAAGGGTGAGTGAAAATCAAGTTTGGATTTGAAAAAAAAAAATGAACATCTAAAATGGAAATGCACAAATGCGTAGTGAGATATTTCAAAAAAAGTCTTTGTAATTTTTAGGGATAGTGAACTCTTTGAAAGTTTTGTATCCATAGATCATTTGCACCTTCAACAAGTTTCATGCATGCGTATCTATATTTGAAACATGTTAGGTTCAATTGGAAATCACTTTCTTAAAAAATTCTTGGCAATTAGGGGTTGTACTTGTGGAATTCCAAAACTTGGATAATAAAACTTTGGTGTTCATTTGTGGTGAGTGAATAAATTTTCTGTACTTATATTTATTGTTGGTGTTAATTTTTTGCATACATAAACTCGAAAAGTTTCATTTTGTTATGATCTATTTGACTTATCCTTTTGTGTACGAGAAAAAAAGGAGAGCAAAAATTCAAGTTTGGATTTGAAAAAAAAATGAACATCTAAAAATGAAATGCACAATTGTAGACAGATATAATTCCAAAAAGTCTCTGTAATTTTTAGGGATTATAAATAGGTATTGCAATCATCAAAAAAGAGGGGGAGGGGGGGAGGGTAGTTTATTTTTTACTTAGTGTTGACTCCCAAACCATAAGTAATTTCTTAAAAAAATTATAACCGTTACGCATGATTGATCAATCAATCACTTTACAATGATCTAATATTGTTTGGTGAACTTTTGTAAATTGAAAAAAAGTGGCTTGATTGGCTCAGGTAAAATATTCCATCGCATGTTCACTTAATAATTTAATGATCCTTTGTTGTACTCCTTGAATCTTTTTGATCATTATGTCATTTACATCTTCAACATGTTTCATGCATGCATATCCATCATTAAAACATGCTAGGATCAATTAGAAATCTCTTTCTTATAAAATTCCAAGCCATTAGGGGTTGTACTTGTGGAATTTCCCAAACTTGGATAACAAAACTTTTGTGTTCATTTGTGGTGCATGAATAAATTTTTTTTACTTACATTCATTATTGTTTAAAATTTTTTGCATACATAAACTCTAAAATTTTCAATTTTTGTGATCTATTATTTGCCTTATCTTTTTGTCTACTAGAAAAAAAGGGGAGTGAAAATTCAAGTTTGGATTTGAAAAAAAAGTTGAACATCTAAAATGGAAATGCGCAAATGCAGAGAGAGATAATTCAAAAAAGTCTCACTAATTTATAGGGATTGTGAACTCTTTTAGTTTTAATATATTAGGTTTTGCTATCATCGGAAAAGGGGGGGCATGGATTTTTTTACTGAGTGTTGACACCCAAACCATAAGTCTTTTCTTATAACAATTATAGTCGTTATGCATGATTAATCCATAAATAACATTACAATGATCTATGATTGTTACTTCAGCTTTTTGTAAATGGGAAAGAAGTGGCATGTTTGGCCCGGGAAAATATCCCACTCCATCACTTCAGAATTTAATGGGCATTTGTTGTACTCTTTGAAATTTTTGGATCCTTAGATCATTTGCATCTTCAACATGTTTCATTCATGCATATCCATATTGAAAACATGTTAGTATCAATTGGAAATCACTTTCTTATAAAATGCTAAGCAATTAGGGGTTTTACTTGTGGAATTCCAAACTTGGATAACAAAACTTTGGTGTTCATTTGTGGTGCGTGAATAAATTTTCTGTACTTACATTTCTTATTGTTTTTAATTTTTTGCATATATAAACTCTAAAATTTTCATTTTGTTGTGATGTATTTGACTTATCCTTTTGTTTATGAGAAAAAAAAGGGAGAGTGAAAACTCAACTTTGGATTTGAAAAAAAAATGAACATCTGAAATGGAATTCAGTAATAATAGAGAGAGATAATTCTAAAAAGTATTAGTAATTTTTTGGGAATATAAACTCGTTATATTTTGTATATTAGGTATTGCAATCATAAAAAAAGTGGGGGCAGGGGATTTTTTACTGAGTGTTGACTCTAAAACCAAAAGACGTTGCTTACAAACATAATAACCGTTAGACATGATTGATCGATCAATCACTTTACAATGATCTATGATTGTGAGGTCAGCTTTTTTTAAATGAAAAAAAAGTGGTTTGATTGGCTCCGGTAAAATATTCCACCGCACGTTCACTTGAGAATTTAATGAGCATTTGTTGTACTCTTTGAAAGTTTTGGATCATTAGGTCATTTGCATCTTCAACATGTTTCTTCCAGGCATATCCATCTTTAAAACATGTTAGGATCAATTAGAAATCTCTTTTTTATAAAATTTCAAGCCATTAGGGGTTCTACTAGTGGAATTTCCAAAACTTGGATAACAAAATTTGTGTTCATTTGTGGTGCGTGAATAAATTTTGTTTAATTAAATTTATTATTTTTTTCAAAGTTTTGCATATATGAACTCTAAAATTATCATTTTTTTATCTATTATTTCCCTTTTGTTTTTGTTTACGAGAAAAAAGGGAGAGAGAAAACTCAAGTTTGGATTTGAAAAAGAAATTGAACATCTAACATGGTAATGCACCAATGCTAAGAGAGATAAATCCAAAAAGTCTCTGTAATTTTTAGGGATTGCAAACTCTTTTGGTTTTTATATAATATTTTTTGCTTGCATCAGAAAAGAGGGGCGGAGATTTTTTACTGAGTGTTGACTCCCGAACGATAAGTCATTTCTTACAAAAATTATAACCTTGATGCATGATTAATCAATAAATCACTTTACAATGATCTTTAATGCTTAGGTCAGCTTTTTGTAATTGGGCAAAAGTGGCCTTTTTGGCTTGGGTAAATATCCCACCACATCACTTTAGAATTTAATGGGCATTTGTTGTACTCTTTCAAAGTTTTGGATCCTTAGATCATTTGCATCTTCAACAAGTTTCATCCATGCATATCCATATTTGAACAATGTTAGAATCAATTGGAAATCACTTTCTTATAAAATTCTAAGCAATTAGGAGTTGTACTTGTGGAATTTCCCAAACTTGAATAACAAAGGTTTGGTGTTCATTTGTGGTGCGTGAATAAATTTTCTTTACTTAAATTTATTATTTTTTTAAATTTTTTGCTTTTATAAACTCTAAAATTTTTATTTTGTTGTGATCTATTTGGCAGATCCTTTTGTTTATTAGAAAAGAGGGGGTGTGAAAACTAAAGTTTGGATTTGAAAAAAAAATGAACATCTAAAATTGAAATGCACAATTTTAGAGGGAGATTATTCCAAAAAGTCTCTAAAAATTTTAGGTATTTTAAAATCTTTTAGTTTTTATATATTAGGTTTTGCAATCATTGGCAAAGAGAGAGGGGGGGGGGGGGGGGGGGGGGGGGGGCAGGGGATTTTTCTTGAACGTTGCCTCCCAAACCATCAGTCATTTCTTACTAAAATTACAACCATTACGCGGGATTGATCGATTAATCACTTTACAATGATATATGATTGTTAGGTCAACTTTTTTTAAATGGGCAAAAAGTGGCTTGATTGGCTTAGGAAAAATATTCAACCGCATGTTCACTTGAGAATTTAATGAGCATTTGTTGTACTCCTTCAATGTTTTGGATCATTAGGTAATTTTCATCTTCAACATGTTTCTTGCATGTATATCCATATTTAAAACATGTTAGGATCAATCAAAAATCTCTTTCTTATAAAATTCAAAGCCATTATGGGTTAAAGTAGTGCAATTTCCCAAACTTGGTTAACAAATTTTGGTTTTCATTTGTGGTGCGTGAATAAATATCTTTTACTTACATTTATTATTTTTTTTAATTTTTTGCAAATATAAACTCTAAAATTTTCAATTTTTGTGATCTATTATTAGCCTTATCTTTTTTTCTATGAGAAAAAGGGGGAGTGAAAACTCAAGTTTGGATTTGAAAAAAAAAATTGAACATCTAAAATGGAAATGCACAAATGCGGAGGGAGATAATTCAAAAAAGTCTTTGTAATTTTTATGGATTGTGAACTCTTTTAGTTTTCATATATTAGGTTTTTCTATCATCGGAAAAGGGGTGGCAGGGGATTTTTTACTGAGTGTTGAGTCCCAAACCATAAGTCATTTCTTACAAAAATTGTAGCCGTTAAGCTTGATTAATCGATAAATAACATTACAATGATCAATGATTGTTAGGTCAACTTTTTGTGAATGGGCAAAAGTGGCTTGTTTGGCCCAGGAAAATATCCCACTACATCAGTTCAGAATTTAATGGGCATTTGTTGTACTCTTTGAAAGTTTTGGATCCTTAGATTATTTGCATCTTAAACAAGTTTCATGCATGCATTTCCATTTGAAACATGTTAGGATCATTTGGAAATCATTTTCTTATAAAATTCTAAGCAAATAGGGGTTGTACTAGTGGAATTTCTCGAACTTGGATAACAAAACTTTGTTGTTAATTTGTGGTGCATGAATACATGTTCTTTACTTACATTTATTATTGTTTTTAAATTTATGCATACATAAACTCTAAAGTTTTCATTTTGTTGTGATCTATTTGACTTATCCTTTTGTTTACGGTAAATAAGGGAGAGTGAAAACTCAAGTTTGGATTTGAAAAGAAAATTGAACATCTAAAATGGAAATGCACGAATTTAGAAAGAGATAATTCCAAAAAGTCTCTATAACTTTTAGGGATAATAAATCTTTTAGTTTTTATATATTAGGTTTTGCAATCATCGGAAAAGGGGGGGCGGGGAAGTTTTTACTAAGTGTTGAATCCCATACCATAAGCCATTTCTTACAAATGTTATAAATGTTACGTATGATTGATCAATCAATAACTTTACAATGATCTATAATTGTTAGGTCAACTTTTCATAAATGAGAAAAAGTGGCTTGATTGGCTCATGTAAAATATTCCATCCCACGTTCACTTGAGAATTTCTTGAGCATTCGGTGTACTCCTTGAAACTTTTGGATCATTAGGTCATTTGCATCTTCAACATGTTTCATGCATGCATATCCATATTTAAAACATGTTAGGATCAATTAGATATCTCTTTCTTATAAAATTCCAAGACATTAGGGGTTTTACTAGTGGAATTTCCCAAACTTTGATAACAAAACATTTGTGTTCATTTGTGGTGCGTAAATAAATTTTATTTACATAAATTTATTATTTTTTTAATTTTTTGCAAACATAAACTCTAAAATTTTCATTTTTTTGAGATTTATTATTTGCCTTATCTTTTTGTCTACAAGAGAAAAGGGGAGTGAGAACTCATGTTTGGATTTGACAAAAAAATTGAACATCTAAAATGGAAATGCACAAATGTAGAAAGAGATAATTACAAAAAGTCTCTGTAATTTTTAAGGATTGTGAACTCGTTTAGTTTTTATATATTAGGTTTTGTTATCATCAAAAAAGTGGTAGGGGAGATTTTTTATTGAGAGTTGACTCCCAAACCATAAGTCATTTCTTACAAAAATTATAGCCGTTACGCATGATTAATCGATAAATAATATTACAATGATCTATGATTGTTAGGTCAACTTTTTTAATATGGGAAAAAAGTGGCTTGTTTGGCCTGGGAAAATATCTCAGTGCACTTCAGAATTTAATGAGCATTTGTTGTACTGTTTGAAAGTTTTGGATCCTTCGATCATTTGCATATTCAACAAGTTTCATGCATGCATATCCATATTTGAAACATGTTAGGATCAATCGGAAATCACTTTCTAATAAAATTCTTAGCAATTAGGGGTTGTACTTGTGGAATTTCCTAAACTTGGATAACAAAACTTTGGTGTTCATTTGTGGTGCATGAATAAATTTTCTTTACTTACAGTTATTATTGTTTTTAATTTTTTGCTTACATAAACTCTGAAATTGTCATTTTGTTATGATCTATTTACTTATCCTTTTGTTTACAAGAAAAAAGGGAGAGTGAAAACTCAAGTTTGGATTTCAAAAATAATTGAACATCTAAAATAGAAATGCACAATTGTAGAGAGAGAAAATTCCAAAAAGTCTCTGTAATTTTTAGGGATTATAAACTCTTTTAGTTTTTATATATTAGGTTTTGCAATCATCGGAAAAGGGGGGCGGGGTATTTTTACTGAGTGTTGACTCCCAAACCAAAAGTCATTTCTTACCAAAAAAATAACAGTTATGTATGATTGATCAATCAATCACTTTACAATGATCTGTGATTGTTAGGTCACCTTTTTGTAAATGGGCAAAAAGTGGATTGATTGGCTCAGGTAAAATATTCCATCGCACGTTCACTTGAGAATTTAATGAGCACTTGTTGTACTCCGTGAAATTTTTGGATCATTAGGTCATTTGCATCTTCAACATGTTTCATGCATGCATATCCATATTTAAAACATATTTAGATTAATTTGAAATCACTTTCTTATAAAATTCTAAGCAATTTGGGGTTGTACTTGTGGAATTTCCCAAACATGGACAACAATACATTGGGATTCATTTGTATTGCGTGCATAAATTTTATTTACTTATATTTATTATTGTTTTTAAATTTTTTGCATGCATAAACTCCAAAATTTTCATTTTGTTGAAATTTCTTTTGATTTGCTTTTGTTTACAAGTAAAAAGGGAGATTGAAAACTCAAGTTTGGTTTTGAAAAAAAATTGAACACCTAAAATGGAAATGCACAATTGTAGAGAAAGAAATTTCCCATAAGTCTCTGTAATTTTTAGGGATTGTAAACTCTCTTACAATCGTCAGAAGAGGGGAGGGGGGGGGGGGGGGGGGGGGGGGGGGTGGTTCTTGGTGTTGACTCCGAAACCATTAGTCATTTCTTACAAAAAAAATTATCCTTTATGAACAATTGATCGATTAATCACACTTTACAATCATATATGATTGTTAGGTCAACTTTTTGTAAATGGGCAAAAAGTGGCTTGAATGGCTCGGGTAAATATTGCACCGCACGTTCACTTGAGAATTTAATTAGTATTTGTGGTACTCCTTGAATTTTTTGGATCTTTAGGTTATTTGTATCTTTAACATGTTTCGTGCATGCATATCCATATTTAAAACATGTTATCATCAATTAGAAATATTTTTCTTATAAAATTCAAGCCATTCAAGGTTGTACTAGTGGAATGTCCCAAACACGGATAACAAAACTTGTGTTCATTTGTGGTGTGTGAATAAATTTTCTTTACTTACATTTTTTTTTTCTTTTGGATACATAACATTTAAAATTTTCATTTTGTTGTGATCTATTATTTGCCATATCTTTTTGTTTACGAGAAAAAAGGGAGAGTGAAAACTCAAGTTTGGATTTGAAAAAAAATGAACATGTAAAATGGTAATGCCCAAATGTAAAGAGAGATAATTCCAAAAAGCCTCTGTAATTTTTAGGGATTTTAAACTCTTTTAGTTTTTATATATTAGGTTTTGCACTCATCGGAAAAGTGGGGCAGGGGATTTTTTATTGAGTGTTGACTCCCAAACCATAAGTCATTCTTTACAAAAATTACATCCAATACACATGATTAATTGATAAGTCACTTTACAATGGTCTATGAAAGTTTGGTCAGCTTTTAATAAATTTTCAAAAAAGTGGTTTGTTTGGCTCGAGTAAACATCCCACCGCATCACTTCAGAATTTAATATGCATTTGTTGTACTCTTTAAAAGTTTTGGATCCATAGACCATTTGCATCTTCAATAAGTTTCATGCATGCATATCTATATTTGAAATATGTTAGGATCATTTGGAAATCACTTTCTTATAAAATTCTAAGCAATTAGGGGTTATACTTAAGGAATTTCCCAAACTTGGATAACAAAAAATTGGAGTTCATTTATCGTGCGTGAATAAATTTTCTTCACATAAATTTATTATTGTTTTTAATTTTTTGCATAAACAAACTCTAAAATTTTTATTTTGTTGTGATCTATTTGCCTTATCCTTTTGTTTCTAATAAAAAAGGGACAGTGAAAACTTTAGTTTGGATTTGAAAAAAATAACACATCTAAAATAGAAATGTACAATTGTAGAGAGAGATAATTCAAAAAATTCTTTGTAATTTTTAGGGATTGTAAAATATTTTTGTTTTTATATATTAGGATTTGCAATTATCCGAAAAGGTGGGGGCAAGGGATTTTTAACTAATTTTTGACTCCGAAACCATAAGTCAATTCTTACAAAAATTATAGCCATTACACATGATTGATCGATTAATCACTTTACAATTATCTAAGATTGTTAGGTCATCTTTCAGTAAATTGGAAAAAAGTGGTTTTTTTGGCTCGGGTAAATATCCCACCACACGTTCACTTGAGAATTTAATGCGTATTTGTTGTACTCCTTGCTAGCTTTGGATCATTAGATCATTTGCATCTTCAAAAATTTTCATGCATGCATATAGATATTTAAAACATGTTAGGATCAATTAAAAATCTCTTCCATATAAAATTCCAAGTCATTAGGGGTTGAACTAGTTTTTACTGGGGTGGGATTTTTACTGAGAGTTGACTCCCAAACCATAAGCCATTTCTTACAAACTTCATTGCTATTATGCATTATTAATCGATAAATCAGATTAAAATGATCTATGATTGTTAGGTTAGTTTTTTGTAAATGGGCAAAAAGTGGCTTGTTTGGCTCGGGTAAATAGCCCACCGCATCACTTCAGAATTTAAAGGGCATTTATTGTACTATTTGAAAGGTTTGAATCCTTAGATCAATTGCATCTTCAACAATTTTTACGCAAGCATACCATATTTGAAAAATGCTAGGATCAATTGGAAATCACTTTGTTATAAAATTCTAAGCAATTAGGGGTTGTACTTGTGGAATTTCACAAACTTGGATAACAAAACTTTGGTGTTCATTTGTCATGCGTGAATAAATTTTCTGTACTTAAATTTATGATAGTTTTTTATTTTTTGCATACATAAACTCTAAAATTTTCATTTTGTTGTAAACTATTTACCTTATCCTTTTGTTTACGAGAAAAAAATGTAGAGTGAAAAATAAAGTTTGGATTTGAAAAAAATTGAACATCTAAAATGGAAATCCTCAATTGTAGAGAGAGATAATTCCAAAAATTCTTTGTAAATTTTAGGGATTTAAAAATCTTTTAGTTTTATATATTAGGTTTTGCAATCATCGGAAAAGAGGGAGGGGGTGGGGGTGATTTTTTATTGAGTGTTGACTCCCAAACCATAAGTTATTTCTTACAAAAAATTATAGCCGTTACGCATGATTGATCATTCAATAACTTTACAATGATCTATGATTGTTAGGTCAGCTTTTTGTAAATGTGCAAAAAGTGGCTTGATTGGCTCGGGTAAATATTTCATCTCACATTCACTTGAGAATTTAATGAGTATTTGTTGGACTTATTGAAAGGTTTGGATCATTAGGTCATTCACATTTTCAACATGTTTAATGCATGCATATCCATATATAACACATGTGAGGATCAATTAGAAATCATGTCTTATTAAATTCCATGCCATTAGGGGTTGTACTAGTGGAATTTCCCAAACTTGGATAACAAAACTTTTTTGTTCATTTTTGGTGCATGAATAAATTTTCTTTAATTATATTTATTAATTTATTAATTTTTTTGCATAAATTGAACTCTTATATTTTCATTTGTTGTTAAATATTATTTGCCTTATCTTTTTGTTTACGTTAAAAAAATGGAGACTTAAAACTTAATTTTGGATTTGAAAAAAAAGTTGAACATCTAGAATGGTAATGCACAAAATGTAAAGAGAGATAATTCCAAAAAGTCTCTGTAATTTTAAGGGATTTTAAACCCTTTTAATTTTTATATATTAAGCTTTGCTACCATCAGAAAAGGGGAGGGGGAGGGGTTGTTATGCATGATTAATCGATAAATCAATATACAATGATCTATGATTGTTAGGTCAGTTTTTTGTAAATGGGCAAAAAGTGGCTCGTTTGGCACGGGTAAATATCCCACCACATAACTTCATAATTTAATGGGGATTTTTTGTACTCTTTAAAGTTTTCGATTCGTCGATCATTTGCATCTTCTACAAGTTTCATGCATGCATATCCATATTTGAAACTTGTTACGATCAATTGCAAATCACTTTCTTATAAAATTCTAAGCAATTAGGGGTTCTACTTGTGGAATTTCCAAAACTTTGATAACAAAACTTTGGTGTTCATTTGTGGTGCGTGAATAAATTTTCTTTACCGACATTTATTATTGTTTTTTAGTTTTTGCATATCTAAAATCTAAATTTTTTATTTTTTTTGTGATCTATATGCCTTATCTTTTGGTTTACGAGAAAAACGAGAGATTGAAAACTCGGTTTTGGACATGAAAAAAAAAAGAACATATAAAATTGTAATGCACAAATGGAGAGAGAGATAATTCCAATAAGCCTCTGTAATTTTTAGTGATTATAAACTCTTTTAGTGGTTGTTTATTATGTTTTGCTATCGTCGAAAAAGGAGGGGCGAGGGGTTTTTACTGAATGTTGATTCCCAAACCATAAGTCATTTCTTACAAAAATTGTAACCGTTACACATGATTAATCGATAAATGATCAATGATCAGTGATTGTTAGGTCAGTTTTTTGTAAATGGGCAAAAAGTGGCTCGTTCGGCTCGGGTAAATATCCCACCATATAAATTCATTATTTAATGAGGATTTGTTGTACTCTTTGAATGTTTTGGATCCTAAGATCATTTGCATCTTCAACAAGTTTCATGCATGCATACCCATATTTAAAACTTGTTTGGATCAATTGGAAATCCCTTTCTTATTGAATTCTAAGCAATTAGGAGTTGTACTTGTGAAGTTTTCCAAACATGGATAACAAAACTTTGGTGTTCATTTGTGGTGCGTGAATAAATTTTCTTTTCATACAATTGTTACAGTTTTTTATTTTTTGCAGATCTAAACTCTTAAATTTTCATTTTGTTGTGATCTTTTTGCCATATCCTTTTCTTTACAAGAAAAAAGGGAGAGTTAAAACTCAAGTTTGAATTTGAAAAAAATTGAACATCTAAAATGGAAATGCACAATTGTAGAGAGAGATAATTCCAAAAATTCTCTCTAATTTATGGGGGTCGGGGGATTTTTTATTTAGTGTTGACTCCCAAACCATAAGCCATTTCTTAAAAAAAAATTATCGCCATTACATGATTAATTGTTCAATTACTTTACAATGATCTATGATTGTTAGGCCAATTTTTTTGTAAATGTGCAAAAAGTGGCTTGATTGGCTCAGGTAAATATTCCTTCGCACGTTCACTTAAGAATTTAATGAGTATTTGTTGGACTCATTGAATGTTTTGGATCAATACATCATTTGCATCTTCAACATGTTTCATGAATGCATATCCATAATTAAAACATGTTAGGCTCAATTAGAAATATCTTTCTTATAAAATTCCATGCCATTAGGGATTGTGCTAGTGGAATTTCCAAAACTTGGATAACAAAACTTTATTTTATCATTTTTGGTCCGTGAAAAAAAATTATTTACTTACAATTATTAATTTTTTCCTTTTTTTGCATAACTGAACTCTAAAATTTTATTTTGTTGTGATATATTATTTGCCTTATCTTTTTGTTTACGAGAAAAAAAAAGAGTCTGAAAACTTAAGTTTGTATTTGAAAAAAAAAAGGCATGTCTTACAAAAAATTATAGTTGTTATGCATGATTAATCGATAAATCAATTTACAATGATCTATGATTGTTAGGTCAGTTTTTTGTAAATGGGCAAAAAGTGGCTCGTTTGGCACGGGTAAATATCCCACCACATAACTTCATAATTTAATGGGGAGTTTTTGTACTCTTTAAATTTTTGGATCCATCAATCATTTGCATCTTCAACAAGTTTTATGCATGCATATCCATATTTGAAACATGTTACTGCATGCATATCCATATTTGAAACATGTTACAATCAATTGCAAATCACTTTCTTATAAAATTCTAAGCAATTAGGGGTTCAACTTGTGGAATTTCCCAAACTTTGATAACAAAACTTTGGTGTTCATTTGTGGCGGGTGAATAAATTTTCTTTACCTACATTTATTATTGTTTTTTAGTTTTTGCATATCTAAAATCTAAAATTTTTATTTTTTTGTGATCTATATGTCTTTTCTTTTGGTTTACGAGAAAAATGAGAGATAGAAAACTCAGTTTTGGACATGAAAAAAAAGAACATATAAAATTGTAATGCACAAATGGAGAGAGAGATAATTCCAATAAGCCTCTGTAATTTTTAGTGATTGTAAACTCTTTTAGTTTTTGTTTATTATGTTTTGCTATCGTCGGAAAAGGAGGGGCGAGGGATTTTTACTGAATGTTGATTCCCAAACCATAGGTCATTTCTTACAAAAATTATAACCGTTACCCATGATTAATCGATAAATGATCAATGATCAATGATTGTTAGGTCAATTTTTTGTAAATGGGCAAAAAGTGGCTCGTTCGGCTCGGGTAAATATCCCACCACATAAATTCATTACTTAATGAGGATTTTTGGTACTCTTGGAACGTTTTGGATCCTAATATCATTTTCATTTTCAAAAAGTTTCATGCATGCATATCCATATTTAAAACTTGTTTGGATCAATTGGAAATCCCTTTCTTATTGAATTCTAAGCAATTAGGAGTTGAAATTGTGAAATTTCCCAAACATGGATAACAAAATTTTGGTGTTCATTTGTGGTGCGTGAATAAAATTTCTTTTCATACAATTGTTACAGTTTTTTATTTTTTTGCAGATCTAAACTCTTAAATTTTCATTTTGTTGTGATCTTTTTGCCATATCCTTTTCTTTACAAGAAAAAAGGGAGAGTGAAAACTCAAGTTTGAATTTGAAAAAAATTGAACATCTAAAATGGAAATGCACAACTGTAGAGAGAGATAATTCCAAAAAGTCTCTCTAATTTTTGGGGGCGGGGGATTTTTTATTTAGCGTTGACTCCCAAACCATAAGCCAGTTCTTAAAAAAAAAATTATAGCCATTACATGATTAATCGTTCAATCACTTTACAATGATCTATGATTGTTAGGCCAATTTTTTTGTAAATGTACAAAAAGTGGCTTGATTGGCTCAGGTAAATATTCCTTCAAGGGTTCACTTGAGAATTTAATGAGTATTTGTTGGACTCATTGAATTTTTTGGATCATTACGTCATTCGATTCTTCAACATGTTTCATGCATGCATATCCATATTTAAAACATAATAGGATCAATTAGAAATCTTTTTCTTATAAAATTCGATGCCATTAGGGATTGTGCTAGTGGAATTTCCCAAACTTGGATAACAAAACTTTTTTTTTATAATTTTTGGTGTGTGAAAAAAATTTATTTACTTACAATTTTTAATTTTTTCTATTTTTTTCATAAATGAACTCTAAAATTTTATTTTGTTGTGATATATTATTTTCTTTATCTTTTTGTTTACGAGAAAAAAAAAGAGACTGAAAACTTAAGTTTGTATTTGAAAAAAAAATTAAACATCTAGAATGGTAATGTACAAATGTAGAGAGAGATACTTCCAAAAGGTCTTTGTAATTTTTAGGGATTGTGAATTTTTTTAGTTTTTATATATTAAGCTTTCCTATCATAAAAAAAGAGGGGGAAGAGAAAGAAGGGGGGAGGGAAATATTTTTCTATGTGTTGACTTCCAAACCAAAAGTCATTTCTTACAAAAAAATTATAGTCGTTATGCATGATTAATTGATAAATCACTTCACAATGATCTATGATTGTTAGGTCAGATTTTTGTAAATGGGCAAAAAGTGGCTCGTTTGGCTTGTGTAAATATCACACCACATTATTTCATAATTTAATGGGGATTTGTTGTACTCTTTGAAAGTTTTTGATCCATGGATCATTTGTATCTTCAACAAGTTTCATGCATGCATATCCATATTTGAAACTTGTTAGGATCAATTGCAAATCAATTTCTTATAAAATGCTAAGCAATTAGGGGTTGTACTTGTGGGATTTCCCAAACTTGGATAACATAACTTTGGTGTTCATTTGTGTTGCGTGAATTAATTTTCTTTACCTACATTTATTAATGTTTTCTTTTTTTTGCATATCTAAACTCTAAAATTTTCATTTTGTTGTGATCTATTTGCCTTTTCATTTTGTTTACGAGAAAAACGAGTGAAAACTCAGTTTTGGATAAGACAAAAAAATGAACATATAAAATTGTAATGCACAAATGGAGAGAGAGATAATTCTAATAAGCCTCTGTAACTTTTAGGGATTTTAAACTCTTTTAGTTTTTGTATATTATGCTTTGCTATCATCGAAAAACGAGGGGCGAGGGATTTTTACTAAGTGTTGATTCCCAAACCATAAGTCATTTCGTACAAAAATTATAACCGTTACACATGATTAATCGATAACTCACTTTACAATGATCTATGATTGTTAGGTCAGCTTTTTGTAAATGGGCAAAAAGTGGCTCGGGTAAATATGCCACCACATAAATTCATTATTTAATGGGCACTCTTTGAATGTTTTGGATCCTTAGATCATTTGAATCTTCCACATGTTTCATGATATCCATATTTGAAACTTGTTTGGATCAATTGCAAATCACTTTCTTATAAACTTCTAAGCAATTAGGGGTTGCACTTGTGGAATTTCTCAAACATGGATAACAAAACTTTGGTGTTCATTTGTGGTTCGTGAATAAATTTTCTTTACCTACAATTGTTATTGTTTTTTTATTTTTTGCATATCTAAACTCTAAAATTTTCATTTTGTTGTGATCTTTTTGCCATATCCTTTTATTTACATGAAAAAAGGTAGAGTGAAAACTCAAGTTTGGATATGAAAAAAATTGAACATCTAAAATGGAAATGCACAATTGTAGAGAGAGATAATTCCAAAAAGTCTCTCTAATTTATGGGGGCCGGTTGATTTTTATTGAGTGTTGACTCCCAAACCGTAAGTCATTTCTTACAAAAAATTATAGTCGTTATGCATGATTGATCGTTCAATCACTTTACAATTATCTTTGATTGTTAGGTCACCTTTTTTGTAAATGTGAAAAAGTGGCTTGATTGGCTCATGTAAATATTCTATCGCAAGTTCACTTGAGAATTTAATGAGTATTTGTTGGACTCATTGATAGTTTTGGATCATTGGTCATTCTCATCTTCAACATGTTTCAGGCATGCATATCCATATTTAAAACATGTTAGGATCAATTAGAAATCTCTTTCTTATAAAATTTCATGCCATTAGTGCTTGTCTTAGTGCAATTTCCCAAACTTGGATAACAAATTTTTTTTTTTTTCATTTTTGGTGCGTGAATAAATTTTCTTTAATTAAATTTATGAATTTTTAAAATTTTTTGCATAAATAAACTCTACAATTTTATTTTGTTGTGATATATTATTTGCCTTATCTTTTTGTTTACGAGAAAGAAAAAGAGACTTAAAACGTAAGTTTGGATTTGAAAAAAAAATTGAACATCAGAATGGTAATGCACAAATGCAGAAAGAGATAATTCTAAAAAGTCTCTATAAATTTTAGGGATTGTAAACTCTTTTAGTTTTTATATATTAAGCTTTGCTATCATCATAAATGGGGGGGAGATTTTTTCTCTGTGTTGACTCCCAAACCAAAAGTCATGTCTTACCAAAAATTGTAGTCGTTATACATGATTAATCGATAAATCACTTTACAATGATCTATGATTGTTAGGTCAGATTTTTATAAATGGGCAAAAAGTGGCCAGTTTGGCTCGAGTAAATATCCCGCCACATAACTTCATAATTTAATGGGGTTTTTTTGTACTCTTTGAAAGGTTTGCATCCATAGATCATTTGCATCTTCAACAAGTTTCATGCATGCATATCCATATTTGAAACTTGTTACGATCAATTGCAAATCACTTTCTTATAAAATACTAAGCAATTAGGGGTTGTACTTATGGAAATTCCAAAACTTGGATAACAAAAACTTTGGTGTTCATTTGTAGTGCGTGAATAAATTTTCTTTACCTATATTTTTTTTTTTTAGTTTTTGCATATCTAAACTCTAAAATTTTCATTTTGTTGTGATCTATTTGTTTTCGAGAAAACGAGAGAGTGAAAACTCAGTTTTGGATATGAATAAAAAATGAACATATAAAATTGTAATGCACAAATGGAGAGAGAGATAATTCCAATAAGCCTCTTTAATTTTTAGGGATTGTAAACTCTTTTAGTTTTTGTATATTATGTTTTGCTATCATTGGAAAAGGAGGGAGGTGGGAGTTTTACTGAGTTTTGATTCCCAAACCATAAATCATTTCTTACAAAAATTATAACTGTTACACATGATCAATCGATAAATCTCTTTACAATGATCTGTGATTGTTATATCATATTTTTGTAAATGGGAAAAAGTGGCTCGGGTAAATATCCCATCACATAAATTCATTATTTAATTGGAATTTGTTGTACTCTTTGAAAGTTTTGGATCCTTAGATTATTTGCATCTTCAACAAGTTTCATGAAAGCATATCCATATTTGAAACTTGTTTGGATCAATTGGAAATCACTTTCTTATAAAATTCTAAGCAATTGGGGGTTGTACATGTGGAATTTCACAAACATGGACAACAAAAGTTTTGTGTTCATATGTGGTGCGTGAATAAATTTTCTTTACCTACAATTGTTATTGTTTTTTATTTTTTGCATGTCTAAACTCTAA
Source organism: Aristolochia californica (assembly GCF_029961685.1). Lineage (NCBI taxonomy): Eukaryota > Viridiplantae > Streptophyta > Magnoliopsida > Piperales > Aristolochiaceae > Aristolochia > Aristolochia californica. The sequence goes on along the minus strand of NW_027181881.1, from coordinate 15,013,183 downwards.
AATTTTCATTTTGTTGTGATCTATTTGCCTTATCCTTTTATTTACATGAAAAAATGGAGAGTGAAAACTCAAGTTTGTATTTGAAAAAAATTGAACATCTAAAATGGAAATGCATAATTGTAGAGAGAGATAATTCCAAAAAGTCTCTCTAATTTATGGGGAACGGGGGATTTTTTATTGAGTGTTGACTCCCAAACCATAAGTCATTTCTTACAAAAATATATTTGTTACGCATGATTAATCGCTCAATGACTTTACAATGATCTATGTTTGTTAGGTCAATTTTTTTGTAAATGTGCAAAAAGTGGCTTGATTGACTCGGGTAAAAATTCCATCACACGTTCACTTGAGAATTTAATGAGTATTTTTTGGACTCATTGAAGGTTTTGGATCATTAGCTCATTCACATCTTCAACATGTTTCATGCATGCATATCCATATTTAAAACATGTTAGGATCAATTAGATCTCTCTTTCTTATAAAATTTCATGCCATTAGGGATTGTGCTAGTGGAATTTCCCAAACTTGGATAACAAAACTTTTTTGTTCATTTCTGGTGTGTGAATAAATTTTTTTTACTAAAATTTATTAATTTTTAATTTTTTTTAATTAAAAAATCTCTAAAATTTTATTTTGTTGTGATATATTATTTGCCTTAGCGTTTTGTTTATGAGAAGAAAGGGAGACTAAAAACTTAATTTTGGATTTGAAAAAAAAATTGAACATCTAGAATGGTACAAATGTAGAGAGAGATAATTCCAAAAAGTCTCTGTAATTTTTAGGGATTGTAAAATATTTTAATTTTTATATATTAAGTTTTGCTATCATCGAAAAAGGAGAGGGCGGGGGGGTGTTCTGGAGGATTTGTTTACTGTGTGTTAACTCTGAAACAAAAAGTCATTTCTTACAAAAAAATTATAGTCGTTATGCATGATTAATTGATAAATTACTTTACAATGATCCATGATTGTTAGGTCAGATTTTTGTAAATGGGCAAAAAGTGTCTCGTTTGGCTCAGGTAAATATCCCACCACATAACTTCATAATTTAATGGGGACTTTTTTGTACTCTTTGAATGTTTTGGATCCGTAGATCATTTGCATCTTCAACAAGTTTCATGCATGCATATCCATATTTGAAACTTGTTAGGATCAATTGCAAATCACTTTCTTATAAAATGCAAAGCAATTAGGGGTTGTACTTGTGGAATTTCCCAAACTTAGATAACAAAACTTTGGTGTTCATTTGTCGTGCGTGAATAAATTTTTTACCTACTTTTATTGTTGTTTTTTAGTTTTTGCATATCTAAACTCTAAAATTTTCATTTTGTTGTCATCTATTTGCCTTATCTTTTTGTTTACGAGAAAAATGAGAGAGTGAAAACTCAGTTTTGGATATGAAAAAAAATGACCATATAAAATTGTAATGCACAAATGGAGAGAGAGATAATTCCAATAAGCCTTTGTAAGTCTTAGGGATTGTAAACTCTTTTACTTTTTTTATATTATGTTTTTTTATCACCGAAAAAGGAGAGGCGAGGGATTTTTATTGAGTGTTGATTCCCAAACCATAAGTCATTTCTTACAAAATTTATAACCGTTACACTTGATCAATCGATAAATCACTTTACAATGATCTATGATTGTTAGGTCAGTTTTTTTTTTAAATGGGCAAAAAGTGGCTCTGGTAAATATCCCACAACATAAATTCATTATTTAATGGGCATTTGTTGTACACTTTGAAAGTTTTGGATCCTTAGAACATTTGCATCTTCAACAAGTTTCATGCATGAATATCCATATTTGAAACTTGTTTGGATCAATTGCAAATCACTTTCTTATAAAATTCTAAGAAATTAGCGGTTGTACTTGTGGAATTTCACAAACATGGAAAACAAAACTTTGGTTCGTGAATAAATTTTCTTTACCCACAATTGTTATTTTTTTTTTATTATTTGCATATCTAAACTTTAAAATTTTCATTTTGTTGTGATCTATTTGCCTTCTCCTTTTGTTTACAAGAAAAAAGGGAAAGCGAAAACACAAGTTTGGATTTGAAAAAAATTGAACATCTAAAGTGGAAATGCACAATTGTAGAGAGAGATAATTCCAAAAAGTCTCTCTAATTTATGGGTGGTAGGTGATTTTTTATTGAGTGTTGACTCCCAAACCATAAGTCATTTCTTACAAAAAAATAAAGTCGTTACACATGATTGATCGTTTGTACTAGTAGAATTTCCAAAACTTGGATCACAAAACTTTTGTGTTTATTTTTGGTGCGTGAATAAATTTTTTATACTTACATTTTTTTATTGTTTTTAATTTTTTACATACATAAACTCTAAATTTTTAATTTTTTGTGATATATTGTTTGCCATATCTTTTTGTTTACGAGAAAGAAGGGAGAGTGAATACTCAAGTTAGGATTTGAAAAAAATTAACATCTAAAAGGGTAATGTACAAATGTAGAGAGAGATAATTCCAAAAAATGTCTATAATTTTTCAGGATTGTAAACTTTTTTAGTTTTTATATATTTGGTTTTGCTATCATCGGAAAAGGGGGGGGGGGGGGGGGGGGGGGGGGGGGGTTTACTATTTGTTTTCTACCATACCATAAGTCATTTCTTACAGAAATTATAGTCGTTACGCATTATTAATCGATAAATCACTTTACAATGATTTATGATTGTGGGATAGCTTTTTGTAAATGGAAAAAATGTGGCTTGTTTGGCTTGGGTAAATATCCACCGCATTCTTCAGAATTTAATGGGCATTTGTTGTACTCTTTGAAAGTTTTTGATCCTTAGATCAAATGCATCTTCAACAAGTTTCATGCTTGCATACAATATTTGAAACTTGTTAGGATCAATTGGAAATCACTTTCTTATAAAATTTTAACCAATTAGGGGTTGTACTTGTGGAATTTCCCAAACTTGGATAAAAAAACTTTGGTGTTTATTTGTTGTGTGAATAAATTTTTTTTACTTATTTTTATTTTTTATTTTTATTTTTTTCATACATCAACTCTAAAAATTTTATTTTGTAGTGATCTATTTGCCTTTTCTCTTTGTTTACGAGAAAAAAAGCAGAGTGAAAACTCAGTTTTAGATTTTTTTTAAAAAAATGAACATCTAAAAAGGAAATCCTCAATTGTAGAGAGAGATTATTCCAAAAAGTCTCATTAATTTTTAGGGATCGTAAACTCTTTTTGTTTTTATATATTAGGTTTTGCAATAATTAGAAAAGGGGGGGGGGGGGGGGGGGGGGGGGGGGGGGATTTTTACTGAATGTTGACTCCCAAACCATAAGACATTTCTTACAAAAATTATAGTTGTCACACTTGACACTTGATTGATCGTTCATTCACTTTACAATGATCTATGATTGTTAGGTCAACTTTTTGTAAATGTGCAAAAAGTGGCTTGATTGGCTCAGGTAAATATTCCACCGCACGTTCACTTGAGAATTTAATGGCAATTTGTTGGACTCATAGGATGTTTTAGATCATTAGGTCATTTGCATCTTCAACTTGTTTCATGCATGCATATCCATATGTAAAACATGTTAGGATCAATTAGAAATCTTTTTTTTTATAAAATTCCATGCCATTAGGGGTTGTGCTAGTGGAATTTCCCAAACTTAGATAATCAAACTTTTGTATTCATTTCTGGTGCGTGAATAAATTTTCTTTATTTATATTTATTATTATTTTTTAATTTTTTTCAGAAATAAACTCTAAAATTTTTAGTTTGTTGTGATATATTATTTGCCTTATCTTTTTTTTTATGAGAAAACAAGGGAGGCTGAAAACTTAAGTTTGGATTTTAAGAAAAAAATTGAACATCAAGAATGGTAATGCACAGATGTAGAGAGATAATTCCAAAAAGTCTCTGTAATTTTTAGGGATTGTAAACTCTTTTAGTTTTTATGTATTAGGCTTTGCTATCATCGGAAAGGAAGGAGGGGAGGGTGGGATTTTTTACTGAGAGTTGACTCCCAAACCATAAGTCATGTCTTACAAAAAATTATATCCATTACACATTATTAATCGATAAATCATTTTACAATGATATATGATTGTTAGTTCAGCTTTTTTTAAATGGGTAAAAAGTGGCTTGTTTGGCTTGGGTAAATATCTCACCTAAGCTCTTGAGAATATAATTAACATTTCTTGCACTAATTTAAATTTTTGGAACATTAGGTCATTCACATCTTCAACAAGTTTTCATGCATGCCTATCCATATTTAAAACATGTTAGAATCAATTAGAAATCTTTTTCTTATAAAATTCCAAGCCATTAGAGGTTGTACTAGTAGATTTTCCCAAACTTGGATAACAAAACTTTGGTGTTCATTTGTGGTGCGTGAATAAATTTTCTTTACTTACATTTATTATTTTTTTTAGTTTTTTTCACACATAAACTCTAAAATTTTCATTTTGTGGTGATCTATTATTTGCCTTATCTTTTTGTTTACGAGAAAAAAGGGAGACTGAATACTCATGTTTGGATTTGAAAAAAAAATTAACATCTAAAATGGTAAAGCACAAATGTGGAGAGAGATAATTCCAAAAAGTCTCTGTAATTTATAGGGACTGTAAACTCTTTTAGTTTTTATATATTAGGTTTTGCTATGATCGAAAAAGTGGGGGTGGGGGATTTTTTACAGAGTGTTGACTCCCAAACCATTAGTCATTCCTAAAAAAAATTATAGCCATTATGCATTAGTAATCGATAAATCACTTTACAATGACCTATGATTGTTAGGTTAGCTTTTTGTAAATGGGCAAAAAGGGGCATGTTTGGCTCAGGTAAATATCCCACCGCATCACTTCGGAAATTAATGGGTATTTGTTGTACTATTTGAAAGTTTTGGATCCTTAGATCATTTGCATCTTCAACAAGTTTCATGCATGTATATCCATATTTAAAACATGTTAAGATCGATCAGAAATCACTTTATTATAAAATTCTAAGCCATTAGGGGTTGTACTTGTGGATTTCCCAAACTTGGATAACAAAACGTTGGTGTACATATATAGTGCGTGAATAAATTTTCTTTACTTACAGTTATTAATAATTTTAATTTTGTGCATACATAAACTCTAAAATTTTCAATTTATTGGGATCTATTTGCTTTATCCTTTTGTTTACGAGAAAAAAGGTGGTGTGAAAACTCAAGTTTGGAATTGAAAAAAAATTGATCTAAAGTGGAAACACACAATCGTAGAGAAAGATAATTCTAAAAAGTTTCTGTAATTTTTAGGGATTTTAAACTCTTTTAGTTTTTATATATTAGGTTTTGCAATCATTGGAAAGGGTAGGAGGGGAGGAGAGGGGGATTTTTTACTGAGAGTTGACTCCCAAACCTTAAGTCATTTCTAAAAAACATTATAGCCATTAAGAATGATTGATCGATCAATTACTTTACAATGATCTGTGAATGTTAGGTTAGCTTTTTTTAAACGGGCAAAAAGTGGCTTGATTGGCTCAGGTAAAAATTCCACCTCACGTTCACTTGAGAATTTAATGAGCCTTTGTTGCACTCCATGAATGTTTTGGATTAGTAGGTCATTTTCATCTTCAACATGTTTCATGCATGCATATCCATATTTAAAACATGTTAGGATCATTTTGAAATCTCTATTTTATAAAATTTTAAGCTTTTCAGATTGTACTAGTGGAATTTTCCAAACTTGGATAATAAAGCTTTTGTGTTCATTTGTGTTGTATAAACAAATTTTCTTTTCTTACATTTATTATTATTTTTAATTTTTTTCATACATAAACTTTAAAATTTCATTGCGTTGTGAACCATTATTAGCCTTATCTTTTGGTTTATGTGAAAAAAGCGAGAGTTAACACTCAAGTTTGGATTTTAATAAAAAATTGAACATCTAAAATGGTAATGCACAGATGCAGAGAGAGATAATTCCCAAAAGTCTTCTTAATTTTTAGGGATTTTAAACCCTTTTAGTTTTTATATATTAGGTTTTTCTACAGTCGAAAATGGGGTGGGGTGGGGGGGGGGAGAAGGGGGGGAGGGGAGATTTTTTCTGAGAGTTGACGGCCAAACCATAAGTCATTTCTGACAAAAATTATAGTTGTCTTGCATAATTAATCGATCAATCATTTTACAATGGTCTATTATTGTTTGGTCAGATTTTTGTAATTGGGCAAACACTTGCTTGTTTGGCTCGGGTAAAAATCCCACTGCATCACTTCAGAATTTAATGGGCATTTGTTGTGCTCTTTGAAAGTTTTGGATCCTTAGATCATTTGCATCCACAACAAGTTTCAGGCATGCATATCCATATTTGAAACATGTTAGGATCAATTGGAAATCACTTTCGTATAAAATTCTTAGCAATTAGGGGATGTGCTTGTGGACTTTCCCAAATATGGATAACAAAACTTTGGTGTTAATTTGTCGTGCGTGAATAACTTTTCTTTACTTACATTTATTATTGTTCTTAATTTTTTGCACATATAAACTCTAAAAATTTCATTTTGTTGTGACCTATTTGCCTTATCCTTTTGTTTACGAGAAAAAAGAAAGAGTGAAAACTTCAAGTTCTGATTTGAAAAAAAAATTGAACATATAAAATGGAAATAAGCAATTGTGGACAGAGATAATTCCAAAAAGTGTTTGTAATTTTTAGGGATTGTAAACTCTTTTAGGGATTGACCTATTTGCCTTATCTTAGGTTTTTCTATCATCTGAAAACGGGGGGGGGGGGGGGGGGGGGGGGGACTTTTGACTCCAAAACCATAAGTTATCTCTTACAAAAATTATAGCCATTACACATGATTAATCGATAAATCACTTTATAATGATCTATGATAATAAGGTCAATTTTTTTAAAATGGGCAAAATGTGGCTTGCTTTGCTTGGGTAAATATCCCACCCCATCACTTGAGAATTTAATCGGCATTTGTAGTACATTTTTTAATTTTTGGATCCTTAGATCATTTGCATCTTCAACAAGTTTCATGCTTGCATGTACGTGTTTAAAACATGTTCGGATCAATTGGAAATCACTTTCTTATACAATTCTAAGCAATTAGGTGTTGTACTTGTGGAATTTCCCAAACAAGGATATCAAAATGTTGGTGTTCATTTGTGGTGCATGAATAATTTTTTTTCTTACATTTATTTATTTTTTAATATTTTGCTTACATAAATTCAAAAATTTTCATTTTGGTGTGATCTATTTGCCTTATCCTTTTGTTTACGAGAAAAAAAGGGAGAGAGAAAACTCAAGTTTGGATTTGAAAAAAAAATTGAACATCTAAAATGGAAATGCACAATTATAGGGAGAGATAATTCCAAAAAGTCTTTGTAATTTTTATGGATTGGAAACTCTTTTAGTTTTTATATATTAGGTTTTGAAATCATCGGAAAGGGGGGGTGGGGGATTTTTTATTGACTGTTGACTCACTTTACTATGATCTGTAATTGTGTGGTCAACTTTTTGTAAATGGGTAAAAAGTGGTGGATTGGCTCAGGTAAATATTCCACCGCACGTTCTCTTGATAATTTAATGAGCATTTGTTGTTCTCCTTGAAAGTTTAGGATCATTAGGTCATTTGCATCTTCAAAACTTTTCATGCATGCATATCCATGTTTAAAACATGTAAGGATCAATTAGAAATCTCTATCTTATAAAATTCCAAGCCTTTAGTGTTGTACTAGTGGAATCTTTCAAAATGGATAACAAAAATTTTGTGTTCACTTGTGGTGCGTGAATAAATTATCTTTACTTACGTTATAATTATTTTTAATTTTTTGCATACATAAACTCTAAAATTGTTGTTGTGTTGTGATCTATTATTTGCCTTATCTTTTTGTTTACGAGAAAAATGGGAGAGTGAAAACTCAAGTTTGGATTTGAAAAATAATTGAACAACTAAAATGGTAATGCACAGATGCAGAGAAACATAATTCCAAAAAGTCTCTGTAATTTTTAGGGATTGTAAACTCTTTTAGGTTTTATATATTAGGTTTTGCTATCATCGGAAAAGGGGGCACAGGGGATTTTTTACTGAGTGTTGACTACCCAACCATAAGTTATTTCTTACAAAAATTATAGTTGTTACACATGATTAATCGATAAATCACTTTAGAAGGATCTATGATTGTTAGGTCAGCTTTTTTTAAATGGGCAAAAAGTGGCTTGTTTGGCTCGGGTAAATATCCCACCGCATCACTTCAAAATCTAATAGGCATTTTTTGTACTCTTTAAAAGATTTGGATCCTTAAATCATTTGTATCTTTAACAAGTTTCATGCATGCATATCCATATTTAAACATGTTAGGATCAATTTGAAATCTCTTTCTTATAAAATCCCAAGCTATTAGGGGTTGTACTAGTGGAATTTCCCAAACATGGATAACAAAACTTTGGTGTTCATTTGTGGTGCGTGAATAAATTTTCTTTTCTAAAATTTAATATTGTTTCTAATTTTTTGCATACATAAACTCTAAAATTCTCATTTTTTGTGATTTATTAGCCTTATTTTTTTACGAGAAAAAAGGGAGAGCAAAAACTCAAGTTTGGATTTAAAATAAAAAATTGAACATCTAAAATGGAAATGTTCAAATGAAGAGAGAGATAATTCCAAAAAGTCTCTGTAATTTGGAGGGATTGTAAACTCATTTAGTTTTTATATATTTGATTTTTTAATCATCGGAAAAGGGGGGGGGGGGGGGGGGGGTGGATTTTTTACGGAGTGTTGACTCACAAACCATAAGTCATTTCTTAAAAAAAAAATATAGTCGTTATGCATTATTGATCAATCAATCACTTTACAATGATCCATGATTGTTAGGTCAGCTTTTTGTAAAAGGGTAAAAAATGCCTTGTTTGGCTCGGGAAGATATCCCACTGCACATTCACTTGAGAATTTATTTAGTATTTGTTGTACTCCTTGAATGTTTTAGATCATTAGGTCATTTGAATCTTCAACATGTTTCGTGCATGCATATCCATATTTAAAACATGTTAGGATCAATTAGAAATATCTTTCCTATAAAATGCCAAACTATTAGGGGTACTACTAGTGGAATTTCCCAAACATGGATTAAAAAATTTTGTATTCATTTGTGGTTCGTGAATAAATTTTATTTATTTACATCTATTATTGTTTTTAATTTTTTGCATCCATCAACTCCAAAATTTTCACTCTGTTGTGATCTATTTGCCTTAACTTTTTTATTACGATAAAAAAGGGAGAGAGAAAACTCAAGTTTGGATTTGAAAAAAGTTGAATATCTAAAATGGAATTGCACAAATGTAGAGAGAGATAATTCCAAAAATTTTATGTAATTTTAACTGATTGAAAACTCTTTTATTTTTTATATATTGGGCTTTGCAATCAACGGAAAAGGAGGGGCTTGCGTACACAATAAGTTGTTTCTTACTAAAACTACAGCCGTTATGCATGATAGATCTATCAATCACTTCACAATGATCTATGATTGTTAGGTCATCTTTTTGTAAATGGGAAAAAACTGGTTTGTTTGGCTCGGCAAAATATCCGACCGACCGAACGTTCACCTGAGATTTTAATGAGCATTTGTTGTAGTCCTTGAAAGTTTGGCTCATTAGGTCATTGGAATCTTCAACATGTTTTATGCATGCATATCCATATTTAAAACATGTTAGGATCAATTGGAAATCTTTTTCTTATAAAATTCCAAGTTGTTAGGGGTTGTACAAGTGCAATTACCCAAAAATGTATAAAAAAAATTTATGTTCTTTTGTGATGCATAAATAAATTTTCCTTACTTATATTTATTATTATTTTTTAATTTTTAGCATCCATAAACTCGAAAATTTTAATTTTTTTGTGATCTATTTGCCTTATCTTTTTGTTTACGAGAAAACAAGGGAGAATGAAATCTCAAGTTTGAATTTGAAAAAAAAAATGAACATGTAAAATGGAAATTCAAAAATGCATAGAGAGATAATTCCAAAAAATATAAGTAATTTTTAGGGATTGTAAAATATTTTAGTTTTTGTATATTAGGCTTTGCTATCATCGAAACAGGGAGATTGGGGATTTTTATTCGAGTGTTGACTCTCAAACTATAGGTCGATTCTTACAAAAAATATAGCCGATACGCATGATTGATCGATCTATAACTTTAAAAAGATCTAAGATCATAAAGTCAGCTTTTCGTAAATGGAAAAAATTGGTTTGTTATGCTCGGGTAAATATCTTTCCCCAGGTTCACTTGAGAATTTAATGAGCATTTAATGTTCTCCTTGAATGATTTGGATCATTAGGTAATTTGAATCTTCAACATGTTTCATGCTTGTATATCCATAATTAAAACATGTCAGGATCAATTAGAGATCTCTTTCTCATAAAATTCCAAGCTATTATGGGTTGTACTAGTGGAATTTCCTAAACATTGATGACAAAATTTGGTGTTCATTTGTGGTGTGTGAATAAATTTTCTTTAATTACATTTATTATTGTTTCTAATTTTTTGCAAACATAAACTCTAAACTTTCATTTTTTTGTGATCTATTCACCTTATCTTTTTGTTTACGAGAAAAAATGGTGAGTGAAAACTCAAGTTGGGATTTGAAAAAAATTTGCATATCTAAAATGAAAATGCACAAATGCAGAGAGAGATAATTCCAAAAAGTCTCTCTAATTTTTAGGGATTGCAATCAATGAAAAAGGTGAAGGGTGGGGGCAGTGGATTTTTAACTTGAGTGTTGAATCTGAAACCAAAAGTTATTTCTTAAAAAAAGTGTAGCCATTAAGCATGATTGATCGATCAATCACTTTACAATGATCAATAATTGTTAGGTCAGCTTTTGGAAAATAGGCAAAAAGTGGCTTGTTTAGCTCGGGTAAATATCCTACCGCACGTTCACAAGAGAATTATATGTGCATTTTTTGTCCTCCTTGAAAGTTTTTGATCATTAGGTCATTTGTTTCTTCAACATGTTTCACGCATGCATATCCATATTTAAAACGTTAGGATCAATTAGAAATCTCTCTTATAAAATTTCTAGGTATTAGGGGTTGTACTAGTGGAATTCCCCAAACATGGATAACAAAACTTTTGTGTTCATTTGTGATTCTTGAATAAATTTTCTTTACTTACTTTTATTATTGTTTTTTTATTTTTTGCATACATACACTCAAAAATTCTCATTTTGTTGAAATCTATTTGCCTTATCTTTTTGTTTACGAGAAAAAACGAAGAGTGAAAACTGAAGTTTGGATTTGAAAAAAAATGAACTACTAAAATCTAAATGCATAAATGCAGAGAGAGATAATTCCAAAAAGTCTCTGTAATTTTAGGGATTGCAAACTCTTTTAGTTTTTATATATAAGTTTTGCAATCATCGAAAAAGGTGCGGGAGATTTTTATCTGAGTGTTGACTCCCGAACCATAGGTCATTCTTAAAAAACTTATAGCCATTACACATGATTAATCAATAAATAACTTGACAATGATATATGATTGTTAGGTCAGATTTTGGTAAATTTGAAAAATGTAGCTTGTTTTGCTCGTGTAAATATCCTACCGCTCGTTCACTTAAAAATTTAATGAGCATTTGTTGTACTCCTTGAATGTTTTAGATCAATACGTCATTTGCATCTTCAACATGTTTCATGCATGCATATCCATATTTAAAACATGTTTGGATCAATTATAAATCTTTTTTTTTTAATTCCAAGCTATTAGGAGTTGTACTAGTGGAATTTTCTGAACGTGGATAACAAAATTTTGGTTTCAATTGTGGGGTGTGAATTTTTTTTTACTTACTTACATTTATTATTTTTATTAATTTTTTTCATCCATCAACTCTAATATTCTCATTTTTTTGTGATCTATTTGCCTTATTTTTTTTTTTACGAGAAAAAAGTGAGAGAGAAAATTCAAGTTTGGATTTGAAAAAAAATTAAAATCTAAATTAGAAATGCACAAATGCGGAGAGAGAAAATCCTAACATGTTTTAAATATGGACATGCATGCATGAAACATGTTGAAGATGCAAACGACCCAATGATCCAAAAATTTTGAGTAAAAAATTCCCGTTAAGCATGATTGACCGATAAATCACTTTACAATGATCTATGATTATTAGGTCAGCTTTTTTGAAAAGGGCAAAATAATGGCTTGTTTGACTCGGGTAAATATTCCACCGCACGTTCACTTGAGAATTTAATGAGCATTTGTTATTCTCTCTAAAAGGTTTGGACCCATAGGTCATTTGCATCTTTAAAGTGGTGCAAGCATATCCATATTTAAAACATGTGTAGAAATCTCTTGCTTATAATTTTCCAAGCTATTTTGGTTGAACTAGTGGAATTTCCAAAACTTGGATAACAAAACTTTTGTGTTCATTTGTGGTGTGTGAATAAATTTTCTTTACTTACATTTTTTATTGTTTTAAATTTTTTCCATACATAAACTCTAAAATTTTCATTTTTTTTTTTTTTTTTTGTGATCTATTTGTCTTATCAAAATTGTTTACGAGATGACGGGAAAGTGAAAACTCATGTTTTGATTTAAGAAAAATGTATACATCTAAAATGGAAATGCCCAAATGTGGAGAGAGATAATTCCATAAAGTTTCTGAAATTTTTAGGGATTGTACACTCTTTTTAGATTTTATATATTAGGTTTTGCAATCATTGGAAAAAGGGGGAGGCTGGGGATTTTTCACTGAGTGTTGACTCCCAATCCATAGAATACTTGAAGATCAAGTGGGACCCACAAATATCTCACGAGCTGTCAACCTTATCAAGATGAGCTGGAAGATCATGAGGGACCCACAAGGATAAGGCCACAAGCTGGCTTCCTCCCTTATATTCACATGAATGAAGAAAGAGTTCTAGTTTAACTCATATTAGAGTTAGAATGTAATTAGGATTGAAAGGCTAGTTGTATAAGGACTCTACCTCTTCTTCTACTATAAATAGAGGATTTGTAATTCGGAATTAATCAAGTTACACATCTCATTCTCGAGTTACTCTCTCTCTCTCTCTCTCTCTCTCTCTCTCTCTTTTGCTTGGCGCCACCTCTCTTTTCTCTTTTATTTTTTCTTTTCTCAACCCGAGAGCTCTTTTTCCATTTTCTTCTTTTTTCTTTTTTCTTTCTCTTTCTCAGAATTATTTAAAATGGATCCTAAATTCAACATGGTATTAGAGCATTATATTGATGATCCCTCGTTAAAGGAATGCTCAAAAGAAGTGATGATCAACACCACTCAAAGAAGGCTCTTTTATGAAGGAAGAACACAAGCCAAGAGATATGTATTCAATTTTTTTTTCATGTTACTGGTTTCCAAATTTATAAGATGATTTAAGGATGAGTATGTGAATGCTTTCATCTTATTATATTATGGATATGAATTCCTCTCTATCTAGAAGGAGCTATCAAAACAGTTTTGTCGGTTTGGAAATTTTGTTTATAGAAACCAGTCCATGATCTGGTTGTTGGAATTTTTTTTTTTTGTGGGATAAGAGTTATGTGATATAGAATATTTTTATTGAGTCTCTTATGAGTGGTATTAGAGAAAAAATAGAATGATATTTTAGCAACAATGCTAAAATTCCCCATACATCGAGTTGTTTGAAGATTACTACTTGGTGTTATTATTAGAATTTTTTTGAAGGGCCTATCATGGCTGAAGAGAATATGAATATCAAAGGTGATATACTGAGAATCACCACCATACCCTTACGTGGGGTATCAAATTTTAGGAGTTGGTCCACATTGGTTCAGAGGTTCCTTATAACAAAAGACCTACTTGGTCACCTCACCACCCAAGGACCACCTATTAATAAAGATGATATTTTTTATAACAAATGGTTGAAAAATGATACTTTGGTGATTAGTTGGCTAATCAATAGCATGGAAGAACATGTCTCCAACAATGTTATTTATTTTGACTCTGTTAAACAAATTTGGGAGATATGTGCTAAACTGCGCTCTTGCCCGGATACTCTACTCAGACCATATGATATTCTCCAAAGAATGTTGAATACTACACAAGGAGAAAATATCCATGAGTACTTGGCCCACTTTAGAGGTTTTCTTCAAGAGTGGAAGTTAGCTCAGCCTTCAACCACAAATATTTCTATTCAAGACAAATAGAAGGAAGCCTTAATTACTGCTATTTGTCATGCAAATGTTAAACCTCATCTTGAGATTGCCAAGAGTCAACTTTTGAGTGCTTCTGTTGTCCCCAAGTTTGATGATGTATGCGCAACACTACTTCATATTCCAGACACTTCGTCCTCCACTATTGAAGTATTACCCGCTATGTATTCCGATCATAGAGGATCATCATCTGACCCCGGCCGAGGCCGAGGTAGAGTTTATAGAGGAGGCAAAGGAAGAGATGGAAGGACTGGTGCTGGCAGAGCAGAGGGAAAGGAATGTACTCATTGTAAAAAATTTGGCCACACTATAGATCATTTCTATTACAGGGCATGCACTTACTGTGAACAATATGGCCATTATAAAGAAATATGCTATAAAGCCAATGGACAGTCAGAATTGTCAAGGGCTAACCAAGCCTTTATAAGTGATACAAAAGAAGAAGAACCCACAAAAGCAACAACACAGAAATTTTTTACTGATGAAGAGTATGAGCTATTTCAAAAAATGAAGACAATGTTGGGTTCTTCTCCTATCTCCTCCACAATTACTGCTGCCACTACCGCTTCAGGTATGCTATCTGCCTCATCTTCATCCTGGATAATTGACTCAAGAGCCTCTAAGCATCTTACAGGTAACAAAAATTTATTACATTCTCTATCTCCAAGTCTTTCGAACAAATTTGTTACCATAGCTGACAATTCTCAAACCAAATTCCAAGGGAAAGGTTCCACTTCTATCACACCATCACTTCCGCTCACTGATATTCTTTTTGGTCTTACTTTCCCTTTGAATCTATTATCTGTTAGTCAGCTGACAAAATATTTTAATTGCTCTGTTACCTTCTCACCCACTTCATGTGTCTTTCAGGATCTTATAACGAAGCAGGTGATTGGTGGAGGCCATGATCTAGGGGGGATTTACTACTTGGACATGCCAAAAATAAGTATGGTTTCTACCACTAAAAATGAGACATGGTTATGGCACAATCGGTTGGGACATCCATCTGCATAGTCTCTTAATTATATGTTTCCTTCTCTTAAAGTAAGGTCAGAATTTCATTGTGAGATTTGTCAATTGAGTAAACATCAAATAAGTACATACTCTCCTCGTCCAGAAGTTAAAAAGTGTTACTCCATTTTCTTTAATTCATACTGATGTTTTGGGGCCCTTGAGTGTCTCCAACATTTCTCAAGCAAAACATTTTATTGCATTTATTGATGATTTCACTCGCTCAACTTGGTTGTTTATATTTAAGGAGTGTTCTGAGATACCATTCATTTTTAAGTCATTTCATGTTGTGGTACTCACACAATTTGGTCAGAAAGTAACAATTCTCTGGTCTAATAATGCCAAAGAATATGTTTCCAAAGACCTTGACTCTTTTTGTCAAGAAAATGGCAGTATCCATCAAACATCATTCGCCTACCCTTCTCAACAAAACGGTGTAGCTAAATGGAAAATTTGTCATATTCTTGATGTAGCTCGAGGGTTATTATATGCCATGAAAGTTCAATACTTTTATTGGCCTCATGCAGTCCTTACGGCTTGCTTTCTTATAAATCGTCTACCATCTACCATTCTTGGTAATAAATCTCTTTACTCTAGATTATTACCAAATGATGATCCGTTTTCACTACCTTTGAAAGTCTTCGGATGTCAATGTTTTGTTCATAATTCATTACCTAGACATAGCAAACTTGATCCTAAATCTATCAAGTGTATCTCTTTGGGATACTCTTTTGTTATGTTTGTTATAGTCCTACTCTTCAACGTTTATTTGTGTCCTTGGATGTAACATTTTTTGAAGACTCCTTATTTTATTTTGATAGTGCTCCTCCTGGTCTGTCGTCAATACTAGGTTCTCCTCGACCGGTTGTGCCTCGTGATACAGAGATTATTCAACCCCCAGTGTCAGTGGTCGACACCACACCTGTCGAGTTAATAGATCTGATAGAGGTAAGTCCTTCATCACCAGTTATTTTTGGCCCTCAATATGATACTCGTCCTATTACTATAAGGAAAGAACCTATATCATGCACTAGACCTACTACTTCTCATCCCATTTCAAATTTTGTGTCTCATTATCGCCTCTCACCTTTATGTTGTCAGTTTCTTTTTTCTATTTCCTCCATATTTGTTCCATAGTCCTATCAGAAGGCTCTACAACATCCAGGATGGAAGGCAGCAATGGATGAAGAAATGAAGGCCCTTAATGACAATCACATGTGATCACTGGTTCCTCTTCCCACAGGTGAAAAACCCATTGGTTGCAAGTGGGTTAATACTGTCAAACATAATCCGAATGGGTCAATTTTACGACTGAAGGCTCGACTGGTTACCAAAGGTTATATGCTGTGCTACAGAATTGATTATGAAGAAACCTTCTCTCCAGTGGCAAAAATGAACTCGATACGTATATTATTATCTCTAGCCGCCAATTCATCGTGGCCGATATATCAACTTGATGTGAAAAATACATTTTAATAGTGATATTAAAGAAGAAATTTACATACAACAACCATCTGTGTATGTCGTTGAGGGGGAATCAGTATGCCGGCTAAAAAAATCTTTATATGGTCTAAAGCAATCCCTTCGGGAATGGTTTGAGAAATTTAGTCAAGCCATCATACGGGTCGGCTTTCACAGATGCTTTGGAGATCACTCAGTATTTATTGAAAATACACCGAGAGGAAAGGTGATTCTAGCTGTATATGTTGATGATATTATTTTAACTGGGAGTGATTCCGAGGGCAGCCAGAAAAGAAAGGAGAAAATATGTGCTGAATTCAAGATGAAGGATCTTGGAGTACACAAAAAGTATTACAATCCAGACATGGGATTGTCCTATCCCAAAGGAAGTATGCCCTTGTTCAACTAGAAGAGATAGGAATGATGAGATGCAAACCAGCAGACACCTATGGGCGTAAATACAAAATTATGTGGAGGCACTAAAGAAGATGTAGATATTGGAAAATATCAAAGACTAGTAGGAAGACTCATTTACCTGAGTGTAACAAGGCCGGATATATCATATGCAGTAAGTGTGGTAAGTCAATACATGCACAAGCCATTGGCAAGCACTTGAAAGGATACTACGATATCTGAAAGGAGCTCTAGGAAGAGGGCTTCTCTATAAAAACCATGGTAACTTCAACATCGAAGGATTCTCAGATGCAAACTGGACCGAATCCTCGGATGATAGAAAATCTACTTTGGGATTTTGTATGATGGTTGGAGGTAATTTGATTACATGGAAAAACAACAAGCAAAATGTAGTAGCACGGTCTAGTGTAGAAGCAAAATACAGAGCCATGGCACACACTGTTAGTGAACTCATATGGATAAGATCTCTTCTCACTATATTGGGATTCTACAAAGAAGTTCCAATAGATCTATATTGTGACAATCAAGCAGCAATACACATTACATCGAATCCAGTCTTCCATGAAAGAAAAAAGCATATTGAAGTAGATTGCCATTTTATACGAGAAACATTCCAAGCTGGTCTTTTATCTCTGAAGCATATATCATCACAAAATCAAGTTGCAGATATTCTCACCAAGACGGTCACTCACAAGATTATGTCTACCATATGCAGCAAGCTGGGCATTTATGATGTCTTCTCACCCCCAGCTTGAGGGGGAGTGTTACAATGTGGAACCCACCATGGTGCTTGAACTGGTGGGACCCACCATGTGGACATGGGACACCAAGAAGAGTCCTCACCCAAGCAAGCACGAGTTAAGGAATTCAGAAGCTCAAGCTGAAATGAATTCAAAGACTTGAAGATCAAGTGGGACCCACAAATATCTCACGATCTATCAACCTTATCAAGATGAGCTGGAAGATCATGAGGGACCCACAAGGATAAGGACACGAGCTGGCCTTCCCCCTTATATTCACGTGAATGAAGAAAGAGTTCTAGTTTAACTCAAATTAGACTTCTAGTAGATTGTGCAGATAAACTTATCTTAGAGAGTTAGAGTTGTAATGTAATTAGTAGATATAAAGGCTATTTGTATAAGGACGCTATCTCTTCCTCTACTATAAATATAGGTGTTGTGATTGGGAATTAATCAAGTTACACATCTCATTCTCGAGTTACTCTCTCTCTCTCTCTCTCTCTCTCTTTCACTTGGTGCCACCTCTGTTTTCTCTTTTATTTTTTCTTCTCTCTACCTGAGAGCTCTTCTTCCCTTTTCTTCTTTTTTCATTTTTCTTTCTCTTGCTCAAAATTATGGAAAAGGATCCTAAATTCAACAATGGGCAAAATTTTGCTTGTTATGCTAAGGTAAATATCCTACCGCACCTTCACTTAAGAATTTAATGAGCATTTGTTGTACTCCTTGAAAGTTTTTGATCATTATGTCATTTGCATCTTCAACATGTTTGATGCATGCATATCCATATTTAAAATATGTTAGAATCAATTAGAAATCACTTTCTTATAAAATTCAAAGCTATTAGGGGTTGTACTAGTAGAATTTCCCAAACATGGATAACAAAACTTTGGTGTTCATTTGTGGTGCGTGAATAAATTTTCTTTACTTACATTTATTATTATTTTTTAATTTTTTCCATACATAAACTCTAAAATTCTCATTTTGTTGGGATCTATTTGCCTCATCTTTTTGTTTATGAGAAAAAAGGGAAAGTGAAAACAAAAGTTTGAATTTGAAAATAAATTGAACATCTATAAGTGAAATGCACAAATACAGAGAGTGATAATCCAAAAAAGTCTCTATAATTTTTAGTGATTTTAAACTCTTTTAGTTTTTATATATTAGGTTTTGCAATCATCGAAAAAAGGGGGGCTGGGTATTTTTAACTTAGTGTTGACTCCCAAACCATAATTCATTTCTTACAAAAATTTTATGTTAAGTACCTAGCCAATACTACCCAAAAGACCAGCCTGTTAGGAGCGGAAGGCATAGGTACTTAACCCCAGGACCAGTGGGTTATGAGCCCATAACATCACACCCACCTTCACGAGCTAACGTCACATCACACCCACCTTCACGAGCTAACGTCCCGGTGGCTTAACACATAGCGACAAGGATGGTTGACTGCTCTGGGATTCGCTATTGCCCACGCCGGGATTCAAACTCGTGTCGAAGCACTAGCTCTGATACCAAATGTTAAGTACCTAGCCAATACTACCCAAAGGACCGGCCTGTTAGAACCAGAAGGCATAGGTACTTAACCTTAGGACCAGTGGGTTATGAGCCCATAACAGTTTAGCCCTCATGCATGATTGATCGATCAATCACTTTACAATGATCTATGATTGTTTGGTCAGCTTTTTGTAAAATGGCAAAAAGTGGCTAGTTTGGCTTGGGTAAATATCCCACCGCAACTTTACTTGTGAATTTAATGAGGATTTGTTGTACTCCTTGAAAGTTTTGGATCATTAGGTTATTTGGTCATTCAACATGTTTCGTGCATGCATATCCATATTCTAAACATGTTAGAATCAATTAGAAATCTCTTTCCTATAAAATTCCAAGTTATTTGGGGTTGTACTAGAGGAATTTCCCAAACATAGATAACAAAACTTTGGTGTTCATTTGTGGTGCGTGAAGATACTTTCATTACTTACATTTATTATTGTTTTTAATTTTTTGCATAAATAAACTCTAAAATTCTCATTTTTTTGTAATCTATTTTCCTCATTATTTTGTTTACAAGGAAAAAAGGAGATTGAAAACACAAATTTTGATTTGAAAAAAAATTCAACATCTAAAATGGTAGTGCACAAATGCAGAGAAAGATAATTCTAAAAAAGTCCTTGTAACTTTTAGTGACTGTAAACATTTTTAGTTTTTATATATCAGGTTTTTCAATCATTGGAAAAGGGGGGGGGGGGGGGGGCGGTTTAACGGAGTGTTGACTCCAAAACCATAAGTCATTTCTTCTAAAAATTATAGCCTTTACACATGACTGATCAATCAATCACTTTATTATGATTTATGAATGTTATGTCAACCTTTTGTAAATAGGCATAAAGTGGCTTGTTTGGCTTAGGTAAATATCTCACCGCACCTTCACTTGAGAATTTAATAAGCACATGTTGTACTCCTTGAAAGTTTTGGATCATTAGGCCATTTGCATCTTCAACATGTTTCACTCATGCATATCCATGTTTAAAATATGTTAGAATCAATTAGAAATTTCTTTCTTATAAAATTCAAAGCTATTAGGGGTTGTACTAGTAGAATTTCCAAAATATGGATAACAAAATGTTTGTGTTCATTTGTGGTGCGTGAATCCAATTTTCTTTACTTGCATTTATTATTGTTTTTTATTTTTTGCATACATAAACTCTAAAATTCTCATTTTGTTGTGATCTATTTGCCTCATCTTTTTGTTTTCGAGGAAAAAGTGAGAGTGAAAACACAAGTTTTGATTTGAAAAAAAATTGAACATCTAAAGCGGAAATGCACAAATGCAGAGAGAGATAATCCTTAAAAGTCTGTATAATTTTTAGTGAATGTAAACTTTTTTAGTTTTTATATATTAGGTTTTACAATCATCGGGGATATTTAACTGAGTGTTGACTCCAAAACCATGAGTCATTTCTTATATAAAGAATAGCCCTTATGCATGATTGATCGATTAATCACTTTACAATGATCTATGATTGTTAGATCAGCTTTTTTGTAAATGGGTAAGAAGTGGCTTGTTTGGCTCAGGTAAATATCCCACTACACATTTACCTTTAGAATTTAATGAGCATTTGTTGTACTCCTTGAAAGATTTTGATCATTCAGTCATTTGCATCTTCAACATGTTTTGTGCATGCATATCCATATTTAAAATAGGTTAGAATCAATTAAAAATTGCTTTCTTATAAAATTCCAAGCTATTAGGGGTTGTACTAGTGTAATTTCTCAAACATGGATAACAAAACTTTGGAGTTCAGTTGTCATACGTGAAATTTTTTTCTTTACTTACATTTATTATTGTTTTTTTTTTGTTTTCATACAAAAACTCTAAAATTCTCATTTTGTTGTGATCTATATGTCCCTCATACATTTTTTACGAGAAAAAGGGAGAGTGAAAACACAAGTTTGGATTTCAAAAAAAAAATTGAACATCTAAAATGGAAATGCTGAAATATAGAGAGATATAATCCCAAAAAGTCTCTATAATTTTTAGTCATTGTAAACTCTTTTAGTTTTTATATATTAGGTTTTGGAATCATCAGAAAACGGGGAGGGGGGGGGGGGGGGAGGGGGGGTGGTGATTTTTACTTAGTGTTGAATCCCAAACCATAAGTCATTTCTTATAAAAAGTGTAGCCCTTATGCATGATTGATTGATCAATCACTTTACTATGATCTATGACTGTTAGGTCAAATTTTTGTAAACAAGCTAAAAGTGGAATGTTTGGCTGGATCAAATATCCCACCGCATCTTCACTTGAGAATTTAATGAGCATTTTTTGTACTCCTTGAATATTTTGGATCATTTGGTCATTTGCATCTTCATCATGTTTCATGCATGCATATCCATATTTAAAACATGTTAGGATCAATTAGAAATCTCTTTCTTATAAAATTCCAAGCTATTAGGGGTTGTACTACTGGAATTTCCCAAATATGGATAACAAAACTTTGGTGTTCATTTGTGGTGCGTGAAGAAATTTTTTTACTTACATTTATTATTGTTTTAAAGTTTTTGCATGCATAAACTTTAAAATTCTCATTTTTTTTTGTACTTTTTGCATCATCTTTTTGTTTATGAGAAAAAAGGTAGATTGAAAACTCAAATTTGGATTTGAAAAAAATATTTAATATCTAAAATGGTAGTGCACAAATGCACAGAGAGAAAATTCCAAAAAATCTGTGTATTTTTTAGAGATTGTAAACTCTTTTGGATTTTATATATTAGGTTTTTCAATCATCGAAAAAGGGGGGGATGGGATTTTGAACTAAGTGTTGGCTCCCAAACCATAAGTCATTTCTTAAAAAAAAAGTATAGCTCTTATGCACGATTGATCGATCGATCACTTTACAATGGTCTATGATTGTTAGATCAGCTTTTTGTAAATGGGCAAAAAGTGACTAGTTTGGCTCAAGTAAATATCCTACCGCACCTTCACTTGAGAATTTAAAAAGCATATGTTGTACTCCTTAAAAAATTTGGATCATTAGGTCATTTGCATCTTCAACATGTTTCATACATGCATATCCATATTTAAAATATGTTTGGATCAATTAGAAATCTCTTTCTTATAAAATTCAAAGCTATTAGGGGCCGTATTAGTTGGATTTCCTTAAAATTGATATTAAAACTTTGGTCTTCATTTGTGGTGCGTGAATAATTTTCTTTACTTACATTTATTATTGTTTTAAATTTTTTGCATGCATAAACTCTAAAATTCTCATTTTGTTGTGATCTATTTGCCTCATCTTTTTGTTTGCGAGAAAAAAAAAGGGAGAGTGAAAACACAAGTTTGGATTTGAAAAAAAAAATGAACATCTGAAATGGAAATGTAGAAATGAAGAGAGTGATTATTCCAAAAAGTCTCCGTAATTTTTACGGTTGAAAACTCTTTTAGTTTTTATATATTAGGTTTTGCAATCATCAGAAAAGGTGGGGGATGAGAAAAGTATAGCCCTTATGGATGATTGATCGATCAATCACTTTACAAGGATCTATGATTGTTAGGTCAGCTTTATATGAAAGGGTAAAAAGTTGCTTGTTTGGCTCGAATAAATATCCCATTACACATTTACCTGAGAAATTAATGAGCATTTGTTGTACTCCTTGAAAGTTTTGGGTCATTATGTCAATTGCATCTTCGACATCTTTTGTAGATACATATCTATATTTAAAATATGTTAGGATCAATTAGAAATGGCTTTCTTATAAAATTCCAAGATATTAGGGGTTGTACTAGAGCAATTTCCCAAACGTGGATTTCAAAACCTTGGTGTTCATTTGTGGTGCTTGGATAAATTTTGTTTACTTACATTTATTATTGTTTTTAATTTTTTGAATACATAAAGTCTATAATTCTCATTTTGTTTTAATCCATTAGCCTCATCTTTTTGTTTACAAGAAAAAAGGGAGACTGAAAACAAAAGTTTGGATTTGAAAAAAAATTGAACATCTAAAATGGAAATGCACAAATGCAAAGAGAGATGATTCCAAAAAGTCTATATTTTAGGTTTTGCAATCATAGAAAAATGGCGGGTCGGGGATTTTTAACTGAGTGTTGCCTCCCAAACCATAAGTCAATTCTTAGAAAAAGAATAGCCCTTGTGCATGATTGATCGATCAATCACTTGACAATGATCTATGATTGTTAGGTCAGCTTTTTGTAAATGGGAAAAAAGTGGTTTGTTTGGCTCGGGTAAATATCCCACCACACTTTCACTTGAGAATTTAATAAGCATTTGTTATACTCCTTGAAATTTTTGGATCATTAGGTCATTTGCATCTTCAACATGTTTCATGTATGTGTATCCATATTTAAAACGTGTTAGGATCAATTAGAAATCTCATTGTTATATAATTCCAAGTTTTTAGGGGTTGTACTAGTGGAATTTCCCAAACATGGATTACAAAACCTTGGTGTTCATTTGTGGTGCGTGAATAAATTTTGTTTACTTACATTTATTATAGTTTTTAATTTTTTGAATACATAAACTCAAAAATTCTCATTTTTTTGTAATCCATTTGCCTCATCTTTTTGTTTACGAGAAAAAGAGGGGGACTGAAAACACAAGTTTGGATTTAAAAAAAAAATTTAACATCTAAAATGGAAATTCACAAATGCAGAGAAAAATAATTCCAAAAAAAGTATTTTTAATATTTAGTAATTGTAAACTCTTTTAATTTTTATATTTTAGGTTTTTTAATCATCGTAAAAGGGCATGCTTGGGATTTTTAACTTAGAGTTGACTTCCAAACCATAAGTCATTTCTTACAAAAAGTATAGCCCTTGTGCAAGATCGATCGATCAATCACTTTACAATGATCTATGATTGTTAGGTCAGTTTTTTGTTAATGGGCAAAAAGTGGCTTGTTTGGCTCTGGTAAATATCCCACCCCACCTTCACTTGAGAATTTAATAAGCATTTTTTATACTACTAGAAAGTTTTGGATTATTAGGTCATTTACAATTGCAACATGTTTCATGCATGTGTATCCATATTTAAAACGTGTTAGGATCAATTAGAAATCTCATTGTTATAAAATTCCAAGGTATTAGGGGTTGTACTAATGGAATTTCCCAAACATGGATAACAAAACTTTGGTGTTCATTTGTGGTGCGTGAATAAATTTTCTGTACTTACATTTATTTATTTTTAATTTTTTTCAAATATAAACTCTAAAATTCCCATTTTGTTGTAATCTATTTGCCTCATCTTTTTGTTTACGAGAAAAAAGGGAGACTGAAAGCACTGGTTTGGATTTGAAAAAAAAAAAATTGAACATCTAAAATGGAAACGCACAAATGCAGAGAGAGATAATTCAAAAAAATCTCTATCAATTTTAGTGATTGTAAACTCTTTTAGTTTTTATATATTTGGTTTTGCAATCACCAGAAAAAGGGGGGTTGGGATTTTTTAACTGAGTGTTGACTCCCAAACCATAAGTCATTTTTTACAACAAAAAAAATATAGTTGTTACATAGGATATAAAGATCAATAACTTTACGAGGATCTATGATTACGAGGATCTATGATTATTAGGTCAGCTTTTTGTAAATGGGAAAAAAGTGGCTAGTTATTCTTGGGTAAAGATACCACCGCACTTTCACTTGAGAATTTCATGAGCATTTGTTGTACTCCTTAAAAGTTTTGGATCATTAGGTCATTTGTTTCTTCAACATGTTTCATGCATGCATATCCATATTTAAAACATGTTATGATCAATTAGAAATCTCTTTCTTATAAAATTCAAAGCTATTAGGGGTTGTACTTGTGAAATTTCCCAAACATGGATAACAAAACTTTGGTGTTCATTTGTGGTGCGGGAATAAATTTTCTTTTCTTACATTTATTATTATTTTTAATTTTTTGCATATATAAACTCTGAAATTTTCATTTTGTTGTGATCTATTTGCCTCATCTTTTTGTTTACAAGAAAAAAGGGAGAGTGAAAACTCAATTTTGGATTTTAAAAGAAAATATAACATCTCTAATGGAAATGCACTAATGCAGAGAGAGATAATTCCAAAAAGTCTATGTAATTGTTAGGGATTGAAAACTCTTTTAGTTTTTATATATTAGGTTTTGAAATCATTGGAAATTGGGGGCTGAGGATTTTTAACTGAGTGTTGACTCCCAAACAATCAGTCATGTCTTACAAAAATGACTTATGCATGATTGATCGATCAATCAGTTTACTACGATCTATGATTTTTAGGTCAGATTTTTGTAAAAGGGGTAAAAGTGGCATGTTTGGGTAAAGATCCCACTACACGTTTACCAAAGAATTTAATGAGCATTTGTTGTACTCCTTGAAAGTATTGGATCATTAGGTCATTTGCATCTTCAACATGTTTCGTCCATGCATATCCATATTAAAAATGTGTTAGGATCGATTAGAAATGTCTTTCTTATAAAATTCCAAGCTATTAGGGGTTGTACAAGAGGAATTTCCCGAACATGGATTGCAAAACTTTGCTGCTCATTTGTGGTGCGTGAATATATTTTCTTTACTTACATTTATTATAGTTTTTAATTCTTTGCATACATAAACTATAACATTATCAATTTGTTGTAATCTATTTATCTCATCTTTTTGTTTACAACAAAAAGGGAGATTGAAAATACAAGTTTGGATTTGAAAAAAATTGAACATCTAAAATGGAAATGCACAAATGCTGAGAAAGATAATTCCAAAAACTCTCTGTAATTTTTAGTGATGGTAAACTCTTTTAATTTTTATATATTTGGTTTTGCAATCATCGAAAAAGGGCGGCCTGGGGATTTTTAACTGAGTGTTGACTCCCTAACCATAAGTCATTTTTTACAAAAAGTATAGCCCTAATACATGATTTATTCTTCAAGAACTTTGCAATGAGAAAAATATTGCATGTTTGGCTCGAGTAAATATCCCACCACACCTTAACTTGAGAATTTAATAAGCATTTTTTGTACTCCTTGAAAATTTTGGATCATTAGGTCATTTGCATCTTCAACATGTTTCATGCATGCGTATCCATCTTGAAAATGTGTTCGGATCAATTAGAAATCTCATTGTTATAAAATTCCAAGTTTTTAGGGGTTGTACTAGTAGAATTTCCCAAACATGGATAACAAAACTTTGGTGTTCATTTGTGGTGTGTGAATAAATTTTCTTTACTTACATTTATTATTGTATTTAATTTTTTTCATATATAATCTCTAAAAATCTCATTTTTTGGAATCTATTTGCTTCATCTTTTTGTTGACGAAAAAAGGGAGACTGAAAACACAAGTTTGGTTTTGAAAAAAAAATTGAACACCTAAAATTGTAAAGCACAAATGCAGTGAGAGATAATTGAAAAAATTGTCTGTAAGTTTTAGTGATTGTAAACTCTTTTAGTTTTTATATATTAGGTTTTTCAATCATCAAAAAAAGGGGAGGGGGGGGGGGGGGGGGGGCGGTTGGCTTTGGGATTTTTAACAACGTGTTGATTCCCAAACCATAAGTTATTTCTTACAAAAACTAAAGCCTTTATGCATGATTTATCGATCAATCACTTTATAATGATCTATGATTGTTAGGTCGGGTTTTTATAAATGGACAAAAAGTGGCTTGTTATTCTTGGGTAAAGATCCCACCGTGCCTTCACTTGAGAAATTAATGAGCATTTGTTGTACTCCTTGAAATTTTTGGACCATTAGGTCATTTGCATCTTCATCATGTCTCATCCATGCATATCCATATTTAAAACATGTTAGGTTCAACTAGAAATGTCTTTTTGATAAAATTCAAAGCTATTAGGGGTTGCGCTATTGGAATTTCGCAAATATGGATAACAAAACTTTGTCGTCCATTTGTGGAGCGTGAATAAATTTTCTATACTTACATTTATGATTGTTTTTAATTTTTTGCATACATAAACTCTAAAATTCTCATTTTTTGTGATCTATTTGCCTCATCTTTTTTTTACGAGACAAAAAGGGAGTGTCAAAACACAAGTTTGGATTTGAAAAAAAAATTGAACATATCAAATGGAAATTCACAAATGCAAAGAGAGATAATCTCAAAATGTCTCATTAATTTTTAGTGGTTGTAAACTCTTTTAATTTTTTTATATTAGGTTTTGCAATCATTGGAAAAGGGGGGGGGGGGGGCGCTAGGATTTTTCGCTGAATGTTGTCATTTCTTACAAAAACATTTAGCCCTTATGTATGATTTATCGATCAATCAGTTTACAATTATCTATGATTGTTGGGTCAGCTTTTTGTAAATGGGCAAAAAGTTGCTTGTTTGGCTTGGGTAAAGATCCCACCGCACCTTCACCTGAGAATTCAATGAGCATTTGTTGTACTCCTTTTAAGTTTTGGATCATTAGGTCAATTGCATCTTCAATAGGTTTCATGCTTGCATATCCATATTTAAAAGATGTTAGGATCAATTAGAAATCTCTTTCTTGTAAATTTCAAAGCTACTAGGGATTGTACTAGTGGAATTTCCCTAACATGGATAACAAAACTTTGGTCTTCATTTGTGGTGCGTGAATAAATTTTCTTTACTTACATTTATTATTGTTTTTAAGTTTTTGCATACATAAACTCTAAATTCTCATTTTTTAATGATCTATTTGCCTCATCTTTTTGTTTACGAGAAAAAAAGCGAGTGTGAAAACACAAGTTTGGATTTGAAAAAAAAATTGACCTAAAATGGAAATGGTCAAATACAGAGAAGATAATTCCAAAAAGTCACTGTAATTTTTAGTAATTGAAAACTCTTTTAGTTTTTATATATTATTTTTTGCAATCATCAAAAAAGGGGAGGTTTGGATTTTTAACTGAGTGTTGACTCCCAAACCATAAGTCATTTCTTATAAAAAGTATAGCCCTTACGCATGATTGATCGATCAATCACTTTACTATGATCTATGATTGTTAGGTCAACATTTTGTAAATGGGCAAAAAGTGGCATGTTTGGCTCGGGTAAATATCCCACTGCACCTTCACTTGCGAATTTAATGAGCATTTCAAAGTTTTGGATCATTTGGTCATTTGTATCTTTGTCATGTTTCATGCATGCATATCCATATTTAAAACATATTAGTATCAATTAGAAATCTCTTTCTTATTAAATTCAAAGCTATTAGGGGTTGAATGTTATGGTCCTGGGGTTAAGTACCTATGTCTTCCGCTCCTAACAAACCGGTCTTTTGGGTAGTATTGTCTAGGTGCTTAACATTTGGTATCAGAGCGGGCGCCATGTTGCAAGTTCGATTTCTGAGGCGCACAGAGGCTGGATTAAAATTACTAGTAGGGCGCAAAGGCCGGATTAAAATTACTGGTAGGCTGCGGTTGGGCCAGTGTCGCTGTGCTACTGTGGTCATCGGCTCGTCGAGAGTTCGAATTCCCGAGGGGAGTCCCGGTGCGGGTGTCGCAAGCCCCGGACGTGGTCACCATCAGGGATTATGGGATCTTGACCTGGCACCCGTCATTGAGTGTTTAGCTGCCGTGGACGTTGGCTCGCCAAGGTGGGGTGTACTGTATGGTCCTGGGGTTAAGTACCTATGTCTTCCGCTCCTAACAGGCCGGTCTTTTGGGTAGTATTGGCTAGGTGATTAACATTGAACTAGTGGAATTTACCAAACATGGATAACAAAACTTTGGTGTTCATTTGTGGTGCGTGAATAAATTTTATTTACATACATTTATTATTGTGTTTAATTTTTTGCATACATAAACTCTTAAATTATCATTTTTTTGTGATCTATTTGCCTCATCTTTTTGTTTAAGACAAGTTTTGATTTGAAAAAAAAAATGAACATCTAAAATGGAAATGCAAAAATTCAAAGAGAGATAATTCCAAAAATTCTCTGTAATTTTTTGTGATTGAAAACTCTTTTAATTTTTATACATTAAGTTTTGCAATCATCGGAAAAGGGGGGGGATGGGGATTTTTAACTGAGTGTCGACTCCCAAACCATAAGTTATTTCTTAAAAAAGTGTTACCCTTATGCATGATGTTGAAATTAGGATCCCTTTTCCAATATTCTGAGCAAGAGAAAGAAGAAAGAAAAAGAAGAGAAGGGAAGAAGAGCTCTCGGGTAGGGAGAAGAAAAAAAAAAAAAGATGTGCGCCAAACAAAGTGAGAGAGATTTACTCAAGAAGGAGGTGTGTAACTTGATTAATTCCAAATTACAGCACCTATATTTATAGTAGAGGAAGGGATAGAGTCCTTATACAATTAGCCTTTCAAAGAAGTCATTTCTTATAAAAAGTATAGCCCTTACGCATGATTGATCTATCAATCACTTTACTATGATCTATGATTGTTAGGTCAGCATTTTGTAAATGGGCAAAAAGTGGCATGTTTGGCTCAGGTAAATATCCCATTGCACCTTCACTTGAGAATTTAATGAGCATTTGTATTACTCTTTGAAAGTTTTGGATCATTTGGTCATTTGTATCTTTGTCATGTTTCATGCATGCATATCCATATTTAAAACATAATAGTATCAATTAGAAATCTCTTTCTTATTAAATTCAAAGCTATTAGGGGTTGAATGTTATGGTCCTGGGGTTAAGTACCTATGTCTTCCGTTCCTAACAAGCCGGTCTTTTGGGTAGTATTGTCTAGGTGTTTAACATTTGGTATCAGAGCGGGCGCCACGTTGCGAGTTCGATTCCCGAGGCGCACAGAGGCTGGATTAAAATTACTAGTAGGGCGCAAAGGCTGGATTAAAATTACTGGTAGGCTGCGGTTGGGTCAGTGTCGTTGTGCCGCTGTGGTCGTCGGCTCGTCGTGAGTTCGAATTCCCGAGGGAAGTCCCGGTGCGGGTGTCGCAAGCCCCGGACATGGTCGCCATCAGGGATTATTGGATCTTGACCCGGCACCCGTCATTGAGTGTTTAGCCGCCGTGGACTTCGGCTCGGGAAGGTGGGGTGTACTATATGGTCCTGGGGTTAAGTACCTATGTCTTCCGCTCCTAACAGGCCGGTCTTTTGGGTAGTATTGGCTAGGTGCTTAATACTGAACTAGTGGAATTTACCAAACATGGATAACAAAACTTTGGTTTTCATTTGTGGTGCGTGAATAAATTTTCTTTACATACATTTATTATTGTGTTTAATTTTTTGCATACATAAACTCTTAAATTATCATTTTGTTGTGATCTATTTGCCTCATCTTTTTGTTTAAGACAAGTTTTGATTTGAAAAAAAAATGAACATCTAAAATGGAAATGCAAAGAGAGATAATTCCAAAAAGTCTCTGTAATTTTTTGTGATTGAAAACTCTTTTAATTTTTATATATTAAGTTTTGCAATCATCGAAAATGGGGGAGATGGGGATTTTTAACTGAGTGTCGACTCCCAAACCATAAGTTATTTCTTACAAAAAGTGTTCCCCTTATGCATGATGTTGAAATTAGGATCCTTTTTCCAATATTCTGAGCAAGAGAAAGAAGAAAGAAAAAGAAGAAAAGGGAAGAAGAGCTCTCGAGTAGAGAGAAGAAAAAAAAAAAAAGATGTGCGCCAAGCAAAGTGAGAAAGATTTACTCAAGAAGGACATGTGTAACTTGATTAATTCCAAATTACAACACCTATATTTATAGTAGAGGAAGGGATAGAGTCCTTATACAATTAGCCTTTCAATCTCCTAATTACATTCATACTCTAACTTTCTAATATAAGTCTATCAACACAATCTACTAGAAGTCTAATTTGAGTTGAACTAGAACTCTTCCTCAATAACGTGAATATAAGGAAAGAGGCCAGCTCATGGCCTTATCCTTGTGGGTCCCACATTATCTTCCAGCTCATATTGATAAGGTTGCCAACTCGTGGTATCTTTGTGGGTCCCACTTGATCTTCAAGTTTTCTAACTCATTTCAGCTTGTGCGTCTTATCTTCTTAACTCGTGTTAGTTTGGGTAAGGACTCTGCTTGGTGTCCCACACCCTCATGGTGGATCCCACCAATTCGTGCACCATGGTGGGTCCCACATTGTAACACTCCCCCTCAATCTGGGGGTGAGAAAACATCATAAATGCCTAGCTTGTTGTAGATGGTAGACATAATCTAGTGAGTGACCGGCTTGGTGAGAATATATGCAACTTGACTTTGTGATAATATATGCCTTAGAGATAAAAAAAACCTTCTTGGAACTTTTCTCGTATAAATGGTAGTCCACTTCAATATGCTTTGTTCTTTCATGGGAGACTGGATTTGATGTAATGTGTATTGCTGCTTGATTATCACAATATAGATCTTTCGGAGCTTCTTTGTAAAATCCCAATTCAGTGAGAAGATATCTTATCCATAGGAGTTCACTAATAGTGTGTGCCATGGCTCTGTATCTTGCTTCTACACTAGACCATGCTACATTTTGCCTCTTGCTTTTCCATGTAACCAAATTCCCTCCACCCATCGCACAAAATCCTGAAGTAGATTTTCTGTCATTTGGAAATCTGGCCCAATCTGCATCTGAGAATCCTTCGATGTTGAAGTGACCATGGTTTTTATAGAGAAGCCCACTTCCTGGAGCTCCTTTCCGATATTATAGTATCCTTTCAAGTGCTTGCCAATGACTAAGTTGTGGTTTGTGCATGAATTGACTTACTACACTTACTGCATATGATATATCCAGCCTTGTTACACAAGTAAATAAGTCTTCCCACTAGTCTTTGATTTTTACCAATATCCACATCTTCTCCAGTGCCTCCACATAATTTCTTATTTGAGTCCATAGGAGTGTTTGCTGGTTTGCATCCCATCATTCTTGTCTCCTCTAGTAGATCAAGGGCATACTTCCTTTGGGATAGCACAATCCCATGTCTAGATTGTAATACTTCAATGCCCAAAAAATATTTTAGTCCAAGATCCTTTCATCATGAATTCAGCACATATTTTTTCCTTTTTTCTGGATGCCCTCGGAATCACTAACAATTAAAATGATATAATCAACATATACAGCCATAATTACCTTACCTCTCAGTGTGTTTTCAATAAATACTGAGTGATCTCCAGAGCATCTATAAAAGCCAGCCCGTATGAGGGTTGACTAAATTTCTCAAACCATGCCTGAGGGGACACCTTTAGATCATACAAAGATTTTTTTAGGCAGCATACTGACTCTCCTTCAACCACATACTCAGGTGGTAGTTGCATATAAATTTCTTCTTTAATATCCCCATTTAGAAATGCATTTTTCACATCAAGTTGATATATCGGCCATGATGAATTGGTCGCAAAAGATAATTATATACGTGTCGAGTTTATTTTTGCCACAGGAGAGAAGGTTTCTTCATAATCAATTCCAAAACACTGAGTATGACCTTTGGCAACTAGTCGTGCAATTGACCCATCCAGATTAAATTTGACAGTATAAACCCACTTGCAACCAATGGGTTTTTTATCTGTTGAAAGAGGAACCAGTGACCATGTCTGATAGTCATTAAGTGCCTTCATTTCTTCATCCATCTTGGATGTTGTAGAACCTCCTAATAGGATTGTGGAATAGATATGGAGGAAATGGAAGAAAGACACTGACAACATAAAGGTGAGAGGCGATAAAGACACAAAATTTGAAATGGGATGAGAAGTAGAAGGTGTAGTGCATGATCTAGGTTCTTTCCATACAACAATAGGACGAGTATCATATTGAGGGCCAAAAATAACTGGGAATGAAGGACTTACCTTTGTTGGATCTATTAACTTGACAGGTGTGGTGTCAGCCACTTGCTCTGGGGGTTGAATAATCTCTGTATCACGGGGCACAACTGGTTGAAGGGAACTGGGTACTGAGGACAGACCAAAAGGAGCACTACCAGAATAAAATGAGGAGTCTTCAAAAAATGCTACATCCCAGGACACAAATAAACATTGAAGAGTGGGACTATAACAAACATAACCCTTTTGTATGCAAGAGTATCCCAACAAGATACACTTGATAGATTTAGGATCATGTTTTCTGTGTCTAGGAAATGAATAATGAACAAAACATTGACGTCTGAAGACTTTCAAAGGTAGTGAAAATGGATCATCATTTGGTAATAATCTAGAGTAAGGAGATTTATTACCAAGAATGGAAGATGGTAGATGATTTATAAGAATGCAAGCCGTAAGGACTGCATGAGGCCAATAAAAGTATGGAACTTTCATGACATATAATAAACCTCGAGCTACCTCAAGAATATGATGATTTTTTTCGTTCGACTAAACCATTTTGTTAAGGAGTGTAGACACATGATGTTTGATGGATAATGCCATTTTCTTAACAAAAAGAGCCAAGGTCTTTGGAAACATATTCTTTGGCATTATAAAACAGTAGAATTTTAATTTTTTGACAAAACTGTGTGAGTACCATAGCATGAAATGACTTAAAGATAAATGGTATCTCAAAACACTCCTTAAATATAAAAAAACCAAGTTGTACGAGTGAAATAATCAATAAATGTAATAAAATATTTTCCTTGAGAAATGTTGGAGACACTTGAGGGCCCCCAAACATCAGTATGAATTAAAAAAAATGGAGTAACACTTTTGATTTCTAGACGAGGAGAGTATGCACCCCTTTTATGTTTACTCAATTGACAACCTCACAATGAAATTCTAACCTTACTTTAATAGAAGGAAACATATAATGAAGAGACTGTGCAGAAGGATGTCCCAACCGATTGTGCCATAACCTTGTCTCATTTTCAGTAGTGGAAATCATATTCATTTTTGGCACATCCAGGTAGTAAAACCCCCCTTGTTCATGGCTTCCGTCAATTACCTACTTCGTTATAAAATCCTGAAATACACATGAAGTGGGAGAGAAGGTAACAAAGCAACTAAAATATTTTGTCAACTGACTAACAGATAATAGATTCAAAGGGAAAGTAGGAACAATAAGAATATCAATGAGCAGAAGTGATGGTGTGATAGAAGTGGATCCTTTCCCTTGGACTTTTGTTTGAGAACCGTCAGCTATGGTAACAAACTTGTGTGAAAGACTCGGAGAAAGAGAATATAATAAATTTTTGTTACCTATAAGATGCTAGGATGCTCCTGAGTCAATTATCTAGGATGAAGATGAGGCAGATAGCATACCTGAAGCAGTAGTGGCAGCAGTAGTTGCGAAGGATCTAGGAGAAGAACCCAGCATTGTCTTCATTTTCTGAAATAGCTCATACTCTTCATCAGTAAAACAATTTTGTGCTGCTGATTTTTTAGGTTGTTCTTCTTTTGTATCACTTACAAAGGCTTGATTAGCCTTTGTCAATTCTAACTGTCAGTTGGCTTTATAGCCTATTTCTTTATAATGACCATATTGTCCACAGTAACTGCATGTCTTGCAATCCTTGTAATAGCATTGATCTATAGTGTGGCCAAAATTTCTTAAAATGAGTACATTCCTTCCCATCTACTCTACCAGAACCAGTCCTTCCACCTCTTCCTCTGCCTCCTCTATAACCTCGACCTCGGCCTCGGCCGCGGTCAAATGATGTTCCTCTATGATCGAAATACATAGCGGATGATACTTCTGTAGTGGAGGAAGAAGTGTTTGGAATACGGAGTAGTGTTGAAAAGACATCATCAAACTTGGGGACAACAGAAGCATTCAGAAGTTAATATTTCAATCTCAAGATGGGGTTTAATATTTGCAAGGCAAATAGCAGTAATTAAGGCTTCATTCTGCTTGTCTTGGTTAGAAATATATGTGGTTGAAGGCTGAGCAAAATTCCAATCTTGAAGAAAGCCTCTAAAGTGGGCCAAGTAGTCATGGATATTTTCTCCTTGTTTAGTATTCAACATCATTTGGAGAATATCATATGGTCTATGTAGAGTATATGGGCAAGAGTACAGTTTAGCTCATGTTTCCGATTTTTTTTAGCAGTGTCAAGATGAATGGCATTGTTGGAGACATGTTCTTCCATGATATTGATTAGCCAACTAATCACCAAGGTATCATTTTTCAACCATTTGTTATAAAAAAAATGTCATCTTCATCAATAGGTGGTCCTTGGGTGGTGAGGTGATGAAGTAGGTCTTTTGTTATAAGAAACCTCTGAACTGATGTGGACCAACTCATAAAATTTGATACCCCATGTAAGGGTATAGTGGTAATTCTCAGTATATAACTTTTGATATTCATATTCTCTTCCGCCATGATAGGCCCTTCTTTAAAAAAAATTATAACAATAACACCAAGTAGTATTCTTAAAACAACTCGTTGTATGGGGAACTTAAGCATTGATGCTAAATTATTATTCTGATTTTTTTCCTCTAATACCACTCATAAGAGACTCAATAAAAATCTTATATATCAAGGGACTCTTGTTCCCAAAGAAAAAAATTCCAACAATCTAATCATGGACTGGTCTCGGTTAACAAAATTTTTAAACCAACAAAACTGTTTTGATAGCTTCTTCTAGATGGAGAGGCATGCATATGCACAATATAGTAAGATTAAAAGCAGTCACATACTCATCTTTAAATCATCTTCTAAATTCGGAAACCAGTAAAATGAAGGAAAAAAAATTAAGCACTTACCTCACGGTTTGTGATCTTTCTTCACAAAAGAGCCTTCTTTGAGTGGCGTTGATCATCAATTCTTTAGAGCATTCCTTTTGATGAGGGATCCTAAATTTATTGTTCTAATACCATTTTGAATTTAGGATCCCTTTTTCAATATTCTGAGCAAGAGAAAAAATAAATAAAAAGAAGAAAAGGGAAGAAGAGCTCTTGGGTAGAGAGAAGAAAAAAAGAAAAGAGAGATGTGTGCCAAGCAAAGAAAGAGAGATTTACTCAAGAAGGAGATGTGTAACTTGATTAATTCCAAATTACTACACCTCTATTTATAGTAGAGGAAGAGATAGAGTCCTTATACAAATAGCCTTTATATCTTCTAATTACATTCCAACTCTAACTCTCTAAGATAAGTTTATCTACACAATCCACTAGAAGTCTATTTTGAGTTGAACAAGAACTCTTCTTCAATAACGTGAATATAAGGGAGGAGGCCAGCTTGTAGCCTTATCCTTGTGGATCCCACATGATCTTCCAGCTCATATTGATAAGGTTGCCTGCTGGTGTTATCTTTGTGGGTCCTACTTGATCTTCAAGTCTTCTAACTCATTTCATCTTGTGCTTCTTAACTTATTAACTCGTGCGAGCTTGGGTGAGCACTCTTCTTGGTGTCCCACGCTCTCATGGTGGATCCCACCAGTTCGTGCACCATGGTGGGTCCCATATTGTCACACATGATTGATCGATCAATCACTTTACAATGATCCATGATTGTAAGTTCAACTTTTTGTAAATGGCAAAAAGTGGATTGTTTGGCTCAGGTAAATATCCCACCGCACGTTCACTTGAAAATTTAATAAGTATTTTTTATACTCCTTGAAAGTTTTGGATCATTAGGTCATTTTCATCTTCAACATATTTCATGCATGCGTATCTATATTTAAAACGTGTTAGGATCAATTAGAAATCTGATTGTCATAAAATTCCAAGCAATTTGGGGTTGTACTAGTGGAATTTCCCAAACATGGATAACAAAACTTTGGTGTTCAATTGTGGTGGGTGAATTAATTTTCTCTACTAAAATTTATGATTTTTTTTTAATTTTTTTCATACATAAACTCTAAAATTCTCATTTTTTTGGTAATCTATTTTCCTCATCTTTTTGTTTACGAGAAAAAAGGACGACTAAAAACACAAGTTTGGATTTGAAAAAAAATTGAACATCTAAAATGAAAATGCACAATTGCAGAGAGAGAGATAATTCCAAAAAGTCTCTGTAATTTTTAGTGATTGTAAAGTCTTTTAGTTTTTGTATATTAGGTATTCCAGTCATGGGCAGAGTGTTGACTCCCAAACCATAAGTCGTTTCTTGCAAAAAATATAGCTACTATGTATGATTGATCGATCAAACACTTTACAAGGATCTATTATTCTTAGGTTAGATTTTTGTAAATGGGCAAAAAGTGGCTTTTTGGCTTGGGTAAAGATCCCATCGCACCTTCACTTGAGAATTTAATGAGCATTTGTTGCACTCCTTGAAAGTTTTGGATCATTACGTTATTTGCATCTTCAACATGTTTCATGCATGCACCATATTTAAAACATGTTAGGATCAATTAAAAATCTCTTTCGTATAAAATTCTAAGCTATTAGGGGTTGTACTTGTGGAATTTCCCAAACATGGATAACAAAACTTTGGTTTTCATTTGTGGTGCATGAATAAATTTTCTTTTCTTACATTTATTATTGTTTTTTAATTTTTTGCATACATAAGCACTAAAATTCCCATTTTTTTATCTATTTGCCTTGTCCTTTTATTTACAAGAAAAAAGTGAGAGTGAAAAATCTTTTAGTTTATATATATTAGATTTTACAATCATCAGAATTGGGACGGAGAGAGCGGGGGGGGGGGGGGGGGGGGGTGTCTGGGATTTTTTAACTAAGTGTTGACTCCCAAACCATAAGTCATTTCTTACAAAAAATTTAGGCCTTATGCATGATTGATCGATCAAACACTTTACAATGATCTATGAGTTTTAGGTCAGTTTTTTGTAAATAGGCAAAAAGTGGCTTGTTTTGCTCGGGTAAATATCCCACTGCAAGTTTACCTGAGAATTTAATGAGCATTTGTTGTTCTCTTTGAAATTTTTAGATCATTAGGTCAATTGCATCTTTCACATGTTTTGTGCATGCATATCCATATTTAAAAAAAATTAGAATCAATTAGAAATCTGTTTCTTTTAAATTTTCAAGCTATTAGGGGTTGTACTAGTCGAATTTACCAAACATGGATAACAAAACTTTGGTGTTAAGTTGTGGTGCGTGAATAAATTTTCATTGCTTATATTTATTATTTTTTTAATTTATGCATACTTAAACTCTAAAATTCTCATTTTGTTGTAATCTATTTGCCTCATCTTTCTATTTATGATAAAATAGGGAGACTACAAACACAAGTTTGGATTTGAAAAAACAATTGCATATCTAAAATTGAAATGCACAAATGTAGAGAGAGATAGTTCTAAAAAGTCTCTGTAATTTTTAGTGATTTTGAATTCTTTTAGTTTTTATATATTAGGTTTTGCAATCATCAGAAAAGTGGGGGCGGGGGGGAGTATTGACTCCCAAACCATAAATCATTTCTTAAAAAAAACTTAGCCCTTATGCATGATTGATCAGTCAATCACTTTGCACTAGTCTATGATTGTTAGGTCAACTTTTTGTAAACGGGCAAAAAGTGGCATGTTTGGCTTGGGTAAATATCCCACCGTACCTTCACTGGAGAATTTAATGAGCATTTGTTGTACTCCTTGACAATTTTGGATCATTAGGTCATTTGCATCTTCAACATGTTTCATGTATTCATATTCATATTTAAAATATGTTAGAATCACTTAGAAATCTCTTTCTTATAAAATTCAATGCTATAAGGGGTTGAACCAATGGAACTTCCCAAACATGGATTACAAAACTTTGGTGTTCATTTGTGGTGCGTGAAAATTTTTCTTTTCTTACATTTAATATTGTTTTTAATTTTTTGCATACATAAACTCTAAAATTGTCATTGTTTTGTGATCTATTTGCCTCATCTTTTTTTTAAGATAAAAAAAAAAGAGTAAGTGAAAACACAAGTTTTGATTTGAAAAAAAAATGAACATCTAAAATGGAAATGCACAAATGTAGAGAGAGATAATTCCAAAAAGTCTCTATAATTTTTAATGACTGAAAACTCTTTTAATTTTTATATATTAGGTTATCATCGGAAGGGGGGGGGAGGGGGGTTTGAGAACCGTCAGCTATGGTAACAAACTTGTGTGAAAGACTCGGAGATAAAGAATGTAATAAAGTTTTGTTACATGTAAGATGCTCAGAGGCTTCTGAATCAATTATCTAGGATGAAGAGGAGGCAGATAGAATACCTGAAGCAGTAGTGGTAGAAGTAGTGGCAGAGGGGCTAGGAGAAGACCCTAGCATGGTCTTCATTTTCTGAAATAATTCATACTCTTCATCGGTAATAATTTTTTGTGCAACTGGTGTTGGAGGATGGTCTGCTTGCGCATCACTTATGAGGGCTTGATTAGCCCTTGTTGATTCTGACTTGTCATTAGCCTTATAGCATATTTCTTTATAGTGGCCAGATCTACCACCGTAAATGCATGCCGTATAACAGCATTGGTCTATAGTGTGGCCCGGAAATTTACAATGAGTGCATTTAATATCATCTGATCTACCAGAACTATAGGGTCTATGCAGTGTATCAGAGCATGAATATAGTTTAGTCCATGTCTCCCAAATATGTTTAGTAGCATCAAGATGAATAACCTTACTAGAGACATGTTCTTCCATGCTATTTATAAGCCAACCAATTACCAAAGTATCATTCCTCAGCCATTTCATATAAAAAATATTATCCTCATCAATAGGTGGTCCTTAGTTAGTGAGGTGACCAAGTAGGTCTTTGGTTATGAGAAACCTCCTAATTGAGGTGGACCAACTCATAAAATTTGATACCCCACGTAAGGGTATGGTGGTGATTTTTAGTATATCACCTTTGATATTCAAATTCTCATCAGCCATGATAGGCTCTTCTTCTTCAAAAAACGTCAAATACTATAACCAAGTAGCACTTCTTCAATCAACTCGGTATATGTAAATATAGCATCAATGCTAAATAAATTTTTTTCAGAAACCCACTCATAAGAAGCTCAATAGAAATCTTCTATTATCAGGGAAATCTTATCCCTTGACAAAAATTTCAATAATCTGAGTATGGACTGGTCTCGGTAAACAGAATTTCCCAACCGATAAAACTGTTTTGATAGCTCCTTCTAGATAAAGGGGCATGCATATTCATAATATAATAAGATGAAAGAATTCACATATTCATCCTTGAATCATCATCTAAAAACGAGAACCAGTAGCATAAAAAAAAACATTTGAACACTTATCTCTCGGCTAGTGTTCTTCCTTCATACAAGAGCCTTCTTTGAGTGGTGTTGATCATCACTTCTCTAGAGCATTCCTTTGTCGAGGGATCCTAAATATGTTGCTGATACCATGTTGAATTTAGGATCCCTTTTCCATGATCACGAACAAGAGAAAGAAGAAAGAAAAATGAGATAAGGGGAGGAAAACACTCAGTAGAGAAGAGAAAAAAATAAAAGGAGAAGAGTTGGCTGCGCCAAGTAAGGAGAGGGAGAGAGAGAACCAACTCGGGATTGAATGTGTGACTTTATTAATTCCAAATTACAACACCTCCCTTTATAGTAGCGGAGGAGGTAGAGTCCTTATACAACTTATCCTTCAATCCTAATTACATTCCAACTCTAACTCTTCAATATAAGTAAGTCTATTCAAACTAAACTACTAGAAGACTAACTTGAGTAGAACTAGAAGTCCTTCATTATTCACGTGAATAGAATGGATAAGACAGCTCGTAGCCTTATCCTTATGGGCCCCTCATGTTCTCTCAGCGTAACTTGATAAGAGTGCCAGCTCGTGAGATCTTTGTGGGTCACACTTGATCTTCAAGTCTTCTAAATCAATTCAGCTTGTGCTTCTTGCTTTCTTAACTCG
This sequence comes from Aristolochia californica, assembly GCF_029961685.1. Taxonomy (NCBI): domain Eukaryota; kingdom Viridiplantae; phylum Streptophyta; class Magnoliopsida; order Piperales; family Aristolochiaceae; genus Aristolochia; species Aristolochia californica. The sequence goes on along the minus strand of NW_027181881.1, from coordinate 14,972,318 downwards.
TTCTTGCTTTGGGAGAGGACTCTTCTTGATAACCTACGTCGCTCGAGCACCATGGTGGGTCCCACATTGTAACACTCCCCCTCAAGTTGGGAGTGAGAAGACATCATAACTGATATTAACTACCAAGCCATAAGTCATTTCTTACAAAGAGCATAGCCCTATGCATGATTGATCGAGCAATCATTTTACAATGATCTATGATTGTTAGGTCAGATTTTTGTAAATGGGAAAAAATTGGTTTGTTTGGCTGAAGTAAATATCCCACAGCACCTTCACTTGTGAATTTCATAAGCATTTGTTGTACTCCGTGAAAGTTTTGGATCATTAGGTCATTTGCATCTTCAACATGTTTCAAACTTGCGTATCCATATTTAAAACATGCTAGCATCAATTAGAAATGACTTTCTTATAAATTCAAAGCCATTACGGGTTGTACTAGTGGAATTTCCCAAACATGCACAACAAAACTTTGGTGTTCATTTTTGTGGTGCGTGAATAAATATTTTTTACTTACATTTATTATTGTTTTTTATTTTTTGCATACATAAACTCGAAATTTCTCATTTTGTTGTGATCTATTTGCCTCATCTTTTTGTTTATGAGAAAAAAATGGAGAGTGAAAACACAAGTTTTAATTTGAAAAAAAAAATGAACATCTAAAATGGAAATGCACAAATGCAGAGATTGAAAATCCAAAAATGTCTCTGTAATTTTTAGTGATTGTAAACTCTTTTAGTTTTTATATATTAGGTTTTCTAATCATGGGAAAAGGGGGACCGGGGATTTTTAGCTGAGTGTTGACTCCAAAACCATAAGTCATTACTTACAAAAAGTTTAGCCCTTATGCCTGATTTATCAATCAATTAGTTTACAATGATCTATGATTGTTAGGTCATTTTTTTATAAGTGGGCGAAAAGTGGCTTGTTTGGCTTGGGTAAATATCCCACTGTACCCTCACTTGAGAATTTAATGAGCATTTGTTTTACTCAATGAAAGTTTTGGATCATTAGGTCATTTGGATCTTCAACACTTTTCATGCACACCTATCCATATTTAAAAGATGTTGGGATCAATTAAAAATCTCTTTCTTATAAAATTCAAAGCTATTAGGTGTTGTACTTGTGGAATTTCCCAAACATGGATAACAAAACTTTGGTGTTCATTAGTTGTGCGTGAATAAATTTTCTTTTCTTATATTTATTATCGTTTTTAATTTTTTGCATACATAATCTCCAAAATTCTCATTTTGTTTACGAGAAAAAAGGGAGAGTTAAAACAGAAGTTTGAATTTGAAAAAAAAAATTGCACATCTAAAATGGAAATGCACAAATGCAGAGAGAGATAATTCCAAAAAGTTTGTGTAATTTTTAGGCATTGAAAACTCTTTTAGTTTTTATATATTTGCTTTTGCAATCATCGAAAAAGGGGCAGGGGGTGGCTGGGGATTTTTAAATGAGTGTTGACTCCCAAACTATCAGTCATTTCTTAAAAAAATTATAGCCCATATGGATGATTGATCGATCAATCATGCATACAATGATCTATGATTTTTAGGTCGGATTTTTGTAAATGGGCAAAAAGTGGCATGTTTGGCTCGGGTAAATATCCCACAGCACCTTCACTTGGAAATTTAATGAGCATTTGTTGTAATCCTTGAAATTTTTAGATAATTAGGTCATTTGCATCGTCTACATGTTTCATGCATGCATATCCATATTTAAAATATGTTAGGATCAATTAGAAATCTCTTTCTTATAAAATTCAATTCTATTAGGGGTTATACTAGATGAATTTTACAAGCATGGATAACCAAACTTTGCTGTTCATTTGTGGTGTGTGAATAAATTTTCTTTACTTACTTTTGTTATTATTTTTAATTTATGCATACATAAACTCTAAAATTTTCTTTTTGTTGTGATCTATTTGCCTCATATTTTTGTTTAAGAGAAAAAAAGGGAGAGTGAAAACACAAGTTTAGATTTGAAAAAAACTAAACATCTAAAATGGAAATCCAAAAATGCAGAGGGAGATAATTCCAAAAAGTCTCTCATATTTTTAGTGATTGAAACTCTTTTAATTTTGATATATTAGGTTTTGCCATCATAGGAAAAGGGGGGGTTGGGGATTTTTAACTGATGTTAACTCCCAAGCCATAAGTCATTTCTTACAAGGAGGTGTAGCCTTATACATGTTTGATCGAGCAATCACTTTACACAAATCTATGATTGTTAGGTCAGCTTTTATTAAATGGGCAAAAAGTGGTTTGTTTGGCTCGAGTAAATATCACACCGCACCTTCACTTGTGAATTTCCTAAACATTTGTTGTACTCCTTGAAAGTTTTGGATCATTAGGTCATTTGCATCTTCAACATGTTTCAGTCATGCGTATCCATATTTAAAACATGTTAGCATCAATTAGAAATGTCTTTCTTATAAAATTCAAAACTATTACCAGTTGTACTTGTGGAATTTCAAAAACATGGATAACAAAACTTTGGTGTTCATTTGTGGTGCGTGAATAAATTTTTTTTACTCACATTTATTATTGTTTTTAAATTTTTTCATACATAAACTCTAAAATTCTCATTTTGTTGTGATCTATTTGCCTCATCTTTTTTGTTTACGAAAAAAAAGGAGTGTGAAAACACAAGTTTCAATTTGAAAAAAAATTGAACATCTAAAATGGAACATGCACAAATGCAGAGAAAGAAAATCCTAAAATGTCTCTATAATTTAGCTCAGCGTTCAACCATAGATATTTCTATCCAAGACAAGCAGAAGGAAGCCTTAATTACTTCTATTTTCCTTGCAAATATTAAACCCCATCATGAGATTGCCAAGAGTCAACTTCTGAGTGCTTATGTTGTCCCCAAGTTTGTTGATGTCTGTGCAACATAACTCCGTATTCCAGACACTTCTTCCTCCACTACTGAAGTATCATTCGCTATGTATTCAGATCATAGAGGACCATCATCTCACCGCGGCCGAGGCCATGGCAGAGGTTATAGAGGAGGCAAAGGAAGAGGTGGAAGGACTGGTGCTGGCAGAGCAGATGGGAAAGAATGTACACATTGTAAGAAATTTGGCCACACTATAGATCAAAGCTATTACAAGGGTTACAAGACATGCTGATATTGTGGACAATATGGTCATTATAAAGAAATATTCTATAAAGCCAATAGAAATTTAGAATTGACAAAGGCTAATCAAGCCTGTGTAAGTGATAAAAAAGAAGAACATCCCACAAAATCATAAGCACATAAAATTTTAACTGATGAAGAGTATGAGCTATTTCATAAAATGAAGACAATGCTAGGTTCTTCTCCTAGTTCCTCTGCAACTACTGCTGCAACTACTGCTTTAGGTATGCTATCTTCCTCATCTTCATCCTGGATAATTGACTTAGGAGCCTCCAAGCATCTTACAGATAACAAAAAATTATTACATTCTCTATCTCCAAGTCTTTTACACATGTTTGTTACCATAGCTGACGGTTGTCAAACCAAAGTCCAAGGGAAAGGATCCACTTCTATCACACCATCACTTCTGCTCAATGATATTCTTTTTGTTCCTTCTTTCCCTTTGAATCTATTATCTGTTAGTCAGTTGACAAAATATTTTATTTGCTCTGTTACTTTATCACCGACTTGATGTGTATTTCAGGATCTTATAACGAAGCAAGTGCTTGGGGGAGGCCATGAACAAGGGTCTTTACTACATGGACATGCCAAAAATGAATATGGTTTCCACTACTAAAAAATGAGACAAGGTTATGGCACAATTGGTTGGGACATCCATCTACACAGTCTCATCATTATATGTTTCCTTCTCTTAAAGTAAGGTCAGAATTGCATTGTGAGGTTTTCAATTGATTAAAGATCAAAGGAATACATACTATCCTCATCCAGAAGTCAAAAGTGTTACTCCATTTTCTTTAATTCATACTGATGTATGGGGGCCCTTGAGTGTCTCCAACTTTGCTCAAGCAAAATATTTTATTACATTTATTGATGATTTCACTTACACAACTTGGTTGTTTGTATTTAAGGAGCGTTCTGAGATACCATTTATTTTTAAGTCATTTCATACGATGGTACTCACACAGTTTGGTCAAAAAATAAAAATTCTCCTGTCTGATGATGCCAAAGAATATGTTTCCAAAGACCTTGACTCTTTTTGTCAAGAAAATGGCATTATCCATCAAACATTATGTGTCTACACTCTTCAACAAAATGGTGCAACGTAATAGAAAAAGCATCATATTCTTGAGGTAGCTCGAGGTTTATTATATGCCATGAAAGTTTCATGCTTTTATTGGCCTCATGCAGTCCTTACGGCTTGCTTTCTTATAAATCGTCTACCATCTTCTGTTCTTGGAAATAAGTCTCCTTACTCTAGTTTATTACCAAATGATGATCCGTTTTCACTACCTTTGAAAGTCTTCAGATGTCAATGCTTTGTTCAAGATTCATTTCCTAGACACAGTAATCTTGATCCTAAATCTATCAAGTGTATCTTCTTGGGATACTCTCTCACACAAAACGGTTATGTTTGTTATAGTCCCAATCTTCAACATTTATTTGTGTCTAGGGAAGTAACTTTTTTAAAAACTTCTCAATTTATTCTGATAGTGCTCCTCCTGGTCTGTCCTCAGTACCAGGTTCCCCTCGATCGGTTGTGCCCTATGATACAAAGATTATTCAATCCCCAAAGCAAGTGGTCAATACCACACTTGTCGAGTTAACAGATCCACAGAGGTAATTCCTTCATCCACAGTTATTTTTGGCCCTCAATATGATACTCGTCCTATTTCTGTAAGGAAAGAACCTAGATCATGCACTAGACCTTCTACTTCTCATCCCATTTGAAATTTTGTGGCTCATCATCGCCTCTCACCTTTATTTCGTCAATTTCTTTCTTCTATTTACTCCATATCTGTTCCACAATCCTATCCAGAGGCTCTACAACATCCAATGTGGAAGGCAGCAATGGATGAAGAAATGAAGGCACTTAATGACAATCAAACATGGTCACTGGTTCCTCTTCCAACAGATATAAAACTTGTTGGTTGCAAGTGGATTTATACTATCAAACATAATCCGGATGGGTCAATAGCACAACTAAAGGCTTAGCTGGTTGCCAAAGGTTATACTCAATGTTTGGAATTGATTATGAAGAAACCTTTTCTCTAGTAGCAAAAATTAACTCGGTACATATATTATTATCTCTGGCGGCCAATTCATCATGGTCGATATATCAACTTGCTGTGAAAAATGCATTTCTGAATGGGGATATTAAAGAAGAAATCTATATGCAACAACCACCTGGGTATGTGGTTGAGGGGGAGTCATTATACCCCCTAAAAAATACCTCTGTATGGTCTAAAGTTGTCCCCTCAGGCATGGTTTGAGAAATTTAGTCAAGCCCTCATACGGACTGGCATTTATAGATGCTCTGGAGATTACTTAGTATTTATTGAAAACACACCGAGAGGTAAGGTAATTCTGGCTATATATGTTGATGATATCATTTTAACCGGTAGTGATTCCGAGGGCATCCAGAAAACAAAGGAAAAAATATGTGCTAAATTCAAGACAAAGGATCTTGGACTACTCAAATATTTTTTGGGTATTGAAGTATTACAATCCAAACATGGGATTGTGCTATACCAAAGGAAGTATACTCTTGATCTACTAGAGGAGACAAAAATGATGAGATGCAAACCAGCAGACACTCCTATGGACTCAAATACAAGATTATGTGGAGGCATAGGAAAAGATGTAGATATTGGAAAATATCAAAGACTAGTGGGATAAATTATTTACTTGTGTGTAAAAAGGTCGGATATATCATACGCAGTAAGTGTGGTAAGTCAATAAATGTGCAAGCCACAACTTAGTCATTGGCAAGCATTTGAAAAGATACTACGATATATGAAAGGAGCTCCAGGAAGAGGGCTTCCCTATAAAAACCATGGTCACTTCAACATCGAAAGATTCTCAGATGCAGAGTGGGCCGGATCCCTAGATGACAAAAAATCTACTTTTGGATTTTATACGATGGTTGGAGCGAATTTGGTGACATGGAAAAGCAAGAAGCAAAATCTAGTAGCACGATCTAGTGCAGAAGTAGAATACAGAGCCATGTCATACACTGTTAGTGAACTCCTATGGATAAGATCTCTTCTTACTAAATTGGGATTCTACAAAGAAGCTCTGATGGATCTATATTGTGATAATCAAGCAGCAATACACATTACATCAAATCTAGTCTTCCATTAAAGAACAAAGCATATTGAAGTGGACTACCATTTTATACGAGAAAAGTTCCATGTTGGTTTTTTATCTCAAAGGCATATATCATCACAAAGTCAAGTTGCAGATATTCTCACCAAGCCAGTCACTCACAAGATTATGTCTACCATCTGCAGCAAGTTGGGCATTTATGATGTTTTCTCACACCAGATTGAGGGGGAGTGTTACAGTGTCAGACCCACCATGGTGCACGAGCTGGTGGGACCCACCATGAGGACATGGATTATGTCTACCATCTGCAGCAAGATGGGTATTTATGATGTTTTCTCACACCAGATTGAGGGGGAGTGTTACAATGCGGGACCCACCATGGTGCACGAGCTGGTGGGACCCACCATGAGGACATGGGATACCAAGAAGACTCCTCACCCAAGCTAGATCAAGTTAAGAAGATAAGAAGCACAAGCTGAAATGAGTTAGAAGACTTGAAGATAAATTGGAACCCACAAAGATACCATGATCTGGTAACCTTATTAATATGAGCTGGAAGATCATGTGGGACCCACAAGGGTAAGGCCACGAGCTGGCCTCCTCCCTTATATTCACATTACTGAAGAAGAGTTCTAGTTCAACTCACATTGGACTTCTTAGAGACTTAAAGTTGGAATGTAATTAGGAGATTGAAAGGCTAATTGTATAAGGACTTTATCTCCTCCTCTACTATAAATAGAGGTGTTGTAATTTGGAATTAATCAAGTTACACATCTCCTTCTTGCGTAAATCTCTCTCTCTTTGCTTGGCACACATATCTCTTTTCTTTTTTTTCTTCTCTCTACCCGAGAGCTCTTCTTCCCATTTCGTCTTTTTCTTTCTCCTTTCTCTTCCTCAGAATATTGGAAAAGGGATCCTAAATTCAACAATTGTGATCTATTTGCCTTATATGTTTGTTTACAAGAAAAAGGGAGAGTGACAACTCAAGTTTAGATTTGAAAAAAAAATTGGACATCTAAAATGGAAATGCACAAATGCAGAGAGAGATAATTCCAAAAACTCTCTGTAATTTTTAAGGATTGTAAACTCTTTTATTTTTTATATATTAGGTTGTGCAATCATCGGAAAAGGGGGGCTGGAGATTTTTAACTGAGTGTTAACTCCTTTACCATACATCATTACTTACTAAAAATATAGTTGTTACACATAATAGATCGATTAATCAATTTACAATGATCTACGATTGTTAGGTCAAATTTCAATAAATAGGGAAAATTGGCTTGTTTGGCTTGGGCAAATATCCCACTGCCCGTTCACTTGAGAATTTATTGAGCATTTGTTCTACTCCTTGAAATTTTTGGATCATGTATTGAGCATGTATATTGAGCATGTATATTGAGCATGTATATCCATATTTTTTGAAATTTATTGAGCATGTATATCCATATTTAAAAGATGTTAGGATCAATTTGAAATCTCTTTCTTATAAAGTTCCAAGCTATTAGGGGTTGTACCAGTGGAATTTCTCAAACATGGATAACAAAACTTTGTTGTTCATTTGTGGCGCGTGAATAAATTTTCTTTACTTACATTTCTTATTTTTTTGTTTTTTGCATACATAGACTCTAAATTTTTTTTTATCTTTTTGCCTTAAATTTTTGTTTGCGAGAAAAAAAGGGAGAGTGAAAACTCAAGTTTGGTTTTGAAAAAAAAAATTGAACATGTAAAAATTGAAAGACACTAATGGAGTGAGAGATAATTCCAAAAAGTCGATGTAATTTATAGGGATTGTAATCTCTTTTTTTTTTATATATTAAGTTTTTCAATCATCGAAGAAGGGGGGGCTAGGGATTTTTAACTGAGTGTTGACCCCCAAACCACAAGCCATTTCTTACAAAAAAAATATAGCCATTACACTTGAGTGGTCGATCAATCACTTTACAATGATCTATAATTGTTAGGTCAACTTTTTGTAAATGGGCAAAAAATGGCTTGTTTGGCTCGGGTAAATATTCCACAGCACGTTCACTTGAGAATTTAATCAGCATTTGTTGTACTCCTTGACAGTTAGGAATCATTAGGTCATTTGCATCTTCAACATGTTTTATTCATGCATATCCATATTTCAAACATGTTAGGATGAATTAGAATTCGCTTCCTTATAAAATTCCAAGCTATTAGGGGTTGTACTAGTGGAATTTCCCAAACATGAATAACAAAACTTTTGTGTTTATTTTTAGTGCGTGAATAAATTTTATTTGGTTACATTTATTATATTTTATTATTTTTTACATTCATAAACTCTAAAAAAATTATTTTTTTTTATTTATTTGCCTTATCTTTTTGTTTACGAAAAAAAATGGAAAGTGAAAACTCATGTTTGGATTTGAAAATAAAATTGAACATCTAAAATGGAAATTCACAAATGCATATATAGATAATTCCAAAAAGTCTCTGTATTTTTTAGGGATTGTAAACTCTTTTAGGTTTTATTGATTAGGTTTTGCAATCATCGGAAAAGGAGGGGTTGGGGATTTTTAACTGAGTGTTGACTCCCAAACCATAAGTCATTTCATACAAAAAAATATAGCCATTACACATGATTGATAGATAAATCACTTTACAATGATCTATGATTGTTAGGTTAGCTTTTTGTAAATGGACAAAAAGTGGCTTGTTTGACTAGGTTAAATATCCCACCGCACGTTATCTTGAGAATTTAATGAGCATTTGTTGTACTCCTTGATTGTTTTGATTTGGTCATTTGCATCTTTAACAGGTTTCATGCACGCATATCCATATTTAAACCTTACTAGGATCAATTAAAAATCTCTTTCTTATCAAATTCAAAGCTATTAGGGGTTGTATTAGTGGAATTTCCCAATCATGGATAAAAAAACTTTGGTGTTCATTTGTGGTACGTGAATAAATTTTGTTTACTTGCATGTATTATTGTTTTTAGTTTTTTGCATACAAAAAATTTAAAATTTTCATTTCATTATTGTTGAATTTAGGACCTCTTTTCCATAATCACGAGCAAAACAAAGAAGAAAGAAAAAGAGATAAAAGTGTAGAAAAGCTCTCGTGTAGAGCAGAAAAAATTAAAAGGGAAAGGATGAGTTGCGCCAAGCAAGGAGAGGGAGAGAGAGAACAAACTCCAGATTGAATGTGTTGCTTTTTTAATTCCGAATTACAACCTCTCTATTTATAGGAGAGGAGGAGGTAGAGTCCTCATACAAGTTGTCATTCTATCCTAATTACATTCTAACTCTAACTCTTCAATATAAGTAAGTCTATTCAAACTCGAACTCCTAGAAGACTAATTGGAGTAGAACTAGGAGTTCTTAATTATCCACGTGAATATAAGGGATAAGCCAGCTCGTGGCCTTATCCTAGTGGGCCCCTCATGATTCTCCAATGCACCTTGATAATTGTGCTAGCTCGTGAGATCTTGTGGGCCCCATTTGATCTTCAAGTCTTCTAAATTAACTCAACTTGTGCTTCTTGATTCCTTTACTCGAGCTCTCTTTGGGACAAAACTCTTCATGGTGTCCCAAGTCCTCTAGGATTCTTCTTGATGACCTACGTCCTCATGGTGGGCCCCACATTGTAACAGTTGTGATCTATTTTCCATATCTTTTTGTTTACGAGAAAAAAGGGAGAGTGAAAACTCAATTTTTGATTTGAAAAAAAAATTGATCTAAAATGGAATTGTAAACATGCAGAGACAGATAATTTCAAAAACTCTTTGTAATTTTTAGGGATTGAAAACCTTTTTAGTTTTATTATATTAGGTTTTGGAATCATCGGAAAATGATGGGCTTGGGATTTTTAACAGTTTTCACACCCAAACCATAAGTCATTTCTTACGAAACATATAGTTACTACGCATGATTGATCGATCAATCACTTTACAATGATCTCCGATTGTTTGGTCAGCTTTTTGTAAATGGAAAAAAGTGGCATGTTTGGCTCGGGCAAATATCCCACTGCATGTTCATTTGAGAATTTAATGAGCATTTGTTGTACTCCTTGAATGTTTTGGATCATTAGGTGTATTTTCAACATGTTTCAGGCATGCATATAAATCTTTAAAACATGTTAGGATCAATTAGAAATCACATTCTTATATAATTCCATTCTATGAGGGATTCTACTAGTGGAATTTCCCAAACATAGATAAAAAAACTTTGGTGTTTATTTGTGGTATGTGAATATTTTTTCTTTACTTACATTTATTATTATTATTAGTTTTTTACATTCATAAAATCTAAAATTTTCATTTTTTATAAGAGAAAAAAAGGAGACTGAAAACTTCAGTTTTGATTTGAAAAAAAAAATGATCTAAAATGGAAATGTACAAATGCAGAGAGAGATTGTAATTTTTAGGGATTCTAAACTCTTTGAGTTTTTATATATTAGAATTTGCTTTCAACGGAAAAGGGGGGGTTGCGGATTTTTAATTGAGTGATGACTCCCAAACCATAAAGTCATTTCTTACAAAAAAAATATAGCCGTTACACATAATTGATTGATCAATCACATTACAATGATCTATAATTGTTAGGTTAGATTTTTTTAAATGGGCAAAAAGTGGCTTGTTTGACTAGGTTAAATATACCACAGCAAGTTATCTTGAGAATTTAATGAGCATTTGGTCAATTGCATGTTCAACGTGCACGCATACCCATATTTAAAACTAGTTAGGATCAATTAGAAATCCCTTTGTTATAAAATTCATAGCAATTAGGGGTTGTACTAGTGGAATTTCTCAATCATAGAAAACAAAACTTTGGTATTGATTTGTGGTGCGTCAATAAATTTTATTTACATACATTAATGTTGTGTTTAATTTTTTACTTGCATAAAATCTAAATTTTTTTTTTGTTGTGATCTATTATGCTTATCTTTTTGTTTACGAGAAAAAAATGGAGAGTGAAAACTCAAGTTTGGATCTGAAAATAAAATTGGACAACTAAAATTAAAATGCACAAAAGCAAAGATAGATAATTCCAAATAGTCGTTCTAATTTTTAAGGATTGAAAACTCTCTTAGTTTTTATATATTAGGCTTTGCAATCATTGGAAATAAGGAGGGGGTGGGGGGGTGGGGATGGAGGTTCTGGCACTGTAAATGGAGATTTTAAATTGAATATTGACTCCCAAACCATAAGTCATTCCAAAAAGAAAATATAGTCGTTACACATGATTGATCGATAAATCACTTTAAGATGATCTATGATTGTTATATCAACTTTTCATAAATGGGAAAAAATTGGCATGTTTGGCTTGGGTAAATATCCCACTACACATTCACTTGAGAATTTAATGAGCATTTGTTGCGATCCTTGAAAGTTTTGGATCATTAGGTCATTTGCATCTTCAACATGTTTCATGAATGCATATCCATATTTAAAGCATGTTAGGGTCAATTAGAAATTTCTTTCTTATAAAGTTCCATGCTATTAGTGTACCAGTGGAATTTCCCAAACATGGATAACAAAACTTTGGCGTTCATTTGTGGTACGTGAATAAATTTTTTTTACTTAAATTTATTTTATTTTTTTAGTTTTTTCCATACATAAACTCTAATATTTTCATTTTATTATGCTCTATTTGCCTTATCTTTTTGTTTTCGAGAAAAAAGGAAGAGTGAAAACTCAAGTTTGGATTTGAAAAAAAAATTGAACGTCTAAAAAGAAAATGCACAAATGCATAGAGAGATAATTCCAAAAAGTCTTTATAATTTTTAGGGATTTTAAAATCTTTTAGTTTTTATATGTTACATTTTGCATTCATCAAAAAAAGGGGGCTGGGGATTTTTAACTGAGTGTTGACTCCCAAACCATCAGTCATTTCTTACAAAAAATATAGCTTTTACAAATAATTGATCGATAAATCTCTTTAAAATGATCTACGATTGTTATGTTAGATTTTTGTAACTAGGCAAAAAGTGGCTTGTTTGGTTCGGGTAAATATCCCACCGCAAGTTCACTTGTGAATTTTATGAGCATTTTTTGTACTCCTTGAAACTTTTGGATAATTTGATCATTTGCATCTTCAACGTGTTTCATTCATGCATATCCATATTTAAAACATGTTAGGATGAATAAAAATCACTTCCTCACAAAATTCCAACGTATTAGGGGTTGTACTCGTTGAATTTCCCAAACATAGATAAAAAAACTTTGGTGATCATTTGTGGCATGTGAATAAATTTTTTTTACTTAAATTAATAATGTTTTAAGTTTTTGCATACATAAACTCTAAAATTTTTATTTTTTTGTGATCTATTTATCTTATCTTTTTGTTTACGAGAAAAAAGTGAGAGTGAAAACTCAAGTTTGGATTTGAAAATAAAATTGAACTTATAAAATGAAAATGCACAAATACAGAGATTGATAATTCCAAAAAGTCGTTGTAATTTTTTGGGATTATAAACTCTTTTAGTTTTTATATATTAGGATATGCAATCATCGGAAAGGGAAGGGTTGGGGATTTTTAACTATGTTAACTCCTAAACCATAAGTTATTTCTTACAAAAAATATAGTTGTTACACACAATTGATCGATCCATCATTTTACAATGATCTATGATTGTCAGGTCAGCTTTTCTTAAATGGACAAAAAGTGGGATGTTTGGCTCAGGTAAATATCCCACCGCATGTTCACCTGAGAATTCAATGAGCATTTGTTGTACTACTTGAAATTTTTGGATAATTAGGTCATTTGCATCTTCAACATGTTTCATGCATGCATATCTATCTTTGAAAAATGTTAGGATCAATTAGAAATCTCTTTCTTATAAAATTCCAAGCTATTAGGGGTTGTACTAGTGGAATTTCCAAAACATGAAGAACAAAAATTTGTTGTTCATTTGTGGTGTGTGAATAAATTTTCTTTACTTACATCTATTATTGCTTTTAGTTTTTTGCATACATAAACTCCTAATTTTTCATTTTGTTGTGATCTATTTGTCGTATCTTTTTGTTTATGAGGAAAGAGGGAGAGTGAAAACTCAAGTTTGGATTTGAAAAAAAAAATTGAACATCTAATTTGGAAATGCACAAATGCAGAGAGAGACAATTCCTACTAGTCTCTGTAATTTTTACGGATTGTAAACTCTTTTAGTTTTTACATATAAGGTTTTACAATCATCGTAAAAGAGGGGATTGGGGATTTTTAACTGAGTGACTCCCAAACCATAAGTCATTTCCTATGAAAAAATGTAGTTGTTATGCATGATTATTCGATCAATCACTTTACAATGATCTCTGATTGTTTGGTCAGATTCTTGAAATTGGGCAAAAAGTGGCTTGTTTGGCTCGAGTAAATATCCCACCGCACGTTCACATGATAATTTAATGAGCATTTGTAGTACTCCTTGAAATTTTGGATCATTAGATCATCAACATGTTTCATGCACGCACATCCAAATTTAAAATATGATAGGATCAATTTGAAATCTTTTTCTTATAAAATTTCAAGCTATTAGGGGTTGTACTAGTGGAATTTCCTGAACTTTGATAATAAAACCACAGTGTACTTTTGTGGTGCGTGAATAAATTATCTTTACTTACATTTATTGTTGGTTTTAATTTTTGCATGTTCAATTTAGGATCCGTTTTCCATGATCACGAACAAGAGAAAGAAGAAAGAAAAAAGAGAAAAGGGAAGGAAAGCTCTCAGGTAGAGAGAAGAAAAAAATAAAAGGAGAAGAGGAGGTTGTGCCAAGCAAGTAGAGGGAGAGAGAGAACCAACTCGGGATTGAATGTGTGACTTTATTAATTCCGAATTACAACACCTCTCTTTATAGTAGAGGAGGAGGTAGAGTCCTTATACAACTTGTCCTTCAATCCTAATTACATTCCAACTCTAACTCTTCAATATAAGTAAGTCTATTCAAACTAAACTACTAGAAGACTAACTTGAGTTGAACTAGGAGTCCTTCATTATTCACGTGAATATAATGGATAAGCCAGCTCGTAGCCTTATCCTTGAGGGCCCCTCATGATCTTTCGGCGCACCTTAATAAGAGTGCTAGCTCGTGAGATCTTTATGGGTCCCACTTGATCTTCAAGTCTTCTAAATCAATTCAGCTTGTGCTTCTTGCTTCCTTAACTCGTGCTTGCTTTGGGTGAGGACTCTTCTTGGTGCCCCACATCCTCTAGGACTCTTCTTGTTGACCTACGTCCTCATGGTGGGTCCCACCAGCCTTAGCACCATGGTGGGTCCCACATTGTAACACTCCCCCTCAAGCTAGGGGTGAGAAGACATCATAAACGTCCAGCTTGCTGCATATGGTAGACATAATCTTGTGAGTGACTGGTTTGGTGAGAATGTCTGCAACTTGATTTTGTGATGATATGTGCTTTAGGGATAAGAGACCAGCTTTGAATTTTTCTCGTATAAAGTGGCAATCTATCTCAATGTGTTTTGTCCTCTCATGGAAGACTGGACAGATGTAATATGTATTGTTGCTTGATTATCATAGTATAGATCCATTGGAGCTTCTTTATAGAATCCCAATTCAGTGAAAAGAGATCTTATCCATAAGAGTTCACTTATAGTGTGTGCCATGGCTCTGTATTTTGCTTCTGCACTTGACTATGCTACTACATTTTGTTTTATACTTTTCCACTTAACCAGATTTCCTCCAACCATCGTGCAAAATCCAGAAGTAGATTTTCTATCATCTGGGGATCCAGCCCAGTCTGCATCCCAGAATTCCTCAATGTTGAAGTGACCATGTTTTTTTATAGAGGAGCCCCCTTCCAGGAGCTCCTTTTAGATAACGTAGTATCCTCTCAAGTGCTTGCCAATGACTAAGTCGTGGCTTGTGCATGTACTGACTTACCACACTTACTGCATAAGAAATATCTGGCCACGTTACACACAGGTAAATAAGTCGTCCCACTAACCTTTGATATTTTCCAATATCTACATCTTCTCTAGTGCCTCAACATAATTTTGTATTTGCATCCAAAGGAGTGTCTACCGGTTTGCATCCCTTCATACCTATTTCTTCTAGTAGATCAAGGGCATATTTTCTTTGGCATATGTAAGACCTCAATACCCCAAAAATATTTCAGTAATCCAAGATCCTTCGTCTTGAATTCATCACATATTCATTCTTTTATTTTTTGAATGCCCTCAAAATCACTCCCAGTTAAAATAATATCAACATAAACAGCTACAATCATCTTACCTCATGTTGTGTTCTCAAAAAATACTGAGTGATCTGCAGAGCATCTGTAAAACCCTGCCTGTATGATGGCTTGACTAAATTTCTCAAACCATGCCCATGGGGACTGCTTTAGTCCATATAGAGATTTTTTAAGGCGACATACAGACTCCCCCTCAACCACATATCCAGGCGGTTGTTGCATATAAATCTCTTCTTTGATATCACCATTGACAAATGCATTTTTTACATCCAATTGATATATTGGCCATGATGAATTAGCTGCCAAGGATAATAAGATATGTACCGAGGTCATTTTTGCCATTGGAGAGAATATCTCATCATAATCAATGCCATAGCATTGAGTGTAATCTTTTGCAACCAGTCGTGCAATAGTCCCATCCGGATTATGTTTTACTATATAAACCCACTTGCAACCAACGGGTTTTTTATCTGTAGGTAGAGGAACCAGTGAACATGTGTGATTATCAATAGGTGTCTTTATTTCTTCATCCATTGCTGCCTTCCACCCTGGATGTTGTGGAGCATCCTGATATTACTATGGAACAAATGTGGAGGAAATAGAAGAAAGAAACTGACAACATAATGGTGAGAGGCGATGATGAGACACAAAATTGGAAATAGGATGAGAAGTAGAAGGTTGAGTGCATGATCGAGGTTCTTTTCTTATAGCAATAGGACGAGTATCAAATTCAGGATAAAAAGCAATTGGTGATGAAGGACTTACCTCTGGTGGATCCGACAACTCAGCAAGTGTGGTATTGGCCATTGTCTCTGGGGGCTGAACAATCTCAGTATCACAAGGCACGATCGGTCGAGGAGAACTTGGAACTAATGACATACCTGGTGGAGCACTATCAGACTAATACGAGGAGTCTTTAAAGAATGTTACATCCCTGGATACAAATAAACATTGTAAAAAGGGACTATAACAAACATAACCCTTTTGTGTGCGAGAGTATCTGAAAAAGATACACTTTATAGATTTAGGGTCTAGTTTGTTGTGTCTAGGTAAAGTATTCTAAACAAAACATTGACAACTGAAGACTTTCAATGTAATGCAAACGGATCATCATGTGGGAATAGTTTAGAGTAGGGAGATTTATTCCCAAGAACAGTAGACGGTAGACAATTTATAAGAAAACATTCTGTAAGGACAGCATGGGGCCAATAAAAATATGGAACTTTCATGGCATATAATAGACCTCGAGCTACCTCTAGAATATCATGATTTTTTCGTTCGGATACACCATTTTGTGGAGGAGTATAGGCACATGATGTCTGATGGATAATGACATTCTACAAACAAAAGGAGTCAAGGACTTTTAAAATATACTCTTTGGCATTATCAAACTGGAGGATTTTTATCTTCTGACCAAATTGTGTGAGTACCATCACATAAAAAGATTTAAAAATAGATGGTATCTCAGAACGCTCCTTAAAAATAAACAACCAAGTTGTGCGAGTGAAATCATCAATAAAAGTGATAAAATATTTGGCTTGAGAAATATTAGAGATACTCAAAGGCCCCCAAACATCAGTATGAATCAATGAAAAAGGAATGTCACTTTTGACTTCTGGACGAGGAGAGTATGTACTCCTTTGATGTGTACTTAACTAACACACTTCACAACTGAATTCTGACCTGATCTTAAGAGATGGAAACATATGATGGAGAGACTGTATGGAAGGATATCCCAACCGATTGTGCCATAATCATGTCTCATTCTCAGTAGTAGACATCATATTGATCTTGGGCACGTCCAAGTAGTAGAACCCCCCCTGTTCATGGCCTCCACCAATCACCTGCTTCGTTATAAGATCCTGAAAAACACATGAAGTAGATGAGAAGGTAACCGAGCAATTAAAATATTTTGTAAGTTGACTCACAGAGAGTAAGTTTAAAGGAAAAGAAGGAACAAAAAGAATATCAGTGAGCGGAAGTGAAGGGTGACAGAAGTGGAAACTTTTCCTTAAACTTAGGTTTGAGAACCATCAGCTATGGTAACAAACCTGTGTGAAAGACTCGGAGATAAAGAATGTAATAAATTTTTGTTACCTGTAAGAAGCTCGGAGGCTCCTGAATCAATTATTCAGGATGAAGATGAAGCAGATAGCATACCTGAAGTAGTAGTGGCAGCAGTAGTTGTAGAGGGACTAGGAGAAGACCCTAGCATGGTCTTCATTTTCTGAAATAGTTCATACTCTTCATCAGTAATAATCTTCTATGCAACTGCTGTTGTGGGATGGTCTTCTTGTGCATCAGTAATAAGGACTTGATTAGCCCTTGTCGATTCTGACTTGTCATTAGCCTTATAGCATATTTCTTTATAGTGGCCATATTTGCCACAGTAAGTGCATGCCCTGTAATGGCACTGATCTATAATATGGCCAGAAAAATTTACAATGAATACACTTAATATCATCTGTTATGCCAGCACTATTCCTTCCACCTCTTCCTCTGCCCCCTCTATAACCTCTTCCCCGGCCTCAGCCGCAGTCAAAGGATGATCCTCTATGATCAGAATACATAGCGGATGACACATCAGTAGTGGAGGAAGAAGTGTCTGGAATACGAAGTAATGTTGCAAACACATCATCAAACTTTGGGACAGTAGAAGCACTCAATAGTTGACTCTTGGCAATCTCAAGATGAGGTTTAACATTTGCAAGACAAATAGCAGTAATTAAGGCCTCCTTTTGTTTATATTGGATAGAAATATCAGTGGTGGAGGGCTAAGCTAACTTCCACTCTTGAAGAAATCCTCTAAACTGTGCCAAGTACTCATGAATATTTTCTCCTTGTTTAGTATTCAACAATCTTTGGAGAATATCATAGGGTCTATGCAGTGTATCAGGGCATGAAAATAGATTTGTACATGTCTCCAAAATTTGTTTAGCAGTGTCAAGATGAATAACATTACTAGAGACATGTTCTTCCATGCTATTTATTAGCCAACCAATTACCAAAGTATCATGTTTCAGCCATTTCATATAAAAAATATCATCTTCATGAACAGGTGGTTCTTGGGTAGTGAGGTGACCAAGTAGGCCTTTGGTTATGAGAAACCTCCTAACAGAGGTGGACCAACTCATAAAATTTGACACCCCACTTAAGGGTATGGTGGTGATTCTCAATATGTCACCTTTGATATTCATATTATCATCAGCCATGATAGGCTTTTCTTCAAAAAACTTCAAATAATAACACCAAGTAGCACTTCTTCAATCAACTCGGTATATGTAAATATAGCACCAATGCTAAATTATAATTTTCTTCAAAAAAACCACTCATAAGAGGCTCAATAGAAATCTTCTATATCAGGGAACTCTTATCCCACGAAATGAAAAAATTCAATAATCTGAGTATGGACAGGTCTCGACAAACAGAATTTTCAAACCAATAAAACTGTTTTGATAGCTCCTTCTAGATAGGGGGGCATGCATATCCATAACATAATAAAACATTCACATATTCATCCTTGAATCATAATCTAAATTCGAGAACCAGTAGCATAAAAAAAAATTGAACACTTATCTCTCGGCAAGTGCTCTTCCTCCATACAAGAGCCTTCTTTGAGTGGTGTTGATCATCACTTCTCTAGAGCATTCCTTTGTCGAGGGATCCTAAATATGTTGCTTTGATGCCATGTTGAATTTAGGATTCCTTTTCCATGATCAAGAACAAGAGAAAGAAGAAAGAAAAAAAGAGAAAAGGGAAGGAAAGCTCTTAGGTAGAGAGAAGAAAAAAATAAAAGGAGAAGAGGAGGTTGTGCCAAGCAAGGAGAGGGAGAGAGAGAACCAACTCGGGATTGAATGTGTGAATTTATTAATTCAGAATTAAAACACCTCTCTTTATAGTAAAAGAGGAGGTAGAGTCCTTATACAACTTGTCCTTCAATCCTAATTACATTCCAACTCTAACTCTTCAATATAAGTAAGTCTATTCAAACTAAATTACTAGAAGACTAACTTGAGTAGAATTTGGAGTCATTCATTATTCACGTGAATATAATAGATAAGCCAGCTTGCAGCCTTATCCTTTTGGGCCCCTCATGATCTCCCAGTGCACCTTGATATGAGTGCCAGCTCATGAGATCTTTGTGGGTCCCACTTGATCTTCAAGTCTTCTAAATCAATTCAGCTTGTGCTTCATGCTTCCTTAACTCGTGCTTGCTTTGGGTGAGGACTCTTCTTGGTGTCCCATGGCCTCTAGGACTCTTCTTGATGACCTATGTCCTCATGGTGGGTCCTACATTATGACATTGCGTACATAAA
The DNA here is from genome assembly GCF_029961685.1 of Aristolochia californica. Classification (NCBI taxonomy): domain Eukaryota; kingdom Viridiplantae; phylum Streptophyta; class Magnoliopsida; order Piperales; family Aristolochiaceae; genus Aristolochia; species Aristolochia californica. The sequence goes on along the minus strand of NW_027181881.1, from coordinate 14,952,590 downwards.
CTCTTAAATTTTTATTTTGTTGTAATCAATTTGCCTTATCTTTTTGTTTATGAGAAAAAAGGGAGAGTGAAAACTCTTGTTTGGATTAAAAAATGATAATTGAAGATCTAATTTGGAAATGCACAAATGCTGAAAGAGATAATTCCAAAAAATTTCTATAATTTTTAAGCATTGTAACCTCTTTTAGTTTTTATATAATAGTTTTTGCAATCATCGGAAAAGGGGGGCCTTGAGATTTTTAACTGAGTGTTGACTCCCAAACCATAAGTCATTTCTTACAAAAAATATAGCCATTACACTTGCTTGATCGATCAATCACTTTACAATGATCTATGATTATTAGGTCAGCTTTTTGTAAATGGGCAAAAAGTGGCTTGTTTGGCTTGGGTAAATATCTCACTGCACTTTCACTTGAGAATTTAATGTGCATTTGTTGTACTCCTTGAAAGTTTGGGATCTTTAGGTCATTTGAATCTTCAACATGTTTCATGCATGCATATCCATATTTAAAACATATTAGGATGAATTAGAAATCTCATCCTCATAAAATTCTAGGATATTAGGGGTTGTACTCGTGGAATTTCCCAAACATGGATAAAAAAACTTTGGTGTTCATTTGTAGTGTGTAAATAAATTTTCTCTACTTACATTAATATTGTTTTTAATTTTTTACATACATCAACTCTAAAATTTTTATTTTGTTGTGATCTATTTGGCTTATCTTTTTGTTTACGAGAAAAAAATGGACAGTGAAAACTTAAGTTTGGATTTCAAAATGAAATTGAACATCTAAAATGGAAATGCACAAATGCAGAGATGGATAATTCTACAAAGTCACAATAATTTTTAGGGATTGTAAACTCTTATAGTTTTTATATATTTGGTTTTTAAATCATCTGAAAGTAGGCGGGTTGGGATTTTTTACATTGTGTAGACAACAAACTGTAAGTCATTTCTTAAAAAAAATATAGCCGTTATGCATGATTGATTGATCAATCACTTTACAAAGATCTATGATGATAAGGTCAGCTTTTTGTAAAAGGGCAAAAAGTGGCTTGTTTGGCTCGGGTAAAATCCCACCGCACGTTCATTTGAGAATATAATGAGTATTTTTTGTACTCCTTGAAAGTTTTGGATCATTAGGTCATTTGCTTCTTCAACATGTTTTATGCATGCATATCCATATTTAAAACAAGTCAGGATGAATTCAATATCTCTTTCTCATAAAATTCCAAGCTATTAGGAGTTGTACACGTGGAATTTTCCAAACATGGATAACTAAAATTTGGTGTTCATTAGTGGTGCGTGAAAAAATTTACTTTACTTGCATTATTATTGTTTTTATCTTTTAAATACAGAAACTCTAAATTTTTTATTTTGTTGTTATCTATTTGGCTTATCTTTTTGGTTATGAGAAAAAAATGAAGATTGAAAACTCAAGTTTGGATTACAAAATAAAATTGAACATCTAAAATGGAAAAGCACAAATGCAGAGATAGATAATTCCAAAAAGTTTATGTAATTTTTTGGGATTGTAAACTTTTTAAGTTTTTATATATTAGGTTTTGCAATCATTAGAAAAGGGGGTAGGGGTTGGGGATTTATAATTAAGTGTTGACTCCAAAAAGGTTTCTTTAATTTTTAGGGATTTTAAAACTCTTTTAGTTATTATATATAAGGTTTTGCAATCATCAAAAAATGGGGGGGTGGATGGGGGCTTGATATTATTTTCTCAGTGTTGAATTCCAAACCATATGTCCTTTCTTACAAAAAATATAGCTATTACGCATGATTGATCGAACAATAACTTTACAAGGATCTATAATTGTTAGGTTAGCATTTTATAAATGGACAAAAAGTGGCATGTTTGGCCTGGGTAAATATGTCACTTCACTTTCACTTGAGAATTTAATGAGCATTTGTTGTATTCCTTCAAATTTTTGGAGTGTTGACTCCCAAACCATGTCCTTTCTTAGAAAAAATGTAGCCATTACGCATGATTGATCGAACAATAACTTTAAAAGGTTCTATAATTATTAGGTCAGCTTTTTTAAATGGACAAAAAGTGGCATGTTTGGCTCGAGTAAATATCCCACAACACTTTCACTTGAAAATTTAATGAGCATTTGTTGTATTCCTTTAAAGTTTTGGATCATTAGGTAATTTGCATCTTCAACATGTTTCATGCATGCAAATCCATATTTAAAATATGTTAAGATCAACTAGAAATCTCTTTCTTATAAAAATTCTAAACTATTACGGGTTGTACTAGTGGAATTTTCCAAACAAGGAGAACAAAACTTTATTATTCATTTGTGGTGTGTGAATAAATTTTTTTCACATAAGTAAACTCTAAAATTTTTTATTTTGTTGTGATCTATTTCCCTTATCTTTTTGTTTACGAGAAAAAAGGGAGAGTGAAAATTCTAGTTTGGAATTGAAAACAAAATTGAACATCTAAAATATAAATGAACAAATGCAGAGAGATATAATTCCAAAAAGTCTCTGTAATTTTTAGGGATCCTAAACTCTTTTAGTTTTTATATATTAGGTTTTACAATCATCGGAGAAGAGGGGGGGGGAGGGAATTTTTACTGAGTGTTGACTCCCAAACCATATGTCATTTCTTTCAAAAAAATATAGCAGTTACACTTAATTGATCGATCAATCACTTTTCAATGATATATGATTGTTACGTCGGCTTTTTCTAAATGGGCAAAAAGTGGCTAGTTTGGCTCGGGTAAATATCTCACCACACATTCACTTGAGAATTCGTTAGGTCATTTGCATCTTCAACATGTTTCATGCATGCAAATCCATATCTAAAACATGTTAGGAAGAATAAGAAATCTCTTCCTTATAAAATTTCAAGCTATTAGGTGTTGTACTAGTGGAATTTCCCTAACAAGGATAACAAAACTTTGGTGTTCGTTTGTGGAGCGTGAATAAATTTTCTTTACTTTTATTTAATATTTTTATTAATTTATTACATGCATATACTCTAATTTTTTTTTTTTGTGATCTACTTGCCGTATCTTTTTTTTTACATGAAAAAAGGGAGAGTGAAAACACAAGTTTGATTTGAAAATAAAATTGAAATACACAAATGCAGAGAGAGATAATCCCACAATTTCGTTGTCATTTTTAGGGATTGTAAACTCATTTAGTTTTTATATATGAGGTTTTGTAATCATCAAAAAGATGGGAGGGGGGTGTGGTGGGGATTTTTACTTGAGTTTTGACTCCCAAACCATAAGTAGCCATTACGCATGATTGATCGATCAATCACTTTAAATTGATATATGATTGTTAGGTTAGCTTTTGCAATCATCAAAAAGATGGGAGGGGGTGTGGTGGGGATTTTTACTTGAGTTTTGACTCCCAAACCATAAGTAGCCATACGCATGATTGATCGATCAATCACTTTAAATTGATATATGATTGTTAGGTCAGCTTTTGTAAATGGGCAAAAAGTGGCTTCTTTGGCTCTGGTAAATATCCCATCGCACGTTCACTTGAGAATTTATTGAGCATTTTTTATACTCCTTGAATATTTTGGATCATTAGGTCATTTGCATCATCAACACGTTTCATGCATCCATATCCATATTTAAAACATGTTTGGATGAATTAGAAATCTCTTCCTCATAAAATTCCAAGCTATTAGGGGTTGTACAAGTGAAATTTCCCAAACATGGATAACAAAACTTTGGTGTTCATTAGATGTGCGTGAATAAATTTTCTTTACTTACATTTATTATTGGTTTTTAATTTTTTACATACATAAAATTTAAATATTTTATTGTGTTGTGATCTATTTGCCTTATCTTCTTTTTTAAGAAAAAAAATGGAAAATCAAAACTCAAGTTTAGATTTGAAAAAAAAATTCAACATATAAAATGGATATACAAAAATGAAAAATAGATAATTCCAAAAAGTTGTTGTAATTTTTAGGGATTTTAAACTATTTTAGTTTTTATTTATTGGGTTTAGCATTCATCGAAAAAGGAGGAGTTGAGGATTTTTAACTGATTGTAGACTCCCAAACCATACATCATTTCTTACAAAAAATATAACGGTTACGAATTATTGATCAATCAATTTCTTTACAATGATCTATGATTATTTGGTTAGCTTTTTTTAAATGGGCAAAAACTGGCTTGTTATGCTCGGGTAAATATCCCACCCCATGTTATCTTAAGAATTTAATGAGCATTTGTTGTACTCCTTGAAAGTTTTGGAACATTTGGTCATTTACATCTTCAATAGGTTTTATGCACGCATATCCATTTTTAAAATTTGTTAGGATCAATTAGAAATCTTTCTTTTAAAATCCATAACTATTAGGGGTTGTACTAGTGGAATTTCCCAATCATGGATAACAAAACTTTGGTGTTCATTTGTGGTGTGTGAATAAATTTTCTTTACTTACACTTATTATTTTTTAAAAATTTTGCATACAAAAACTCTAAAATTTTTATTTTCTTGTGATCTTTTTGCCTTATCTTTTTGTTTACGATAAAAAGGGGAGAGTGAAAAATCAAATTTGTATTTGAAAAAAAAAATGAACATCTAAAATGGAAATGCACAAATGAAGAGAGAGATAATTCAAAAAACACTTTGTAATTTTTTAGGATCGTAGACTCTTTTAGTTTTTATATATTAGGTTTTAAAATCATCGGAAAAGGGGGAGATAGGGATTTTTAACTAAGTGTTGACAACCAAACCAAATGTCTTTTCTTAAAAAAAAGAATTAGTCGTTACACTTGATTGATCATTCAATCATTTTACAATGATCTATGATTGTTAGGTCAACTTTTTGTAAATGGAAAAATTGGCTTGGATAAATATCCCACTGCACGTTCACTGAAGAATTTAATGAGCATTTGTTGTACTCCTTGAAACTTTTGGAATCATTAGGTCATTTGCATCTTCAACATGTTTCATGCATGCATATCCATATATAAAACATGTTATGATGAATTAGAGATCTCTTCCTCATAAAAATCCAAGCTATTTGGGGTTGTACTAGTGGAATATCCCAAACATGGATAACAAAACTTAAAAACAATATAGCTGTTACGCATGATTGATCGATCAATCACTTTACAATGATCTACGACTGTCGGTTCAACTTTTTGTAAATGGGTAAAAAGTGGCTTGTTTGGCTCGGGTAAATATCCCACCGCACGTTCACTTGAGAATTTAATGAACATTTGTTGTACTACTTGAATTTTTTGGATCATTAGGTTATTTGCATCTTCAACATGTTTCATACAGGCATATCCATATTTAAAACATGTTAGGATCAATTAGAAATCTCTTTCTTTTAAAATTCCATACTATTAGGGATTGTACTACTGGAATTTCCCAATCATGGATAACAAAAATTTTGTGTTCATTTGTGGATTGTGAATAAATTTTCTTTACTTACATTTATTATTGTTTTTACTTTTTTACATACATATTTTTTATTTTGTTGTGATCTATTTTCCTTATCTTTTTGCTTTCCAAAACAAAATGGAGAGTGAAAACTCAAGTACGGATTTGAAAATAAAATTGAACATCTAAAATGGAAATGCACAAATGCTGATAGAGATAATTGCAAAAAGGTATTTTAATTTTTAGGGATTGTAAACTCTTTTAGATTTTATATATTAGGTTTTACAATCATTGGAAAAGGGGGGTTGGGGATTTTTAACTTAGTGTTGACTCACAAAACAAAACAAAAGTAATATGTAACAAAACATATAGCCGTTACACATGATTTATCCATCAATCACTTTAAAATGATTTATGATTGTTAGGTCAGTTTTTTGTTAATGGGAAAAAAGTAGCTTGTTTGGCTCGGGTTAGTTTTCCACAACATGTTCACTTGAGAATTCAATGAGCATTTGTTGTACTCCTTGAATGCTTTGGATCATTAAGTCACTTGCATCTTCAACATGTTTCATCCATGCATATCCAAATTTGAAACATATTAGGATCAATTAGAAATCTCTTTCTGATAAAATTTCATGCTATTAGGGGTTGTACTGGAATTTGCCAATCGTAGATAACAAAACTTTGGTGTTAATTTGTGGTGCGTGAATAAATTTTGTTTACTTACATTTATTTGTGTTTTTAGTTTTTTAGATACATAAACTCTAAAATTTTCATTTTGTTGTGATAAAAAAAATCTCTATAATTTTTGTGGATTGTAAACTCTTTTAGTTTTTATATATTAGGTTTTGAAATCATCGGAAAAGGGGAGGCAGGGGAGTTTTAACTGAGTATTGACTCCCAAACTATACGTCATTTCTTACAAAAAAATATAGATGTTACGCATGATTGATTGATCAATCACTTTACAAAGATCTACAATTGTTAGGTCTGCTTTTTATAAATGGACAAAAAGTGGCATGTTTGGCAAGGGTAAATATCCCACCGAACGTTCACTTGAAAATTTAATGAGTATTAGTTGTACTCCTGGAAATTTTTGGATCATTAAGTCATTTGCATCATCAACACGTTTCATTCACCCATATCCATATTTAAAATATGTTAGGATCAATTAGAAATCTCTTTCTTGTAAAATTTGAAGCTATTAGGGGTTATACTAGTGGAATTTCCCAAACATGTATAACAAAACTTTGGTGTTCATTTGTGGCGCATGAATAAATTTTCTTTACTTATATTTATTATTGTTTATAATTTTTTTCATGAATAAACTCTCAAATTTTCTTTTTTTTGTGATTTATTTGTATTTTTTTGTGATTTATTTGCCTTATCATTTTGTTTACGAGAATATAGCGATAGTGAAAACTCAAGTTTGGCTTTGAAAATAAAAGATCTAAAATATAAATGTATAAATGTAGAGAGATAATTCCAAAAAAATCTCTATGATTTTTAGGATTGTAAACTCTTTTAGTTTTTATATATTAGATTTTGCAATCATCAGAAAAGAGGGGGGGGGTGGTGAAGGGGTGGTTAACTGTCTTTTGACTTCCATAGGTCATTTGCATATTCACATGTTTTATGCATGAATATCCATATTTAAAACATGTTAGGATCAATTTGAAATCTTTTTTCTTATAAAATTCCAAGCTATTAAGGTTGTACTAGTGGAATTTCCCAAACATGGATAACAAAACTTTGGTGTGAATTTTTGGTGCGGGAATAAATTTTATTTACTTACATTTATTATTGCTTTTCAATTTTTGCATACAAAACCTCTAAAAAATATATATTGTTGTGATCCATTTGCCTTATCTTTTTGTTTACGAGAAAAAAATAGAGAGTGAAAACTCAAGTTTGGATTTGAAAATAAAATTGACAATCTAAAATGGAAATGTACAAATACAGAGAGAGATAATTAAAAAATGTCGTTGTAATTTTTAGGGAATATAAACTCTTTTAGTTTTTTTATCTATTAACGGAGTGTTGACTCCCAAAATATAAGAGAGAGATAATTCCAAAAAGTATTTTTAATTTTTAGGATTGTAAACTCTTTTAGTTTTTATATATTAGGATTTGAAATCATTGGATAACGGTGTCTATGGAAGTTTAACTGAGTTTTGACTCCCAAACCGTAAATCATTTCTTACAAAAAAAAACAGTCATTACGCATGAATGGTTGATCAACCACTTTACAATAATTTTTGATTTTTAGGTCAGATTTTTGTAAAATGGGAAAAAGTGGCTTGTTTGGCTCGGGTAAATATCCCACTGCCAGTTCACTTGAAAATTTAATGAGCATTTGTTGTACTCCTTGAAAGTTTTGGATCATTAGGTCATTTGCTTCTTCAAAATCTCTCATACATGCATATCCATATTTTTAATATTTCATGATCAATTTGAAATCTTTCTTATAAAGTTCCAAGCTATTAGGGGTTGTACTAGTGGAATTTCCCAAACATAGATAACAAAACTTTGATGTTCATTCGTGGCGAGTGAATGAATTTTATTTACTTACATTTATTATTTATTTAAATTTTTTGCATTCATAAACTGTAAAAGTTTCATTTTGTTGTGATCAATTTGCCTTATCTTTTTGTTTACAAGAAAAAAGGGAGAGTGAAAACTCAAGTTTGGATTTGAAAAAAAAATGAACTATTAAAATTGAAATAATGCACTACAACAGTGAGAGATAATTCCAAAAATTCATTGTAATATTTAGGGATTGTAAACTCTTTTAGTTTTTATATATTAGGGGTCTGGTGAGTTTTAACTGAGTGTTTATTCCCAAATCATAAGTTATTTCTTACAAAAAATATAGCCGTTATATTTTATTGATCGATCAATCACTTTAAAATTATCAATGATTGTTAGGTCAGCTTTTTTAAATAGGCAAAAAGTAGCTAGTTTAGCTTGGATAAATATCCAACCTCACGTTCACTAGGGAATTTAATGACCATTTGTTGTACTCCTTGAAAGTTTGGAATCATTAGGTCATTTGCATCTTCAACATCTTTCATGCATCCATATCCACATATAAAGCATGTAAGGGTGAATTAGAAATCTCTTCCTCATAAAATTCCAAGCTATTAGGGGTTGTACTAATGGAATTTTCCAAACATGGATAACAAAACTTTGGTGTACATATATTATTGTTGTTAATTTTTTACTTAAACTTAAAAAATTTTATTGTGTTGTGATCTATTTGCCTTATATCTTTGTTTACGAGAAAAGAAAAAAGGAATGTGATAACTCAAGTTTGGATTTGAAAATAAAATTGAACATCTAAAATGGAAATGCACAAATGCATATATAGATAATTCTGAAAATTCGTTGTAATTTTTAGGGATTTTAAACTTTGTTAGTTTTTTATTAGGTTTTGCAATTAATAGAAAAAGAGGGTTTGGGGTTTTTTAATTGAGTGTTGACTCCAAAACCGTAAGTCATTTCTGACAAAAAAAAATATAGCCGTTACGCATGATTGATCGATCAATCACTTTATAAAGATCAATCATTGTTAAATTAGCTTTTTGTAAATGGGCAAAATGTGGCTTGTTTGGCTAGGGTAAATATCCCACCGCACGTTATCTTGAAAATATAATAAGCATTTGTTTTACACCTTCAAAGTTTTGGATCATTTGGTCATTTGCATCTTCAACAGCTTTCATGCATGCAAATCCATATTTAAAACTTATTATGAACAATTAGAAATCTCTTTCTTATAAAATTCAAAGCTATTGGGGATTGTACTAGTGGAATTTCCAAATCATGGATTACAAAACTTTGGTGTTCATCTGTGGTAAGTGAATAAATTTTCTTTACTCACATTTATTATTTTTTTTAGTTTTTTGAATATATAAACTTTAAAATTTTCATTTTGTAGTGATCTATTTGCCTTATCTTTTTGTTTACGAGCAAAAAGGGAGAGTGAAAACTCAAGTTTGAATTTAAAAAAAAAATAGAACATCTAATATGGAAATGCACAAATGCATAGAGAGATAATTCAAAAAACTCTTTGTAATTTTTAGGGATTGTAAACTCTTTATATTAGGTTTTGCAATCATCAGAAAAGGGGGGGCTGGGGATTTCTAACTCAGTGTTGACTCCCAAACTATAAGTCATTTCTTACAAAAACAATGGATGTTACGCATGATTGATCGATCAATCAGTTTACAATGATCTACATTTGTTAAGTCGGCTTTTTGTAAATGGACAAAAAGTGGCATGTTTGGCTCAGGTAAATATCCCACCGCACGTTGACTTGAGAATTTAATGAGCATTCGTTGTACTACATGAAAGTTATGGATCATTTGGTCATTTGCATCTTCAACATGTTTCAGGCACCCATATCAATCTATTAAACATGTTAGGATCAATTAGAAATGTCTTACTTTTAAAATTCCAAGCTATTAGGGGTTGTACTAATGGAATTTCCAAAACATGGATAACAAAACTTTTTTTTACTTTTGTGGTGTATGAATAAATTTTTTTTACTTACATTTATTATTTTTTTAATTTTTTGCATACATCAAACTCTTAAATTTTTATTTATTTGTGATCTATTTGCCTTAACTTTTTGTTTAAGACATAAAAAGGAGAGTGAAAACTCAAGTATGGATTTGAAAAAAAAAATTGAACATTTAATTTGAAAATGCATAAATGCAGAGAGAGACAATTCCAAAAACTCTCTACAATTTTTAGGGATTGTAACCTCTTTTACTTTTTATATTTTAGGTTTTGCAATCATCGAAAAACGGGGTACTTGGGATTTTTAACTAATTGTTGACTCACAAATCATAAGTCATATCTTACAAAAAAAAATATAGCCGTTACACATAATTTATCGATCAATCACTTTACAATGATCTATGATTGTTATGTCAGCTATTTGTAAATGGGCAAAAATTGGCTTGTTTGGCTCGGGTAAATATCCCACCACACGTTCACTTGAGAATTTAATGAGCGTTTTTTGTACTCCTTGAAGGTTTTGGATCATTAGGTTATTTATATCATCAACATGTTTCATGCACGCATATCCAAATTTAAAATGTCAAGATCAATATGAAATCTCTTTCTTATAAAATTTCATGTTATTAGGGGTTGTACTAGTGGAATTTCCCAAACATGGATAACAAAATTTCGTGTTCATTTGTGGCGCATGAATGAATTTTATTTACCTATATTTATTAAAAAAATTTATTTTTTGCATTCATGAACTCTAAAATTTTTATTTTATTGTGATCTATTTTCCTTATCTTGTTACTTACAAAAAAAAGGGAGAGTGAAAACTCAAGTTTGGATTTGAAAAAATAATTGATCATCAAAATTTAAATGCACAAATGCAGGGAGAGATAATTCAAAAAAGTCGTTGTAATTTTTAGGGATTGTAAACTCTTTTAGTTTTTATATATTAGGATTTTCAATCATCAGAGAAAGGGGGGCTAGGGATTTTTAACTGACTGTTGACTCCCAAACCATAACTCATTTCTTACAAAAAAATATGGTCGTTACACTACTTACAATGATCTATGATTGTTAGGTTAGCTTTTTGTAAATGAGCAAAAAGTGGTTTGTTTGGCTCGAGCAAATATCCCACTGCACGTTCATTTGAGAATTTAATGAGCAATTGTTGTACTCCTTGAATTTTTTGGATGATTAGGTCATTTGCATCTTCAACTTGTTTCATGCATACATATCCATATTTAAAACATGTTAAGATCACTTAGAAATCTCTTTCTTATAAAATTTCATGCTATTAAGGGTACTAGTTGAATTTTCCCAACATGGATAACAAAACTTTGTTGTTCATTTGTGGTGTGTGAATAAATTTTCTTTACTTACATTTATTATTGTTTTTATTTTTTAATATTCATAAACACTAAATTTTTTATTTTTATGTGATCTGTTTGCCTAATCTTTTTTATTATGGCGAAAAAAAATGGAGAGTGAAAAATCAAGTTTGGATTTGAAAATAAAATTGAACATCAAAAAAGGAAACGCACAAATGCAGAGAGAAATAATTCAAAAATGTCATTGTAATTTTTAGGTAATATAAACACTTTTAGTTTTTTTATCTATTAACTAAGTGTTGACTCCCAAAACATAAGTCACTTCTTAAAAAAAATATAGTCGTTACACATGATTGATCGATGATTGTTAGGTCAGCTTTTTGTAAATGTGCAAAAATGTGGCTTGTTTGGCTCAGGTAAATATCCCATTGCTCATTCACTTGTGAATTTAATAAGCATTTGTTTTACTCCTTGAAAGTTTTAGATTATTAGGTCATTTGCCTCTTCAACATGTTTCAGGAATGCTTATCCATATTTAAAACATGTTAGGATCAATTAAAAATTTTTTTATCATAAAATTCCATGCCATTAGGGGTTGTACTAATGGAATTTCCCAAACATGGATAACAAAACTTTGGTGTACATTTGTGGTGCGTGAATAAATTTTTTTTACATACATATATTATTGTTTTTAGTTTTTTGCATACATAAACTGTAAAATTTTCATTTTGTTGTTATCTATTTGCTTTATATTTTTGTTTACGAGAAAAAAATGGAGAGTGAAAACTCAAGTTTGGATTTGGAAAAAAAATTGAATGTACAAATGTAGAGAGAGATAATTCCAAAAACTTTCTGTAATTTTTAGGGACTGTAAACTATTTTAGTATATATATATATATATTAGGTTTTGCAATCATTAGAAAAGGGGGGTTGGGGATATTAAACTGAGTGTTGACTCCCAAACCATATGTCATTTCTTACAAAACAATATAGTTGTTACGCATGATTTATTGATCAATCACTTTACAATGCTCTACAATTTTTAGGTCAGCTTTTTGTAAATGAGCAAAAATATGCTTGTTTGGCTCGGGTAAATATCCCACTGCACGTTCACTTGAAAATTTAATTAGCATTTGTTGTACACCTTGAAAGTTTTGGATCATTAGGTCATTTGCATCATCAACATGTTTCATGCACACATATCCATATTTAAAATATGTTAGGATCAATTAAAAATCTCTTTCTTATAAATATCCAAGCTATTAGGGATTCTACTAGTGGAATTTCCAAAACATGGATAACAAAACTATGGTGCTCATTTGTGGCGCATGAATAAATTTTCTTTACTTACATTTATTATTGTTTTACGTTTTTTGCATACATAAACTCTAAAAAATTTATTTTTTTGTGATCAATTTGCCTTTTCATAATGTGGACGAGAAAAAAGGGAGTGAAAACTCTAGATTGGATTTGAAAAAAAAAATTGATCTGAAATTGAAATGTACAAATGCAAAGAGAGATAATTTCAAAACATTTATCTAATTTTTAGGGAATGTAAACTATTTTTGTTTATATATATATTAGGTTTTGCAATCATTGGAAAAGGGGGGTTGGGGATATATTAACTGAGTGTTGACTCCTAAACCTGAAGTCATTTCTTACAAAAATATAGCCATTACACTTGATTGATCAATCAATCGCTTTACAATGATCTATGATTGTTAGTTCAGCTTTTAGTAAATGGGCAAAAAGTGGCTTGTTTGGCTCGGGTAAATATCTCGTCGTTGTTAGTGTGTCAATGCCCACCTCTCACAAGTTCTCGTTAATGTAATGTATTCTCTGCCCCCCAATTATGAGGAGTGCCAATATCGATAGTGAGTAAATTAGTTAGCGGTTCCAACTTAGACGCTGATGAGGTCAAATTGTGACCACAATGGTTATTTGTCAAGAAACTGTAAAATGAATAAGGAAGACGAGGGTTCAAGGCCAGCGCCCCCGATAGCAGGGTTCGGGGCGTCAGCCCCAACGGGGGTCCTAGGGGGCTGGCCCCCTGGCAGCTTGGTCCCCGACGGTATGCCCTTGTCACGATTGCATCACCCAAGTTAGAACTGGGGAAGCTTCATGAAGGTCAACTGGATTGCATGCAGCAGCCATTGCGTGAAGCAGCCATAGCATGCAGCATCCATTGAGTGCTACAATGCTTATAAATAAAGGACTTCTTCAGCAGCATGAGCCATCCAGAATCAGACCTCTTCCTTTGCACTCTGTTTTGTTTTAGTTTTTTCTCTTGTATTTTTGTTCAGTTCAGAAGCCATTGAAGCTCTTCTAAGAGCGTGTGGTGGGACGAAACCTAATAGATCAGTGGTGGCTTTCTCCTTGATTGTTGTTTAGATGGTCTTGGGTTAAGCTTACTTTGTTTTACAGTCACACGTCACTTGAAAATTTAATGAGTTTTTGTTGTACTCCTTGAAATATTGGAATCATTAGGTCATTTGCATCTTCAATATGTTTCATGCATGCATATCCATATTTAAAATATGTTAGGATCAATTAGAAATTTTTTTCTTATAAAGATCCAAGTTATTAGGGGTTCTACTAGTTGAATTTCCCAGACATGCATAACAAAACGTTGGTGTTCATTTGTGGTGCGTGAATAAATTTTCTTTACTTACATTTATTTTTGGTTTTATTTTCTTACATACATAAAATCTAAATTTTTTATTTTGTTGTGATCTATTTGCCTTATTTTTTTTTTTACGAGAAAAAAAAGAAAGTGAAAACTCAAATTTGGATATGAAAATAAAATTGAAATTCTAGAATGGAAATGTAAAAATGGAGATATAGACAATTAAAAAATGTCGATGTAATTTTTAGGGATTGTAAACTCTTTTAGTTTTTATTTATTAGGTTTTGCAATCATTGGAAAAGAAGGGGTTGGGGATTTTTAACTGTGTTGACTCCCAAACCGTAAGTAACTTCTAACAAAAAAATATCGTCGTTACGCACGATTGGTCTATCAATCACTTTACAACGATCTATGATTTTTAGGTTTACTTTTTGTAAATGGGAAAATAGCGGCTTGTTTTGCTCTGGTAAATATCCCACCGCACACTATCTTGAGAATTTAATGAGCATTTGTTGTACTCCTTGAAAGTTTTAGATCATTTGGTCATTTGCATCTTCAACCGGTTTCATGCACACATATCCATATTTAAAACTTGTTAGCATCAATTAGAAATCTCTTTCTTATAAAATTTATAGCTACTAGGGGTTTTACTAGTAGAATTTCCCAATCATGGATAACAAAACTTTGGTGTTTATTTGTGGTGTGTGAATAAATTTTCTTTACTTACATTTATTATTTTTTAATATTTTGCATACATTAACTCTAAAATTTTTATTTTGTTCTAACCTATTTGCCTAATATATTTTATTTACGAGAGACAAAAAGAGAGGGAAAACTCAAGTTTGGATTTGAAAAAAAAATTGAACATTTAAAATAGAAATGCATAAATATAGAGAGAGATAATTCCAAAAACTCTCTGCAATCTTTAGGGATTGTAAACTTTTTCAGTTTTTATATATTAGGTTTTGCAATCATTGGAAAAGGGGGGACTAGGGATTTTTAACTGAGTGTTGACGCCCAAACCTTAAGTCGTTTCTTACAAAACAATGTAGCCGTTAAGCATGATTGATCGATCAATCACTTTAAAATGATCTATGATAGTTAGGTCAACTTTCTGAAAATAGAAAAAATGGCATGTTTGGCTCGGATAAATATCCCACCGTACGTTCACTTGAAAATTTAGTAAGCATTTGTTGTACTCCTTGAATGTTTAGGATCATTTGGTCATTTACATCTTCAACGTGTTCCATGCATGCATATAAATCTTTAAAACATGTTAGGCTAAATTAGAAATCTCTTTCTTATAAAATTCCAAGCTATTAGGGGTTGTACTAATAGAATTTCCCAAACATAGATAACAAAACTTTGGTGTACTTTCGTGGTGTGCGAATAAGTTTTCTTTACTTACGTTTATTATTGTTTTAAATATTTTGCATACATAAACTCTTAAATTTTTATTTTTTTGTGATCTATTTGCCTTATTTTTTTTTTACTAGAAAAAAGGGAGAGTGAAAACACAAGTTTGGATTTGAAAAAAAATTGTTCTAATTTGGAAATGCATAAATTCAAACAGAGATAATTCAAAAAACTCTCTGTATTTTTTTTGGATTGTTAACTCTTTTATTTTTTATATTTTAGGTTTTGCAATCATCGAAAAAGGGGGGCCTGGGGATTTTTAACTATTGTTGACTCCCAAACCATAAATCATTTCTTAGAAAAAATATATCCAAAACATAAGTCATTTCTTAGAAAAAATATATCCGTTACGCATGATTGATCGATCAATCACTTTACAATGATCTATGATTGTTAGGTCAGTTTTTTGTAAATGAGCAAAAAGTGGCTTGTTTGGCTCGGGTAAATATCCCACCACACGTTCAATTGAGAATTTAATGAGCTTTTGTTGTACTCCTTGAAAGATTGGAATCATTAGGTCATTTGCATCTTCAACATGTTTCATGCATGCATATCTATATTTAAAACAAGTTAGGGTGAATTAGAAATCTCATCCTGATAAAATTCCATGCTATTAGGGGTTGTATTACTAGAATCTCCAAAACATGGATAACAAAACTTTGGTGTTCATTTGTGGTACACGAATAAATTTTCTTTACTTACATTTATTATTTTTTTTAAGTTTTTTACATACATAAAATCTAAAAATTTTATTTTGTTGTCATCTATTTGCCTTATCTTTTTGTTTACGAGAAAACAATGGAAAGTGACTCAAGTTTGGATTTGAAAATAAAATTTATCTAAAATGGAAATGCACAAATGCAGATATAGACAATTCAAAAAGTCATAATTTTTAGGGATTGTAAACAATTTTGGTATTTATTTTTTAGGTTTTGCATTCATCAAAAAAGGAGGGGTTGGGGATTTTTAACTAAGTATTGACTCCCAAATCTTAAGTCATATTTAAAAAAAAAATAAGGTTGTTACACTAAATTGAACGATCAATCCCTTTACAACGATCTGTGATTGTTAGGTCAGCTTTTTGTAAATGGGCTAAAAGTGGCCTCTTTGGCTCTGGTAAATTATCCCACTAAATGTTATCTTGAGAATTTAATGAGCATTTGGTGTACTCCTTGAAATTTTTGGATCATTTGGACATTTGCATATTCAACAAGTTTCAAGCATGCATATCCATATTTAAAACTTGTGAGGATCAATTAGAAATCTATTTCTAATAAAATTCATAGCTATTACGGGTTGTACTAGTGGAATTTCCCAATCATGGATAACAAAACTTTGGTCTTCATTTGTGGTGCATGAATAAATTTTCTTTACTTACATTTATTATTGTTTTTAATTTTTTCAATACATAAACTCTAAAATTTTCATTTTTTTGAGATCTATTTGCTTTATATTTTTTTTATGAGAAATAAAGGAGAGTGAAAACTCAAGTTTGGATTTGAAAAAAAAATTTACATCTAAAATAGAAATGCACAAATGCAAAGAGAGATAATTCTAAAAACTCTTTGTAATTTTTAAGGATTGTAAACTCTTTTAGTTTTTATATATTAGATTTTGCAATCATCGGAGAAGAGAGAGGAGAGGGGGGGGGAGGAGATTTTTAACTGTCTGTTGACTTATAAACCATAAGTCATTTCTTACAAAAAATATTGTCATTACACTTGATTGATCGATCAATCACTTTACGATCTATGATTGTTAGGTCAGCTTTTTGTAAATGGGAAAAAAGTGGCTTGTTTCGCTTGGGTAAATATCCCACCGCACATGCACTTGAGAATTTAATGAGTACTTGTTGTACTCCTTGAAATTTTTGAATCCTTAGGTCATTTGCATCTTCAACATGTTTCATGCATGCATATCCATATTTAAAACTTGTTAGGATGAATTAGAAATCTCTTCCTCATAAAATTCCAAGCTATTAGGTGTTGTAATAGTGGAATTTCTAAAGCATGGATAACAAAACTTTGGTTTTCATTTGTGGTGCATGAATAAATTTTCATTACTTACATTTATTACTATTTTTAATTTTTTACATACATAAACTCAAAAATTTTATTTTTTTGTGATCTATTTGTCTTACCTTGTTTTTTACGAGAAAAAAAAGAAAAGTAATTCAAGATTGGATTTGAAAATAAAATTGAACATCTAAAATGGAAATGCATAAATAAAGATATAGATAAATCCAAAAAGTCGCTGTAATTTTTAGGGATTGTAAACTATTTTAATTTTTATATATTAGGTTTTGCAATTATCGGAGAAGGGGGGGTTGGGGATTTTTAATTGAGTGGTGACTCCCAAACCATAGGTCATTTCTTACAAAAACAATGTGGCCGTTACACTTAATTGATCGATCAATCCGTTGACAATGATTTATCATTGTTTGGTCAGTTTTTTGTAAATAGGCAAAAAGTGGCTTCTTAGGCTCCAGCTAAATTCCCATCGCACGTTCACTTGAGAATTTAATTAAAATTTGTTGTACTCTTTAAAAGTTTTGGATCATTAGGTTATTTGCATCTTCAACATGTTTCATGCATGCATATCCATATTTAAAACATGTTAGGATCAATTAGAAATCTATTTCTTGTAAAATTCCATGCTAATAAGAGTTGTACTAGTGGAATTTACCAAACATGGATAACAAAACCTTGGTGTTCATTTGTGGCGCCTGAATAAGTTTTCTTTGCTTACATTTATTATTGTTTTAAATTTTTTACATACATAAACTCTAAAAAATTTATTTTATTGTGATCTATTTTCCATATCTTTTGGTTTATGGGAAAAAAATGGAGAGTTAAAACTCATGGTTGGATTAGAAAATAAAAATTAACAACTAAATTGGAAATGCTCAAATGTATAGAGAGATAATTCCAAAAAGTCGTTGTAATTTTAGGGGATTGTAAACTCTTTTAGTTTTTATATATTATGTTTTGCAATCATCGGAAAAGGGGGGTTGGGGATTTTTAACTGAGTATTAATTCTCACCCCATAAGTCATTTCTTACAAAAAAAAATATAGTCATTACGCATGATTGATTGATCAATCACTTTACAATGATCTATGATTGTTAGGTCAGCTATTTGTAAATGGGCAAAAAGTGGTTTGTGTGGCTCCCACCGCACGTTCACTTCAGAATTTAATGAGCATTAGTTGTACACCTTAAAATATTTTTATTATTAGTTCATTTCCTTCTTCAACAAGCTTCATGCATTCATATCCATATTTAAAATATGTCAGGATCAATTAGAAATCACTTTCTTTTAAAAATCCAAGCTATTACGGGTTGTACTAGTGGAATTTCCCAAACATGGATAAGAAAACTTAGGTGTTCATTTATGGCGTGTGAATAAATTTTCTTTACTTACACTTATTATTTTTTTTAATGATTTTTATACATAAACTCTACCATTTTCATTTTGTTGAGATCTATTTGCCTTACCTTTTTGTTAACGAGAAAAAAAGGGTGAGTGAAAACTCAACTTTGGATTTGAAAAAAAATTGAACATCTAAAATTGAAATCCACAAATGAAGAGTGAGATAATTCCAAAAAGTCACTGTAATTTTTTAGGATTGTAAACTCTTTTAGTTTTTATATATTAGGTTTTACAATCATCGGAGAAGATGAGGGATGGAGATTTTTAACTGAGTGTTAACTCCCAAGCCATAAGTCTTTTCTTATAAAATATATGGTTGTTACACTTTGATTGATTCATCAATCACTTTAAAATGATCTATGATTGTTAGGTCAGCTTTTGTATATGGGCAAAAAGTGGCTTGTTTGGCTCGGGCAAATATCCCACCGCACGTTCACTTGAGAATTTAATGAGCATTTGTTGTACTCCTTGAAAGTTTTCAATCATTAGGTCATTTCCATCTTCAACATGTTTCATACATGTATATCCATATTTAAAAAATGCTAGGAACTGTTGAATTTATGGAAAAGATAAATACTTCATTGACTCCGTTAACTTATTATAATCAGAGTACACGAACCACTATTTATAATAAAGGAAGGTAGTAGAGTCCAATACCCTTGTCCCAATTACACCCAAACTCTAACACTTAAAGATAAGTCCTAGCACAATTAAATAACTCAATATAGATAAAAGACAAATATAACTCAAACTAGAACTCTTTTAGGACATGATCATAAGATAAAGATGCCTTTGTGAGTCCTTCTTGATTATCCAACTTATGTGATAAGGATGCCAACTCGTGGTAAACATGGTGGGTCCTACTTCTTATGGGCTTGGGCCCATCTTGTGGGCCTTCCTTGGTCATGTGGCCCATCTTATAATACTCTTAGATATATGGGTCTTCCTTGGTCGTGTGGCCCATCTTATAATACTCTTAGATATATGGGTCCTCCTTGGTCATGTGGGCTTGGGCCCTATCTTCCAACACTCTCCCTCAAGCTGGGGGTGAGAGAACATAAAGAACTCCCAACTTGCTGCAAATGATGTATAGAATCTTTTTTTATAAAATAGCAGTCCTCCAATCTTCCAACACTCCCCAGCATGCTAGTGCTCGCTTCCTTGAGGCCCATCTAGCTAATTCAGGGGGGTATAACATAGATGTAATAATAAGTTCCTCCGTCATGGTGTCGCAACCATTGACATTTGATATTTTTTACGGGGTATTAAGTTCCTCCATCATGGAATCCCAACTATTGACATTTTTTATATTTTTGACGGGGTATTATGTTCCTCCTTCATGGAATCCCAACCGTTGACATTTATATTTTTGACAGGGTATTAAGTTCTTCCGTCATGGAATCCCAACCATTGACATTTTTTATATTTTTTGACGGGGTATTAAGTTCCTCCGTCATGGAATCCCAACCATTGACATTTTTTATATTTTTTACAGGGATAAATATATAATGGTATGAGGCCACCTCTTCTTCAATAATAATGTCCCCAAAGAGACATAAATAACACAACCATAACACAACCATCTTCTAACACATATAACACGAACCAAATAATAAACTTTGTAAATGAACCCCATGAAATAATCCGATATAAAATTTTCTTCTTAGATGCACAAGCTTCATTTGTGCTCCCCCTCTCTTGAATATTTTGGTCACATAAACTTTATCCACAACATCTGGAATAAAATACCTCTTTCTTGTACTTCTTCTACTTTTCACCCTCTAGCTAGGAGGTAATGGCAGTGATCCCAACTTGAACCAATCATCATAGATGCATCAATAAGCCCAAGTAACAAAGATGTAGTAATAAGCCCTCAAACTAGGGAGAAGTGAGAGATTTTTTTGATATATCAACAATGGGCTTAATTTTCGATTTTTCAATGCAACAGAATACTAGCATGACCTTTGATTCTTCCAATGCGAATATATCTTTAAATATAGATCAGATTGATATGAAATTTTCTCCTAATAAAACTATACTTAAATACCTTTCATCCATGTATAAATTCTCTTCATAAAATATAATTATCAGAAGAAAAATAATCTGATATATTTCGATATCTGTCATCTGGCCGAACTAAGTATTGTTTCTCTTTTTTTTCTAGCATGACCATTGACTATTCCAAGATCAATATCTCCTTATCAAAAAAACATACCAAGAATAATTTAATAGATAAGAAAATAGACTTACATATCTTTCTTTTGATATATATACCTCCATATAAATTATAGTTCTTAATAGCATAAAATACCTCTGAATTTGAAGCTTTCCATTGTTGCTAGAACCTTTTTTCAATCTGACCTTCGCTGCTTCAAATATCGATTTATCTTGGTAGATAAATCCAATTCAAAATTGGTTGAATATGTAGGAGAATAAACTTACAAATATATTCTTTTGATATATAGATCTCTATATAAAGTCTCGTTATTGATAGCATAAAACATCTCTGAAGTTGAAGTTTTCTGCAGCAGCTCAAACCTCTTTAGCAATCTGACCTTCGCTTAGTAAAATATCAATTTCTCTTTGTATATAACTCCAATTGGAAAAAAATTTATTTGGAAAGTAGACTCAAATATATTTCCGTCAATATATAATTTTTAATATGAAAATCTCAGTATAGAGGTGAAAAACGCAAAGCAATCTATGTGTGTAGGGACTAAGAAAAAAAAC
The DNA here is from genome assembly GCF_029961685.1 of Aristolochia californica. NCBI lineage: Eukaryota > Viridiplantae > Streptophyta > Magnoliopsida > Piperales > Aristolochiaceae > Aristolochia > Aristolochia californica. The sequence goes on along the minus strand of NW_027181881.1, from coordinate 14,931,162 downwards.
TACGAACCTAGACTTAGGGTTTAGGGTTTAAAGAAAAGGATCTCATTATCTCTATGGGTTCAACAAGTCAACTTAAAAAACAATCTCTAATACCATGTTGAATTTATGGAAAAGAGAAAATAATCAGTGAACACGAACTTCTATTTATGATAGAGGAAGGTAGTAGAGTCCAATACCCTTGTCCCAATTACACCCAAACTCTAACACTTAAAGATAAGTCCTAGCATAATTAAATAACTCCATATAGATAAAAGACAAACATAACTCAAATTATAACTCTTCTAGGACTTGACCATAAGATCAAGATGCCTTTGTGAGTCCTTTTTTATCTTCCAACTTATGTGATAAGGATGCCAACTCATGGTAATCATGGTGGGTCCTACTTCTTATGGGATTGGGCGCATCTTGTGGGCCTTCCTTGGTCGTGGAGCCCATCTTATAATACTCTTAAATATGTGGGCCTTCCTTGGTTGTGTGGGCTTGGGCCTTATCTTCCCACACTCTCCCTCAAGCTGAAGGTGAGAGAACATCAAGAACTCCTAGCTTGCTGCAAATGATGTATAAAATCTTTTTGTCTAAAATGGCAGTCCTCAAATCTTCCAACACTCCCCCTCACTCTATTTAACTTTGGTGTTCATTTGTGGTTCGTAAATATATTTTCCTTACTTACATTTATTATTGTTTTTTTATTTTTACATACAAAGAGTCTTAAATTTTTATTTTGTTGTGATCTATTTTCCTTATCTTTTTGTTTATGAGAAAAAAAGAACACTGAAAACACAAGTTTGGATTTGAAAAAAAAAAATTGAACATCTAAAACGGAAATGCAGAAATACAGAGAGAGATAATTCCAAAAAGTCATTGTTACTTTTAGGGATTGTAAACTCTTATAGTTTTCATATATTTAGTTTTGCAATCATCGGAAAGGGTGGGTTGGGATTTTTAACTAAGTGTTGACCCCCAAACCATAAGTTTTTTCTTACAAAAAATATAGTCGATATGCATGAATGATCAATCAATCACTTTACAATGATCTATGATTGTTAGGTCAGCTATTTGTAAATGGGCCAAAAGCGGCTTGTTTGGCTCGGGTAAATATCCCACCGCACGTCCACTCGAGAATTAAATGAGCATTAGTTGTACTCCTGGAAACTTTCGGATGATTAGGTTATTTGCATCATCAACAAGTTTCATGCACGCATATCCATATTAAAATAAGTTAGGATCAATTTGAAATCTCTTTCTTATAAATTTCAAAACGTTAGGGGTTGTACTAGTGGAATTTCCCAATCATGGATAACAAAACTTTGGTGTTCATTTGTGGGCGCATGAAATAATTTTCTTTACTTACATTTATTTTGTTTTAAATTTTTTGCATACATAAACTCTAAAATTTTCATTTTGTTGTGATCAATTTGCCTATTCTTTTTGTTTACAAGAAAAAAAAGGAGAATGAAAACTCAAGTTTGGATTTGACAAAAAATTGAACATCTAAAATTAAAATGCAAAAATGCAGTGAGAGATAATTCAAATAAGTCACTGTAATTTTTAGTGATTGTAAACTCTTTTAGTTTTTATATATTAGGTTTTTCAATCAACAGAGAAGGGGGGACTGGGGATTTTTAACTGAGTGTTGACTCCCAAACCATAAGTCATTTGTTAAAAAAAATATAGTCGTTACACTTCATTGATCGATCAATCACTTTACAATGATTTATGATTGTTAGGTCAGCTTTTTGTAAATGGGCAAAAAAGTTGTTTGTTTGGCTCGGGTAAATATCCCACCGCACGTTCACTTGAGAATTTAATGAGTATTTGTTGTACTCCTTGAAATTTTGGAAACATTAGGTCATTGGCGTCTTAAACATGTTTCATGCATGCATATCCATATTTAAAACATATTAGGATGAATTAAAATCTCTTCCTCATAAAATTCCAAGCTATTAGGGGTTGTACGAGTGGAATTTTCTAAACAAGGATAACAAAACTTTGGTGTTCATTTGTGGTGCATGAAGAAATATTTTTTACTTACATTTATTATAGTTTTTTTGTTTTTTGCATACATAAACTCAAGTTTTGATTTGAAAAAAAAATTGAACATCTCAAATAGAAATGCACAAATGAAGAAAGTGATAATTCCAAAAGCTCTCTGTAATTTTTAGGGGTTGTAAACTCTTTTAGTTTTTATATATTAGGTTTTGCAATCATCTGAAGAGGGGGGATTGGGTATTTTTAACTGAGTGTTGACTCCCCAACCAGAAGTCATTTCTTACAAAAAATATAGTTGTTACGCATGATTGATCAATCAATCACTTTACAATGATCTACGATTTTTAGGTGAGCTTTTTGTAAATGGACAAAAGTGTCATGTTTGGCTAGGGTAAACTTGCCATGACAAGACCACTAAAGAATTTAATTAGCATTTGTTGTACTCTTGAAAGTTTTGGATCATTAGGTCATTTGCATGTTCAACATGTTTCAGGCATGCATATAAATCTTTAAAACATGTTAGGATCAATTAGAAATCTTTTTCTTATAAAATTTCAAGCGATTAGGGGTTGTACTAGTGTAATTTCTCAAACATGGATAACAAAACTTTGGTGTTCATTTGTGGTACTTGAATAAATTTTATTTACTTACATTTATAAAACTTTTAAATTTTTTACATCCATAAACTCTAAAAAATTTATTTTTTTGTGATCTATTTGACTTATATATTTTTTACGAGAAAAAAGGGAGACTGAAAACTTAAGTTTGGATTTGAAAAAAAAATTTCTAAAATAGAAATACACAAATGCAGAGAGTGATAATTTTGTTGGCCTGAGTTGTCTAAGCTTCCTTTCAAAAGAGAAAATCTTCCGTAGAATCAAAACGAAAAAGTCTACAATGGCGTGATTGTAGGCATAATTGAAGGTGTGATTTAAGACATGATTGGAGACACCGAATTTGTATAAATATATTGTGTTCAATTGAATGAAATTAACTTGTTTTTGGGAAATCCCTTCTCCCATTTTAACATGGTAGCAGAGCACGTTACTAATCTAGAGAGTTGATCAAGATAGAATGGTCTTTAGGGGACGACGCAGGGAGAAAATTGCTTCTCGTTGCGGACCCGATTTCAAAGCCGGAAATGGACGGGAAGCCGGAGGCGGCGCCGAGATCTGCTGCGGTGGAGAATCAGGGACTTCACATGAAGTCACACCACCTGGTGGCCGAGCCAGAGCAGGAGAATCCCTCTCCTTCTCCTTCTTGTCACCGAAGAGGTTTTTTGTTCGTCGCCGTAAAACTGAGCCACCGCCCTCGAAATCCGGATGGACTCCCGAAAACCGACGACCCGCCGCCGAATCATTCTTCTTCCTTCCAACCATAGAGCCACTGCCAAACCACCGCATCGTCATCGTCGCCGGAGAAGACGACCAGCACTGGTAAGTTGACGAGCTCCGTTTTCTACTGCCGAGTTGCCTAAATCAACGCAGAACCTTCCGAGATTGGTTCTGCCGAACACTTCTCTGTTCCGAACGACTGAAGCTATGGCGACGACGATGCTGCAGACGTGTTGTTCGGCGCCGTGAGAAGACGAAGCCATTCCAATTTTATCGGAACTGCTCGCCAAGAAAAAACTTTCCATTTTTGGATGCCGGAGACGATGGCATCTTGCCATGGCTGATTGCTCAAACCCGCTGGTTTCCGTTTTTGGACGATAAATCAGGAAACTAGCCTGGGAGGGAAGAAGAACTGTTTCGCAATTAAAGCTTGTCCTAAGTTAAGAAAGTTTATTATTTTAGCGCCTAAGTTCAGAAAATTGAGCGCTCTGTTCTGGCGCAATTCAGACTTGCCCGAGTAAACTCAGAAAAAAGAATTTGTGCTTATACGGGCACCCGAATGAGACTTGGAAAGTGAATCTGCCGGCCGAGGAGGTCCCGCCGGAGCTTCCCGAGCCCGCACTGGATATTAACTTCGCCAGAGATGGAATGAGCCGCAAAAGATTGGCTTTCTTTGGTGACAGTGCATAGTGATTCTTGGCTGCTCTCAGTTGCGTTTTATCGAGAACAGAGCGACCAGCCGTTGCCGAAGAAGACGACAGCCGCTCTGTTAGAGCCGCCTGGTGACGACGACCACTCTGTTTAGCGCCATGCGAATCTGGACGGTTTCCACCGAGAGTCCGTCGGGGCCGAGGAAAATGACTCTGCTGTCGGAAAACTTTCTCTGGTTTTCCCTCTCTGTTCGGCCGCGGCCGCGGGGAGAGACGATACGCCGCTGCCGGAGAAGACAAAGTAAGGTTGGAAAATTTCCTTCCGAGTTTCCGCTCTGCGCAGTGAAGAAGAGGATTGGAAACCTTTCTCCCTTGCTTCCATCGAGCAATGTTTCCCCCCGAAGATCTGAACTCTGTTTCCGCCGAGAATCAGGGAGGAAGAAGATACAAAAAAAATTAGATTTAAAAAGTTAGGAAATTTAATCAGCGTTGGTTCAGCGCCTGCCGAGACTCGGACTCGAATCGCCCGAGTCAACTCGAACCAGCGAGCCAGCCTTCCCAGCTGACCCGATGGTGGCCACTATTTCCGTGCAGTCACCGGATGCTGGATCTGGATTTGTATTACCCGTGCCCGGCGCACTCATCTGCTCGTCCCTTCTCATCTCTTCAGCCGCGGGGAAAGACGACCCACCGTCGAAGAGTTTCCTATAGTCAAAGAACATAGTGGAAGCTCTGTCCCGTAGCCGATGCACACGAAGAGCTTCTAGCCGAAGAATAGAGCAGAAGCTCTATCCCGTAGCCGAAACGCACGAATAGCTGGTTTATACCGGCTTCCAAACGTCGCCGACAATCGCATTGTCATCGTCGTGACCAGAGTCACCGTCAGAGTAGTCAGGTGGCATTTCGAACGTCGTCGTGGCTCAGCCCTCCAACAGACCGCACCATTGGCCGAAGGAAGCCGACGCTTGCAGAATTTATCTTTTCTGCAACGACGGTCCTGTAGCCGAAATAGCATAGCCAACGACTGCCGACCACCGCCGTCGCTGAAGGAAGCCGAAAGACTGCCATCCGAAGACGGAGATGACCAGATACGCGAAAAAAAAAACAAATCGCTTTACTTAGGTCTCATTTGATTTTTCTACCGACCCGGACCTGAATCGGACCCCAACCGGACCAGACCCGAACCGGGCCAGAACAGAGTCTGAACCGAACTTGACTCGAACCAGACCAAGCCAGACCAGACCGAACCGAAAACACTTTGTCGTCACCACAAAACCGAAGACGCGCTGTCGTCACCGAAGATGCTATGTCGTCACCACATTCTCGAAGACGCTCTATTGTCACCACATTACCGAACACACCCTGTCGTGACCACAAAATTGAAGATGCTCTGTCGTCACCGAAGGTTGTCTCGAATTAATCTTTGGTTCCCCGTGAGAGCACGATTCAGAAGTGCTCTCGATGAAGAAGACGACAAGACCAGATTTGACTCGAACCGAATTACCGAACGTCCGAATTGGATCGTAGAAATAGACTTCTGCTGATCGCACCCAATGGAGCGCTCAAGAAGACCGGATATATGGCATATTTTGTCTCACACCAAGTGTAGTATGCAGCAAGAACTTATACAACTCTCTTAGCAAGTTGGGCATTAGATATATGTATGCACCAACTTGAGGGGGAGTGTTGGCATGAGCTGTCTGAGCTTCCTTTCAAAAGAGAAAATCTTCCATAAAATCAAATAAAAAAAGTCTATTATCACGTGATTGTAGGCATAATTGAAGGTGTGATTTACGGCATGATTGGAGACACCGAATTTGTATAAATATGTTGTGTTCAATTGAATAAAAATTAACTTGTTTTTGGGAAATCCCTTCTCCCATTTTAAAAAATTCTAAAAACTCTGTGTAATTTTTAAGGATTTTAAACTCTTTTAGTTTTTACATAATAGGTTTTTATAATAATCGAAAAAGGGGGGGCAGGGGATTTTCAACTGAGTGTTGACTCCCAAACCATAAGTCATTTCCTACGAAAAATATAGTTGTTACGCATGATTGTTCGATCAATCACTTTACAATGATCTACGATTGATAGGTCAGCTTTTTGTAAATGGGCAAAAATTTGCTTGTTTGGCCCGGGTAAATATCCCACCTAATTTTCACTTGAGAATTTAATGACCATTTGTTGTACTCCTTGAAAGTTTTGTATCGTTAGGTCATTTTCATCTTCAACTTGTTTCATGCCTTCATATCCATTTTCAAAATATGTTATGATCAATTTGAAATCTCTTTCTTATAAAGTTCCAAGTTATTAGGGGTTATACTAGTGGAATTTTCCAAACAAGGATAACATAACTTTGGTGTTCATTTGTGGCACGTGAATAAATTATCTTTACTTATATGTCTGTTTTATTGGTATTTTCTTCTGCAACTTCACCAGATTCCCAGGCCTCTGGTTCACTGTTGTGTTGCTCTTGTTGTTTACTAGATGAAGGTTTTTCCTCTTGAACATCATAAATCGATTGGCAACCGAACGTATCATATTCTGTGTAAACTTCATCATCGGTGGAGGATGATGCTTTAGAAGCGATCCTAAAAGCAGTTAGTGTTGGATCCTTTTTTCTAGGTGCTATGCAAGGTGTTGCAAAGTACACTAGGTTTTTAAGTCATCTGGTGATGTTAGGAAGGCCTAATGGTAATGGAGTTTCCATATCCATTAAATAGAAAAATTCATCCATTTTTACAAAGCTAAGAGGTTTAGCTTTTGTTTAATTTTTTCGATCTTGCATCGTAGATTATGGATGCGATTCATATATCTTTCCCAATGAAAATAGTACATTTCCATGGAATAGATTGTATCATCTTCAGGTCGAAGCATGTTTCTTAGTAAGAGAGTGAAGGCAAGGCCATCTCTCTTTCTTTGTAAATGATCTAAAAGTTTTTGTCTATAGATCATCTATTTCGAGATGTTGTCCATGCTTGTTCAGCATCTTCCTTTGTCCGGAATTTTCTGTGAGAATTTCTGGGAAATCCTATGACTTGTGCTTGGGTTTCTTCCCAACTGTCATATATTCCAATTTCTCTTCCTATGAAGACAACATACCAGTATTTTATTTTTTCAAGTTTTCTGTATGTACTTGTAGAGGCTTCTCCTGTTGAAGCGGTGTCTACAGGTTGAGATACGGTTTCTTCTTGGGTCATTCTGTAGATCTCTCTTTGCAGAATGATGACCAAATCTTCTAAGAATTGCTTCGATAGCATATTCTTGAAGTTCGAGTTGTTCAATCCTAATTTGATGTTTTAGGTCTTTGATAACTCGTTTTAATCCTTCTGGACCGAGTCCTAAGAAACGTCCATCTCGGATTATCCTTCTTCCTTCGTTGTTATAATCTACAACTAAAGGATTTTCTTCAAACTCTTTGAGTTTGGCTTGAACTCGTAAGAGCCTATCTTTTAACTATCGAATCCAGACCTTCTGGAATTCGATTTGATTATCATACCATCTGGTCATGATATATTCTCGCAGTTACGAATAGTTTATAAGTTTTATCGCTGGATTTGACCTATTTTGTTCCATATTGGAAGTTTTCGATTTTTGTACATTTGTTCCTTACAGATGTTACATGGGATGTGATTGGTTTGGGTCGTACTGTTGGGGAGTATGTATACCTAAAAAACTTACGCTCTTTAAGGACCAAGTCTAATACTTGGCTCTAATACCATTTCACCTGGATACCACCAAATGCCACATCATGGGTTGGGACGCCATTAAAATGCTCCAATTATGTTAGCAAAGGAGGGCATAGCAGCGTAGCAGTGAGCGGTACCTACCCGCACCGACCGGCCATCCTTACCTAAGGGATGCCAACACCCAAGGGCGGAGAATCCTGCTTCGCTACCCACATCACAAGCGAGAGTTCCCAATGGATGCAATACCCGACTCGGTTTCAGGTTTGTCGGGTACAGATACCAATTAAAAAAATAGACAAGTCTAATAGACAAAAGACAACGGATTATGGTACCGAAAGTACTATTACTCTGATACCAATTTTAATACAACGAGTCTCTAGCAGACTCAACGGCGGAATATAGGGTGAACCTAGGGATGAGGGCAGAAGAACTAGAATCCTAGGGATTTCTACCTACACACTGACTTTTTGCAGCGGAAAACAACGATGACTCATACACTGACTATTCCTACAGTCACACTTCATACATCCTATCATTTCACCATCATATTACTCCTGCTTCCTACCACATGTCACTGCTATGTACTCGTTTGTGTCTATTTTCATAGCTATCTAATAGGCCCAACATGACTTCTGCTGCTACTTAGAACTTCTTCGGGGTTTGACCCTATTCCTGCCGGCTTACCACCACATGGGCAATCCGTCAATGCGGTCCTCACGATCTCCAGAGGGCCCCAAGCCATTCCTATTAACCGTTGCGGCTCCATTGCTACTTCAGCAGGGTAGAGCACAGCTCCATTTCGTTTTCTACCTCGGAGCGTAGCCAAATAACTCCAAGTCTCTAGCTTTTGTCCTATTTGGCACTATTTCGATACTATTTCTTTTTGACGAGTGAACAGTAAACATGAATAGTAACCAGGAATAGTAAAAATGAACAATACTTTTGAACAGTAACTTTGGAACAATAAAAAACAAACACTGTGGAGATCATATATATAGATGCGGAACATGAACAGTGATAACAACAACTGTACGAATCACAATATTACAAACATGCGGAAAATATAAAAAAATTGTTCAAACAAAACAAAACAACTAAATACATACCCTTAAAAAAGGGAAGAAAAACTACTTATCTACGTAACTCCCGAAGTTACCGACCATGCCACCGGTCGGTTCCCTCTTTTGTACTCAGCCATTACGGCTGTTAAGCACATACCGTGCTTTGAGGAACTTGCCGGAGGAAGATCGTCGGAAATCGCCTTCTTCTTCGAATGTTCATCGGTTGTAGAATCAGCTAATGCTTCTTCGTTTTTCGAATATCTTAACGTTAGGAGGAGCTTCGAATTTATAGCTAAAGATCTTTCATTTCTTTCGCTTTTACCCTTAATTGAAAGGTGTGTGTTTAAAGACAAAAGGTAACTTTTGTCTTTTTGGCTTTTCATTTTTGCCCGTGCATTATTACCTTTCGACACCGAAAGCAGGGGTAGAAATGCCTTTTCTGCTTGTGATGTCATGATGATGACGTGCAGGAATCTTTTGTAGCCACCATTGTTGACTTGGTGTAGTCGCCTTTGATGACTTTTGTAGCCGCCTTTGAGGACTTTTTAGCCGCATTTGCTGACTTTGATTTCGTCTTGGGCCTTAATTGCTGCTGACTTGTCTATTGACATGGCTGTTGACTGCTCATTTGGACAGCTGCCGTTCTGTGCACAATCTACAGGTGTGCTCCTTCGAAAAAGTCTTTTGGGTCATTTGGCAGAAGCTTTCCTTGGTTGTTTTGCTGAAGGGGATATTTCCTCCGAGGAGTTTCTTCAACGTAGCTTCGAGACTGGTTTGGACAGATGCCGGAGTCTCTTTATAGCTCTTCGAGACGATCGTCAGTGGGACGGAGGTCTTGTAAACAAAGCTTTTCTTTTTCTGAATCAGTTGTTGGATGAGCTGTGTCAGGTTCTTGAGCCTGTGAATACGCCTGGTTGGCCAGACTACTTCTAGGCATGGCTTGGGTTTTGGAACATGTCTCGAATCATATTCCATCTTCGCGTCACCTTCTTTGATGCCTTCAAGTGTCACGACAGAAATAATCGGAAACATCTTTCTGTCAGTAACAATTTCAGCAATACAGGAAACAAAATGAAGTTGAATTCCTTTACTCTTTGTTATGGAGATGAAACTTTTGCAAGCCTCCATAATCTTTTTTGGCATTTTCTCCAAAACTTATAAGTCAGTGGAGTAAAGTACCATCTATTTTATGAATCCATATGAATAAAGCATTGATGCATATTTTGAGTCTATTTCATGACTCAGCTTCACTTGATTCCAACTGTTGCTGGACTCAGTGGTGAAGAAGGGAGTGTTCATCCCTTGTCCAATTTGTTCATTCCATCTCTGGAATTGAACACTATGATCGGATTCCATCTTTGAACGAACGTTGTCCACCTTTTGAGGGCGTAGCGAGGGTTCCTTAGACATAATGTCCGAAAGTTTTAAAGGTTTAAATTTCTTTAAAAACTCAAATTCATTAAAACTTGTTTTATCTGGTTTATTTAGGCTTGTCAACCTTGTAAACTCAAACGGAGTAACCAATTTTGTCTTGAATGATTTCTCATTACTAGACAAGTCCGTTTCCATCTGGGATGGATCCGTTAAGACTTCCTTTTCAGTTTGAGACTGACAGGTAGAAGTCCCTGATTCCGATTTCATTGAAGTCGTTAAGGTTTCCTTTCCAACTCTATACTGGCAGGTAGAAATCCATGATTCCCCTATCTTCAAAGAAGACTGGGTTGTGATTTCCTTCTCATGCCTGGCATGATCGGTAGAAATCCCAGGTCGACTTGTGTTTATCAAAACATTCGTCTGCTGATTAGCTGACGTTGTGGCTTCCTTTTCTCCCGATGGAGATCCGGTAGAAGTCCTGAAGGAGCTTGGCATATCATGCCGTTTAGTGAGTTCTTTTAACTCTTCGGTTAATTCCTTAACCTTGAGTTGTAAGAGTTCTCCACTTAACCCGTATCAGGCACAATTCTCATGTATGTCTCCTTGTTCAAAGAGAACTAAAAGACTGTCGAATAGTGACTGTAGGGTTGAGAGCAATACTGTGAGTGTGGCAATTGCTGTTGCTAGGTCTGTCAGGGTGCTACTGAGGGGATCCATTTTACCTGTCTGGAACACAAGAAAATTCTCAAGTAAGAGTATCAAGTAAATAATTTTTATCTCCTTTAATGTGTTCAACAGTAAAAGAAAATTGGAAGAACCATTGTTGCCAACAGAGTAATGTACCGCGACAAAGTGAATCTTCTAAATTTCTTGTCATAAAATCGACAAAATTTTTACAGTCAGTTCTTACTAGAAATTCTTTGGGAGCAAGATAAATATAAAAAAATTTTATCGCATTTTTTACTGCTAAAATTTATTTTTCATAAGAATAATAGTTTGTTTCAGCAGATGAAAATGTTCCTGATGTATATTTGCATATTCTCTCAGAATCATTGATTTTGCATTTTAGGACTGCTGCCCAAGTATGATCCGAGGCGTTAGTTTCTAAAATCAGTTTTGCATCTAGATCTGGTAGAGTTAACACCGGAACGTGTTTTATCATTTGTTTGATCCTGATTACTTCTAGACTATCAGTGGGTGTCCATTCCCATTTGACGTCTTTCTTTAGTTTCTTTTGAAAGGGTTTCCTAATTTTTGCTAAATTCTTTATGAATTGTTCAGCACATGTTAGGCATCCTAAGAAACGTTGAAATTGTTTTATATCTTCAATTTCATTCAGAAAAGCTGCTAGTTTTTCTAGAATATGATTTTGGAGGATGATTTCTCCTTTTGAGATGTTTAGACCTAAGAAATCTATCTTGGTTTTAAACAACTCTGATTTCTTTTTGCTGAGTGCTATCCCAACATTTTTTAGGCAATTAATACCTTAAGTAATTGCTCTTTATGTTGATCCTTGGTTTCTGAAAAGACTAGGATGTCATCAACATAAACTAAGCAAAATTTAAAGAATGGTTTGAGGATATCGTCCATTCTTCTTTGAAATATGTTGGGTCCTTGTTTTAACCCGAAGGGTACAAGTCACTCATAATATCCGTAAGGACAACTGAATGCAGTAAGGGGAAAAGCTCTTTCAGTTAAACGAATTTGCCAAAACCCGGATTTGCAATCAAATTTAGAAAACCATTGTTTTCCTCTGATGGCAGCTATTAATCTTTCTTTGTTAGGAAGATAGTAGCCATCCATTTTTGTGGCTTCATTAACCTTTTTATAGTTAATGACCATTCTAGTTTTTCCATGTTTTATCTCAGCATGATTCTGAACCAGGAAAGCAGGAGATGTATGTGGAGAATAACTTGCACAGATTAATACTTGAGTTAGCAAGTCATTTATCTGTGTTGCGAATTCTTCAACATTAGGAGTGTAAACCATAGGTTTTTCTCGGATTTCTTGTTCAGGATCAAGAAGTTCGAGGTCGGCATATGGTTTTTGTTTATTCCACCATTCTAAGGGTATCTCAGAACAAGTGGATTCTAGAAGCTACTGAACTTCTGATTCGTAGGCTTCAACGAGGAGCAAAGTTTCTAAGGGAGGAATCTCATCACCACGCTTGCTGCAATTTTTGAAGACTTGACGGAGAACATCTCCATTGCCAGAAATGGCATAGGCTTCAGTGGGTTTTACTGCGTAGACAAATACGGCAGAATTATCGATTTCGCATCGCATGCGACATCGAAGTTTATAGTAGGCTGGTATTTGCTCTACATGGGCATGAAACATGAGCCATTCATTTCCGAGGACTAAATCTGGTCCTGAGTTTATGTTTGGTCCTAAACTAATGAGTTTTGGGATCATAAACTTTTCACCTCCAATGTCGAGATGAATGTTTCTGGCTTCTGCAGGGTGAGATATATTTTCTCCTGAGCCGACTGTTACATGAAGGGGTACTTCAAGTGGTTTCCATAGATCCATGGGAAGTAGATTTTGTCTAGCGTGGCAATATGAACTTTTTGTATCTACGAGAGCATGTATATGGAATTTGATAAATCCAGGTAGTTTATGCATGACCGTGATATAAGAATTTCCAGAAGCTACATGCTCTGCGTTTATGCAGATACTCATTCAGAGAAGATGCCTGAAGAGTCTGACATGTTCTCTAAGTTTTTCGAGGAGGATTCAGTTTCTAGATGAAGTTCATATACTTCATCTTCTGACTGGATGTCATCGTAATGGATGATTTCCAATCCATTTTCTTCGGCTAGTAACATATAAGTAATGTATCATTTGGACAATCTTTTGCAAAATGTCTTTCTTTCTGGCATATCCTGCATTTGCATTTGCTTGGGGTTTTCCCCTTTGGGCAATATGCATTTGACCCTTTACTGGATGTGGTAGGGCCAGAGTTTGTTCTTTTTCTAAAGTATCTCTTTTTAGGAGTATACCTAGTTGTAGAACTTTTTTGTATCCTAAATTTTTTCTGTTAAAATTTCTTAGGATATTTTCATTGCTTATGGGAGATGGTTTTACAACCATAAGTTCCTACCTTTTTGTTCTGGTTTGAATAACATAATGTTTGTTTATTTGTCTTACTACTTTTCTTTTGTAGTTTTTGGGCTTCACAAAGATTTGCCAACATGTCTTGTACAAATCTATGTCTTCTTCCTAAAGTGTCAAAGTTTAGAAAATTATCCATAGTTAAAGTACCAAGTTCTGGATTATTTTGCCAATATTTTGTAATGTAGTCTTTTTCTGCTACATGTGCAACAGGTTCTGGCAATTTTGCATAAAAGATAGACAGATAAGGTTTCTGATCTTCTTTTTGCAATTTATAGAAGTAACTTGCAAATTCGCAATAATACTTCTCATAGAAACAAATGTTACAGATTTGTAACTTGTTTAATTTTTGAAGAGTTTCTAAACGTTTTCTTTGTTTGGTACTCTCATTGTAAGCTTCTAGGGTTGGATGTATTCCTAGAAATTCCTTTGATATCTTAGCCACTAATCCTTTCAAGATATTGACTATCGATATTGAGGTATTAGCTCGTTTTTGGTCTTCGGGAAGGTTGTCCCACCAATGAGCTACATTACCCTGTAAAGCATGGGTAAAGAAATTAAATGTTGAATCTTTGTCCCAAGATTCATGCATATTTGCAGCATTGCTCATGCTTCTTTCCCATTCTTTAAGGACTTTTTCTCCATCCTTGGGGCAATCCAAGTTGAAATAAAATCCTAAATGGTTTATGCTATCTATGGTTTGGCGTCCCTTAGTAGCATATGAAGGATCGACATTTGTGTATTTTGTCGAATACCTTTGTCCTCCCAGGGATATTTTGGAGTGGGAGAAACTTTCTCGTTCTTGCGGGTGTTATCTTGAACATGAACAATGATAACAACAACTGTACGAATCACAATATTACAAATATGCGGCAAATATAAAAACATTGTTCAAACAAAATAAAACAACTAAATACATACCCTTAAAAAAGGGAAAAAAAATACTTATCTACGTAACTCCAGAAGTTACCGACCGAGCCACCGATCGGTTCCGTCTTTTCTACTCAGCCATTATGGCTGTTAAGCATATACCGTGCTTTGAGGAACTTGCCGGAGGAAGATCGCCGGAAATCGCCTTCTTCTTCTCGAATGTCTGTCGGTTTTCGAATAAGCTAATGCTTCTCCGTTTTTCGAATATCTTAATATCTGGAGGAGCTTCGAATTTATAGCTGAAGATCTTTCATTTCTTCCGCTTTTATCCTTAATTGAAAGGTGTGTGTTTAAAGACAAAGGGTAACTTTTGTCTTTTTGGCTTTTCATTTTTGCCCTTGCATTATTACCTTTCAGCACCAAAAGCAGGGGTAGAAATGTCTTTTCTGCGTGTGACATCATGATGATGACGTGTAGGAATCTTTTGTAGCCACCATTGTTGACTTGGTGTAGCCGCCTTTGATGTCTTTTTTAGCTGCCTTTGCGGACTTTTTAGCCGCCTTTGCTGACTTTGATTTCGTCTTGGGTCTTAATGGTTGCTGACTTGTCTACTGAAATGGCTGCTGACTTGTCATCTATTTGCCCTATATTTTTGTTTACGAGAGTAACGGGAGAGTGAAAACTCAAGTTTGGATTAGAAAATAAAATTGATCATCTAACATGGAAATGCACAAATGCTGAGAGAGTTAATTCCAAAAACTCACTGTAATTTTTAGGTATTTTAAACTCTTTTAATTTTTATATATTAGGTTTTGCAATCATCGGAAAAGGGGGGCTCAGGATTTTTAACAGAGTGTTGACTCCCAAACCATATGTAATTTCTTACAAAACATATAGTTGTTATGCATGATTGATAAATCACTCACATTACAATAATCTATGATTATTAGGTCATCCTTTTGTAAATGGAGAAAAAGTGGCATGTTTGGCGCAAGCAAATATCCCACCGCACATTCACTTCAGAATTTAATGAGCATTTGTTGTACTCCTTGAAAGTTTCAGATCATTAGGTCGTTTGCATCTTCAACAGGTTTCATGCATGCATTTCCATATTTAAAATATGTCAGGATTAATTAGAAATCTCTTTCTTATAAAAATCCAAGCTATTAGGGTTTGTACTACTAGAATTTATCAAACATGGATAACAAAACTTTGGTCTTCTTTTGTGGTGCGCGATTAAATTTTATTTACTTACATTTATTTATTTTTAAAATTTTTTGCATACATAAACTCTAAAATTTTAAATTTTTTGTGATCTATTTGCCTTATCTTTTTGTTTAACAGAAAAAAGGGAGAGTGAACACTCAATTTGGATTTTAAAAAAGAATGTAACATCTAATTTGGAAATGCATAAATGTAGAGAGAGATAATTCCAAAAAGTCTCTGTAATTTTAGGGATTGTAAACTCTTTTATTTTTTATATATTAGGCTTCGCAATCATCAAAAAATGGTACTGGGGATTTTTAACTGAGAGTTGACTCACAAAAATTTAGCCGTTACACAAGTTTTATCGAACGATCACTTTACAATGATCTATGATTGTTAGGTCAGTTTTTTCTAAACTGCCAAAAAAGTGGGTTGTTATGCGTGTAAATATCCCACTGCATGTTCACTTGAGAATTCAATGAGCATTAGTTGTACTCTTTGAAAGTTTCGGTTGATTAGGTCATTTGCATCTTCAACAAGTTTCATGCACGTATATCCATATTTAAAATATGCTAGGATCAACTAGAAATCTCTTTCTTATAAAATTCTAAGCTATTAGAGGTTGTACTAGTGGAATTTCCAAAACAAGGTTAAAAAAACTTTGGTATACATTGG
The DNA here is from genome assembly GCF_029961685.1 of Aristolochia californica. NCBI lineage: Eukaryota > Viridiplantae > Streptophyta > Magnoliopsida > Piperales > Aristolochiaceae > Aristolochia > Aristolochia californica. The sequence continues at coordinate 14,915,203 of NW_027181881.1, read as the reverse complement.
TGGCGCGTGAATAAATTTTCTTTACTTACATTTATTATGTTTTACATTTTTGCATACATAAACTCTAAAATTTTCTTTTGGTTATGATCTATTTGCCTTATCTTTTTGTATTTTAAAAAAAAAGGGTGAGTGAAAACTCAAGTTTAGATTTGAAAAAAAAATATACAACAAATTTGGAAATGCATAAATTCAGATATTGATAATTCCAAAAATTCTCTATAATTTTTAGGGATTGTAAACCCTAACAAATGACTGAGTGTTGACTCTAAAACCATAGGTCATTTCTAACAAAAAATATTGGCGTCACACTTGAATGATTGATCAATCAGTTTAAAATGATCTATGATTGTTAGGTAAATTTTTTGTTAATGAGCAAAAAGTGGCCTGTTTGGCTTGGATAAATATCCCAGCGCACATTCACTTGAGAATGTAATAAGCATTTTATGTACTCCTTGAAAGTTTTGGATCATTGGGTCATTTGGATCTTCAACATGTTTCATGCATGGATATCCATATTTATAACATGTTAGGATCAATTAGAAATCTCTTTCTTATAAAATTTCATGCTATTAGGGATTGTACTAGTGGAATTTCCGAAACATGGATAACAAAACTTTGGTTTTCATTTGTGGTGTGTTAATAAATTTTCTTTATCTACATGTATTATTATTTTTATTTTTTTACATACATAAGCTCAAAAAATTTTATTTTGTTGTGATCTATTTGCCTTTCTTTTTCTTTAAGAGAAAAAAATGGAGAGTGAAAACTCAAGTTTGGATTTGAAAAAAAAAATTAAACTCCTAAAAATGGAAATGCACAAATGCAGAGAGAGATATATCCAAAATGTTGTTGTAATTTTTACGGATTGTAAATTCTTTTAGTTTTTATATATTAGGTTTGCAATCATTAGAAAAAAAGGAAGGGGGGGGGGGGGGGGGGGGGGGGGGGGGGGGGGGTGTTGGCTGTTTTTCTGAGTGTGGACTCCCAAAACATAAGTCATTTCTTAAAAAAAAAAAAGTTGTTACGCATGATTGATCGATCCATCACTTTACAATGATCTACGATTGTTAGGTCTGTTTTTTTCTAAATGGACAAAAAGTGGTATGTTTGGCTCGGGTAAATATCCCACTGCATGTTCACTTGATAATTTAATGAGCATTTTTTGTACACCTTAAAGTGTACATAAACTCTTAATTTTTCATTTTGTTGTGATCTATTTGCTTAATCTTTTTATTTACGAGAAAAAGGGAGAGTGGAAACACAAGTTTGGATTGGAAAAAAAATTTTAACATCTAATTTGGAATAGCATAAATGCAAAGAGAGATAATTCCAAAAAGTCTTCATAATTTTTAGGGATTGTAAACTCTTTTAGTTTTTATTTATTAAGTTTTGCAATCATCGAAAAAGGGGTGCTGAGGATTTTTAACTGAGTGTTGACTAGCAAACCATAAGCCATTTCTAACAAAAAAATATTGTCGTTACACTTTGAATGATCGATCGATCAGTTTAAAATGATCTATGATTGTTAGGTCAGCTTTTTGTAAATGGGCAAAAAATGGCTGGCTCAGGCAAAATATCCCACCGCACGTTCACTTGAGAATGTAATGAGCATTTATGTACTCCTTGAAAGTTTTGGATAATTAGGTCATTTGCATCTTCATCATGTTTCATGCATGCATATCTATATTTATAACATGTTATGATAAATTAGAAATCTCTTTCTTATAAAATTCCAAGCTATTAGGGGTTGTACTAATGGAATTTCCGAAACATGGATAACAGAACATTGGTGTTGATTTGTGGTACGTGAATAAATTTTTTTACTTCCATTTATTATTATTTTTAATTATTTACATACATAAGCTCTAAAAATTTTATTTTACTGTGATCTATATGCCTAATCTTTTTGCTTACGAGAAAAAAAATGGAGAGTGAAAACTCAAATTTGGATTTGAAAATAAAATTGAACATCTAAAATGAAAATGCAAAAATGCAGAGAGAGATAATTCCAAAAACTTTCTGTAAGTTTTAGGGATTGTAAACTCAAAGTTTTTGCAATCACTGAGAAGGAGGGGGGGGGGGGGGGGGGGGCAGGGGGTGGGGAGGGGGGGGGGGAAGAGTGGGGCTAACTTTGTTTTGACTCCCAAACCATAAGTCATTTCTTAAAAAAATATAGTTGCTACGCATGATTTATCGATCAATCACTTTACATGATCTACGATTGTTAGGGTAGCTTTTTATATATGGACATAAACTGGCATGTTTGGCTCGGGTAGATATCCCACCGCACGTTCACTAAAGAATTTATTGAGAATTTGTTGTACTCCTTAAAAGTTTTGGATCATTAGGACATTTGCATCTTCAACATGTTTCATGCATACATATCAATCTTTAAAACATGTTAGGATCAATTAGAAATCTTTTTCTCCTTAAATTCCAAGCTATTAGGGGTTGTACTACTGGAATTTCTCAAACATGGACAACAAAACTTTTGTGGTACACAAATAAATTTTCTTTACTTACATTTATTATTGTTTTTCATTTTTGGCATACATAAACTCTTAAATTTTAATTTTGTTGTGGTCTATTTGCTTTATCTTCTTGTTTACAAGAAAAAATGGAGAGAGAAAAGTCAGGTTTGGATTTCAAAATAAAATTGATCATCTTAAAAGGAAACACACAAATGCAGAGAGAGATAATTCCAAAAAATTGTTGTATTTTTTAGGGATTCTAAACTCTTTTAGTTTTTATATATTAGGTTTTGCGATCATTGGGAAAGGGGGGTTCGGGATTATTAATTGTGTGTTGACCCCTAAACCATAAGTCATTTCTTAAAAAAAAAAATATTGTCGTTATGCATGATTGATAGACCAATCACGTTAGAATGATCTATGATTGTTAGGTCAACTTTTTGTAAATGGCCAAAAAGTGGCTTGTTTGGCTCAGGTAAATATCCCACCGCACGTTGACTTCATAATTTAATTAGCATTAGTTGTTCTCCTTGAAATTTTTTGATTATTAGCTCGTTTGCATCTGCAACAAGTTTCATGCATGCATATCCATATTTAAAATATGTTAGGATCAATTAGAAATCTCTTTCTTACAAAATTCCAACCTATTAGGGGTTGTGCTAAAGGAATTTCCCTAACATGGAATACAAAACTTTTGTGTTCGTTTGTGGTGCATGAATAAATTTTCTTTACTTACATTTATTATATTTTTTATTTTTTACATACATAAAATCTAAAAATTTATTGTGTTCTAATCCATTTGCCTTATCTCTTTTCTTACAAGAAAAAAAAAGGAGAGTGAAAACTCAAGTTTGGATTTGACAATAAAATTGAACACCTAAAATGGAAATGCACAAATGCCGAGAGAGATAATTCCAAAAAGTCATTGTAATTTTTAGAGATCGTAAACACTTTTAGTTTTTATATATTAGGTTTTTCAATATTCGGAAAAGGGGGTTAGGGATTTTTAACTTAATGTTGACCCCCAAACCACAAGTTATTTCTTACAAAAAAAAATAGTCGTTACTCATGATTGATTGATCAATCGCTTTACAATGATCTATAATTGTTATATCAACTTTTTTGTAAATGGGCAAAAGGTCACATGTTTAGCTCGGGTAAATATCCCACCGCACATTCACTTCAAAATTTAATGAGCATTAGTTGTACACTTTGAAAGTTTTGGATTATTAGGTCATTTTCATCTACAACAAGTTTAATGCACGTATATCCATATTTAAAATATGTTAGGATCAATTAGAAATCTCTTTCTTATAAAATTCCAAGCTATTAGGGGTTGTACAAGTGGAATTTTCCAAACATTGATAACAAAACTTTGGTGTTCATTTGTGGTTTGTGAATAAATTTTTTTTCTTACATTTATTATTGTTTTTTATTTTTTGCTTACTTAAACTTTACAATTTTTATTTTGTTGTGATCTATTTGCCTGATTGTTTTGTTTAAGAGAAACAAGGGAGATCAAAAACTCGAGTTTGGATTTAAAAAAATAATTGAACATCTAAAATTGAAGTGTACAAATGTAGAGAGAGAGAGAGGACAACCATTGAGTGGATAAAAAATTAGATACATGGTAAGATGTAGATGGCTGAGTGAAGGACTTGGATGTTTTCATAATGGCAATAGGTCGGGTATCATAGGGAGGACCATACACATGAGGTGAACTCCACAGGAGGGTGTTACGTCAATTGAGCAGGAGGAAGTAGATCATAGCTTTCTGTTCATAAACTTTGTAGATCTTCCAATGGCATCATAGGCTTGGGAAATCATGTAGAAGGTGAGAACCAATGTGGTGCATTACCCAATGGATAAAGACATTGTTCCTCAATAAACGTGACATCCTTTGACACAAATAAACTTTTTAAGAAAGGATCATAACATATATAACCTTTGTCTCCCAAACCATAAGTCATTTCTTACAAAATAATATAGTCGTTACTCATGATTGATCGATCAATCACATTACAATGATCTATGATTGTTAGGTCAGTTTTTTGTAAAAGGGCAAAAAGTGGCTTGTTTGGCACATGTAAATATCCCACCACACATTCACTTGAGAATTTAATGAGCATTTGTTGTACTCCTTGATTATTTTGGATTATTAGGACATTTGCATCCTCAATAAGTTTCATGCACGCATATCCATATTTAAAATATGTTATGATCAATTAGAAATCTCTTTCTTATAAAATTCCAAGCTATTAGGGGTTGTACTAGTGGAATTTTCCAAACATTGATAACAAAACTTTTGTGTTCATTTGTGGTTTGTGAATAATTTTTTTTTCTTACATTTATTTTTGTTTTTTATTTTTTGCTTACATAAACTCTACAATTTTTATTTTGTTGTGATCTACTTGCCTAAATGTTTTGTTTAAGAGAAACAAAGGAGAGCAAAAACTCGAGTTTGGATTTAAAAAAATAATTGAACATCTAAAATTGAAATGCACAAATGTAGAGAGAGAGAGAGAGGACAACCATTGAGTGGATAAAAAATTAGATACATGGTAAGATGTAGATGGCTGACCAAAGGACTTGGATGTTTTCATAATGGCAATACGTCGGGTGTCATAGAGAGGACGAGACACAAGAGGTGAACTCCACAGGAGGGTGTTCCATCAATTGCGCAGGAGGAAGTAGATCATAGCTTTCTATTCATAAACTTTGTCGATCTTCTAATGGCATCATAGGCTTGGGAAATCATGTAGAAGGTGAGAACCAATGTGGTGTATTACCCAATGGATAAAGACAATTTTCCTCAATAAAGGTGACATCGATTGACACAAATAACCTTTTTAATTAAGGATCATAACATATATAACCTTTCTCCCAAACCATAAGTCATTTCTTACAAAAAAATATAGCTGTTACTCATGATTGATCGATCAATCACATTACAATGATCTATGATTGTTAGGTCAGTTTTTTGTACATGAACAAAAAGTGGCTTGTTTGGCACATGTAAATATCTCACCACACGTTCACTTGAGAATTTAATAAGCATTTGTTGTACTCCTTGATTGTTTATGATTATTAGGACCTTTGCATCCTCAATAAGTTTCATGCACGCATATCCTTATTTAAAATATGTTAGGATCAATTAGAAATCTCTTTCTTATAAAATTCCAAGCTATTAGGGGTTGTACTAGTGGAATTTTACTAACATTGATAACAAAACTTTGGTGTTCATTTGTGGTTTGTGAATAATTTTATTTCTTACATTTATTATTGTTTTTCATTTTTTGCTTACATCAACTCTACAATTTTTATTTTGTTGTGATCTGTTTGCTTGATTGTTTTGTTTAAGAGAAACAAGGGAGAGCAAAAACTCGAGTTTGGATTCAAAAAAATAATTGAACATCTAAAATTGAAATGCACAAATGTAGAGAGAGAGTGGATAAAAAATTAGATACATGGTAAGATGTAGATGGCTGAGTGAAGGACTTGGATGTTTTCATAATGGATATAGGTCGGGTGTCATAGGGAGGTTGAGACACAAGAGGTGAACTCCACAAGAGTGCGTTCCGTCAATTGAGCAAGAGGAAATAGATCATAGCATTTTGTTCATAAACTTTGTAGATCTTCCAATGGCATCATAGGCTTGAGAAATCATGTAGAAGGTGAGAACAAATGTGGAGTATTACCCAATGGATAAAGACATTGTTCCTCAATAAAGTTGACATCCATTGACACAAATAACCTTTTTAAGGAAGGATCATAACATATATAACCTTTCTCCCAAACCATAAGTCATTTTTTACAAAACAATATAGCCGTTACTCATGATTGATCGATCAATCACTTTACAATGATCTATGATTGTTAGGTCAGTTTTTTGTAAATGGGCAAAAAGTGGCTTGTTTGGCACATGTAAATATCCCACCACACGTTCACTAGAGAATTTAATGAGCATTTTTTGTACTCCTTTATTGTTTTGGATTATTATGACCTTTGCATCCTCAATAAGTTTCATGCACGCATATCCATATTTAAAATATGTTAGGATCAAGTAGAAATCTCTTTCTTATAAAATTCCAAGCTATTAGGGGTTGTACTAGTGTAATTTTCCAAACGTTGATAACAAAACTTTGGTGTTCATTTGTGGCTTGTGAATAATTTTTTTTCTTACATTTATTATTGTTTTTTATTTTTTTCTTACATAAACTCTACAATTTTTATTTTGTTGTGATCTATTTGCATGATTGTTTTGTTTAAGAGAAACAAGGGAGAGCAAAAACTCGAGTTTGGATTTAAAAAAATAATTGAACATCTAAAATTGAAATGCACAAATATAGAGACAGAGAGAGGACAACCATTGAGTGGATAAAAAATTAGATACATGGTAAGATGTAGATGACTAAGTGAAGGACTTGAATGTTTTCATAATGGCAATAGGTCGGGTGTCATAGGGAGAACCAGACACAAGAGGTGAACTCCACAGGAGGGTGTTTTGTCAATTGAGCAGGAGGAAGTAGATCATAGCTTTCTGTTCATAAACATTGTGGATCTTCCAATGGCATCATAGGCTTGGGAAATCATGTAGAAGGTGAGAACCAATGTGGTGCATTACCCAATGGATAAAGACATTGTTCCTCAATAAAGGTGACATCCATTGACACAAATAATATTTTTAAGGAAGGATCATAACATATATAACCTTTCTCCCAAACCATAAGTCATTTCTTACAAAAAAAATATTTCCGTTACTCAAGATTGATCGATCAATCACTTTACAATGATCTATGATTGTTAGGTCAGTTTTTTGTAAATGGGCAAAAAGTGGCATGTTTGCCACATGTAAATATCCCACCAGAATTTAATGAGCATTTATTGTACTCCTTTATGTTTTGGATTATTAGGACCTTTGCATCCTCAATAAGTTTCATGCATGCATATCCATATTTAAAATATGTTAAGATCAATTAGAAATCTCTTTCTTATTAAATTCCAAGCTATTAGGGGTTGTACTAGTGGAATTTTTCAAACATTGATAACAAAACTTTGGTGTTCATTTGTGGCTTGTGAATAAAAAAAATTTCTTATGATTATTATTGTTTCTAATTTTTTGCTTACATAAACTCTATAATTTTTACTTTGTTGTGATCTATTTGCCTGATTGTTTTGTTTAAGAGAAACAAGGGAGAGCAAAAACTCGAGTTTGGATTTAAAAAAATAATCGAACATCTAAAATTTAAATGCACAAATATAGAGAGAGAGAGAGAGGACAACCATTGAGTGGATAAAAAATTAGATACATGGTAAGACATAGATGGCTAAGTGAAGGACTTGGATGTTTTCATAATGGCAATAGGTCGGGTGTAATAGGGAGGACCAGACACAAGAGGTGAACTCCACAAGAGGGTGTTCTGTCAATTGAGCAGGAGGAAGTAGATCATAGCTTTCTATTCATAAACTTTGTGGATCTTCCAATGGCATCATTGGCTTGGGAAATCATGTAGAAGGTGAGAACCAATGTGGTGTATTACCCAATGGATAAAGACATTGTTCCTCAATAAAGGTGACATCCATTGACAAAGATAAGCTTTTTAAGGAAGGATCATAACATATATAACCTTTGTCTCCCAAACCAAAAGTCATTTCTTACAAAATAATATAGTCGTTACTCATGATTGATCGATCAATCACATTACAATGATCAATGATTGTTAGGTCAGTTTTTTGTAAATGGGCAAAAAGTGGCTTGTTTGGCACCTCTGAATATCCCACCGCACGTTCACTTGAGAATTTAATGAGCATTTCTTGTACTCCTTGATTGTTTTGGATTATTAGGACCTTTTCATCCTCAATACGTTTCATGCACGCATATCCATATTTAAAATATGTTTGGATCAATTAGAAATCTCTTTCTTATAAAATTCCCAGTTATAAGGGGTTGTACTAGTGGAATTTTCCAAACATTGATAACAAAACTTTGGTGTTCATTTGTGGTTTGTGAATAAATTTTTTTTTCTTACATTTATTTTTGTTTTTTATTTTTTTCTTACATAAACTCTACAATTTTTATTTTGTTGTGATCTATTTGCCTGATTTTTTTGTTTACGATAAACAAGGGAGAGAAAAACTCAAGTTTGGATTTAAAAAAATAATTGAACATCTAAAATTGAAATGCACAAACGCAGAGAGAGTGAGAGAGGACAAACATTGAGTGGATAAAAAATTAGATACATGGTAAGATGTAGATGGCTGAGTGAAGGACTTGGATGTTTTCATAATGGCAATAGGTCGGGTGTCATAGGGAGGACCATACACATGAGGTGAACTCCACAGGAGGGTGTTACGTCAATTGAGCAGGAGGAAGTAGATCATAGCTTTCTGTTCATAAACTTTGTGGATCTTCCAATGGCATCATAGGCTTGGGAAATCATGTAGAAGGTGAGAACCAATGTGGTGCATTACCCAATGGATAAAGACATTGTTCCTCAATAAAGTTGACATCCATTGACACAAATAACCTTTTTAAGGAAGGATCATAACATATATAACCTTTCTCCCAAACCATAAATCATTTTTTACAAAACAATATAGCCGTTACTCATGATTGATCGATCAATCACTTTACAATGATCTATGATTGTTAGGTCAGTTTTTTGTAAATGGGCAAAACGTGGCTTGTTTGGCACATGAAAATATCCCACCACACATTCACTTGAAAATTTAATTAGCATTTGTTGTACTCCTTGATCGTTTTGGATTATTAGGACCTTTGCATCCTCAATAAGTTTCGTGCACGCATATCCATATTTAAAATATGTTATGATCAATTAGAAATCTCTTTCTTATAAAATTCCAAGCTATTAGGGGTTGTACTAGTGGAATTTTCCAAACATTGATAACAAAACTTTGGTGTTCATTAGTGGTTTGTGAATAATTTATTTTTTTTACATTTATAATTGTTTTTTATTTTTTGCTTACATAAACTCTAAAATTTTGATTTTTTTGTGATCTATTTGCCTAATTATTTTGTTTAAGAGAAACAAGGGAGAGCAAAAACTCGAGTTTGGTTTTAAAAATATAATTGAACATCTAAAATTGAAAGGCACAAACGTAGAGAAAGAGAGAGAGGACAAACATTGAGTGGATAAAAAATTAGATACATGGTAAGATGTAGATGGCTGAGTGAAGGACTTGGATGTTTTCATAATGGCAATAGGTCGGGTGTCATAGGGAGGACGAGACACAAGAGGTGAACTCCACAGGAGGGTGTTCCATCAATTGAGCAGGAGGAAGTAGATCATAGCTTTCTGTTCATAAACTTTGTGGAGCTTTCAATGGCATCATAGGCTTGGGAAATCATGTAGAAGGTGAGAACCAATGTGGTGTATTACCCAATGGATAAAGACATTGTTCCTCAATAAAGGTGACATCCATTGACACAAATAACCTTTTTAAGGAAGGATAATAACGTATATAACCTTTCTCCCAAACCATAAGTCATTTTTTACAAAAAAAATATAGTCGTTACTCATGATTGATCTATCAATCACATTACAATGATAAATGATTGTTAGGTCAGTTTTTTTGTAAATGGGCAAAAAGTGGCTTGTTTGGCACATGTAAATATCCCACCACACGTTCACTTGAGAATTTAATGAGCATTTGTTGTACTCCTTGATTGTTTTGGATTATTAGGACATTTGCATCCTCAATAAGTTTCATGCATGCATATCCATATTTAAAATATGTTAGGATCAATTAGAAATCTCTTTCTTATAAAATTCCAAGCTATTAGGGGTTGTACTAGTGGAATTTTCCAAACATTGATAACAAAACTTTTGTGTTCATTTGTGGTTTGTGAATAAATTTTTTTTTCTTACATTTATTTTTTGCTTACATAAACTCTACAATTTTTATTTTTTTGTGATCTTTTTGCCTGATTGTTTTGTTTAAGAGAAACAAGGGACAGCAAAAACTCAAGTTTGGATTTAAAAAAATAATTGAACGAGGAACTAGATCATAGCTTTCTATTCATAAACTTTGTGGATCTTCCATTGGCATCATAGGCTTGGCAAATCATGTAGAAGGTGAGAACCAATGTGGTGCATTACCCAATGGATAAAGACATTGTTCCTCAATAAAGGTGACATCCATTGACACAAATAACCTTTTTAAGGAAGGATCATAACATATATAACCTTTCTCCCAAACCATAAGTCATTTCTTACAGAAAAATATAGTTGTTACTCATGATTGATCGATCAATCACTTTACAATGATCTATAATTGTTGGGTCAGTTTTTTTGTAAATGGGCAAAAAGCAGCTTGTTTGGCACATGTAAATATCCCACCACACGTTCACTTGAGAATTTAATGAGCATTTGTTGTACTCCTTGATTGTTTTGGATTATTAGGACCTATGCATCCTCAGTAAGTTTCATGCACGCATATCCATATTTAAAATATGTTAGGATCAATTAGAAATCTCTTTCTTATAAAATTCTAAGCTATTAGGGGTTGTACTAGTGGAATTTTCCAAACATTGATAACAAAACTTTGGTGTTCATTTGTGGCTAGTGAATAAATTATTTTTCTTACATTTATTATTGTTTTTTAATTTTTGCTTACATAAACTCTACAATTTTTTTTTGTTGTGATCTATTTGCCTGATTGTTTTGTTTAAGAGAAACAAGGAAGAACAAAAACTCGAGTTTGGATTTAAAAAAATAATTGAAAATCTAAAATTGAGATGCACAAATGTAGAGAGAGAGAGAGGACAACCATTGTGTGGATAAAAAATTAGATACGTGGTAAGATGTAGATGGTTGAGTGAAGGACTTGGATGTTTTCATAATGGCAATAGGTCGGGTGTCATAGGTAGGACCAGACACAAGAGGTGAACTCCATAGGAGGGTGTTCCGTCAATTGAGCAGGAGGAAGTAGATCATAGCATTCTATTCATAAATTTTGTGGATCTTCCAGTGGCATCATAGGCTTGGGAAATCATGTAGAAGGTGAGAACCAATGTAGTGCATTACCCAATGGATAAAGACATTCTTCCTCAATAAAGGTGACATCCATTGACACAAATAACCTTTTTAAGGAAGGATCATAACATACATAACTTTTTTGGGTGAGAGAGTATTCCAAAAAATAAAAATTTTGTGTGAGGAGACATATCATGAACAAAATACATACATCTAAAAACCTTCAATATAGTGAAAAAACATTATCATCGGGGAAGAACCTGGAGTATGGTGATTGTTTTTGAAGAACATAGGAATATAATCAATTAGTAAAAAATGTAGTGAGATGTGTATATATTTCTTTTAGCCACTCTATTCTATTATGGATTGTAAACAAATGATTTTTGAAGAATAATACTCTATTCACTAAAAAAACTATTGAAATGCACCAGCCATATACTCTGTGGCATTGTCAAGACGAAGGATTTTCGAAACCATAACAAAAAATGATTCTAAAATGGTTAAAACTCCAGAGCCTATCCTTCATCAAGAATAACCTTGTCACTCTAGTATAATCATAAAAAATTATAATAAAGTATTTAAACTGAAAGATATTCAAAAACATTCAGATGTCTCCATACATCAGTATGAATTAAGGAAAAGGGGATAACACTTTTAATTTCAAACCGAGGATAGTAAGTACTTTTATGGTGTTTAATCAAATGATACACTTCAAATGCCATTGTAGAGCCTCTTCATATGAACTTGCCATGGTAGTGACTGCTAGGTTATCCAAGAAATAAATGCCCCCTGCCATGGCCTCCTCTAATAACATTTTTTTATCTATATATCCTTAAAAATGCAATGAGTTCCAACTCAATGGAAATTGAGGAACAAAAAGAACACCATTTAGGTGAAGAGAGGATATAGGAGAAGTAGATCCAATTTCTTGTACCTCGGTTTAAGATTCATCTTTTATAAACACAGGCTTATCCCTCGAATAGGAAGATAAAGACCTTAAGAGACTAGCATACCAATCAAATGCTTGGAGGCCCTAGAGTCAATGATCTAAGGATATGGAAAAGTAACAAAAAACATACCTGTGACAATAGTTGCAATAGTAGCAATGATGGATTTTGTGCTGGAAGTAGAATGGAACATAACCTTAAGTTTTTTAGTTAAAAATCCTCATCAATTAAGGCCCATTTGCCTTTTGATAACACAACATTTTCTTTAGACTTGGTTGTGATAGTGGTTGAAGCTTGATTAGTTGTAACCCATTCTGGTCAACCATCTATTTTCCAACATTACTCAAGTAGATGATATAGTTGTGCACAATAAGTACACATCCAATTCTGATTTTTTGCTTTTTGTTAATTTTAACTAGTTCTACCACCTTTTCCCTTACCACCCCTAGTATTCCTTCAACGGCCTATATTATTTAGATTACCTCCCCTACTACTCAAAGAGTACATGGCTCAAGACATGTATGTGGATGTGACTGAAGATGTATCTAGGATGTGGAGCATAGTGGCACATATATCATCGAATGAAAGCAATGCAATGAAGCTAAGAAGTTGAGTTTTGGCCACTTCAAGGAATGGTTTCATGTATGAAAGTAAATGACAGCCACTAGTGCCTTCCCTTGCTTCTCCTGAACTACAATGTCAATAGAGTAAGGTTGTGCAAGCTTCCACTCTTGCATAAGTTTTCTAAATCTAGAAAAATGATCATGTAAATTCTCCCCTTATCTTGTATTATACATCTGCTGAAAACTTCATATAATTTTTCTAAACTATGATAGGGGAGTAAAGTTCTGCACAATTGTCAAAAATAAATTTGGTAGTTTTAAGATGGACAACATTATTTGTTACACGCTCTTTCATAATGTTAATCAGCCAACTAATCACCAAAGTGCCTCATTAAGACACTTTTCATATATTGTCTCTTCTTCATCAACAATGGGAGGTGGTTTATTCAAATGATCTAATAGGTCTAAAGTAATAAGGAACATTTTAATAGATTTAGACCAGGTCAAATAATTTGACAATAGTTTTAGAAGGATAGTGACTTCTTGAGCAAATTTTACCAAGCATATTTGAAAAAACCTCTTCTGCCATTAAGTATGGCCTTTAATCAACCAAAAAAGACAACAACAATTAACAAAGTGCAGCAGCCACCAAACAGACCAAAAGTAACAACTTCAAACTTTCATAAACCTCAAATCAACAAACTACCACAACTTGAATGACAAAGTTCAATACCCTTGACCCCATGATTAGCTGATTGAAGAATAGTCCTTGTTTGTATATGATTAGGACTCTACAATTTGAGTCTATCTCTAATTAAATCACTAGTTATCTTTATCTCTAGCATTATCTTTATATCTATCACTATGTTTATCTCTATCTCTATCCTGTCCCTGCAAGATGGAGCTCCGAGAGGAGAGAGGAGAGTCCAATCTTGATTTTCAAAAAGAGGAAGCATGTTCTTAGAAGTGGTTTGGAGAGAGCAGTGATACTGGTAGAGGCTGATGCTGACGGAATTGCATCATCTGATGGAAGAGCAGTTGCACTGGAGGCGGCTAGTACAGACGGACTTTCATCTTCAGGTGGCAGAGCAGTGGCACGGGAGGTGGCTGGTGCAGACGGAATTTCATTGTCAGGTGGCAGAGCAGCGGCACTAAAAGCGGTTAGGGCAGACGGAATTGCATCATTCGGGGAAGAGCAGCGGCACTGGAGGCGACTAGAACGGACGGAATCGCATCGTCTGGTGGAAGAGTAGTTGCACTGGAGGCGGCTGGTGCCGACGAAATTCCATCGTCAGGTGGCAGAGCAGCAGCACTGGAGGCGGCTGGTGTGGATGGAATTTCATCATCAGGTGCCAGAGCAGCGGCACTGAAAGCCGTTAGTGCGGACAGAATTGCATCGTCCGGTGGAAGATCAGCGGCACTAGAGACGGCTGAGGTGGACGGAATTGCAATGTCCAAAGGAAGGGCAGCAGTTGGGCCAGATGGAATCACATCGTCCGGATAGGATGAAGAGATTTTTTTATTAAATAAAAAAATTCTGCACGTGCGAACTCATACGTGTGAAAGCCCACGTGTGAGTTCGCATGCTGCGCACGTATGTGCGCAGGATGATGCGTCCAAGGGGGAAAATAATTTCCCCCTTGAACTTAGGTCATCTCGATGCTGCCTAGATGGGTGGCGCCAGTAGGCTAGGGGAAGTCGGCACTGTGGTCGGAGGGTCGAATGGCGGAAGGCGGCAGCGACGGTGATGACGATGGAGAGACAGAACGGCGGTGACGGCGAGACACAATCGCGATGAAGACTGCGTCGGGAGAGATGAGTTGGATAGACGACGGGTTCAGTGTGGGTGTGTGTGTGTGTGTGTGTGTGTGTGTGTGTGTGTGTGTGTGTGTGTGTGTGTGTGTGTGCGTGGGGGGGTGGAGAAGTCAATGCGGCACTGGCACTGGCCGTCAGAGTGAACGATGTGTGACAACGTGCGGTGGTGGATTGGGGCTGTGAGTGGCAACGAAGTGCTACTGAGAGCGGCTGAGTGGCATAGTAGGGTGAGAGGCGACGACTGTGAGTGACGAGCGGCGACGAGGATGTTGGGTGAATCGGTGGTGGCAGTTTTTTTTTTTTTTTCAAAAATACCTCTGGCAAAATTGCACAGATAAGTCTATGAGGGTGGCACTGGCCGTCAGAGTGAACGATGTGTAACAACGTGCGGTGGTGGATTGGGGCTGTGAGTGGCAACGAAGTGCTGCTGAGAGCGGCTGAGTGGCATAGTAGGGTGGGAGGCGACGACTGTGAGCGGCGAGCGGCGACGAGGATGTCGGGCGAATCGGTGGTGGCAGTTTTTTTTTTGTTTTTTCAAAAATACCTCTGGCGAGATTGCACAGATAAAGAGAAGAAAAAAAAGTACCAGGTATGGGTGGCGGCAATGGGCTGCAGTTACGGAAGCCGCTTCCGATAAAGATTTCCAACTATGATAGACTAGTTCTAATTAATCGATTGAAAGTTCTGATACCATAAAGAATATAGGAATGAAGAATAATATTGTCGTGATTATTATTGATCAGGTGTAAACTATTTATAGAATTACACAGAGAAATGTAGGTGATTAGGACTCTATAATTTGAGTCTATCTCTAATTCAATCACTAGTGTTCTTTATCTCTAGCATTATCTTTATATCTATCACTATGTTTATCTCTATCTCTATCAGTCTAGATTCTCAACACACTTCTCATCCAAGGAGTTATCTTTGAACTAAAACTCTCACGTGTAGGTTGAACTCTAGAGGAATAAGAAGGCTAAACTTCTTAGCCGAATAAATCCCAACATTGTCCTAATCTGAGTAGGACTGAACCAACAATGACAAACAGGGATGCTCCAAAGTGCTAGTGCAACAAGCACTCAAAGAAGTAAATCCCAAAGCAAGTAAAAAGGTTGGACTTGACTCCATCAATACGAAACCTGACTGTTTAGATCCAACCAAATTTACCCCTCAACGGACCTAAACAATACCATCTAACAGCTGTTTGCTTCCAAAAAACCATGAAAATTTCTTTCCAACTTATTGCCAAGGTGTTGAGAAACAAAAGACACGAGTGGCAGAAGTAAAACAAGCCTGCTTGAAGCACTTCAAATTCAAGTAGGAAAACATTTCAAGAGGTTTGAGATGAAATTCCAAAATATTCTCTAATTTCCCTCCTTGAATTCAAAACATGAATGAGAAGGTCGCTTGACTTTCTTGTTGTTCTCTTGCAACCTTACAGTTAATAGGAGCAAAGACAGTTTGAGGGAGTTAATCTCATGCAACAAGCTTGATTCTGAAATTATTTTGGCCAAGATTGGAGCAACATGGTAGAGATACCAAGGCTTCTTAGCAATCAAGTAGTGAAAGAAGCAAGAAAGGTACAACTTTTGAAACATACGTTCATGGACATGCATGGGATAAACGCATTCGGCAAAGGTTCATGAACAATACCATTAACCAAAGTGTTACACCTTTAGATATAGAAGATACCAAAAAAACAAGATAAATTACGTATCTGTCTTGATCGAATACAGCAACTCAGCCAGCCTTCCACGTTAATCAAATAGAAACAAAAGTTGTAATCCCCTAAGACCTCTGCTCTGACTATGAGAGAAAAGAAGGTGAGTGATAGAGATAGAGATAAACATAGTGATAGCTATAAAGATAATGATAGAGATAAAGATAACTAGTGATTGAATTAGAGATAGACTTAAATTGTAGAGTCCTAATCAGCTGCAATCTCTTTGTATAATTCTATAAATAGTTTACACCTGATCAATAATAATCACGACAATATTATTCTTCATTCCTAAATTCTATATGGTATCGATAGATTAATCAGAACCAGTCTGCCGTCACTAGAAATCCTTATCGAAAGGAGCCTCCATAGCTGCAGCCCACTACCGCTGTCCATATCTAGTATTGTTCTCCTCACTTTCTCCAAGCAATCTCACAGGAGGTATTTTTGAAAAAAAAAAAAAAAACTGCCGCCAGCGCTTCGCCCAACATCCTCGTCACTGTCACCCTGCTGTCTTCGTCGTCCAATCTGCCGGCAACTCTCTCTCTCTTGGCCGACCTATTTTACCCCCTCCCTCCAAAGCCACAGTGTGCCACCGACGATTTTGTCGTCGTCGCCGCAGTAGAGTCCCGAAACTCTGCTTCACTCAAAGTTCCCGTTGACGGTCCTGCGACGTGGAGTCTCTGCAACAGTTGACGAGTCTCTTACCTTTGTCAACCTTCGAGAATCGTTGCCCGCCGAACTTCTGCAATCGTCGACCACTCCCATCACCCGCCGAAAATCGGCTCCTGACAGCCGTACGCCATTCACTCTGTTGGCCACAGTGCTGACCGCCCAAAAGTTCTCCCCCCCCCCCCCCCCCCCCCCCCCCCCCCCAACTCCGAAGCCGTCGTCTCTCCAACTCACTCTCCTGACACTATTGTCGTCTCGATACAGTCTGGCAACCGTCGATGCTCTCCTTACCATCGTGGACTTTTGCCCCTCCTGCCACAGCGTCGACCGCCTTCAGCCAACTAGTGCCGCACAAAACCCGCTCTTCCGTCTCTTTTCTCTCGTCGCCGATTTCCCACAAAATCGGTCGACTCCGCTATCGCCTGCCTCTAGTGTTCGTCGTTGTTCGCGCCTCCAACCAAAGTGCAGACCACCCCATTCCTGCTGGCGCCGCCTGTCTCGGCAGCACCGAGACGACCTAAGTTCAAGGGGGAAAATTATTTCCCCCTTGGACGTGTCGTCCCACGCACATACGTGCGCCGCGTGCGAACTCGCACGTGGACTTTCACACTTGTGAGTTTCGCACGTGCAGTAATTTTTATTAAAAAATTACTAAAAAAACTCAATGAATTTATCCTATCCGGACGATGCAATTCCGTCTGCCCCAACCGATGTCTTTCTACCAGACATGCAATTATGTCCACCCCAGCTGCTGCTCCAGCCACCTCTAGTGCCACTGCTCTTCCATCAAGCGGTGCAATTTAGTCTGCACCGGCCGCCTCCAGTGCCCGCTGCTCTGCCACCTGACGATGAATTTCGTCCGCACCAGGCGCCTCTAGCGTTACTGCTCTGCCACCTGAAGATGAAATTTCGTCTGCACCAGCCGCCTCCAGTGCAACTGCTCTTCCACCAGACGATGCAATTCCGTCTGCCCCAACCGCCTCCAATGCAACTGCTCTTCCACCAGACTATGCGATTCCGTCTGCCCTACCCATTTTTAGTGTCACTGCTCTACTCAGCTGCTACCAGTGTTGCTGCTCTCTCCAAACCACTTCCAAGAACACCTTCCTATTTTTGAAGATCAAGATTGGACTCTCCTCTCGGAGCTCCATCTTACAAGGGCATGATGTAGATAGAGATAAACGTAGTGAGAGATATAAAGATAATGATAGAGATAAAGATAACTAATGATTGAATTAGAGATAGACTCAAATTTTAGAGTCCTAATCAGCTACAATCTCTCTGTATAATTCTATAAATAGTTTACACCTGATCAATAATAATCACGAAAATATTATTCTTCATTCCTAAATGCATGGTATAAACTCATTCGGCTAAGGTTCATGAACAATACCATTAACCAAAGTGTTACACCTTTAGATATAGAAGATACCAAAAAAACAAGATAAATTACTTATCTGTCTTGATCGAATACATCAACTCAGCCAGCCTTCTACGTAAATCAAATAGAAACAAAAGTTGTAATCCCCTAAGACCTCTACTCTGACTATGAGAGAAAATAATGTGAGTAGAAGAGAGAAGAGAAGGAGAAGAGCTCGAGAGAAGGGGTGATGGATTAGGGTTTGATATGAAGCCCTAATCCTCCCCAGAAAGCCTTTTATATCACTTAGACTTTAAAGAATTACAAAATACCCTACACCAAGAGGGTTGGAAATAAAGACTAAATAACAAGATAAATAAGTATGTCATTCTTCTTTGAGTCTTCTAGCATAAAATGTTTGGATATGTGTTGTAATTGAACCAACTTTGGTTCTATGTACTAGAGTGGAATCTTTAACTCGAAGGTAATGGCCCCGGGAGTGGAATAGCAATCTGAAATAGTGATTGTAAACCACTAGAAAAATTTTGACGTATGGGCTCCCCTGGCAGCTCATTGTCTAAGCAAATGTGATTGAAGAAACAAGGAAGACTTGATAAAATGGAGAATGGAGAAAAATAGGAGAGAAATGTAGAAAAACTGAGAGAAGAGTCGTTCACCTCGTCTCTGGTAAGTGGTCTTCTTCTTCTTCTTTTTTTTTTTTTTTCTACTCTCTTCATCTTCTGCCATTTTTTAGTTCTCAGCTTCTTCTTCCGAACCTCCATCGACTATCTGAAACCAATTATTGCTCCTTCTGTTGTCTAATCCAATCTACACCAAGTAAATAGCTCTTTCTTTCTGGAAGGATTCATCCTAGGAAAAGGTAGTTTTGTTTCCTCAAAGTTTAGAAAGGATTGATAGAATGTTATTGTCACTGATGAGACAACATTTGAGGAGAGAGAGATTTCAGATTTGGAAGAGCATGCAGCAATAGCTTGAAGCAGGGTTTTTTCGATTCTGACTGGGGAACTGACTCGGATAGACGCAAATCTGAGTCAAATTGATCGAGTAGGGTCAGGACTCACACCGGTCTAGTGACTTGATTTGGGGCGAATTGGAAAGGATTTGACTGAAATAGAAAAGCCGAGTCCCTCCCTTTAACTCGACTCATTCGGTCCAAAATCTAATCCGACTTGTCCAAATTACAAGTCACTGGACAAATAAAAAAAAAATATAGTTGAAGAAACGGATTACAATATTCGGGCATGATTCAATAGATTATATGGCATTTTATGGCAGCACCAACGATGCCTTCATCACCTACCAACAGACAATTTATTATGTCGAGCTTCTTGGTCGAACTACTTTGTTGAGAGATGAATAAATTTCTATTGCAACGACGGTGAAAGCGTAGAGTAAGAGGATTACGGGGTACGTGGGATATTGTCACAGACTTTTTTTTTTTTTTTTTTATTCAACTGAAGGCCCGAAAGATGAGCGTCTCCTTTGAGCAACTCTCACGTGCTAAAGCTGATTACTCATAAAATCCTGGTCCCACACGTGTGACCGATATTCTGACCTTAGTGGAGGACATGATTTATCTTAGCCACCTCTGACGGTGATGGTGCTAAAACTTTTAAAAGACACTCTTTAATGAAGAAATAAAATTACGAAGATCGAGCCATTGAGCCAACTGCAAATGCCTTTTTCAGGATATGAACGATCGCCCCATGCGAAACTCTGACCGTACTAATAAGTGGGAAACAGGAAGCGAACTTTCGGTTTCTATAATAAGAATTAGACTCCAATAATTCTTTTATTTTCTTTTCCAAAGGTTCAATGCCACTTGTACAGACGTGTTTAAATGGGATACCCCACTTAATATCCTCTCTCACACACAATTAATGACGAAGATTGGAATCTTATTGCTCTGTCTTCTTCTTCTCTTATACCTAAATTTTATCTGCTTTTCATCTACGGGGACACCGAAGGACATCCAATTTTACCTGTGGTAGTTATTAGCTATACGACCAACATTGTCATTTACTAAACACCAGTGGCACATTAATATAAATGTTGTTAATGTTCATAAATATTGAATCGTGTATCACTAAAAAAATCTATTTTAACAAAACAAAGAAATTAAATATAACCTTTACGGGTATGTTTGGAACCCTTAGAAAAGAAAAGAAAAAATGAGAATTTAATTATATTATTCTAAAAAATAGTTAATAAGAATGAGATAATGATCAAAATCTCTTTTTTATTAACTATTTTTTGGAATAATAATGATCAAATTTTTATTTTATTTCTTTTCCAAGAAGTTCCAAACAAACCCTACATATATAAAGTACCACTCGGTATAATTTAAATCAATTAATTAAAGTCAAAAGAAGCTTAGATACGTAACTACATGTATTGACCAATATTGAAACTAATTTTTATTTGAATAATTATATTTTTTTAAAAATTAAAAAATTATAATTTTTAATTTTTTTCTACAACAATTCGTAGTTGAGTCAATCTGAACCTACAACTTTTACATGGTTTTGCCCTTTTTGACCCACCCGGCTAAACCCATTAAATTTAGGTCAACTAGATCAAAGGGTTTGTTGTGTAGAGTCATATTCAATTTGTACTAAAGAGATTTACTATCTAATTAATGGAGTTAAAGAGGTTTTAGAGGATACAAGAAAATAATAATAAAATTTCAATGAGAGATATTAATTCTGAAAATGGTAAATAAAGAGATATTGTTCCTAATGGTTATTTTTGAAATAGAATTTATCTTTTATATCGTGAAAAATTAGAGTGCAGTGGTGTCGTATCCGGGTCAAATCGCTCATGCTTGTTCCCTTATGTGGAAAGACACGTGTTTAATGTTTTAGTGGGAGCTGTAGCCACCGGCTTCCTCTACTCACCCCATTCGACTTATGATGTTCTTGGTAAGAAACGACATTTGAGTTGATAATTTTTCTTGAGGAAAGTGATAACTGATACGTTTAGCAGCCCCAATTTCTTACGAGTGGAGTCCACCTCATGGATGAGGTCTCAAGCAGTAGGCACAGATACAGCAACTGAACTTTGTGCCTATGACATATCTCGTATGTGGAGAGGTCTACAGCAACTGAACTTGTGCCTATGACATATCTCGTATGTGGAGATGACATCATCATGCACACATAAAACCGTAAAAGGATAGGTAGAATTCAATGTCCACGCTCTCAAACGGTGGGTAAGAGTCCACTGACCACTCTCAAAAGTTCAGCTTTCCCACATAATAATGAGGATGCCATTGAATCACTTACACAAATGTTCCACCTTTGGTCCATCGAAGTACATGAAAAATCGAAATCTTCACGGTCACGCCGTTTTTTATAACATAAAAAACTTGTAGATTTGGAGCCCTCACTTCATCCTTTTAAGTTTCTAAGTCCCGTCCACATCCACTCGATACCAGCTAGGGGTAGCGGCTCGAGCTCCTTGGTTCGGTTTAGATACGGTTTGTTTGAGTCAATGAGCTGAACTCGACTGAATCAAGGTTAGGCTCGAAAGCTCACAAGCTGGCTCGTTAACGGGCAAGTCAGGGATCAGGATCGATAGCTCCTCGTTGGACGCTACATCCCCTTCCCTTTGATATCTTCGCCACCACCTCCGTCACCAACGACAGGTCCTCGTGGGCGCCGTGCCTTTGCTCCGCGTTGTCTCGACGAAAAACCAGTCCAGAGAGAGTTACCTAAGTTGGGAGCCCACACACCCCCCCCCCCCCCCCCCCCCCCCCCGATACATGAAGTTGATTTCGCACGTGTGAAAGTCACACATGCG
The DNA here is from genome assembly GCF_029961685.1 of Aristolochia californica. Taxonomy (NCBI): domain Eukaryota; kingdom Viridiplantae; phylum Streptophyta; class Magnoliopsida; order Piperales; family Aristolochiaceae; genus Aristolochia; species Aristolochia californica. Next base: position 14,892,837 of record NW_027181881.1, on the reverse strand, counting down.
AGATCATAAACAACCCCCCCCCCCCCCACACACACACACACACACACACACACATACACACATGCGAGATCATAAATAAAGTGAAACCCCACGCGCAAGACGATTTCGCTTGTGCGAGATCATATACAAGTAAAAAAAAAACTCTTTCTCCCTTCCTGATGTCTCTTGAAGAAATTGAAAAGTCATTTTAGTAGAAATACTTTTCTAGAGACTACTAGTGGTTTTTTCAATAAATGTTGAAAATTCATTTTTAGTATAAATATAGGGACCATCAGTGCCTCATGTTTTTTGGAAATATTTTTCTAATTAGAAATTTTTATTAAAAAATCATATAATTTTCTAAATAAGATTTTCTTGCCAAGATGGGCTAGAAAACCGTATAGAAAAAATTTGAATAAGTATTTGACAGTTGATGCTATAATACTTTTAGCATGAGGCAATTTTCATAGCAATTTTGTATTTGACATTTTATTTGATTAAAAATTTATCGATAAGTATAGTAATATATTAGATTGATTATTAATTTTTATTTATTTCCCTAGAAGAGGCAATAAGAGGTCCATTTAAATTTCCTAAGAAAATTTTAAAATATTTCTTGTAATTTTCTAGTAAGTCTCTAATAGTAATAGGATTTTATTTAAAGGTTTTTTTTTTTGGAAATGTGTATCCTAGGAAAAATATTTATAGTTTTTCCCTGAATATAAATTTTCAATCAGGGGCACTAAGGAGGCCATAGTAAATTTATGGTCAGATTCAATAATTACAAAATAAGCTAGACAACATTTGGGGGTAAAAAAGATTAATCTTGGTGGGTTCTAATCCATTATCGAAATTCAATCCTGAACCTCTCCTATCATTCTTTTTTTAAAAATGAATACATAATTTTATAGATAATTTATTTGACATATATTTTATGTAGAGTATTAAATGTAAGTTAACCTCGAACTCGGTTAAAATTATTAGGCTCATGCTTAATTACAATTTTAAGCTCGAGGATAGGTTGGCTCGAGCTAAGTTCAAAATCTTTAAATCAAGTTTGACTCGAACATAGGAAGGTTCATACTCAGCTGGATTCGATGGTCACCCTTATGTTCAAATTTAAGTAGAGGTCATGCCCAATTTTATGTAAAATGTACATATAATTTTTATATATAATTTATTTGACATGTATTTTTTGAAAAGTTTTAAATATATATCGGAGTTCGAACTCGAGACATATAATTTTTGAAAAGTTTTAAATAAATGTTGAAGCTCGAGCTCGGCTCGAACTCGGTTAAAATTATTGGGCTCGAGCTTGATAACAATTTTAGGCTCGAGGCTAGGCTTGGCTCGTGCTCGAATTCAAAATATTTAAATCAGGCTCGACTCGAACATAGATAGGTTTGGATTGGATTGGCTTGATACTACCCATAATACCATCATAGGTGGACCGTTGTTGGTAACCGTTGTTGGTAGATAATAAAAATTATTGTAATGCAGCCAAAAGGGGGGTGAAAAAAGAATCTGTATATCCGAAATGGGTTCACCGAAGGGAAATTATTTTTAAATAATATGAATTAAATCCGAGTAAATTTATTATTTTTTTTAAAAAGGGTTAAAAACAGGAAGAGAGTTATAGAGAAACACTGTTTTTTTCTATAATAATTTTTATACTTGTATTATAATATTGAACAAAAAGATAGAATATCATTTAATTTGTATAAAATAGAAAATACAAAAGTGCAACACATGTATAATGCACCTCTTTCCCTGGTGACGTTCAATATGTAAACTTAATTTTTTTTATTAGATTATATCGAATAAGAAATATAATTAAATAAAATCAAACCTAAATTAAGACCATAGAAATACAGCAATCGAACTATTATTAACTAATTATTCTATAAAACCAAGATAAAATCCATGAAAGCGAGGAAAATGAAGGTGTCGAGTACTTTCACGGTAAAGCTGATAACCGGTTGTGATAACGTTGGATTGCAAATAATGGCTCAGAGGCAGTTACACGCTACAGAAGGAAAAGAAAGGGGTGAGAGGGGCCTAAAGGCCGAAGAAACCAACGAAAAGTGCGTGCTAGTCTCTTCATTATTATAAGACTCGGTTTTTCTGGCTTTAAAGGCGCCATGATCTGCGGTTCACTCCATGTGACCCCCCTCTCACCATAGCTAACCCATGAGTGCACCGGTTTTTTCCATTTCTATATAGCACATAAAATAAGGGCAGTGTGACCAGAAGGACGGACGGAGAAAGAGAAAAAGAGAGGAGGAAAACTGGCAAAATATCGTGCACGCTTTCGCAACCGGACGAGATTTCCAAAACGAACCACATCATTCATCCCTGCCATTCGGTTCTCGAGAGCGGCGAAAGCCGGCAGTACCTGAATTTTGTCCCTTCCCAAAGGACGCATTTACGTTAAATGCCACTACCAAAAGGGTCTCCCACGGTGATATTTTTAGATTATTAAGAACGTCCGCCTCCAATGGAGGAGGCCAACTAAGGTCTGAGGTCAAGTTCTAAGGTCATGTACTGTCAACAACCGCGTTTTACGGTGACTGCGCTCGGGAAAACCTGGTCATGACTGCGCCACGGTGACCGTGGCACTTCGGTTCATTGAGTCAAGGTGCGGGGCACTGTTCACTTATGTTTTATATAAACCCAACGTTACTACCAGTCTACCAGCATTGCCTTTCCATACCAGCATTGCCTTTCCATCTTTCATCCGTTTCTGACAGTTGCTGCTTCCACCAGCGACTGCTCTCTCGCTCTCTTTCGTTCTCTCTCTTCTCTGGTGTCTGTCTCCTCCTCTCCGTTACTGCCTAGGGTACCCAGTTTTTCTATTTATATTCATCGGAGAGTTATCAAGCATCAGTTACTTAAAAAGAGGGGAAAATCGATTCTCCTCCTCTCGTGCAAACTACCATGGCGTCTGCCATCTTTCTTCTCCTTCTCTGTCTTCCGATTCTCTCTGTGACGGCAGATAAACAGACTTATATAGTCCACATGAAGAGAAACCACAAACCTGCTTCTTATGCAACGCACCATAACTGGTACGATGGCCACCTACAGTCCGTGTCCGTCGACCCAGCCAAGTCCCTCCTATACACCTACGACTCCGCGTTCCATGGCTTCGCCGTCTCCCTCGAGCCGGAACAAGCTGACGCTCTCTCTCAATCCGACGCCGTGCTTGGTATTTATGAGGAGGCAGTCTACCATTTGCACACTACTCGAACGCCGCTCTTCCTTGGACTTGACTCAGAAAGTGGCCAGGCGCAAGCCCTCAATCAGGCCTCCGAGGATGTCATAGTGGGAGTCCTCGACACGGGAGTTTGGCCGGAAAGCCAGAGTTTCAACGATCTCGGCATGCTGGACATACCCCCGAGGTGGCGGGGCGAATGTGAGACAGGCATCGACTTCAGCCCCAAATCATGCAACAAGAAACTGATTGGAGCGCGCAGTTTTTCCAAGGGTTACCGGATGGCCACGGTTTACAAAGGCGAGAAGCCCAAAGAGAACGACTCTCCCCGGGACGTCGACGGTCACGGTACACACACTGCTTCCACCGCCGCTGGCTCCCACGCAGCCAACGCGAGTCTCCTCGGTTACGCCGCCGGAACCGCTCGCGGGATGGCCCCACGTGCGCGCGTTGCTGCGTACAAGGTTTGCTGGACAAGTGGGTGCTACGGGTCGGACATACTGGCCGGCATGGACAGCGCGATTGCAGACGGGGTGGACGTGTTATCACTCTCTCTTGGTGGCGGTTCGGCGCCCTACTACCGTGACACCATCGCCATAGGCGCCTTCTCGGCGATCGCTCGCGGGATCTTCGTGGCCTGCTCCGCAGGGAACAGCGGACCCGAGCGGGCGACACTTGCGAACACTGCTCCCTGGATCGCCACTGTTGGGGCGGGAACATTGGACCGCAACTTCCCTGCTTATGCCGTCCTCGGTAACTCTAAGAAATACGTGGGTGTGTCTCTATATAGCGGCAAAGGAATGGGCAGTGTCCAAGCGCCCATCTTCTATAAGCCCAGTAAGAACCCACTGAGAAACAACTCGAGCAACCTGTGCCTGCCGGGATCGCTAGATAAAAGGGTGGCGACAGGAAAAGTGGTGTTGTGCGATCGCGGCATTAACGCTCGAGTGGAGAAGGGTGCAGTGGTGAAGGAAGCCGGGGGCGTGGGTATGATTCTGGCGAACACGGCCGCTAGCGGCGAGGAGTTGGTGGCTGACAGCCATTTGTTACCGGCGGTGTTGGTAGGGAGGAAGGTTGGAGACGAGATCCGGAAGTACGTGCGATCGGTGCGGAACCCAACGGCGGTGCTAAGTTTCGGGGGTACGGTGCTCAACGTGCGGCCGTCGCCGGTAGTGGCGGCGTTCTCTTCGAGAGGTCCGAACACGGTGAGCCTGGAGATTCTGAAGCCCGACATGATTGCACCGGGGGTTAACATCTTGGCCTCGTGGTCAGAGGCTGTGGGTCCTACCGGGCTGGTCAAAGACAAAAGGAAGACAAAATTCAATGTTATGTCTGGTGAGTTTGTTTTTCGTTTCTTGGGGCGAATTTTCTGATCATTTGGAAGTAGGATAGAGGAATGGAGCCGTTCCACAGAATTTAAATCCGAACGGCACCTCACTTGCATGCGTGATATAAATATATATATATATATATATATATATAAAAATTCGGAAGAGGCTGAGAAAATCAAGATGTCGGCCGTCTCATTTGTTTATACTTCATAGTTTATGCATTTGAGAGAACCGAAAAAAAAATGATTCAAAAATATTAAGCCCCTGGTAGGGACTTTTCTAGAAAACTCTGCAAAAGTCATTTTTAGTAGAATATACTTTTTTTAGTGATTACTATTGCTTCTTATTTATTAGAAATATTTTTATTTGAAAATTCTATATTATTTTTCGGGTAAGATTTTTCAACTAAGAGTTTTCAGCCAAAAAACTGTAAAAAAGAATTTTGATTAAGTATTTAATAATTCATGTTGTAATACTTTTAGTGCCAGTTAATTTTTTATGATAATTTTGTATATAATATTTTATTTTATTAAAAATTATCCTATAATAAAGTATGTGATTAATTATTAATTTTCAATTATTTTCCTAACAGGGCTATTTAATTTTTCTTGGAAAGTTTTATAAATTTTCATATAAATTCTTAGTAAATCACTAATAGAATTTTATTTGAAATTTTATTAGAAATATGAATGTTACTAAGGACACTAATGGACACCAATGGCACGTAAATGTTATTCTCCAATGTGGACTGGGGCCTTTATTTTCTCCAACCACCCATTATACTTTATGAGGTGTCTCTGAATTCATATATTTGCCCAGTTTGTTTGATTTTTTATTTTATTTTAATTTTTGCAATAATATTTTAAAACTTTTGATGAGACGATTGGCTACTAATGAACCGCTAGCGCCGACGTCTTGCAGGTACGTCGATGTCTTGTCCGCATATTAGTGGAGTGGCGGCACTACTGAAGGCGGCCCACCCCGGTTGGAGTCCGAGTGCCATAAAGTCGGCGCTGATGACCACCTCTTACAACCTGGATAACAAGAAATCTCCTCTCCGAGATGCCGGAAACGGGGCATTGTCCACTCCATTCGGGCACGGAGCAGGCCATGTGGATCCTCAGAAGGCCCTCTCTCCGGGCCTTGTCTACGACCTTTCCACCGAAGACTACATCAGATTCCTTTGCTCCCTCAACTACAAGTTGGATCACGTTCAGGCCGTGGTGAAAAGCTCCAATGTCAGCTGCTCCCGCCGGCTCTCCATGTCCAACCCGGGAAATCTTAATTACCCCTCCTTCTCTGTCCTCTTCCAGGAGACCAAGCGGGTGGTCAAGTATGGAAGAGAGCTCACTAATGTAGGGCCTGCCGGATCCGTTTACGATGCGTCCTTTGGCGGATCCCCTAACGTCGGGCTGAAAATCAAACCCCGGAAGCTCGACTTTAAGGAAGCCGGGCAGAAGCTGAGATACAGTGTCACTTTTGTATCGGACAAGGGGGTCAGACCACTGACGACGGATTTCGGTTGGATAATGTGGACTGATCACCAACATCAGGTGAGAAGCCCCGTTGCTTACACATGGAAATAGAACTCGATAGCGAGCGAGGCGTTGCATTGCTGTGGATCAAATATCCAGCTCAAAACAAGAGTGTTCCGCATTGTAACTTTGGCAAGGGCGCAGTCGATCGGGGGGTCATTCTTTGCAGGGGCGACAAAAGAGCCTTTCCTAATTCCAGATATAAATATGTTATGGCTTATGAATATTGTAGCTGAGACGCAAAGAGAGAAAGTTTCATTTGCGAGTTGCAACTTATTACTATTATGAGTTCAGGGTTAGACCTCTGCCGATTATTGATGAATTTGAGCCACGTTATCGTACGAGTGCATTAGCTTTACCCTATCCCTACCTACTCTCACTTTTTTGCCCTTTTGGTCGAAGGTTAAGTTTTTAATATACCATCTTGAAGTTGAGCCCTAATTTAAGAAAAAAAAAAAAAACCAAAGCGAGTAGGAGTCTCATGGAGTAGTGTCAAATTCGAACCTATGCTCTAGTTCTAGTTGAAGCGCAATATCCAACCTTAAATTAACCTCAAAAATTTTAAATGAGTTCGAGCTCGAGCAAGTTTGAGTACCATTGAATTGCCCTCTATTGTAGAGGAGTCCACGACTTCCAACAAAGCATACTAATGTACATTATAGCCAGCTTAATAAACCTAATGGAAAAAGTAAATATTTCTATCAATAATATTTATTCTATTGGCAGCAACAACATCAGATGTGGAGGGATTTGAAAAGTTGAACGACGATCGTCTTTGAGGTTTGAGGTGAATAGCATCAACCAACTAAAGAAGGAAAATCTATGCTAAGGAGTTGCTCGTGAGCCAATAAATCGAGCTCGATTTTTTATATACTTAATGAGCTTTATTCCAAGTTTGAGCTCGAGTCGAGCTCAATTACAAACTAAATTGTGAGCCGAGGTTTTTTCAAGGTGAGCACAAGCGGCTTGCGAGTTGGTTTGGCTCAGTGCTACCCCTAATGGCGAGGTTGGAAATCCAACCTTTTTCTTGCTATGTTTTCCACTCACTTCCCCATATCCTCAACCCAAATCTTAACCTATCATTTTCTACCATTTATATTGTTTATAAAAAAAAATGTTAGAAAATAGGGCTCAGGCCCACAAATCAAGGAGTTACATCCAGCATGAGTTAAGACTGGAGTATGGAGCAATGTCTTAGCGGCTAGGAGAAGAACAGAGCAGGTCTGCTCTGTAGTCACTGTGGCCGAAGACACTCTGCCGTCACCGAAGACCTTCTGTCGTCACCACATTACCGAACATGCTCTGTCGTGACCACAAAACCGAAGACGAGCTGTCGTCACTGAAGACGCTCTGTCGTCACCCATCACCGAAGACTATCTCGAATTAATCTCTGGTTCGCCATGAGAGCACGGTTCAGAAGTGCTCTTGACAAAGAAGACAACGAGACCAGATTTGAGTCAGATCAGACTTGATCGAACCGAACTACCGAACCAGACCAAACTGAACACATCCGAATCGGATCGCACAAATAGACTTCCACTAATCGCTCCCGATGGAGCGCTCAAGAAGAGCGGATATATGACATATTTTGTCTTAGACCAAGCGCAGTATGCAACAAGAACTTATACAACTCACTTGGCAAGTTGGGCATCCGATATCTGTACGCACCAACTTGAGGGGGAGTGTTGGCGTGAACTGTCTGAGCTTTCTTTCAGATGAGGAAATCCTCCATAGAATCAAAATGAAAAAGTCATACAAGATGACAAGATGATAAATAAAGGGTCATATCATATAGATGGCATTGATGTAATTAAGTTAAAGTTCCCGGGTTAAAACCCCAAACACTAAACCCTAAGTTCAAGGGTATTATTGTAATATTATACTTTCATAAATCTATAAATATAGCTTCAGGGGGAGGAAGGGTTATGGATTTGATGATTTACAATAATACCCCTGAACTTAGGGTTTAGGGTTTGGGGTTTTAACCCGGGAACTTTAACTTAATTATATCAATGCCATCTGTATGAGATGACCCTTATCATTTTGTCATCTTGTATGACTTTTTAAACCCTAAACCCTAAACCCTAAACCCTAATTAAGTTAAAGTTCCCGGGTTAAAACCCCAAACACTAAACCCTAAGTTCAGGGGTATTATTGTAATATTATACTTTCATAAATCTATAAATATAGCTTCAGGGGGAGGAAGGGTTATGGATTTGATGATTTACAATAATACCCCTGAACTTAGGGTTTAGGGTTTGGGGTTTTAACCCGGGAACTTTAACTTAATTACATCAATGCCATCTGTATGAGATGACCCTTATCATTTTGTCATCTTGTATGACTTTTTCGTTTTGATTCTATGGAGGATTTCCTCAAATGAAAGAAAGCTCAAATAGCTCAGCCAACAAAAAATAAAAATAAAAATATAAAAAATAGTTAGTAATACTATCAAAATTTAAAATGTAAATATTAATCAAGAAATTAATGAAATTCTATATTTTATCTTAAGTATTAATTATTCAAATAAATTACTAAGGTATTGAAGCATATTCTCGAGGGAAACACAAACCCGCTTCAATCCCAAAATTTTACTCCCAACCCCATCCTCCCCTAATGAGGGAAGAAAGAAACTTGGGTTTTTCGATTAGGTGGGGTCAAGTTCCTCTTTTAATTACTTGAGGGGTGTACCAACAACGCAAATGTCATGCTTAATTAGAAAGAAAATTAGAATTTTTTTTTTAGCATGGTGCTTTAACTTGGACAATAAAACTTACTTAGGCTTATAAAAATTTGGTTGTATTGCCAAAGCCAGTGTTATGGTCTCTGACCATGGATCGAGTAATTCGACGATGGGAGAGGTCTTCTTGCAATTCAGGGGAAGAACTAGGATGTCGGGATCTTTCTGGCCTACCTATGATTACGAATTTGGGGAGAACAATGGAATAGAAGAGGAAGGAAGATGAACGCCGAGACGTGAGTGGAGGAGAGGGATAATCTGGCTCTTCGAAGGGATATTTGCACCTTGGGTTCCTGGGGAACGTCGACCTTGGTTCGTTAGAGGAGAACTCAGATCCTTGGTAAATTTTCTGCTTACCTTGTCCTTCACTTATGCTAGCCGTATAAGGACATCAAGCCAAAGTTCGAGCTACATATTATTACAATAATGCCATTCGTGGCTTCCTATTCTCAACGAGAAAATAAAGAACATCTAATGCCTATATAATGCTTAGGTGCCTCATTGCTCCCCTAAGTCACCAACTCATCCACGTCGCCTCTGGATGACTCGTCTTGCTATGGAGTCCATAACATCACTCTCCCCTGTTGGAAAATGGGGTCAAGCGCACAAGCTCAAGGCTAGAGCCCCACACGTCAAAGGAGTGGCAAAGTGGTTATTTATGATATGTTCCATAAAGATGGCATGGATATGTAAATACAATGTCTTAGTATGTCTTTTAATCTATTGAGTTGTAACCCTAAGGGCTTTGTAACACTATAAATAAGAGCATTAGCTAAGAGGTAAGGAATTCAATCCTTCTCCTCTATTTGCAAAAACGTCCAGCCACCCTCTCTTCTCTCTTGACGCATTCTCTCCTTCCCTTAATCCAAACTCTCCTCTCAAACGTCCTTCCCCTTTCTCCCACTTCTCTCTCTTCTCTCCTTCTTCTTCCACATTAACCTAGAGTCATTCTCATGGGGTCCTAACTTCTACACCCCCGATTAGAAAGAGCTTGTCTGCAAGCTCAAATGTAGGGTAGATTTGCTTGAAGACTGCTAGATCTTCCCATGTAGCCTCTATAGCATCCGAGTGGGTCCATTGAACTAGAAGTTCTGTCCGGTCGTCCAGCTGCCGAGCACTCAAGATTTTGTGGGGCGTGAGATCAACTTTACCATCTTCAATTGTGGGTAAAGAAGGTATGGATAGTGGTGTTGTACCCTTTAACGACTTGAGCAAGGAAACGTGAAAGACGTCATGAAGCTTGGACTCCGGAGGTAGATGGAGTTTATACGCTACCTGTCCCACTCGCTGGAGAATCTGGAATGGGTCAAAATATTTTGGCGAGAGATTGTTGATGTGAAATTTAATTACATCGGCTTTTATACCTCGCAAGCGTATGAATCCTTCATGTAATCTAGCGGGAAGCGAGGGTCATATCCACAGGGAGGACTGAATTTTGTGTATTCTTCAGTCAAGTAGCCTAACCAAATATGATGAATTAATCTGTACTAAACACTAATAATATCCTAAATTATCAAGCAATCATCTGATTAACTACTTGCACAACAGGAAACGTCAACTCTGGATTTTATCATGATACGTGCTGCTCTCGAGCGCCACATAACCATGAATTCGGATTCTCAATCCTTGCGTCTAGCCCCTCTCGGGCGCCTAGAGTTAATGATAGAGACCGGATTACAATAGAATGCAGAGAATCAATTTCCTATTATGATGATGCTAAAATTATCAACTCTGGATTTTACCGTGATTCGTGCCTCTCTCGAGTACCACGTAACCACGAATTCGATTTCTCAATCCTTGTGTCTATCCCCTCTCGGGCGCATAGAGTGAAAGACAGAAATCAGATTAAAACCAAAATCCAACCTAGATTACAATCCTACCCTAATTATCTAATTTAATCAAATATCTGGAAAAAAAATATTCGATAAACATTAATTATCAAATCAAATTTAATAAACATTCAAAAACTAAGTTCAAACTATAGGAAAATTAAATTCCAAAATGACGGATTACTCCTCTTCTCCTTCCTCTCGCTCGGGCAGCAAAGGATCGTTCTCACGACTGCAATTTCCAGAAATTGATGGCTTCGGGTTGCAAGAGCAAGTGGCCGGAGGTAGAGACGACGCCGACGAGGAAGGATAGAAACCCACGGACGGAGGTGACGACCGGCGAAGAACGGAATGGAGCTGAAGTCCTCTAACTGGCTCTCTTGAGTCTTGGTCGAAGTCGGAATAGCTTCGGAAATGGTCGAAAATAGGTAATCGACACCGAAGGATGGTCGGAATGCGGAATTGGCACCGGAGGAGCCCTCTTGGGTCACCTCTCGGCCTGGCGAACAGAAACTGGCACTGTTGAACTCACCGCGACGGAGACTCTCTCGAGCTCTCCTCAGGTCTATTCTCAGTTGCTGGACGACGGTGGCGCGGCGAACGACGACTGGAAATCCTCTCGGGCCTCCCCTGTTTCAGTCGACGGTCCTCTGCTTCGGTCGACGCTCCTTCCCTGTTTCGGTCGACGCTCGTATTCTTTTCAATATGATTTGCCCTAAAAAATACTCCCTTTCACCAATGGCATTTTGGTAAATATCTCCTTCTCCACCAAAATTCTCCTGAAATTCCATAATTGAATCCATAAAAATCATTTCAGGAAGAAATAAACCCTAAAAGCAATGAAATATAATTTAGGAAATAAAAATATGCAATATAGACAGTGATTAATGCCAAATTCAATAAATACACGTTTTATTTGAAAACTGATAAATAACCACCTATAACACAATTATGAGGGCTATTCTATTATAATTAAACTAGCTCTCATGTCAGAATCTGACATCTATCACACCCCCAAACCTAAATCTTTGCTAGTCCCTAGCAAAACAACAATAGAACCAAAATTAAGCCTAGGACAACAAAATGCCACTTTCGTAGGAGACACGATTGCATTTAGCGCATGCAACAAGCCGTTAAACCTCTACTTTACAGTAGTGGACGAGTTGTGTCTCGTGAGGGTTTGCATGGAATTTACCCACAAGAATCTGGCATCTATCACACCCCCAAACCTAAATCTTTGCTAGTCCCTAGCAAAACAACAATAGAACCAAAATTAAGCCTAGGACAACAAAATGCCACTTTCGTAGGAAACACGATTGCATTTAGCGCATGCAACAAACCGTTAAACCTCTACTTTACAGTTGTGGACGAGTTGTGTCTCGTGAGGGTTTGCATGGAATTTACCCACAAAATTCATCTAAATCAATAATATAAAAATAAAATTGAAGAAAATTTACTCCTCATTAGCATATGACTAACACTTAGTATCGTAAAATATTTGAAAATCATTAGAAACCCTGCTCAATTTGAAAACCTGTGTAAAATATAACACATTATCAATCCAAATACACTCATTGTTACTCCACTTGAACCAATGTGACCCATAAGCAATTACTTCAACAAAACAAAGAGGCAACAAATAACAATAAAATCCTGGTAACATAAAAAATTAAGAGAAAATAGTAGAGTACGCCTGTTGTCTGACAATCTCACAAAAGAAGTATACCAATTTCAATCTTGACCTGCAACTTCTTACAACTTACAATTCATCATCAAAGTTAAGGAAACTCATTGTTTCCAGATTTAAACCCATTTTACGCTATTACCAGCGCATTTTTGCTATTACCAGCATAATTTTTGTTTCACTGAATACTTTTGGTATTACCACCATTTTGTATTCGTCTTCAATGCACATGCACTTATTTTTAAGTAATTGACTGTTCCGGTGCATGTCCCTGGGTTAGCCCAGACTGTTTCTGAAGTTATCTGTCTTTTGCAAGCAAGAGCATTTCCATTTGCATTCATACATTACAACAAGGAATTTCATTGAGATATAAACAGGAATGAGTTCAAACAGGCATACAAGACTATTCAGACTAACATAGATCAACACGAGATTTACATGTTCTCTTTTGCAACTAAGTTCCAAGTCTAATGCAATAGTAAGTTATCCCACTGAATTCCCATGGATCACAACAAATGATATCAGATTTCTAATAGGCATATTCTACACAGTTTTAAGAAAAATTTTGAAACACATTTGAGCAACTTATTTTAACTCTACTAAAGTTAACCACATACTAAGAGGAGTAATTTGAAAACCACGAGCAAAAATCAAAAGAAAATCATTGTTAAGATATAAAAGAGCCGTTTGCCCCCCTAAACCTAAACCTGACATCGTCCTCAATGGGGAAAAGTTAAAACACCAGAATGACTACAAAAAGAAATAACATCTAAAGAATAATAAAACTCATGGAAACCACATGCTCCATTGCCACACAAGAAGTAAAGCAAAGCCAAAACAGTGCAAGGAAAAGAGATACAAGCAAACACCCCCAAACCTAGAGCATGACACATCATCAAACAAACCAACTAACAATCACTAAAATATCTGATTTACTAGATGATTTATTGTTGGCCTTAACGTCTGTTCTGGTGCCAGTCTTCTTGTCTAGCAGCTACTACTCCAGTTGACTCACAACCTAGCTAGTTATACTCCAGCAGAGTAAGGGTTAAGCTCCCTCAGGGCTCCTAAATCCATAGGTGGGACCATATGTGTTTGGTCATCAACAATAATACCAAAGAGTCAATAGAGATCCCCAGGAATGATACATAGTCTCCCTCGAAGAAGGTTTACTCGTATCAGCTGTACCCGTAGGTAATCATCCGTAGATGAAACCTTTATCCCACATCACACTTTGAAGAAATCTCTGTGTGACTGGCCACTGAAGGCAGTAGGAATCACGCGCTGAACACAAGTCCTTAAGTTACTCACCATAAGGTTTTCATTCAATACTTCAAGATTGAACTGGTCAATCCCAGAACGGTTGTTTGAGTACAGACCTCTCAAACTAGGAACCAAAAGTCTGGTCATTGACTACCGGAACCATTTATGCTCTCAGCCGGCAAGAGAGTACCCCGAGTCCATGATGGGGCCGGCATCGTCGGAGGACCTCCAATCAATCAAGAACAGAGTACACCAAAGGTTATCCCAAATAAGAATGAATAAACCAAAAATAAAAACTGTAATGTACAAAGGGATAGAAACGTGGGGATTGCCCACAATGTGCTAAGTTTATAGTCATAAGCAAGACTCTGACGCAGTCAATATGAAATGACAGGTTCCTCCAAGAAAATCACCATCACCTCCTCCGGTGTGGGGACATTCTCACGATACGGTTTGAGCCTCTGACCGTTAACTTTGAAGACCGACCCGTCTCCATGATTGCGGATCTCAATAGTGCCATGAGGAAAGACCTGTGTAACCTCAAATGGACTAGACCACCTGGATCTCAGCTTCCTTGGAAACAAATGCAATCGTGAGTTATAAAGTAAAACATTCTGCCCAACAGTAAAACACTTGCAAAAAATAGATTTATCATGTAAAAGCTTTGTTCGCTCCTTATACAGTTTGACATTCTCATAAGCATCATGACGTATCTCCTCCAACTCATTCAATTGCAATTTCCTCTCCTCACCTGCTTGAGTCAAATCAAAATTCAAAGCCTTAATGGCCCAATAAGCTCTATGCTCAAGCTCAACAGGTAGATGACATGCTTTGCCGAACACTAGACGAAATGGAGACATCCCAATAGGAGTCTTATAAGCGGTTTGATAGGCCCATAAAGCATCGTCCAATCGAGTGGACCAATCTTTCCTATCAAAGCGAACCGATTTCTCCAAAATCCGTTTGATCTCCCTATTAGGGATTTCCACTTGACCACAAGTTTGCGGGTGGTACGGAGTGGACACCCGATGAGTGATGGAGTATTTCTTCAATAAGGTCTCAAATGCTCTGTTACAAAAATGAGATCCCTCATCACTAATGATCGCTCTCAGGGTACCAAACCGATTAAAAATATTTTCTTTTAAAAACTTTACTACCACTTTGTGATCATTTGTCTTACATGAAATAGCTTCAATTCATCTAGAGACATATTCAGCAGCAACAAGGATGTATTGATAGCCTAACGAGACAGGAAAAGGACCCATGAAGTCAATACCCCACACATCAAACAATTCAACAATAAGAATGGGGTTAAGAGGCATCATGTTCTTCCTAGACAAACAACCAGTCCGTTGGCATCTATCACACACACGACAAAACTCATGGGCATCTCTAAATAATGAAGGCCAATAGAAACCACATTGCAAGACTTTAGCCGCGGTCTTTCTAGCACCAAAATGTCCACCACATGCGTGGGAATGACAAAATTCAAGAATGTTGGCAAAGTCTTGCTCATGTACACAACGCCTAATGACTTGGTCAGGACACACCTTGAACAGAAAAGGGTCATCCCAAAAAAAAATGTTTGACATGGGAAAAGAATTTCAACCGATCTTGTTTACTCCAATAATTAGGAATCTTATGAGTTACAAGATAGTTGACTATGTCAGCAAACCAAGGCAACTGGGATACTTGGAGAAGTTGTTCATCAGGGAAGGAATCATTTAAAGGAAGGAATCCTTCCTGAGGTGCTATACAAATCCTAGATAGATGATCAGCAACAACATTCTCACAACCCTTCTTATCTCGAATCTCAAGGTCAAATTCTTGCAATTGCAAGATCCATCTAATCAAGCGAGGTTTAGTGTCCTTGATGGATAATAAGTACTTCAAAGTAGAATGATCAGTGAACACTATAACCTTTGACTCTAACAGATATGATCTGAATTTGTTCAAGGCAAACACAACAGCTAGCAACTCCTTCTCAGTGGTAGTGTAATTCAATTGAGCATCATGAAAAGTGCGGCTAGCATACTGAATGACACAGGGAATTTTATCCGTCTTTTGCCCCAAAACAGCCCCCAATGTATAATTAGAGGCATCACATATCAACTCAAAAGGCAAAGACAAAGTAGGGGGTTGGACAATGGGTGCAGTGGACAAACATTTCTTCAGTGTCTCAAAGGCATGAATACAGGCATCATCAAAGGCAAAAACAACATCTTGAGCAACCAAATTCGTCAAAGGACGAGAAATTTTGCTAAAGTCCTTAATGAAGCGCCTATAGGACCCAACATGGCCAAGGAAAGAACGCACCCCCTTCACAGAAGTAGGTGGTGGCAGATTGGCAATTAGGTCAACCTTGGCTTTGTCCACTTCTACACCCCGCTCAGACACTACATGTCCTAAAACAATTCCTTCTTTTACCATGAGGTGGCATTTCTCCCAATTCAAGACTAAATTGGACTTAATGCAACGGGACAATACGAGTGAAAGATTGTGCAGACATGTATCAAAACTAGAGCCAAACACATAAAATTCATCCATAAAGACCTCTAAAAATTCACCAATCATGTCAGAAAAGATACTCATCATGCACCGTTGGAAAGTGGCAGGCGCATGGCATAAACCAAAAGGCATGCGTCTGTAAGCATAGGTGCCAAACGGACACGTGAATGTGGTATTTTCCTGATCTTCTGGAGCAATGGGATTTTGATTGTAGCCGGAGTATCCATCAAAGAAGCAATAAAAATTGTAGCCGACCAATCGCTCTAGCACCTGATCAATGAAAGTTAGTGGGAAGTGAACCTTCCTAGTGGCGGAATTAAGTTTTCTATAGTCAATGCAGACACACCACTTGGTGGTAGTTCTTGTGGGAATCAATTCACCACTCTCATTTTTCATTATCGTTATCCCCCCTTTCTTAGGGACAACTTGAATTGGACTCACCCAGGTGCTATCGAAAATAGGGTAAATGATTCCTATCACAAGCAACCTGATGACTTCTTCTCTCACAACCTCCAGCATATGGGGATTTAACCTACGTTGCATCTCACGTGAGGCTTTAGTCCCCTCCTCCAAATGAATACGATGCATGGATATGGAGGGGCTAATCCATTTTAAGGCATCAAGAGTCCACCCCAATGCCTCTCTGTGTGCTTGTAAAACTTCAGTCAATTGTTCCTCCTGCTCAGTACTCAAATAAGAGGAAATAATGACTAGCAATGAGTTCATGGGCCCCAAGAACGCATACTTCAACGTGGGAGGAAGTGGCTTAAGATCTAGCTTGGAAGTTTCAAGAGGTTTGTCCAAATCAAGATGAAGATTCTGTGGATGATCAGTTGTGACAACCTCATAAGCTTCCTCCAACAGTGTACAGAACTGAGTAAAGAGTCAACCTCTCAGAAATATGTTTCCTCATCAAAATAGTCCATGTCTAAATATGTTATGCAAGACTCAAAAGATTCAAGAGTGGATTCGTCATCAATCATAACAGTCTCTATCTTAAATGCAGGACTTAGATCATCAGACTCAAGTGGGTGGTGCCCGACATTAAACACATTCAACGAGACCTTAAAATTTCCAAAAGACAACTCCAACTCACCACTTTATAATGAATGATAGCAGTAGATGTGGCTAAGAAGGGACGTCCTAGGATGATAGGAATATGTTTGGTCACATTGACTACTGGTTCTGTATCAAGAACAATGAAATCAACCGGGAACAGAAATTTGTCCACTTTTATCAAAACATCTTCAACTATTCCTCGTGGTATCTTGACAGAATGGTTAGCTAGTTGAAGTGTGATGGGGGTAGGCTTCAATTCCCCCAAACCTAATTGTTGGTACACAAAGAAAGGAAGCAAATTCACACTTGCCCCTAAGTCAAGAAGAGCTCTCTGGATGGTATGTTCACCAATGACATATGAAATTGTGGGACATCCAGGATCTTTAACTTTAGGAGGAGTGTTGTGCTTCAGAATTGAGCTTACATTCTCAGTAAGAAAGACCTTTTTGTTAACATGTTGTTTTGTCTTCTGTGTACAAAGGTCTTTCAAAAATTGGGCATAGGCAGGGACTTGTCTAATAGCATCAAGAAGTGGAATGTTAATGTGAACCTTACTAAACAGTTCCAACGTTTCATGCATCTATCTCCTTTCCTAGGTGGGCCCGATAACCTCTGCAGATAAGGAGCTGGTGGGACTTGGTTAGGGATCTGCGTGGCTGTTGGTGGAGAACTTGGAGGTTCTTCACTCAATGATGTGTCCCCATTGTCATCATTTGACTCCTTAGACTTAGTGGTCCCTGCCCCATTGTTCAACTCACGACCACTCCTAAGGGTGGTTATGGCTTTGGCTTGCTCGTGGTGGGGATTGAAACTCGACCCACTCTCATGTGTGCTTTTGGGGTTAGGAATGGTTTGACTCGGGAGTCTATTTTGTGCCTGTTCACTCATGTGGCTTGCCAACTGACTCACTTGCATTTCAAGTTTAGCAACGGAGGACTGTGTATTCTGCATGAATAATTGAAGTGTATCCTCAAGTGAAGGTTTTTGTGGAATCAATAGCTGTTGAGTGAAGTGTGGGCGCGGAGCTTGGGGTTGAGTAAACCCTGGATGACCCCCAACCCGTGGGCCCTTGGACCTTGAGAAATTTGGGTGCCTAGCCCAACCTGGATTATATGTTTCCGAAAAAGGATCGTTCCGGTTTGGTCTATGAAAATTCCGGACTGCATTCAAGTCCTCAATGAGCTCCGGGTAGGATGAACTAGATGGACACATTTGTGTGGAATGAGATGAACCAGAGCATATGGCACATACAGTTGATGGGTTAGGAGCAGGTGAACTCTTGGACACCATAAGGGCATCAATTTTTCTAGTCAACCCCTCAATCTTGGCCATGAGCATGAGTGTTTCACTAACCTCGTAGAGACCCCCTCTTTTGGCTTCGTGGGATCTCCTATCAACATTAAATGACGAACCCCATTGCTGAGATTGATCACTCAACGTTTCAAAGAAGTCCCACATCTCACTCTTACCCATCAAACTCCCACCACTCGTTGCATCGACCATGGATCTAACCTGGGGTGTAAGACCTTGATAAAAGTATTGTACTAAATGCCATTTCTCACACCCATGATGCGGACACCTACGGATCAAATCCTTCCATTTCTCCCAAGCCTCATAAAAGTGTTCATCCTCCTGTTGCATAAAGTTGGAGATTTCTCTCCTGAGAGCTGTAGTTCTCTGAATGGGAAAGTACTTGGACAAAAATTTTGTGACTAATGTGTCCCATGAAGTAATGCTGCCCACCTCCAAGGAATTAAGCCAAGACTTGGTCTTATCCTTAAGTGAAAATGGAAAAAGTCTTAACCGAATAGAGTCATCTGAGAAATTCTGGAATTTGAAAGTTGCACAGATATCTAAGAATTCCTTGATGTGGTAATAAGGGTCCTCCTTCTCCAACCCGTAGAATGTAGGGAGGAGTTGGATCACACCCGGTTTCAAGTCATAACTGGCAGCAGTAGTGGGTGGCAATATAATTCAAGAAGGTGATGTGAAGTGGGATGGGATAGAATAATCCCTCAGGGCTCTATGGTCACCGGCGGCAGGTAACTGTAATGGTTCACCCTGATTGGCCATGGTAGCTCCTAACTTGACTTCTGGTGTTTTCCTACAAATATGTTCTACCTCTTCAACAAAAGGAGCTAATGGTTCACCTAGGGAGCGGCGCCCGTGCATAAAAACACAAAAAGAAACAAAACTAACTATCAAATTAAGCTAACAAACTCACTACTGAAAATACGAACTAACTAGAAGAAATAAAAATAAATCCATACAAAATCACCAAGATAAAATTATGAAAGCAAAAAATAAAATAAAATAAAATAAAATAAATCTAACCTAAGACCATGGAGAACAAAGAAATACACGTAATACTGCCTCCCTGGTAATGGCGCCTAAAACTTGATGTGAAATTTAATTACATCGGCTTTTATACCTCGCAAGCGTACGAATCCTTCATGTAATCTAGCGGGAAGCGAGGGTCATATCCACAGGAAGGACTGAATTTTGTGTATTCTTCAGTCAACTAGCCTAACCAAATATGATGAATTAATATGAACTAAACACTAATTATATCCTAAATTATCAAGCAATCATCTGATTAACTACTTGCACAACAGGAAACGTCAACTCTGGATTTTATTGTGATACGTGCCTCTCTCGAGCGCCACGGAACCACGAATCCGGATTCTCAATCCTTGCGTCTAGCCCCTCTCGGGCGCCTAGAGTTAATGACAGAGATTGGATTACAATAGAATGCAGAGAATCAGTTTCCTATTATGATGATGCTAAAATTATCAACTCTGGATTTTACCGTGATTCGTGCCTCTCTTGAGCGCCTCGTAACCACGAATCCGATTTCTCAATCCTTGTGTCTATCCCCTCTCGGGCGCATAGATTGAAAGACAGAAATCAGATAAAAATACCAAAATCCAACCTAGATTACAATCCTACCCTAATTATCTAATTTAATCAAATATCCGGAAAACAAATATTCGATAAACATTAATTCTCAAATCAAATTTAATAAACATTCAAAACCGAAGTTCAAACTATAGGAAAATTAAATTCCAAAATGACGGATTACTCCCCTTCTCCTTCCTCTCGCTCGGGCAGCAAAGGATCGTTCTCACGGCTACAATTTCCAGAAATTGATGGCTTCGGGTTGCAAGAGCGAGTGGCCGGAGGTAGAGATGACGTCAGTGAGGAAGGATAGAAACCCACGGATGGAGGTGACGACCGGCGAAGAACGGAACGGAGCTGAAGTCCTCTAACGGCTCTCTCGAGTCTCGGTCGGAGTCGGAATAGCTTCGGAAGTGGTCGGAAGTAGGTAATCGACGCCGGAGGATGGTCGGAATGCGGAATTGGCACCAGAGGAGCTCTCTCGGGTCACCTCTCGGCCTGGCGAATAGAAACTGGCACTGTCGAACTCGCCGCGACGGAGACTCTCTCGAGCTCTCCTCGGGTCTGTTCTCGGTTGCCAGACGGCGGTGGCGTGATGAACGATGGCTGGAAATCCTCTCGGGCCTCCCCTGTTTCGGTTGACGGTCCTCTGTTTCGATCAACGCTCGTTCCCTGTTTCGGTCGATGCTCGTTCTCTTTTCAATACGATTTGCCCTAAAAAAATACTCCCTTTCACCAATGGCATTTTGGTAAATATCTCCTTCTCCACCAAAATTCTCCTGAAATTCCATAATTGAATCCATAAAAATCATTTCAGGAAGAAATAAACCCTAAAGCAATGAAATATAATTCAGGAGAGAAAAATATGCAATATAGATAGTGATTAATGCCAAATTCAATAAATGCACGTTTTACTTGAAAACCAATAAATAACCACCTATAACACAATTATAAGGGCTATTCTATTATAATTAACCTAGTTCTCATGTCAGAATTTGACATCTATCACTTGTGCATGGTACCTGCAATTGAGTGTTGCCGGTAGGGTTGGAGACGCAGCCATACAAAATCACCCTGGTTGAATTGAAGATCACGGTGATGCTGATCATAATAACCTTTCATACGTGCTTGGGCTTGCTGAAGATGTAGGGAAGCCTATTATGGACTCCATAGCATCTCGAATAATAAGCAGACGCAGGAGTTAATTTATGTAATTTCCTTTTGATGTGTTTGGGTGGTTTACTTGTAATTTTCTTATAACTTGTGCCCCTCGGTTTGGGCTTGATGTTTTGCGTCCCTAATCCTTTTTATGGAGGAGAATAGACTGGAATGAAAGTAAGCATTGAAATCAAATTAGAATAGAAGGTCGAATTCTCCCTCTCTGAGGTCCAAGGTTGAGCCTCCTTCAAGGCTCGTTCCATCCCAAGCAATTCGGAGTACCAGGCACAAGAAATTCTTCTCTTCATCAATAGACAATCTGGAGGAAAGAGGAGAACGCAGGGTGACGAGATCCATGGCAAGGGCAGATCCTAACATCGTGGTATCAGATAGGACCACCCTTGCTGAGTCCTCTTCCCAGGAAGATTTGCGTCATATCGTTGAGGAGTTGCATCATAGCATTGAGGAAAATTGAAATCGAACTGAAGGACTTCAATCGGTAGTGTTCGCCATCAATGACACTCTTCAACACTAACTTCGATGAGTGGAGGATGGTTTTGCTCGTGGTCCTACGCCATCGGGCAGTTCCACACTTCTTTCCACGCCCCAACGTCCCCACCCGCCCCCACCTCCACCACATCTGCGCCACCAACCTCCAGCTGCCATGGGACCTCTCGCACCAGGCCACAATACGGTGCCCAGGTATGCCAAGCTCGACTTTCCTACCTATGACGGGTCTACGAATCCCATGATCTAGTTACACAGCTGTGACTAGTTCTTTTATAATCAAAGAATGCATGTTGATGATCGGGGTCCACTTATTTGCCTTCCATATGCTTGATGAAGAACTCCTATGGTACTACCAATTTAATTCGGAGCATCATCTTCCTGATTGGGATTTATTTAAAGATTATTGCAAGTTGAGGTTTGGCCCTCCTGCACGTAGCAACCCTTTGGGGGATCTGGTGAATATAAAACCGACAGAGACCATTGAGTTGTAACAGAAGCAATTTCAGGAACGCCTGGCCCGAACCATGTTATCGTACGAGTGCATTAGCTTTACTCTATCCCTACCTACTCTCACTTTTTTGCCCTTTTGGTCATAGGATATGTTTTTAATATACCATCTTGAAGATGAGCCCTAATTTAAAAAAAAAAAAACCAAAGTGAGTAGGAGTGGTATGGAGTAGTGTCAAACTCGAACCTATGCTTGAGTTCCAGTTGAAGCTCAACATCCAGCCTTAAATTAACCTCGACCTTGAACTCAAAAAATTTAAATGAGTTTAAGTTCGAGTTCAAACTCGAGCAAGGTTGAGTACCATTGAATTGCCCTCTATTGTAGAGGAGTCCACGACTTGCAACAAAGCATACTAATGTACATTATAGCCAGCTTAATAAACCTAATGAAAAGAGTAAATATTTCTATCAATAATATATATTCCATTGGCAATAACAACATCAGATGTCGAGGGATTCGAAAAGCTGAATGATGATCGTCTTTGAGGTTTGAGGTGAATAGCATCAACCAACTAAAGAAGGAAAATCTATGCTAAGGAGTTGCTTGTGAGCATATAAACCGAGCTCGATTTGTTATATACTTAATGAGCTTTATTCCAAGTTTGAGCTCGAGTCGAGTTCAATTACAAACTAAATTGTGAGTCGAGGTTTTTTCAAGGTGACCACAAGTGGCTTGCAAGCTGGTTTGGCTCAGTGCCACCCCTAATGGCAGGGTTGGAAATCTAACCTTTTTCTTGCTATGTTTTCCACTCCCTTCCCCATATCCTCAACCCAAATCTTAACCTATCATTTTCTACCATTTATATTGTTTATAAAAAAATGTTGGAAAACAAGGCCCAGGCCCATAGATCAAGGTGCTACATCTAGCATGAGTTAAGACTGGAGTATGGAGCAATATCTTAGCAACTAGGAGAAGAACAGAGCAGGTTTGCTCCGTAGTCGTTGTGACCGAAGACACTATGCCGTCACCGAAGACCCTCTGTCGTCACCACATTACCGAACATGCTCTGTCGTGACCACAAAACCGAAGACGATCTGTCATCACCGAAGACGCTCTGTCGTGACCACAAAATCGAAGATGCTCTGTCGTTACCCGTCACCGAAGACTATCTCGAATTAATCTCTGGTTCATCGTGAGAACACGCTTTAGAAGTGCTTTCGACAAAGAAGACGACGCGACCAGATTTGACTCGGACTAGACTTGATTGAACCGAATTACCGAATTGCCGAACCGGACCGAACTGAACACATCCGAATCAGATCGCACAAATAGATTTCTGTTAATCACTCCTGATGGAGCGCTCAAGAAGAGCGGATATATGGCATATTTTGTCTCTGACCAAGCGTAGTATGCAACAAAAACTTATACAACTCACTTGGCTAGTTGGGCATCCGATATCATACACACCAACTTGAGGGGCGGTGTTGGCGTGAGCTGTCTGAGCTTTATTTCAGATGAGGAAATCCTCCTTAGAATCAAAATGAAAAAGTCATACAAGATGAAAAGATGATAAATAAGGGGTCATCTCATAGAGATGACATTGATGTAATTCAGTTAAAGTTCCCGGGTTAAAACCCCAAACCCTAAACCCTAAGTTTAGGGGTATTATTGTAATATTGTAGTTTCATAAATCTATAAAAATATTAAAAATAGTTAGTGAATACAATCAAAATTTAAAATGTAAATATTAATCAAGAAATTAAGGGAATCCTATATTTTATCTTAAGTATTGTTTATTCAAATAAATTACTAAGGTATTGAAGCATATTCTTGAAGGGAAATCCAAACCCTCTACGATCCCAAAATTTTACTCCTAACCCCATCCTCCCCTAATGAGGGAAGAAAGAAACTTGGGTTTTTCGATTTGGTGGGGTCAAGTTCCTCTTTTAATTACTTGAGGAGTGTACCAACAACGCAAATGTCATGCTTTAGAAAGAAAATTAGAATTTTTTTTTAGCATGGTGTTTTAACTTCTACAATAAAACTTACTTAGGCTCATGAAAATTTGATTGTATTGCCAATGCCAGTGTTATGGTCTCTGACCATGGAACAAGTGATTTGACGATGGGAGAGGTCTTCTTGCAATTCGGGGGTAGAACCGGGATGTCGGGATCTTTCTGGCCTACCTATGATTAATAATTTTGGGAGAACAATGGAATAGATGAGGAAGGAGGATGAATGTCGGGACGTGAGTGGAGGAGAGGGATAATCAGGCTTTTCGAAGGGATACATGCACCTTGGGTTCCTGGGGAACGCCGACCCTGGTTCTTTAGAGAAGAACTCAAATCCTTGGTTAATTTTCTGCTTACCTTTTGATTCACTTACGCTAGCCTTATAACTCCATCAAGCCAAATTTCGAGCTACACATTATTACAATAATGCCATTCGTGGCTTCCTATTCTCAACAAGGAAATAAAGAACATCTAATGCCTATATAATGCCTAGGTGCCTCATTGCTCCTCTGAGTGACCAACTCATTTATGTTGCCTCTGGATGACTCATCCTGCTATGGAGTCCATAACATCATTCCCCCCGTGGAGAAAGAGCTTGTCTGCAAGCTCAAATGTAGGGTAGAATTGCTTAAAGACTGCTAGATCCTCCCATGTAGCCTCTATAGCATCTGAGTGGGTCCTTTGAACTAGAAGTTCTGTCCGATCGTCCAGCTGCCGAGCACTCAAGATTTTGTGGGGAGTCAGATCAACTTTACCGTCTTCAATTGGGGGTAAAGAAGGTACAGATAGTGGTGCTGGACGCTTTAATGGCTTGAGCAAGGAAACATGAAAGACGCCATGAAGCTTGGACTCCGTAGGTAGATGGAGTTTATACGCTACCTGTCCCACTCACTGAAGAATCTGGAATGGGCCAAAATATTTTGGCGAGAGCTTGTACCTTGTACCTGCAATTGAGTCTTGCTGGTAGGGCAGGAGATGCAGCCATACAAAATCACCCTGGTTGTATTGAAGATCATGGTGATGCTGATCATAATAAACTTTCATACGTGCTTGGGCTTGCTGAAGGCGTAGGGAAGCCGATTCTAGTAAATGATCACGATTGGTGAGGGCTTGGTCCACTCCGTCCACCCTTTTGGACCCTTGAGCATATGAAAGCAGTCGAGGGGGATCCCTGCCACAGAGGATCTTGTAGAGCGTGGCATGTAATGCTGTGTGAAAAGAGGTATTATAGCAGTATTCCACCCAAGGAAGGCAATCCACCCACCGTTTAGGAGTGTCCCCCACCAGACACCTTAAATACTTCTCAATGGTGCGGTTCACCACTTCTGTCTGGCCATTTGTTTGAGGATGATAGGCAAATGAGTATTTGAGTTTTGTACTTGATAAGCGAAACAAAACTCTCCAAAAATGACTGGTAAATACTACATCGCGATCACTGACAATGGATTCCAGAATGCTGTGGAGACAAACAATATTCGCGAAGAAGATGGTAGCGATCTTTGCTGCTGTATATGGATGCTCGAACGGAATAAAGTGTGCATATTTAGAAAACCGATCAACCACCACAGAAAGAATAGACTTACCGGAAGCCTTAGGAAGTCCTTTAATGAAATCCATAGTAATGTCGGACCAAACCTGTGTTGGAAGCTTGAGTGGTTGCAATAGCCCCATGGGATTTAAATTTTCTGTCTTGTTCCTTTGGCATACTTGGCACTCAGCCACATACTTGGCAATATTTGATTTCATCCCTTCCCAATAAAAACCCCCTTGTAGTCGTTTTAATGTTTTGAGGAGGCCCTCATGGGCGCTGTCATGGTATGCTGAAACTACCATGGCTATCAAGGGAGATCGTGGTGATAAATAGATGCGGTGCTTGTATAAAATGAGGTGATCATTAATGGACCAATGGGAAGACATGGTGCCCTGTGCCATTTTTTTCCTTCAAACAAATCTTGTGGTCATAGTGCCTCAATGGTGGAAGAGAGACACCATATCAAACCCTGCGAGTGGAATGATAAGAAACTCTGCTGAAAATGTTTTACCTGCAATGGAGAACATAATGGGTTGGCTGGTCCCATAACTTGGAACTTTTTCTCCATTAACTACTGAGACTAAAGCTATTGGTCGAGGTTGGAGGGGAAGTTGTAAATGTTTGGCAGCATTGAAACTCAAAAAATTATGAGTGCTGCCCGAGTCCACCAAACTGGGTAGCGGTTGCTCACTGACTAATGCACACACCTGCATTGTAGTAGTCGACTGGAGCCCTGTAATGGCGCGGAGAGAAATCTCTGGTTCCTTCACTTGTGGCTCTTCGTCCTCTAGAACTTCTTCCCCTTCATCATTCACTTCCAACCAAAATAACTTCTTACATATATGACCAAATGTATACTGTTCTTCACAATTATAACATTAGCCCTTGGATCTTCTTTCTTCCATCTCTGCTTTGTTGAGTTTCTTGATCAATGCTGACTGAGAAGGACTCGGTTTAGGGCCTTAAGGAGGAACTGAACTAACATTGTTGAGCCATGGTGGTGTTGTATTGTGGTGCAGTCTGTCTTCCTCCCTGCCATGTAGTCTTGCGTGACTGGAATTTTTGTTTGGCTTCTAATGCCCAGGCCAAATTCATTGCCCTTACTAAATCCGTAGGAGCAAGGAGCTCCACTTCTAGGTGTAGGGCCTCTGTCAAGCCTGCTATAAACAAACTTACTAGCTGGTCCACCCTTACTACCTTGCTGGCCCTGACCAACTTCTCTTGGAAGGCCTTTTGGTAATGTTCGACCGTGTCGGTTTGGCGTAGCAACACCAAGTCCCCCAGGGGATTGTTTTGAGCCGGTGGCCCAAACCTGATGGAGCACAATTCTTTAAATTTTTGAAAATTTAAATTTGGATACTCCAATTCTAATTGATGGCCCCATACCTGCGCTGCGTCGAGCATGTGGAAGGCGGCCAATCCCACTTTGTCATTGTCAGGCATTCGTTGGTGAGAAAAATTTTTCTCACACCAGTAGAGCCATATCAGAGGGCCCTCCGACCCATGAAAAATTGGGAACTCCAATTTGGTGTATCTCGGAATGGTCCCTCCTCTGGGACTAAAATTCCCTCCTGGCACTGGATGCTCTGTGTGTCCAGCATAATGTTGCCCTTGTCTTGGCACAAGGCTCCTTTGCCCTTCCCGTGGGTTGGAGTTTCTTCCCCCAATCATACCGTATAATCTATGGGATAAATTTTTGATTTGTAAATGTACCTCTTGGGAGACCCTACTATCCAGCAACGCAACCAAACGTTCTTCGGATTCTTCTTGCCTTGCTGCTGCTTTGGCGTCATTCTGTTCTTGCTCATCGTGTATCATCTCTTTGATACTAGTTAGCAACTCAGCGCTATTGGATGACTCTCCCATACTAACCTGCTCTGATACCAACGTGTTATGGTCTCTGACCATGAACCGAGTGATTCAATGATGGGAGAGGTCTTCTTGCAATTTGGGGGCAAAACCAGGATGTCGGGATCTTTCTAGCCTACCTATGATTACGAATTTGGGGCGAACAATGGAATAGACGAGGAAGGAGGATGAACGCCAGGACGTGAGTGGAGGAGAGGGATAATCAGGCTCTTCGAAGGGATACCTATGTCAGAGTGGTTCCGTCCACTCTTGTTAGAGTTTGTGGTCTGAGTTAGGTACTTGGCTTTCCGCACCTTAAACGGTTGTCTTTTCAGGTTGTATTGGCTAGGTATCTGACTCAGAACTCCGAAGTTAAGCGAGCTTGGGCTAGAGTAATTCTAGGATGGGTGACGTCCTGGGAAGTACTCTTGCCTAGGACTTTAACATGGTATCAGATTTAGGCACGCCACGGCCCGTGTTCGTATCCCGTGAGAAGCGGCTTGAGAATGGGCGGGGTGGGTTTCAGAGTGGTTCCGTCCACTCTTGTTAGAGTTTGTGGTCTGAGTTAGGTACTTGGCTTTTCGCACCTTAAACGGCTAGTCTTTTCGGGTTGTATTGGCTAGGTATCTGAATTAGAACTTCGAAGTTAAGCGATCTTGGGCAAGAGTAATTCTAGGATGGGTGACTTCCTGGGAGGTACTCTTGCCTAGGACTTTAACAACCTACACCTTGGGTTCCTGGGGAATGCCGACCCTGGTTCGTTAGAGGATAACTCAGATCCTTGGTTAATTTTGTGCTTACCTTTTCATTCACTTACGATAGCCTTATCATCAAGCCAAAGTTTGAACTACATATTATTACAATAATGCCATTCTTGGCTTCCTATTCTCAACAAGGAAATAAAGAACATCTAATGCCTATATAATGCCTAGGTGCCTCATTGCTCCCCTGAGTCACCAACTCATCCACGTCGCCTCTGGATGACTCGTCCTGCTATGAAGTCCATAACATCCAAATTAAGATTCTATTAAAGAAAAAATTGTATTCTAGTTTAATTTTATTTATTTTCTCTTTTTATACTTCTAAAGTGTTTATTTTATGCTAATAAGGCTAATGGTATTTTTGTTTACTACATCTTAGAATTCCATTATCAATTACCAAAAAACCTTTGGGCAAATAGAAGAAAGTGAGAGGAAAAGAAGAGGGAGAAAGTTGTGGAGAGATAAGAGGATTCGAAATGGAGTAGAGAGGAAAGGATCTAGAGTGGGAAAAAGGTAAAAGGAGGATTAGAGTTTTCTAAGTGAGTTCCTAATCCTCCCCCTTAAACTTTACATAATTGCCTAAACTTAAATTCTACATAAATGCCTCTTACTCTAAGGGCTTGGGAATTAGGACTAAAATATAAAAGATATTACATATATGTCATTCTATTGTCTTCTAACAATCCCCCTCAAGTTGGTGATAAAAAACTATCATAAACTCCTAGCCTGGAATGTGGAGTGGTCAATGTCTTGGAAACAACATGCTTTGTGAATATATTTGCAACTTGTCCTTGAGATGCAACATAGTCAAGGTTTATAATACAGACTTGTAGCCTTTCTCTAACAAAGTAGCAGTCAACCTCAATGTGCTTTATTCATTCATGGAAGATCTAATTGCAATATGAATAATTGCTTGGTATCACAATTTAGTTTCATCAGAGCATCTCTACTAAGAAATCCAATTCTATGAAGAGTGATTTAATCCATATCCGTTAAATCATTGCAGGTGCCATGACTTTGTATTTAGCTTTTGCATTGGATCTAGCAACCACATTATGTTTTTTAATTTTCCAAGTTATCAAGTTTCTTCTAATTAAAGTACATTAGCTAGAGGTAGATTTTTTGTCATTTAGAGAGCTTGCCCCGATAAACATCTACAAAACTGTCAATATGGCATGACCATGGCATTTGTATAAAAGTCCATGTCTAGGAGCTTTCTTTAAATAGGTGAGTATCAATTGGTCTAGAGTTTTCCAGTGAGAACTTTGAAGCTTATGCATGTATTAGAACGCAACAATTATTTCCTAGGAGATGTCAGGTCTAGTTACAATGACATATATCATTTTTTTTACTAGTCTTTGGTACTTCCCCATGTCTACATCCTTTATAGTCTCCACACATAATTTTACATTGTGTCCTTATGAGTGTTTATAGGATGACACCCCAACATCTCTACCTCACTAAGATGGTCAAACACATATTTTCTTTGTGACAAAACAATATTATGCTTGGACTGCAATACTTCAATTCCAAGGATATACTTGAGGAATTCCTTACATTGGTCTTTTTTCACATGGCTAATACTCTTCGAATCACTTCTTTTAATAATTGTATCAACAAAAAACATAGCAAGGGGAAGACTCCCTTATTGGCATGCTTTAGAAAAATCGAGTGACCCATCATACACCTTGTAAGGCCAAAATGAAGCATTGCTCAACTGAACTTATCAAACCAAGCTCTCAATGACTATTTCAGCCCATATAAATATTTCTGTACTTTGGACATTGATTCCTCCTCAACAAGAAATCTAGGTGGTTGATCTATATAAATCTCCTATTTAATATCACCATTGAAAAAAAATATTTGTTTACATCAAGTTGATATAATGACCACTTAAAATTTGCATCAAGAGACAAGAGAACCCATATCAAATTCAATTTTTCTGCTAGGGAGAATATCTCCTCATAGTAATTCTATAGCTTTGAGTATATCCTTTAGCCACAAGCCTAGCTTTTAGTCTTGTCACAATGCCATTCAAGTTATGCTTAATTTTGAGCACCCACTTATATCCCATTGTCTTCTTTTGTGGAGTGGAGATACTAGCTTCCAGGTTTGATTCTCATATAAGATTACCATATCTTCTTCCATTACTATTTTCCATCTTGGACGCTGAAGGGCCTCGTATTAAGTCTTAATAAGAGGTGTAGAAGAAAGAGAGACAAGGAATATGCATCAAGTAGAAGGCAATCGGTGAGTGAATAAAAAATGGACATTGAAAATTAGACACTTGAATGCAAGACCTTAGTTATTTTCTAATGGAAATTGATCAAGTGTCATATGGAGGCCGAAACATAATAGGTGATGAAGGAGGAGAATTGACTTCAAGAGGATCTACATATGCTGCAAGAGGGTGTTTAGCTGATGTAGTAGGGGGATATAACTTATTGTTGTCTATGCTAAAATAAGGTGGATCATGCAATGACACCATAGGCTTGGGAAAACATGCAGATGGAGAGAAACCAAGTGGTTCAATGCTCAATGGATGAAAGGATTGCTCCTCAAGAAAAGTCACATATGTTGACCAAACATAAATTTTTTAAAGAGGAATTGTAACAGACATCTTTTGTGGGTACAAAAGTATAAAAAAAAATTTAACAGTCCGAGGGCGTAACTTCTTTTTATGAGATGTGACATGAACAAAATAAGTACGTCAAACACATCTTTTGTGGGTAAAAAAGTATATAAAAAAATTTAACAGTCCGAGGGTGTAACTTATTTTTATGAGATGTGACATGAACAAAATAAGTACAACCAAAAATTTTTAGTGGAAGGTAAAAATTAGTATCAGTAGGGAACAACATAGAGTATGGTGACCTATTTTGGAGACTGATGAGGTAATATGTTGATAAGAAAACATGCAATGAGAACAATATGTGACCAATAGAAATGAAACACATTCCTACATTGAATGTTGAATTTATGATCACGTTTCTAATAATCCGAGCAAGAGAAGGGGGAAAGAAAAAGAAGAAAAGGGAAGAAGAGCTCTTGGGTAGAGAGAAGTGAAAAGGAAAAGAGAGATGTGCGCCAAGCAAAGAGAGAGAGATTTACTCAAGAATGAATTGTGTAACTTGATTAATTCCGAATTACAACACCTCTATTTATAGTAGAGGAAGTGATAGAGTTCTTATACAATTAACCTTTCAATCTTCTAATTACATTCCAACTCTATGTTGTGGTCCTGGGTTAAGTACTTGGCTTTCTGCACCTAACAGATCGATCTTTTGGGTAGTATTGGCTAGGTATTTAACATTTGGTACCAGAGTCGGCACTTATGTTGCTAGTTCGAATCCGATGTGAGCAAACCTCGCGGAGGGGGCGACCTAGAGGCTGGATTAAAATTATTGGTAGGGTCACAAAAAAAGGTGGGTCGGGCCAGTGTCGCTAGAGTGGGCCGTCGGGGCCATCCTGGATGGTATGGGCCGTCCATGGATGGTTGGCTCGCAGCAAGGGAGCTTGGGTTTGGGCTCGTAAAGAGCTTGAGAACAAGCTCTCTCCCCAAGGGGCGTGTGTTGTTGTGGTCTTGGGTTAAGTACTTGGCTTTTCGCACCAAATAGGCCGGTCTTTTGGGTAGTATTGGCTAGGTACTTAACACTATCTCTAAGATAAGTCTACCATGAAAAGATAACACAATCTACTAAAAGTCTAATATAAGTTGAACTAGAACTCTTCTTCAATAACGTGAACATAAGGGAGGTGACTAGATTGTGGCCTTATCTTTGAAGGTCCCATATGATATTCCTGCTCAAATTGATAAGATTACTAGCTCGTGGTATCTTTGTGGGTCCCACTTGATCTTCAAGTCTTCTAACTCATTTCAGCATGTTGTTCTTATCTTCTTAACTCATGCTAGCTTGGGTGAGAACTCTTCTTGGCATCCCAAGTCCTCAAGGTGGGTCCCACCAGCTTGTGCACCATGGTGGGTCCCACATTGTAACACTCCCCCTCAAGCTAGGGGTGAGAAAACATCGTAGATGCCCAGTTTGTAGCGGATGGTAGACATAATCTTGTGAGTGATCGGTTTGGTGTGAATATCTGCAACTTGACTTTGTGATGATATATGCCTTAGAGATAAAAAGCCTGCATGGAAATTTTTTCGTATAAAATGGCAGTCCACTTCAATATGCATTATTCTTTCATGGAAAGACTGGATTTGATGTAATGTGTATTGTTGTTTGATTATCACAATATAGATCCATCATAGCTTCTTTGTAGAATCCAAATTTAGTGAGAAGAGATCTTATCCATAGGAGTTCACTAATAGTGTGTGCCATGGCTCTGTATTCTGCTTCTGCACTAGACCGTGGTACTACATTTTGCTTTTCCATGTAACCAAATTCCCTCCAACCATCGTACAAAATCCCGAAGTAGATTTTCTGTCATCCGGGGATCCGGCCCAATCTTCATCTGAGACTCCTTCAATGTTGAAGTGACCATGGTTTTTATGGAGAATCCCTCTTCTTGGAGCTCCTTTCAGATATCGTAGTATCCTTTCAAGTACTTGCCAATTACTAAGTTGTGACTTGTGCATGTATTGACTCACCACACTTACTGCATATGATATATGCGGCCTTGTTACACACAGGTAAATATGTCTTCTTACTAGTATTTGATATTTCACAATATCTACATCTTCTATAGTGCCTCCACTGTTAACTGAGATCTTCCCAGGAGTCAAGGCCGACGAATAAGCCTAAACTACTATTCACGAACTGGTCTTCTCGGGGACGAAACGCCATGACGCACGGCCTAAAGATCCTCTCGCACTGAGACCTCTGAGCTCCATTGGTGGTGGACGGAACCACCACGACCTCGGAGGACTGACGGCACAGTCCCAATAGAGAGCCTCACTCTCTCTTGCTTCTCGGCTAGGACGACGGTGAGGAGAAAGAGGTTGAAACGTTGACAGGAATGTAAAATCTGTCTTCCCTGTCTTCTTTTTCTTATTTATACTTAGGTTTACCAAAGATTACATATCAGCCCATGGGCCCACCACCATCCCATCCAGCCCATTAAGTTATGTACATAATACAACATACAACAAACATAATTGATATCTAACATATATCCCAAAATATCGTAACATCCCCCCTCAAATTGATGCTAGTGAGTCAACCAACAAAAAATTGCCAACCAGAAAATAATGCTGTGGATGAGACAATGCTTTAGTGAAGATATCAGCCACTTGAAGATCCGAAGTAACGTAAGGAAGAGATATGACCCGGCGCTACAAAGTATCGCGGATAGAGTGACAGTCCACCTCAATATGGTTGGTGTGCTCATAGAAAACAGGGTTGGTGGCAATATGAATCACACTCGTATTATCCCCATGAAGTGGTGTAACGGAGGTTTGAGGAAACTGGAGCTCAGTAAGAAGGCCGCATAGGTAGTTAACTTCAAAACAGACAGTAGACATGGCCCAACCTCCGTGGATGACTTGGACACCTGGTCTTGTTTCTTACGTTTCCAAGAAATCAGCGCATCCCCTAAAAACATACATCAACCTGTAGTAGATTGACGGGTATCTGGGCATCCAGCCATATCTGCATCACTGTAGGCTACCAGTTGTAGTGCAGAGTCTGTAGGAAAGAATAACCCTCGAGTAGGAGAACACGCGCAGATAGCGGATGATGCGCCGAACCGCGACAAGATGAAAGTGTCGAGGTGATGACATAAACGGACTGACCTGATGTACAACATAGGAGATGTCCGGGCGAGTAGTAGTCAAGTATATGAGACTCCCAACCAGTGACCGATAGATAGTAGGATCCTCAAGAAGTGTCTCTTAATCTTTCCTATATTTGACATTGACCTCCATAGGAGTAGCAACTGAAGATGTGTCCTTCAATCCAGCTAGAGAAATAAGATCTTGAGTATACTTATGCTGGTTTAAGAAAATACCATTGGAACGGTGATGTACCTCCAAACCTAAGAAGTACGGAGGTGTCCAAGGTCTTTCATATGAAAGGTGGTATACAACACTTGCTGAAGCTTGGTAATCAAGCCCGAGTTAGTGTCAGTAATGATGATGTTATCCACATAAACCAAGAGAATGACCATGTCGGCGTCAGATTTATGATAAAATAGAGATGAATCATATTAACTCTGTGTAAACTTGTGGAGAATAAGTGTGCTGCGAAACTTCTCGAACCAAGCCCGAGGAGCTTACTTCTGCCTATACAACGGATGACATAGCTTGCAAACAAGATCAGGAGATGAAGTAGTAGTACCCGAGGGGAGCTTCATGTAGACATCTTCCTGTAGGTCACCATGGAGAAAGACATTCTTCACATCTATCTGATGCAGTGGCCAGGACTGGGAGGTTGCAATGGCTATTATAGTGCGGACGGTGGTCATCTTGGCAACTGGAGCAAATATTTTCTTATAATCAATTCCATATTCCTGCACCACAAGGCAGGCTTTGTACCGATCCAACGATCCATTTGAACGCAACTTGACAGAAAATACCCACTTAATCCCAAGAGGCCGAATGGTAGGTGGGCAAGTCACAATATCCTAAGTGTGATTCTACTCTAGTGCTTGTAGTTCTATTTGCATTGCCTGTTTCCAATACTCATGTGCCATAGCTTGTTTGTAGCAAGAGGGAATGGAAATAGAGGCTAAGGTAGCCACAAGTGATACAGGGGAGGGGAAACCATACCTATCAGGTGGGCAAGATGGACGAGTAGATCTACGGAGGGTGATGGGTTCAGGAGCAGAGAGATGAGTAGGAAAGCACCAGGTCGGAATCAGAAGAAGGCAGCGAGGAAGTGGGGCAAGACTCATCAAAGCTCGGCAGACCAGACAGAGATGCAGATGGCAGTGTAACTTGAGATGGAAAGAAATATTACTTTACAAAGAAGACCGCATTCCGAGAAACACAGACTCGACATGCATGGGGATCATAGAAAACATACCCTTTTTGAGAAATGCCATATCCAAGAAATGCACACATCACTAATTGAGCGGTGAGTTTATGTCATTCATGATTAGGGAGATGCACCAAAAAAACATAACCAAACATCCGAAGATCAGCGTATGATGGAGAATAATCAAATAACTTAACGAATAGAGAGACATGATGCAAGGTAGGCGAGGGCAGGCGGTTGATTAAATAAACTAAGATAGAGAGTGCCTCGCACAAAAAACGGGGAGGAACGGATGGTTCAAGAAGAAGTGTACGGACCATATCAAGAAGGTGACAATTTTTCTGCTCAACAACCCCATATTGTTGGGGTGTCGAGGGACAAGAACGTTGAGAGATATTGCCTTTGCTATGAAGAAAATCCTAGAATTTAGTGGACATGTACTCGCCTCAAGAGTCAGAGCACAATAATTTAATTTGAGCAGCGAATTGTGTTTCAAGAAGCGCAAGAAACTTCTTAAAAACAAAAACAACTTCAGACTTAGCTCGTACGAAGTAGACCCTCGTAAACTGACTAAAATCATCAATAAATGTAACGAAGTACTTATATTGCGCATGGGAGACAAAAGGAGCAATTCCCTAGACATCACTATGAATAATATCAAAACAGTGGGAGGTATGCGTGGCATGATGAAGAAACGGTAAAACTTTACTTTTGTCAAGTTTGCATGATGAACATTCAAAAACTGTATCAAGAGAGGTGCATTTTTGACTGCATAATAAACCAAATTTAAGCAATATACGAAGA
This sequence comes from Aristolochia californica, assembly GCF_029961685.1. Taxonomy (NCBI): domain Eukaryota; kingdom Viridiplantae; phylum Streptophyta; class Magnoliopsida; order Piperales; family Aristolochiaceae; genus Aristolochia; species Aristolochia californica. Next base: position 14,856,799 of record NW_027181881.1, on the reverse strand, counting down.
ACATCCGAGTTTGGGTGGCCTAGACATCAATGCCACATCCTAGACCCAGAGCCAACAACATTACATGCAAAAATAAAGTACAGGAGTACATGGAATGATGGTGGAGAGAAGGAATTTAAGAGGAAATAGCCGTCCCACTTTAGGCCCCTTCGCGATCAACTTCCCCAATGCTTGATCCAACACAACACAACCAGAGCGAGAGAACTGAATATTACAATTTTTATCAACCAGTTGACCAATAGACAGAAGGTTTGTCGATAGGTTAGGAGACACAAAGACATTAGATACATAGGGGGAGAGATCACCAACAACACTGGTAGGCAGAGATTTTCCATCAACAGTGTTGATGTGCAGACTTCCATCATACTTTTTGACATTAGACAGAGACCCAACATGGTTGGTCATATGGTTAGAAGCACCAGGATCAAAATACCATGGCTGAGGAGAGATTTTCTGCTTACCTGAGAGACCAAAAGTAGAAAAAACAGAGATGATCATCTGTTGTACTATTTTAGGGGTGAGCGAGTGTGAACTTGCAGGTGCTGGAGGAACAGGAGCAGTAGTAGTTGGCACAACATTCGGCAAGGCTACAGAACTAGAAGTACCAGTGGAGGTATGATAAGCTGTATTCTTTTTCTTTTTAGGGCGAGTAGGGCAAGCTGCGATGAGATGGCCCGACTTCTTGCAGTAGTTACAAGATTTCTTGGGGCATTCCCGAGCAAAGTGACTATATGCCTTGCAGTGGAAGCACTGAACATAACTCATGTCCCGGTCCTTATTTTTTCCTTGTGCTGGATAGGCCATAGGAGCAGATATATTAGCCTGGACTCGATGTTCCATACCTGCCTGAGTAGCAAAGCACTGGTCCTCCCTAAGGAGTTCACTCAAACAAACATCCAGAGACGGCACTGGATGATGATTCATCAGATGTGATCGAGTAATCTCAAATTCTGGATGAAGTTTCATCAAGAACTGATCCCTCTTACTGGTTTCGTGTACTACTTGCACTGCTGAGAGAGTAGCAACTGGGACACTTTCATAAACAACATCAATATAGTTAGCCCACAGATTTTGAAACCCCGAGAAATATTCTTCAATGGAACTGCTTCCTTGCATGAAATTTGCCATTTCATATTCGACTTGAAGCCGCAGGGCCGTGCTGTTTTGATGATATACCTTGTGGAGGTAATCCCACATTTCCGCGGTAGTTTTGTAGGGCCTCAGATTAAGGACAAGATGAGGCCTCATGGAGTAAGGTATCCAGGTCATGACTCTAATGTCCATGGTGGTCCACTTGGACAATGCTTCAGCCTCGTGATGTGTCGGATCACTCCCATCATTATGACCCCATAAATCTTTGCCCATGACAAATAGTCGGAACTGAAACGAATGGGGGAGAAATCTAACCTCTCTGTTGACATGAAACCCGCTGAAACTTCCAGATTTGCCCCTATGATTTCGGAAATTCCACTTCTGTCCCCACAATATCAGAAATTCCAGTTCTGTCCCCACAAGCTCAGAAATTCCAGTTCTGTGCCCACAATCTCAGAAATTCCAGTTCTGTCCTCAAAATCTCAGAAATTCCAATTCTTTCCCCACAATCTTAGAAATTCCAGTTCTATCACCGCAATCTCATGAATTCCAAAAACCACCTTAGGCAAATAAATCATTCATAACTTACGAAATTTTTTTCCCGAACGTACGTTAAAAAAATTTCACGACCGTTCACCTTCTCGGCGAAGACGGAGCTCTGAGCTTCGTCTGTGGTTTCCGACCACTCCTCTGAGCTCGGACGACGGTTTCTGATCTTGCCTGAGCTCCAGCCGACCTCTGAGTCGTCGGACAGGAAGGCTTCGGACAGCAGCTCGATGGCAAAGATGCTTTCGGACAGCAGCTCGTCGGCTAGGGAGGTTTCGGACGGAGATGGCTTAACTCAAAACGCTCCCAAGCTCTGATACCATGTTAACCAAGATCTTCTCGGGAATGAGGGCCGACGAATCAGCGGAGACCAGTGTTCACGAACTGGTCTTCTCGAGGATGAAACGCCACGCAGCACAACTTACAGATCCTCTCGCACGGAGACCTCTGAGCTCCGTTGGTGGTGGACGGAACCACCACGACCTCCGGGGACTGACTGCACAGTCCCGACAGAGAACCTTATGCTCTCTTGCTTCTCGGCTAGGACGACGGTGAGGAGAAAGAAGGTGAAACATTGACGGGAATGCAAAATCTGCCTTTCCTCTCGTCTCTTTCTTATTTAGGTTTACCGAAGCTTACATATCAGCCCATGGGCCCATCACCATCCCACCCAACCCATTAAACTATGTACATAATACAACATACAACAAGCATAATTGATACCTAAAATACATCCCAAAATATCGTAACATTCACATAATTTTGTATTTGAGTCCATAGGAGTTTCTGCTGGTTCTAGTCTCCTCTAGTAGATCAAGGGTATACTTCCTTTGGGATAGCACAATCACATGTCTGAATTGTAATACTTCAATACCCAAAAAATATTTGAATAGTACAACATATTTTTTCCTTTGTTTTCTGGATGCCCTCGGAATCACTTCAAGTTAAAATGATAACATCAACATATACTGCCAGAATTACCTTACCTCTCGGTGTGTTTTCAATAAATACTACGTGATCTCCAGAGCATCTATAAAATCTGTCCCCTATGAGGACTTGACTAAATTTCTCAAACCATGCCCGGGGGGATTGCTTGAGACCATACAAAGATTTTTTTAGTTGACATACTGACTCCCTCTCAACCACATACCCAGGTGGTTGTTGGATATAAATTTCTTCTTTAATATCCCCATTCAGAAATGCATTTTCACATCAAGTTGATATATCGGCCATGATGAATTAGCCGCTAGAGATAATAATATACATACTAAGTTCATTTTTGCCACTGGAAAGAAGGTGATGAGAATGCAAAATGTCATATTTTATCTCTTAATGCTTAGGCTTTTATAATTATTTGGTGCCTAAATATACTTATTATTTTTATATTTTGATTTAGGATGCGAATGGAAGCGCTAAGTGCAAAACGAAGTTAATTGGGAAATTCTGGACAGTTTCAACATTGATTCGTAATCTAGGAATAACTCTCTCATCTGAGATCGGATGGAGATGATTCAAGATTCTATAGAATTAAAAGAAAACTTTCTATAACTTTTATGTTTTGTATTTTGCATAATACGGGCTGCATCGAGGTCGAAACCGGGCTTGAAGTTGCAACACGTGCAATGTGACCCAAATTGGATGCATGAAAAGAAAAACCCTAAACGAAGACAAAAAAGGGGATTAAAAGGAAAAAAAGGAGTTCGGCGCCCTAGACCTTATTTTCACTTCTCCAGCTTTTCCTCTCTTTTCTCTAGTTTTTTTCTTCAGATTTCTTCATGGCCCTGCGTGGCTAAACTTTTAGACTTGGTAAAAGGAAACTAAAGCCTCGTTATCAATACAACTGTGAGATCATATTTATTTTCATCATTCAATTTATGTTTTGAGTATCTGATGTTCTTTTAAAATTTTTGTTCATGATTGTCTCGTTTAATTCCTAGGAGGTCTACTAGTTTATTATTCGTTGCAATCTACTGCTAGGTTAGATGTCAAATCCATAATTGTTTGATCTCTCTAACCTATGAAGCAATCGAGATTTGATGATTTGCTGTGTCAGAAATTATTAGATCTTGGGAAGAACGTTGGACTAAATTAAATACAGCTGCTTGTGCTTATGTTGTTTAACTTCATCGATCTCTCTAATTCTTAAGGCTGCTGCTAGATTAAACCTTTAGCACTTGTCTTGGGTTGTTTAGTAGTTAGGGTTAATTGGATCGCTTGTTTTCTAATTAACTACGAAAGGAGAGATATGAAGATAGTTCCAACGGTGAATATTCAAGTGTGAATTGATATATGCTTGCATCGATGATCAGTTATGGAATTCCGATGGTGGATGTTGACTTAGACCAAGGTTTGTTCTCTTGATTGATTTCGATTCTTTTAATTTGAATTGTTTCTAAATTGTTTTTTTAAAAATGTTTTCGTTATACTCAAATCCCCCATCCTTGTTCATGGAGCATAAAAGTAGACTAATCACTCTTCGTGGGATCGATCCTTACTCGCACTACTACATATATTTTTAGGAGTATAAGTTTTATTTTTGTTTGCTTGCGACAGCACACCAAATTTTGGCGCCGGTGCCGGGGAGTGATTCTAGTTGATTTTTGAGCTATTTTTTATCATTATTTTGTTCTAGAAATTAAAAAAAAATCGTTAGTTTTTCCTTGTTACGGTTTTGGCAGAGTTCTGACTCTGAAGCCAAATTCCACTATTGTCTAGGATTTTTAGAATTTTTATTTGTTTTCGTTATTCTTGATTTTTTGATTTATTTTTCATGTTTTATTAGAGTGTCCTTGATTGTTTATGATTGTATCTCGATCTTCTAATCAAGATGATTTGCAGTACGATCCAGAAACAGAGAGAACCTTACGCAGGTTAAGGAGAGAAACTCGGAGGAATTCTGAAGAGCACAATCTAGCTCTTGATTCCCCATTTGATAGTGAACCTGATTTAGAGGAGGAGGAAGTCATGGCTGCAAATCGAACTTTGAAAGAGCTGGTGGCCCCTGATTTGAATCAACAATCCTTATGCATAATGTTCCCCACTTTAGATGCTACTACTATATTTGAATTAAAATCTGGACTAATACATCTCTTGCCCACTTTTCATGGTCTTGCAGGTGAAGATCCTCACAAGCATCTAAAGGAGTTTCATGTGGTATGCACGAGTATGAAACCCACGGGGGTGACTGAAGAGCAAATTAAATTACGAGCCTTTCCATTTTCTTTGAAGGATTCGGCTAAAGATTGGCTCTATTATCTACCCTCTGGGAGTATTACCACATGGAATGAGATGAAGAGATTGTTTTTGGAGAAATATTTCCCAGCTTCAAGGGCGGCCAACATTCGGAAAGAAATTTATGGCGTAAGGCAGCATAATGAAGAGTCCCTACACAAATATTGGGAATGTTTCAAGAAATTATGTGCAAGATGTCCCCATCATCAGATTAGCGAGCAACTTCTTATCTAGTATTTCTATGAGGGCCTTCTACCCACCGATAGGAGCATGATTGATGCTGCTAGTGAAGGAGCTTTGGTGGATAAAACTCCCGAGGCCGCGAGAAACTTGATTGCAAATATGGCGGCCAATTCTCAACAATTCGGCACTAGGCTTGACCTTCCATCTAAGAATGTTAATGAGGTAAATATTTCCTCCCTTGAACAACAAATTACGAGTCTAACTTCTCTTGTTCGTCAAATAGCTGTAGGTAATACAGAAACAATGAAGGTTTGTGGGATTTGTTCAGTAGTAGGGCATCCAACCGATATGTGTCCAACTCTTCAAGAGGAGCCCACTGAGCAAGTGAATGTGGTAGGTGATTTTCCAGGACAACCAAAAAGAAAGTATGATCCCTATTCAAACACGTATAACATGGGATGGAGGGATCATCCCAACCTTAGCTATGGGAATCCACAATTTAATCAGCTTGCGACTCAAAATCACCCAAGTTACCAGCAATATAGGCAGCTATATCCCCCTAGACAACAACTGGGCCAAACTTCCAATTCTGGTATGTCTTTAGAGGATATTATTAAATCTCATGCGACTAATAATTTGGAATTTCAATTGGAGACAAGGGCCAATATTCAAAGTTTGGACAATCAGATGGGTCAGATGGCAACTGAAATTAGTCGGCTAGAGGCACAAAGATATGGGAAATTACCCTCTCAAACGGTAGTAACTCCAAGAGAAAATTCCAGTGCAATCTTTTTGAGAAGTGGTAAAGAGGTTGAGATTCCGGTAAAGGCTACCCTTGCATCGTTTGAGCAAGAAAAGGAGAAAAATGTCATTGCAGACATGAATGTTCCCAATGATGATGACGTACCTAAGCGTAAATTTCCACCACTTTCTCACTATAAACCAGTTCCTCCTTGTCCTCAGGCTTTGGCAGGTTCTAGAAAAGATGAGCAAAATAAAGATTTATATGAGACTTTCCGTAGATGTGAGGTAAATATTCTATTTTTAGATGTTATTAAACAAGTGCCTTGTTATGCTAAATTCCTGAAAGAACTGTGCACAATTAAAAGGAAACAGAAACTTAAAGGATGTGAGAAGGTGAGAGTAGGGGAGAATGTTTATGTAGTTATTCACAGAAAACTCCAAGTGAAGTGCAAAGATCCAGGTATGTTTACTATCCCTTGTACGTTAGGTAACATCAAATTTGAAAAGGCCATGATAGATTTAGGAGCTTCGATTAATGTCATGCCATATTTTATATATGCTTTTTTGAAATTTGGACCGTTGAATAAAACTGGAATTGACTGATAGATCTAATGCCTATCCTAAGGGTGTACTATTGGATGCTCTTGTGTAAGTTAATGATTTGATTTTCCCAACTGATTTCTATGTGCTTGATATGGAAAATGGTAACCAAACTGCTCCTATTTTGTTAGGAAGACCATTCTTAAAGACATCCAAGACTAAGATAGATGTTTATAGTGGCACACTTACCATGGAATTTGATGGTGAAATTTTCAAGTTTAACATTTATGATGCCATAAAATATCTTAGTGATGATAATCCTATTTATTCTATATATGTGATTGATCCTTTTGCACAGGAAGTTTTTGAACTTGATGGAAAAGATGAATTGAAAGTTGCCATTAGTAAGCATCTTGAGAAAGAGAATGAGGGGTTAGCCTCGATTTCTTATTTACAGGAGACTGTTGCAGCATTGAATGATATTCCACAGTTACAACAGTTAGGTAACATTCTTTTTATTGCGTTACTAGTTTCTAATGAGAGGCCTTTACCCTCTATTTTGCAGGCTTCAACTCTAGATTTGAAGCCTCTCCACAGTCACATCAAGTACGTGTTCCTTGGAGATGGAGAAACATTACCAGTGATCATTTGTAGTAAACTTAGTGCACCACAAGAAGAAAAGCTTGTGTAGGATGAACTTCATTTGCAGGAAATGTTCCCTAATGAGCAATTGTTTGCCGCGAGTGTGAAATTACCTTGGTATACGAATATTGTAAATTATTTGGTTATTAATATGTTACCTCCTGGTTTGTCTAGGGCTCAAAGAGATAGGGTCAAGAGTGATGGCAAATACTATGTGTGGGATGACCCATAATTACGGAAGCATTGAGTCGAGCCAATGACAATAAACAAAGGCACTTTTTGGGAGGCAACCCAAGGGGAGTTCGTTCCTTTTTCTCTTTATTTTCACATTTATATTTTAGTTATTTGTGCATTCTCTTTACATTTTGCCTTACATTGGGGTCAATGTAAGTTCTAAGTGTGGGGGTGGGGGTGGGGATTTAGGTTGTGTTCCAATTCTGTTAAAAAACAAAAAATTCAAAAATAACTTTTCTTTGTTTTTGTGGTGTTTAATGATTTCTTGGTTGTGTATGTCATGAGCAAGATTAAATTAGGCTCTTGAAAGATTCATAACATGATTGAATAAGTAATCTTCCAATTGAGAATGAATTAGTCTAGTTATTTTCTTTGAGGATGGTAGTGACTAAATTTGGTAGACAAAAGCCGGTGAGATTTTGAGCCTTTAGACTGACACATCCATGTTAGTCTCACTATTTTGTTTCATGAGAGATATTCTTCCATGGATTTGTTTATCTAGAACTTGCCTTGATTCTCTTTGAGGTCACATTGACACATGCATGCATGAACATGATTAAAGCCCTCTTTGTTATAAGCTACATAAGCCACAGAGCCTACTTTGTAATTAATTTTTTCCTTTTGTTGAAGCCCCGTGAGCTTTATTGTTTTTTTTTTGTGTGAACCCACGTTACAAGCTTTAAACCTGGAAAAAAAAACCATTACCCAAGCCGTAGAGCTAATGGAGCATTGTTCATCACTATGGTTTGTGTGGGTGTGCGAGAAATAAGTATGGGGGTGTCTGGATTCGTGGTATGGCAATGAGAGGTGAAATGGAACATGTTTTCATCCTAAATTCATGAGTTCCATTGTTAGTAAAAAAAAAAAAACAAGTGAAGAGAAAAAGAAAAGAAGAAAGGAAGTGATGGAGGGAATGACTTTTAAAGTTACAAACTGTCAGTGTTCATAATTCCTCCTAAAATTCCAAGAAAGGGGTCTATTTCTACGAGATAGATACAAATTGAAGAAGATGCTCAGTGGAGTGATTGGTTTTACATATCTAATATATTCGAGGTTGAGTTGATTCATTTTTGCTCCACTAGTTTCGATGGCTTTTGAGCTACATTCCCAAATATTTCCTACCTTGATCCTAAACCCCGTTACAACCCTTGAAAAGTCCTTATGATTTGTGTATGCATGTGATTTGAGTGGTGGAGAATGAGAAGATATGCAAGCCTTTGGTAGATCGTTTTCATTGGAATGAATTTGAGAGAAACACATACCCTTCAACCACATGAGAGTAGAGTGTTTATTTGTATGAGGGTCTACTTATTTAGTTTACTCCATCTTTGAATGATAATGCTTACTAAGTAATTTTAAGTTGTTTAAGAATGTTTATTCATGATATGTTATGATTTTTGAAGAGCTTGGTTGTTTTTTGTTGATGGCGTTACAACCTTGTTGTTTTTGGGAAAGTGAATTTGAGTCTTGCCCGAGGACGACCAAAAGCCAAGTGTGGGGGAATTTGATGAGAATGCAAAATGTCATATTTTTATATCTTAATGCTTAGGCTTTTATAATTATTTGGTGCCTAAATATACTCATTATTTTTATATTTTGATTTAGGATGCGAATGGAAGCGCTAAGTGAAAAACGAAGTTAATTGGGCCATTCTGGACAATTTCGACATTGATTTGTAATCTAGGAATAATTCTCTCATACGAGATCAGATGGAGATGATTCAAGATGATATACAATTAAGATAAAATGTTATATAACTTTAATGTTTTGAATTTTGTGCAATACGGGCTGCATCTAGGTCAAAACCGTGCTTGAAGTCGCGGCACGTGCACAGTGACCCAAACCAGATGCATGAAAAGAAAAACCCTAAACGGGGAGAAAGAAGGGGATTAAACCCAAACCGGATGCCCCAGACCTTATTTTCTCTTCTCCAGGTTTTCCTCTCTCTTTTCTCTAGTTTTTTTTTGTCAGATTTCTTCATGACCCAGCGTGGCTAATCTTTTAGACTTGGTCAATGGAAACTGAAGCCTCGGTATCAATACAACTGTGAGATCTGATTTATTTTCAGCATTCAATTTATGTTTTGAGTATCTGATGTTCTTCTGAAATTTTCTTTCACAATTGTCTCATTTAATTCCTAGGAGGCCTACTAGTTTATTACTCGTTGCAATCTACTGCTAGGATAGATGTCAAATCCGTAATACTTTGATCTCTCTAACATGTGAAGCAATCAAGATTTGATGATTTGCTGCATAAAAAATTATTAGATCTTGGGAAGAATGTTGGACTAAATTAAATGCAGCTGCTTGTGCTTATGTTGTTTAGCTTCATCGATCTCTCTAATTCTTAAGGCTGCCGTTGGATTAAACCTTTAGCGCTTGTCTTGGGTTGTTTAGTACTTAGGGTTAATTGGATTGCTTATTTTCTAATTAACTACGAAAGGAGAGATAGGAAGATAGTTCCAACGGTAAATATTCAAGTGTGAATTGATATATGCTTTCATCGATGATCAGTTGTGGAATTCCGATGGTGGATGTTGACTTAGACCAAGGTTTGTTCTCTTGATTGATTTTGATTCTTTTAATTTGAATTGTTTCTAAGTTGTTCTTTTAAAAGTGTTTTTGTTATAGTCAAACCCCCCCATCCTTGTTCACGGAGCATAAAAGTAGACTAATCACTCTTCGTGGGATTGATCCTTACTCACACTACTACATATATTTTTAGGAGTATAGGTTTTATTTTTGGTTGCCTGCGACAACACACCAGACGGTTTCTTCATAATCAATACCTTAACACTGAGTATAATCTTTAGCAACCAGTCATGCTATTGACCAATTCGGATTATGTTTGACAGTACAAACCCACTTGCAACCGACAGATTTTTTATCAGTTGGAAGAGTAACCAATGACCATTTCTGATTGTCAATAATTTCCTTCATTTCTTCATCCATTATTGCCTTCCACCCTGGATGTTGTAGAGCCTCCTGATAGAAATATCCGTGGTTGAAGGCTGAGCTAATTTCCACTCTTGAAGAAAGCCTCTAAAGCGGGCCAAGTACTCAAGGATATTTTCTCCTTGTTTAGTATTCAACATCCTTTGGAGAATATCATATGGTCTATATAGAGTATATGGGCAAGAGTACAACTTAGCACGTCTCCCATATTTGTTTAGCAACGTCAAGATAAATGATATTGTGAAATAATATGGCCGAGATAGGCCACATGTGATATCACAAATGAGCATTTCGATTTCTTTATATATAATTGATGGGCACACAACAGTTCAAATACCAATCGTAAATGCTCTAAATGCTGATGTCCAGATTGACTATAAATGAGTATGTCATCAAAGAAAACAAATACAAATTTGCTAAGATAGTTGTGGAATACCTCGTTCATTAATGCCTGGAATGTGGTTGAGGCATTGGATAACCCAAATGGCATGACCACAAATTCAAAGTCGCCAGGATGAGTGCAAAAAACCATTTTCTCGATGTTGTCTGGGTGTATACGAATTTGATGAAATCCAGAGCGCAGGTCCAATTTGGTGAATATATGAGAACCGTGCAACCCATCTAAAAGCTCCTCCACCACCGGAATAGGGAACTTATCTTTCACAGTTTAGGTATTCAATTCCCGATAATCAACACAGAAATGCCATGAACCATCATGTTTTTTTATGAGGAGGACTGGTGATGGGAATGGGAACGCCTGCAACGAATAAGGCCTTGCTGTTGCATTGCTTGGCACTATCGTTCAATTTTGTCTTTTAGGAGATGTGGGTATCGATAAGGTCGAACGACTACCACTTCTGATCCCTGTTTTAAACATATCCGATGGTCACAGTGCCTCAAGGGAGACAGCCCCGTGGGCTCTTAGAACAAGTCCGAGAATTCATCCAAAAGATTATCTATATTCCTGTCTGGATTGTCCTATGAGTAAATCGTATGAATATGATGTGGCTTGTCCACGTGACTGCCTTGTAATAATACTTGTTGTTCGTCCATTACAAAACTCATAGTTAAAGTAGTAATATCCCATAGAATAGTGTCCAGTGTTTGCAGCCATTTAATACCACAAACCATATCGAACCCAGCTAGAGGTACGACAAAAAATTCAGAATGAAAGAAAGTTGTACCGATTGAGAACCTAACTTTTTTTGCTGATGCCATAGCTAGGAAAGTTTTCTCCATTGGCAACTGAAATAGTTGCTGTTGAGTGTGGAAGTATCTGTAGTTGAAGGTGTTGAGCTGCAGTCCAACTGAGAAAATTATGTGTACTTCCCAAATCCAGAAGGCTTACAAGGTTCTGGTCCATTACTCGAGTGTGGACTTGCATCATTTTGGCGGATTTCTGTCCTTTAATGGCATGCAAAGATATTTCTGGGGGATCCTCCTCAATAGTATCATCAAGCTGTAGTGGTTCCATGATTTCGTCGACCTCTAACTAGAACAACCTTTTACACTGATGTCCTGCCCTATATGTTTCATCACAATTGTAACATAAGTTCTTTTCCTTGCACTCATCCATCTCTACGCTAGTTAATTTCAGAATAAACTGGGCGGGTAGGTTGCTGGGTCATGTATTTTCTGCAGGAGTAATACTGGGTTAATTTTGGACTGGTTGCCCTACTGGAGAAGCTAACTGATGGCTAGTGTTGCACCTCCCTTGCCAGCAAGTGGAAGTGTTCCGGTCCGTTCGCCAAGCTGGTCTCATGTCAAAAACTTTTTGTCGAAGTTCCAGTGTGCGAGCTAGATTCATTGATCGAGCTAAGTCAGCAGATGCATGTAGCTCCACCTCTAACCTTAATGACTCATTAAGGCCTGCTATAAATAAATTGACCTGCTGGTCTACGCGAACAATCCGGCTAGCTCTCTTGCCAATTTTTCTTGGAACTGTTTTTGATAGAGTTCCACAATACCAGTTTGTCGTAACAGCACCAAATTTCCCAAGGGGTTGCTGTGGGTTGGAGGACCGAATTGTATAGTGTATAATTCTTTAAACGCTTCCCAATCCAGCACTAATCTATCCAACTCAACTTGATGAAACCAAAGTTGTGCTTCCCCAAGCAAGTGGAAAGCGGCTAGACCTACCATATCACTAGCTGCTGTTATTTGATGGATAAAATTTTTTTCGCACCAATGTAACCAAATCAAGGGGACTTCTGACCCATTAAAGTAGGAAAATAGTGTTTTTTATACCTTGGTACGGTGCCTCCTCCCTGGTTGAAATTTCTAGTCTGGCCAGGAAAACCAGTGCGCCCAGAAAACTGGTCTCCCCCTCTGTTGTGCGAGTTGTCCTCTCCTCTTTGTTCCGGAATTGAGTTCCTTCTAGTCGTAATATTTTCCATCATCCCAAAAAGTCTCTCAATCTGAATATTCATATCTGGAATTTTTACCATCTGCTCCATGATAAGAGCAATTTTTCTGTCAGTCTCTGCCTGACCTCTGAGCACCACTACCCTTAACTCATTAATGTTGTTCTCCACCGTGTTACCCTGCTCTAATACCAAGTTGTTATGGTCCCTAGCCATGGATCGAGTAACTCGGTGTGGTAATTGTGAATCCATCACTACAATGGAATTGTTTCTCTTGGTAAGGAGGAAAGGAACCTCCTTTCCTTACCTGTCCTCGGTAAGATTGAAAAGGAGTTTCTTTTTCTCGATCTTCTCGGTTAAGGGAGGAAGTCCCTTGCTGTTCTCGACCAGGAAGGTTGCTGCTCACGTCTAAGAGGGTAGGACCCTCTAGGAAGGTTGCTTCTGTTAACGTATAAGGGGTTAGTGTTAGGTTCCCTTGCCATGGATCGAGTCACCCGGCGATCACCTCTAGCTTCCAAATTAAATTGTGACATAGAGAGAGATTTGGGATGCTTCGAACGACCAAATGCTGGAATAGAACTAGCCTTCGAAGGAGGCTCAACCTTGGACCTCGTTAGAGACAGAATCCAATCTCACTAAACTAGGTTTTGATTAATGCTTACCTTCATTCAGAATTCCGTCATCCATATAAAGGGGTGACACTTACAAAACAATGCCATGAATTGGCCCATGCATTTAAAGCAAATTACATTTAACCCTGCCACTAACTTAACCTGTAACTGACATCAGTTAACTCCTGCGTCTAGCAGTAACTCTAGATGCTATTGGTGGTGGGCGGGGGTGGAGGTTGGTGGTGTTGGCGGTTCGAATTATTGGGAATGGCAGTGTCCTGCGTCATATACTCTTCCATTCGAAGAGTGAATTGCTGAAAGGAATCCTGAAGCTCCATTAATTCTGTGCGGACAGAGGTGATGGAGTGATGAGTTTCCACAATTCCACAAGATTACACATATCATTAGGGGAAGAGGAATTGCCGACAGTGGTTCTGTCTAATACCACTATGTTAGGTTCCCTTGCCATGGATCGAGTCACCCGACGATCACTTTAGCTTCCAGATTGAATTGTGTAGAGAGAGATTTGGGATGCTTCGAACGACCAATTGCTGGAATAGAACGAGCCTTCGAAGGAGGCTCAACCTTGGACCTCGTTAGAGAGAGAATCCGATCTCACTAAAATAGGTTTTGATTAATGCTTACCTTCATTCAGAATTCTGTCATCCATATAAAGGGGTGACACTTACAAAACAAAGCCATGAATTGGCCCATACATTTAAAGCAAATTACATTTAACCTTGCCACTAACTTAACCCGTAATTGACACCAGTTAACTCCTGCGTCTAGCAGTAACTCTAGATGCTATGGAGTCCATAACAATTAGGCCTTCCTAACCCTGCCTTGCTCGGTTAGAGGCTAAAGCAACCTCCTTTGGATGTGCTTATCGGTTAGGGAATTCAAAAACCTCCCTTTATTGCTCGAAATGAAAGAGATCAACTCCCTCTTGTTGTTGTGAATGTGGGAGGGGCTAAATTATCTTCTTGAACTCAGAAAATAGTAACTCAAGTCCCTCTCCCTTAGCTTGGATAATATCAATGCAAACCAGAATTGAAAGAGATGAAGAATAAACCAAATCAAGAGAGAACTATACCTGGAGCTCGTCAAGGAGACCTCCCAACCCTAGAGCTCGTCAAGGAGAACTCCAAACCCTGCTTAACCTAATTCAATACTTGACTTTTCTCTATTTCTCTACCCTCTAAATAGGGTTTGACGTCATAAGTGTTTTAGGTCTAAAACTGACAATTCAGCCCTTGCGTCCTTGATAATTACATAATTAATGAAAAAATATACTTAAAACATTATAAAATATGGAATTTAAAAGTAGTTAACTCAGTGAGTTATTGCCACTTCCTTTGAGTGACTCGGTGTGCTATTGTGTCCTCAACAGCTGTTGATTAGCCAACTAATCACTAAGGTTTCATTTTTCAACCATCTTTTATAAAAAATATCTTCTTCATCAATAGGTGGTCCTCGGTGGTTAGGTGACCAAGTATGTCCTTTGTTATAAGAAACCTTTGAACCGATGTGGACCAACTCATAAAATTTGGTACCCCACATAAGTTTATAATGGTAATTCTCCTTATATCACATTTGATATTCATATTCTCTTCGGTCATGATAGGCCATTCTTCAAAAATTTTCTAACAATAACACCAAGTAGTATTCTTCAAACAACTCGATGTATGGAGAACGTTAGCGTTGATGCTAAATCATTATTCTAATTTTTTTTCTTAATACCATTCATAAGGGACTCAATAACAATCTTCTATATCAGGGGACTCTGGTTCCCACAATTGTTTTTTCAAAATCTGATCATGGACTAGTTTCGGTTAACAGAAATTCGAAACTGATAAAACTGTTTTGATAGCTTCTTCTAGAGGGAGAGGCATGCATATCCACAATATCATAAGATGAAAAAAATTCATATACTCATCTTTAAATCATCTTCTAAATTTGGAAACCAGTAACATGAAGTAATAAAAAAATGAAGAACTTATTTCACGGTTTGTGATCTTTCTTCACAAAAGAGCCTTCTTTGAGTGGTGCTGATCATATCTTCTTTAGAGCATTCATTTTTGACGAGGGATCCTAAATTTAATGCTGTGACACCATGTTGAATTTAGGATCCCTTTTTCAATATTTCAAGGAAGTGAAGGGAGAAAGAAAAAGAAGAAAAGGGAAGAGGAGCTCTCAACTAGAGAGAAGAGAAGAGGAAAAGAGAGATGTTTGCCAAGCAAAGAGAGGGAGATTTACTCAAGAATGAATTATGTAACTTGATTAATTCCGAATTACAACACCTCTATTTATAGTAGAGGAAATTATAGAGTCCTTATACAATTAACCTTTCAATCTCCTAATTACATTCCAACTCTAACTCTCTAAGATAAGTCTATCATGAAAAGATAACACAATCTACTAAAGGTCTAATATAAGTTGAACTAAAACTCTTCTTCAATAATGTGGACATAAGGGAGGAGGGTAGCTCATGGCCTTATCCTTGAGGTTCCCACATGATCTTCCAGCTCATATTGATAAGATTACCAGCTAGTGTTATCTTTGTGGGTCGCACTTAATCTTCAAGTCTTCTAACTCATTTCAGCTTTTGCTTCTTATCTTCTTAACTCGTGCTAGCTTGGGTGAGGACTCTTCTTGGCATCCCACATCCTCATGATGGGTCCCACATTGTAACCAAAGAGAGATGTGACAACTTCAAACAAGTGTTACATTTTTCTTTTTAGCAACTCCTTTCTGCTATGGAGTGTAGACATGATATTTGATGAATAATTCTTTGGTCACAATAAAAAGAGAAATACTTCATTGGCTTTATTAACTTCTTATAATCAGAGTACATGAACCTCTATTTATAATAGAGGAAGGTAGTAGATTCCTATTAAAATAAAACTACCTTTGTCCTAATTACACCCAAACTCTAACACTTAAGGATAAGCCTTAGCATAATTAAATAACTCAATATAAATAAAAGACAAACATAACTCAAACTAGAACTCTTCTAGGACGTGACCATAAGATAAAGATGCCAGCTTGTGGTTATCATGGTGGGTCCTACTTCTTATGTGCTTGGGCCCATCTTGTGGGCCTTCCTTGGTCGTGTGACCCATCTTATAATACTCTTGGATATGTGGGTCTTCCTTGGTCGTGTGGGTGTTGGAAGATAGGCCCAAGCCCACACGACCATGGAAAATGCACAAGAAGGGCCCAAGCACATAAGAAGTAGGACCCACCAGGATCACGACGACCTGGCATCCTAATCACATAAGTTGGAAGATCAAGGACTCACGAAGGCATCTTTATCTTATGGTCATGTCCTAGAAGAGTTCTAAATTGAGTTATGTTTGTCTTTTATATATATATTAAGTTATTTAATTATGCTAGGACTTTTCTTTAAGTGTTAGAGTTTGGGTGTAATTGGGAGAAAGGTAGTTTTATTGTAATTGGACTCTACAACATTCCTCTATTATAAATAGAGGTTCATGTACTCTGATTATAATAAGTTAATGAACTATTTTCTCTTTACCATAAAATTCAACATGGTATCAAAGCAGTTTCTATGAGTTGACTTGGTCAACCGACAGAGATAATTAGATCATTTTCTCTAAACCTTAAACCCTATGTCTAGGTTCATAGTTATTTTTTTAGTCCCTATACCTGTCTATTTCTTTGCATTTTCACCTATATAGTGAGATTTTAACATTGCAAGTTATATTTTGATGGAAAGATATTTGAGTCTACTTTCCAAGGAAAAATTATTTTTTCCAATCGGAGTTATCTACAAAGAGATACCTATATTTGAATGAGCGAAGGTTAGATTACAAAAGAGGTTCGAGCAGCAGTTGAAAGCTTCATTTTTCGAGGTATTTTATGCTATCAAGAACGAGACTTTATATGGAGAAATTTATATCAAAAGAAATATCTGTAAGTGTATTCTCTTACCTATTCAACCAATTTTAGATCTGAGTCATCTACAAAGGGAAATCAGTATTTGAAGTAGTAATGGTCAGATTAGAAAAGAAGTTCGAGCAGCAGCAGAAAGCTTCAACTTTTGAGATATTTTATGCTATCAAGAACGAGACTTTATATGGAGAATTATATATAAAAATCTGATCAGTGGACTCTGGTTCCCACAATTTTTTTTTCAAAATCTGATCATGGACTAGTTTCGGTTAACAGAAATTCGAAACTGATAAAACTGTTTTGAAAGCTTCTTCTAGATGGAGAGGCATGCATATCCACAATATCATAAGATGAAAAACATTCATATACTCATCTTTAAATCATCTTCTAAATTCGGAAACCAGTAACATGAAGTAATAAAAAAATGAAGAACTTATTTCACGGTTTGTGATCTTTCTTCACAAAAGAGCCTTCTTTGAGTGGTGTTGATCATATCTTCTTTAGAGCATTCATTTTTGACGAGGGATCCTAAATTTAATGTTGTGATACCATGTTGAATTTAGGATCCCCTTTTCAATATTTCGAGGAAGAGAAGGGAGAAAGAAAAAGAAGAAAAGGGAAGAGGAGTTCTCAACTAGAGAGAAGAGAAGAGGAAAAGAGAGATGTTTGCCAAGCAAAGAGAGGGAGATTTACTCAAGAATGAATTGTGTAACTTGATTAATTCCGAATTACAACACCTCTATTTATAGTAGAAGAAATTATAGTCCTTATACAATTAACCTTTCAATCTCCTAATTACATTCAAACTCTAACTCTCTAAGATAAGTCTATCATGAAAAGATAACACAATCTACTAAAGGTCTAATATAAGTTGAACTAGAACTCTTCTTCAATAACGTGGACATAAGGGAGGAGGGTAGCTCATGGCCTTATCCTTGAGGGTCCCACATGATCTTCCAGCTCATATTGATAAGATTACCAGCTCGTGTTATCTTTGTGGGTCGCACTTAATCTTCAAGTCTTCCAACTCATTTCAGCTTTTGCTTCTTATCTTCTTAACTCGTGCTAGCTTGGGTGAGGACTCTTCTTGGCATCCCACATCCTCATGATGGGTCCCACATTGTAACCAAAGAGAGATGTGGCAACTTCAAACAAGTGCTACATTTTTCCTTTTAGCAACTCCTTTTTGCTGTGGAGTGTAGACACATGATATTTGATGAAAAATTCTTTGCTCACAATAAAAAGAGAAATACTTCATTGGCTTTATTAACTTCTTATAATCAGAGTACATGAACCTCTATTTATAATAGAAGAAGTTAGTAGATTCCTATTACAATAAAACTACCTTTGTCCTAATTACACCCAAACTCTAACACTTAAGGATAAACCTTACCATAATTAAATAGCTCAATATAAATAAAAGACAAACATAACTCAAACTAGAACTCTTCTAGGACGTGACCATAAGATAAAGATGGCAGCTTGTGGTTATCATGGTGGGTCCTACTTCTTATGTGCTTGGGCCCATCTTGTGGGCCTTCCTTGGTCATGTGACCCATCTTATAATACTCTTAGATATGTGGGTCTTCCTTGGTCGTGTGGGTGTTGGAAGATAGGCCCAAGCCCACACGACCATGGAAAGCGCACAAGATGGGCCCAAGGACATAAGAAGTAAGACCCACCAGGATTATGACGACCTGGCATCCTTATCACTTAAGTTGGAAGATCAAGGACTCACGAAGGCATCTTTATCTTATGGTCACGTCCTAGAAGAGTTCTAACTTGAGTTATGTTTGTCTTTTATATATATTAAGTTATTTAATTATGCTAGGAGTTATCTTTAAGTGTTAGAGTTAGGGTGTAATTAGGACAAAGGTAGTCTTATTGTAATTGGACTCTACAACGTTCCTCTATTATAAATAGAGGTTCATGTACTCTGATTATAATAAGTTAATGAAGCTTTTTCTCTTTACCATAAAATTCAACATGGTATCAGAGCAGGTTCTATGAGTTGACTTAGTCAACCGATAGAGATAATTAGATCATTTTCTCTAAACCTTAAACCCTAAGTCTAGGTTCGTAGTTATTTTTTTTAGTCCCTATACCTGTATATTTCGTTGCATTTTTCACCTATATAGTGAGATTTTAACATTGCAAGTTTTATTTTGATGGAAAGATATTTGAGTCTACTTTCCAAGGAAAAATTATTTTTTCCAATCGGAGTTATCTACAGAGAGATACCTATATTTGAATGAGCGAAAGTTGGATTGCAAAAGAGGTTTGAGCAGCAGTTGAAAGCTTCATTTTCCGAGGTATTTTATGCTATCAAGAACAAGACTTTATATGGAGAAATTTATATCAAAAGAAATATCTGTAAGTGTATTCTCTTACCTATTAAACCAATTTTAGATCTGAGTTATCTACAAAGGGAAATCAGTATTTGAAGTAGCAATGGTCAGATAAGAAAAGAAGTTAGAGAAGCAGCAAACAACTTCAACTTCTGAGGTATTTTATGCTATCAAGAACGAGACTTTATATGGAGAATTATATATAAAAAGAAATATCTTTAAGTATATTTTCTTACCTATTAAACCAATTCTCTATTTGAGTTTTTTATAAGGAGATATTGATCTTGGACAAGTCAATTGTCATCCTGGAAAAAAAAGGAGAAACAATACTGAGTGCAGCCAGATGACAGAGACCAAAATCTATAAGATTATTTATCTTCTGATAATTATATTTTATGAAGTGAATTTATACTTTGATGAAAGGTATTTAATTCTAGTTTCATAAAAAGAAAATTTCAAGTCAATCTGATTTTTATTTAAAGATATATTCAAATTGGAAAAACAAAGGTCTTGCAGGTATTCTATTGTATTGAAAAATCCGAATTTATGCCCATTGTTTTGTGTCACTTTTTGAGTTGATATATCAGAAAAATATCACACTTTGTTATGATCCCAGGTCATGGATCGAGTAACACGGCGTGGAACTTGAGACTCCAGCACTCAGAATTTAAGCTCACTTTACGTCAAGGGTCTGTATATGAGTCTTTCTCTTTGACTAGTGCTCGGCCAGGAGGGAAGCTGTTGTGGACTCAATAGCACACCGAGTCACACAACGAAGAAGACAACAAGAACTCACTCAATAGGATTTAATTCTTATATTTCTTTGAGTAGGATTTATTTCTAATATTGTTTTAAGTAGGATTTATTTCTTATATTGTTTTAAGTAGGAGTTATTTCTAATTACTTTTTATGTAAGGGCATTATGGGGAATTATTGTAACCCTAACCCTAAAACTCCCTATTTAAGGGATAGGTATGAATGAAATAGGTAAGCTTTGAGATTTTAGAATAACCTAGTCTAAATAGGTTGGGATCACCTCTTGATCCCGAGTTTAGGGTTTACTCCAAAAATCCAACCTATCATTCACCCTCCATTGCCATCCATCTTCACCCAAATACATCCACCATCATCCCTACTAAGAAAAGGAGCTTCCTGCCCCTTTTCCGAGCCCAAAGAGGAGGTCTATCCTCCTTCTCGGCAGCAACAGCAAGAGAGGCCCAATTCCTCCCTTACCAAGCAGCAAAGTGAGGATTTTTATCCTCAAATCTTGAGCAATTCCTGGTGCAACGTGGGAGCTGATCATAGCATCAAAGAAGAGGTATTAATCTATCCCAAACTCGTGTTTCAAGTTATTTAAGAAAGAAGGATTGCATTCTTAGCTAGAGCAGCAACAAAGAGGGCCAAACCCTCTTTGCCGTGACCAAGAAAAGAGAGCACCTTGCTCTAGCAAGGTCAGCATTGCTGTGGGGTCTTCTACCTAGCACAACAACTCGGTAGGACCCTCAAAAGAGGATCTTTCCTCCTGGCCAAGCATTGGTTAAGGAGAAATACTCATACACAGACCCTTGACGTGAAGTGAGTAAATTCTGAGTGCTGGATTCACAAATCCCACGCCGTGTTACTCGATCCATGACCCGGGACCGTAACAAAATCTCTTCTTTTGATGGTCCTAACGAGTTGCTGTGATAGGTAGGATACCCCACAACAACGCTGAGCTTCCTAGAGCAAGCTACTCTCTTTTCTTGCTCACGGCAAAGAGGGTTTGCTCCTCTTTGTTGCTGCTCTAGCTAAGAGTGCAATCCTTCTTTCTGAATTAACTTGAAACACAAGTTTGGGATAGATTATTACCTCTTCTTTGCTGTTGTGATCAGCTCCCACGTTGCACCAGGATTGCTCAAGATCTGAGGATGAAGATCCTCACTTTTCTGCTCGATAAGGGAAGAATTGAGGCCCCTCTTGTTGCTGCTGCTGAGAAGGAGGACAAACCTATTTGGGCTCGGAAAAGGGGCAGGAAGCTTCTCTTCTTAGTATGGATGATGATGGAGGAAGTTGGGTAAAGATGGATGGCAATGGAGAGTGAAGGATAGGTTGGATTTTTGGAGTAAACTCTAAACTCGAGATCAAGAGGTGATCTCAACCTGTTTACACTAGGTTATTCTAAAATATCAAGCTTACCTATTTCATTCATTCCTTTCCCTTAAATAGATCATGTCATGGAGTTTTAGGGTTAGGGTTACAATAATTCCCCATAATGCCCCTACATATAAAAGTAATTAGAAATAACTCCTACTTAAAACAATATAAGAAATAAATCCTATTGAGTGAGTTGTTGTTGCCTCCTTCGTTGTGTGACTCGGTGTGCTATTGAGTCCTCAACATCTGCCTCCCCATAGAGAAAGAGCTTGTCCTCAAGCTCAAAAGCTGGGTAGACCTGTTTGAAGATGTCGACACGTTCCCATGTGGCAGCGTTGGGGTCAGTGTCCGTCCACTGAACGAGAATCTCCCAATGGTCATTGGTTAGCCGCACGCGTAACATTGCGATTGGGTTAAGAATAACCTCGCCATGATCAACCGGTGGTAGGAATGGAGCGGATGTAGGCTGCGCCCCAGAATGTGGCTTCAAAATAGAGACATGAAACACATCATGAATTTTGGCCGTGTCCAGAAAATTGAGTTGATAGGCGACTGGTCCCACGCTTCGAAGAATGGGAAATGGCCCAAAAAATCGGGGAGAGAGCTTATGACGTGGAGGTCCCGCAAGAGACTGTTGACGGTAGGGCTGGAGCCGTAGCCACACATACTCCCCAACCTCAAAAGAGACCTCACGATGGCCTTTGTCATAGACATCCTTCATCCGAGCTTGGGCGCATCATAGCCGTTCTGTGATATTCTGTAGCAGTAGATCCCGGTCCATGAGTGCCTGATCAATTGCGTCCATACGGTTGGACCATGGGTTGTACAAGAGAAGGCGAGGTGGATCCCGGCCATATATAACCCGGAAAGGAGTGGATTGCAAGGCAAAGTGGAACGAAGTGTTGTAACAGTATTCGGCCCATGGAAGCCATTGAACCCATTGCTGCGGACGATCACCCACCAAGCACCGTAGATACATCTCGATGGTGTGGTTCACCACCTCTGTCTGACCGTCCATCTATGGATGATAGGCGGAGGAGAACTTCAATTTAGTCCCACTCAAGCGAAAAATTTCCCACCAAAAGGTGCTCGTGAAAACTACATCGCTGTCACTCACAATGGATTCTGGAATGCCATGTAAGCGGACTATCTGCTCCAGGAAAGTTTGAGCAACCTGTGTTGCTGTATAAGGATGGGCTAGTGGTATAAAATGTCCGTATTTGGGGAATCTATCAACCACCACGAAAAGTACGGATTTTTCTGAGGACAGGGGTAGACCTTCCACAAAATCCATCGAAATGTCGGTCCAAACCTGCATAGGAAGGGCCAGAGGCTGGAGTAGACCGGCTGGACTCAAGTGCTTGGCTTTGTTGCCTTGGCAGACTTGACAGTCGCCCACATCAGTCACAATAGAGGGTTTCATGGCTTGCAAGTAAAAATCAGTTCGAATTCTGTGCAAGGTCTTCTGTATCCCCTCGTGTGTACTGCCATGGTAGGCCGAGAGAATAGCTGGAATCAACTCGGACTCGGGTGGAGGGAAAAGCCGCTGCTTGTAATAAATAAGTGAATCCTAGATGGACCACTTCAAATTCATTGTCCCTTCCGAAATCTTCTGATACAGTTTCTGCAGTGCAGGGTCAGTGGCATGTGCGTCTCTCACCAAGTCCAGAATGAGAAATCTAAGCTGGCTGATCGAATAGACCAACTGTTGATCCTCAAAACACCATGACAAGGCATCTGCCACCTTATTTAATCTCCCCAAATGATATTCCACTGAGAAGTCAAACCCCAACAACTTACTGATCCAGTGCTGCTGTGGCGACGTCGTCAAACATTGTTCTAGTAGGAATTTAAGGCTGTAGTGATCTGTGCGTATGAGAAAAGCCCGGCCCCAGAGATAAGGCCTCCAATTTTGGACCGCCTTGGACAACCCAATCAATTCGCGCTCATAGGTTGCCAGTTTGTGATGATGGACTGCCAAGTGTCTACTAAAATACGCAATAGGATGGCCCAACTGCTGTAAAACGGCCCCAATGCCCACGCCTGAAGCGTCGCACTCTACCACGAACAATTCGTCAAAGTTGGGAAGTTGTAATACTGGCACGGATGCGAGGGAAGCTTTGAGTGCCACAAACGACTTGGTGGCCTCCTCATTCTAAATAAAGGAATTTTTCTTGAGTAGATTGGTCAATGGTGCTGCCACAGGCCCATAGTTCTGAATAAATTTGCGGTAGTAGCCCAAAAGACCCAAAAAACCCCGTAATGCAGAAAACGACTGTGGCTGCGGCCACTCATGAATAGCTCGGATCTTCTCGGGATCCACCGTAACCCCCTCATGTGAGAAAATGTGTCCCAGATACCCCACATGTGAAGCTGCTAAAGAGCACTTGGAATGTTTCAAATAGAGCTGATGTGCTCATAACAAGTCGAAAACAATCCTCAAATGTGCCAAGTACTCCTCAATCGACTTGCTATATATCAAAATATCATAAAAAAATAAAAGAACAAGTTTTTGAAGATAGGGGCTAAATACCACGTTCATCAAAGCTTGAAAAGTGGAGGGTGCATTGGATAACCCGAACGACATGACGATGAACTCAAAGTGGCCATGGTGCGTGTGGAACGCCGTCTTCTCGATATCAGAGGGGTGAATCTGGACCTGATGGTATCCCGAACGGAGGTCGAGTTTAGTGAATAACCAAGACCCATGTAGCTCATCCAGGAGCTCATCCACTACTAGAATCAAAAAGTTGTCATTTACTGTCTGCACGTTCAACTCCCGATAATCCATGCAGAACCTCCATGTCCCATCATGTTTCTTCACAAGTAAGACAGGTGAAGAGAACGGGGAGCGACTGGGATGAATAAGACCCTGTTTCATCATCTCCTGGCACTGACGCTCTATCTCGTCCTTCTGAAGGTGTGGGTAACGGTACGGTCGCACGACCACTACCTCAGATCCTGGTTTCAGATAGATCTTGTGGTCACAGTGCCTCAGGGGAGGCAAACCCAAAGGCTCCTGGAAGAGGTCAGAGAACTCCTCAACTAGACCCTCACTAGTACTGTCAGGCTGTTCCTGTGTCTGCAAAGTGTGCATGAGGTGGGCCCTGTCCACCTGACAGCCCAGCAAGAGCACCCGACTCCCGGCCAAATCAAAGCTCATGGTTAAAGCCAAAAAGTTCCACAAAATAGGCACCAACGTTTGTAACCATTTAATGCCTAATACCATATCAAATCCCGCCAGAGGAATAACAAAAAATTCAGCATTAAACGAAGTAGAGCCAATGAAAAAAGTTACCGCCTTACTAATCCCATAGCTAGGGACCTTCTCGCCATTGGCCACTAAGATGGTGGCTGTCGCATGAGTGTGTATATGAAGCTGGAGATGCTGTGTGGCTGTCAAACTCAAAAAATTGTGTGTACTCCCCGAGTCGACTAGTCCCACCAGTTCTCGGTCGATGACATGAGCTCGGACTTGCATTGTATTAGGTGATTTCTGGCCAGTAATAGCATGCAAGGATATCTCCGGTGGTTCCTCCTCGATAATATCCTCTGATTCCTCTGAATCCTCCACCTCGAGCCAAAATAATCATTTACATTGGTGTCCTACCTGATACTTCTCATCGCAGTTATAACATAAATTTTTGGACCACCTTTCTGCCATCTTCGCACTCGTTAATTTTTTTATAAAACTCGGTAGGCGAATACCAGGGCGGGGATCGGCTACCCGAGTCGTAGTCGGAGTGTGTCTGGATGGGGCTACTGGAGATGCTCCCTGAGATGAAGTATAGCGGCGCCCTTGCCACATGGAGGAAGTGTTCCTCTCACCCGACCAACCTGGCTTACATTGCTGCAACTGTTGTCGTTGTTCCATTGCTCGTGCCATATTCATTGCATGAGCTAAATCCGTAGGCATAAGGAGTTCTACCTCTAGCCATAAATACTCATTGAGACCCGCTGTGAATAGGGAGACCTATTGGTCAACCAATACCCTCTCACCAGCACGAGCCAACTTTTCCTGGAATAGTTTTTGATATTGTTCCACCGAACCAATTTGTTGCAATAGGACTAACTCTCTCAGGGGGTTGCTGTTGGCGGGAGGGCCAAATCTAAATGTGGATAGATTTTTAAATTCTCCCCAAGTCATCTCTAGTCTCTCTTTCTCTACTTGAGTAATCCATAACATGGCTTAATCTATCATATGGAACGAGGCTAGTTACACCTTATCCCATTCAGTAGTCCCTTGGTTCAATTTTTTTTTTCACATCTATGCAACCAAATTAAGGGATCAACTGAACCATTGAAAGAGGGAAACTCTAACTTGGTGTACCTTGGAACTGTGCCTCCATGCTGGGGTCCTTGGACAGCAGTGCGCCCAGGCTACTGCTCCCCTCTTCTGTGATATGGTTGAGCAACCTCTCTCACCTCTGGACTCTGATGTCTCTCTGCCCTCAACTCCGTTAGCATGCTGATGACACGACTCATCTCTTCTTCCAAACCACAAAGCTTCCCCAACACTGGTTGTGTTGTTTTAAGGCTATCTTCTATCTTTTGTGTCCTGATTTGGATTTCTGCATTGCTGATATTATCTCCTATGTTACCCTGCTCTGATACCAAGTTGTTACGGTCCAGGGTCATGGATCGAGTAACACGACGTGGAACTTGAGACTCGAGCACTCAGAATTTAAGCTCACTTCACGTCAAGGGTCTGTATATGAGTCTTTCTCTTTGACTAGTGCCCGGCCAGGTGGAAAGCTCTTCTTTTGATGGTCCTAACGAGTTGCTGTGATAGGTAGGATACCCCATAGCAACACTGAGCTTCCTAGAGCAAGCTGCTCTCTTTTCTTGTTCACAACAAAGAGGGTTTGGCCCTCTTTGTTGCTGCTCTAGCTAAGAGTGCAATCCTTCTTTCTTAATTAACTTGAAACATGAGTTTGGGATAGATTATTACCTCTTCTTTGCTGCTGTGATTAGCTCCCACGTTGCACCGGGATTGCTCAAGATCTGAGGATGAAGATCCTCACTTTTCTGTTCGATAAGGGTGGAATTGAGGTCCTTCTTGCTGCTGCTGCCGAGGAGGACAAACCTCCTCTTTGGGCTCGAAAAAGGGGCAGGAAGCTCCTCTTCTTAGTATGGATGATGATGGAGGAAGTTGGGTGAAGATGGATGGCAATGGAGGGTGAAGGATAGGTTGGATTTTTGGATTAAACCCTAAACTCGAGATCAAGAGGTGATCTGAACCTGTTTACACTAGGTTATTCTAAAATCTCAAAGTTCACCTATTTCATTCTTTCCTTTCCCTTAAATAGATCACGTCATGGAGTTTTAGGGTTAGGGTTACAATAATTCCCCATAATGCCCCTACATATAAAAGTAATTAGAAATAAATCCTACTTAAAACAATATAAGAAATAAATCCTATTGAGTGAGTTGTTGTTGCCTCCTTCGTTGTGTGATTCGGTGTGCTATTGAGTCCTCAACATCTGCCTCCCCATAGAGAAAGAGCTTGTCCTCAAGCTCAAAAGCTGGGTAGACCTGTTTGAAGATGTCGACACGTTCCCATGTGGCAGCGTCAGGGTCAGTGTCTGTCCACTGAACGAGAATCTCCCAAAGGTCATTGGTCAGCCGCTCGCGTAACATCGCGGATGGGTTAAGAACAACCTCGCCATGATCAACCGGTGGTAGGAATAGAGCGGATGTAGGCTGCACCCCGGAATGTGGCTTCAAAATAGAGACATGAAACACATCATGAATTTTGGCTGTGTCCAATAATTTGAGTTGATAGGCGACCGGTTCCATGCATCGAAGAATGGCAAACGGCCCAAAAAATCGGGGAGAGAGCTTATGACGTGGAGGTCCCGGAAGAGATTGCTGACGGTAGGGCTGGAACCCTAGCCACACATACTCCCCAACCTCAAAAGAGACCTCATGGTGGCCTTTGTCGTAGACATCCTTCATCCAAGCTTGGGTGCGACATAACCATTCTATGATATTCTGTAGTAGTAGATCCCGGTCCATGAGTGCCTGATCAATCGCGTCCATGCGGTGGATCCTGGGTTGTACGAGAGAAGGCGAGGTGGATCCCAGCCAAATATAACCTGGAAAGGAGTGGATTGCAAGGCAGAGTGGAACGAAGTGTTGTAACAGTATTCGGCCCATGGAAGCCATTGAACCCATTGTTGCAGACGTTCACCCACCAAGCACCGTAGATACATCTCAATGGTGCGGTTCACCACCTCTGTCTGCCCGTCTGTCTATGGATGATAGGCGGAGGAGAACTTCAATCTAGTCCCGCTCAAGCGAAATAGTTCCTGCCAAAAGGTGCTCGTGAAAACTGCATCTCTGTGACTCACAATGGATTCTGGAATGCCATGTAAGCAGACTGTCTGCTCCAGGAAAGTCTGAGCAACCTGTGTTGCTGTATAAGGATGTGCCAGCAGTATAAAATGTCCGTACTTGGAGAATCTATCAACCACCACGAAAAGTACGGATTTTTCGGAGTTGTCCTAGTCCGGACACTATTATGAACTCCATAGCATCTAGAGTAGCAGGTAGACATAGAGGGTGACTTATGTAATTTTTTGAATTTATACTTAGTTGCATTTGATGTAATTTTCCTTAAAAAGACTATGGCTTTTGCGTTGGCTGTGTAAGGGACATCCTGGTCTTATAAGGGTGTGAATGGAATGAATGAAGGCAAGAAATTTCAACAGGTAAATGGGATCAGGTTCTCTCTCTCACAAGGCCTAAGGAGGAGCTCATTTGAAAGCTCAAATCTAACAATGTCTTTGCTCTCCTTCCTCTCGGAACTCACCAACCACCATTGGGCATTCTATGAAACCAAAAACACTTTCTTCCTCGTCATCCACACTTGGATAGACCAACTCAATTCATGGCTAGAGAACCCAACATCGTGGTATCAGACATGACCACCTTGGATGATTTTTGCTCTCAAGCTGATTTGCGTACTGTGATTGACGAAATGAGGTCTGACCAAGCTGCTCTCCACACATGGATAGACCAACTCCAGGAGACTATGCTCCAACTCTCCAATTTCAGGGAACCTAAGAGGCTCCCCGTCCAAGTAGTTCCACCCGACCAACCCCTCCCCCCCTCCTCTGCGTCCTTCTCATTTCCACATAGGGGTCTCTCATGGCACCAGCCCTTCCAAAGTGCCCCGATACACCAAATTACAATTCCCGACCTATGATGGGTCCGCTGACCCCTTAATCTAGATTCATCGGTGTGACCACTTCTTTTGGCACCAAGGAACCCAGACAGAGGAGTGCGTCTCTTTAACCAGTTCAATTCAGAGCATCCCGTGCATGATTGGGACATGGTTAAGGACTATTGCATGCTGAGGTTTGGTCCCCCCGCACGCAGCAACCCTCTTGGGGATTTGGTTAATCTTAAACAAACCAGCTCCATTGAGGCGTATCAGAAACAATTTTAGGAACGGCTTGCCCGCGCCAGTCCATTGGTGAGTCCAAACCAGTATGTTCCTTTGTTTACTACTGGGTTGGTGGAGGCTTTACGCCTTGAAGTGGAATTGCATGGCTCCTCATCCTTAGACCATGCCATGAATTTGGCCAGGATGTTGGATGCTAAACATAGAATTCTAAAGGAATCCTTGGTACCCTGGCCGAACAGAATGCCCTCTAGCGCTGCCTCCAATCACAGCACCCCTCTGCGCCAAGGACCTCCCACCTCACATGCATCGGAGACTACCAGGTCCACTCCTCCTCCGCAATATATTACATGCCTTTTTAAATCCGAAATGGACCAGCGAAAGGCATAGGGCCTCTATTTTAATTGCAACAAGAAGTACTTCCATGGCCACTTATGCAAGTGACTGTTTTGGTTAGAGGTCGAGGATCCCGAAGAGAGCCCTTCCCTTGAGGACGAGGTCTTCATGGAAGCGGAAGAACTGGCCATTTTCCTCCATGCCATGATGAGATTACACAACGCTAATACGATGCAGCTACATGCTGGCATCCAGGCTCTTCTGTTACTTGAACTGGTTGACTCGGGCAACACCCACAATTTCCTAAGCCAACCAGTTGGGCTTACCAATTCAGCATAACTCGGGCTTGTCCATTTTGGTAGCTAATGACGCAAAAATTACCAGCGTGGGGGAATGTTCCGCCGTTCCATTTGTGATTGAAGGCCACACCTTCACCGCAGATTTTCTTGTCATTCCGCTTGCGCTTTGATCTAGTATTGGGCATTAATGGCTGCATCAGTTGGGACCGATTTTGTGGGATTTTAAGTCCCTTACTATGAGCTTCACCCAGGGTCAACAACAGTTCACACTCCATGGCACTCATGCCCCATTACAGTGCACTCTGTAACATCTCCAAGTGCTGGACTCAGAGGGCCGTCAGCTCATTGAGGACTTCGTTGACTTATTTTAGCAACCTGCTGCTCTTCTGCTGATATGGGCTTGTGATCATTTTATTCGGTTCAAGTTGGGCACCGAACCAGTACTCGTGTACCCCTACCGTTATCCACATTTGCAGAAAGATGAGATAGAGCATCTGTGTCAGCTCATGTTAACTCAAGGCATTATTCAGCCCAGCCATTTGCCCTTCTCGTCGCTAGTGTTGTTGGTAAAAAAATAGAACAAGTCTTGGAGGTTCTGTGTGGACTACAGGGAGCTCAACGCTCACACAATCAAGGATAAATTTCCCATCCCCGTGGTGGATGAACTGTTGGACGAACTTCATGGCGCATAATGTTTTACGAAGCTGGACTTGAAATCCGGCTACCATGAAATCCGGGTCCACCCTGAGGATGTGGAGAAGACGGCTTTCTGGACACATCATGGTCATTTTGAATTCTTGGTGATGCCCTTTGATCTTTCCAATGCTTCGTCCACCTTCCAGGTGCTGATGAATGAGGTATTTCATCCCTTCCTACTCAAATATGTTCTTGTTTTTTTTTTTATGATATTTTGATCTATAGTCAGAATTGGGAAGATCATATTCAGCACTTGGGTCAGGTGTTCCAGCTACTGCGCTCCCACCATTTGTTCCTCAATAAATCCAAATGTGAGATGGGGAACTCTGAAGTCGCCTACTTGGGTCATGTGATCTCTGCTTCCGGGGTGAAAGTGGACAGCAACAAAATCCAGTCAGTGCTGGACTGGCCTACTCCGTAGTTGGTCACGGCCTTGATGAGGTTTCTCGGTTTGGCTGGGTATTACAGAAAGTTTATTCGTGATTATGGCCAGATCGCCGCACCGCTGACAAGCTTACTCAAGCGGAATGCCTTCACTTGGATAGAGGCTGCCTGTTCATCCTTCCACCAGCTGAAACAATCCTTAGGTTATGCACCGGTTCTCCAACTTCCGAATTTTTAAGAACCGTTTATTATTGTATGTGATGCTTCCGATGGGGGCATCAGACCAGTCCTGCAGCAGCACGACCATCCCATCGCGTACTCTAGCTGCCACTTGGCCCCGCACCACCACAAGTTAGCCACCTAAGAATTGGCACTCATCGGCTTTGCCAAGGCCATTCAACATTGGAGGCCCTACCTATGGGGTCGGCACTTTGTGATCCGCACAGACCATTGCAGCTTGAAGTACTTGCTGGAGAAACGTCTCACGACTTCCCCCTAGAAGCATTGGCTCAGTAAACTTATGGGGTTTGATTTCAAGGTGGAGTACAATCCTAGTCACCTCAACAAGGGTGCAGATGCACTGTCCCGCCGAGACTTGCTGGAACCTCAGCTGCATGCTATCAGTCAACCATGGGTTCTCTTGCTGGACTTCATCCGAGGTAAGATCCAACAACATACTAAACTCCTCGAACTGTACCAGAAAATTGAGCAGGGCACTGTGGACCGCCAGTGGGCAATTCAGGACTGCCTAATCATGTACAAGAACCGCATTTTTCTCCAGCACATGTCCCTTCTCATCACCAGTATTGTCTCTTCCTTACATGATAGTACTCATGAGGGCCAGCAGAAAACTTACTTTCATCATAGCCGGGACTTCTATTGGTGGGGCATGAAGCGGATGGTTGCTGATTATGTCTCCGCCTACCAAGTTTACCAACGGAGCAAAGCTGAATCCATCCACCGGGCTGGCCTGCTGCAGCCCCTTCACCTGCCATCCCAGATCTGGGCAGATCTCTCCATGGATTTTATCGAAGGCCTTCCCAATTCTTTGGGCAAATCGGTTATTCTGGTTGTGGTGGACTGGTTCTCAAAATACGGCCACTTCCTGCCCTTGGCTCAGCCGTATACAGTAGCCCAGATCACCCAACTTTTCATAAATGAAATTGTCCGCCTCTATGGCTTACCGGAGTCCATCACAAGTGACCGCAACACGATTGATAGATGCTAGATTCTGACATGAGAACTAGGTTAATTATAATAGAATAGCCCTTATAATTGTGTTATTGGTGGTTATTTATCGGTTTTCAAATGAAACGTGCATTTATTGAATTTGGCATTAATCAATGTCTATATTGCATATTTTTCTCTTTTGAATTATATTTCATTGCTTTTAGGGTTTATTTCTTCCTGAAATGATTTTTATGGATTCAATTATGGAATTTCAAGAGAGTTTTGGTGGAGAAGGAGATATTTACCAAAATGGCATTAGTGAAAGAGAGAGATTTTTAAGGTAAGAGCATTTTGAAAGAAAAGAGACGAAAAGGGGGAAAAACAGGGGACCGTCAACGGAAAGGGGAAAGGGCCGCCGACCAAAGGAGGGGAGACCCGAGGGGGCTCCCTCCGAACGCCGTTCGTCACCGTCGTCTACCACCATCCGGCAACCGAGAACAGACCCGAGGAGAGCTTGAGAGAGTCTCCGTCGCGGTGAGTTGGACGCTGCCATTCTCTGCTCGCCAGGCCGAGAGGTGACCCGAGAGGGCTCCTCCGATGCCAATTCCGCATTCCAACCATCCTCCGGCGTCAATTACCCATTTTTGACCATTTCCGAAGCTATTTCGACTCCGATCGAGACTCGAGAGAGCCGATCAGAGGATTTCGGCTCCACACCGTCGTCCGCCGCACCACGTCCATCCATGGGTTTCTATCCTTCTTCACCGGCGTCGTCTCTACCTCCAGCCACTCGCTCTTGCAACCCGAAGCCATCAATTTCTGGAAATTGCAGCACCCATGAGAACCAGCCTTTGCTGCTCGAGCGGGAGGAAGGAGAAGGGGCGTAATCCGTCATTTTGTAATTTAATTTTCCTATAGTTTGAACTTAGGTTTTGAATGTTTATTAAATTTGATTTGATAATTAATGTTTAACGAATATTTGTTTTTTCAGATATTTGATTAAATTAGCTAGTTAGGGTAGGATTGTAATTTAGGTTGGATTTTGGTATTTTAATTCGATTTCTGTCATTCACTCTATGCGCCCTAGAGGGGCTAGACGTAAGGATTGAGAAATCGGATCCGTGGTTACGTGGCGCTCGAGAGAGGCACGTATCACTGTAAAATCCAAAGTTGATAATTTTAGCATCATCACAATAGGAAATTGATTCTCTGCATTCTATTGTAATCCGATCTCTATCATTAACTCTAGGCGCCCGAGAGGGGCTAGATGCAAGGATTGAGAATCCAGATTCGTGGTTAGGTGCGCTCGAGAGAGGCACAAATCACGATAAAATCCAGAGTTGACGTTTCCTGTTGTGCAAGTAGTTAATTAGGTTATTGCTTGACAATTTAGGATATAATTAGTGTTTAGTTCAGATTAATTTATCATATTTGGTTAGGCTAGTTGACTAAAGAATAAACAAAATTTAGTCCTCCCTGTGGATATGACCTTTGCTTCTCACTAGATTACATGAACGATTCGTACGATTGTGAGGTATAAAAGCTGATGTAATTAAATTTCACATCAAGTTTTTGGCGCCGTTGCCGCGGAGGCATTTATTAAGTGTATTTCTTTGTTCTCCATGGTCTTAGGTTAGGATATAACAAAAAAAAAAAAAAAAACATGCTTCTGACTCCTATTGGGATGTCTCCATTTCGCCTAGTGTTCGGCAAAGCATGTCATCTACATGTTGAGCTTGAGCATAGAGCTTATTGGGCCATTAAGGCTTTGAATTTTGATTTGGCTCAAGCGGGTGAGGAAATGAACTTGCAATTGAATGAGTTGGAGGAGATATGTCATGGTGCTTATGAGAATGCCAAACTGTACAAGGAGCGAACAAAGCTTTTACATGATAAATCTATTTTTCTTAAGTCTTTTACTATTGGGCAGAATGTTTTACTTTATAACTCACGATTGCATTTGTTTCCAGGGAAGCTGAGATCCAGGTGGTCCGGTCCATTTGAGGTTACACAGGTGTTTCCTCATGGCGCTGTTGATATCCGCAATCACGAAGACGGGTCGGTCTTCAAAGTTAATGGTTAGAGGCTCAAACCGTATCATGAAAATGTCCCACACCGAAGGAGGTGATGGTGATTTTCTTGGAGGAACCTGTCCTTTCATCTTGACTGTGTTAGAGTCTTGCTTACGACTGTAAACTTAGCACATTGTGGGCAATCCCCACGTTTCTATCCCTTAGTACATTAAAGTTTTTATTTTTGGCTTATTCATTCTTATTGGGATAACCTTTGGTGTACTCCGGTCTTGATTGATTGAAGGTCCCCCGGCGATGCCGACCCCGTCATGGACTCAGGGTACTCTCTTGCGAACTGAGAGCGTAAATGGTTCCGGTAGTCGATGACCAGAATTCTGGTCCCTAGTTTGAGAGTTCTGTACTCAAACAACCATTCTGGGATTGACCAGTTCGAACTTGAAGTATTGAATGAAAACCTTATGGTGAGTAACTCAAGGACTTGTGTTCAGCGCGTGATTCCTGCTGCCTTTAGTGGCCAGTCACACGGAGATTTCTTCAAAGTGTGATGTGGGATAGCGGTTTCATCTATGGATGTTTACCTATGGGTATGGCTGATACGAGTAAACCTTCTTCAAGGGAGCCTATGTATCATTCCTGGGGGTAGTTATTGACTCTTCGGTATTATAGTTGATGGCCAAACACATATGGTCCCACCTATGGATTTAGGAGCCCTGAGGGAGCTTAACCCTTACTCTGCTAGAGTATAACTAGCTAAGTTGTGAGTCAACTGGAGTAGTAGCTACTCGACGAGAAGACTGGCACCAGAACCGACGTTAAGGCCAGCAATAAATCGTCTAGTAAATCAGATATTTTAGTGATTGTTAGTTGGTTTGCTTGATGATGTGTCATGCTCTAGGTTTGGGGACCGTAGTGGTGAACCGCACTCTTGAGGTCTATTTGCGGTGCTTCGTTGGGGATCATCCCAAACGTTGGGTGCATTGGTTAGCTTGGGCGGAGTATTGTTACAACACCTTGTACCATACAGCACTGGGCACCATCCCCTTCAGAGTGGTATATGGACGTGAACCTCCTCGCATCATCTCTTATGAACTTGGGTTATCACACCTACCACTGATCGACCAGTCCTTGGGTGAACGGGATACTATGCTTGCACAGGTCAAGGCTCATTTACAGAAAGCTCAGGACACTATGAAGCTTCACTATGACAAGTGTCACATGGACCTTTCTTTTGCTCTGGGCGATTATGTTTGGTTGCGCCTCTAGCCTTACCGACAACATTCAGTTACAACAGCACGCAGGCACAAACTTTCTCCCAAATATTATGGGTCTTTCCAGGTATTGGCGCATATCGGCAGTGTTGCTTATTGCCTCCAGCTTCCCCCCGATGCCAGTATATACGACGTCTTCCATGTTTCTCTCTTGAGGACCTTTCACGATGACTCACCCATGCTACACACGCCCTTGCCTCCATTGCATGAAGGGCGTACTCTTCCTTCCCCAGCACAGGTCTTGCAGGCTCGCCGTTCCCACAACTCCTGGGAGCTACTCGTGCAGTGGATTGATGCCGATTTGCTTCCAGCCTCCTGGGAACCACTCGAGCACTTTTAGACCCTTTACCCTACATTTGTGCTTGCGGACAAGCTCTTTCTCCAGGATGGGGGCAGGGGGGGCTGATGTTATGGAATGCATAGCAACTAGAGTAGCAGGTAGATGTCAAGGGTGACTTATGTAATTTTCCGAATTTCTACTTAGTGGCATTTGTTGTAATTTTCCTAAAAAAGATTAAGGCTTTTGCATTGGTTGTGTAAGGGACGTCCTAGTCTTATAAGGGCGTGAATGGAATGAATGAAGGCAAAAAATTTAAATAGGTAAATGAGATCAGGTTCTCTCTCTCACGAGGCCTAAGGGGGAGCTCCTTTGATAGCTCAAATCTAACAACGTCTCTGCTCTCCTTCCACTCAGAACTCATCAACCACCATTGGGCGTTCTAAGAAACCAAAAACACTTTCTTTCTTCCTTGTCATCCACACTAGAACTCAGAGGAGATCGTCGGGTGACTTAATCCATGCTAGAGAATCCAACAGACATCGACTCTCATGGTATCCCAATAGTGATATTTTTGAAAGTTAAATTTATCATGGTGTCCCAATGTGGGCACCGACTCTCATGGTGTCATAACCGTGATATTTTTGAGAGTCAAATAAATTATGGTATGAGAAAAGGTACTGAAGCCACCTCTTCTTCAATAATAATGTCTCATCCAAAGAGACATATTAGCAGTAGCTGTAATATAACATGACCATCTTCCAACACATATAACATGAACCAAAATTGTAAACCTTGTAGAAGGACCCATGAAATAATCATAATCTGATTTAAATATTTTTTCTTAGATGCATAAGCTTCTTGTTTTGTGTTCCCCCTTTCTTGAATATCTTGGTCACATAAACTTATCCACAATATATAGAATAAAATACCTCTTTCTTATACTTCTTCTATTTTTCCCCCTTAAGTTGGGAGGTAGCTTGAACCAAATATCATAGATGTAACAATAAGTGAAAATAACATAGACACATTAATAAGCCCTTAAACCAAAGAGAAGTGAGATATTTTCCAGATATAGCAACTCAAACAGTGACGCAAAACAAAGGGCATGAATTCAGAATTTTCAATAAATCAGAATACCAGTATGATCTTTAATTCTTCTAATGCGAATATATATTTAAATATAGATCAAATTACCATGAAATTTTCTCCTTCTAAAACTAGGCATAAATACATTTTTTTAATGGTCCTGGGTTAAGTACTTGGCTTTTCGCTACCTACTAGGCCGGTCTTTTGGGTAGTATTGGCTAGGTACTTAACATTTGGTATCAGAGCGGGCACCCACGTCGTGAGTTCCAATCCCAGAGGGGGGATGTAATGTTATGCACACAATAACATTATTATTTTAATTGTTTTTATTTCAGTTTTAGGCCACATGGGTATTTTTGGAATATTACAATTATAGGGGTATTTTTGTAATATTTTATCTTAAACCTTGTAAGGTTGAACCCTATAAAGGGTAAGAGTAATGAGAAAGATAAACATTGATTTAGGTTAAAGGGTTTTGAGTTCTCCACAACGAGTGGGGTGTACGTTCTCCTTAACGAACCTAGGGTTTTCAAGCTTCCCTTTGGCTTGATTTTTGTTTTCCTCTTCTTCCTCCCTACGAATCCATGTGTCAGATCCGGGACCATAAAAAATGGTATCAGAGCGGGAACACAATGTGCGATTCGTTCTGAGAAAAATGTATGGCCATACTCGAATTATTGGAAGAAATAGAAGAGGGAATGAGTAAAACTTCTATTGAAATTTATGCAATGAAGAGGTTTAAAACCTCCGAGCATGAAAAATTCACAGAAGGAAAGGTAGCAGACGCTGTCTCGGATGGGAAGAGTGGCCACGGGCTAGAAAATTTCACATTCTTCGAGCACGAAATAAGCACTGAACGAGAGGCAGCAAAAGCTATTTCGGACTGGCAGAAAGGCCAAGGGCCAAAAAAATTACCATTTTCCACCCAGGGAAATCCAAAGCGAACAGCTGGGACTTTGCACATTAGAAATCAGAGTATGAGACATCAAATCCGAAATCGGCCTCAAAACTTCCGAAATCACACGGTGGGCACCCAGATTTTCGGAAATTGGAAGCATATTCTTCCAAAATCTCGTCGATAAAGGAGCGATCCCATCTTCAACAAGGAAGTGACACTGGGAGTGAACTCCTGTGGACATGTCCTCCATGCATTTTTAAATGGAAAATTTGTTGGCTGCCAGTATGGGCCTGCGTATGGATGTTGTGGACTCAATAGCACACTGAGTCACACAATGAAGGAGACAACAACAACTCACTCAATAGGATTTAATTCTTATATTTCTTTGAGTAGGATTTATTTCTTATATTTTTTTAAGTAGGAGTTATTTCTAATTACTTTATATGTAAGGGCATTATGGGGAATTATTGTAACCCTAACCCTAAAACTCCTTGACGTGACCTATTTAAGGGAAAGGTATGAATGAAATTGGTAAGCTTTGAGATTTTAGAATAACCTAGTCTAAATAGGTTGACATCACCTCTTGATCTTGAGTTTAGGGTTTACTCCAAAAATCCAACCTTCACCCTCCATTGCTATCCATCTTCACCCAAATTCATCCCTCATCATCCATACTAAGAAAAGGAGCTTCCTGCCCCTTTTCTGAACCCAAAGAGAGGATCTTCTCTCATCACCAGAGTCAACAAGAAGTTGGGTTCCATTCCCTCTTGATGAGCAGCAAAAGAGGAATAATTCTGGTTCTTTCATGTGAAAAGTTATAGCAACTCTTCTTGCTGGGAATTCATCACGAAAATAGAGCAAGAACAACATCAACGTGAGCCAAGGCTGCCCCATCAAGCTAGGTCTTCAACTCCTAGAAGGAGCTGCATCAAATCAGGGTTGAAACCCTAATTAATGTGAGCAAAACAGGTATTTCTCCATTCTTTCTCCACCTGAATTACTTCCATTCTAGCTATAACTTTAGCACTAGAATGAGATCATAAAAAGGGAGACTGATCATTGGTGGAAGAGTACCCAAAGAAGGGAACCCTCCTTACCGAATCCAGCAACTCAGTACCAGTGCTGGATTCCCAACTCCCACGCCGTGTTACTCGATCCATGACCCAGGACCGTAAAAATGGAAAAGTCAATTTTGTTTTGGAGGTTCCTATTCACATTACACAAGAAAAAAATCACTTGAATCTCCTCAGTGCCACTGTTGGCTTGGCAAACTACAATGCTGCTTTTGATATGTTTTTGTCTGGCATTGGATGTGATCCAGTCCAGTTGGTCTTTGATGGGAAATTTGTCAAAGATCTGTCAAAGAGCTAGTGGACATACAAGGTTGGGTTGGATGGAGACAAGTAGCAGCTTCACTCTAATGTGTCCAAACACAAATTGCAATATGCGAATATGACCATCAACAAAATGATGAATTGGTACAGAACAACCTTCAAAGCTCCTCTTGGATTGGACCTAGTCATGGTGAATCTCCAAACCTTGGGTAAATGGATGCAGCATTGGAAGGTTCTGGTCCAATTTCTCCTCCGCATTGGAAGGATGGGGTGAATGTGATTACCATGGTGGCTACAACCTAGGAAAATGTGCGATCGAGTGTGGCCAACCCACTCAAAAATGTTATCTTGTGCCCAGATCATTCTTGAAACCGGATGGCAACATTGTGACCTTGTTCGAAGAATTCAGAGGAAACCCAACTGGAGTTAACTTCCAAACAGTCATTGTGGGAACCGTTTGTGGGTCTGTTCCCGAGGGAGGCCTCTTGGAGTTGTCTTGTTCAGGTGGCTGGTCCATTTCAAAGATTGAGTTTGCGAGCTTCGGTAATGTCACCGGCTCCTGAAAAAATTGCTTTTTTGGTTGGATGCTCCAGTTTTGTAGTCCAGAGGGTTGACACAGATATCGTAGTTGATACTTGAGAACGGATGGAGACGTTGGCACGGGCAAGAATACCCTACCTTCGAGCTTGAAGACAAGCTCTTTCTTCTAGGGGGTGTAATGTTATGCATGCAATGACATTGTTATTTTAATTTTTTCTGTACTTTACTTTATTTTATTTCAGTTTTAGGCCACATGGGTATTTTTGGAATATTTCATTTATAGGGGTATTTTTTTTAATATTTTATCTTAAACCTTGTAAGGGTGAACCCTATTTAAGGGGTAAGAGTAATGAGAAAGACAAGCATTGATTTAGGTTAAATAAGGGTTTTGAGTTCTCCTCAATGAGCTCAGGGGTGTGCGTTCTCCTTAACGAACCTAGGGTTTTCAAGCTTCCCTTTAGCTTGATTTTTGTCTTCTTCTTCTTCCTCCCTACGAATCCATGTGTCAGATCCAGGACCGTAACAATTTCATCCAAGTACTAATTCTCTTCATAAAATATAATTATCAGAAGGTAAATAATCTGATAGATTTTGGTCTTTGTCATTTTGCCGAACTAAGCACTGTTTCTCCTTTTTTTTCCAGCATGACCATTGACTCTTCCAAGATCAATATTTCCTTATAAAAAACTCAGATCGAGAATTGGTTGAATAGGTAAGAAAAAATACTTACATATATTTATTTTTATATAAAATTTCCCATATAAAGTCTCGTTCTCGATAGCATAAAATACCTCAGAATTTGAAGCTTTCTACTGCTGCTCGAACCTTTTTTTCAATCTAACTGTCACTGCTTCAAATATCGATTTCTCTTTGTAGATAAATCCAATTGAAAATTGGTTGAATATTTAAGAGAATAAACTTGCACATATTTATTTTGATATATATCCATAAAGTCTCGTTCTTGATGGCATAAAATACCTCAAAATTTGAAGCTATCTGCTGCTGCCCGAACCTCTTTTGCAATCTGACATTTGATCATTCAAATATTGATTTCTCTTTGTAGATAAGTTCGATTGAAAAAAATTCATTTTTCCTTGGAAAGTAGACTCAAATATCTTTCCATCAATATATAATTTTCAATATGAAAACCTCTAGATAGAGGTGAAAAATTCAAAGCAAACTGCGGGTGTTAGGACTGGAAAAAATAACTACGAACCTAGACTTTGGGTGTAGGGTTTAGAGAAAAGGATCTCATTATCTTTGTGGGTTGATCAAGTCAACTTATATAACTTGCTCTGATACCATGTTGAATTTATGGAAAAGAGAAATACTTGATTGACTTTATGAACTTCTTATAATCAGAGTTCATGAACCTCTATTTATAATAGAGGAAGGTAGCATATTCCAATTACAATAACACTACGTTTGTCCCAATTACACCCAAACTCTAACACTTAAGGATAAGCCTATTACGATCCTGGATCTGACACGATGATTCGTAGGGAGGAAGAAGAGAAAGAAGAAAATCAAGCCGAAGGGCAGGTTGAAAACTCTAGGTTCTTTGAGGAGAACGCACACCATTGAGCTGATTGTGGAGAACTCATAACCCTTGTTTACGCTAAATCAATACTTATTTTTTTCTCACTACTCTTACCCCTTAAACAGGGTTCACCCTTATAAGGTTCAAGATAAAATATTAAAAAAATTCCCTTGTAGATAAAATATTAAAAAAATGCCCATGTGGCCTATTAATTCTTTAACTGAAATAAAATAAAGTAAATTAAAGAAAAATAATTAATTAGACTCTTAATAATGTTATTGCGTGCACAACATTACAACCCCTGAGAGAAAGAGCTTTTCCTCAAGCTTGAAGGTAGGGTTGCCCTTGCCGACGTCTCCACCTGGTCCCAAGTAGCATCCGCGGTATCTGGGTCAGCTCTCTGGACGACAAAAATAGAGCATTCCACCAGAGAAGCATTTTTTTTATACTGCCAGCATCACTTGTTGTAGCAAACCCCAATACGGTTAAGCATCTTGACATCGAATGCAGGAACCACTTTCTCATACAACTCCTCTGCGGTAGAAATTGCAATAGGTGGACCTATGCCCATTACAGAAGGGTCCATACCAACAACAGTAAAATTCCTGAATACACCTAGAATTGGTAATGCTTTTTGTTCTGCCAATGATCTTCTCATAAAGAGGATTACACCAGCACCATCACTAACTTGGCTCGCGTTACCAGCAGTGGTCGTGTAAAACAGAGTAAGCTCAACCCAGGAACATCTTAACATCAATCAAGAAGAAAGCCAACGCTAAACTTTATTTAATACAAAGCTGATTTCGTCTCACCACATGCTCTTAGAAGAGCTTCAATGGCTTTTGGACTTACAGAAGAAGAAACTAAAAAAAAAAATGAACAGGGAATAGGTATTACTCTGGATGCAATTTGTTGCTGAAGAACACCTTTATTCATAGGTGATTTGCAGCACTGAATCGAGGAAGACAGCTGGGAGACAGCTACAGAAAGAAGAGAAAGGAAGCTTCCTTTCTCTTCCGACACCGATGGATGCCTCTGTCCGCTGCGACAGTCAGTATAGAGTTCACCTCTGTTTTCTGCTGCTTCCATTAATTCCCGTTCACACTTGAGTCCTTTTAATTTTCCGTTCATGCTTGGGTCTTCCATTCATGACTAAGGGCATACCGTGGGCCAGCCCCCTTGAACCCCCATCGGGGCTGACACCCTGAACCCCGCTTTCATTTTACAATTTCTTCACAAATAGCCATTGCGGTCACAATTTGACCTCATCAGTGTCTAAGCCAAAACTACTAACTAATTTACTCACTATCGAGATTGGTGCTCCTCATAATTGAGGGCCAGTGAATACATTAGATTAGCAGTAACTCGTGAGAGGTGAGCATTGATACACTAACAGGTCGTGCCATCCTTCTTGAAAACAGTCTTTAGCTTAGCTCAGTTGGACACAAATGCATTATGTTGGCATCCATCATCCACAGAAAGTACAACATTTTTCTCCTCCTGATTTTTAGTGTCAATGATCTTTGTAGCCACTGATGTAGTTGCTGCAGCAGGTTGCTTATGGGAGAGAACAACAACGTGTTCTTACTTCTACCTAGTGACACTAATTCGATGAGGAACATATGCAGTAGCAATACCCAGAGGAAGAAAATCTGGAGCTTTCTGAAAATTCTTTATCTTAGTGTGGATTGAGCATACCCACGCCATTGGATTTGCGGTCATTGAATCTAATCCAACTCCAAGTTCTTCGTCATCGAAGCCGGCTTGTATAGCTGCAGCAACAGCGGTAACAACTTGAAGGCTATAAGAACCTTGCTATTTCACAGTTCTGAATGGCACCGTTTCTGGAAAACCAACATAGAATGCTTGCATCCTGCAAATCCATATGCCATACATGGGCTAGAAAACCAGCAGCGTTGTCTATTTCATGCTGCACTGCCACTGTTTTCAGCATTGGTGTCTGCACTATCACAACAACTCTGTTTTCTAGGTTGTCTGGAAGCATAGTTTTCTGCACTGGCACAACAGACATCATGTGGTGGAAGAATCCATGAGTGTAAGCACAAGCTGTCTATTTTGATAAGTGCAAAATGTTATGGACTCGATAGCCGAATGAGTCATCCAAAGGCGACGCGATTGAGTGGATGACTCAGAAAAGATCACTCAAGTAACTTAGTACTTATAAGTTAATTTATTTCAGCTCATAGTAACGTGTAACCCAGCAATGGCAATATTGTAAAAACTTGTAATTGGTCCTTAGCATGTTTTGCTTAAGAGGACGGAAAGAATGGAGAAAGACAAGTCGAATTTCATTCAAACAGGATCAACGTTCTCCTCTAAGGAACCTAGGATTGGCATTCTCCTCAATGAAACCAAGGTTCAGGTCTCCCTTTGACGAGCCTGGCTTCCTCTCTTCACGTCACGAATTCATCTCTCTTCTAAACATTCTCAGTAAAGATAGGTCGACCAGGGAAATCAGTTCAAACAGGTCCCTTCCTGAATACCATTGATGATCCTTCTTCTCGTCGAGTGACGAGGTCTATGGTTAAGGACCATAGCACTTTGGCATCAGAGCGAGTAAACATGGGGGAATCTTTGAACAATGAAGATTTGATGGAAAGGGTCATGGAAATGGTGAACGCTAGATAGGAGGAACAGAGGGCCGACTTGCAGCATTGCTTGATAGCCGACTCTCTCAAGTATATGAGATGATTTCCGGTAGAACCCCAACCTCGAGAGAAGGGGAAAGGGCACCTTCGAATGGGCAAGGCGCACATCACCCTGGACAAATAGAGCAAACGGGATATGGGGGAAATTTTAGTCCAGGCAACAGGGTAATTCCAAGCT
This sequence comes from Aristolochia californica, assembly GCF_029961685.1. Lineage (NCBI taxonomy): Eukaryota > Viridiplantae > Streptophyta > Magnoliopsida > Piperales > Aristolochiaceae > Aristolochia > Aristolochia californica. The sequence goes on along the minus strand of NW_027181881.1, from coordinate 14,813,144 downwards.
ACATTAAACTTGATTTTCCAGTCTTTAATGGGTCAGAGGACCCTTTAATTTGGTTGTACCGTTGCAATTTTTTTTTTTCCCATCAATGAACTGCTACAGTTGATAGAGTTGGATTGGCCGCCTTCCACATGCTCGATGAAGCACAGTTTTGGGGCCACCAACTTGAAATGGAACGTCCGAGTATAGATTGGGAGGACTTTAAAGACTTGTGCACCATTCGGTTTGGCCCACCGACCCACAACAACCATTTGGGCTATTTAGTCCTCTTAAGACAGACCGACAGTGTAGCCGAATACCAAAAATTATTTCAAGAGAAGCTAACCCGTGCCAGCAAGATGGTAAGAGTTGATCAACATGTCAGTTTATTCACGGCCGGTTTAAATGAGGCCCTGCGGTTGTCAGTTGAACTTCTTGCACCATCATATTTGACGAGAGCTATGAATTTAGCCCGAGCTTTAGAGGCAAAACAAAAATTTCAAACCAGAAAACCAATGTGGGAAAGTGGGAAACCCAGCTCGGGAGGGTCCTCCACAACATCCCAATGGCGAAGCAGTGCTACTGCCACTCCTACTTCCACCCAAAAATATTCCCCACCCCCCAACATTCATTCGAAAATTAACCAGAGCTGAAATGGAAGCCCGGAGAGAAAAATGGTTATGCTATAATTGTAACAAACAATATACATTCAGGCACCACTGCAAGAAACTCTTTTGGCACGTTCGAACAAATTGACACTGAGGAACCTACTGTTTCATTGCACGCCGTCACAGGCATCCAGACCACCAAAACAATGCAGGTCTGTGCTTTGGTTGGCAACCAGCCACTAGCAGGTCTGGTGGACTCTGGCAGCACGCATAATTTTCTCAGCTTCACTGCCGCAAAGTATTTTCAACTTCCCGTTCAATCTCAGCCACCCGCTTCTATCTCCGTTGCCAATGGGGAAAAAGTTCCGAGTTATGTGGTCAGCAAGTCCGTCCTGTTTACCATTGCTGGCCACACATTTTCAATTAATTTTTTTTATCATTCCACAAGCTGGGTTTGATATGGTTTTGGGTATTAAGTGGCTCTAGACATTAGGGATGATATTGTGGGATTTCGCTGCATTGACAATGAGTTTTGAATTTCACATTGAGAGAATCACACTACAAGGCCGTCATACAGAGGGTTCAACACAACTTCATAGCATGCACCACCACCAGCTCACAACGACCAATTTGGACATCTTGTTGGAAGAGTTTACAGACCTCTTTCACATACCCATCATTCTTCCGCCATTGCGCCACTGTGACCATAGAATTCGTTTGAAGGCTGGCTCCGAAGTGGTGGTGGTGAGACCATATAGATACCCCCACCTTCAAAAGGATGAAATTGAAAGGCAATGCACCTTGATGCTAGAACAAGGCTTCATAAGACTGAGTACCTCTTGTTATGGTCCTAGGGTTAAGTACCTATGCCTTCCACTCCTAACAGGTTGGTCTTTTGGTAGTATTGGCTAGGTGCTTAACATTTGGTATCAAAGTAGGCATTACATCCTGAGTTCGACTCCCCGTGTGAACGGGCGACCGCACTCCTTGGACGCGGCAGCCGTAAGGGATTATGGGATCCTGACCCGGCACTCATCGCTGTGTTATTGCCGCCATGGTCGTCGGCTCAGGAGGGCGGGGTGTACTGTTATGGTCCTGGGGTTAAGTACCTATGCCTTCCGCTCCTAACAGGCCGGTCTTTTGGGTACTTTTGGCTAGGTGCTTAACATTTGGTATCAAAAACTCCTCCATGTCCGGTGGTGAAGGGCAGCCCTTTGGGGCTTCGTCGCCTGAGTCTTGCTCAGAACCGTCACTGAAAGATTTGCTAGCCGTGAGCAGAAGTGGTTTGAGTTTGGAATTTCTATGTTCCATTGCGCTGCTCGGGTTTTTTGTGCGGGACGTTCCTACTCGGAAATTTTCCTTATCCCACGTTCAGAATTGAGGTCGCCCCCAAATTGTCCAGTGCCGATGATTTCAGAATTGCCCCTGTTCGGATTTGTATTACCTCCCCTCTGTTCGACTTTGGATTTCTCTGCGGTACGGGGAGACGCACGGTGTCCATTGGGAAAGGATTTGATGCCGAACCCCATTGTGGATTTTTTGAACCCCATTCTTGAGAGACAAATTACTCTCTGATTGTTGGCGTCTTCTGCCCATCTGAGATAGCGTCTTGATCAACTGCCTGTCGTTCGGTGTGTATTTTGTGCTCGAAAATATTGGAATTTCCGCCCCTTCGCCTTTTTGCTCGTCTAAAATAGCGTCAGCGTCTTCTGTGCATATGTTGTGATCGGAGATTTGAGGTTGTATGACCTTTTCGGCCGCAACGCGAGCAGACAATAAATCTATCACTTTATTAATGTAAGATTGCTGCTACTGGTGCAATTTTAACATATATTGATAGAACTTACTTCTTGTTGTACGCAAATCCTGGGCAAAGGCAAGTCTTTCCTCTCGGGTTGAAGAATCCATCATTGTGTTCATACTCTGATAGCAATTGTTATGGTCCCAGATCTAACACATGGATTCATATAGGGAAGACTTGGAGATGAAAACGAAGATCAAGCCAAAAGGGAAGCTTGAAAACCCTAGAGCTCATTGAGGAAAACTCTAAGCCTGTTTAACCTAAAATTAACCTAAAATCAATGCTTCCCTTTCTCATTGCTCTTTCCCCTTAAATAGGGTTCCTGATAAGGTTTAATATAAAAGATTACAAAAATACCCCAATAAATGAAATATTCTAAAAATACCCCTGTGGCCTAAAACTGAAATAAATAAAGTAAATTATAGAAAAAAATAAAAATAATAATGTTATTGTGTGCATAACACCTCCCTTTCTCTTCCAATTCTTTTGGTGAAGAAAAATGACCACACATGGAGGTTTTGCATTGATTACCCGGAATTAAATGCAAAGACAGTTAAGGACAAGTTTCCAATCCCAGTGGTTGATGAGTTATTAGATGAACTCCATGGGGAAATTTTTTTCACCTAGCTAGACTTGCGGTCCGGCTATCATCAAGTCAGAATGTATCCCCAGACATCGAGAAAACAGCCTTTCGCACTCATCATGGTCATTTTGAGTTCATTTTCATGCCCTTCGGTCTCTTCAACTCTCCATCAGCATTTCAGGCCTTGATGAATGAGGTATTTCGCCTCTATCTCAAAAAAGTTGTTGCAGTTTTCTTTGATGATATCTTGATTTTCAGCAAGTCTTGGCTTCAACATCTCAAAGACCTGTGTCTGGTCTTCAACTTGCTTTGGACTCATCATCTGTATTTGAAAATATCCAAGTGCTCATTTGGTCATACTCAGGTGGCCTATTTGGGTCATGTTATTATAGCAACATGGGTTACCATGGATGCGACAAAGATTGAGGCTATACTTTAGTGGCCTCCACCCCGAAACATTGCAACATTAAGGGGTTTTTTGGGCTTGGCCAGATATTACCGAAAGTTTATCCACAATTATGCACACCTCGCAGCCCCCTTATCTAACGTGCTGCGCCGTAATGACTTCCATTGGACTGACACAACCGAGACAACATTCCAGACGCTCAAGCAAGCTCTAGCCTCGGCACCGGTACTTCAGTTTCCAAATTTCCAAGATGTGTTTGTGATTGAATGTGATGCATCTGGCAGTGGTATTGGGGCGGTGCTTCAACAATCCCAGCATCCCATAGCATACTTTAGTGGTCAGCTAGCTCTCCACCATCATTAATTACCAACATATGAACGAGAGCTAATTGGCTTAGCGAAGGCCGTCTGACACTGGAGACCATACTTGTGGGGCCAATTTTTTATCATCCGCATTGACCACTCCAGTTAGAAGTTCTTGTTGGATCAACGTATCTCCACTTTGCCCCAACAACACTGGATTAGCAAGCTCATGGGATTTGACTTTACAGTTGAACACAAGCCTGGTCCCTTGAACAGAGCCATTGATGCTCTTTCCCGTCACTCCGAGGAAGCTCTTCAAATTTCTGCCATCAGTCAGCCCACGCCTCTTTTACTGGAGTCCATCCGCAACGAGCACCACACAACACCAGAATTACAGAGGCTCTCTCAAAAAATTCAGATGACGTCCCAATGGTCCATCCATGAAAATATCATTCTTTACAAAAGGCGCATTTATTTAGCTCACACTTCTCCCTTGGTGGCGATTGCCTTATCAGCTTATCATGATAGCACTCATGAGGGACTTCAGAAAACTTTACAGAGGATCCGCGGAGATTTTTATTGGGCTGGTATGAAATCCACCATTGCCGAGTATGTCGTTGCTTGTCCAGTGTGACAATGCAACAAGGCTGACCATTTATCTCCAGCTGGGGTACTACAACCTCTCGATCTTCCCACTTAGGTATGGTCCGACCTCTCTATGGATTTTATTGAGGGCCTCCCGAAAGTAGCGAGGAAATCCATTCTTTTTGTGGTGGTTGACCACCTTTCCAAGTATGCCCACTTCATCCCCCTGGCCCATCCTTATACATCAGCAATAGTACCCCAAACCTTCTTTTAAAATATTGTGCGTCTCCACGACATTCTAGAATCCATAGTCAGCGATCGAGATGTAGTCTTTACTAGTAACTTTTGGAAAGACCTATTCAGATTATGTTGTACGAAACTCAAATATTCTTCGACATATCACCCTCAAACCGATGGTCAGACCGATGTAGTGAACAAAACAATTGAGATGTATTTAAGGTGTCTTGTGGGGGACAACCCCAAGAAGTGGGTTCAATGCATTAGCTGGGTGGAGCATTGCTACAACACATTATTTCACACAGCCTTACAGGAAACACCCTTCAAAATTCTCTATGGCAGGGACCAGCCTCGTTTGCTTTCCTATACAAAAGGGTCCACTAGAGTGGACACAGTTGAATACTCCCTGCTGAGTCAAGACCAATTGTTGGAAAATGCTCTCCAACGCTTCAGAAAGCTCAAGGCCGCATGAAGCTCCAATATAACCTTGGCCACCATGATGTTCAGTACACTCCAAGAGAATTTGTCTGGCTCCGTCTCTTGCCTTACCACCAACACTCCATTGCAGGAACTCGGCACAAGCTTTCGCCGAAGTACTTTGGGCCCTTCTGAATTACTCAGTGAGTGGGACACGTCGCCTATTAGCTCCAGCTACCACCCGAGTCTAAACTTCATGATATTTTTCATGTCTTTTTGCTCAAGCCTCTCAAGGGACCAACATCTCAGTCCATTCCGGCACTGCCACCGATAGAAGATGGTAAGGTCTCTCTCACTCCCATCAAAGTTCTGAATACTCGATAATTGGCAGACAAGACAAAATTACTTGTTCAGTGGTCACATACAGATGTCACCGACGCCACCTTGGAAGACCTACACGTATTCCAGCACGTCTACCCTTTATTTGAGCTTGAGGACAAGCTCTTTGCCCAAGGGGGGGAGTGATGTTATGGACTCGATAGCCAAATGAGTCATCCAAAGGCGACACGGTTGACTGGGTGACTTAGAAAAGATCACTCATGTAACTTAGGACTTATATGTTAATTTATTTCATCTCATAGTAGCGTGTAAGCCAGCAATGGAAATATTGTAAAAACTTGTAATTGGTCCTTAGCGTGTTTAACTTAAGAGGACGGAAGGAATGGAGAAACACAAGTCGAATTTCATTCAAACAGGATCAACGTTCTCCTCTAAGGAACCCAGGATCGGCGTTCTCCTCAACGAACCCAAGGTTCAGGTCTCCCTTCGACTAGCCTGGCTTCCTCTCTTCACGTCACAAATTCATCTTTCTTCTAACCATTCTCAATAAAGATAGGTCGACTAGGGAAATCAGTCCGAACTGGTCCCTTCCCGAATCCCCTTGACGATCCTTCTTCTCGTCGAGTGATGAGGTCTATGGTCAAGGACCATAACACAAACGTTCCTCAGCATCATCCTTCAGATGGTTGATATTCCCATACAAAATTGCAACACTTATACTCTGTCCAGTCGCCGTCCAAAATTTAGTTCTTTTCCCTTCAACAACCATAAAAATCATTCCCCACAGCATTACATTCAAATTATGGCAAAAAGAACCTTCATTGTTGAGAGTCTCTATTAAGCACCTAGCGAATACTTCCCAAAAGACCGGCCTGTTTGGAGCGGAAGGCATAGGTACTTAATACCAGAACCATAACAGTATACCCCACCTTCACGAGCCGACGTCCACGGCGGCTTAACACTCAACGATGGGGGGCAGGTCAAGATCCCATAATCCCTTATGCCCACCACGTCCGTGGCTTGCGACACTCACGCTGAGGAACTCCCCTTGGGGATTCGAACTTGTGACGTGGGAGTTAGCTCTGATACCAAATGTTAAGCACCTAGACAATACTACCCAAAAGACTGGCCTGTTAGGAGCAAAAGACATAGGTACTTAACCCCAGGACCATAACAGTCTCCCTATCTGCCAGTAATTTCTCAAAATCAATCGTATTAAGACATTCTTTACCAAAGACAACCCCTATGCCACATAAGATTTTATTTGTGACTAGATCAATGGCAAGGAATTCATTAAACAACAACATCCAAAGCCATTGCCATTTCTTCAACTTCTAAGACAAGCTCATGAGCAAGTCGAGCTCTCCCTTGCCTAGTAAGTGCATACAAGATTGCTGTCAGGGCGCTTAAACTTCCCTCACCCCTATAATTTAGAAACTGAAGAGCTCCATTTATGTTTTGTTTGCACATGCCTCTTATCCTCATTACAAAGTAAATATCAAAAGCTGCATAATGACAACCTTTCTTGCATAAAAAACTAATAGCATCATTATACAACCAACCCAGTTTCTCAGAATCTAATTATTCAATCCAGTGAAGCAATTCGAAGATACCCCTTCACCACCTTCATTAAACTTGGCATCCATCAATTTCATATAAATAAAATCATGCAGTGGCAACAAATTTTTTCTGAGTTCAAAAAATAGGGCAGCTGCCATTTCCACTATACTTGGTTGAGGAATTGACAAGAACAATGGCTGAACAACATACATGGGATCCAGAAAATTAAACAGAAAGTTTTGAGATTGATCATGAACAAACACATTGTTGTTGTGTGCATCCACAACAATATAATTCGTCCCATAAAAATTGATATAATTCATCCACAAGACCATTCCCGGCACACCCAAAAAAATTTTATCTCCAATTTTTTCCACGTTGGCTACCTTCTCATATTCAGAACTCCCACCAAATTGAAAATTTTCCACGAACACGGCCCGAGCAGCATACATAGGACCCCAAAAAATTAAGCACAACATTTTCAAATTGACCAAGAACAAACGCACAATTGCTGTTTGCATCAATAGAAAAACAAATCACCCCAAGAATTTGTTTTAGCATTCCCGGAATCCCCAAAAAATTCCCATTTCTCCCTTCAGATGTAAAAATTGGAATTCCATCAAATTTGCACTGTCCCTCTGCTTCATGGAATAAAAAACCTCCATCCCCAAAACTCGAGCAACGTTGCTGCTGCTCAGGCCATTTGAGCCCATCAACCCCATGGAAGATGTGTTTTGACATAAAATTCAATGGCGTTTCAGAAGCTTACCCCAAAATGTTGTCTTCCACTGTGGTTCCCCTTTCTCCCATTTTCTCCCCGCCTTGCTGGCTACCGGAATGATAGATCCCGACGGAAATTCGTTGCATTTTGTTTCCCGTTGGGCTATTGAGAACAAGAGTGAAAGGGAGAGTAAAGAAGCCAAATGCCCCCAGACCTTTTTTCAACGGAGCCTCACCCTTTTCCGTTGGCAAACAACATCACGTTGGGGCTTTTGTGCTTGGGGAACGATTTTAGATTGAAACTTTTTCGAGATAGAGGTATCTCAAAAGTGTTTCCTGTACGGAGATGACTCTGGAAATTTTTTCGTCTCTCGTTCGGGGAGAATTTTTTCTTCTCATGAGAAAGGGTTGTTGCTTGCCATGAGAAGGGTCCTTGCTCGGGACTTTTGCTCTGTGTCCTTTCTCTCTGCGGCCCCTTCATACATCGCACCCATTCCCTTTTGAGTATGTGGAGTTTCTGGTTCATAATTGGGATTAGATCCAACTTTTACATGATCTGAGCAAACCTTTTCTCGTTTTCTGCCTGTGCCTCTGTGTGCGCATTCAGCCCTCTGATTAGCAACTCTAACTCCCCATTGTTGGAATTCCTCATGTTATAGAACTCTGATACCAGTTGTTACGGTCGCGGATCTGATACGATGATTCATAGGGAGGATGAAGAGAAAGACAAAAAGTCAAGCCGAAGGGAAGCTTGAAAACCCTAGGTTCTTTGAGGAGAACTCACACCCCTGAGCTCATTGAGGAGAACTCAAAACCCATGTTTACGCTAAATCAATACTTGCTTTTTCTTATTACTCTTATTGCTTAAATATGGTCCACACTTACAAGGTTCAAGATAAAATATTACAAAAATGCCCCTATAGATAAAATATTACAAAAATATCCTTGTGGCCTTTTAATTCTTTAACTGAAATAAAATAACACAAATTAAATAAAAAATAATTAATTAGACTCTTGATAATGTTATTGCGTGCATAACAAAGCCATAACATAATTAAGTAACTAAATATAAATAAAAGACAAGCATAACTCAAAACTAGAACTCTTCTACGACGTGACCATAAGATAAAGATGCCAACTCGTGGTTATCATGGTGGGTCCTACTTCTTATGTGCTTGGGCCCATCTTGTGGGCCTTCCTCGGTCCTGTGACCCATCTTATAATACTCTTAGATATGTGGGCCTTCCTTAGTTGTGTGGGCTTGGGCATATCTTCCAACAAAAATCATAGCAGGAAAAGCTTTTAAAAATAGAAACAACTTCAAACTTATCTTTCATAAAAAGTAACCATGTATTCGAGAATAGCCATCAATAAATATAATAAATTATTTAAACTGAGAAATATTTGTAATATTAATGGTCCCCATACATCAGTATCAACTAAAGAAAAAAGAGTAATACCTTTTATTTTAAAACGAGGAGTGTAAGTACTTTTATGGTGTTTGCGAAAATGACACACTTCACATTGTAATTCAAAAGTAGACATAAAATAAGGAAAGAGTGACTGGATAGACTGAAGTGAAAGGTGTCTTTATTGTGCCATAGTAGGGCCTTTGCTTGTCCACTTGCCACAATAATTGCTGGTGTGTCTAAATAATAAAGCTCCCTGCTTATGTCCTCCACCAATCACCTGTTTTATCTATAGATACGATGGAACAATTAAACTTTTTGGTTAATTGAATAACAAACATTAAACTCAAAAAAACTTGAGGAACAAAAGGACATCCTCCTAGTGAAAAGTGGGTGTAGCATTAGTGGATCCCATCCCATGTACCTTGGTTTGAGATTCATCTGCTATACATACAAGATTTTCTTTTGGGCAAGGAGCTAAGGAGTTCAAAAGACTAACATTACCAATCAAATGATTGGAGGCCCCAAAGTTAGTGATCCAAGAAGATGAAGACAAAGATGTAGTAAAAAAGATACCTGTGATAGTTGTGCCAATAGTGGCAAAGGAAGATGCTTTATTGGAGGTGGTTTGGAACATAACTTTCAGTTTCTGAAGTAACTTAACGTTTTCATTTGTTAAAATCTATTTACCTTTGGAAGACTCAATATGCCATTCAATTTTAACTGTAGAGGATGCAAAGGCTTGATGAGTGATAATCCATTTTGGTTTTCTATGTATTTTCAACATGTATCAACCAGATGACTAAGTCTTCCACAATTTGTACACATCCAATTCCAATTCTTTGTTTTTTGGGAATCTTGATTATTTTTTTGTTACAATGTGGGACCCACCATGGTGCTGGAGCTGGTGGGACCCACCATGAAGACGTGGGACACCATGAAGAGTCCTCACCCAAGCTAGCACAAGTTAAGGAGTTATGAAGCACAAGCTAAATTGAGTTAGAAGACTTGAAGATTAAGTGGGACCCACAAATATCTCACAAACTGGCAACTTTATCAAGATAAACTGGAAGATCATGAGGGACCCACAAGGATAAGGCCACGACCTGGCCTCCTCCCTTATATTCACGTGATTGAAGACAGAGTTCTAATTCAACTCATATTAGTCTTCTAGTAGATTGTTTTGAATAGACTTATCTTAGAGACTTAGAGTTGGAATGTAATTTGGAGATTGAAAGGCTAATTGTATAAGGACTCTCTCTCTTCGTCTACTATAAATAGAGGTGTTTTAATTCAGAATTAATCAAGTTACACATCTCCTTCTCGAGTTAATCTCTCTCTCTCTCTCTCTTTGCTTGGCGCTACCCAAGAGCTCTTCTTCCCTTTTCTTCTTTTTCTTTCTTCTTTTTCTTGCTCGGAATTATGGAAAAGAGATCCTAAATTCAACATTTTTCAACCTATTCCCCTGCCACCTTTATTATTCCTGGCTCGACCTCTATTATTTATATTTCCACCCATGCCCTACCCTAGGAGTACATAGTTGATGAAATATTTTTAGAAGTAGATGAGGATGTATCTAGGATACGAAGAATAGTAGCACATATGTCATCAAATGAAGGTAATGTGACAAAGCCAAGAATTCGAGTTTTAGCCACTTCAAGGTATGGTTTTATATTCGAAAGATAGATGGTAGAAACAAGTGCTTCCCTTCGCTTTTCTTAGACTACAATGTTGGTGGAGTATGGCTGGGAAAGCATTTGTTCTTGCATGAGGTCCCAAAACCTAACAAACAACCATGCAAAAATTTCTCCTTGCTTCGTTTGTACATTGTCATAAAAACATCATACAACTTTTGCAAACTATTTTCAATGGAGTAAAGTTTTGTAGAAGTATGACAAATAAGTTTTACTAAATGAAGCACATTATTTGTAATACTTTTCTCCATCCTATTAATCAACCAATTGATAACAAAAGTGTCTTTTTTGAGCCATTTTTTATATAATACTTTCTTTATCAACATAAGGGGGAGGCTTAACCAAGTGATCCAGTAGATCCTGGGTAATAAAAACCTTTTAATAGATTGAGACCGATTCAAATAATTTGACAAACCTTTTTGTGATATCGTAGTAATCATGAGGAGCTCAGTCTTGCCAATCATGTACGAAGAAACTTTCTTCAGCCATGATTACACTATGGTTAGTCTTGGCTAATCATAGTTGTAAATTGATTTAAGGTAAGTACTCTAGTAATATATCTAATAAATTGAGATTTTAATCAAATAATAATAGTATTAAACCCCATAAACTTCTCTTAAAATAATATAAGAAGATATAACCATATCAAAGAAGAGCTTAAGTGTTTGATTCGGTTAACCAGAGAGCCACCTAATGAACCTTGTCACTACTGTATCTAAGTTGAGTTGCCCGAGAATAAATCAACATCTTGCTACAACAACAGAAAGAGTAACTTGAGAGTAAGTCAAGAGGTAGCACAAACTGACTCAAATTTTATGATTCGATTGAATAAATTGAGAAGAGATCACCACACCTATGAAGTTAACAAAACTAAAAGGAGTTCTATCATTAGTTGCTGAAAATCATTGCACCACCACTTAATAACTGAATGTTCTTCTTTAACAAGGGGAAAACTTCTTGTTTATGTTGTATTTCAGGAAAGTGTCTCGAAAGCAATAAATCGGCTATATTCTAGCAAGATGAATCCAAGTAGGAGTTGGATACTTAGATCGTGTCTCCTTATTTTACCACAACTCAAGTTCACATTGCCGTAGTGTTGGAAGAGTTTGACTTGAAACAAACTTAATCTCTTACAGCTATAGTGTCCTTATTTAATCAGGAATGTAAAGTGCATCAAGAGGCTGCACATACATGAGTTGTAGTACAATAGGAATTAGGAGTCCTTGTTTTAGGACTTGATAACATAACTTCAACAACTTGCATTTAAGACGATTTTTAGTCTTGGTAGGTTACTTATCTTGAACTCAATCTGACTGATAATGAGATTTCAAAAACTCCTTGGATATCCTTCTATGGATTCAGTGATGTTACACTATCATTGAAGCAGAAGAACAAGCAACATGCACATCAAACTTCATGCTGCTGCATCGTGGAGTTTCAACTATTAGGAATTAAATACCTTAATTCCAAACTAATAAGAGCAATAATAATAATCACGGAAGAGAGGAAAAGCAAGAAATGAAAGACACAACAAGATTTATACAGGTTTGCCTCAAGGTGAGACTACGTTTTGTCTTCCACTGTTGCAAGAATCCACTATGAAGATGAAATTGTTTACAAGAGAAATCGCCCACACTTATAGGTGGTTTTTCTCTAACATAACTTGGTCGCAATTGGTGATGCTCTAATGACAATACTTTGGGTGATCAAACCCTATCATAGGTGCCCCCAAATATAAAGAGAAAATTAGGGCAATCGGATTACTAGTGTAAAATCTCCAAACTACGCTTAGTGAACAATAGTCAATATATCATGGATCTGGCGAGGGCTCCACCCCCGAACCCCTGGGGAGGGGGGTTCGATCTCTCATTGTTACGAGAAGAAAGGAGAGTCTTTTTTTCCCTTACATAGCTCTCAGATAGCAAAGAAAAGTTTTCATGAAAGGATATATCATCTTAGATGTCATGCGTGCTTGACATATGTGCTAGATATCAAATCTTAAAAAGAACTACAACAAAGACGTGGCTATGAACTTTTATGAATCCATCAGCTATAGTGGCTCCATCAAGCCCGTCCCAAGCAGCTTTTAACATAACTTGAACAGATACACCTTTGAAATCCTAAGACCTCTCCTTTGATCCCATGATAAATCTTAGGATTCCATTTTCTATTACCAATAACCTTCAGGTAAAGAGAAGAAGAGAGAGGAATTTGTGGAGAGAGAAGAGTATTCAAAGTAGTGTAGAGAAGAAAGGAGCTCAAGTGGGAAGAAGCTGAAAGGAGGATTAAGGTTTTCTAAGTGAGTTCCTAAACTTCCCTCCCCCCTAACCTTTATATAATTGTCTAAACTTAAATCCACACATTCCCCTTACCCTAAGGGCTTGGGAATCGTAACAAAAAGACAAAAAAATTACATGTATGCCATTCTTGTCTTCTAACACTCCCCGTCAAGTTGGGCATACAAAAACTGCTTCCAACCTGGAGTGTGTAATGGTCAATGTCTTTGAAGCAACATGCTTTGTGAATATGCCAACAACTTGTCCTTGGGATTAAACATACTCAAGTTTTATAATACCGAATTGTAGCTTTTCTCTAACAAAGTGGCAATCAACCTCAATGTGCTTTATTCATTCATGGAAGATCTGATTGAAGGCAATATGAATAACTGCTTGATTATCATAATTGAGTTTCATCGGAGTATCTCTCCTAAGAAACTCAATTCTACGAAGAGTGACTTAATCCATATCACTTAAATTACTGCATGTGCCATAGCAATGTATTCAGCTTTTGCATTGGATCTAGAAACCAGATTATGATTTTCGCTTTTCCAAGTTACTAAGTTTCTTCTAATTAAAGTACATTAGTTAGAGGTAGATTTTTTTCATCTGGAAATCCTATCCCGATATGCATCTACAAAACTTTCAATATGGCTTGACCATGGAATTTGTATAAAAGTCCTTGTCTAGGAGCTGTCTTTAAATAGTTAAGTATAAATTGATCTAGTGCTTACCAGTGAGAACTATAAGGCTTATGCATGTATTGGCACACGACACTTATTGCAAAGGAGATGTCAGGTCTAGTTACAATGACCTATATCAACATTCCTACTAGTCTTTGGTGCTTTCCCATGTCTACATCCTTTCTAGTCCCTACACATAATTTTACATTTTGTCCATAGGAGTGTCTATAAGATGACACCCTAACATCCTTGTCTCACTAAGAAGGTCAAATACATATTTTCTTTGTGACAAAATAATACCATGATTGAACTGCAATACTTCAATTTGAAGGAAACATTTGAGGAGTTCCAAGTCTTTTGTCTTGAATTCCTTACATAGGTCTTCTTTCACCAAGCTAATACTCATTGAATCTCTTATTTTAATAGTAATATCATCTAACATACACAACAAGAAGAACATGTTATCGACTCCATAGCATCTAGAGTAGCAGGTAGACGTAGAGGATAATTTATGTAATTTTTTGAATGTTCTCTTAGATGGCATTTATGTAATTTTAGTTAGAACTTCGGCTTTTCATGGCTGTGTAAGGGGGCGTTCGTATGATTTATAGGGGCATCATTTGAATGGAAAGTAAGCTTTGAGCCAAAGGTAAATGATATCAGGTTCTCTCTCTCACGAGGCCTAAGGGTGGAGCTCATTTGAAAGCTCACGTCTCTTCATCTTCTTCCTCACGAGCCCTCATCCATCCACGTCCCTTCATCTTCTTCATCCTGAGTTCCTCAACATCTCTTCTTCTCCCTTCTAAGTTCCTCCTCCCTCAACACCTATTCATCTACTTCCTCCAGAGATTTACATATACCAACGATCCCTTCATAATCTCCCTGTCGAGTTGTCTATCTCCAGTGACTGTTCATCTTCCTCGTCTGAGTTCAGCATACACCATTGGACGTTCCAAGAATCCCAAGTCTAGATCTTCATTGTCTTTAATCCTGGAAGAACGAGGAGAGCATAGGGTGACTCGATCCATGGCTAAAAAACCTAACATTATGGTATAAGATAGGACCACCTTTGACGACTCTTCCTCTCCAGTGAATTGCGCACCTCCATTGATGAGCTTCGGACTGACCAAGTTGTTCTACGCACAGATATGCAAGAGATTAAGGAGACTCTGCTCCAGCTTCTCCACATTCAGGGACCACATGAAGTTCCCCGTCTGGGCAGTGCCACACGCCCTGCTGAGTACCCCGACCTCCCACCCTTGCCTATGCCTCCTCTATGTCTTACTCAGACCCCTCTAGGGAGCTTTCACGGCAACAACACTTCAAATGTGCCCAGGTACACCAAATTAACCTTTCCGACCTATGATGGGTCTACTGATCCGTTAATCTGTTTGCAACGGTGTGAGCATTTTTTTAGGCACCAATGAACCCAGCCGGAGGAGCGGGTCTCTTTGGCTGCCTTCCACTTGTTAGACGAAGCATTACTGTGGTATGTTGACGTTTGGGCCCCTTGCACGCAGCAATCCCCTTGGGGATTTGGTAAATCTCAAACAGATAGGATCCATCGAGGCGTATCAGAAACAGTTTCAGGGACGCCTTGCCAGCGCTGGTCTGTTTGTGAGTCCGAGTCAGTATGTTAAGTTGTTTAATGGCGGTTTTGTGGAGGCTCTATGCCTCGAGGTGGAATGCGCCCGCCCCCCTCTCCCTCCTTGGACCATGCCATTAATTTGGCCAGAACTCTGGATGCTAAACAACGCATCTTAAAAAAATCCTTGGTGCATCGCCCCCCTTGGTCGTGCAGAGTGCCCTCTAGTGCCCCAACAACTCACATCACCCCTCCGAGCCAAGGGCAGCCCACCTCTCAGTCATCCGAGCCTACTAGATCAGTGCCTTCCCCTCAGTTTATTAAATGTCTTTCAAAGTCCGAAATGGATCAATAGGGGCTCTGTTTTAATTGTGATGAAAAGTACTTTCAAGGCCACTTATGCAAGAGGCTGTTTTGGTTAGAGGTAGAGGATCCTGAAGACAGCCCTCCCATAGAAGAAGAGGAAGAAGAGGTTGGCACGGAAGAGGAAGCACCAGTCATTTCCCTCCATGTCATTACAGGGTTACACAACACCACTACGATGCAGGTCCATGCTGGCATTCAGGCTCTGATGTTACTTCCACTGGTTGACTCTGGCAGCACCCACAATTTCCTTAGCCAACCAGCAGCCCACCGGTTGGGCTTGCCATTGCAGTACAATTCGAGCATTTCTGTTTCGGTAGCTAATGGGGAGAAAATTACCAGTGTGGGGTTATGTTCAGCAGTCACTTTTGTCGTTGAAGGCCACACCTTCCAGGCAGATTTTCTAGTAATTCCACTTGCTGGATTTGATTTGGTCCTAGGTATTAAATGGCTGTAGCAGTTGGGACCGATTTTGTGGGATTTAAGTCCCTTACTATGAGTTTCAACCAGGATTACCAGCAGATCATGCTCCATGGTATCCATGCTCCCCTACCATGTACTCTCCAGACTATCCAGGTTCGGGAATCAGAGGTCAGTCAAATCACGAAGCTTATGGATGAATTTTCCGACTTATTTCAGCAACCTGCTGCCCTGCCTCTGATACAGACTTGTGATCATCGTATCCGGTTGAAGTTGGGCACCGAGCCAGTAGTGGTGCATCCATACCGGTACCCCCACTTGCAGAAGGATGAGATAGTGTGCCAGTGTGAGCTCATGTTAACTCAAGACATTATTCAGCCCAGTCATTCGCCTTTCTTGTCGTCGGTTCTATTTGTAAAGAAACATGACAATTCATGGTGGTTCTTTGTGGACTACAGGGAGCTTAACGCTCACACAGTGAAGGATAAATTTCCCATTCTGGTGGTGGACGAATTGTTGGATGAACTTCATGGAGCAGAATTATTTACGAAGCTGGACTTGAAATCCGGGTCCACCCTGATGATGTCAAGAAAATGGCTTTCCGTACCCACCATGATCATTTAAATTCTTGGAGATGCCCTTTGGTCTTTCCAATGCACCCTCTACCTTCTAGGCACTCATGAATGAGAACCTGCGGCAGGTATTCCACCTTCTGCGTTCACCATTTATTCCTTAATAAGTTCAAATGTGAGATGGGGACTTCTGAGGTCGCCTACTTGGCTCATGTCATTTCTGCCTCCGGGGTTAAAGTGGAGAACAACAAAATTCAGTCAGTGCTGGACTGGCTGACTCCGCATTCGGTCATGACTTTGAAGGGGTTTCTCGGGTTGGCCGGCTATTATAGAAAGTTTATTCATGACTATGGCCAGATCGCCACACCGCTTACAAGCTTACTCAAGCGGAACACCTTCACATCGACCGATGTAGCCGATTCATCCTTCCAATAGCTGAAACAGGCCTTAGCTTCGACACCGGTTCTCCAATTTCCAAACTTTGAATAAACGTTCATTATTGAATGTGATGCTTCCGATGGCGGCATTGGCGCCATCTTACAGCAGAAAGGGCACCCCATAGCATATTTCAGTCGACAATTGGCCCCACACCACCACAAATTAGCGGCCTATGAACAGGAACTCATCGGCTTAGCCAAAGCCCTCTAGCATTGGAGGCCCTAACTGTGGGTAGGCACTTTATGATCTGGACCGACCGTTGCAGTTTGAAGTACTTGCTAGAGCAACGTCTCACGACTTCCCCCCAACAACATTGGCTCAGTAAGCTCATGGGTTTTGATTTCAAGGTGGAATACAATCAGGCCACCTTAACAGGGGCACAAATGCACTGTCACACAAGGATTTGTTGGAACCTCAATTGCATGCTATCAGTCAACCGCACGTCCTTCTGCTCGACTCCATCTGATGTGACATTCAGAACCATGCTAAGCTCCTAGATTTGTACCAGAAGATTGAGCAAGGCACTGTGGATCACCATTGGGAAATTCAGGACGGTCTCATATTATACAAGAAGTGCCTTTTTCTCCACCACACTTCCCCGCTTCTCACCAGCATTATCTTTGTCGTGAACGATAGTACTCATGAGGGCCAGTAGAAAATTTATTTTCATATTAGCCGGGACTTCTATTGGAAAGGATCGAAGCGTATGGTTGCTGACTATGTCTCGGTGTGCCAAGTTTGCCAGAGGAACAAGGCCGATTCTCTACACCCAGCGGGCCTTCTACAACCTCTTCAACTTCCGTTTCAGGTATGGGCTGATATCTCCATGGATTTTATAGAGGGTCTTCCCAATTCTTCAGGTAAATCTGTCATTCTGGTTGTCGTGGATCGTTTTTCTTAATACGGACACTTCCTGCCCTTGGCGCATCCATATACAGCAACACAGGTAGCTCAGCTCTTTATGGAACAAATTGTCCGTCTACATGGCTTACCAGAGTCCATCACCAATGACCGCGATGCCATTTTCACCAGTGCTTTTTTGAAAATCCTCTTCCAATTATAGGGTACCAAATTGGCCTTCTCCTCTGCCTACCATCCTCAATCTAATAGGCAAACCAAAGTTGTGAACCACACCCTTGAGATCTATTTGCGGTGTTTTGTTGGGGACCACCCAAAACGCTGGGTACATTGGTTGGCATGGGCAGAGTACTATTATAACACCTCTTACCATACGACACTTGACACCACTCCATTCCAGGTGGTCTATGGTCATGAACCTCCTCGCTTCCTCTCTTATGAACCTGGTTTGTCTTGCTTGCTGCTGATTGACCAGGCCTTGGGCGAACGGGACACGATGCTTGCACTGGTCAAGTCCAACTTGCAGAAAGCTCAGGCCATGATGAAGCATAACTATGACAAGTGTCATAGGGACCTTTCTTTTGCTCTGGGAGATTATGTTTAGTTGTGCCTTCAGCCTTACCGATAGCGTTCACTTTCAGCCGCATGGAGGCAAAAACTTTCCCCCAAATTTTATGGCCCTTTTTAGGTCTTGATTCGCATTGGCAATGTGGCTTATCGTCTGCAGCTCCAACCAGACGCCCATATCTATGACGTCTTCCATGTTTCGTTTTTGAAACCATTTTGTGGCGACTCACCCATGCTGCACACGCCCTTGCTGCCATTGCATGAAAGTCGTGCTCTGCCTTCTCCCGCACAAGTTTTGCGGGCTCACCGCGTTCACGAGTCATGGGAGCTTTTAGTTCAGTGGGCTGACGCAGAGGTGCTTGCTGCCTCCTGGGAACCACTCAAGGAATTCTAGGCCCTTTACCCCACCTGTGAGTAGTAGGTAGACATAGAGGATAATTTATATAATTTTCTGAATGTTCTCTTAGGTGACATTTATGTAATTTCAGTCAGAACTTGGGCTTTACGTGGCTATGTAAGGGGTATTCCTATTATTTATAGGGGTGTCATTTGAATGGAAAGTAAGATTTGAGCCATAGGTAAATGAGATGAGGTTCTCTCTCTCATGAGTCCTAAGGGTAGAACACCTTTGAAAGCTCACACTCTTCATCTTCTTCCTCACGAGCCCTCATCCATCCACATCCATTCATCTTCTTCATCTCGAGTTCCTCATTCCTCGACATCTCTTCGTCACCCTTCGGAGCTCCTCCTCCCTCAACTCCTATTCATCTACTTCCTTTCGAGATTTACATATACGAACGAGCTGTTCATATTCTCCATGCCGAGTTGTCTATCTCCAGTGACTGTTCATCTTCCTCGTCTGAGTTCATTAGACACCATTGGACGTTCCAAGAATCCCAAGTCCAGATCTTCATTATCTTTAATCCTGGAAGATCGAGGAGAGCTTAGGGTGACTTGATCCATGGCTAGAGAACAACTTTCTTATTAGTATGCTTAAAAATCATTGCTTAGTTAGACTTATCAAACCAAACCCTCGATTATTGTTTTACCCAATATAAATATTTCTTTAATTTACACAAATTGACTCTCCTTCAACCAAAAATCTCTTTAGTTGATCCATATAAATCTACTCTTTAATATCACCATTGAGAAAGATATTTTTTTTCATCAAGTTGATACAAATATCACTTAAAATTTGTAGCAAGAGATAAGAGAACCCATATCAAATTCAAATTTCAATTGGGGAGAATGTCTCCTTATAATTAATTCTATAACATCGAGTATATCATTTAGCCACATGCCTAGCTTTGAGTTTTTCCACAATGCCATCTAGTTATGTTTAATTGTGAACACCCATTTACATCCACTATCTTCTTTTGTGGAGGTAGAGATACCAACTTTTGGGTTTGATTCTCATACAAGGTTGCCATCTCTTCTTCCATCGAGTCTCCTTGATGTATTGCTCTTTTCTTGGCTACCTTGTCTTTTCTGTCAATAACATCTAGGTGGGAGAGCTGCCATGGAAGATGAGAAGACAACCATGTATAATAATCATACTTGGGATTTGATTGTCTGCCTCATGAAAAGGAAACATGTGGGTTGTAGATGTGTTTTTACATTCAAACACAACATTGATGGTGGCGTTGCACACCTTAAAGCTTGGTTGGTTGCCAAAAGATTCACTTGAACTTACAAATTCACTCAAGTGCATGTTAGAAGGTGGGGACCAAGCCCACCATGTCAACATGTCTAAGAGGTGGCATGAGGTGTCATCACACGAGGTAGAAGATTTTGTAATCTTCCTTGATTGATGTAATTTATCTTCTTTGATTGATGTAATTATGGATCCTAATTGATTGAGGAGTTTCCCTAAGAATGTAATGAAAAATGTATAAATAGGGATCTTGGTTGAAGGATTTTTGATCAGGCTCTCCTCTTCTCACAATCCGTGGAAGAATCTCTCTCCTAGCCTAAAGTTTCTCTTCTCACTTTTTCTCTTATCTCTTCTCTACCCAAGCTCTCTCTCTCTCTCTCTCTCTACTCTTTTCTTCTCTTCTCCTCTCTCACCCCTGTCTTCTGCCTCTCCCATCTTGTTCGAGGCTCCAAGTATGGGGTCCTAAATTCAACAATACAAAAGCAAAAGACAGAGCCATGGAACATCCAATAAATGAAATGTCGTGGTCCAAATCTCTCCTCACAGAACTTGGATTCTCAATAGAAAGACCTTTGCAGTTTCATTGTGATAACCAAGTCGCTATTCATATTCATATTAGTCCAGTATTTTATGAAAGAACCAAGAATATTGAGATTGATTGACATTTCATAAGGGAGAAGCTTAGAGCCAGAATTTTTAGCATGCATTTTTTTTCATTTCAAGAGTCAGCTTGTAGATATTTTCATCAAAGTCATTGATGCGGGTCCACTTCAGCATTCGTATTTCAAGCTAGGTGTTTTTTTAGGTCTTTGCACCAGCTTGAGGGGGAGTGGTGAAAGTAGCCATGTATTTATCTTTAATTATTCACTTATGTTGGAAGACACCTCAAAGTGGCATCAAGGAGGTGATTTAATGGACTTCTCATAAGGATGTCACAAGGAGGTAATTATCTAAGAAGTTTTATGTCTACTTATGTCTTTTCCTTTTCAAAGCTTGTAGCCCTATGGGCATTGTATTTATTGTAAATTTCCTTCAACACCCATAAATAGAGGCTCAAGGCATGGAGTAGATCATTAAGTCTCCCCTCTCCTCTCTCAAATTTGTTATTAGAATTTTATTCTCTCCCAAGCTCTCTCTCTCTCTCTCTCTTCATCTCTCTTGCCAAGTTCTCTCTTCTTTCTCTCCTCCTTTCTTCTCTTCCTTTTCTTTCTCTCCTCTTCCTTTTCTTCCTCTCTTGGTTGAGGACCTTGTCATGGGATCCTAAATTCAACATGGTATCAGAGCAATAAATTTAGGATCCTCACATCAAGATGAAAATTTGAAAGGCTCTATTGATTCACATAGAGTCCTTCTTTTTTATGAAACAATTTTCTCTTGAAGCTATGACAAGATAAGTTTTGTCATATGAGATTATTGCTGATAGTCCTTTATCTCCATAAGATGGTTTATGGATGGATTTCTCATCTAATTTGAATGAGAAGCTTGAGATTATATTCTTTGTTTTGAAAGTGTCTCGTCCATGGTGATTAACTTAGTTTTTATTCCCCATGCAAGACCGATTGTGTTATTTCTCTCTTGCATATTGTTGAGCATAAAAGAAAAAGGAAGAATGAATAAAAAGTATTTTAAGGTGGTTCAGCAGTGTGCCTAAGTCCACCGGAGAGACGACCGAAAAATTTAACTAATTTCAATTAGGGTTACATAATGCGTATTTATACTAAACCCTAGACATATTTGTGTATTAAAGACACAAATACCCTTGTACTAAAACACCCCCAACCTCATGTATGAGCCATATACTTCAAAAATCTCCACCTTGGTGAATATTCACTCCTTATGAAAAAAAAAGCATAACCTAGGACTCCATCTGGAACAATAGGTTCGGGCTGTCTCTCATCTAGCAACTTGAGACATTTATCAAGTCCAAGCAATTGTTGAACTTATCTGTAGTAACAGGCTTTGTTAACATGTTTGTGCATTCTCAGAAGTGTGAACTTTTTCAAGCAGTAGTTCACCTAATGAAACCAATTCCCTGATCCTGTGAAACCTCACATCTATGTGCTTGGTCTTCACATGATACACCTGTTTCTTTGCCAAATAAATAGTACTCTGATTATCACAATGCAACTAAACTCCACCTTGCTGGATACCCAACTCCTTAACTAACCCTATAACCCATAGAGCATCCTTGGAAGCCTCAGCTACTCCCATATACTCTGACTCAGTAGTAGATAGTGCAACTATAGACTATACCATGGACTTCCAACAAATAGGTCCTCCCACAAGAGTAAATACATAACCTGTGGTAGACCTCATGTCACCCAAGTCCCCTACAGAGTCTGCATCCACATATCCCACAACTGAAGGGTCACTCTGTTATCTGCTAAACATGATGCCATAGTTTGGAGTACCCAATACTAATAAAAATATATGTAGTAGTGTGAGTAAGTCAACCATAGTTTGGAGTACCCTATACTCCTAAAAATATATGTAATAGGTCCTTCCACAGAGAGTGATCAGTCTACTTTTATGCTCCGTGAACAAGGATGGGGCAGGGGGGTTTGAGTATAACGAAAACACTTTTAAAAAACAACAACTTAGAAACAATTCAAATTAAAAGAATCAAAATCAATCAAGAGAACAAACCTTGATCTAAGTCAACATCCACCATCAGAATTCCACAACTGATCATTGATGCAAGCATATATCAATTCAAACTGGAATATTCATCGTTGGAACTATCTTCCTATCTCTCCTTTCATAGTTAGTTAGAAAACAAGCAATCCAATTAACCCTAACCACTAAAAACCCCAAGAAAAGCGCTAAAGGTTTAATCTAGCAGCAACCTTAAGAATTAGAGAGATCGATGAAGCTAAACAACACAAGCACAAGCGGTTGCATTTAATTTAGACCAACGTTCTTCTCAAGATCTAATAATTTCTGATGCAGCAAATCATCAAATCTCGATTGCTTCATAGGTTAGAGAGATCAAACAATTACAGATTTGACATCTAACCTAGCAGTAGATTGCAACGAGTAATAAACTAGCAGGCTTCCTAGAGATTAAACCAGACAATCATGAACGAAAATTTCAGAAGAACATCAGATACTCAAAACATAAATTGAATGATGAAAATAAATCAGATCTCACAATTGTATGGATACCGAGGCTTCAGTTTCCCTAGACCAAGTCTGAAAGTTTAGCCACGCAGGGCCATGAAGAAATCTGAAGAAAAAAACTAGAGAAACGAGAGAGGAAAAGCTGGAGAAGAGAAAATAAGGTATGGGGTGCCAAACTCCTTTTTTTCCTTTTAATCCCCTTCTTTCTCCCCCGTTTAGGGTTTTTCTTTTCGTGCATCCTGTTTGGGTCACAGTGCACGTGAGCTACTTCAAGCCCAGTTTCGACCTAGATGCAGCCTATATTGCGAAAAATGCAAAATATAAACGTTATATAAAGTTTTCTTTTAATTCTATAGAATCTTTAATCATCTCCATCCGAGCTGGGATGAGAGAGTTATTCCCAAATTACGAATCAATGTCGAAACTGTCCAGAATCACACAATTAACTTCGTTTTGCACTTAGCGCTTCCATGCACATCCTAAATCAAAATATAAAAATAATGAGTATTTTTAGGCACCAAATAATTATAAAAGTGTAAACATTAAGATATAAAAATATGACATTTTTCATTCTCATCAAATTCCCCCACACTTAGCTTTTGCTTGTCCTCGGGCGAAACTCAAATTCACTTTCCCAAAAACACCAAGGCTATAACGCCATCAACAAAAAACAACCAAGCTCTTCAAAACTCATAACATATCATGAACAAACATTCTTAAACAACATAAAATTACTTAGTAAGCATTTTCATTCAAAGATGGAGTAAACTAAATTAGTAGACCCTCACAGAAATAAACACTCTAGTCTCATGTGGTTGAAGGGAATGTGTTTCTCTCAAATTCATTCCAATGAAAATGATCTACCATAGGCTTGCATATCTTCTCATTCTCCACCACTCAGATCACATGCATAACACAAATCATAAGGACTTTTCAAGGGTTGTAATGGGGTTTAGGATCAAGGTGGGAAATATTTGGGAATGTAGCTCAAAAGCCATTGAAACTAGTGGAGCAAAAATGAATCAACTCAAGCTCGAATATATTAGACATGTATAACAAATCACTCCACTCAGCATCTTCTTAAATTTGTATCTATCTTGTATAAATAAAACCCTTTCTTGGAATTTTAGGAGGAATTATGAACACTGACTGTTTGTAACTTTAAAAGCCATTCCCTCCATAACTTCCTTTCTTCATTTATTTTCTCTTCACTTTTTTTTTTTTTTACTAACAATGGAACTAAGGAATTTAGGATGAAAACATGTTCCATTTCACCTCTCATTGCCATACCACAAATCTAGACACCCCCCACACTTATTTCTTGCACACCCACATGAACCATAGTGATCAACAATGCTCCACTAGCTCTACAGCTTGGGTAAAGGTTTTTTTTTTCTTTTTTTTTTTTTAGGTTTAAAGCTTGTAACGTGTGTTCACACTATAAAACATTAAAGCTCAAGGGGTTCAACAAAAGGAAAAAATTAATTACAAGGTGGGCTATTTGGCTTATGTAGCTTATAACAAAGAGGACCTTAATCATGTTCATGCATGCACGTGTCAATGTGACCTCAAAGAGAATCAAGGCAAGTTCTAGAGAAGAAAATCCATGGAAGAATATCTCTCATGAAAGAGAATAGTGAGACTAATATGGATGTGTCAGTCTAAAGGCTCAAAATCTCACTGGCTTTTGTCTACCAAATTTAGTCACTACCATCCTCAAAGAAAATAACTAGACTAATTCATTCTCAGTTGGAAGATTACTTATTCAATTATGTTATGAATCTTTCAAGAGCCTAATTTAATATTTCTCATGACATACACAACCAAGAAATCATTAAAAACCAAAAAAACAAAGAAATGTTATTTTCAAATTTTTTTTTAAACAAAATTGCTACACAACCTAAATCTCCTCCCCCACACTTAGAACTTACATTGTCCCTAACGTAAGGTGAAATGCAAAGAGAGGGCACAAATAACCAAAATATAAATGAAAAAATAAAGAGAAAAATGAACGAACTCCCCTTGGGTTGCCTCCCAAGCAGTGCCTTTGTTTATTGTCATTGGCTCAACTCAATGCTTATGTAATTATGGGTCATCCCACACATAGTATTTCGCATCACTCTTGACCTTATCTCTTTGAGCCCTAGACAAACCAGGAGGTAGCATATTAGTAACCAAATAATTTACAATATTCACATACCAAGGTAATGTCTCACTCACGGAGAGTAATTTCTCATCATGGAACGTTTCCTGCAAATGAGGTTCATCCTGCACATGCTTTTCTTCTTGCGGTGCACTAAGTTTATTAAAGATGATCACTGGTAACGTTCCTTCATCTCCAAGGAACACATACTTGAGGTGACTGTGGATAGGCTTCAAATCTGGAGTGGGAGCCTGCAAAACAGAGGGTAAAAGCTTCTCATTAGAAATTGGTAACGCAATATAAAGAACGTTACCTGACTGCTGTAAATGTGGAATATCATTCAATGCTGCAACAGTTTTCTGCAAATCAGAACTCAAGACTAACTCCTCATTCTCTTTCTCAAGATGCTTACTAATGGCAACTTCTAATTCATCTTTTTCATCAAGTTCAAAAACTTCCTGTGCGAAAGAATCAATCACATCATTTGAATAAACATCATCACCAGGATATTTCATGGCATCATAAATGTTAAACTTAACAATTTCACCATCAAATTCCATGGTAAGTGTGCCACTACGAACATCTATCTTAGTCTTGGATGTCTTTAAGAGTGGTCTTCCTAACAAAATAGGAGCAGTTTGGTCACCATTTTCTATATCAAGCACATAGAAATCAGCAGGAAAAATCAAATCATTAACTTGCACAAGAACATCCTCAACTACACCCTTAGGATAGGCATTAGATCTATCAGTCAATTGAATCACAACACTAGTTTTATTCAAAGGTCCAAGTTTCAAAGAAGCATATATAGAATATGGCATATCATTAATTGAAGCTCCTAAATCTATCATGACCTTCTCAAATCCGATGTTACCTAACGTACAAGGGATACTAAACATACCTGGATCTTTGCACTTCGTA